>NC_143085.1:8587500-9837500 GCF_052426305.1 Pelodiscus sinensis
CAATCAAGAGGCACAGGAGCCTCAGCAAAACTCAGTTCTGTGGCCTGCAGAACAATATTGCTTTGTACCTGACATCAGTGGAGGGTAAACCTCGGTAGCTTGGAAGTTTAATTACAACCAAAAAAGCTCCTGTGTTTGGGAGACTGGAGCTGGGGAAACACAGGGAGGTGGCAAAAACAGGGCAGAGATTCTAATGGGGAAATATGCGTATTATTTATATTATGGCAGCAGCTGGCCTGCTGTATTATGGCAGCAGCTAATTGAAAAAAGGGTCCCATTGTGCTAGGTGCTGTGCAGGGGTGTAGCAAGACTGACCCTGCTCAGAGTAGCATACAAGTCTAAATTGACAAGCCCAGCAGGTGATGAAGGAAGTATTTCTCCCCCCATCCCTTACAGAATGTGGAGCTGTGGCATAGGAAGAAGTGATGTGCCCAAAGTCTCAGGCTATGTCTACACTACGTGCTTTGCTGGAAGAGGCAATGCAAATGAAGTGCAGATTAGCATTTTTTATGCTTCATTTGCATAATCTATTCCGATCCATTTTTGCACAAGGGTTTTTGTGCGAAAACAAGCTGTGTGGACGTTTCTGTTTTGTGCAAAAAAACCCACCCTTTTCCGGCACGATCCTTATGCCTCCTCTGGGAGGGGTTTTTGCCCAAAACGGAAACGTCCACACTGCATGGTTTTGCGCAAAAACCCCTTGCATAAAAACAGATGGGAAGAGATTATGCAAATGAAGCAAGAGAAAATGCTAATCCATGCTTCATTTGCATTGCCTCTTCTGGCAAAGCACATAGACTTGACATAGCCTCACAGAGGCCTTGTGCAGAGCCAGATTGGGGGGCGGGGGGGGAACAAGCCGGACAGCTGCCCAGGGCACCAACCTATAGGGGGCACCTGGTTGAAGTGGCAAGGGGTGCCTCACGCTCAGGGGCGGGGCCGTACATACACTGTGCACCTGGGGGTGGAGTGAGCATGTGCCACGCCCACGCTGCCCAGGGTGCAAGAATGGCTTGGGCCAGCACTGGCCTTGTGGTAGAGCTGGTACGGGAACTAACGTTGTTGCTTGAACCACCAGAACTTCCTTCCTCTTTGTGATTGACACACCTGTAGATGCAAGTAGGGCTAGTGGCCGAGAAGGAGAAGGGCTCGTCAGTCCCTAACACCAGACACAGGCTCCCATTTCTTAACATATTTATTTAAAAGTAAATACAGGCACATAAGGCTGCCAACTTGATAGGGGCTTTGTGAACTGAGCAAATGGCCGGAGCTGTTCACAGCGGCTAAAGCTCTCCCAGCCCCAGATCTAACATGGCTTCGCTCCCCGGAGTGGATGTCACTAGACCATGAGAGAACTGCTGGACTACAGCTACACGCTAGCATGCTGTGATAGCCAGTGTAGGTCCTAGCTGTGCGTCTAGGCCTGGGTGCTACCCCTGGACACATCCAGGCCTCTAGCCTGGTGACAGAATGGGCCAATAGCTGTGTCAATGCTAACTGGAACTCTGCTGTCACTGGGTTCCCTGGCTAAGTCCTGCCTGTGATATAGACAGGTGCTACAGTCTGTGGCAGTGAAATATGATGGAAGGGAAAGAGGAGCAAGGGAGTAGATGGCTTGTGGATATGCGGAAGGCTAAAAAAACAACTCCCTTTGTACTATCCCCACAGTATCTAAGGTCTCTGCTCCTTCCAGCTTAGTGGGGTCAAGAACATTTGTCCATTGCAGCCAAGTTCTTTGGACCACGGTATTTTCTGGATGACACTTTCCAACTGACCAGTACTAAGAGGATCCATTTGTTCATTTTAGATTAAAATAGGTTCTACATTTTAAAAATGTATTGTGAGATGTGAAAAGAAACCTCAGGCCTTTGTCATGCTAGATTCACTGAACCCATGGAATGAATTAAAAATATACCACAGGGTGCATTTTCGGGTGTATATTTTGCATATGCATTGCTTCTTAAACAAACAAACAAACAAACTCTACTTAAGGTCCTACCATGTGATTTATAAATGGGTTACTGCCTCTTTAAATCATGGTGTGTTTTAGTCACAGGTACAATAGTAGAGTCAATCTCTAGAAGCCAAAATTTATATTAATAAAGTTGGAATGAGGTACAATGTTAACCTCTTCCATCCATCTTTCTTTGAGTCCATAATTGGTGCCATCTAATTTCCCATGAGAAATTATGTGTGGGAAGGGGAGGAGGCAAAAGAAAGCAGGTTGTTATTGCATGTATCACACTTAATGCATAATGAAGCTTTACAAGAATGATTTTCAATATTCAGCAGCTATCCATTCTCCCAGGGGAGATAGATTAGGACAGAGGGAGGTAGTGGGTCTCATACCCTCTAAGGACCTGCTTGAGCAAATCAAGGTTATGCACCAGGAAAGGTCATAGGAAGCTGGATGGAAGTTCATGGAGCTGGGTTTAATAACCTTGCCTGGAGCCAACCAGAGGGCAGTTGTGGCTTAGTGGACAGGACACTTGATTACAGTTGACGTGAGGTGTGACCTGGGCCAAGTTTCTAACTTTGGGAGTCTATTGCACCGTGTAGTGGAGTGCTGTTAAAGGCTGACAGTACCCTTGTAAAGAATGGCTTAGGAATAGCTGTCCCGAATAGCTTACAAACTGAAGCTTGTTAGAATGTAAAATATAGTGCACATGGGTTATTAAAAACCTACTTATTGTGTTAAAATGTGTGTAACAGCTCCTTCTGCATCATGGCTATGAAACTTTAGACTTGGAAGCAATGTTTTAGTGGCAGATAAAGCACTGGTTTTGTACTCAAAATAAAATTAATATTAAATAAGATCCCAGCAGAGGTGCTGTGGATTTTGGAGTTAATGGCGTGTGACTAGTGAATTGTGAGTGACACTTATTATCTAAGGGGAAAAATGATCTGTCATTATATATTTGTCAGTCAGTCCTGGCTCTTTAAGGAGAGTTTGTATATGTGTGTGTGTGTTTGAAGGTAGAGGTGAGGAAATGATGAGAAGAAAATTGAAATTGGGAGTGGGATGTGAATAAAAGAGATGGGAGAACCACAAAGAGATACTGAGGTCAAATCTTAAGCCAAAAAGCCTTAGCTGAAATCCATATTTACCCGGTGGAAGAGGATAAACTCAGTAAGAAGAAGAAGAAAAAAAATAAGCCTCTTAAGAGGAAATTGGAGCGATCATGAAAAAATAGTGAGGTTAAAAATATATAGATAACCGAGTCAAGTTTTCAGGCAGACCCTGAACCTTTGCACACAAGTTCTGTGCATTCCAAATCAGCTGCCAGGAGTTGGAAGTCTGAACATGCTTGCACCCACAAAAACACCTGGCTGGACAAGGGCAAAACTTGGAGGTGCAATTGTGGAGGCTAGGGGAGGGGGGCTGGAAAGTTGGCCCTTTGAGGCCATGAACGGCTTCTGAGTCCTTTGAACAGACTTGCGAATGCTTGAGTACATTTGGGGTTGAATTAAGCAGAGTTAGGAGCAGAATAGCAAAAACAGGAGGACCGTGGAAGATTCCCTTCCATGTAAATGAATGTTTACTATCCCTAGATTTTTTGGCTGTTCCCCTCTTGTTTGCTTTTACCATGGGGCCTGATCCTGCATTGGTGTGGGTCAGCTCAGAGACAGACCCCCAAAAACAGTTAATTCAAAAAGGGGGAGAAAAGCTTTTGTGTGGGACTCTGCTGCCTCCCTGCCCTTTACGTGCAGAGGACAGGCAAATTCTTGTCTGTTTCTCCAATTAGCCTTTTTAATGGAATGGTTCACAGGGGGCTTCTTCCCCTTTAATTAAATCTGAGGAAGTGAGTGTGTGAAAGATGGACACAGTAGCCCAGAGACCGGGCAGCTGTCACCCAAGTCATTCTGGGAAGCCGCTCTGCTTAATAAATGAGGAACGAGAAAAAAAGAGCATCTATTTTGCATCCTCTTTATGCAGGGATCTAAGGCTTCAAAGCTCAGCCTCAGGGATAAAAGGTCACCTGTGTCGCCACGCAGCCATTTCCTCAAGACATGTGTCAGTGGCTCACTGGCAGATGGGCCCTCGAAGGTTGCTCCGTGTGATAGGTATCTCTGAAGCCGTGACGCGAGACGAGAGGATGACTGTCAGTGCTGAACTTGGAGGAGTTTCAGAGCAGCCTGCAAATATTTCTTTCCAACCCTTTGTCCTGTGAGGGACTTTTTGCACTTGCTGTGTTGAAAATGGCCCCTGCTGTCCTACTCTTTTGCAGGTTTATTAATGGAGGGGAAGCTGTTTTTCCTCCCCCTCTCTCTTTGTGCCCACACTAATAAATCACCGTGACAGGAGTTTGCTCTTACTTAACACCCTACATTATTTACCCAGTGCAGGGAGGAGGTTAATTCAGCTGAAATTGCTGCATGCTAGAAATGGTCTCTCTTGAAAATGTTATTAATATTCAGCATCTAAACAAGGGAAACCTATTGTAATAATTGCACTGGCAATTCATCAAGTCTGGCTCACCAGTGCAATGATCAGACAAATGCACCAGCTCTGAAATAATGAAGGTTGCTCCACCTCGCTCCCCCAAAACCCATCTCCAGATGAGTTGAGTGGAGAGATGGATGGGCTTCCATTTGTCACTTACATAATGACTAATACCTCTTCATTAAGATGGGTTGGGTTTCATGCACATGACTGATTCCCTAAGCATCCAGATAAGAATATAACACGCACAGCTTGGGGATGTGGCTAGATACAGACCTATTAGTTGGGCTATTTGTGTATATTTAAAGGGGCACAGATGGCTGGCACCAATATTTAAGTTTTGTATTTAGAAGTAATAGAGTCATTTTAGGGTTTTGAGCAATAGATTACATGAAATCTAACAGAAATATGTTTTAAATTAGGTCAGAAAAATTGGATGTAGCCTTCTTGTTGACCAGTTGGTGGGGAAGCAAAGTTTTCCTAGGAACTTCCTTAATTAGGTAGGACATTTTAATTAAATAAGCAACCAAGATGTGACCATGACTCTAACCCTGCACCTGGCTCCAACTACTAGATCGGGGTGGGCAATCATTTTTTGCCAGGGGCCACTTAAAAATGTTTTGAAGTGGCCACATTTGAAGAGGTGGGATCTCAAATGGAAGGTGTGGGGCCAGGATGCTTCCAGGCTTTCCCACTCACCGATCATGATAGTTCTGGGGGTGGGGGAGCCCCTTTGCCTCCCCTTCCCACTAAAAACCCATGCCCCCGGTGGGGGGAGGAGATGTCCCGTGCTCCCCCATCCCCAGGCCAATCAGGTGCCTCCTCCCGCCCTGCCAGGAGCACGTGGTGCTTCTAAGTGCTGTGTGCTCCTTGCAGGGTGGGGTAGGATGGTGGAAACTTTGCACGCACCTCCGCCCCCAGGTCAATCGGGGGTTGGGGGTGGGGGAGTGTGCAAAGACTCCTCTTGCCCTGCCAGGAATGTGGTGCGCTTCAAAGTGCTGCATGCACCTGGCAGGGCGGAGGAAACTTTGTGTGCTTCCCCCAGCCCTCAGACCCTAATTGGCCTGGGGGTGGGGGAGTGGCAGGGCCTCCACAGGCTGAATCCACCCACTTGGTGGGCTGGATCTGGCCCGCGGAGGCCCTTTTGCCCACCCCTGCACTAGATGAAACAGACCGTGTTACAAGCCTTGGCATAAGGTGAAAACGTTACAAAGAACACATAGGAACTTCGATTATTCTTTATGCACACGCTTAGTAGAGGTCACCTATCAGTCTTAATGAGCTGCAGAAGGGCAAAAGCTTTGCAACCCTGCACAGGGAGGATTGGGGTCTGGTCTGCTTGCTGGATCAGAACAAAGGCCCTGTGTCTGTATAAACTCAAGGGCTACGTCTAAACTGGCATGATTTTCTGCAAATGCTTTTAAAGGAAAAGTTTTCCATTAAAAGCATTTGCGGAAAAGAGCGTCTAGATTGGCACGGATGCTTTTCCGCAAAAGCACTTTTTGTAGAAAAGTGTCTGTGCCAATCTAGACGCGCTTTTGCGCAAAAAAGCCCCAATCGCCATTTTTGTGATCGGGGCTTTTTTGCGCAAAACCAATCTGAGCTGCCTACACTGGCCCTTTTGCGTAAAATTTGCGCAAAAGGGACTTTTGCCCGAATGGGAGCAGCATAGTATTTCTGCAAGAAGCACTGATTTCAGACAGTAGGAAGTTAGTGTTCTTGCGGAAATTCAAGCGGCCAGTGTAGACAGCTGGCAAGTTTTTTTGCAAATGCAGCTGCTTTTGCAGAAAAACTTGCCAGTCTAGATACAGCTGTTTATCCCAAAGTCCGTTCTTTGTTTATTCATTTGTGAAGGACCCACTTTGAATTAGTATTTTGTGAACCTCATGAGGTGGTGGAACTGTTACAACCTAATAATCTCCCGCTGTTTTTAATTCTTAGAGGGCTGTGATCATGCTCCCTCTGGAATTACGTATAATCCCTGGTCCACAACGATACACAAACTTGATACAATAGGATCTCCCCAAAATAGGGCCCCTGTTGTCATGTCCGCTTGCAAGTATCTTGTCTTCCTCTTGGCGGAGGTGAAGGAGAAGCATTTGATTAGAATTGGTGATGATGGGGTGGCGGGCAGGCAGGAGAATGAGTGAATACATGAGGGAGTGGAATAGTGGAATATGAGCCCATGTTACTGAAGTGAAGTATGTGGTAAGCACACAACACATGCTGGCATTTGTACAGCACATCCTACAATGTCTCCAGTACTTTTTCCCTTTGAGTTCTGTAATTATAACTAAAAAGGTTACTGATGTTTTGGTGTTTATTTTTTTTGATCCCTCTGTCTGAAAAGCCAGGTTGCCATAGATACCATCCATCCAAGTTTGCAGGATGTTAACCGTGATGAAAACAACAAAAGATACATTCCAGAACTCTTAAACCTTATTCAGAACAGCTCTTCCACTGGTCTTTCTCTTGGGGCCTTCCAGAGCTAGAAGCAAATGTTGTGCATCCCATTAGAAGATGGGTCTCTCCCCCAAAGCTTTTACACCTAATGGCTGTGTCTACACTGCACCCCTTTTCTGGAAAAGGGATGCAGATTAGACCAGTTGGAATTGCAAATCCGCGGGGGATTTAAATATCCCCCGCGGCATTTGCATTTACATGGCTGCTGCTTTTTTCCGGCTTGGGGATAAGCCGGAGAAAAGCGCCGGTCTAGACACAATTCTCCAGAAAATAAGCCCTTTTCTGGAGGATTTCTTATTCCTACTTGAAAGGACACATTGAAAGTAGGAATAAGAAATCCTCCGGAAAAGGGCTTATTTTCCGGAGAATCGCGTCTAGACTGGCGCTTTTCTCCAGCTAATCCCCAAGCCAGAAAAAAGCGGCAGCCATGTAAATGCAAATGCCATGGGGGATATTTAAATCCCCCACGGATTTGCAATTCCGACTGGTCTAATCCGCATCCCTTTTCCAGAAAAGGGGTGCAGTGTAGACACAGCCAATGGAAGTCAGACTGTTAAACCATGACTGGTGCAGGATTGAATACATAGCTGGGCCTGGGCCTCAAACCAGTCATCTGGAGGTGGGGTGGATGGGAAATTTCTGGCAGATTTTTTAAAAATGAAATGTGGTGGTTGTTTGGAGCTACTCAGGTTGTTTGGCATGTCAGATTAGTGGGCAGAGGGCAGGTGAAAGGGCAATAAATGGAGCTTATTGACTGGTCCTGCATGATAACAAGGATTATACCAGCACCTACAGTGTGTAGCATAATGTGTAGCCCCTATGATATATCCGAGCTACTATGTGTGTTAAACATAATAGTAGATCAATGCAACAGGCCCAGTTCTGGTAACCCATCTTGGAGCTGGGCCTGCTTATGCCTATTCAGTTGCAGGACCTGGAATTTATATTCTGTCTCTGTTCCCCTGTTTTATGTTTCTTCCTGTCTTCTTCCCAGCCAGACCCTTACAGCAGTAATAATGCCTTCCGTTAAAGCAATAATAATGTCTAAGAGAGCCCATTATTGAGGGAATAAAATTGTCTTGAATATAATAGTCTGTGGAAATAGTATTTTTCTGCATTCTCTATTGAACTAAATCTGATCAAAGAGAAGTGAGTACCCTGCACATGCCTGCGCTGTGTGCACACAGGCTGTTCTGTGTGTTTAAAATACAGCCCCCAAGCTTTACCGGGTTATTTTTAGGCATGACGCACCCACCATTGAAATACCCAGTTATTTTTACGATGGAGTGCAGCAATCTTGTTATGACATCGTCAGCCATCAGAATAAATAGCGGCTAGCTGCAAATAGGAAATGAAAAGAGAGAGCAGAGCCAAGAGCGCAGGTCTAGCAGCAACACAGTGTCTTTCCCTTGGTTTTGGCAGTGAAATACTGGAATCTTTATTTGTTAGTGTCCTAGACTGACACCTCTTGTGGTCTTGCTGTGCTAGATTCCCTGTGGCCTGTCTACTCTGAGGTTTAGGAAGTGTTGGTCATCACTGTCTGTCTATGACTATTATCTAGAGAAGGAATTGCCCTAGGTAGTGAGAGCTCTGGCATGCCAATGGACTTCCTGGCCCATAGCTGCATGGTCCTGTCCCGTTATGCAAATCTCTTCACACTTATTGGCTGGTGGAGTGGGTGTTCAGACTCCCATAATAATGTTGTGGGGTTTTTTCAGTCACCTTACAACCAACGGTGAAAGTAACATTTCTTGCAGATACCGTCCCAGTGCAACCCGTGTCCCTGCCATCTCTTTAAATAGCTCCCTGCTGGCTTTTGCCGCAGCTCAGCCAGCTCTTGCCAGAGCTGTGAGCCAGGGTGCACCCACTTACTTTCACCTCCAGTTACAACATGCAAATCTCTGTGCTCTGCCTGGCAGGAGCACAAGGATTTATATAATGGCTGCAGAGCCTTCTCTTTACAGACCTCATGTTCTTGCTGCATAGTTTTAATACAGAACAATGGTAAGAACCAGATTCTTTGGTTCGTATATTCTGTGACACAAACACTTGGGGTATGTCTAGACTACATGCTTCTTTCGAAAGAGATCGTCTAGATCCGCTTTTTCGAAAGAGAGCACCCAGGTAATCTAGATGCTCTCTTTCGAAAAAGCCCAGTTTGTGGTCAAGAACACCTTTTTTTGAAAGAGCTCTTTTGAAAAAAGGCATTTTTCCTCGTAAAATGAGGTTTACCGTTGTTGAAAAAACCGCTGCGTTCTTTTGATTTAATTTCAAAATAACGCGGTGGTAGTCTAGACGCAGGTGAAGGTTTTTTGAAAAAAGGCGGTGGTAGTCTAGACGTAGCCTCAGTTTAACATTAAGATTGTTTCCTTGTAAACTAGGAAGTAGCAAAGAAAGCAGAGGCTTTGGAGTCAGGGCGTCTAGGTTCGGTTTAGTTTTCCTTCAGTCTCTTACAGCTCCTTCATGATCTCACATGACTTTCTTATCAATAAACTAGGAAAATACAACCTAGACGGGGCTATTGTAAGATGGGTGCCTAACTGGCTGGATAACCATTCTCAGAGAGTAGTCATTAATGGTTCATGGTCTTACTGGAAGGGCATAACAAGTGGGATTCTGCAGTTTAGTTATTGGTTCTGTTCAGTATCTGCATCAATGATTTAGATAATGGAATAAAGAGTATGATTATTAAGTGTGCAGATAATACAAAGTTGGGACGGGTTGCAAGTGCTTTAGAGGAGAGAGTCAAAATTCAAAATGATCTGGACAAACTAGAAAAATAGCCTGAGGTAAACAGGATGAAGTTTAATAAGGACAAATGCAAAGTACTCCACTTGGGAATAAACAATCCGTTTCACACATACAGAAGGGCAAGTGACTGTCTAGGAAGGAATACTGCAGAAAGATATCTAAGGGTCATAGTGGACCACAAGCTAAATATGAGTCAATAGTGTGACACTGTTGCAAAAAAATCCCACAAAAAACAAAACAAAACAAAACAAAAACACAATTCTGGAATGCATTAACAGGAGTGTTGTGAGCAAGACATGAGAAGTCATTTTTCCACTCTACTCTGTACTGATTGGGCCCTAGTTGTAGTATTGTTTTCAGTTCTGGTCCCCATGTTTCAAGGAAGACGTGGAGAAATTGGAGAGAAGAACAACAAAAAATGATTAAAGGTCTAGAAATCATGACTTATGCAGGAAGACTGAAAGAACTGAGTTTGTTTAGTTTGGAAAAGAGAAGACTGAGAGAGGACATGATAACAGTATTCAAGTACCTAAAAGGAGGATAAGGAGAAGGGAGAAAAATTGTTCTCCTTGACCTCTGATGATAGAACAAGAAGCAATGGGCTTAAATTGCAGCAAAGGAGGTTTAAATTGGACATTAGGAAAAACTTCCTCACTGCCAGGCTGGCTAACCACTGTAATAAATTGCCTAGGGAGGTTGTGGAATCTCCATCACTGAAGATATTTAAGAGCAGGTTAGACAGACGCTTGTCAGAGATGGTCTAGAATGGTGCTTGGTCCTGCCATGAAGGCAGGGGACTGGACTTAATGATCTCTCAAGGTTCCTTCCTGTTCTAGTATTCTGAGATGATTCTCTGTCTCTAAGGTGTCTAAGAACTAGGGACCTTAACCCAATTAAGCCCTTCATCTCTAATACGCTTGATGATAATATTTCCCTCCCTCTCAAGGGTGTTTTGAGCCTTCATTCACCAATACTTTTAAAAGGACTTTACAACCTAGCCTACCCTTAGTTTTTGTACTGAGTGATTGTTTTGACTGAAATGGTTACACTACTACCAGATCTAGCATGGATGGTTACACCTGTTTAAAAATAGCATAGGCCTGGTCAACACATAGGCTGAAATCCACACCCCATCCTGACTGACATAGCTAGACCATCTTAACTGCTGGTGTTAACACAACTGCGTCAACAGAAAAATACTTCTGTTGTCATAGCTACTGTCGCTTGGCCAGGCAATGTTCCTACGCTAATGGAAAAACCCCACAATGGTGATAGGCTGAGACTATACTGCAGTGCTATGCCAGTAGGGCCACAGCAACATAGCTATGCTGATATAGTCTGTGCAATGTAGACTGTACCTTATCCTGGTGTAACAGGGAATGGGAGGAAGCTATACAGGTACAGACATCTTTCGCCTGGTATCTGTCTACACGTGCAGGATTCCACCACCTCCCTTGGCAATTTATTCCAATATTTGACCACCCTGACAGTTAGGAATTTTTTCCTAATGTCCAATCTAAACCTCCCCTGCTGCACTTTAAGCCCATTACTCCTTGTCCTGTCCTCAGTAACCAAGAGGAACAAATTTTCTCCTTCCTCCTTGTGACACCCTTTTTAGATATTTGCATATCAGGGCAAAGCATGTTGCTGCTGATTGTTGAGCCTTTTCTGTTAGCTGGCTTAAAGAACATTTTAGCAAGGAGGGGCAGCACCGTTCTATAAACTCACACTGACCCCAGCTGCTTTCCTCCACACCTGTTTGTGGGCATGATCAAGTTTCTTGAAGCCAAACCTTCCCACCTACACCATGTCCCTCAAGGGCGTGAGCCCCTCATAGGTGAGGCTCCACTGGGGATAAGAGGCAAAATTCAGGGTCTGGATCCTTGTCCCTTGCGTTCTGTAGAGCTTAGCTTCACCAGAGCTCCAAGGGAAGAAAGAGACTGTGCATAAGCATCAGGACTGGGCGAGGGGAGGAATGGGCTAATGGATTCCTTGACCAGTTCTCTATGAAGAGGGAGCACACTGGCTGGTGTAGACTGTTCTATCTCTGAGATATCACCAGTAGCTGGGTAGAGGCTCTGCTCTGGCAATGGAGCCTGGAGGGATGAGGAAGGATCCCTGCTGGTTCCCATGCAGCTCCCAGCGCAGCCTGCACACTGCTACCTTCGACTCGCCACTAGAGAACAACACTGAAGAACTGAGTCTAATCTAATCATTGCTACCGTGCTCATCCCTGTAATGGCTGAGTAATGTATCTGCTGCATTAGGCTGAGCAATCAGCTCCTAAGGGAAGTGGCGGAAGCCCCATAAGCACGAGGCATTTAAAATTAGACTAGACAAGACCCGAGGGAAGATTTAGCAGGGAAGAGCCCTGCATTGGAAGGGAGCTGGGCTAGATGCATGAGCACTTTCCATGCTTGTGACCTGTTGTGGGCCGGGAAACATGGAGACAGCCTCAATGAAGTCAGTGGAGCTAAGCCCCTTTCCAGCTAAGGGCTGACGGTCTGACTCTTTAATCTCTGCCCAAGCAGAACCTAGGTAGTATACCTGGGGCTGCCATATAGGTGGAGTCTTCATCCCACATTCAATTCTTTTTTGACTTACTCCCTTCCCCATCTCATCTACTCCTGCTCTATTTAATGAGATGGTTTCCTTTGTTTCCTCTCCTGCATTGGCCATTGGTTAATGCTCAGCATTTCCTGACCCCATCCCATACTGGGAACTATTGTCTCCCCTCTATGCTTCTCATTTGGAAATCTTCCCAGTCACACCAGACCTGTTCCCTGTGGATTTCACTGCTGATAGGCATGTGTTTCTGGGCCTGAATAGGTTCCTTATAATGTACTAAGTGAGTGAATTGTCACCTGAAGAGTTTGCTGTCTGGAGGTGGCGTGGCCTGTCTTCATGTCTCTGCTGTTTTCCATGTCCTACCTGCCCTTTACCACTTCCTCGTTTGGCAATAGCCTTGGGAATCGAGGTGTGAGTCAAAGCCTGTTGAAGCCAGTGGAAAGAACTCCTCCCTTTGATCTCAGCAGAGGGCTTTGCATCAGCCCAGTGCAGGGGTCATGGTGAACATGTGCCGTGTGCAGGACAGAGGAGGTGTCTGGGGTTCTTTGCAGAACTCTTCTCCATATGTTTCCCGAGCGCAGGGTGGTCGGCCACCATGGGAAAGAGAGATGTGGGAGTGCTGGATCTGCCACTGTGCCATTCGCTCCCACCGAGCATTCAATGTGTCCGTGCTGCAGAGCTGGGTGTGTGTGTGACTATTTCTTCTTCAGCCACTGCCTGGCCTGGCTGCTTGAGCTACAAGCAGAAGAATGAAAAGGAAATGCAGCTTGTTCGCAATCCTATGGGGTTTGCTAATAACACAAAGGCATGGGCAGCCCTTTCTGCCATGGCTGGGCTCAGGCCGGCATGTCAGCAGACTCCGCATGCTGACCCCTGCTTTGTTAGCCTGTCGGAGAACCAGAGGGCCCTGCAGGATAGACCCATATCCAGCGGCCCCTGTGAAGATGGTGTTCTGCGACAGATGCTGAAAGAAGTTTGGAATTAAAATGTGGTTGTGGGTTGTTTGTTTTGTTTTGTTTTTTGGTATCCAACAGCCGCTGAACACTTAGAAAGCTCCTCTGCACCAATAATAGTACAATCATAAGTGGACTCTTGAGTACTACAAACTGCTTCTGATGTACACGCCAGCCTCTCAAAACCTTACTTTCCCTCACCCACTAAATTTTAATCTGAGACACTTTGCCAGTCCCCTGTGTCTCCCTTTGATAAGAACTCTCCCTCTGCACTACAATTCAGAAAACACACTCTCAGAAGCTCTTTTTGATCATATCCTACACCTTTCATTTCCAAAGCCCATTCCTTCTTTTCTACTCAAGGGCTTGAAATAAAAGGATTCCCATGAAAAGGATGGGCAATTAATAACGAAAGAAAGTGGGGGAGGGGAAAAGTCTCCCTTTTTAAAATAAAATAATTCATTTTTATTCAGGTTTTTATTAGAGGAGAGGATCAAAAGAGCTGGGACAAGAGAGCTGGAATCTGGTTTAAATACTACTAGCGTGTCACTGCAGACGGACATGTAGCCATCACTATGCTAGTTGGCACTTTCAGTAATTAAGGGGAGCTTCTTTTATTCCTGCCCCCACTTCCAAACTGCAGAACTTGAAGCCCAAAGTGTGTGTCTGTGGGTGTGTGAAAATGAGAATTGGCTGAGTGGGAAGCAGAGGTGCTGGCCCTGGGCAGACAATGGGAAACCTGGTAGCACTTGAGAAATGTGGAATTCATTTGGCAGCAGGTGGAGTTGTAAGTGGACAAAGAAGCAGAGGGAAAGCAAAGTGGATGCATGGATGAGCTGGTGGGGGGAGAAGCAGAGGAGGCACTAGATGAGACAAGAAAAAAACAACCTTTAGCTGCCAACTGTGGCTTAAAAGCGAGAGGGCTGGGCAAACCCTTTGAGGCTGTGTGGCTGTTGTGCATGCTTGTACCCAGCCTCTCTGTGAGTCTCTGTATAACCCACACACCTAGGCTATGTCTAGACTGCAGGCTTCTTTCGAAAGAGCCTCTTTCGAAAGATCGCATCTAGACTGCAGGCGGATCTTTCGAAAGAGAAATCCGCTTTTTCAAAAGAGAGCACCCAGCGAGTCTGGATGCTCTCTTTCGAAGACGGCCTCTTTACATTGAAGAACGCCTTCCTTCGAAAGAGGAACTTTCGAAGGAAGGCGTTCTTCCTCGTGAAACGAGGTTTACTGCCATAGAAAGAAAAGCCGCGTTCTTTCGAAATAATTTCGAAAGAACGCGGCTTGAGTCTGGACGCAGGGGAAGTTTTTTCGGGAAAAGGCTACTTTTCCCGAAAAAAACCCTGAGTCTGGACACGGCCCTAGTGCGGTTCACTGTGCCATGTAGTGGCACATAGAGTGAGAAATAAGGACAAGGGAGCTCTACAGCAGTGTTTCTCAATTTTTTTTATAAAGGTACCCCTTTAAAAAATTGTAAGTACCTCTCCTTTTAAAAAAAAAAGTACCCCCATTACCTACAGTTTTCACACACACAACATTTTTTTCTACCATTTCAACACATTTGTTTAAACAACTTAATCATAGCTGGGTGGGCGATGACATTTTTGGGTGTAAAAAGTACAAAAATAACAAAGTGTTATAAAACTTGAAACAAAAATTCAGCTTTCTCCAAATTTCAGTTGTGTTGACATACTCCCCAGACTTTTCTTGAGTACTCCTGAGGGTATTTGTACCAGTGGTTGAAAAACACTGCTCTACAGCCTAAGCTGAGAAGCAGCTGGCTTTATACATCAAGCTGTTGAGGTTCCTACATTAAGTTCCAGAGGTCCCAGGTTCAAATACACACTGCTGGTGGTTACATCTGCATCTATTCTTTCATGTCTCTTTCTTTTTAAAAATGATTTATTCATCTGAGTCACCGAGTTCAATTCCCAGTTCTGCTACAGACTCAGTGTGTGACCTTAGCCAAGTCACGTAACCTCTTCTGCCTCCATTCACCATTTTACAGATGGTAAAACTCTCCCTTTCTCCCAACTATTGTCTATCCTTTCTACTTAGGCTATGCACCCTTTGGGGGCAAGATCTGTCTCTTTATTGTGTGTGTACCGCACCCAGTACAATGGGGCTCTGATCGTAAGAAATGGTAGCCCATCTATTGTTGTAAGGAAATGCTTGGGGGCACCACAATTGTGTGCATGTTGCCATTATATTTCAGTCTTTGGGAATAGCTATTCTGAATAAGTGCGTGTGGACAAGGGAGAGAACGCAATGAGGGTGGTGGGAGGGAAGGGTCTAGTAGAGAAGATACTGAACTGGGAGTGGGAGACTTGAATTTAATTCCTGAGTATAGCACTAATCTGCTAGAACTGGACAAGTCACTGCCCTTGTTTGCCTCTTCTCTCTTTTTGCCTGTCTCCTGCCTAGGCTGGAGAAGGGGGTCTGCTGGTGGTTTCAAAACAGACAGCCCTTGCTCTGGGTGAGAGCCAGTTCTAGAGCCATGGTAATCCATAAGTTGCCACAAGGAAAACATGTTTGCTCTGTAGCACAGTGAGCTCTCTCTGTCTAGCTGAGGATTGCTCATGCAGACAGGAGGTGTCAGGTTGTGGAAAATGGCTGTTGCTGGCAGTGTCCTGAGTTATGGCAACAGAATTATTGCGAAGGGAAGTTCCTGTTGGCTCCCCTGGCAGGCGGAACCTGTGAACTGACCATCTGCGTTCAGTATTTCGGTCACGAAGTGCGTGCATAGCATCCAGCTGTCCAGGGATTAAAATGAAAACAGCTTCTTTTTGCACATGGGTGGCTCATGGAGCCATTTCAAGTACGGTGCCAAGGAAATTCATTCTCTAGAACCCAATGGCTACGTCTACACTGGCATGATTTTCCAGTAATGCTTTTAATGGAAAAGTTTTCCATTAAAAGCATTTTCGGAAAAGCGCAAATAGTTTGGCATGGACACTTTTCTGCAAAAGCACTTTTTGTGGAAAAGCGGCCGTGGCCAATCTAGATGCATTTTTCCGCAAAAAAGCCCTGATCGCCATTTTCGCGATCGGGGCTTTTTTTGCAGAAAACAAATCTCTGCTGTCTACACTGGCCCTTTTGCGCAAGTTTTTCGGAAAAAGACTTTTGCCCAAACGGGAGCAGCATAGTATTTCCGCAAAAGCAGAGACAGTCTTACATGAGATCATCAGTGCTTTTGCGGAAATTCAAGCGGCCAGTGTAGACAGCTGGCAAGTTTTTCCGGAAAAGTGGCTGATTTTCCGGAAAAACTGGCCAGTCTAGACACAGCCAATGAGTCTCAGGACTCTGGAGTCTCCCACCCCCCCAAAAATTTGTGCTGTGCTAGTTGCTCTTGGTTTCCCACCCCAGAGACAGCTGCAGTTCAGTGTCAGTGTTTCCTGCAGGTACAGGAAAGCACTCGGCCCTTGGGGATGGGACGTGCCTTTTAACGGTGGAGTAACAGTAGGCTCCTGTAGTGCTCATGACAGCACTTCCTGGGCAGGAAGACCCGTCATGAGAAGCTGGTGCTGATGCAGCCTCATACATGAATGGTCTGAGGGGTGAAGCGGGAATCTGTCTCTGTCCTGTCTGTCTTTATCTCCACCTCTGATGACATTAAGATATGGGGCCTGGTCGATTCTCTGGCAGAAGCTTGTTCCCTGGCCCTTAGGTCTGTCCATTACAATGTCCTGACAGCTGGGGTGCCGGGTGAGAGGCAGGTGGTGCATCAGGGAGGTCCTGGCTGATCCTACCCGGGGAGGTCTGATTTTCAGAGGCACAGAGCACCGGCGGCTCTCCCTGGCATCAGCTGGGCTTGCGGCTGGTCAGCACCCCAGGCCTGTGATTGGGAGCACGTATTTAATGTCAGCTGTGTCTAATTGCACGGTGGTGTTTGTTTTACCCCAGGAGGCAGCCTTTCCAAGCAAGACTGGGCCATCCAGTGGCCTACACCAGAAACGGGGAAGGAGAACAACCCCGTGTGCCAGCCCGAATCCATGCAGTGGATCAGAACGCACCTTTCCCAGAGCCCCAAAGTGCAGTCCAAGTGCATGCAGCACTACTGTCACCCTGGCTCGGCCCATGGACCCACGTATGCCCACATGGACAGACTGACTGTTGAGAGCTATCCTGGGCTCTGCCCTCCACTGGAAGTTGGCCACCGCTCTTTGCCGCCATCCCCCCGGCAGCGGCACCCTGTTCACACACCCCCACGGACACCTAACATAATCACCACCATGACGCCACCCGGCACGCCACCAGTGAGGCGGAAAAACAAGCTGAAACCACCGGGGACGCCGCCCCCTTCCTCTCGGAAACTGATTCACCTCATCCCCGGCTTTACCGCCTTGCACCGGAGCAAGTCACATGAGTTCCAGCTGGGCCATCGGGTGGACGAGGTGCACACGCCCAAGTAAGTGAGCTTCACGGGGTTACTGGGCAGGCTGAGCCTGGTGAGGAGCTGGGTGTGGGATCCTTGGGCGTGAAGCTAAGAAACAGCTAAGCAGTGTCCATCTCCGGAGAGTGGTTCAGAGCCAATGTGGTAAAATAGCTAGCAGGCCAGTATCCCCGGGCTCTATTCTTGGTTTGGGCACTGAGTAGTCTTGCGTGCATGAGGCCATCTCCCCATGCCTCAGTTTCCCCCTCTGTAAAATGGCAAAAATGTGGCAGAACTGAAGGTTTGAGAGCCAGGACTAGAAGGGGTGAAGATGCAGAAGGTGTGTTTGCTGTTGCTCACTGCCACCACCCAGCCCACATGACTGGCACCAACGGTGCATCTACACTGCAAGGTTTTTCTGGAAAAATGGCTGTTTTTCCGAAAAAACAATACTTATGTCCACACTGCTGTTGCATTCTTTCAACAGAAAGTCGAAAGAACAGAGGGTTTTTTTCCGATAGCAGTAAACCTCTTTCTGCAAGGAAGAAGCCTTTTTCCAAAAAAGCTTTTTCGGAAAAAGGCATGTGTGGACGCAGAAGAGTGTACTTTCGAAAGAAGAGGAAAGAGGAAAAAGCACAGGTGCTCCGGTGGCCACTCTGTCCACAGTAATCACAGCTGAAATGCAAGGCAGTGTCTAATCAATGTGGATGCTATCTTTCAAAAAAACAGATGGCTTTTTCAATGCGCTTTTGCAGTGTGAACGCTCTTTCAAAAAATGTTTTTCTGAAAGATCTCTTCCGGAAAAGCTTCTTCCAAAAGAAGCCTGTAGTATAGACTTACCCTGAATGTAAGACCTCCTTTGCTACAGATATCTGGAGCCCCAGTTAAACCTGACCTGTTAAACCTTGGCACAAAGGCAGTGTTGGCCTGTGTTGTGTGTTGCAGCTGCAGTGGTGATGAGTTAATTCGGATGCTGGATTCTGACCAGTGGACATGATCCTAGAGAGCCAGGTTTGGGATCTTTTCAAGCTGGAAAAGACTAAAGTACTGCTGAGGCAGAGTGCCTAGCTCCCGAAGGCATGGAGTAGGGAGGGGTGCATCAGACCTAGTGGTCATTTGGGACAATGCAAGGAATAACATGTATGGGCTTGTTTTATTGTGCTATTGGTCACACCTTTGGGGGAAGCAGGAACTGAGCATTTGTTAGAGGGGCTGGTATCTCCTTTATCTTATGCTAGGCACTGGCTCAGACCCTAGTCAGCTCCAGGAGCTGGGTGGGGTTGCAAAGGTGGCAGTAAATCACTTGACTTCTGCTCTTCCCCTTCTGAGCTGGTGTCTTTGATCTCTCTAAAGCTTTGTGCATTCTGGCAGGTGCCCTTTGGTGACTTCATGCAAGTCCCTTCACATCCCTGTGACTCCATTTTTCCTGAAATTTTTCAGGTGCAAGATATGAATGTGTGTGGGAGAGAGACAAATAACATTATTCCAGAGCAAGGGAAAAACTTGCATTTATTTGTTGTTGTTTTTTAAATAACTTCTACAAAGTACCTTCCAAACTTTTGTTTGCTGAGCCTTCTTTAGCCTGACAATGAAAGATTAGAATGACGCTGACACCAGTTGCCTGGCTCTTCTTCATCTGATCATTAAAAGCAGCGTAAGATTTTGCAGATGTTCACCGACAGTCTGCAAGCATAGCTAGTGGATGCTCACGGGACAGCATTCTCGGCTATTGAGAGGAACGACACAGGAGTTTGCAAGATGCTGGTTGCTCTGAGCTGCCAAAGAATCATTCAAGGTGCTTGCTAACTGAGAATTTTTAGGATGAAATCCAGGCAGGAATGTGGGAAGACGTGGGCTTTGCTATAGCGAGAGGGGCATTTCAAGCTCATTATTCTTCAGCTAGCAACAGAGTTTGCCCGGAGTGACATGCTGTTCTCTTTCTTTTGCCAGTGGCGGCTGCTGGCTTTTCGAAACAGGCTTCAAAGTACCTTAGTTGCTGTGTAACTTCTTCTGTGTCAGTGATGCCTGCCTTTTGCTGAGAAAAGTTGCTGTTGTTTACTTCTGATGAGTTGTTCCCTATGGTGATGTTCTCCCTTCCCCTCCCCCTCTTGCTACTGGTGTGTCTACCCTGTGAGTTATTTATAGCCTTCCAGTTGTTTTTATTGCAAACGGTCAGTTTTGTCTCATTTCTTTGGGCCTTCTTAGCTCTGTGAACCAGCAGCCAGCAGGGGGTGCTACCATGCTGGGGAATCTCTTCATTTTCCTTGTTGTGCTTAATTCCACCCACCCTCCTGGCTACTGAAACTGGATCCGAAGTCTGTTTATAAACAAGAAGGGTTTCAGTCCCTCAGCCTAGCTTTGCCCAGCTCTTCTGTTGAATTGCCGGCTTTTACTATGTCCTGCTTCATGCAGGTCCGTGTCCTGGATTTTGTTTGAACTAGATTGTCCCTTCTTTAGACAGTGCAGGGTCCTTGTGCTACAAACCCGTAAGTCTGAGAGGGAATGGGGAAGAGACAAAGACCCCAAATCTGGCAGAGACTTCACTAGAGCTAGTGACAGTATGCAGAAGACACTTGGATGCCATGGTGACACAGGGCAGCAAGAAACCCTAAAATAGTCTGGTTCCCTGTGTGTCCTGTATCCTGATCTCATCGGAGTGGGAAATCCAAACTCTCAGATGGGGCTAACAAGTGTGATTAAATCCAACATTATTCTTAACCCAGACATGAGACTTGAAAGGGCAGGAAGGTTCTACCATTTTCCATGGGAGGGAGGGTGGGGATAGCTTTCTTTTATTATGATTTGCTCTGGTCTCACATAAGGTGAATCCTATTAGCTCCACTTGAGGAATATGAGGGGCCAAAGCCTCTTTGAAGGAGAAGGAACGATGAACAGGTAGTGAGAGGGGGAATGGAAGGACCTGAGCTCAGATAAAGGCTTTGGCTGGGTTTGCGATTTGGTTACAATAAAGGTACATCTCAGGAAGGGGCCGCGTTGTCCATGTCCAGGGTCTTTTTACTCTAGTTCCTGGACTCCAGGTCTGCGGACAGCCCCAA
Organism: Pelodiscus sinensis; assembly: GCF_052426305.1. Lineage (NCBI taxonomy): Eukaryota > Metazoa > Chordata > Testudines > Trionychidae > Pelodiscus > Pelodiscus sinensis. Next base: position 8,608,108 of record NC_143085.1, read on the forward strand.
ATTTGGGTGCCTTATGGATCTGGCTCCAAAATATGTTGTTCTCACTCTTTCTCTGTTTTACACCTGTAACTGTTGTGCAGGCACTTGTGTGGCTTGGCAAAGTTGTATTCTTACCTATCCTGAATTAGAGCTTGGGAATCCCTAATGAATGGGAACTGAGTGTGTTCCACGTCTGATACTAGCTTTGGGCACACATACATACTCTGCGTTGATTTAACCCAAATGTGGTGCCATCCGTCTCTCAGCAGTCTGTGCCAGATAAGTGTTTCATTCCCTGCATGTACAGCATTGAGCATCTCTTACGAAATGTGGCCGCACAGACTACATGCCAAGGCACACACAGATACTGTGCTCTTCTCCTGGTGCTCTGCTCTTGGATGTCACTGTGGTGGTGTTTGATCTTCTGCTCCATTTCTCGTCTCTTCACATGAAAGGGACGCAGTTAAAACTCACACTTCTCTCTGAAAATTTCCTATTTACTCTGGTAATACCTAAGATCAGTGGAGTTGAAGGATTAGAGGGAATTTCCCCCTCCCCACCCCGCCCTCTCTCTCTCTCTGTCTCTCTCTCTCCTTTGTTTACTTTGCATCACTGTGTCAAGTCTGGATTCCGTGTTGCTTGTTCCCGTGTTGCAGTCACTTTTCTCCACTTTGTATGGGTTTTACACATGATAACAGGGGAGACCTTTTTGGGGAAAAAACCCTCCAAACCCACAAAAATTAGCAGGGAACTAGGGTTACCATACATCCGGTTTTTCCCAGACATGTCCTCCTTTTCATTTCTTAAATCTCCATGCAGCCAGGTTTTTTAAAAGGCTAAAAATATCTGGGATTTTGCCCTGTAAAGTGGATCAGGGAGGAGGCAGGGGCACATGCCTGTCAAACTGAACTTGCAGAGCTGCATGGCAGGACCGTTAGCAGCTGCTCTGGAGGGAAAAGCACCTGGCCACAGTGGCAGCGGCTCCGGTGAGACCCAGGGGGGTTGGCTCTTCCCACGGAGTCACCACCTTACCCTCTCCCCTGCTAGATTATGTTCCCAGCTCTGCAGGAGGGATGGAGCATTGAGTTAGAGCAAGGGGACTGGGGGTGCTTGGCTCTGGGGAAGGGAAAGGGCACCGGGTTAGAGTGGGGAGGTTGGGGGTGCCTGGCTGTGGGGGAAGGGTGGGTGCATTGGGATAGAACCGGGAGGATTGGGGGGGGGTGGCTCATTCTGGGGGAGGGCAGAGCACTGGGTTCGAGCAGGCAGTGGGCATTAGAACTTCTGGCTTCTTTCCTTTCCCGTCGGTGGGCAGTGGGTCTGTGGGTTAGATTTGTGGGTTCCAGTCTTAGCTCTGGGAGGATTGTGGGAGTTGGTGCTTGGTGGGGCAGGCAGGGGAAAGGAAGGGATTCTGGGAAGCAGGATTCCTGGGTTCCTTTTCCAGCCATGCCACTTCTCCGCTCAGTGCCTTTAACTTCATGCCCCAACCAGCAGCCTCCCTGGACCCCCCCCTCTCTCCTCCTGGCACCGTAGCAGCCCGGGCTGCCAGCAGGTCAGTGGCACCACTGGAGTTTGCACTGGTATAACTTGGGGCTGTGCAGCGCGGAAGCGTCCCTTTGCACCATGAGAGCCAGTGGGGGAGCAGCAGCCTTTGCAGCAGCAAGGTGGCGGCCAGAGCCCTGAGCTTGGTGTGCGTGGGGACAAATTTGTCGGCTCCCAAGCCTATCCTCCTGTGCGAATGGAGCAGCCACTGCCGCAGCAGCATCGGGCGGCAGCAGGTGTCTTCTGTTTTTAGAGTTCAGATATGGTAACCTTGCAGGGGAGTCTTCCATAGATTTGCTCCCTGAAACAACATTTTAACACTTTTGTTTTGCAGACGACTTGATTTCAGCTGGAGGGTGTGTCTTTGTAAATGAATCCTTCCTCAAGCCAGATTTTTAATTGCTCAGCTCACATCATTTGGGACAGACTTTCTAAAGAGTTCAGCTCCCATGTAAGCCCCTGACCCCACCTTATTTTAAATTATCCCCAACATTAATGGAAAAGTTTTCCAGAAGAGAAAGTTTAGAGAACTGAGTGGTAAGAGGCATTTTGATTTCATCCTCCTCCCACAATACTTTCGATCCAAACAGAACAGCCTCAGGCCCCTGTGCAAGACACTGAAATAGTAAATGGCTAGTGTTCATTAACTGCCCAATCTGGGCATCCAGGAAAGAATAAACCACATCCCTAAAGAGGGAAAGGGAAATGAAGTTTTACAAATAACCTCATGTGTCAGTGTCATGGATCAGGAACTTTGCCTTGTAAAATATGGGCTGCCTAAGGGTGTCTGGATCCCCAATGTGGAGCTTTAAAAATCTCAGCAGTGATTTTGAAGCTAACAGCATCCCTGTAAGCAGTACCCATTTGATTATAGCGATGTTCATTTATAGTCAGAGATTCGCTCACCCCGATGGGTTCCAAAGCCCTACAGGCACCGAGTTCCTGAACCTGCTGTAGGTTCACCACCATGCCTACACCGAGTTGTATGGAAATCAGAGGTCTGCCCATTCAGGATCTGGGCCGTATGTGCATGAAGCACCATTAGAATGCAAGCCACCACTGGCTGGTGGGGATAACTGCCAGCTGTGAAACAGCAGCCTAAAAAATACCTACAGGTGTGTGAAATTTTGTCTTCAGGTCTGCTCCTACAAGAACTGACAGGCAGCGCCTTGAAAGTCGACATCGAACTGACAGGACTTGCATTTTTCATCTCTCATTCCAAAGGCCTCCACGGTGAATTTCAGAGCGTGGGACTTAGAGACCTTGGATAGACAAAGGGCTGAGTTTGCCCTGTGGAGATTGGAGCCTGTAGTTACAGTTGCTCTAGGTTACAGTATCTGATGGTTACCCCATGAAAACATCCCCTGTTGTAGTGGATTCTTTTATTGTTAATTTTTATTAAGGCAACATCTGGAGGCTCCAGCTTGGATCAGGATCCCACTGTGTTAGGTGCTGTACAGATATATGTGCTTCTGACCAAAGTATTGTTATAAGTAGACCCACTCTTACAATTACAGACAATCCCCGAGTTACGCGGATCTGACTTACGTCGGATCCGCAGTTACGAACAGGGTTTTTCTCGCCCCGGAGGACGGGAGCGGCGGGACGCCCAGATGCGCCGCGGTCCCGCCGCCTGCATCCTCCGGGGCGAGAAAAGCTGCTCCGCGTCTCCCTGGTCTGCCGGGGGGGAACCCCCCCGGCAGACCAGGGAGACGCTGAGCAAAGCCTCGGAGGATGCCGGCAGCGGGACAGCTGTGGTGCGTCTGGGCTGTCCCGCTGCCCGCGTGCTCCGCGGCTTTGCTCCGTGTCTCCCTGGTCTGCTGGTCTGCTGGAGACCAGCAGACCAGGGAGACGCGGAGCAAAGCTGCGGAGGACCCGGGCGGCGGGACCGCGGTGCATCTCAGTCCGCCGCACGCATCTCCCTTGTCTGCTGGGGGGGGAGCGCAACTAGTGCGCCCCCCCCCCCCAGCAGACCAGGCTTTTCTCCAGACGCCTGTGGTAGAGCAGCTGGGGCGCTGCTGGTTGGTCCCATAGCGCCGCTCTGGGCGCTACTGGACCAACCCGGCAGCACCCCAGCTGCTCTGCCCCACACGTCCTGATTCAGCTGCTGCTGGTCTGTGTCAGCAGCGGCTGAATCAGGATGCCTGGGGCAGAGCAGCTTAGGTGCTGCTGGGTTGGTCCAGTAGCTCCAAGGAGCGGCGCTACTGGAGCAACCCAGCAGCACCCCAGCTGCTCTGCCCCAGGCGTCCCCAAGTCAGCCGCTGCTGAAACTGACCAGCGCTGACTACAGGAAGCCCGAGGCAGAGTTGCTCTGCCCCGGGCTTCCTGGAATCAGCTGCTGATCAGTTTCAGCAGAAGCTGACTTGGGGACGCCTGAGGTTCTTAAGTTGAATCTGTATGTAAGAACTGATTCAGTCCAGATTAAGCCTGTTGAAACTGATCAACGGCTGATGCCAGGAAGCCCGGGGCAGAGCAACTCTGCCTAGGGCTTCCTGTAGTCAGCCGCTGGTCAGTTTCAGCAGCGGCTGAATCTGGATGCCAGTTCTGACTTACATACAGATTCAACTTAAGAACAAACCTACAGTCCCTATCTTGTACGTAACCCGGGGACTGCCTGTATATTAGAGTTATAATTGCTCTTTGCTTTCTCTGTACTAAGAAACCTGCTCTTCCTGCTTCTCCCCTGTTTCTTCCAAGCACTAGCTTTGAATCTTTTATTAGACTCTTTTCTTTGTAGCTTTTGTTGCATATTTTTCTGAATTAATTTGATTTATTATGGGTCTTTTTTTTCTTTGTGCATTAGTAACTGTGAAATCTCTTGTTTAGCGATCATGACTTTTTTCTGAGCTTTTATATATTTTCCTTCTCCACAGTTCCAACACAGGAAGAGTCGAGACTACACAGTTTTTAGTGACACAGCCATGCCGCTAAGGTTATGTCTACACTACACAGCTTTTAGTGACATGGTGGTTATGATACAGCCCTGTCATTAAAAGTCAGGCAGTGAAAACAGTTTGTCCACACTTTTTGCAGACAAAAAACTTCAACCTCCTATGAACGGCATTTGCTTTGTCAACAGGAGAGCACTGCTGCCTACAAAGCACTGTTGTGTGTCAAAGATTTTGTTGTGTGGGAGTTGGGGAGGTGAAGCATTTGAGATGGACAAAAGCTTTGTAGCTCTGTTGCCAGTGTAGACAAAACCTTAGCTACCTGCTCTTCTGCCCAATCTGATTGCATTTCATATTGGAGACGTCCCTCTAGGAAAATCCAGAGCTCAGGATTTTGATTCCTCGCGCCACTATTGCAGCTGGGCTGACGTGCAGTGCTCTAGTGCGAGGTCATGCTGGACTGCAACGTGAGCTCAGAGCAATTGACAGAACTTGCAGCTTATGGGTAGGAGAGGCCTTTAGCAAAGGCTGCACTGCAAGAAATGCCCTGGAGGTAGGGCATAGCCACTCATCTGTGATAAGCATTTGATGACCATAGGATGAATATTGTTTGCCGGGTAGGGGAGTTGCTGTGTTGGGTCACCTGAACTCAGAGAGCTGGGGAAGTTTATGTGTCTGTCTAGTGTCAGGCAATCAGAATCAAACAGTCTGCACTCACTCCATGGCTCATTAGAACTCAGAAGCAGTGTGTTAGCACCGGGCTAGGATCTCAGGGGGTAGGGCTGCCTACTTCTTGTTAGCCCCTGCCAGCACACTCTGGACAATTGGTCTCAAGGAGGTTCCCTTTCCCCCTTGCTCAATAGTAAGAAGACTACAGTGATAGGGACCATCGTCTGAAGGGGTGGGGGGCATTGTGTAAAAGGGGAAGGCTGGTGGGAATTACAGCTGAAGTGATTCTGTTTGCAGGAAGCAGAGACCCCAAAGTGTGCATGATGCTGGATTAGTAAATCCACCATCTGGTTCTTGTTCAGTCTTCATCCCCCGATCAGGCCTCAAGTCTGTCCAGCTGGTACTCAGGACCCTGCCTTTTAGGAGAGAGCTTTAAGTGTCAGCATCCTCTGTGGGAGAGTGGATGTGAAATGCAATGAGTGAGAGGTGGGGAGACTCCTGCTTCCAGGTTTCATGGTGCCCCAGGGCACGTGTGTTTCATAGTGACCACAGTCACGAGAGCCTCAAGCTCATCTCCTGGCACAAAGAGAAAGTGATTTAGATGCTGTTCTCAGAACGGATTGGTTCTTAGAATGCCCAGTCTCTCTTTGTTAGTATTGCTTGCAAATGATTTCTTTGTACCAAATGTCCAATACATACAGACCTGTCCTGCTCTGTGTATGTCTATAGATAGTGATGGACTCAGCACAATCTGTATTGTCACTGTTATTTCTCCTTGCTTTGTTTGTAATGCCTTTTCTCAGACACAGGACTCATAGAATCATAGAACTAGAAGGGACCTCGAGAGGTTATCAGGTCCAGTCCCCTGCCCTCACGGTAGGTCCAGTCCCCTGCCCTCACGGTAGGGCCAAGCACTGTCTAGATCATCCCTGACAGGTGTGTCGAACCTGCTCTTAAATATCTCCAGGGATAGAGATTCCACAACCCCCCTAGGCAATTTATTCCAGTGTTTAACCACCCTGAAAATTAAGAAGCTTTTCCTAATGTCCAGCCTAAACCTCCCTTGCTGCAGTTTAAGCCCATTGCTTCTTGTCCTATCCTCAGAGGCCCAAAAGAACATTTTTTCTCCCTCCTCCTTGTAACACCCTTTTAGACTCAGTGTTGCACGTCTATCCTGTGCACGTCTATCCTGTGTTTGGCTGTGTCTACATTGGCAAGATTTTGCGCAAAAGCGGCCGCTTTTGTGCAGAATTTTGCCACCTGTCTACACTGGCCGTGAGTACTTGTGCAAGAACACTGACGTTCTAATGTAGGAAATCAGTGCTTCTTGCGAAAATATTCTGATGCTCCTACACAGGGATAAGCCCTCTTGTGCAACTGTTCTTGCGCAAGAGGCCAGTGTAGACAGGCAACGTTAATTTCTTGCGCAAGAAAGCCTGATGGCTAAAATGGCCATTGGAGCTTTCTTGTGCAAGAGAGCGTCTACATTGGCACAGATGCTTTTGTGCAAAAGCACATCTCTTGCGCAAAGGCACATGCCAGTGTAGATGCTCTCTTGCACAAATACTTTAACGCAAAAACTCTTGTGTTAAAAGTATTTGTACAAAATCATGCCAGTGTAGACGTAGCCTGAATGTGTAGCTTTGTCAGAGGAGTAAGTGAAATAATATCTAGGGCTATGTCTACACTACAGAGTGTTTTTTTTTGAAAAACAGCCATTTTTCAAAAAAAACTTCACTTACATGCACCCTTCAATCGCATTCTTTCAACAAAAAATCAAAAGAACGGAGGGGTTTTTCCAACATTGGTAACCCTCTTTCTACAAGGAAGAAGCCTCTTTTGGAAAAAGGCATGTGGACAGGGAAGAGGGAGTTCTTTCGAAAGAAGAGGAAAGAGGAAAAAGCACAGGTGCCCTGGTGGCCACTCCGCCCATAATAATCACAGTGAGAGTGTTCATTCAGTATGGATCGCTTTTTCGATGTGATTAGCAGTGTTGACGCTATCTTTTGGAAGAAGTTTTTTCAGAAAATCTCTTCCAGAAAAGCTTCTTCCGAAAGAAGCTGCAGTCTAGACATAGCCGGGGTGTGGAGCCCCATGCTCTTCAGGCTGAGAGAAAAGTTTGTTCCACTACTAATGATAAAACTCCTTGCAAGGTGTGGATATTTTGGCAGAGGGGGTCTTTCCTTACAGGTGAGCTACAAGGCTAAAAAAGAAAAAGTATGTAAATATCATCAAAGGTTGTTTCGCTTTGAGGTTTTTTTTACACTAGCAATGCCAAGTCCTAATTTACCCCATCTTTCCACCCCCTGGCACCCAATGACGTTAATAATCTCTAGACCAGGGGTCTCCAACCTTTTTAAGCATGAGATCACTTTTTGAATTTAAGTGAAAGCCAAGATCTACCTCAAACTCAAATACCCTTGTCCTGTCTCCTTTGTGACCCTTTTCCGAGACCCCTCCCTTGCTCACTCCATCCTCCCTCCCTCCCCCATCCTCCCTCACTTTCACCAGGCTGGGGCAGAGGATTGGGATGCAGGCTCTGGTCTTGGATTAAGGGATTTGGAGTGTGAGGGGCTCTGAGCTTAGCTCGGGGCAGGCCGTTGGGGTGCTGAGGGGGTTCTAGGTGCAAGCTCTTGGAGGGTGTTTGGATGCAGGGGTACTCAGGGCTAGGACAGGGACTTGAGGTGCAGGAGGGGGTTCATGACTGGGGTTGGGTTTCAAGATGTGGGCTCCAGCAGAGCACTGTTTACCTCAGGTGGCTCCTGGGTAGTGGTGCAGTGGGACTAAGACAGGCTCACCCCTGTCCTGGTCATGCACCACTCCTAAAAGCAGCCAGCAAACTCCATCCCAAGTCCTGTTGTGTCCCCTTTCTGCTCTGTGGAAATAGGATATATGGAGGGAGAGGAGGCACCTTGACATCAGCACCTCTCTTCTCCCTCCCCTGCCCTGCACAGAAAGCAGGAGGCTCCTGAGGAGACAACTTCAAGGCAAAGGGCAGGAGAGCAGCGGCGGGGCAGCTGAAGTGCTGGCACTTGACAGCCTCTTGGCCAAACCAGTCAGGATCCCCCATCAGAGATGCCAACATCTACCAGTGGATCCTGATCGACTGGTTGGTGACCACTGCTCTAGACAATCTGAAATGGGACCTTGTGGCTGGAGATGGACACATGCCCTTTCGCTCTCCCAGCCAGCTATGTCGCAACTTTGCAGCAGGTTTGTAATTCATTACTAGCCTGGCTTATGTCAGCATACACCCATTTTATTAGTGCTTCTGGCAATCCCACCCAGGAGCCAAACCCCCAAATGTGAGTAGCTGACTAGCTGCCATCACACCTGGAGTGGGGAGGCAGTTTGAATAAGCTGCTGTGCCATTTAAAGTAGGGAAACTAAGTCACATCTTGCAAGTAAGAGAGGATAACTCTACATCAAATCCCAGCCCTTATACACTAGGGAATGGCTGGACTTCAGGTCAGGCTGGACTTTAGGGGACTGTGCTGTTAGCTGATGATGTTCTGTCCTTTGTTTACCAGTGTCTCAAGCTTCCTATTCTAACCCACCACAACGGGAAACTTGGAAACCCTTTGTTCACTGTGCTGTCGCAATCCCTGTCCTTGTAAACGGCGCCCCAGTGAATAATGCATTAACTCGGCCTCATAACTCTGCTGTAGGAGGCCAGCTGTGGATAGACAGCTTCACTGCGTCCATCTTCATAAATCTGTCCTTTCGGTAATTAAACATGCCAGGTGAGCGCCGTGCCGTCTAGTGATGGCACCCACGTGGGAGAGAGGCATGTGGAATGGAACCGTCCCTTCCCCGCTGCTAATTGCAGAAGAGGCCTCAGCCCCCTGGCATGCTGTTTCCAGTTTGCTTAACCTCTCTGCTTTCCCATCTTCCTATTGGTGCTCAGACACATTAGGTCATGCTACTTTAATTTACAATTAGTGTGACATGAGCCCTCTGCTGCAGTGACTAGCAAGAGGCAAATCCCCACAGGCCAAGGAGTTTATTAAGCTAAATTAATAGAGGAAAGAGAGAACCAATATTAACAGCACTCCATCTCTCCAGCGTCCTACTGGGGGCTCATCACATCAATGCAGAGAGATGGGGATGGGTTCCCAAAAGCTGTTTGGAGAACAGTGGAGGTTAATTTACTATAATAGTGCATAATGATTTTTAGGAGGCAACCACTGAATCCTGCCTCCTAATCCCATTAGTGTTTCAGAACTGTAATTAGTACATTAGAGCAGCAGCTCTTTTTATATTATCGGACAGAGGCATACAAAGGTTTAAGCAGTTATGTAGTCTGTGCTCAGTTGCTAAGTCCTCAGGTAGGTTAGAGAAGAAAGGTGGGTTTTAAATGTATTATGGGACAGATTCATCAGCACTTCCTCACATTGACTAGTGCCTTACTCTGTGAGTGGTCCTGTTGATTTCTCTGGAGCTTCTGATAGAGTAAGATACTTCTGAAGACTAGTTGTATTGAAATCAAAAGGATTACTTGCAGAGTAAGATATTGCTCAGTGTGAGGAAGGATACATGAATCTGGTGCTATAGAAACTAATTCCACTGCTTTTTTTTTTTTTTAAAAAAAGGGTGTCTGTGTGTATTCCTATAAAATGTATAATGCAGTCAGAAAGTTTACTATAGTTTGCCTAGAAGTTTTGTAACCTTTCAATGTGTGTGTGTGTGTGTGTGTGTGTGTGTGTGTGTGTGTGTGTGTGTGTGTTCCTCTTTTGTACATTAGAAAGTAAGCTATATCTATATATATATATTTTCAGGTATCTAAAAGGGTGTCATGAGGAGGGAGAAAACTTGTTCATCTTGGCCTCTGAGGATAGAACAAGAAGCAGTGGGCTTAAACTGCAGCAAGGGAGGTTTAGATTGTACATTAGGAAAAAGTTCCTAACTGTCAGGGTAGTCAAACACTGGAATAAATTGCCCAGGGAGGTTGTGGAATCCCCATCTCTGGAGATATTTAAGAGTAGGTTAGATAAATGTCTATCAGGGATGGTCTAGACAGTATTTGGTCCTGCCATGAGGGCAGGGGACTGGACTCGATGACCTCTCAAGGTCCCTTCCAGTCCTAGTATTCTATGATTCTATATGAAGCATAGTGGAGTAGGACTAAAATAGACCTAGACGTCCACCAAAATGTGAGACTTCTTCACAGATGCCTTGTTTCTGCATCCCAGCCTCTCTTGTGGCTCCTCCCTTCCCAGGTATACTCATGCCTTCCTTTCATTCATTCATGCTTATTATTAGTATCATAATAGCATCGAGAGGCCCCAACAAAGAACGAGAGCCTGTCGTGCTAGGTGGACACACAATAAGAGGAAATTCCTGTCCTGAAGAACTTATATTCTCAGTAGACAAGATAATGAGTGAGAGAAAGGGATTATTAGGGCTTGTCTGAATGGAAGGTGATACTGGTGCAAGATGTGGTTGTGCGAATTTAAATTGATACGGTTATATTAGCATAACTCCTCATGTAAACAGTCTCATTCCAATTTAGTAATAGAAAGATCACTATTTCTTGCCATTTCAACCAGAAAGGACACTGTCTCAACAACTTAACCACCTGCGTTCTTCTACAAAGACCTTTTACATCTGCACTTGAAAGGGAATCCTCTGAACTGTCATTCATGTTAAAATTCGACACTTTCCGGGGGGGCGGATTGAACAAAGACCCCAACTATCTTACCCATTACCAGGATTGCTTCCCCAATTATCACCTCTAATACCATTAGCTCACAGACATCTAACTTTCCCCACCTCTAATATCATTAATTCACAGACACTTACCTACCTTCCTTCCTCCCCCCACCCCGCATCCCCTCCTGTTCTGAAATGTGATTTGTCCTTTTCATATGTGTTCATTTTTTTGATTGTATCCTTTGGTATATATGGTTGTGACTATTTTCTTCCACTATTTGACCTGAGGAAGTGTGTCTGGCCCACGAAAGCTCATCACCTAATAAACCATCTTGTTAGTCTTTAAAGTGCTACATAGTCCCGCATTTTGCTTCATTCCAATTTAGTCTGTCACTTTGGAAATAGCGTGATCATGCCAGTCACTTTTATTCCAGAAGAGTGTCCACACAACATAGCAATAGTGGTATTATAAATTTCAGTAGTTCTGCGAATCACTTTCCTCAAATAGACAAGCCCCAGGTGAGTTGTCTGAGGACACACAGGTTGCCAGTGGCAGTGCTGGAATTGGGGCTCAATCTCTTGATCCTCATTCCAATATCTTCTCGGCCTTGAATCTTTCTCTTTAGTGAGGTAGCTCTGTTCAGCTCAGCTGGCAGATAACCACCAGCCTGGAATACCCAATTTGCAAAGTCCTGTTGAAACAGAATTGGTTGTGGTTTTGGAATGGAGATTGGAACAGGTAGATTGCAATTGAAGGGTATGTCTACATTCGCCCCCTAGTTCGAACTAGGGAGGCTAATGTAGGCATTCGAAGTTGCAAATGAAGCCCGGGATTTAAATATCCTGGGCTTTATTTGCATCTTCCCATCTGGGCGCCATTTTTAAATCCTCTTAGTCCGAAGTAACTGCCCGTGGCTACACATGGCAGTCGAATGTTAACTCGAACTAAGTCTTTAGTTCGAGTTAACTGTTACACCTCATTCCCTCCCCTTTTTGCTGCCTCTATGAGACAGAGGCAGCAATATGTGGGGGAAGGGAATGGGTACTTCAAAGCGGCAGTGCCGTACAGTTGATCTGGGGAATAAACTAAGCAGTGACTGCCCCTTTGTAATGCCGCCTCTGCATTTCAAAGGGGCAGCCGTGGGGCCCAGGGGCAGCTGGGGACTCCCCAGCTGATCCCAAGCTCTATGCATTTCCCCAGCATGGAGCCCAGGGTCGGAAGGGACTCTGAGTCCCCTGCTGACTCCCGGCTCCATGGCTTTGAAATGCACAAGAGCCCCCGCTGCAGACGCTTGTACATTTCAAAGCAGGCACCCACGTGCAGTCTAGAGTCAGCGGGACATTTCAAAGGAGAAATGCGGAAGTACCTATTGACTAATTGAGTAGTCGATGGAAATTCCATCCGTCGACTACTCGACTAGTCAATTAACCACAGTTCAACATCCCTAATCCCACCCAGGGATGTGTTCATGTGACTGGTTCCTTACACTATTCTCGGCAGTCAGCGGAGAGAATTTGAGATTTTATGAGTTTGCAAGGGCAGGTTCCCCTTTCAGGTGAGCAGTAGCTACCTATGACCATGTCCTTTCTGGGACAGGCTGCCACCTATCACTTTATTCTTGACCAGGGCTGCAGCATTAGTTTCCATTGTAAGTTTGGTAGATTGTTTCTTCAGGGTAACTTATCATTTCCATATGCCTGCACCTGTTAAGGTTAAACAACGTTAACCACTCCTAAGTGGTGGCTTAAATTTCTGGAGCCTACAGCAGCAAATTGCCTTGACGGAACTTCCAGCTGTTGTCCATAATGCTGGGGTATGCAACATTACTCCTAAAAAGGTCCCCCTGGCTTCCAGAAATCCACCATCCAGGAAGATCTCAGGAATGGCTTGGCAATTGAAATGAAATGATTAGAGTGGTTTATAATGTCGTGCCTGTTTAGTCCCTCAGTTCCTTGGGCCATTTCAATTCTTTATGGGTAGTTAGTGATTATTCATCAGCAAGCAGCCACAAAACAAATTCAGAATGGAAGGTCTTAAATGCATGGTGCTCAGGAGAACAAAAGTTGGGTCAATTAAAAGTAAACTCAAGGTACCATATGCTACAAGTTACAAGAGCACATTTAAAATAGCTGTCTCGGTCAAACTCCCAGGCATTTTAACCATCCACCCTCATGTGGTCCAGTCTACAGCCCGGCTGTGTCTAGACTGCATCCCTTTTTCGTAAAAGGGATGCAAATTAGACTTATCGCAATTGCTAATGAAGCGGGGATTTAAATCTCCCTCGCTTCATTAGCATAAAAATGGCTGCTGCTTTTTTTCGGCATGGAGCTTTGCCGGAAAAAAGTGCCAGTCGAGACATGGATCTTTCGGTAAATAAAGCCTTTTCCGAAAGATCCCTTATCCCTCTTAAAATAAGGGATAAGGGATCTTTCGGAAAAGGCTTTATTTTCCAAAAGATCCACGTCTAGACTGGTGCTTTTTTCTGGCAAAGCTCCGTGCCGAAAAAAAGCGGCAGCCATTTTTATGCTAATGAAGTGGGGGAGATTTAAATCCCCGCTTCATTAGCAATTGTGATAGGTCTAATTTGCATCCCTTTTACGAAAAAGGGATGCAGTCTAGACACAGCCCCCCAGTTAACAGACATTATGCAAGTCAGATTTCCTTAAACATGCTTATAGCTCTTATCAATGCATAGGGAAGCCTAAGGCCTTGTTGAACTCTACTGATGTACCAGCGTAATGCTCTGCAGGGGTTGCCTTCTTGTTAGTGACAGCATAGAAGCTTATCATGTTAAGGTAGGGGTGGGCAATAATTTTTGACGGGGAGGCACTCCAAGATTTTGGAAAGTGGTCAAGGGCCTCTCTTCCATGATATTAATGGAGGAGGTGTGGGGTCTGGGATGGAGGTTGGGTGCAGAAAGGGGTAAGGGATTGGGGTGCAGCTGGGCCTGTGACACTTGGGAGGGAATTTGGATGAAGGAGGCAGTGTGACTGGGGTACAGGATTGGGGTTCAGGGGTTTGGGTTGTGATCTAGGGCAGGGGATCAGGAGGAGGTATGGGGTTCAGGATCTGGGAGGGGGTATGGGTGCAGAAGGGGGCAGAGGATTTGCATGATGTGGGGTAGGAGGGTAGGAGTGTGGGGTGTCAGAGTATTGGGGGAAGTAGGGGCTGGGGTGCCAGAGGCAGGCCAGGAGACTTACCTGTGAGACTCCCAGCCAGCAGCCCAGAATGTTTCTCAGGCAGGAGCCTGTTTCACCCCTGCGCAGGCTGGAAAGCTGGAGGAGAGGGGGAAGGAGTGCTTCGCGCGCAGCCTGTTCTAGAAACAGGTAGCTCCCATTGCTCAGAAACCAGCCAATGGGATTGTGCTGGGGGCGGGAGCAGCCATGAAGCACCACTCCTCTGGGCTCACAGTTTGTGAAACACCAACTGTCCAGCAGCCACTTCTCTGAGCGGCATGCAGGGGTGGGGCAAACAGGGGAGTCTGCCTGAGGCTCCCTGATGCATCGGCGGGCCAGATTTGATGGCTTGGCAGGCCGGATCCAGCCCATGGAAGGTGTTTTGCCCAGGTATGTGCTAAGGGTTTGTCAGCCCCTTGAGGCAGAGGAGCAAATTCTGGCTTGAAGAGTAGAAATACCCATGCTAGCTCTGATCAAGGGAGTGTGCTAAAAATAGCAGGATAACAACAGCGCTGTGAACAGTGGGACAGGCCAGCTTCCCCGAGTATGAGCCTGTCCAAGAGGATAGGCTGTACTCAGACAGCCAGGCCCTCCTGCTGCTCTTTTAGGACTACCAGAGGAGCAAAAATGTGTCGACACTTTTCAAGCTGGAATTGACACCTCCCACTCAAATGTAGACACACCCTGAGGCTATGTACATCCTACGAGTTTTCTCGGCAAAAAATATGCTAATGAGGAACTCATTTGCATGAGTCACGATCTCATGTGCATATTTTCTGCCGATCTATTTTTTTGCTGGAGTTTTTGCGCAAAAACAAGCAGCGTGGACGTTTTATTTTTGCGCAAAAACCCCTTTTCCCGCAAGTTTGGTAAACCTCCTTTTTTGGAGCATACCCCCAATGCAGCTCTGCATTTAAAGTGTATTAGGAGCCAGGTGGGCAGGCAGCCCAGCTCAGTTATGGCTAGTGCTGGGTCCAGGAGCTCAGACCCCTCCCACCCAGACAGGGGCTGCCCGAGGACTATAGAATAGACTGATAAGAATTCGTGAGATTAATCGACTATTCACGTAACCGATATTTAATATCCCGTGTGTGTGTGAGCATCAGCCAAATGTGGTAAGTTGTGCTGGTTTTGTTAAAGCAGTACAGCTACCCTACTGTGGTTCCATTTATAAGGGTGTACTTGGGGTTATACTGATATAGCTTACAACAGGGTTTTTCAAACTCTGGGTCATGGCTTGTAAGGGCAAGCTGCTAGCTGGCTGTGAGAAGTTTTGTTTACCTGTGCCTCTGCAGGTGTGGGTGATTGCCGCTCCCATTGGCCATGGATCAGAGTTTCCAGCCATTGGGAGCTGGGGGAAGTAGTGTAGAGCGGGACATCACTTTCTGCAGCTCCCATTGGCCAGGAACACCAATCTGCAACCAATGAGAACTGCAATCATTCATCCCTGTGGAGATGCAGGTAAAGAAAGTGTCTTGTGGCCAGCTAGTGGCTCGTCTTTACAGCCCATGACTCAAAACTCCTCGCCTACAAGAAGGGGACTGAGTTATGGTATATGCTTAAAATAGGGGGATGCTTCAAAGCTGCTGCAGGGATTTGGGTACCCAAGGATTTGAAATCTCCTAGACAGTTTTGAAAATCTCATCCTTGGAGCCAGAGCCTGGTTTTAACTCTCCCTCAGCTGATTTGTGTTAATTGATTTCAGCTGACCAATTCCTGATTGCGACCAGTGTAAATTAGAGGGGTGCTGCATCTGATACCTTTGTTACATAACAATTCATCTGGTATATTACAGTAGCTTTCGATATCCTCATGTGCTAACCCCAAAGACATCAGCATAATGCATAGAGTCCGTATGTTTTCTACTATATCTTTCTGTCCTGTAAGCAAGTTGCTTTCAAGAGATGCACTCAGAGTAAAGCTAGGCACGAGGCATACTGGAGTGGTCGACAAAGGCTTCCCTTGTTGACCGCGACGTGTCCAGACTGCCCCGCTGTGCCGCCAAACAGCTGATCGGTACGGTGCGGCAGCCATTTTGATGTAAATGAAGCAGCAATTATTTAAATCGCCGCTTCATTTTCCTATGTTTAGTAGGAAGCCATGTAGTCTAGACACACCCTAGTTACTATCCCCAGAATAAGCAGAATGCAACACAGACCTAAATATTTTCATGCTGCAGATCTCTCTATGGTAGTTCAGTAGCTAAAAGATTATAGGCTGAAGGTTCCATGTTATTGTTTCTCCAACCCTGGCTTGACTGATTATTGTGGCATACAAGACTTGGTCCTGGTTTCTCTTTGCTTTGGCCATTAGGGGTTTGTTGGGCTATACAGGCAGCAAAGTTAGCCCCTAGAAGCAAGAACATGCTATTGGAGGACAACTTCAGTCATTTATGGGTTCTAGTGGACATTTTGTGTGAAGAGAATGGCAATTTTGGAAGTGGAAAGATCCTTGAGGCTCTGCAGCGAAGCGGGGAGAAAGGGATTAAAATGCAGGAATTTGGAGAACAAAATGGACATGTCTGTGCATTTGAAATACTCTTTTACGATTTGATGAGCTGTCAAAGATGTGAAGGGAGACAAGAATTTTTGTCCAAAGACCTGGACTGTCTCCAAGCTTTCTCTGAACATGGCCCTCATACAGCATCTTGACAGTGATAATGTAGCCTTGATAACAAAATGGCTCTTCTCTGGAGTTATCTCAGAGCTCTGGCATGTGGGGCTCCTGAGGTATTTCATTAATGTTAATTACTGCTGCAGTATTCCACCACGGCAAGCAGAGGTTTTCACATGCTTGACAGAGGAAGTGAACCCAAGTCCCTTATTCAGAAGTTGTGCATCCTTCCACTGCTTTAAAAACTGAGGGCATGATTATCATAGAATCATAGAATCATAGGACTGGAAGGGACCTCGAGAGGTCATCGAGTCCAGCCCCCCGCCCTCAAGGCAGGACCAAGCTCCGTCTACACCATCCCTGACAGATGTCTATCTAACCTGTTCTTAAATATCTCCAGAGAGGGAGATTCCACCACCTCCCTTGGCAATTTATTCCAATATTTGACCACCCTGACAGTTAGGAATTTTTTCCTAATGTCCAATCTAAACCTCCCCTGCTGCACTTTAAGCCCATTACTCCTTGTCCTGTCCTCAGAAACCAAGAGGAACAAATTTTCGCCTTCCTCCTTGTGACACCCTTTTAGATATTTGAAAACCGCTATCATGTCCCCCCTTAATCTTCTTTTTTCCAAACTAAACAAGCCCAGTTCATGAAGCCTGGCTTCATAGGTCATGTTCTCTAAACCTTTAATCATTCTTGTCGCTCTTCTCTGTACCCTTTCCAATTTCTCCACATCTTTCTTGAAATGTGGCGCCCAGAACTGGACACAGTACTCCAGCTGAGGCCTAACTAGTGCAGAATAGAGCGGCAGAATGACTTCACGAGTTTTGCTTACAACACACCTGTTGATACAACCTAGAATCATATTTGCTTTTTTTGCAACAGCATCACACTGTTGACTCATATTCAACTTGTGGTCCACTATGACCCCTAGATCCCTTTCCGCCATGCTCCTTCCTAGACAGTCGCTTCCCATCTTGTATGTATGGAACTGATTGTTCCTTCCTAAGTGGAGCACTCACTCCAATTATGAATTTAGATGAGAATTTATGGATCCACAATAAAACACGGAGGAATTCCCTGGTTGTCTAGGTGTTCACTTGAAGGGCTCACTCTCCTATGCCCATGTGGGAAGGACAGGGACAACAGCAGCCAAATTAGGCTGCAGCTATCCCCAGAGAATGGTCGTCTTGAGAATGGAGAAAAGGGCAGTAAGAAACACCCAAAGCCATCCCAAGACACTCGGGTTGTGTCTACACAGCCAAGTTATCATATATATAGTAGCCCAATGTCTGAGAGTTTGTAATGCTGTAGTGTTACAGACTCACCTCTGGGGGGGTGCTCTTGCCTCCCACTATGGCCCTTGGCTGAGTGCTGCGCCACTCAGCCAGGCCACCATAGGGGAGCAAGTGGCGCAAGCGACCATTTGGGCTCCCCCGCGGCAGCCCGGCTGAGCACGCAGCCCTCAGCCGAGTGCCAAAGCAGAAGGGGAAAGGGGAGGAGTGGTGACGTACATGGCCCTGTCCCCTGGCCATGTATGTCACCGCCACGCTGTCCTCCCCCATGGCAGCCCGGCTGAGCACCCAGCACTCAGTCAAGCACCATGCCGGGAGGCAAAGGGGGCGGGGCGGTGATGTACATGGCCCCACCCTCTGGCCGTGTACATCACCGCCCCTCCCCTGCAGTGGCCTGGCTGAGCAGCGCAGTACTCAGCCAAGTGCCAAGGTGGAAGGGGAAGGGAGGCGGGGAGAGACGAAGCGGAGAGAAAGGCAGGAGGAGAAGAGAAAGGGAGAATGAGAGGAAGGAGTTGGGAGAAGAGAAAGAAGGAGATGGAGAGAGAGGCAGAAGGCGAGAGAGGCAGGATGCGGAGGAGAGCTGAGAGAGAGGGGGGGAGGCAGGAGGAGGAGAGAGAGAGAGCGAGCGAGCGAGAGACTGGAGGCTCAGGAGAGAAGACCAACGTGGAGGAGAGACCTGAAAATCCCGTCTTATGACGGGCTAATTGACTAGTTTCAGAATAATGGCCATTATTCCGAAATAACAATGTGAGTGTCTACACAGCAATTCCATTATTTCAAAATAATTTCGAAATAACGGATGGCTTATTCGGACTTCTGTAAACCTCATTCTTTGAAGAATAATGCCTATTCTGAAATAGCTATGTTAAAATAAGGCGTGTGTAGATGCTCCACTGCTGCTATTTTGAAATAGCCTCTCACCAGAGCCATTCCAAATTATTCTTCCTGGGGCTGTAAATCGAGATAGCACGTCTACATTAGGGAAGCCTGCCACGGACTAATTTTGAGGCTTCCTTGCAGTGCAGACATGCTATTTTGAAATAAGCTATTTTGGAATAACTATTCCAATGTAGCTTATTCTGAAATAACTGTGCAATGTAGACGTAGTCTAAGGCAGGATACTGGCAAGAGCCTGAAAAACTCTCTGTCTCCGTAGGTTCCCTCTCCATTCTGTCTGACCCAGACTTGGTAACTTCCAGGCCTCTATTGACAGTCCATAGAACTTGCAATGTCCACACGAGTTTTTTTGCATGAGTCTGGAATGATCAGGAAGTCTGTAGGTTGGCTGAACACTTCTCCTGATACTTTGTGTAACATCTGCTTCATAAAAGCGAGGGTTATTTGATACCAGCATTGGCTGAGTGAACATGCTCCAGAGGATATATGAGGGGTTCTGCTCTGACTATTTTATTTATGAATTACAGAGTTGCACAGAACTGCCAGAAGGGAACTTGGTTCTCTGGAGGAAGTTCCCCTGTTCTCATGTGTGCAGGGCATAAATGCATAGATTCATTTCACAGGGCTTTTCACAAGTATTTTTTCTGACCATGGGGAAATACTGCTCATAGAGTTTCTTCCTAGGTAAACAATTAAGACACTCTAATCAGTGTTGATGAATGTATGTCTTCAGGATGTAAGGCTCCCCTCTGTTTCTGGTTGATTTTTTTGCCTGGTCGCATAGTGTTTCCTATTAATTTCTTCCTAATGGGATCAGCTTTCTGCAAGGATGGTCTCACTCTAGCTCAACGAATAGAACATTCTCAGGATGCAAGCATATCCTATAACTGTATTCTTATACAGGATACAACTGTGCATACTTTGTTATCAGCAGGCATCTCATAGCTAATACTGGGCTGGATTATTACCCTATAGGCAGACTAAGCACGTTCTTAGGGCACCAGCAAAGAAGGGACACCAAAAAAAAAAGAGATTTTTTTTTTTAAATTTGATATTTGATATTTCAAAAAAAGCATTAAAGTCGTCATCATGGGAAAAATCAGAATTCTGCAGAACTCTCTTTTTCTCAGCTGAAAAGAATAAAAAACCCTCAGGCTGTGTCTACACTGGGCCACTTATTCTGGAAAAGCAGTCGCTTTTCCAGAATAACTTGCCAGCTGTTTACACTGGCCGCTTGCTTTTCTGGAAAAGCACTGACGATCTCATGTAAGATTGTCAGTGTTTTTCCGGAAAAACTATGCTGCTCCCTTTCAGGCAAAAGTCCTTTTCTGGAAAAACTATTCTGGAAAAGGGCCAGTGTAGACAGCACAGTAGTCTTTTCCGCAAAAAAGCCCCGATCGCGAAAATGACGATCGGGGCTTTTTTCCGGAAAAGCGCATCTACATTGGCCATGGACACTTTTCCAGAAAAAGTGCTTTTCCAGAAAAGCATCCTGCCAATGTAGATGCGCTTTTTCCGGAAATACTTATAACAGAAAACTGTTCCGTTTTAAGCATTTCCGGAAAAGGGTGCCAGTGTAGACGTAGCCTCAGAGAACAACATGTCAGGACAGACTTGATTCACTTTCCCTATTGTATATGAAAGTGAACATGCTTCGTCGAGTCAGCTTCGATGAACTTATCCAGAATTTTGCAATCAGAAAATCTAGAAAGAAGCAATTTTAATTTCAGCATACATGTAAGTTTTGTGTCATTACAAAAAATAAAATTTTGTTTTACGGCATAGTATGGTTTTTATTTTGAATTACATATGGGGGAGCACCATAATCTTTTCAGTGCTTGGGGCCTCTAAGGTCTTAATCCGGCCCCGAGCTGATGGTATGTTTTGCAGTTGAAGGTTGCAAGAATAAAAGGGATAGTGCTAAGGAGATAGGACCTGACGTTTCGGGAAAGGAATTTGGGCTGTGTCCAGACTCAGGGTTTTTTTCGAAAAAAGTAGCCTTTTTTCGAAAAAACTTCACCTGCGTCTAGACTGCAGCCGCGTTCTTTCGAAATTAAATTGAAAGAATGCGGCTTTTCTTTCGACGGTGGGAAACCTAATTCCACGAGGAAGAACGCCTTCTTTCGAAAGTGCTCTTTCGAAAGAAGGCGTTCTTGAAAGCAAACAGGCTTTTTAGAAAGAGAGCATCCAGACTTACTGGGTGCTTTCTTTCGAAAAAGCGGCTTGCTTTTTTGAAATTCCACGTGCAGTCTAGACGCTCTCTTTCGAAAGAGGGTCTTTCGAAAGTATCTTTCGAAAGAGCCTCTTTCGAAAGAGGCTTGCAGTCTAGACATAGCCATGGACTTTATTTGTCATGTTTTGCACAAAACCACTCTCTTGCAATAGGAACTCAGGTCTGGATTCTGATCTCAGGTCAGGGTGAATCGAGAGTAATGCCAAAGAATTATGAAATTGGCATAAGTAAGAGGAGAACTGAACCTTCAAGTTTGTAATGGTAACTCAGTTGCAACTATAACTACGTAGAAGTCTATAATAGAGCATCAAGATTAACCCAGAAAGTTGGGGAGCACAAGGGGATGTTTATCTGCCAGATAATCCTTGTATATTCAGGAAATAAACTACCAATGGAAGAGAAGACAGCAAATGAATTGAATGAAAACTGTCACACTGAGGCTGTGTCTAAACTACATGGCTCCGTCGATGGAGCCATGTAGATTAGGGTTATAGGCAAAGGGAAATGAAGCGGCGATTTAAATAATCGCGGCTTCATTTAAATTTACATGGCTGCCGCGCTGAGCCGACAAACAGCTGATCAGCTGTTTGTCCGCTCAGCGCTCTAGTCTGGACGCTCCCCTGCCAACATCAAAGCCCTTTGTCGGCAGCCCCGTTATTCCTCGTGGGATGAGGTTTACCGGGGCTGCCGACAAAGGGCTTTGATGTCGGCAGGGGAGCGTCCAGACTAGTGCGCTGAGCGGACAAACAGCTGATCAGCTGTTTGTCGGCTCAGCACGGCAGCCATGTAAATTTAAATGAAGCGGCGATCATTTAAATCATGGCTTCATTTCCCTTTGCCAAAACAACAAATCTACATGGCTCCGTCGACGGAGCCATGTAGTTTAGATGTACCCTGAGTTCCTGCCATTAGACATCTCCTGGGTTCCCCCTCTTCAACCTTCTAGCCCTGTTTCAGGCTGTCTGTGGGTTCCTGAAAGTGTTTTCTTCCTCTCTCCATCCTTCCTTCCTCAGAAGTCTCTGTAGAAAGATCCTGTGTTTGGAGGAAAAGTTCTTTTGGTTAGTTAAAGCTCCCTTCAAAGAATTCCCAGGTTTTATAATTTGCAGCTGTATTAAAAAGTTTCACTTGGTGCTACAAAAAGAGAATAATACATCAGTAAGACTTGAACCTTAAAATTCAACCATCCTGGGAAAACAGGGCTGGGCACTTGAATAAATATTTAACCATCTAAGCTTTGATATGAAGAACCTGCTTTTTCCCCAGCCATAAGAGAAATCTTCTCTGCTTCTAAGTCTCACCCCTTAGAATAATGAGAGAAGGATAAAATATAATATTTGGTTATTATTTTCCTTTTTTAATATCAAGGTAATATTACACAGGACTCATGTAACCTCAGGCTTATAACAAGGAAATTCCTTCCATTCAAAGAGCTCTGGCAGTGTAAATTAGTCTGCTGGAGTTATCCATGCAATCACCTAATAACTTTGGAAGCAGTAAAACAGAGCCTGCAGATTAATTTCTGAGAGGTCTTTCACTCCTTCCTCATTCCTGGTAGTTGCAGTTCCAAAAGTCAAGAGCCCATGCTGCTAGTAACAGGATCAGTGACTGAAGCCTGGTTTTGCTGCAAGGACAGGAGTTTGGCAGAGTGATGGTTGCAGAGTGCAGATTTTGTATTGGGGCTGAGAGTTGTAGCAAGAATTCTGTCCAATCTAGCCTGTGCACAAGGCTTTTATAGAGGATACCTGGAGTCTGGCAGTGGTGACTCTGACCCTGAATCCCAATGAGCCAAACCCTGAAGTCTGTTCATTCCTTAACACTGGCCTAGCATCGGCCTAGCTGCACTTCCATTCAACTCAGATGGAGATTTACCATTATTTACGTCTGTGGGAGCACAGCTATAGGCCTCTGTAAATCGTTGTTCCAAGTGCCAATGCGGACAATGATTGATTAACCCTCATGGCAGAACTGGGGTGAGTTGCTGAGCTAGAGGGGAAGTAATAAAATAGGGAGAGGCTTTGGCTGGGCAGCTGGCTAGGAGGCAGTGGCCAGAGGGCTTCTGAGACATTGATGCTATGTTTACACTGCAGGCTTTTGCGGGCAGAGAGTATGCTAATGAAGCTCTCATTAGCATGTGTCGTGCTGTTATTTGCATATTATCTACCGATGCTTTTTGTGCACAAGGTTTTTGCGCAAAAACAAGCCGTGTAGACGGGTCATTTTGTGCAAGATCCTTATGCCTCAAAAAAAAGGACCTGTCTACACGGCTTGTTTTTGTGCAAAAGCCTCGGCACAAAAAGCATCATGCAAATGACAGCGCAACAAATGCTAATGAGCACTTCATTAGCATACTCTCTGCCCGCAGAAACCTGCAGTGTAGACACAGCCTGATAATTGTAGGTCTCACCTTACAGATGGGGATGTTGCGACAGAGAGCCAGTCGGGGCCCTGAATCCGTTCTGTTAGCCTGAATCAATGGTCCAATGTCAGAGCTCTGAGCACTTGGAGCTCTCAATCAGTGGGCGCAGAGGGCGTCTAGCACTTTGGAAATAAATGGGTGCCCTCTATTGATTTGGAGTTGCTGATTTTAAATCCCCAGGTTTCAAAGCTTTGTCTTTATGCAGTTTGCCCAAGGCCACCCAATGCTCCCTGGCAGAGCTGAGATGAGGACTTGAGGCTCCCTTTCAGCCAGACAGCACTGCCTCTCTTACTTCACCATCCTTTGAAGCTAAGAATTCACTCTGCAGCTGCAGAGGGATTCAGCCAGAGGCAGGCTGTTTCTGTCTGCCCCTCCTGCAGTGAGAGATGGTAGCCATAAACGCATAGGTTGGAAGAGACCTCAGGAGTCATCGAGTCCAGGCCCCTGCCCAAAGGAGAACCAGCCCAAACTAAATCATCCCAGCCAGGGCTTTGTCAAGCCGGGACTTAAACACCTCTAGGGATGGAGATTCCACCTCCTCCCTAGGGAACCCATCCCAGTGCTTCACCACCCTCCTAGGGAAATAGTTTTTCCTATTCTCCAACCTGGACCTACCCCACTGCAACTTGAGACTTACCTTTCAGGTGAACTTCTAATGTTGAGATGTTTTTGAAATCCTGTCAGAGGAGTCCTTTGCAGGCAGGGTTTTGCTGATAGAGGTGAACATGAGTGTGTGTTTAAAGTTAACCACATGCTTAAAAATCTGCTGAATTAGTCCCCTTTTGAAAGCTCTCATTTGGGCTGCGACCCTGTGGTTCCCTGCATCCCTCTGCCCGCTTCAGTCAGGGTACGTCTAGAATACATGCCTCTGGCGACAGAGGCATGTAGTCTAGACGTACCCTCAGTGTGCAGGATTCTGGCATTGTCATGTACCTTTGCTGGAGTAGCCTTTACTCCTTCATGAAGGTGGTGAGCTGATGGATTCCAGCCTGCTGGCCTGAAGAAGTGCTTTACCTTCCCCCTTACCTGAATTCAGTACCAAGTATTATTCAGTTAAATGGTCCAAGGACCTGTAAGTCTGCTGGGATTAATCTTGATCAAGAACAAGCTCCTAAAGAGCAGACAGCAGGCATCTTAAATGTGCTGTGAAAGACTAGTAGAAAGTGCGCTGTGCCTTCTCCCCATCCCCCACGCTCTTTAAAATATGCCCTTGCATTGAAATTGAAGTGCATTGGAGAAGAGCAAAGCAGGGAATAAAACCAAGTCTGAATCAGTCAAGTGCTGTACTGTTGATTTTCCTCACTCCCTTAAATCACTGCTAGAATTTTACACTGAAAATAATGATAGAATTTGCAAGTGACAACAGGTGGCCGTGGGGGAAATGGATTTCATTACTTCTCTTCAGCCGTTTATTTAACAAGAAAACCTGTGACATGCTTTTAGGCATTCAACAAAGCATACATCACGTAGGCGTAAACACTACATAAAGGGGAAGAAAAGTGATGTTTGTGGACATGATTGCATTCAGCTAGTCCTGACCTGGGCAGGGGGCTGTCAGGGTAAAATGAAGTGTGCATGTGGTAGAATGGGAGTCAATAGGAAGTGTCAGGCTTATGGGTACATGTGGCTATTCTAGAGTGTCATGGAGCCAAAGAGTCTTCTCATTATTATTTTGATGAATTTTCCTTTTTTCCATTACTCTGAGGTAAGGGCATAGGGTCCCTCCTTGATTAATTAATTTTCATTAATGGTAATTGGATTTTTGCTCATGATCAAAATTCAAAATGATCTAGACACACTGGAGAAATGGTCTGAGGCAAACAGGATGAAGTTTAAGAAGGACAAATGCAAAGTACTTCGCTTAGGAAGGAACAGTCAGTTTCATGCATATTGAGCGAGAAGTGACTGTCCAGGAAGGAGTACTGCTGAAAGAGATCTAGGGGTTATAGTGGGCCACAAGTTAAACATGAGTGAACAGTGTGACATGTTGCAAAAACAGCAAACCTGATTCTGGGATGTCTTAACAGGAGTTTTGTGAACAAAACCTGAGAAGTCATTCTTTTGCTTTACTTTGCACCGATTAGGCCTCAATTGGAGTATTGTGTCTAGTTTTGGGTTTCACATTTCAAGAAAGATGTGGAGAAATTGGAGAAGGTCCAAAGAAGAGCAACAAAAATGATTAAAGGTCTAGAGATCACGAGCTATGAGGGAAGGCTGAAGGAACTGGGCTTGTTCAGTTTAGAAAAGAGAAGACGGGGTGGGGGGACGACTTCATAGCAGTTTTCAAGTATCTAAAAGGGTGTTACAAGGAGGAGGGAGAAAAATTGTTCTCCTTGGCCTCTGAGGATAGGACAAGAAGCAATGGGCTTCAACTGCAGCAAGTTCTAGGGTTCTATGATTGTATATTGAGAGTTTCCCTTTCTGTAACATGAAGGTGATAACTGTTACCAGGTGTGGAACTGAGGCTTGATAAACATTTCAAAGTGCTTTGTGAGCCTTAGATGAAGGCCCTATGCTAACTGAAGGATTTGTTAATTATTATTACGAAAGGTTAAAGCTTGTGCCGCAAGTTGGAAGCCAGTCGCCTTCCCAGAGCAAAATTAGAAGAGACAATAACTATTTAATGCCTTCTTAATGACGGTGATGCCAACAAGAACGAGATCAATAAGACTGGAGCCACTGAGGGGTCAGTAGTGATCTGTTGGTGATTTGCTTCATAGGAGAGGCCTTCTCTGCTTGTGCCCCACATGGAGGTCTGTAAGGAACCCAAGCCCTAGTGTCTGTCGCTGTTCGGGAGTCAGTTATACAATATCTCAGCGGATTAATGATCTCTGAGGTGGCGGCAGTTCAGATGCTGCCTGCTGTGTTGCTGTATATGAATATTAATTTCCTCCAGACAAGATTATTACAAGTTCTTCATTTAAACTCTGCAGGAAGCAAATAAACACATTCATAGACTGCGTAATGCTTCCAGATGAAACACAGCCTTTCCCATGCCCTCAAAAAATCATAAGGGAACATAAATGTGGTTCTGTAGTTCCTACTCAAGTGGGTGGCCCGTGTGGGTTACTAAGGTTGTCTGCATGGGTAAGGGTGGCAGGGTCAGCTTCTAAAGCTTTTGTCTCCACTACCACGTTTTGTCACCAAAACTTGCTTTTTAGTGACAGAGCAGTGAGAACCCGCACACTCCAATATGGCTTGTGTCCAGAAAAACATTCAGGTTCAGCGACAAAATACTTCCACCTCTGCAAGAGACTTTTCCCCCCTGCTCCCTTTATTGTCAACAAAGAGCCAGTGTGGACTCCGCTGTTTGTATTGTCGACAGAATTGGCTTCCTCGAGTTATCCCACGGTGCCTGCCCTGATGACTGTGCTTGGAGTTTTGATCTCGGCTGCCCTGTAGGCATGTGGCCCTAACCCTTTCAAAGTTTTGGGAAGTATCTGACAGCTGAGTGAGCTGCGTCCTTTGGGGAACAAACAATAAATCATTGGACTGCTCCAGTTCCGCCCTGCACTAGGAACATAGCGGGAGGAGATGGCTGCGCTGCTGTAACACTCCGCAGCACGGAGAGCTCACCCAGCTACTAATCATGCTGCTCCCTGTAGCTCAGGAAGCGGGGAAGAGCTCTGAGGGAAACAGAACCATATGCAGGCAGCAGGCTGAGCAGTGCCAGGGGCTGATGTGGGGTAGGATGTGGGTGTGTGTCCCTCTCCCTCTGCCTCAGGATAGGTTGGTTAGCGGTTGTCTCCCCTGTCCCAGACACCCCATTCTCCTCTTCCTCCCCTGCTAGGAAGGAAGTTGATTAACCGATAAGCACAGCTTATAGCAGTGGTCCCCAACACGGCGCCCGCGGGGCCATTTGTGTGCCGGAGCCGGCCCGGGGCGCATGGTAAGCGCTGCTCTGGGAGCACCGCCAATTGGCCGCTCATGCCCCGGGCGCCAGCCCCGGGCGCGCGGCGCTTGGGGGGAGGGGGGCGCCGGGCGCGTGGTGCTTGAAGGGAGGGGGGCGCCGGGCGCGTGGTGCTTGAAGGGAGGGGGGCGCCGGCCCCGGGCGCCCGGTGCTTAGGAGGAGCGCTGGCCCGGGCGTGCGGCGCTTGGGGGAGGAGGGAGCACTGGCCCCAGGCATGCGGCATTTGGAGGGAGCGCTGGCCCCCAGTGCTTGCAGAGGGGGGCCGGCCCCGGGAGTGCGGCGCTTGCGGGGGACCACCCCTGAGCACGCGGCTATGGGGGGGGGGGCCGTCCGCCCCTGGGCCTGCATGTGTCCCCGCCCCCTGGTGCCTGGCAGGTGACCGGCCACGCCCCCTGGCGCCCGGCAGGCGACCGGCCACGCCCCCTGGCGCCCGGCAGGCGAACGGCCACGCCCCCTGGCGCCCGGCAGGCGAACGGCCACGCCCCCTGGCGCCCAGCAGCCTCTAAAGGTTGGGGACCACTGGCTTATAGGTTAGTGCTATAGACTGTATGCATGTTCCTCCCCTTTCCCCTTTGCCAGTACGTTTTTTTAGCAGGCTGGCCAGCTGCCTGTCTCTATTCTGGCTTGTGCCACATCCGGGAACTCAGATCCCACCCAAACAGGGACTGCTGCAACCCTGTGCTGCTGCCTCTGTATCAGAGGCAGCAGCCCGGGGCAACAGGCAGCCTGTCCGTGAGGAGAGCTGGTTTCTAAACTGGCTCCCCTTTCTGGACACAAACGTAAGGACCCAAACGTAAGGACTGTACCCATATAGTGGGCTGGAGTTTCTAGACCAGGGCACCATTGGCAGGGTTCTTCGCTCCTTTTCTGCCAGCTAATTCTGGGACCTAACCAGTAGGCCACCTCGCAGCCAGGGAGACCTGACCACACCTCTACTCCCACTTTGATAGAGAAAAGATGTCCCTGGAACCATGGGATTAAGAACATGCATCATGTGACATTATGCTTGCCCCAGGAGGCATTGCAAACCTTTCCGAAAGCTCCTTGCTGTGGCCTCTTACACAGTGGCATGTTCACCACAGAGCTCTGCTTTGTGTCAGCGTAAGAGCTGCAAGCGTAAATGCAACTGTACTTTAATTAAAGCAGCATAATTTGTGCTGACAAAACAATGTAGTGCAGACAAAACTTTAGGTATCTCTAGAATGGGAGGTGTGGCTACAGCACATCTAGACATACTCCGGCTAGCTTTGATCTAACTAGGTGCCAATAGCGATGAAGCTGCTGCAGCATGGACTTAGCACGAGGCACGAGCTGGCCTCTTGAGGACTGGACTTGATGACCTCTCAAAGTCCCGCTGGCCTCTTGAGGCAGGGGACTGGACTTGATGACCTCTCGAGGTCCCCTCCAGCTCTAGTGTTCTATGATTCTATGACATTTAAGTTAAAACCCCATTGAGTCTGATAGGTGTGAACTCACCCTTCTATAGTTAACTGTAAGCATAAGCCCCCACCTAAAATAAAAGTGAGTGAGAACCAGATGTGCGTGGGAAGAGAAAGCCAGAGAAGAGCAGACAGAGGGCGAGGCACGAAAGTCATGCAGCCGCTTGTGAGTACTATGTGATGCTAGAGATAGCTAGAAGAGCGCTTTGGAGTCTGGTGTTGGCCGGAGAGTCTGGAGGGGGCTGCGAGCTATGAAACTGCTTCTGCTCTTCTTGGTTCTTTCAGTGTTCAGAGCCTCAGGAAACTGTGCTTTCCTTGCATGTAAACAAAGCTATGTCAGAGAAAACACTGGAGTCCATCAGTTTCTACTTCTGACTGGTACGTCCCCAGGATCCTGAACTTTGACAAGCCAGCTGGGTCAAAAAAGGGGAACAATACCCCAGGGGCTCATAGAGACTTGTTCAAGCTGTGCTGAAGTGTGAGATGGAGCAGCTTCACTGCTACGAGTATCTAGCCGGAGTCACTTTAGTTTGGGCATGACTACATGTACTGCCTTTCTCTTCTGGAATCTTAATCTAGTTTGCAGTTTGCTGTGGTACGAGGCATCTTTTAAGTTAGATACCAAAACCAAATGGTGGGCACATTCACTAGGTGACCAGACTCTTGTCCAGCTTGTATGATTCTTACATCTGAATGGTGTCATTTCTCCAGGTGTGCGAGTGCATTTTAACACATCTCCCTTTTATGGACAGCATGTGAACCTGGTGCAGTGTCCCACGGCAGTGGTTCCCAACTTGTTGCCCACGGACTCCTGGTGGTCCACAATAATACTGCAGGGGGTCCGTGGAAAGTGTAAAGTAAAGACCTGGGCCCAATCCTTACTTTTCTTTTCTTTCCTTACTTTTCCTGTGATTTTTTTTCTCCCCTAGGGAGGGGGGTCCATGAAATTTTAATAAATTGAAAAGGGGTCAAAGGTATAAATTGAGTATGGTCAAAGGTTAGGAACCACTGTCTCACTGTGTTCGTGCAACATGGCTGGCTGCCCACGTTGTTGTGGAATTGGTAGAAGCTGAATGTTGATGCTTCTGTTCTGTTCTGTAAACCCTGTTCTAAACTTGCATGGTAAACATCTGTCAAACTGTAACTGTCTGCCACTGAAAACTGTCTTTGATCTCCATCCTGCTCTGCTCCTGCTGAAATGGCTGACAGGCCTTTTTATCTTTTGTGTGTGGTTAGTGTTCTCTAGAATGTAGTGGCTTTTGAGAAGATAATAAATGTTTGACTGATTTAGCACTGCAAGCACAGATGATCTATTCAGCTACCGGTACACGTGTGGATTGACACCTCAGCAATGCGCATGAAGCAATTTGTATCTGCTACTTCATTTGAAAATGAGCATCATGCATTTAGCAAATTCTTGCATAAAATTACAGGCACGTCTAATATTCAGCTTGTACCCACTTTCATGTTGAAGTGATGCTGCGTTTACTCTTTTGTGCACTCATTTACATGTATAAGCATATGAAAGCGGTGCATTCATCACCCCTGTCAGAGAACTTTAAAAGATGGGAGAATGTCCTTTTGCCAGCCAAAGGGAACTGCTGCAAGAGGGAGAGCATAAGCAATGATTAGCTGCTCGGTTCAGGGGAGCCCCAAGAACTGTTCTAGAGTACAACAAACCTTTGCATTTACACATCTTCCACCCCCAGAATCCCAATCATCTGTACAAATTATAGGGTCTTGCAGTAGAGAACAGACAGAACCGTGGACTTTTGTCGACAAAACTATACCTGCGACCACACTGCCTTTGAGTTATGTCGACATAACGTCGACAAAACTCAGCAGTTTTGTCGACGTATGTAAACCTCATTCTGCGAGGAATAACACCTTTTGTCGACAGAGTTCTGTCGATAGAAGGCATTATTGCATCTACACTGTCCTTTGCGTCCACACTGTTATGTCGACAAAGCGGCTTGCTTTGTCTACAGAACTGGATGCAGTCTAGACGCTCTTTGTCGACAGAAGCTTTGTTGACAGTATCTGTCGACAAAACCCTGTAGTCTAGACATACCCTAAGGGTTTAACTGAACATAAAGCAGCCTCTGGTGACTCCACTAGTATGTTTTGGGGAGTCTGATGTAGCCACTCGGTTTTCATTTCAGTCCAATGTCACAGCATATAGGCCCTGCATGATCCTCCTTGAAGTGCGGTAGGAAAATTTCCATTGATTTCAGTGGGAGCAGGATTAAAACCAGTGTCCTGTTTGACACTGTGATTAGGGAAGGAGCAAGAAATAGCTCTGTCCTGGAAGGGTATGTCTACACAGCAGCGTCATTTTGGAATAAGTGACGTTATTCCAAAATAACAGTGCACACCTACATTACAGCCTTTATTTCAAAATAATGTCGAGCTGGAGGACTTCTTACTCTGACTCCTGTAATCTTCATTTCACGAGAAGGGAAGTCGGAGGAAGAGCGTTCTTCCTTTGACTTCCTGCTGTGTAGACAGCACCAAAAGCCAAATTAAGCTACTTCGACTTCAGCAACACAGTTGTCGCAGTTGAAATTGTGTAGCTTCATTCGACCTTAGCCCAGCTGTGTAGATGTACGGGAAGAGAGTATGACTTGTATTGGTGGTGTGTTCAAACAGAAATGTAAAACCAGGAAATAGTTGTTTGTTTGAAAGCTTCTTTCCCTCTTCTACTATTTTGTCAGGTCCCCTGGAGTGAAGGTTACATTCTCATTTAGCCAGTTGCCCAGCTGTGACTAAAAGAAAAATGTCCCTGAACATGTAATGCCTCTGCATTGGAAGGCATCATTCAGAGCTAAATAACCCTTTACGTAGACACAGAGGCTTTTTAAAAGCCTCCCTATGCTTTCTGTTGCAATGCAGTTGCCTCTCCAGCAGACTTTTGCAGGTGGAACTCTTCTTTTCTTGTCTCTGAACTCAAGGCTGGTTTCTGCGCTGGTTTCTGAAGATGCCTGAAATATTAGCAAAGCCAAATTGCATGGAGACTCTAAGGCTGTGTCTACACTGGGCCACTTATTCCAGAAAATCAGTCGCTTTTCAGGAATAAGCTGCGAGCTGTCTACACTGGCCCTTGAATTTCCGGAAAAGCAACGATGCTCTACTGTACAAAATCAGCCGCTATTCCGGAAAAACTATTCTGCTCCCGCTCGGGCATAAGTCCTTATTCCGGAACACTGTTCCGGAAAAGGGCCAGTGTAGACAGCCCAGTAGTCTTTTCCGGAAAAAAGCCCCGATTGCGAAAATGGCGATCGGGGCTCTTTTCCGGAAAAGCGCGTCTACATTGGCCACAGACGCTTTTCCGGAAAAAGGGCTTTTCCGGAAAAGCAGCCTGCCAATGTAGACGCTCCTTTTCCGGAAAAACTGAAAACGGAATAGTATTCCGTTTTAAGCATTTCCGGAAATTCATGCCAGTGTAGACACAGCCTAAGGGTGTATCTACACTGCAAAGTTATTTCAGAATAACGGCCATTATTCCAAAATAGCTATGTGAGCACAGGGGCGGCCCTAGACTAGCTGCCAGAAACTGGTGCCCTAGGTGAACCCTGCAATCGGCGCCCCGGCGGTCCCCCTCCCCCACAGGGGAAGACGGTGGGTGTTTGGCTTCTACAGAGCCAGCTGATCCCCCCCTCTTCCCGCGACAAGGGAAGCCGGCCGGCGTTTGGCTTCTCCGGGTCCGACCCCCCCACGGGAGGGGGAGTTGGTGCCGGAGCAGGCAAGCGCTCGCCGGCTTTCCCTGCCGTGGAGAGGAGGGGGGGATCAGCTGGCTCTCTAGAAAAGGCACACGGCCGGCTTCCCCTGCTGTGGCTGATCCCTCCCCCCTCTCCCCCAAGGGAAACCGTTTGGCTTCTCTGATGCCAACTCCCCCTCTGCAGCAGGGGAAGCTGGCGCCTGGCTTCTCTGGGGCAACCCTCGCTCCCGCAGCAGGGGAAGCTGGCGCCCTCCCCCAAAGGTGCGGGGAAACCCCTCCCCCACACGCCCCTCTCCCAGGACTGACCATGACCCCCCTGTACGCGGCAGGGAACGCGTGCTCTTGGTCACGGTGCTCCTCACAGCCTGGTAAGGCATTTCCGGAAGGGAAGGGGGAAAGAAAGTGTAACAGACACAGCAGGGTCCAAGAATTTGGTGCCCCATCAACTTGGCACCCTAGGCAGCTGCCTAGTTCGCCTATAGGCACGGGCCTCCCCTGTGTGAGCGTCTACACAGCAATTCCATCATTTTGAAATAATTTTGAAACAACGGACAGCTTATTCCAACTTCTGTAAACCTCATTCTATGAAGAATAACGCCTGTTCCAAAATAGCTATGTTGAAATAAGACGTGTGTTAGATGCTCTACCACTGCTATTTCGAAATAGCCTCTCACCAGGGCCATTCTAAGTTATTCCTTCTGGGGCTCTTAATCGAGATAGCACATCTACATTAGGGAAGCCTTCCTCAGATTCATTTTGAGACTTCCCTGCAGTACAGACGTGCTATTTCAAAATATGCTATTTCGGAATAAGTATTCTGGAATAGCTTATTCCAAAATAACTGTGTAGTGTAGATAGAGCCTTCACGAGCAGCATTGGTTTCAGACCTTTGCAGTTTGCTTTTGAGAATTCTGGGGCTAATTTTTCTAAAATTACAAGAAGTGCATCACCAATTAATTGGCTGTGCTCTCGGAAGTTTTCTGTGGTTGTCTCATGTCTTTATTTTGTAGATATAGAAACTTTAATTAAGCTGCTGCTTTTCTCTGCCAAATTCCATTTGAGATGTTATCAAAAGCATTTGCCTCTTCCTGGCCTCTTGAGAGAATAGTTGGACTGGATGTAAACTTTCATGTGACCCACAGGCAAACACTTGCCCCTGGGTTGTTGTCTCTGCTTGGTAAAAGTATTTATAAAATACTGCTGAATTAGAACTGGTGTAAAGGAAACAACTTCACAGTTTGCAAATGCAGCAGACGTCAGGCCTCATGACACTGGAGCAAACCTCAGGCAAAAAAATGAGATTTAAAACATGATAAATAGCAGCAGGTAAAATACTAATGAACACAAGGCAACTTGCAGTCTTCACATGTATTAGCAAGTTGAAGTAAGGACTATGTGGAAGGCTAGGGTTTATCATGACTTGCTAACTCCTGGAAAAACTACAAACTAGAGCTGAGAACGACTGGTCAACTATCCGATAAGCAAATGCTTATTAGATAGTTGACACACCAGTCGACTAATCGCTCTCCTTCCCAATTGCTGCCTCTATCAGCAAGAATGGGGGGAGGGGAGAGAAAGGAGTGGGTCCTTCAAAGCGGCAGTGTTGCATGGAGCCCGGAGCCAGACCCTGGGCTCCACGCCGTACTGCTGCTTTGAAATGCTGCGTGCAGCCCTGGTTTCCAGCTGGCCCTGGGCTGCATGCAGCGTTCCAAAGTGGCTGCCTCACATGGAGCCCGGGGTCAGCTGCAGACTGACCCCAGGCTCCATGCAGTGCTGCCGCTTTGAAATGCTGCGGGGAACACGGGCCCTGCTCCCTGCTGCACTTTCTCCTTTGAAGTGTAGCAATAGCCCTACATTGCAAAGGCAGAGGCACCTTATCGAATAAGGGCAATTTGCATCGACTATTCGATTAATCAATTAATCTAAATTTAACATCCCTACTACAAACTAGCTTGTTCTAGGGAATTTTATCTCCTGTCAATTTCCATGGGCTAAGTCCAGGTATGGCTTTGTCTAGGCATTAGCACTGAGAGAGAGCCCTCGTTCTAGGTAAACTACCCCCAGGAGGGGAGTAGCTAACAGTGCTGGGAGGCTGTTTACACTGGTGCTTTACAGCTCTATAACTTGCTGCTCTTGATTGTGTGTGTGTGTATGTGTGCTTTTTCCACACCCCTGGTGAGGAAGTTGCAATGTAGGAAAGTGGCAGTGTAGACAATTCCTTAGTAACTTACCCTTTTCTCTAGTGGAGACCAGGGCTGAAAAGGTGACTTAGGTGGAACCTCTAATTTCTAGGCAAAGCAGACAGGACCTGACTGCGCAGGGCTCTCTCACTAGGCATGGCATGGAACTCAAGTTGTTTATCTGGGAAGGCTGCAGTTTGAACTTGTGGTTCCAGTGGGTGGGTGTTTTCCAGGCCATGAATCTCTTCCCTAGCTATCCTTTCATTTCACCATGCGTTCATTCTCTAGGCAGTCATGCCAGGTGTAAATCATACAAAAGAAGATATCCCATCACTCATGGTAGCTCTTGGATGGTGCATACCACACACAAAATCTACGTGATTGCATAGCACTGCACGTGTAATACCCTTTCTTAGCCGCTAACAAGTTTTTGACGAGACTCTTTCATGCTAAGTCTTCAAATGGGGCATGGAGTTTAAATTAGAGGAATTTAAAATGTTTGAAAGCGATAACTGAAATCACTCCCAGAAATGGATGAGTTTCTAGTGATTAAGAGAGAGAACCTCATCTACTTGTGTGCGTAATTGATACCCTATTCTTCCATTTCTGGTTTGAGAGAGGCCTTTAACATTAGGAATGGAAAAACCTATATTATGAATGGCTTAATTTCATCTGTGACTGAAAGTGTTTTGCCAGGGGTGGCTCCTGTCACATCCTCTCTTTTGACCCTGTATTTCTCCACAAGAGGCCACTTGTGCTCTTGATCCTTCACCCAGCTGAACACAGCTCTGTGGGTAACATTTTCAAATTTGTCTCAGAGACACTTTGGAGCCTTTCGCCCTACTGGTTCCCGATGGGGCTTCAGCTCCTAAATCACTTAGGTACTTGTCTGGCACTCATTGCAGTACTGAAAGCCTGAATGCCTCACCATACCTTCGGCCTGGTAGAGTCTTACCGATAATTTCTCTCCAGAGTCTAGGCCGGCGGTTCCTAACCTTTTCCAGATGGGGACCCATTTTGACAATTCAGGAAGACTTGGTGACCCAAGGCAATTCAAAAACGGGGGGAAGGGGAGAGGCTGAGCCACCTGGGGAGACACTTGGCGACACTTTTGAAATGTAGAGGCGACCCATAAGTTGGGAAACCCTGGTCTAAGTCATATGAGTCATGGGTTACTTGGAGCAGATCAGATGGGAACAGGGGCTTCTCTTAATTACTCCTTTCCAATGTATGGGCAGGTGGAGAAGAAGTGGGGGCAGAAGTGTCTGTAAAGGCCTCTGTACACTGCACATCAGTGGTGGTGTGTATATAAGCAGCGTGTGGCTGACAGGTTTGTGGGCAGCTCCATGCTCCAGGAAGTGCTGGGGTGCTGGAGCCTTAAGTGCAAGGGTCGGGGCAAGGGTAGTCTGTTCTTAGCATTGGCTTGACTGTGCTGTGCTCCCACCTATCCCCCCCACCCAGTTAGCCCTCAGAGCTGCCCTGTGCAGGTTGTATGCGGCTCCAGCGGTGATTCAGAGGGCTCCTGGCTCCAGTTGCTGCTGCAGGCAGAGGCGTAGCAAGGGTGTTATGCGCCCGGGAGCAAAGGAAAAATTTGCGTCCCCCCACCCCCCGCCGCCATGTGGCACGGCCCTGAACCTGGTGCACAGCTGAGGGGAACTTCTACTGCATCTTCCCCCACCCCCTACAGTTTGGGGCCGGGCTCCTGCAAGCACTAACCCGCCAGTGGAGATGGAGGAGGGTCGGGCTTGGAGAAGGTCCGGCTCGGAGCAGAGAGGCAGGGAGGAGACTCCAGCAGGCGGAATAGGAGCACGTGAGCTGAAGGGATAACGGGGGGAGCAGAATGGGATTAAATTGGAATCTCCCTAGTATGGTGCCCAGGGGCAACTGACCTCTCTGGCCCCCTCGCTACACCACTGCCCCCCCTCCTGCAGATCTATCATCTTGTAGTAAAAACGAAGTGTGCTTCTTCCCCTCCATTGCTTAAGCTCGACACAGCACGTATCATTTAGCTGATTGCGCATGTCTTAGAAGCTGCTAAACTTTCTGCCAGGGAACTGAGTAAACTTGCAGTGACCAATCATGTTGCGACAAGCTGACCAGAAAGAATGTGAAATCTATAAAAGTTTCAGCTCAGGCGATGTTCAAGGTCGACCCTGCTTTGAGCACTGAGCTCCTGGGCCGAACTTATTTGCGAACAATAAAATAGAGTTGGACCCGGCCTGAAAGTGTGACTCTCTTCTTGAGGCAAATTGAACTAGCCTCCAGGGGACGAAACTTTCAATTTATGCAACTATCTTATGCATGTGCAAGATCTGTGAGAGCCATCCCATGAATCTGCACTAAGTATCTGTGGTGCCTGCTTCTGGGTGGTGTCTCAATGCTGCCACATTCACCTCCAGAGAGGGAGCTTCCCAAAGCAGGCCCTTGCTGCTGACCCCCAAAGCATCCACAGGTCCAGTCTTCTTTCAATGGGCCCACTTCCCAGGGCTCATTGGTCTTGGATCTGGCTTCCATCCCCTCTCCAATCTTTGCAACTGCCCAGAGGTGTCACCTTCCACCTAATACATTCCCACCTCATTCACCCCACAGGGACACTTGTCCTAGGGACTATTCTACCAAGACGTAATACAAAGTTTCCATGTAAAAGGACTCAATACAAAGCTAAAAACTTCAATGAGAGAGTGATTAATACAGAGACGTGTCTACATCTGCTGCAGGGAGACACCTCTGCCTGCCTCCGCCCCTCTCCCCCAGAGTCTACAGCCCCATTGCAAAGTGGGGGAGGTGAAGAAAAGAGGATGAGGCCCAGCTAATGGGACTGAAGCAGTCATGAGCAAGCCATGCCCGGGAGCCATTCTCCTGTCCATTGCTGGTGCTGTGTTGCTTCAGGCACGCTGAAATGCAGTCACCTCTAGGGTGGGCTGGACAGCTGTTCAACACCTGCACAAGGTTTCAGGCAGGGAGCAGTGCGGGCTGCCTTCCTGCAGAGCCCCCATCAGAACTACTGTGCCCTCCTGGCTTAGGAAAAGAATAAACAGGAGGATTGGAAATAAATCCACCCAGTCTCATGTTCCCTAGGCAGGGACTGAGCCATCTACATTAGGCCCCAGCTGGCGTATCATGTTCAGTTCTGGGTGCCACATTTCAGGAAACATGGAGAAACTGGAGAAAGTCCAGAGAAGATCAACACAAATGATGAAAGGTCTAGAGAACATGAGATATTAGGCAAGGCTGAAGAAATTGGCCTTGTTTACCTTGGAAAAGAGAAGACCAAAAAGGGACATGAGAGCAGCTTTCAAGTATCTAAGGGTATATCTACACTGATGTGTAAAAGGGAAGTCAAATCCCCCGGAGCCATTGATTCCCCTATGAGGGGCACGTACAATATACATACATTGCTAATGCTTAGATATATTTGCTATTTGTATAGGAGTAAGACATGACAAAGGTCAAGGCCTGTCACAACTTATAATAAGGAGATGAGGGGAAGTGAAACCAGTCTTCTGTTAAGTAGAGATATGGATATATTCCACATCCTTTAAACTTGTGACCGGCTCAAGCAGGAAAGGAAAAAGGGAAGTATGGCTCGCCCATTGTTCAGCAAAAGTGAATGAATGTAACACAGCTGTAACCGCAAAGTCAGCAAGTAGGCACTGTATTTAACCTCATTTGGAAAATTAACCTGACCTATAGGAATGCTAAATGTCAAAAATGAAGTAACCTATCATGTTAAGGCACCTAAACCAGGAAGGATGTTAACCCTATAAGAACCCCTGCATATGAGATGTTGGGGGTCGGCTCTGCTTTGAACATTGAGTTCCTTAGCCGTACCTTGGTTGCAACCAATAAACTTGAGTTGGACCCAGCCTAAAAGTGTGACTCTCTTCTTGGGGTAAATCAGACTAGCCTCCAAGGGGACGAAACCAGCAGTTTATCCAACAACACTACAGAGTTAGTTCGAACTAACAGAAGTTAGTTCGAACTAACTTTAATAGGCGCTACACTAGCGCTCCGCTAGTTCGAATTTAATTCGAACTAGCGGAGCGCTTATTTCGAACTAGGTAAACCTCATTTTACGAGGATTAAGCGTAGTTCGAACTAGCTAGTTCGAATTAAGGGCTGTGTAGACCCTTAATTCGAACTAGTGGGAGGCTAAGGCTTCCCAGGTTTCCCTGGTGGCCACTCTGGCCAACACCAGGGAAACTCTATGCCCCCCTCCCGGCCCCGGACCCCTTAAAGGGGCACAGGCTGGCTATGGTGCCCGTGCCAGGTGCAAGCCTGCCAGCACCCAGCCAGCAGACCCTGCACCTGGCACGGCTCGAGCCAGCCACCCGATGCCCCCCAGCCCTCCCCCTCTTCCTGGGACCAGGCTGGCGGCTCCCGGGAGCTTGCCCAGGACTGCAAGAGGCGGGCACCCGCCTGGGCTAGTGCGGACATCGTGGACCTCGTCCACGATCTCCGCACTAGGCACAGGAAGGTGGCCGTCTAGGGCAGGAGAGCTGCCAGCCTGGCCACCCAGGAGCAGGAGTGCATGAAAATCAAGGTGGTCCACTGAGACCCCCGACCCTGAGCCCTGAGCTTACAATGGCCGTCCTGGGTCAGACCAAAGGTCCATCTAGCCCAGTAGCCTGTCTGCCGACAGTGGCCAACCCTAGGGACCCTGGAGGGGATGGACCGGAGACAGTGACCAAGCCATTTTTCTCGTGCCATCCCTCTCCAGCCTTCCACAAACTTTGGGCAGGGACACCACTCCTACCCCCTGGCTAATAGCACTCCATGGACCCAACCTCCATGACTTGAACTCGCTTCCCTTTCAACTCTGTTCTAGTTCTAGCCTTCACAGCCTCCTGCAGCAAGGAGTTCCACAGGTTGACTCTTTGCTTTGTGAAGAACAACTTTCTGTTACTAGTTTGAAGCCTGCTACCCATTCCTTTCCTTTGGTGTCCTCTAGTCCTTCTTTATGGGAACAAATGAAAAACTTTTCTGTATGCACCCTCTCCACCCAACTCCTGCTTTTAGAGACCTCTATCCTGTCCCCCCTTTGTCTCCTCTTTTCTAAGCTGAGAAGTCCCAGTCTCTTTAGCCTCTCTTCATATAGGACCTGTTCCCAACCCCTGATCATTTTAGTTGCCCTCCCCTCTCCCAGCCTCTCTCTTCCCCTCTCCCACCTCCTTTTCCCAGTCTCCGCCAGTTTTATTCAATAAAGAGAGATTCCATTTTTTAACACAATTGTCCTTTATTTTGTACATCAAGAAAAGGGGCTAGGGAAGGGTAAGTGGAAGGAGGTGAGGGAGGAATGGGGTACGCGCCTCCGATGGGGAGGACTGGGCTGGCTCTGCTGGCTTCTGGGGGTGGAAGCTCTCCTGCAGCCCCCCAATTGCCCCCTCTCCCCAGATGGCAGCCTGCGGCAAGTGCACCCGGGCTGATGGCCAAGTGCTGTGATGTGCCCAATGTGGGTAGTCCGGGCACACCAAGCCAGGACTGCTTTGCAAGCGGGGCACCCCTGAGAACTGTCTGTCCAGGGTGGGGGTCGGGACCCTTTAAGCACAGCCCTCGGCTAGCCTGAGACAGCATCTCCACGCTCTAAGTCCTCCTCTGATGCCCTGCCGGCACTGCTTCCGGCCATCCTTAAGCCCGGTTCAGGGTCCACTTAATGTGGACATGCTAGTTCGAATTAGCAAAACGCTAATTCGAACTAGTTTTTAGTTCTAGACGCGTTAGTTTGAATTAGCTTAGTTCGAATGAACTAATTCAAACTAAGTTAGTTCGAATTAGCGCTGTAGTGTAGACATACCCTAAAAGAGTATCATAAGGAGGAGGAAGAAAAATTGTTCTCCTTGGCCTTTGAGGTTAGGATGAGAAGCAATGGGCTTAAACTGCAGCAAGGGAGGTTTAGGTTGGACATTAGGAAAATCTTCCTGCCCATCAGGGTGGTTAAACACTTGAATAAATTGCCTAGTGAGATTGTAGAATCTCCATCACTGGAGATATTTAAGACCAGGTTAGACAGACACCTGCCAGGGATGAGCTAGGGCATCTCAATTTTGGAAGCCCCAGGGGCCACACTGACACTTACAGAACATGCTGAGGCCTCAACTTAAGTGTGGTTGCATATGCAACCAAATATATACAAATAGCTTCTCTCACACTGACAGGTATGAATACAAAGATGAAGGCAAGACTACACAACACACAGGCCCCATTTAAGTCAGTTCTGCTGATATTAATAAAATTCAGTATTTACCCGATTTCTACCCGTGACAGCACTTTTCATGAGCAATGACAGTCCAAGAATTTAACTACTAAAACGCGTTTCAAAAGAAGATCATTACACTGACTACTTTTTTGTTTTGGCTCCCACTCACTGGCCACATGTTGATCCCCACATAAACCCAAACTGCACCATGGGGCGAAAACAAACTGGCCATGGGCAGCATACCAAGTTCTTAATAAATATTTTTAAACCTTTATCTTTTCTCTCTGCTGCCATGTCTCCTCTCCTTGCTCCATCATCTCCCCTGGTGCCTGCTGCCCCCCAACTCCTCACCCTCCCCTGCTGTCCTGACTCCTGCCCTTCTCACTGCCCTCAGCCCTCCTGAGACCTGCCCCCCCCCACCAGCCCTTCTCTCCCTCCTGTGTCCACTCCTCCAGTAGCCCCATTCTGATCAGGTGAGCTACCCCTCCTCATCCCCTCTTCCAACACCTCCCTCTACACACCTGCCCTGCCTCTCTCCTCTGGTGCTGGTCCCTCCCCTGCAGGTGTCTGCCTGTCTGCTTCACCCCCAGAATCTCCTGGTACCTGCACCTTCCCTTAGACCTGCACTCTCCTGGTGCTTCCCCCTTCCCTCACAGCCCCTGACCCCTTTACCCTCTTTTTCCCTGATACCCACCACCCTCTGCTCCCGTTCCCCTCATGCCTCTGTGCCCTCACACATGACTTGCTCCATCCCCACTCTTCTCATGCCCACCCCTTCTTTCAAGCCTTCTCCCAGCACCTTCCCCTTCCTCTCCCCACTCTAGACCCTAATGCCCTTCCCCTCTCCTCTCCCAGCATTACCCTGTCCCGCCTCCCACTGACACCTCCCTTCCTGCCCTTTTCCTCACTGTCTGAACTTGGCCCCCTGGCATTTGTATCTTCCCTCTCCCTTCCACTTCCGCACAAGCTCCTCCCCTCCCCTCCCCTCTCCTCTCCTTCCCTCCCTTCCACACAAGGCCCTTTCTTTCCCGCCCCTTCCCCCTAGTTTTCCCCCTCCCCTACCTTCTGCCTTCCACTTTGCGGGGCCGGAGTCTGCGCTCGAGCCCCAAAATCCCCTTACTCCGAACTGGAAGGTAGGCTGACACCACACGGCACCGAACACTTTTAAAGTCCCGGGCCGTGACATCACATCACGCCCGGGCATCTCCCTGGTCACCTGCAAACGCTGTGCAGCATGTGCAGGCAAGGAGGAGCTGACTGCACACTGGCATGGGCGGTGAGTTCTGTGGCCGTCCCTCCCGTCCCCGTCCCGTTCCTGCCGTGCGCAGCGTGCGCAGGCAAGGGGGAGCCGACTGAACGCTGCGCACGGCAGGGACGGCCCGGGGTCAGGGAGGATGGACATAGAACTCACTGCCCATGCCAGGTGAGTTTGCGCTGCATGCACGCGCTCTCATCCTGGTTGGGCGCCCCCCTAGCGTGGTGCCCGGGGGCAATTGCCTTCTCTTCCCGCGCACCCCTTTCGCTATGCCTCTGGCTGCAGTAGCAGTAGTAGCGGGAGGCTGGGAGCCCTTGTTCCTTCTGAATCACTGGACCCAGCTTGCCCTCCCTCACGTGCTGGTGCGCCTCTGTGTAGGTTACGTGTGGCGACATACTATGGTGAA
This sequence comes from Pelodiscus sinensis, assembly GCF_052426305.1. Classification (NCBI taxonomy): domain Eukaryota; kingdom Metazoa; phylum Chordata; order Testudines; family Trionychidae; genus Pelodiscus; species Pelodiscus sinensis. The sequence goes on from NC_143085.1 coordinate 8,650,573, forward strand.
AAGCATGGTGGTGTGCTACTGCACATGGCAGTGAAAGGCTCTGGATTTAGGGAGCTGCCCGAGGCCTTTTGTCACTGCTGAAGTCCCAGGGAGCTGCAGAGGCCTTTCTTTGTGATGGAGAAGGACTCCAGCAGGAAGGCCTCAGGGTGCTATGCTGCAGTGTAGACAGGAGAGGCACGACTTGGTGTGTGGAGAGTCAAAGAGGCTACAAACACCCTACGGGCTCCGGCGTGTCTTCACTCTGCTTGCATAAGCAATGACTCACTGCATGCACGGCTGCTGTGTATACCCATGCGTAGGGGCAGGCAGTGTATGCATTCTGCAAGCCACTGTAAGGACTGTGCAGTGCGGATGTATCCTAAGTCGTTTGTGGTCTTTGTATTGTGGGGCTTATCTAGTCACTGGCATTAGTGATAGAAATGTAGCCCTGATCGTCTGGTGTAGCTGAAACAAAATACAGGACTATGTAGCACAAGTCTGTATCTGTGCAAGTTTTTTCATATTGTTTTTTCATTAGTGGTGGCACTGTAGGAGCGAGACCCTGTGCAAGGGTAATTCCCAGGGGACATAGCTAGGGGGGTTACCAGATGGTTTGAAAAAAATACCGGACACACTTGATCTCAGATCGGGAGTGGAGGGGACCAGCCAGGAGGGGAACGGGGCTGGCAGGGAGGAGGTCAGGGGGAGTGGAGCTAGCTGAAGGAGATCGGGGCAGGGTGTGGGGGGGAGGGAGGGACCAGCCAGTAGGAAGCAGGGCTGGCCAGAAGGAGGTTGGGGCGAGTGGGACCGGCTGGTGGGGAGCAGGGCTGGCCGGGGTGCACGTAGATCCTGAGGTGGTGCCCGTCCCATGCACGGTCCTGGCAGGGTGCATGGGCGAGTCTGGCCCCAGGGATTCCATCCCGCCCCCACCCTGGCCCCCTCCTCTACTGTGTAGTTGCATACTGCCTGACTGGTAGACATGCTCACGCAGCGCGTCGACCACCCAGGCAGTACACAACTATGTGCTGGTACTCATGATAATAATAAAACTTACTTAATTAGAAAATACTGGACATATAAATGTCCGGTATTTTCTCAATTTGTTTTCTGGGCAGAAAACTCAGAAAACTCGGACTGCCCAGTTCAAAATCGGATACCTGGCAACCCTATAGGACATTGAAACCAATCTAGTAATGTAAGGTGGCAAGAGAGAGGTGTTAGCATAAGTGAACAGTCCTGGGTCTCTAAGCATGCTGCTTCCCTAGTCTCAGCTGGTCTTGGAAGTAAGGGATGGGCTTTGATCATAATCTCTGATGACCTGCCAAGTGCAAAGAATGTCCTGCCACATGCAAGGAATTACAGTTGGGCCTGGTCTCACTTGAAAAGGGGTGATGGGGAGGATCAGCGAAAATGCTCTTGAAATCTTGGGTGGCTGGAGAGCAGCAGAAGGAAAAATTGCTTTTATACTTCAAAGTTTCAGCCACTTCCTCTCAGTTTCCAAGTAAGCGTGAGAAGTGGAGGGGAAGAAGAGGGAAGGATTTGAGCCAAGGAGACAGCTAAAGTTAGGGAAACTGGACTGAAGAGAACAGAAACTGCATGGTGAAAATCGGGGCTCAGGTGTTATGAAGATAGACCTGAGGCAGGACAAGTGAGGCCTTAGCAGGGCCAGCTTTGTACTTCACAAGATGATGTTGGTGTGAGGCCATAATAGCTAGTCACACTCAAGGATTGCAGTTGTAATGCAGGCCCTCCGTAGCTGCTTGGGGTGTGTGTGCAAATAAATCAGTGGTGATGGCTTTTTATGCTCTGCCATTCCTAGAGAACCCTCCATCTGAGGCTGTGTCTGCACTTAGAGTTGGGGGTATAATTGTCAGTTTAGGAGACAGCCATAGTGAAGTGAGCAAGTGGCACGGTGGCTTATGGCGACACTAGCAGGGGAACGGGCTAGTTCCCTGAATGTGATTCTGTAGCAGACCCTAGGTACACACTCAGATAACTAAGCCGTCCATGCAGTTATACCTTCACAGCTACACTGCTGTTTTTAGTGCACTGCCTCAGCCAGAGCTAGCGAGGCATGCCCACTTGAGTCAGAAATCACACCTACCAGCTCCTGTGTAGAGATTCTCTAAGGATCTCAGAGCACTTTTGAAATCATTAGTGAGCAAAGCTCACATCCCCCCTGTGAAAAAGGTCTCATTAGCCCCATTATACAGGTGGAGAAATAGTCACACAAGTTGAGTTGCCTGTAATGATGCAGTGAGCCAGAAGCAGAGCTGGGAGTGAAACCCAGCACTCCTCTCATGTGCTGCAACCACTAGACCTTTTGTCTCTCTCTAGCCTTGAACAAGGAGGCAGGGGGAATAGGCTGAGGCAGATGCTTCAGGAGTCATTTCCATGCTCTGAAATGACCAGAGTAGGGATTGCAGAGCTTAGCTTGGTGGCTGAAATGCATATGTCTCTGCGTAAGTCTGTGAAAAGCCACAGCTGCCCAAGCAAAGTGTTCAGTTGTGCATGGAGATTGTCATGGCATTTGTAATGTGTATGGCATCTACCCAGCTGATCTTCCTATAGAATTGTGCATGTCTGCTGTGTTTCACATGGATCCCAGAGTCTGCTCTCGTGAAAATTTGGCTCTACATACCCATAATAATGTCAAGGTTGGTGTGAACTGGAAGGGAGAAAGACAAGGGGCTGGACAGAAAGCTTTCTTGATATACAAAATATGCAGGCCACTGAGGCTACATCTAGACTGCAGAGTTTTTGCACAAAAACAACTTTTTGTGCAAAAACTCATGGAGCATTCACACCTCAACTGCGTTTTTGTGCAAAAAAATCAAAAGAAGAGAGAGGTTTTTGCACAACAGTTATTCCTCTTTCTACGAGGAATAACTTCTTTTTGCGCAAGAGCCTGGCTTGCTGTCTGCAACCCCCAAGATGAACACCGCGCTGAACTCCCAGTGTCAACGGAGGTAGCGCGGGCTTCCTGCGGAGTCGGGGGTTGTCCTGGCCTGTGGGATCTTGTGGATGAACAGTTGTCCTGTATGGTAGCCTAGCGCAGAAGTTGCTCTGACTAGCTTTCAGATGGTGTGGAACGGCAGGCTGTCTCCAGCTCTTGGAAGCTAGTTACAGACAGTATTGCAGCTATGCTGAACGTACACTTTCCCTTTAGGCCCCCGAGACGTGTGCCAGAGAGTGAGCCAGAGATGTTGCTTAACAGGCTGTGAAAATGGGCCATAATACAAATAGTTTTCTTGATAGCTAAATGATTACTCACACTGAATTGGAAAATGAGGTGAGGGGGCTATAAAACATCACAAATCAATTGACTAGCCTCTCGGACACATAGAACGGGGAGAGGCGTTTGGAACATACACTGGAGTTCTCCTCTTACGACACCAGGGGGAGAAAATAACCCATTGATTTATGATAGGATGGAAGACTCCAGGCTCCAACTTTTCACTGCCTTTTCCTCACAAGGGTCTTGAAGAAATATTTGTAAGTAGTTGGGGAGAGAGAGCCAGATGGGCAGGACTCATCACAGTGCCAGTGAGCCCTGAGGTATAGTTGCAGTCTGGTTTGGATGGAAGGGACAAAGTTGATCTGTAGCCATCTGAAATGCAGTATAAATGATGCTGGAGTTTAACTGGGCAAGGGATAGCTGCAGCATGCAGGAGCCAGGACTCTGACTTATCGTAACAAATAATATAGAACGTTTCTCACTGAGTTGGCTCTAGCATGGCTGGCCTTCAACGTTCCCTCTTTTCCTATCCACATGCAGAATAAATTTTTGTTATGTGCACTCCGGCATGTGCAGTTGTGCACCACCACTAGAAACACATGTTGCTGGCTGTGGGTGGTGGTGGGCGCGCTGCTAATCAGCTGGTTGGCATTTGAATTTCTCCTGGGTGGCTGTCCAAGTGCTCAGCTTACAGGAAATGCTGCAGTAACTTTCACAAGTCTCTGCCAGCTCCATAACTTGGCCTGGCCATCTGTGTGGGTGGGGGAGTAGTAGCCCAATGGGAGCCATTCTGCATGCCTCCCTGCGCTTAGCCTCTGGCTGCACAGGGAAGAAGGGAACATGTGATGCTTCCTTACTTCTCAGTGCAGGAGCTCATGAGAGCTGTCAAATGAGCTTGCGGGTATATCTGTACTGCAGCTGGGAGGAGTCTCTCAAGACATGTAGACAGACATGTGCTAAGTCTGCTTAAGCTAGCACTCTAAAGATAGCAGCGTAGATGGGCTAGCCATCTGCGCGTGAGCCTGCACAGCTCCTGGGGTCCGCACTTGGGTGGCTAGCCAGTGCCACCATGTTGACTCTGATGGTTTTAGTGCACTGCTCGAACCTCCACCCACAGCCAACAGCACGTGTTTCTATTGGTGGTGCACAACTGCACATGCCTTGGTGCACATAACAAAAATTTATTCTGCATGTGGATAGGAAAAGAGGGAATGTTGAAGGCCATCTATGCTAGAGCCAACTCAGTGAGGAACGTTCTATATTATTTGCTACGCTAAGTCACAGTGTCTATCTGCCTGGGCAAGAAGGAATGCTCCTGACACACACCTGAAGAGATCAGCATAGAAGATGAACAGATACAGTACTGATTTCCAACCCCTGAGGGATTCATAGATATTTTCAAAAGTGGTTTGTTTATTTAGGAAGCCTTAACAGGTTTAGGAATCACTGCCATGTAAATATCAAAGATGAAAGGATAACTGTTACAACAGTTTCAGAAAGGTAGCTTCCAATAGTCCCTCTCATTTTTTCCATCCCTATGCAGAATAAATTTTGTTATTTGCACAAAGGCATGTTTGCATGTGCACCACCAGTAAAAACACATACTGCCGGCTGACTGTGGGCAGAGTAGGTGCTATGCTAATCAGCTTGGCAGCATTTGAAGCTCTCCTGGGTGCCTGGCTAAGCACTCAGCTTAAAGTGAACACTGGTGATGTCTTAGTCGGTTTCAGCAAAAACAACGAGGAGTCTTATGCCCATGAAAGCTGATTCCCAAATAAATGTTAGTCTTTACGGTGCACCAGGACTCCTTGTTGTTTTTGTTTAGCAGAACATTCAGCAATATAATTATCAGCTCTCTGTTTAAGTGTGCCTCTTGACAGAATGGACCATCGTGACCATCTGGTGTGGCCTCAGGGCTGGCCCTACCATGAGGTGAACTGAGGCGTCCACCTCAGGTTCCAGACTATGGGGGAGGGGTGCCACTAAGACCCAAAGTGTAGAAAAGTGTCTGCTTCTGGTGCATATGTATTCTTTCTGCAGTACTGTGAGAGGAGCAGAAAAGGAAGAAGGCAGAATTGAGACCTTTCAAGGTTTTGGCCCAAGCGAGTAGGCATGGAGGCGTCATTTGAGCTCTCTGCCTCAGGTGACAAAATGTTGTGGGCCAGCCCTAAATTGCACAATTTCTGCAGCTTTGTGAGATCAGTGTTTATGATAGTCAGTGGTTCTTGTATTTATTACCTTATTTTCTTATGGAATAATGTAAATGTTAAAAGGAAAAACAGCCCCTGGCCTATGGCTTTTTCGCCCTCACTGGTTACAGCTAGCCTCACTTTGTTCTGTATCTGAATTTTACTGCTCCTGAATGGCTAGTTAGCTAGGCTGCCTGATTTCTGTGCATTGGGGGGTCCTTAATGACTTACTGACCTCTATTGAATAGCTGGCTGAGTCAAGCAGGCTTAGGGTTCTTTTAATGGCCAGTTGAAATAACAAATGTGGAATGGGAATATATAACGGAGTTAAAAAATATCATTTACACCCAGCAGCCTCAAACAGATTAATGTACTCATTTATTCTCGGTCAAGGTAAAAATCAGAGGAACACCTGGGCTCAGCCCAGTCAGCCGTAGTGCCTTGCTTTTAAAAGCCCAATGTGCTTAGCAGTGTTTACAGGTTACTTTCCCTCTTGCATTTCTTTTGGCTTGAAGCAGGGGGAATCAATGAATCAATGAGAAACCCGCTTTCTCCTTCAGGGTTTTGGACACTGCAGTGTTTGGGTGGCAATCTCAGGTGGGATATTAAAACAAAAAATCTGTCTGCAGACGCTGTTTTTAAGAGACCGTGAAATATTCTTTTACAAAAACTGAATCTCAATGTTGGGCTGAACTTGAGCTGAGAGCAGGTGCTTTTACCAGCCTTCCCCAAAGCAAATATCCAGGCACATGCAAAGTCAAGAAGCTTTTTCATTCCTGGGCTTGACTGTATTAACAAAGACATTAACATTGTTGTAAAGTGCAGCTCCAATTCTGTCTTAGCAGATGAGAAAGCCTGATTGGTTTTCCATCCCTCCCCTGTTCCCATTCATGCAGAGATGCTTTTTGTTCGTGTAGGGCCAGATCTGAAGCTGTTATATCAAGTGGCACATTAACCATCAAGCAGACCTATTAAACTCAACGGGACTCCCCCCCATAGTATGAGTGGCAGAGTCTGACCCCAGAACTGCATGCAGCTGTGTATAAATATACCCAGTCTGCCCATGCGTTTGTGGAGTTGGACCCCAGCTGTTGCTGCTGGCCAGACTTTCAAAGCCAGCCCCAGGATGTCACCTAAGAATCCCAGATTTTCAGCCCCCTCTTGCTTTCTGACGTCTTGGCAACTAAAATGGGAGAAGATAAGCCATCTTGTCCTTCCGACTGTCCTGTCTGCTCACTGTCTCTGTAGCAGGCTGCTGGTTAATTCCCCCTGCTGTATGCCTCGGAGATTAATGTCACAGGGAATGATGGCAGCATGGCTTTGGGACATGGGGGGAGGGACAGCAAAGCATCTCTGAGCAAGTTAGTATTTATGGTAAACAAGTGGCATCTAGAATGGGTCATTCTGTTTTTCTTGATGTGAGGATTCTTATTTGTACCTGCTCTGTCCTGTCTGTCTCTCTATCAATCTGTCCTCTGCCGGTGACACGTAATTCAGTCTAATGCTACCCAGCAGAGCTGGCATGTCCACTTGAAGAGATCAGGTTCAGAAGGGCAAAGGAGTTTGCATGGGAACCCTATTGCCTCTCGGGATGGAGCTGTCGCTTGCTGCTGGGGATAAAGGAACTCAGCACGCTGCCTTCTGGGGCTTTGCACACCTCTGCAGAGAAGAACTCACCCTGTTCTAGATGTTTGTGGCTGCTTTCTAGAGCTTGGTCCAAAGCTTGGAGCATCTGCAGAGCACTGCAGCATCAGAGAGGTCCAGTCATCCAGTACATTCTCCCAAGATCCCTCCCTCTTGCAGTATGACTCCTACCTATAGGTGCAGGAAGTAGGAGTGCAGGGGGCTACTGCACCCCCAGATTTTGCACCTGGGGGCCAACCCTGCAGCCACCCCACTGCTGGCTTCACCAGCCGCAGGTCCTGGTCTCTGGGTGGCCTCTGTGGGGTCCCTCTGCCACTCTGGTTTCACTACTGCTTGCTGGCTTTGAAGACTCTGCTGGCCCTCAGAGTCCCATCTCCCACCAGACCTGCCCTCAAAGGCTTTGCAGCCCACCAGCCCTGGGGACCAGCCCACCAGCCCTGGAAGCTCTGCTGCCACCTCAGGTCCCACTGCCAGTCTGCAGCTCTTCTCCTGGCCTTGGCCCATCTCTGGTTCCTCCCAGGGGCTAGGGTTGCCATCTCTCCCGGACTGCCCTGGATGCCATTGCTACAAATGGTGTGTGGTTGTTCTGGTCTAGGAGATCTGGTAACCACTGGAGGAGCAAAAACCTGGTATAAAAGGGGAGCACAACTCAGCAGTCCCACCTAAAAATTGTTACAGCATCACTGCTCCCACTGGGGCTATGATGTTTCCTCTCTGGGCAGGCTAATGCCCCTGCTCTCAGGTGCACGGTAGCCTGTAAAAGAGCTCTGTGTAATGCCAGCAGTAACTTATGTGGCTGCTCTGCCATGAGCTACCCAAGAGGTGATGCCTTGAAGGTGCTGGCCATGTCCCACCCTGACACACCTCTGAAAGCTTCCTGGCGTTCACACCACGGTGTTTGTGGAGTTGGGCTTCGGGTGAGGAGGTCTCCAGCGCAAGGTTTGTGTAAAGGCTTAAGGCTGTTTTATTGTGTTCTGATGTAAGTATCCCGCCAAGGACAGGGTGCAAAGGGACTCTACGATGCCCCAATGAAATGAGACTGCTTTAGATTACTGGGAAAACATCCACTTAGGTCCCAGCAGGCTCAAACGTGATCCTTAAAGAGTGGCTGTACACATCCCGCAAAACAAAACCTGTTTTCCAGTGGGTATTTTATTCCCTCGGCCAAGATTTAAAAAAATGATCCATAATCTCGGGATCCTCTTTTTGGCTGCTGGATTGGAGACTGCTTAGGGAGGCTTTGTTTTTCAGAGGGGTTGCTCGTCTCTTTCTGGAAATCAGGGTTCTTCTATAAGAGGTATCAAGTGAGGACCCTGAAATTACTAGTTGCTTTTCAAAGTCCTGGCTTTGTATTTTATTTTAACATTGTTCTTTCCTTGCTAGGCTGAGAATTGCCCCCAGAGTGCATACTAGCACCAGTGACATAGCATGGAATGAACATAGGCTCCATACCCATACAAAACTGACGGGACGAGTTTCTCTGTGCAAGCTTAATGGAATGCAAAACACTAGCTATGCAAATTGGTGGAGTGTTTTAACAATCTGTGGTTTTGAACCCAGTGAGAGAGATCTTGTCAGTGCCCCTTTAATTTATCCAGACACTTGCATTTTCTTAGCTATCTTCTGAGATAGTGCTCTGTTGCAGGGGTTACAAGTCTCAGAGGGGTAGCCGTGTTAGTCTGTAACAACCAGTAGTCCTGAAGCACATTAGAAACTAAAAAAATATATTTTTGTTAGCCTCTAAGGTGCTACTTGTTGCTATTTTTTATTGCAGTAGTTTTCAAACTTTTTTCTGGTGACCCAACTGAAAAAAACTGTTGATGCCTGAGACATAGTGGAGCTGGGAATAAGGGCTTTCGGGGTGCAGGAGAGGATTTAGGGCTGGAGTGCAGAGATGAGGGCTGTAGGATGGGGCTAGTGATAAGGAATTCATGGTGTAGGAGAGTCTCTGAATTCGTGTAGGAGATTAGGACAGGACCGGTCAGGGCTGGTGATGCAGGCTGTGAGATGGAGCCACAGATGTGGGATTTAGGGTGCAGGAGACTCTGGGTTTGGTAACATTCAGGGCTGGGGCAGGGGATTGGAGCATAGGACTGGGGCATGGGCTTGCCTTCCAGGGCTTCTGGTTAGCAAGGGTGTGAAGGCTGGCTTCCTGCCTGTCTTGGCACCATTGACCTTGCTGTGCCCCAGAAGTGGCCAGCAACGGGTCTAGGTCTTAGACAGAAGCATGCAAGCAGCTACACATAGCTCTCACCTGCAGGCACTGACCCTCCCCAGCTCCCATTGGCTGGTTTCTGGCCAATGGGAATGTGGAGCTGGTGCTAAGTAGGGGCAGTGTAGGAAGCCCCATGGCCTTGCTACCTAGGTGCCAGACCTGCTGCTGGGCACTTCTGGGGTGCGGCACGGTGTCAGAACCAGTCGGGATCGGCCAAAGGTTTTCAGTCTCTGGGTTGTGACCCAGCCTGAGCTGGCCACCACGGCATGGAACAAGGTGACCCAGCGCCTAGGACCGGGTCACGACACCCACTTTGGAAAGCACCGCTCCATTGTGTCCTGGGGCAAGGAGAGGAGCATCGTTTAGGACGTAGTTGGGTCTGGGCAGGGGAGCCGAGGAGGTTGAAATCCCCACTATTACCCCTTGCTGGTTTGGATCTGCCCTCATTGCTTCTTTGCATGGTGTGCTTCCCTCCTCCAGCCAACGGGCAGTAGGCAGAGTCATGCCCCCTGAGTGCCATAGCTGGGGGTGCGAAGGGAGAAAGAGATGTACCTTGTAAGGGGGTTTAGCAAACTATTCCCTCCTATTTCCACCTGCTCCCCCACTCCTCCCCAGTGCAAGAGGGGAGCACTGAGGAATTATGCCCAGCTACCCTGAGATCATGTGTGGCTATAGCACAGTGTGCCAGAGCTAGCTTTGCTCACACAGTGGGGCTGTGAAGCTGACAGCCTGGATTTCACTGCAAGGGCTGTACAAACCCACCCCAGACTGTGGGAGATGGTTCGTGTGACCAGTGTGTGCAGTGCTGCTGCAGCTTTGCTGGTACGTTCCCTCTAGCTCACTAGATTACAGGCAGCTCACATGTGGATACACAAGCTGCAGCTGCAGCTGCACCCCATGACTGCCGGACAGACGTATTCTTCCAGGGCTGTCTGTGTGCACTGACTCAATTGGCTTGTAGATGCACCTTCACTGCAAGCATGCTGGGCAATTTCCTTCACTGCTCCGTGCCTCAACTTACCTCTGTAAAATGGGTATCATGATCCTTCCCCCTCTTGCCATCCACCTGTGTACAGGGCTTCAATGTCTGGGGAATGGAGGCTCTTGGCACCTGCGTTGTGTGTGGGGATTGGAATTAGAGCTTGTGAGGCTGAAACCTGCTTCCGGAAGCCTTAAGTGTATTGCTCACGTTCCTGCCTGACTCCAGAACAGTTCTGTGGCAAAGAACAAGATGCTGGCCCTGCTGGGGCAGTGTTCCTTTGCTCCGCTGATCTCTGGGTTAAATATGGAAGAGATTAAATGACAGACTTAACACCGACCACTCACACCCCCGAACTGAGATAAAAGTTCAAAGTTTGCATTTCACTCTCTCAGCATGTGGGCGCTCCGTTAAGTCCATCCAACCAATCCTCAGGCCACCTAATGAGTCTTAATGCACTCTGAGAGCCAGGCATTAGAGCTCAAGGACTTGCATATATTAAGGGCCCTGTGCGGAGGTCCTCACTCTCAGGCAAACCCCCCCCCCCACCACTGACATCAGTGATGAAGTGGCCAAAGTTAGGATGCAGAATGAGGCTCTGTGGGTTAATGTTGCAGATAGGAGAACAGGGCAGAGGCAGCAGGGTTTTCATATCTGCCTCCCTGCAGCCACTTCGAAAGTTGTCTTGTTTTCTGTACCCTTGCCTCTTGTAACATTAAGCCCCAAAGGCCAGATTTTCAAATGTCCTCCTCAGTCACTTCTAAGGCTACATCTAGACAGTGGGGCTATTTCGGGATGCCGGAAGTATCCCAAAATAGCAATTCTGCGTCTTTAAAAGTGCCCGTTATTTTGAAATATATTTTGAAATAATGGGCACGCTATTCCAGCGTCCCTGAAACCCTCGTTACATGAAGGTTAAGGGACTGGTCAGAATAGTGCTTTATTGGAAAATTTGGCACTGTCTACACAAATTGTTTCAAAATAACATAGTGCAAATTGCGTTGCTTATTTCGAGGTAAGAGTGCTGTGTAGATGCACCCTACGGCTATGTCTACACTGGTGGGTTATTGCACAAGACCGGCCGTTCTTCCACAGAGCTATGTCCACCTGCTCTTGAGCAAGGAGATTTATAGTAAACTGTGGTAAGAGAGGGCTTCTTGCACAAGAGCTATGCTCTTTTTTAACAAGTGTAAGCCCTCTTGCGCAGGAGCTATTGGGCAAGAGGGCAGTATGGATGCGCCGTAGGGATTTCTTGCGCAAGAAGGCCCTATGGCTAAAATGGCCATCAGAGCTTTCTTGTGCAAGAGAGCGTCCACACTGCCATGGATGCTCTTGTGCAAAAGCACTTCTCGCACATGGCAGTGTGGAGATGTTCCGGCGCAAGTGTTCTTGTACAAGAACCCTTGCGCAAGATGTTCTTGCGCAATAACCAGCCAGTGTAGACATAGAATCATAGAATCATAGAATAATAGGACTGGAAGGGACCTCGAGAGGTCATCGAGTCCAGCCCTCCCTCAAGGCAGGACCAAGCTCCGTCTACACCATCCCTGACAGATGTCTATCTAACCTGTTCTTAAATATCTCCAGAGAGGGAGATTCCACCACCTCCCTTGGCAATTTATTCCAATATTTGACCACCCTGACAGTTAGGAATTTTTTCCTAATGTCCAATCTAAACCTCCCTTGCTGCACTTTAAGCCCATTACTCCTTGTCCTGTCCTCAGAAACCAAGAGGAACAAATTTTCTCCTTCCTCCTTGTGACACCCTTTTAGATATTTGAAAACCGCTATCATGTCCCCCCTTAATCTTCTTTTTTCCAAACTAAACAAGCCCAGTTCATGAAGCCTGGCTTCATACGTCATGTTCTCTAAACCTTTAATCATTCTTGTCGCTCTTCTCTGTACCCTTTCCAATTTCTCCACATCTTTCTTGAAATGTGGCGCCCAGAACTGGACACAGTACTCCAGCTGAGGCCTAACTAGTGCAGAGTAGAGCAGCAGAATGACTTCACGAGTTTTGCTTACAACACACCTGTTGATACAACCTAGAATCATATTTGCTTTTTTTGCAACAGCATCACACTGTTGACTCATATTCAACTTGTGGTCCACTATGACCCCTAAATCCCTTTCTGCCATGCTCCTTCCTAGACAGTCGCTTCCCATCTTGTATGTATGGAACTGATTGTTCCTTCCTAAGTGGAGCACTTTGCATTTCTCTTTATTAAACCTCATCCTGTTTACCTCTGACCATTTCTCTAACTTGCTAAGGTCATTTTGAATTATGTCCCTATCCTCCAAAGAAGTTGCAACCCCACCCAGTTTGGTATCATCTGCAAACTTAATAAGCGTACTCTCTATCCCAATATCTACATCATTGATGAAGATATTGAACAGTACGGGTCCCTAAGTACGGGTCCCTAAGTACGGGTAGCCTAACAGTCTTCCCAAGGTACCTGCCTCCACAAGACAGTCTGTGCAAGCAGACAAAGGCAGATGGACATGAGCATGCTCAGTACGAGGTCAGTGAGTTCTGAGCATTTTGGCCTTTCCATGTGTAAGCAGGCTCCAGCTAAGATGCTGGATTCTTGTATCCGGTATAAAAGCCCATCTGCAGAGAGGGGCAATGGAAGAGAGCAAGGTGCAGCTGGTGCCACTGTCTGTGAACAGAGGCTGGGCAGACTAGATCTGCCAATTCCTGTGGATGTCGCCTTGTCTCTTGGGGTATGTCTACACTACAGCGCTAATTCGAACTAACTTAGTTCGAATTAGTTAATTCGAACTAAGCTAATTCGACCTAACGCATCCAGACTAAAAAACTAGTTCGAATTAGCGTTTTGCTAATTTGAACTAGCATGTCCACACAGAGTGGACCCTGAACAGAGGTTAAGGATGGCCGGAAGCAATGCTGGCAGGGCATCAGATGAGGACTTAGAGCGTGGAGCTGCTGTCTCAGGCTAGCCGAGGGCTGTGCTTAAAGGGACCCGACCCCCACCCTGGACAGACAGTTCTCAGGGGTGCCCCGCTTGCAAAGCAGTCCTGGCTTGGAGTGCCCTGAGTGCCCACACTGGGCACATCACAGCACTCGGCCAGCACCCCGGCTGCACTTGCCGCAGGCTGCCATCTGGGAAGAGGGGGCAATTGCGAGGCTGCAGGAGAAGTTCCATCCCCAGAAGCCCGCAGAGCCAGCCCAGTCCTCCCCATCGGGGGCTCGTACCCCATTCCTCCCTCACCTCCTTCCACTTACCCTTCCCTAGCCCCCCTTCCTGATGTACAAAATAAAGAAAACGTGTTTTCAAAAATAGAATCTCTCTTTATTGAACAAAACTGGGGGAGACTGGGAAAAGGAGGTAGGAGAGGGGAAGAGAGAGGGTGGGAGAGGGGAGGGCAACTACAATGATGAGGGGTTTGGAACAGGTCCCATATGAAGAGAGGCTAAAGAGACTGGGACTTTTCAGCTTAGAAAAGAGGAGATGGAGGGGGGATATGATAAAGGTCTATAAAAGCACGAGTGGCGTGGAGAGGGTGCATACAGAAAAGTTCTTCATTAGCTCCCATAATAGAAGGACCAGAGGACACCAAAGGAAAGGAATGGGTAGCAGGCTTCAAACTAATAACAGAAAGTTCTTCACAAAGCAAAGAGTCAACCTGTGGAACTCCTTGCTGCAGGAGGCTGTGAAGGCTAGAACTGGAACAGAGTTTAAAGGGACGTGAGATCAAGTGATGGAGGTTGGGTCCATGGAGTGGTATTAGCCAGGGGGTAGGAGTGGTGTCCCTGTCCAAAGTTTGTGGAAGGCTGGAGAGGGATGGCATGAGACAAATGGCTTGGACACTATCTTCGGTCCATCCCCTCCAGGGTCCCTAGGGTTGGCCGCTGTTGGCAGACAGGCTACTGGGCTAGATGGACCTTTGGTCTGACCCAGTACGGCCATTCTAAGCTCAGGGCTCAGGATCGGGGGTCTCAGTGGACCACCTTGATTTTCATGCAAACCTGCTCCTGAGTGGCCAGGCTGGCAGCTCTCCTGACCTAGACGGCCACTTTCCTGTGCCTAGTGCAGAGGTCGTGGACGAGGTCCACAATGTCTGCACTGGACCAGGCAGGTGCCCGCCTCTTGCGGTCCTGGGCAAGCTCCAGGGAGCCGCCAGCCTGATCCCGGAAAGAGGGGGAGGGCTGGGGGGCATCAGGTGGCTGGCTCGAGCCATGCCAAGTGCAGGGTCTGCTGGCTGGGTGCTGGCAGGCTTGTACCTGGCACGGGCACCGTAGCCAGCCTGTGCCCCTTTAAGGGCTCCGGGGCCGAGAGGGGGGCAATAGAGTTTCCCTGGCTAGCCTCCCAGTAGTTCGAATTAAGGGGCTACACAGCCCTTAATTCGAACTAGTAAGTTCGAACTAGGCTTAGTCCTCGTGCAATGAGGTTTACCTAGTTCGAACTATGCGCTCCGCTAGTTCGAATTAAGTTCGAACTAGCGGAGCGCTAGTGTAGCGCCTATCAAAGTTAATTCGAACTAACGTCTATTAGTTCGAATTAACTTTGTAGTGTAGACATACCCTTGGGTACTCCCAGACTGGGTGGCGCAGATGTCTCTGTGGCCACTTCTGCATTGACTATTGTGGCTGCTGGATTCTGGTTAGCTTTTGAGTGTCAGTAGGTTATCAGTAGGGATGTAAAATCCCATTTAAAATGTTAACCAGTTAAACTATATGTTTAACCAGTTAACTGGGCAGGGCTGCAGGTGGGGGCTGTTCCAGCTAGGCCAGGCATGGCCCACTGCGCCATGTCACGGGTGGGGGATGTTTCCCTGCTTAACCCTTTGCATCCCTAGTTACCAGGCTAGTGCTGGTGTTTGCCCAGCAGTATTGCCTGGGGCCCTAAGGGGTAAACCACTGAAAGATGGTCCCTGTTCCAAAGAGCTTACGGTCTAGACAGTACACAAGTAAAAAAACCAGGGAAAGTGACTTGCCAAGCACAATGGCTGAGCTGGGAACGTAACCCAGCTCTCCCGACCTCATCTCCAATGTGCAATTTGCTCTGGAGAACGTTTTCACAAGTCCCATTGAAAACTGATGGGATATGGATTTTGCTCACATTGCCTGAGCTCTCGATGCACAGGGACAGATTCACAGCTGAGGATCCAGGTGCGAGGGTGCGACTCCCTCTGAGCAGCCTTGCAGCAAAGATGGCTTATGGAGCGTGAGAGTTGTACTTGCTGTTTCAGTACTACCTTGTTGCTTGGAAGCATGACTGCCTTTTGCCTGCTACCTAATCATGCCCCGGTTCCTTTCTCCTTCTTCCTTTGCTTTTGATTTGCTCCCTTTTATCATGTTGAAGACTTTATATATCCCCCTCCAGCTTGTTAGCTTCATGAAGGGAGGAAGACAGAGACAGCTATACAGGAGCTTTCCCCGGTCCTGTCTCTGTTCTCATTTCTCAAGCAGTTTACAGCCTCCCTACCCCAAATCCAGGCGACACCAAGAGATAGATGGATGATGTCAGTCAGCTATCATCATTCATCCTTTTAAAATTTCAACTTTTTTTTTCGGAGCAAGAGGAGGGAATCTCTGTCCAAAATCACTCATCCTTCCTAATAATGAGAGCTGTCACCAGCCTGGCTTGGCTAGGAAATGATCCTCTCTGTAAATATTTGGTCTGTAACTGATTTATGGGTGGAAAAAAAATAAGATTAGTAGTTAATCACCATTCTGCAGGAAGCTCTCTTGGGCTGGGTGCCTGCGAAGAGCACATTGAGGAGACAATGCCAGGGGGCTCTGTCTGGGATGAGCTCAGCTTTGTTGCAAGTGGAATGCACTCAACAGAGTCTTGTTGGGTTGCGTGTTTCTACTGACAATTGCCGTGACCCTTGTTATTGTCCATTAGCAAGGTTTAAACTTATGAGTTTCAGGTCTAGCGGTAAAGATCACCGCTGCTTGAGCTAAAGGAATAACTCCACTAGCTAGTAGTAGCAGTAGGCTGGTATCTCCCATGGAGATCAGCCATTACTGGGTATGCGATACACAGTCTCTAAATGTGGATGGTATTTAAATGGTACCCCAGGAGCAACTTGTGTTTGTGTAAATCATAGATATCTGGTAGCCCAGGTCAGGGAAGGCATTGCCTTCCCAAACCACCAGGCCCGGCCCCACCCACACTCCGCCCCCCAGAATGCCTGCTGTAGGTAGGATTGACAGATGTCCAATATTGAACCAGACAGTTTGGTATTTTTGCCTCCTGCCTGGTAAAAAATTTCAGAAAATACCCAACATCTAAAATGTACTTTCTGATTTTTTCCCAGCCAGGAGGTGAAAATCCCAGGCTGTCCAGCTCAATACGCAGGCATTCTGGCAACCCTAGTGCTTACTGGGTTCCGCAGGGGAGCTGTCCGGCCTGGCTCAGGGAGGCAAGATGGTGGGCGGCCGCCAGCAGTCTGTTAGGGCCAAAAAAGTCTTTTTTTAATATATTTTTTCGGAAACCATCTGGCAACCCTAGCTGTAGGTGTTCTGGGGGAAGAGTGTTGCAGAGTGTTGCCCTCCCTCCCTGTGCTCCTGGCTGGGGAGGCTGGAGCCATGTGGTCTCCTCCCTCCCCAGGTGCTCCGGGGAGGCAGGGGTCTCAGCAGAGGGGGCGGGGCTGTAGTTGCACCAACTGTCCATGGTGTAAATCTTTCTGAAGCAGCTCTGTAGCATGTTCACGGGGAGCGCTACGACAGAAGGGATCCTGGGGGATCCACGTGGGAGAGGAAAATGCGGGGATGAGAAATGGATACAAGGGAACTCACAGGTGTGCTGGAAAAGCCAGGGCAGAATCGAGCCGTGCTGCCAGGGCCAGCTCAAACCATTCCTGTGCCCCCCGGCACATTAGAGCTGCAGTCGGGCATGCGACGTCTGATTGCAGCTCTAAGGGGTGCCGCGAGGCCCCCAGCCCCGGGTGCGCAACGCCCCTTACAGCTGCCATCAGGCGCCCCCCATAGGTTGGCTCCCCGGGTAGCTGCCCGGCTAGCCCCCCCTTAATCCAGCCCTGCATGCTGCCAACCTGCAGCTGCCGTGCTCCACCCCAAATCTGGAATGTTGGTGTGAGCATGCTGTCACGCTCCAGCATTCTGCACTGAACGGTGCCTCTCTGTTTCCACTTGACCCTGCTCTCAGAAACTGAGAGACTTCCCCTCTTGCTTTCTATCTCCTGCTCTAATCACTTGCTACCCTTCCTCCTGGCAGTGAAATCCCTGAGAGGAGGGATTGATTATCCTGCTGGAAAGGGGATTGTCCCTTCCTGCTGCTGCTCATGGGCTCTTCCATGGCAGGGCCCTAGGATCAGAGCAGTTCTGGGACCACAGAGACGTGCAGTGTTTCAGCTGTTTCTGGTCTCCAGACTGGCCTTGAAACTGAAGCAGGTTTTAGTGTGAGCTATATTGGCCAGATAGTAACTGGGGATATTTTGTAAAGGTCCCACTACTCTTGCAAAGCTTAGCTCATCCCATGGTTTTCTGCTCTTCTCTCTAGAGGATAAATCTGTTGCTAGGGCCTGCAGATTGTCACCATGGAAACAGCAGCAGGGGGGGTCTCCTGGAAGGCTTGGAAACTTGAGGACAGGTGTCTAGGGTGGGGTTGACTTTTAGCAGGTTGAAGATACATGATTACGTGGCAGTGCATTAGAGTCCCCGACCCAGCGGGGTCCCTATTGAGGACCATTACTCCCCATTGCCACAGCCCTTTGCTTCTGCCTGCTTCAGAGACGGGAGGCTACGTTGCAGGAGCTCATCTGATGTGATGGTCTGTTTGGTTAACGAGCCGACATGCAGCGCAAAGTGAATAAAATAAGCTCCTTGAGAGCGCATTGTTTGCGCAGAGACATTGAAACAAGCAGACGCTTTTCCTGTGCAAGGAAACAATTAATGCATTAGAGTTTGGTTTAATTTTCACTTGCTAGAGAGGACTGTAAAATGCGTGTGACGGCCAGAGGGCAGTCATTTCCTAGCAATTGGCGTGTCCAGATGCCTGTGGTGTTGCCATGGATTTGGGGTTATCGGAGGTGTGTTGTGGTTGAGAGGAAGGGTAGGATGCTGTGGGGACGGCACAGGGCAGCAAGCCAGAGCATTCTGGTCTTGGCTCTGCTTCGGTCTTCCTCCGTGTGCAGTGAAGATGATAATGCTGGTGACCTTCCTGGCTGGTTGAGGGTGTGGGACAATCGCTGTAAAACACGTGCACAGCCTCATAGGGGCCGTTGCTATATTCTTAACAGAGAAGGACTCAAGTCGTCAAGTCCAGATAAAAAATGTGTCTTGAATTGTTTTGAAGAGGGACAGTTTGAGAGCTGAATTTTAAACTGCAGCATGTTCTTACGTGCATTTACATCTCGCATGAGACCCCAGCTCTGCTTGTGCGGTCTGGCAAGCCAGGCAGTCATGCCACCAGAGGAGAAGTGGTTGAGGGATGAGGGCAGGGCACATAGAAGTTAAGGAAATAAGAAGTTCGTAGAGGGTTTAGTTTGGATATGGGTGGTGGATAGGGTGGATTCATGGCAGTATGATTAATGGATGGAGTTAACTTCCTAGGAAGGCACTGAAGCAAGAGACTAAGCTCAAGAGATACCAGAAAAAAAATCAGGGTAAAACCAGAGGAACGTGAGAGAGGAGGAATGTATGTGTATGTGGGGAGGGTAAGAAATCAGAAATCTCTGTTTTGAGCTGGAATGGTCTTATGGTATATTCACAGATATCTGCTTTCTATCTATGGGTTTTCACCTATGTGACTGTGGATATCTGCAGCCCATTTTTGTGGCTATGAATGTGTATGAGGATGGAAAATGTTGTATTCAGGCAGGGGTCTACTTAAGGACCAGGGCTCAAGCATTAGTTTTCTCTTCTGGTGCACTCACTCAACCATGTTTTCCAGAGGGAAGAGGATCCATCTACTTTGGAAGCTCTCCCAGCATATTGTTGATGATTGTTTGGAGCCGGGGTGCGCAAGATATGGTGCTCAGGCCGGAGTCAGCCCACAAGGCCTTTCAATCCAGCCCAAGCCCACATCTGCAGCACAGAGTAGCACACTCAAAGCAGCTGGGTGCTTCCTGTGGCTCTCAGCGCTACAGGGAGGGGAGCCTTTGTGCGCTACTCCCACCCCCAGCAAAATCTCAGCTCCTATTGGCCTGAAACCAGCCAATGGGAGCTGAGAAATTTTGCTGGGAATAAGGGCAGCACTTGAAGTCTCCCCCTGTAGTGCAGAGAACCACATGGAACAGTCAGCTGCTTTGAATTGTCTGGGGCTGCTGGCAGGCAGGGAAGAGCTGTGTAGGTAAGTGCCTCCTGGCCAGATCCTGCCTCTGGCACCCTACTCCCTCACACCCAAACTCTCTTCGAGACCCTATATCCCCTCCTATAGCTCTCCTCCATGCCAGAATTCTCTCCTGCACCCATACCACCTCCCAGGCCCTGCACCAAAATCCCCATCCCCAGCTCACAACCCCCTCCTTCACCCAAACTCTCTCCCAGACCCCACACTCTCTCTTGCATGCCAATCTCCCACTCCAAGCTCCCTTCTGTGCCCAACCTCCATCCTGGACCCCACTGCCCCTCTTTAGAAAAGTGCAGCCGTTGACCACTTACCAAAATCTTGGTAGTGGCTCCCCACCAAAAAATATTGCCCTCCCTCCGATTCAGAGCTTGGTGTGAGGTTGGTCTTTTTGTCCTACGCTTGCCATCTCTGTCATGGCATGCTCTCCCTTCTCAAGCTGCTGCATCCAGTCTCTCAGCTGCCTTGGTGTAGCTGCTTTCCTTTGTACACAATCAGGCTGACACTTAGATCTTTCCAGTTTCAGGGAGACACATACAGCCTGTCTGATGCCTACCGTCTCTTGAATGACCCTGCTGCATTTTCCTACAGAGCACTGGATGAAAACAAAAATACATGTAATGAGCAGCAGAAATAATCCAGCTTTAAAAAGAAAATCAACAGGAGAAACATCCCCAGTCTAGGCCCTGCAATCTCTAACAGTGAGGCTTCTGATCAAACCCTGCCTTAAATCATTCTCCTGATGGCCCGGTACCATGGTGATGGGCAGAGTAGGAATACTTACATATTGCTGGGTACCGAAGAGCTCGTGGTATAAACAAGGTGCCACCTAACTATTATTTGTTAGCATTAGTTGTTGCTTCGATACATCAAAGAACCTTCAGGATTCCCTGGGAATCTGTGTTTGAAACAGGAAGAAATGATGGAAGTCCCTTATAGTGTGGAGTTGGATCTAGGTACAGATGTGTCAGATCTGAGTAGGGTGCTACAAAGCCCCAGTTCAGCAAAGTGTTTAAGTACATTCCAGAACTCGTGTCTAATCAACTGAGCACTCATGCTTTGCTGAATAGGGGCATGAGTGAGGAGTGCTAAACAAGGAAGAGAGAGTCACGTAGGGTGTGTCTATACAACATTGTAACTCGAAATAAGATACACAATTTGCATAGCTCAAATTGTGTATATCTTATTTTGATGCTATTTTGGCATATTCTACACAATGCCAAATGTCCAAATAAAGCACTATTCCAAAAAGTCCCTTACTCCTCATAGAATGAGGTTTATAAGCAGGGCTCGACCAATTATACAATCTACTCGCCCGTGGTGAGTAGATTTTAACCTGGAGGAGCTGGGTTCAGGCGATCTGCGCATGTGCAGAACGATCTGCGCATGTGCGGATCGCCGGACAGCGCGGGGGGCGAGCGGGGCTCGCTGCAGTTCGGCGAGCCCTGTTTATAAGGACATCAGAATAGCAAGCCAGAAATAATGGGCTTACTCTGAAGACATGGGATAGCGATTTTGGGATACTCCAGTATCCCCAAATAGCATTGCTGTGTAGACGTACCCTTAGGGAGGTAAGTGGAGTGATTTAGCTAGTTGATTGCTAGTGTCACCCTTCTACATGCACAGCTCCTGGGAGCTATCTTTCATCAGTCCAACCCCTGCATAAACCAAGAACTGCTGCAAATGCTCAGGCTTTGCGGGGAAACATCCCTTGACTACAGGGAAGAAAGTTTCCAGATGACGTTTCCATTCCTCACCAGACTGCTAGGAATATATGGGGATTATACAGGCTTGTTCCTTGCCACAAGAGGGCTCACTGAGCCACCTTAAGAATAGAAGGTGACATGTGTGGCTCTCTCCTGTATGTTCCGAGTACAGTTCAGGGCTGTTGCACTGAAGATGGGGCAGCCAAAGAGACTGAGTCCCAGTCAGAGCTGGTGGCACTGTGTGCGATTGAGGGAGCTCACTGGATCGGAGAGAAGGTAGGCCCGGCAGCTACTTGAGACCACTGAGCAAATACAGCCAGAGTTCCTCCTAGCAGTATCTGAACCCAAACCACATGAGAAAGGGGGGCAATAAACAGCACCCATAGAGCTGTGCCTGGCTGGGCTTTGGGGTGAGTTTAGCTGTTCCTGAGAGCTGGGATGTTCGAGGGACCCAAGGGAATGAGGTTCTGGAAATGCCACTGAAATACTCTGGGATTTGGTGCCTGACTCTCTTAAGCTATTATAGTGCCTAAACCTGTTAGGCCACCCCAATCTGAATGCTTTGCAAGGTCTAGGTGGGACTTTACCTTGCTTAGGCCCAGTCCTTTCTTCTGCATCCGTAAAACTATTAGCGCCTCCTCTCTGTCAGGGAGAACTGGGATAGGTACAGAACAGATCTAGGCACTCAGCCTTCTGCCTGGGGTCCTTTCTCTCTGGCTCCTGGGTTAGACCGGGTCCTTTTTTGGCTTCTTCAGCCAAATTCCCAGGGATGGATGGGGTGAAGAGCATCTCCCCTGGACTAAGGGTACAGTTTAGCTGAAATTCCACATAAGATACATCTTCCACTGTGATGGGTCTTACAGCCTAGGAGATGTTGATTTGGGGGACAGAGGAAATCCCCATGGGGGGAGGGCCTGTCGCCCTCAAATTCTCTTTCTGGTATTTCCCGTATCCAGTTTTCAGGGGTCAGTGGCTCCTGCTGTGATATGTGTGAGGAGTTAACCTTTTTCGCTTTGTCTTCCCTCGGGAGCTGATAGGTTGGGTCTGTGGGGGAAGGGATGGGGCTCCCCTCCCCCTCACTGGACTTGAAGAGAACTGGGTGCGTGTTGGGGTAACGGAGCCATGGGGGAAGCCATGGACTGGAGATGTGCCCAGTTGCAGAAGGAGACTCTTATGCCAAGGCATGTGATGGAGCTGGGCTGGCTGGAATCCCTCATGAGCTGCTGGATATGGGGATGGGTTAGCGGCTTTAGCAACAAGGAGGGAAACTCTGCTGGCTCACAGAATTGTGTCAAAGCTGCTGCCCATACTGCAAACGTGCACCACCGGAGCCATCTCTGCCTAACTCCAGGGATAGAAAAAACCTTAAAAAACAATGAATAGTCTAGTAGCCCCTTAAAGACTAACAAAACATGTAGATGGGATCATGATTGGGTTTGGGCACAATCAACTTCTTCAGATGACTGGAGTATAAGAAGTCCAGATCCAAGAATAAATAAGGGAAGGGGTGGGGACAGGAAGAGGGGGGAAAAAGGGGAAAAGTGGGGGGGGGGGAGGGAGAGGGAAGAGTAGATTGTTCAGGAAGTTACAAAAGGCCAATAAGAACAATTAGCATCTCCATTGTTTGGTTGGTTGGTTAAGTCATTAGGATGTGGAAGGTAGTATGTGAGCCAGCCGATGTCTGTTCATTCCATTCGCATAAGAATTAAACTTGTAAATGAAGTTAAGTTCCAACCTTTCCCTGTGTTCAGTATTTGGCTTGTGGCATTGGCCTGAAACACAGGACTTGGAGATCCGTTACTGAGTGCCTGGGCAGGTTAAAGTGTTCTCCAACAGGTTTGTGTATTGCTTTTATGGATATCTGATTTGTGTCCATTAACTCTTTCCTGTAGAGACTGTCCAGTTTGGCCAATATATGTTGCAGTGGGGCATTGCTGGCATAGATCTCATTAGTGGATGTGGAGTTAAATGAGCCCCTGATGTAGTAGCTTTGTGAGGGTTGTACAAACAAAAGCTCATGATACCATCTACATCAGTGGTCTCCAACCTTTTGGGGCTGCCGGGCACTTGGGGGCTGGGCCACTCATGTGCCGGGCACCCGGGGATGGGGCTACGCATGCCCCCGGGGGTGGGACCACCCATACACCATGTGCCCGGTGCTGGTGTCACTCCTGTGCCACACGCCCAGGGGTTGGGCTGCTCATATGCTGTACACCCAGGAGCTGGCAGCGCCCATGCAACACGTGTCCAGGGGCCAGCAACGCTCCTATGCCATGTGCCTAGGGGCGGAGACGCCCATATGCCACACACCCAGGGCCGGCACAGCCCATGCACCGTGCCCCCGGTGCAGGGTCTACCCCGATCACTCGACGGGCACACAGAAATGGCCTGGTGGGCGCCAGGGGACCACTGATCTACATGTTTTGTTAGTTTTTAAGGTGCTACTAGACTATTCGTTGTTTTAAGTTTTTCCTGTTAGAGACTAACTCGGCTACTCCTCTGAAACCCAGAGCTAGAGATGACCTCTTGCAGTTGCTGGGTCAATGGCAGCAAACCCGAGGCAGAACCTCGGAGTGACACAGTCCCTGGAGTGTTCAGATTCCATGTTCAGGTCTGTCAGGAGACAGACTTGGCTGTGAGTCTCACGCCATCTCCAGCTGTCACGGACCAAGCATGGCAGGTGCTGGCCAATCCCGTCAGCGGAAGCAATGCTGCAGAGGCTGCTGTACCTTGCACTGGGGTGGTAAAGGGGCGAGCTAGCTAGATCCTCCCTCCGTGACTGGAGAGTTCATACGATTCATCCTCTTCTCTTGCCTCTCCTGCGTTGTTGTTAACTAATTAGGGTACATCTACACTTGCACCCTACTTAGAACTAGGGTGCAAGTGTAGACATACCCTTAGTTACAATGTAGAACACAGAAAGCAAATGCACCTGGTTGAATAAAAGGCTGCAATTCCAGCCGGAGTCGATGCTAACCTCATACACTGTGGAAAAATACTGCCAGTGGTTTCTCAGGGTCAGAGGCTGGGTGGCTGAGGGATGGCTCTGGGAGCCCCTCCCGGCCTGGGAATTGTTTATTATAACACCAAGGGCTATCACACGGCCTACCCGCTGCCAGAGAGAACAGAAAAGACACCAGCAACGGCCCCAAAATCCCTCTCCAGGATCAGTGAAAGGGACGTCGGCTCCCTCATGGACGTTGCTGCCTCCGAGGGAACACTGTGTCCGTGCAAAGAGCAGAAAGTGCTGTAACCGGCAGTCCCAAGGCCTGGGCAGTCAGGGAGTGCTCCTGCGGGAATCTGAACTCTCTGTAGCTGTATCTCAGGACTTGGGCTGGCTGCCACTGCCAGCGAGGCAGCTTCTCCCCAACCCAGGTGTTAATATCCATGATTACAGGCCAAATCCTGAAGAGGGCTGAGCACCCCCATCTCCAGTTGACTTTAGCAGGCGGTGTGAGTGTTTCCCTCCCTGCAAGGCCTGCGTGCCAGTCGAGTCCCACAGCGCACTAATCCTGTTTTGGGAGCTGACATGAAGCCACGCCTCAGAGCTGAATCCCCGTGTGAGGTGAATTTTCCCCACGGTGCTCACACACGACTCTGGGGCTGGCCCTTTGTACCCCCTTGCACTCCACCTGTGGACACGGGCTCCCCACCAACCCTGGTTAGACATTCCAAGGCAGCTGCTAATTCAAATCAGACAAGCCTGTGGAGCAGAGAGAAAAATCCTCATCTTCTCTCTCCATCTTCACAAATAGCCGATCGTTGCTGGAGAGCCCCACCTCTCTGACCAGCACACGGCTGGCAAACAGTCTGCTTGGCTGGCGTGCGGCCTGCCTCAGATCAGAATGTGTGGAGTATGTGCTTCGGGGCCCCTCTAAACGTGTTTATGAAGTGGCCTCTTGCTTTGAAAGTTGGCCTAGAGTCCCAGTGGGAAGTTTTTAGATTCTATATAGTCCAGCTGCTAGCCTGGGGGCTTAGGAAATGTGGCTTTACAAGACTTCTTTTGTGACTTTGGGCAAGTCTCTTTGGCCACTCTGTGCCTCAGTTTCCCTTCGCTACAATGGAGATGAGCATTGCCCTGCTTCCCAGGGTGTGGTCGAGAAAAGCCAAATCAGAGTGCAAGGCACTCAGGAAGAGGGGCTGTGACTACCTCTGTGTTAATTTAGATGGGATAAATGAGTTAAATGGGCATTGTCCAGCATTAACCAGTGTTAAATAAGGTCTGGGCTTTGGGACACAGACACCTCTGCATGCTTGGAGCCATGGCAAACATCAACTGGGCAATACATTTTTGACACCTTACCATTCCACTCAATTTAAGGCCGCAAAGAAATTCCAGTTGAACATCCCTGGGTGCAATAGAGCTCCTTCTCTTGACTTGCCGGCAAAACACTCGGCCCGCTCTTGACATGGTATCAATGATAAATGGTCTCTGTTGTTTGTATGGCCAAAGAATCAAAGAGGAGATTTTCAAAGTTGCCTAAGGAACTTGAGTTCCCAGTATCTGAAATGAATGGGAACTGCGTATCTAAACTCTAGGGAGCTTTGAAGACTCAGCCTTAAGATTTAGTGGCTCTGTTGCAGCATATGCACACCCTGTCTCTGGTGTTGACGGGACCCAGCTGTATGGACGCCACCCCGTTGGCTGCTAGGTTGTCAGCAGTCTCTTTTAGTAGGTAAACAACAACCTTCGGTCTAGGGTAGCACAGCCTAATGGCTAAAGTCAGTAACATCAGCCCTTTCCTCAGGGCAGTACAGCCTAACAGCCAGAGTCAATGAAATTAACCCCTATCTCCAGACAGTACAGCCTAATGGCTAGAGTCAATGACGGGGGAGCCCTTAGCTCACACAGCACAGCCTACCAGCTGGAGTCAATAAGGGACAATGGCCCTTTGTTCTGCAGTGTGGCTTACCAATCAGACAATAGGGAGTGGCCCTTTATTGCAGGGCAACACAGCCCAATGGCCAGAGGCAATAAGTTGGGGGCAACAGAACCCGGGCCCACCCTACTCCACCAGGTCTTGACCCAGGGTCCTGTGAGCAGTAGAGCATTCTACCACTCACTCAGTGTGGAATCTGGCCAAAACACGCCAAGTTTATGTAGGTGGGAAATACCACTTCAACACCCTCCTTTGGTCACTTCCTATCAGTGTTGGTGAGGCAGCATCCCATGCAGTTTCGGGGTCCTCTGGTTCTTTTTCGGCTGCTTCTCCCTGTAGCTCCGCCCGCACCTCACAGTAGTCTCTGGGATTCCTGTTGCCTGAGTCTCTGATTGGCACAGCTCCGGAGTTCCTACTGGGGAATCTTCTCCTACAGTGGCCAGCCCAGAATGAGCTGGGCAGCTCTCTTTTATACTGCTTCAGCATTTGGAGCATGCCCAGTTTGGGTGGAGGGGCGGGACTTCCTCCACCCACAGGGTTTTAAGCCCCCTTGGTTTAGTGCAGGGCATGTGCACCCTGTCACAGGCTCCAACAACATTTGTATATCTGTCTGTCTGAGGGTTTTATGTTGCTACCTGTCACCATAGTATTTAGACTCCTTCCATGTTAAATTAGTAGCATTTGCAAAATCCCTAGTGGATGCCATGGTGTCTCTGGCTCCTCTCCTGTACTGGGATATAAATTCTTTATGGGGGATGCATGATTTTTTTTAATTATTCTGTGGATTTAAGGGGATTGTTTTCAGGGTTTTTTGTGGGAGAGGGTTTGGCTGGGGGGTAAATGTTGTGTCATTTTTGTGATGGTGGATAGACCCTGCCAAAGAGGAAAGTTCGCTACCCAGATTTGTTCACGTAAACACCTATTTGCATGTGCAGTACCGCATGGACAGGCACAGTGATTTTTTTAAACAAATCTTTTATAGGAATGGTTTAAGCACCGAGTTCTTTTAAAACATTGCCCCAGTGGAGCAAGCTTGTTGGAGAAAATATTTCCACAGTTCTCACGGGTCAGCGCAGACTCCTGACTCATTTGTCCATTTCCAAGTCTTGACTGAAAACAGCTTTGAAGAATGAATTATGGTGAGGTTCCGGTACCCCAGCATAGCATCACATTTGTCTGTCACAGGCACTAGAGACTTTTCTGGGAGCAGCTGAATGCAATTCCTGTAGGATGCTAAAGATTGATGCTACTATGCACTGTTAATATTCAGTGGTGCCAGAACTGTGAAATGCAATAAGGACTTAGCAAAAGGCTGGAAAGTGAAGAAATCGTGTGGTTTTTTTAGTTTGTGTTACGATGGTGGTAATAGTAGGTTGCATTCACATAGCACCAGCCATCCAAGGGTTTCAAAGCACTTGAAGAACACCTCTGATACTGTAGGGTGTGTCTAAACTACATGGCTCCATCAATGGAGCCATGTAGATTAGGCTGATCGGTAGAGGGAAATGAATCCGCGATTTAAATAATTGTGGCTTCATTTAAATTTAAATGGCTGCTGCACTCTGACGACCAGCTGATGATCAGCTGTTTGTCGGCAGTTTGGGGAAGTCTGGACATGCTGCGGTCGACAAGGAAGCCTTTGTCAACCGGCGCAAGTAAACCTGGTCTACGACTGCCCCGATCTGCTGACAAACAGCTGATCATCAGCTGGTCAGCAGAGTGTGGCAGCCATTTAAATTTAAATGAAGCCGCGATTATTTAAATCATGGCTTCATTTCCCTCTGCCGATCAGCCTAATCTACATGGCTCCATCGATGGAGCCATGTAGTTTAGACACACCCGTAATGTGGTTTAGAGGTAAGCCTCTGAGCTTGTCTTTACTATACCTCCCATAGACACTGGTTTTCCACCAGGACAAGAGTAGCCGGTGTCGATAGGTCATCAGTTCCAGCTGGCCTTATACCATGCAAGACGCTAGTACATCAACTTCAACTGCACTGTTTGCATAGCTAAAGTGAGGTCAGTTAGATTAGTACAGACAAGGCCTCAGAACTGGATCTGACTTTGGAAATAGGGGCTAGTTCAACTCATTATTAAGATAAGTGGCCACATACAAATATGGATCTGAGCCCAGGTTTGAATTTCACATGTTCGTGAAGTTTGGGGTCATTCGAGTGTGTGGGGACATGAGCTTAGGCCCACCTGTTCCTATGCTTGTGTTTTAGTCAGACACATACAGGCAGTCCCCGGGTTACATACAAGATAGGGACTGTAGGTTTGTTCTTAAGTTGAATTTGTATGTAAGTCGGAACTGGTACATATTGTAGGGGAAACTCTAGCCAAACATTTCTCCAGAGCTCAGTTTTATTCTCCCACACCTCACTTCCCTCGGTCCTTTATTCTCAAGCTGAGGTGTCTGCTGAGAAAAGCCGCTCCGCGTCTCCCTGGTCTGCTGGGGGGGGGGGGGGAGCGCTAGCTTCGTGTCTCCCTGGTCTGCTGGGGGGAAGCAGCTAGTGTGGAGTTGCCTCACCCCGTTTGTAAGTAGGGATCCGATGTAAGTCTGATCCATGTAACCCGGGGACTGCCTGTACTAGTGTTTCCTTGAGTGGGATGCGTGGCTTGCTAGATCTTCTCCCCTCTCGCCTGTTTGCCATGAAAATGTATCCCGTTTCCTTTGCTGCACTTCATTTTTTTTCCTTCTCTCTCTCTCTTAGAGCAAAGAAAAAGAACAAACCCCTGAACTTAAAGATTCACAACAGCGTGGGAAGCTGTGAGAACATCCCCTCCCAGCGCTCTCCCCTCCTGTCCGAGCGCTCTCTGCGTTCCTTCTTTGTGGGATACCCACCCTGCGTTCCTTCCACTCCTCCTGTCCACACCGAAGCCACCTTCTCAACAAGTAAGTCAGACTGGCTCCAAGGGAATCATGCATTTCGTTCCTTTCCAGCTCGTGGAGCTAGGCAGCTGGAACACTCCACTTCTGTGCAGGGGGCAGTAAAGGGGAGTCTGGTGTTTCCAGGATTCTGGTTCTGTAGCCAGTTGTAAATTGCTCAGAAAGTGCTTGGTCAATATTGCTGGTCTGTGCATTTTTCTGACTGGTTCTGCAGAGGGAAACTTGTTTAAAATATTGATGGTGATCTATGAATTATGAGAATGAAGAAGTATGTGTATGCAAATATCCATGTATATAGGCATACGTGTGTATACATACTGAGGTATTAAATATATGTGTGTATATAAAATATGCAGACACAATTCTGGCCCTTAATACAGCCCCAACAATGTTATTCACTTCAGTGCAGGTGTGGAGAAATGTTGCTCTCGGGCCCAGTTCAGGAACATACTTCAGCATTTGGCAATGATTTTCAGCTAAGGATACATGAAGTCTTTCAGGGGGTACATCAACTCTTTTAGTTAGTTTTATAGCAGGCTA
Source organism: Pelodiscus sinensis (assembly GCF_052426305.1). Taxonomy (NCBI): domain Eukaryota; kingdom Metazoa; phylum Chordata; order Testudines; family Trionychidae; genus Pelodiscus; species Pelodiscus sinensis. Next base: position 8,680,111 of record NC_143085.1, read on the forward strand.
TGTAGAAAGCACTAGTGAAGTCAGTACACACTACAATTTCATACAGACCATGACTTCTTTATACTACTCTATATACTATATGCTGAAATGTAAATATAATATTTATATCCCAGTTGATTTATTGCATAACTATATGGCATAAATGAGCAAGTAAGCCGTTTTTCAGTACCACTATACTGTAAAACTTTTGTATTTTTATGTCTGATTTTGTAAAAAAGTAGTTTTTAAAATGAGGCATAACTTGGGGTGAGCGGGAGGGGGTAAAGGAGATAAATCAGACACCCGAGAGTGATACAACAGTCTGAAAAGTTAAGTGCCCTAAGGCATTGAAGGATTCATTCAATCTGTTTCATTTTGAATATGCAGGTGTCCCATGGAATTGCTACTGATTCTGGATCTCAGCTTTGAACATACAGGGCCAGTTTTCCTGTGGGTCTCCTTTACTGCAACCCTAGACCTTGTCAGCAAAGACAGGCCCTGTCTCTGTGACCTGTTTTGCATACAGATTTTTCCAAACCTGTTGAGAAAGCACATTTGGCCCCAGAGGTAAAAGGCTGGGAACAAACTATATTGGGACAGCGTCTTTTAAAAAGTTCTTTAAACATGGCCTGTTTTTTTTCCCCATTGATGCTACAGGGGGAAAAAATCCCTCAATTGATTGCAGTGGGAGGATTGGGCCCTGTTTGTAATGCCAATAAATAAATGGTGTCAACGCAGAATATACCGTGTTCCACACTGCTGGGCTGCTTGTATATATTCTGCTAGTGTTCAGATGGCAAGGAGGCATATGAGTGGGTGGCAGGTGGATGGTTAGCCCTGGATCTAAGGGTAGGAGAAAACACTTTTAGATTCTGACCCTTATTTCCCAGCCTGAAGCCAGAGTTCTGATTAATTTTGGAGGAACTGAAGCTTTCACAGCACAGCTGTGAATATAAAGATAAACAAGAACCTATACAATGCAGAGAAGCCACCAGAGAAGCAGAAATTATAAATATGCCAAGTGAAATGAATGTGTAAATCTGGCACTGGGCCTGACACTTACTTATTCTTTCTGATTATTAATATTCAGTTAAGCCAACTTTCTCTTACTCTTTGTGCTTGTCTTCTACTGGCTCATCACCCCATCTATTAACTTCTGTCTTTCTCCCATCTCTCCTTCACATTTTCCTTCCCACTCTGCCCATCTTTTTCTTTTTCTCCCTTTTACCCGATCTTTTTACTTTTTGAACCTTTTCTCCTTCTTTCCTCTTCTCCGTATGCTTTCTCATTAGTTCTCTTTGCTTCCTCTTTCCTTCCTAATATTCATATTCCGATCTTATTTTGCCTTTCTCTGCTCCCTTCTCACTCAGTGTCTCAGGGCACTGAGAAATGTTACTTGAATGAGCTATGATATCTTCTATGGCATTTCACTTCCTTACAGAGACCTTCTTTCTTCTCCCTGCTATCTACATCAAAACTGATCCTCCTCTCACAATATTTCCACCAGGAAGCCAATGAAGGACAATGCCAAGAAATGCATGCGGATTTGGCACCCTATAAATATCTAAGGGTATGTCTACACTAGAGTGTTATTTCAAAATATCTAATTTCAAAATAGTTAATTCAAAATAGCTTATTTTGAAATAACGCATCTACATACAAAATGCATTTCGAAATAGCGTTTTGCTGTTTCAAAATAGCGCATCCACACTGAGTGGACACTGAATCACTTTTAAGGCTGGTTGGAACCAGTTCCGGCAGGGCATCAGGTCTGAAGTTGCCTTGTGGCAAGGGTGGCCAGCAGGGCACCCTGGGAAGAGTAAGGAGCCCCCTATTTCAAAATAAGTGTCTACACAGCGCTTATTTCGAAATAAGCCCTCCGCTATTTTGAATTAATTTCAAAATAATGGAATGGCTGTGTAGATGCTAGGAAAGTTATTTTGAAATACCCTAAGATGGAAGAAATGGGATCTGGAGCAGCTGGCTGCAGGGTCTGTGCTTGTTGTCCTTTGGGCATGTTTTAGTCAGGAGAGGGTGGGGCTGATGAGGATTGAGAGACAGATCCACAAAAAGCCAATGGAAAGTATCCCTCAGGTAAAAGGCAAGCTGGTCCAGTCGATAAATCAGCTGTAGTCATACTTTGCTCCTGAGAAACTAGCCCTCACCATTGGAAGCAATAAAATCATCTGTCTCCATAAAAAGCTGCTTCTACCCATGCAGCCAAAAATAAATGCTGGAAGAAGGAGCGAATGCATGTGTGTGATCTCTCCTTGCCCTCTTGGCATGAGGCCTCTTTGGGTGAGAGGCTGATGAGGCAACATAGCAATCAGAAGGGACAGTATTGGGCATACAGTGAAGGGTGCAGGGTTTAAATCTTCAGTGCTGTACCTGGAGATTACACACACAGCACCTCCTGCTATTTGTAATCAGAGCTGCAGCCTAATCCTCCAGGCACGGTGTTGGGAATTTACGAGGTGTCTTCCTGGCAGGATTAAATGGTGAAACACAGCAGCTATCTGGGATCTGCAGTCTGGCTGCCCCTCAGTCACAAGGCAGTGCCACTTACTTTGGTTTTATCCAGTTACAGAGTTGGGATGTGAAAGTGCATTTAAAAATGGAACCTTGGCATCACTAAAATCTCATAGCCACTCCACATGCTGCGGGATCTGCAGTGTAAAACTTAAATAAACTTTACACTGCAGAGCCCGCAGTGAAGACTCCCCGGGAGCAAGGCTGGAGGAAGCTTTGCTGTGGACCTCGTTCCTGAGGTGACTTTATTGTGGGCTCTGCAGCTGTCCTGGCCCTGCTCCTGGGAAGTCAGTGTGTAACCTGCAGCAGAGGGGGGTGGACCTAGGCAGGCTCACCCCAGGCAAGAGGCTGCTCCAGCCCTGGGTGAGGCTATTCCAGAGAGAGCATCTCATCAATTGTATAGCTTTTGGGGCTTTGGATTCATGAGAAAGGAGCGAGTGTCAGGAGTCCCATTTTACTCCTGACTAAGGGAAGGGAAATCATGCTTGGAAGCCCCCTTGGGAAGCGGGGGGATGGATCTCTGTTGGCCTCACATTATTTCATGTGTAGCTGCAGGATAAGAGGCCTTGGAAACCTGAAGCAGCCACTCTACGTGAAAAGCACATTATACACAAATGGGCACCTAGACTTACTGAGCTCCAGGACAGAAAAGGCAACAGGTTATGAGCATGTGGAGGTTATTTAAAGCCACTGTGGATTAATTTAAATTGAGGCAATTTTAAAACAATGATTAGTATTATCAAGTGGAAAGCCTTGATGTAAATCATTGATTTTAATCAACTTTTCCATTTGTGCTTCACTTACTGTCTAAAGAAAGGTTCATTCTCTTTGGTTGATAAAACCATTGAAACATGTTGATGCACAACTAAACAGGGCCTTTATGCAAGATTTGGTATGTGATTTTGCTTCCTATGAGGGTACCTATTACTATATACATGTATTTAAGAAATTATATATCTTAGTATTTTCGCATTCTGATTAATTGCAAATTTTGATATGCTAAAGAATGGTGAATGATGTATTGCTTATTTACGACATAATTAACTTTTTGCTCAGAATTTAAGTCAAGCTGCATTAGGATGGTAATGGGAATTTAATTAAACACACAAAACCAGCATACTTATTTCTTATTTAAACGTTTTAAGAGATTGTAACAAATATAGGCCTTAACATATTTTCTATTACATTCAGATTTCATTTTAAGCAAATTCATTTATACAAAGAAAAAGTATTATAACTTAAACCACAAAATCAAAATCTCATTTTATTTTTTGAAAATAATAATAATAATAATAATATATATAGTAGCCCAGTATCTGTGAGTCTGTAACGCTGACATACACGGCTACGCCCCCTGGCTGGGTACATCAGCGTCCCGCCCCCCTTCCCCTTGCTCCATGGCCGCAAGCGGCCGCAGGGCCCCCCAGACACCCTCCCGCCAGCGCTGCTTCGCTCCCCCCTTCCTCCGGCTCCCCCCATCCTCTCCTCCAGCCCCACAGCCCCCGATCTCCACCCAGCTCTGCTTCCCTCCCCCTTCTTCCGGCCCCCCCATCCTCTCCTCCAGCCCCACAGCCCCCGATCCCCCCCAGCTCTGCTTCGCTCCCCCCTTCCTCCGGCTCCCCCCATCCTCTCCTCCAGCCCCACAGCCCCCGATCCCCCCCAGCTCTGCTTCCCTCCCCCCTTCCTCCGGCCCCCCCATCCTCTCCTCCAGCCCCACAGCCCCCGATCCCCCCCAGCTCTGCTTCCCTCCCCCCTTCCTCCGGCCCCCCCATCCTCTCCTCCAGCCCCACAGCCCCCGATCCCCCCCAGCTCTGCTTCCCTCCCCCCTTCCTCCGGCCCCCCCATCCTCCCCTCCAGTCCCACAGCCCCCGATCCCCCCCAGCTCTGCTTTCCAACCCCCTTCTGGCCAGCCCCGCCCCCTTTCCCTCCCTGCATGGTGCGCTGTGGTGTGTTGCGCCACTCCCAGCCGAGCGGCACTCAGGCCGGGCCCCGGTGGGGGAGCAAACAGCGACAAGTGACGCTTTGGGGTCTGCGCTCCCCACCCCAAAGGGCCGCTTACCGCCGCTTGCTCGCCTGCTGGAGCCCGGCGGGAGCACCACTCAGCTGGGAGCAGCGCAGTGCACCATGGAGGGGAAGGGAGTGGAAGGGGGCGGGGCTGGCTGGAAGGGGGGTGGGAAGCAGAGCTGGTGGGGGGGTGCCCTGGGGGCTGGCTGGCAGGAAGAGAGGGTGGGAAGCAGAGCTGGTGGGGGGGTGCCCTGGGGGCTGGCTGGCAGGAAGAGAGGGTGGGAAGCAGAGCTGGGGGGTGGATCGGGGGCCGTGGGGCTGGACGGGAGGAGTGGGGCGGGAAGCAGACCTGGTGAGGGCGGGGGCGGTTCATCCATTGGCTGCAGCCGGACCCCAAACAGCCGCTTGCTGACGGCTTGCTCCCCGGCTGCGGCCCAGCTGAGTGGCCCTGGTGCTGCACCGCTCAGCTGAGCCCCGGTGGGACAGGAAGGGGAGCAGGGCGGTGATGTACACAGTCAGGGGGCGGGGCTGTGTACGTCACGGCCCCCCCTTCCTCTTCCCGCCGTGGCGCTGAGCAGTGCACCCCTCAGCCGGGCTGCCGTGGGAAAGGGGAAGGGGGGGCGGTGATGTAGACAGCCCCGCCTCCTGGCCGTGTACGTCCCTGCCCTGCCTCTCCTCCCCCACGGCGGCCCGGCTGAGCACACAACACTCAGCTGAGTTGCCACGGAGGGAGGGGAAAGGGGCAGGGCGGTGATGTATACGGCCAGGAGGTGGGGCCGTGTATGTCACCGCCCCCCTTCCTCTCCCGCTGTGGCACTCAGCTCAGTGCTGCGCCCCTCAGCCGGGCAGCTGGGGGAGCCAGCAGTGCAAGGGGCTGTTTGGGCTCCTCCGGGGTGGGAGGAGAAGGGAGGGCGGTGATGTACACCGGCCATGTATGTCACTGCCCCGCCCCCCTCCCTCGTGGCAGCCCGGCTGAGCAGGCAGTACTCAGTAGGAATAAGGGATCTTCCGGAAAAGGCTTTATTAAGATCCCGTCTAGACTGGCGCTTTTCTCCGGCAAAACCCCGAGCCGGAAAAAAGCAGCTGCCATGGTCACGCTAATGCCGCGGGGGATATTTAAATCCCCCGCGGCATTTGCAATTCCGACTGGTCTCATTAGCATCCCTTTTCCAGAAAAGGGTGCCAATGTAGACATAGCCCAGGAGGGAAGGGGAAAAAGAAAGGGGGTGGGGAGAGACGGAGGGAAGAGAGAGGCAGGAGGAGGAGGAGGAGAAGAGAAAGGGAGAGTGAGAGGCAGGAGGGGGAGAAGAGAAAGAAAGAGACGGAGAGAGAGGCAGGAGGCGGAGGAGAGCTGAGAGAGAGCGGAGGAGTCAGTAGGAAGAGAGAGAGAGACAGAGAGAGAGAGAGACAGAGTGAGAGCGCTCAGGAGAGAAGACCTGAAAATCCTGTTTTATGATGGGCTAATTAGCGAGTAATATAATAATAACTGCATTATTTTTTAAAATAATATTTTTTTATCCACCCAGCTTTAACCCTTCCTGCCCGCTTTTCCCCCCCGCCCCATAGTAAGCATAGTCATCCAATCCAATACTAACTCTTTCAAGCCTTCTTCTTTATTGAATTTGGAACACTGTCAGAATCCCAAGTGTGGGTTCATCTGAAGTGGAACCCAAATGCCAAGAAGTCGTTAGATGCCAATGTCCCAATAGCTTGAGATTACATTTCTCTTATGCAGGAAAATGCTCAATCTGTTTCCAAAGCAAGTGTGAAAAACACTTAGGGTATGTCTACACTGCCACCCTCGTTCAAACTAGAGTGGCTGATGTAGTCATTCGAACTTGCAAATGAAGCGCTGGATTTAAATATCCCGGGCTTCATTTGCATGTTCCCGGGCGGGCGCCATTTTTAAATGCCCCGTAGTTCGAACTACCTGCCCGCGGCTACACACGGCATGGACTAGGTAGTTCGAATTAAAGCTCCTAATTCAAACTACCATTTCTCCTCCTGCAATAAGAAGTAACGGTAGTTTGAATTAGGAGTTTTAGTTCGAACTACCTAGCCCATGTCACGTGTAGCTGCAGGCAGGTAGTTCGAACTATGGGGCATTTAAAAATGGCGGTGCTCGGAAACATGCAAATGAAGCCCGGGATATTTAAATTCCAGGCTTCATTTGCAAGTTTGAGTTACTACATTAGCCACCCTAGTTCGAGCTAGGGTGGCAGTGTAGACATACCCTTAGGGAAGATCTACACAGCAAAATTATTTCGATATTTCTACTGTTATTTTGAAATAACATAGTCCGCATCTACACAGCTGGCAGTTATTTCAAAATAATGTTGAAATACTGTCAAGCAGGAGGACTTCTTACTCTGACTCCTGTAACCCTCATTGTACAAGGAGTGAGGGAAGTCAGAGGAAGAGTGCTCTATTTCGAAATAAGTGCTGTGTAGACACTCCCTATTTCGAAATAAGCTATTTTGAAATGAGCTATGCCATTGACGTAGCTCAATTTGTGTAGCTTTTTACAAGTTAAGCCCTGCTGTGTGGACGCACCCTTAGGGCTGGTCTACACAACCAGGGGAGTTTGATCTAAGTTATGCCACTTCAGCTATATGAATAACAGCTGAAGTTAAGTACTTAGATCTACTTACCACGTCTTCACGATGGTGTGTCAACTGGAGATGCTCTCCCCCGACTCCCTTTGTGCTTCTTGTTGAGACGGAGTATTGGAGTCAATGGGAGAGCAATTGTGCATTCATTTATCACGTCTACACTAAACTGACTCCTGCTGGATTAATTGCTGCGCTGTTGATCTGGCCCTGTAAGGAAGACATGCCTAGAAACTCATCCTCTCTTGTCAAGCTTTGTATTGTTCCTCTCTGGTTAGCCAGCACTCCCTGCCCTTGTCTGCCTCTTGTCCATTTCTTTTACCTTGATCCCTTTTTTCCCATAACCACCCCCCTCAGTTAATTTACAATGACCCCACTCTGACTGCCTTTTAGTCCCTCAAAGTCTCCCTTTAGCCACGCTGCCAGTAGACTTGTCTGTCTTATGCCTTTTGTTGTGCCCTGTTGCCTATTCGTGTCTGTCCTCAGATTTCAAAGGATCATCCTCAAGTGACTGGAAAGCACCTAGCAGGCGTGGATGTTAACGATAACCTCGTTGATTACTGTAGCTTTGCAAACGATCCACAGTAGACTTCCCTTCCCTCCTTTCCAGCTCTACTAGCTCAGGAGGTTACTAGTGTTCATAGAATCATAGAATCATAGAATAATAGGACTGGAAGGGACCTCGAGAGGTCATCAAGTCCAGTCCCCTGCCCTCAAGGCAGGACGAAGCTCCTTCTACACCATCCCTGACAGATGTCTAACAGGTTAGATAGACATCTGTCAGGGATGGTGTAGACGGAGCTTGGTCCTGCCTTGAGGGCAGGGGGCTGGACTCAATGACCTCTCGAGGTCCCTTCCAGTCCTATGACTCTATGATTCTATGAATACTAGTAACCTCCTGAGCTAGTAGAGCTGGAAAGGAGGGAAGGGAAGTCTACTGTGGATCGTTTGCAAAGCTACAGTAATTGACGAGGTTATCGTTAACATCCACGCCTGCTAGGTGCTTTCCAGTCACTTGAGGATGATCCTTTGAAATCTGAGGACAGACACGAATAGGCAACAGGGCACAACAGTCATAAGACAGACAAGTCTACTGGCAGCGTGGCTAAAGGGAGACTTTGAGGGACTAAAAGGCAGTCAGAGTGGGGTCATTGTTCTTATCACCCTCTTGGCCAGACTGTCTCAGAACTAAGTGGTCAAAAATGCTGGTGCCTCATCTATCAGGGAGCTTCCACCAACCTGTTACCTGCAGTAGGAGAGCTGCTCAGGCTAGTAAGGCAACAGTGAATGTTAAGAAAAATCTCTGGGTGACCCCAGGAGTGAAAGGGAGCTGCATCCCTGTACCCACACATCTGGATAAAGAGATCAAGGATCAGCTTTGCAGGCTGCCTTCAGAACTGGAGTTTCCTGAGAGGCCATATATTTGCATACACTTTATGTCAGTAGTGATGCGGCGTGTCCTGCTTCTTGGTTTATACCTTAAGTGTGGCACCTGGTGAGTTTTGTTTACTAGCTGGAGAGTAACCCTGCAGTCATGGTTCTCTTGGCCCTCCTGTAAAGCAAAGGTCTTGTGATCCTCTGCCCTCACCAAAAGCATTTGCTTTCTGAAATAATTCAAGATTCAGCAATCGTTTTCTGGCACCCCCTTCCTGCCATTTCTTAGGCTGCAGGGTGAATGGGGCCTAGCAGCAGTCCTGGAGGCTGGCAGTATTATTTAGAGATATATCCAGCTACCTGATGCTTAGTGGCACAGCTAGGAGATTTGCCTAGAGTGAGGATATTTTTATGTACTGCTATTTCCCCCAGCATCAAACCAATTTATCTTGCTGCCCAGAATGATGGTGAGTAGTGGACCAGAAACCAAGCCATAAAGCTCGTACTCAGAAAGCCATTGGCGTGTCTTACTGCATTAGGTTCTCTTATGTGTCAGCATTGGGTTGCACCACATGACGGGAGGCCCTGATGCAATGCGGCACACCAGGAATGTGCCACAATGTGATGTGATGGACTCACAAACAACTCACCATTTTCTGGGAGGTGGGTTTTCTCCTCCCCTTTTGTCCTGGCTGGGGTGTAACATCTGCAGTCTGGGGTGTAATTTTTGCCTGGTCAGCAGATGGAAGCTGTGCCTACTTTGGAAACGTATTCACTACGTGGTGGTGGTGGGTTCACTGGTGGATCTTGCCGTCTGCTCTTTACTAACACGGTAGCAATGTTAACACGTTTAGCATCAGCCCTGTTGATGATGAGATCCCAACACCAAAGAGCCTGCATCATGGGAAACTCTCGACTGGGAAATTGTCAGTTGTGCAATTTATTACACTCCCTCCCCACAACCTATCTTAACACCTTTTTAGAGGAAGGGCAGTTGGAGGCAATGTGATCTAGTGGGTAGAGCACTAGCAGTCAGGAAACCTGAGTTCCGTCCTGAATTCTGCTACTGGTCTGTTAGGTGACCTTGGGCATGTCACTTCACCATTCTGTGCCTCTGTTTGTCTTTCCCACCCTGTGTCATCTTACAGTCTAATTATATAGCTTTGCTTTGGATGCTGTCTGTCTCTCTGTCTATGCAGGACCTAACACAGTGGTCTTAACTGGAGCCTCTAGGTGCCACTGTAGTGCAAATTACATTTGTTTGCATGCTAAGGACACTCCTGCCTTTCACCCTCTTGCCAATGCCATGAGCTATGTTAGTTGCTTCCGCTCAATCAGCTGTCTGCAAATGCAGCTCAGAGGAGCATTTTCTTCCAAACCTCATCTGTTCAGCTTTTCATGCCCCTGATGGTTTTGATTGTTTGGGGCTAATGACAGGAGATGGGCTGTGTCTTGCATTTCCATCTCTCTCTGCCCCCTGAATTGCCCAGAAGGAATACCTCCCTGGGGAGCAGGCAGTCAAAGCAGAGAGGAGGTGACTGATCATACAAGAGGACTAAGAGGTGCCAGGGAGGATGCTTGCAAAGCCAACAGCTGTTCTAGTGTGAGAGAAATATATCCCTTCTCCACAGTGGAGCACAATGCCTTGTTATTCAGTTGCTGCTGCCAAGCCTAGAATTACAACTAGGGGGTGACTTCAAATAATCTTCCCCTTCCAGAAAGTCCTTTGACCCACCCCAGAGAACAGACAACACAGAGACAGCAGCCTGATGACTGGGGTTGATGCTGAGGAAAGCTGACAGTGGCCCAATATGTATGGGGATAAAGCTTTCTGCACCCCTCCCTTCCTGCAAAACGAGCAGTTGGGGGGCATTAAAAAGAGAGTGATTATATGGTGCAGTTTAATGGCGCTCAACACCAAGGGTCATTACGTCAGGGAAAGGAGATGGGTTATGATGAGACACAGTACAGGAGCATATTTGTTTGGGGAAAAAAAATTCCTGCAGACCAGTTGTGGTCTGGCCCTAATGTTGTTTTAAAGGCACCCTAAATTGATTGGGCAGCGGTTAGGAGTGACATTGTCCTAAGGGAAGTACTCTCTGCATTTCCCTTGGTTCTGCCCAGCCAACCTAGGGACATGGCCCCCATCTCTCCATCTCTGAGTGCCTTGCTGTCATTAGCAAGTCAGGGCACCTTTCTACAGTGGGTTGGCATTATTCTCCCTCTTGGAGAAACAGAGACACAGATTAAACCAAGGTCATGTAACAAGTCTGTGGTAGAGTTGAGGCTTGCACCTTGATCTCCAGAATTTCCCGCCAGCCTTAACCCAGAGCAGACCCTTCCTTCTGGCCTTCATGAACCTCATCCCTTGATGGTAAAAGCAGGCTCCTGAGCACCATGCGCATTGCTCCCCTCATGAAGGCAGTCCACATCCTCAGGCGTTCCCTGCATGCAGTGCTTCATGTGCACTAAAAGCTTGCCAGGCAGTTCATAGTCCGGCTTTTCTGGGCTGGGCAGTTTATAGCCCTGGCATCGCTGGGTTTGCTGTATCATTCAGAATATAAAAAGATTGCTTGAATCCCGACCCCTCTGTCCTTACCAATTAAGCACTACCTGTAAGGGTCTGGCCGACACAGCTAGGGACTCCAGGGCAGCACTTTTGGACCCAAATCTGTGGGTCTTCCCTTTGTAATTTGGACTCTTCCTTTCACCATCCCTTCCATGACCCCTTGTTGTGGGAGGGGATCCCTACCCAGCTGCAAGCAGAAGCTGCATGTTCACTGGGTCCAAAGGCACATTTCCTGGACTCTGTCCAGCAAAAAGGGTAATTCTGAAATCTCTGTGCATGAACCCCAGCCCTACGTCTTCCCCTGAGGGTTCCTACTCTCGACTGCTATGGCCCATCCCCTCATGTCCTTTTCCACTGCCCTTATTGGGTGTGTCAGCCCTTGAAGTTGAGGGGGTAACTCCCAGCTTGAGGAGACATACCCGCACTACATCTGACCAAGCTGGCATCTGTGTATAGCCATGGTGGGAGGCTAGAATCTCACAATTTGTACCTGTCTGAGACCATGTATGGGCTCACTTGCCCTTACTGCTGCCAGGGGTACAGTTTATCTTTAGCACACTTGCTCAGTCAGGGTGTGTCTAGAAAGCGGTTCTGTTTCAGGGTACTTCCAGTATCCTGAAATAGTGATTTCAGTGTTTTAACAGCGAGCCTTTATAGCTTTTGAAATAGAATGGGTGCACTATTCCGACATCCCTGTAAATCTCATTCCACGAGGAGTAAGGGACACTTTGGAATAGTGCTCTATTTTGAAATTCGGCTATTTCGAAATAAGCTATTTTGAAATTAACTCGACATAAGCTGCGCAATTTTCATAGTTCAAATTGCATAGCTTACTTCGAGCTAAAGGTGCAGTGAGGATGCACCCTGTGCGTATGCCTGCACATGTGAGGAATTGCACCCCCAGCTAAAAGTTCTCGTGTATTCGCCACAATCAAGGGAGAACCTAATGAGTCATGCCTGCCCCATCCACTCAACCACTCCCTGCAGGGACTCCAACATCCACCAAATGTAAAACTGCCCCCCAGTCTCCTGAGGTTATCCTATTCCTCAGTGTATTCCTTCCCTCTCCCCCATTCTGCTGTCCTGCTAAGAAAGTGCATGGATACAAGTCAGCAGCAAATTATTTAACTGGGAAGTCAAGCCCATCTCTCTGTGTTTTTTTTTTTTTTTAGAAGACCAATTTGAAATGCTTGCTCCGTGTACGTTGCAGGATCAACAGAGCAATGCCTGATGTGGTTTGGATTGCCAAGGAATTACTTGTTTCAGCAGCTTATACAGGCTGTTGCTGCCAGAAAACAACATTGTCAGCATGTTCAGAAAAACTGCTCTTTTTCTCTCCGAAACATAGTCCCGGGGTGCTTTCCTTTTCACACCCAGCTGATCACACTGCCTGCCTGGGCAGTGTGCCTCTGAGTTCTCCCCAGTCTTTATCAGATCCCTGTCTGATATGGTTTTGGATGCTTTTATTTTTTAACTGCTGTTGATGGGTCCTAATTAGAATGAGTCTTAACAGATGCACAACTCCACAGGGCCACGGAAAAGGAAAATGCCAAACAACTGTCTTTTCACAGTGCAGCCTGGTTCTTGGTGGCTGGTGGCGGGGCAGGGAGAGGGGACCTCACTTATGGCACAGGCAGAATTTTCATGAACAAAGGTCAGTTTGTCTATCTGGACTGTACTGTGGCTCTAATTTTATTTGTCAGTGGTGAAAGACAATGGGGAGGGGAAAGTCGTCTCAAATGAGGGGCGCGAAATTCAAACCCGGCTGTAGATTAGCATGGAGCTGTTGTCATCTCATGACTTCAAACCTCACTGGGTGCCTTTTTACGTCTTTGCCTTGTGTATTGCAGATTAGGAGCTAGTGGTTCCTTTGCCTTGGGGCTGTACATTTCCCTCCATGCTGTTTTTCTATTGAGCTTTGGTAGACTGGGCTCTTTTTTTCCCAGTGGCTGCAGGGTATCCGCAGTTCTCCTGATAATCAGGTGGCAGCATGTCTGTTTTGCTTTGCTGCAGGGATTTAACTACTTAGGATAAGGCAACTTGGACCTTTTATATATTGTCTTTTGTCCATTGTGCTCAAAGAACTTTTCAGCCATCAAGTAATTAAGGTACCATTGCATTTCTGTGCAGCAGGGAAGGGACACAACTGAAGAATAAATCTCTGAGTGGAAGGGAAGCCTTTGATCTGCTTGGATCCAATCAATATTCTCCAGGAGTCTCAGTACCTCTGCTGGACAAATCTGCCTCCTGTTTCCCATGAATGTGTTTTCTGCAGTGGGGTTATTTATTCATGGATGGGTACATTGCAGTTATTGTCCTGTGCCAGGGTTACTCAACACGCAGCCTGCGAGCCACATGCGGCCTGTGGCCTGTGTGTTTGTGGTCTGCAGAGCGGTTTGGGTTTACCTGGGGCTTGACATGCGGCCAGCGTGTGGAATCCTTTGAACATGGCCTCCCTGGGAACATGCTCCACAATGGCCACTCAATATAATGGTCTTCTATTGATATGCATTTCAGTTGTTAAATTCCTGGGCTGTCTTTGCTCATTAAAAGTGCTGTCATATAGGTGGAAATTGGGTCAATATTGCATTGTATTAATATCAGCAGAACTGACTTAAACGGGGCCTGCATGATGTGTAGGCTTGCCCGTCGGTGTCCTGCCCCCAGCTGTGATCAAAACCTGATGCTTCAGAGGAAGGAGGGAAACCCAAACATACGCACGATGCGTCTCTCCAATTGTGTACTGAGGGAGAAACAGCCCTTCCTGACCCCTGCTGATGTCTGGCTGAATCCCTGAAGCATGAGACTGTTCATGCACATGATGTTAAATTGGAAAGCGGTAAGTGATCTCATCAATAGTGTAAGACAGGCAGGAGCATCTCTCCACATGCCTGGGAAAGAGAACAGACATAGCGAACTTTTCCCAGGGTTGCTTGGGCATTGAGGATGGTCTCCAATCTCCCTCTCGTGTTGTTGCACACATACGTGTATGGGCTGTGGATGCTATAAGTCCTATGAAAAGAAGCTCCAGAAATAGAAACGTTACACTGTTCTGGAGACATTTTCTGTGCCCCTCCGTCCACCCAGCTTGTCAACAAGGGACATCAAGGCAAATATTACACCATTTTCATTGGGACATCTCCTGACCTGCTCTTGAGAAAAGAGGCTGCTGCATCCCAACCCCCTTCTTAATTTGGGGCTATTTGTCCACCAGCTCTATGATGTAGTTTCATCTCCCCAGGTCAGTCCCCAGATCTGTCGCATTGTCGTCCCCCCACTTTGGTCACTGGAATGCCCAAACCAGGCGCACCCACACTTGGATGGGAGGAGAGGGGTTTGAAATCTGGATCCGAAATTCTGGCTCAGCCCCAGAACTTTGTATTTGTCAGATTTCTCAGAGTGGGATCCAGAGACTTTGATGCCTCTTTGCACCTCCCCCCTTCCCCGCCTCCTGCTGAGCCCAAGGGAGCTGGAGAATGGGAATAGTGATAGAAATGTAGCCGTGTTAGTCTGGGGTAGCTGAAGCAAAATGCAGGACAATGTAGCACTTTAAAGACTAACAAAATGGTTTATTAGATGATGAGCTTTCGTGGGCCAGACCCACTTCCTCAGATCAAATAGTGGAAGAAAATAGTCACAACCATATATACCAAAGGATACAATTAAAAAAATGAACAAATATGAAAAGGACAAATCACATTTCAGAACAGGAGGGGGATGCGGGGGGAGGGGAGAAGGAAGGTAAGTGTCTGTGAATTGATGATATTAGAGGTGGGGAGAGTGGGATGTCTGTGAGCTAATGGTATTAGAGGTGATAATTGGGGAAACTATCTTGGTAATGGGTAAGATAGTTTGAGCATTTGTTCATTCCTTCCCGGAGAGTGTTGAATTTTAACATGAATGACAGTTCAGAGGATTCCCTTTCAAGTGCAGATGGGAAGACACCTTTGCAAGATGCTCTGTACTCCTTGCGAGGTGTTGTGCTTTGCTGACTGTCCCATCGGCATTTCCAGTGCTGTTAAAGCTGGACCTGAGACCAAACCCCAGATTTCAACACCCTGGTCTTTGGGGAAAGGTGGAAATCCTGCCTGGGAGCAGAAGTTCTGTGCTCCAGACCCACCTCCAGTAGGGCCTGGCCCCCACGGCCGGGAACGCCTTGGCAAAGCTGCGGAAGCAGAATCTCTTACGGGGTAAAATTGCTCACTGGCCCTGGAGTGATTGGCCAGACTGTCCCCACCCTAGCCTGAGACTAAGGGGTCAGGGTCTGGACCAGACAGACCATCCAGAAGAGATGAGCTCCTGGGCATTGACATACCCCATGGATGAGTCCTGCTTTCTCTGAGCTGCTGACCATTGAGGTCTCTCTATTGTGACTAACTCTCAATTAGTGTCTGCCTGCAATTAGCACCACCCTCTGGGCTAGTTCTGCCCTTTTTTACCCTGGTCCCTCTGGTTTCTTGAGAGAAGCCCATCACAGGAGCTGCCTCCCCTACTCCTGTTAGCTCAGACTGAGTTGCATGTATTGGTGGCTTGGCCGTTCCTCAATCACCCTTAAGGACAGGCTAGAGCTGAATGCTTTGGGCAGGTCCGAATGACATCCCGGAGGCAGCCCTTTGCCTGCCATGTCAGATTCCCACTTGCAGACACATGGCCCTGCTCTGAGGATGTATCTGAATCCCCAGGAACCTGCAGCCCTGGTATTAGGATTCTTCTGGGATTTATTTGTTTCCGGAAAAGTGTATTTCTCCCAGGCGAGAGACCGTCGGAGCTGCATTAAATTGGTGCTCATGGTTCCCCCCCTTTTCTTTGCTTGAAGTGTCCAGCTCTCTCAAGTGAGCAGGACTCAGTAGACCAAACCTTTCTGCCGTAGGCTTCCCTTTTGGAGGTTGCTCCCTCAGCATATTCGTGGAGTCAGGAATCTATCACTGGGATCTATCGCTAGCTCCGCCACTGACTCATTGTGTGATTAGAGGCGAGAAACGTGTCTGGTTGGAGGTTCAGTCTCCCTCTCTGTACTGTGGCTAAAAATACCTTCCTAGCGTCCAGCTTCGTATCTCCAGTAAATAGTTTCTGTGTGAGATGCAGGTGCTGAGATTCATACCGTGCTTCTCATGCATTAGCTATGCCTCCTTTGCTGGTACTGTGATTGCGGTGAAACTCCCCAACACCTCTGCCCCCACCTGCTGAAGGGCAAACACTCTGGTATGTCACAGTGCCTTGTGTACATTGCAGACTAGGGCAGGGTCTGTACTCTGAGGTAGAGTGTGGGTCCCAGCTTTGTGTGCACATACTTGGTAACATGAGTATAAATAGTAATGCAGTTTGAGCCATGCACTGTAGACCCGTCTATGGGTACACACGTGGAACAGCCAGTCCATGTTGCTGCCCCTATCTCCCTGGCTATGCTACTATTTTTAGCGCATTAGCTTGTTCCGAGCTATTCTGTGTGAGTCTAAGTGAGATGGGAATCACAGCCCCCGCTCCAAGTGTCGAGGTAGCCAAGATGGACTAAGGGAATGGCTACACTGGATAAAGGACTCATGGCTTGGCTGTGGCCAGCTCAGGCCAGCTGACCTAAAAATTGCTGTGTAGATGTTCAGGTTCAGGTTGGAGTCTGGCTCTGGAACCTCCCACTTCATCTTCCAAGCCTGAATGTCAATTTTACAGTCCCAAGAGACCAAGTCAGGGTGTTTAATTGCTATGTAGCTATGCCCTAAAATGAAAAGCCCCACTGTTAAGTGGCCAGTTTTTGTTACAGTTTTAGCTGTACATGTGTGCACATACAGTGCACCGAGTCCTACTCTCTGTTATGCCCCATGTGCAACCACATTGATGTTGAGGGGGGTCTGATTCTATGCTCACCTGTGTGTAAAGCTGGAGTAATTCCACTGAAGTGAATGGGACATAGCAGTGTAAAGCCAGCCAGCAGTAAGCATGAAGCCACAGTCTGTTCCAGCTGATTCAGAAGTAGAACATCAGGTGTTAACTGACAGTAGAGTAGGAGCATTTCTCTTCTCCGGCACGCATATCCTGCTAAGGCAAGTTCCTCTTTTGAAAAGCTGAATGCTACAACATCATTAATGACAGTCCCACAGTCTGTCTGCTCCATGCATCAGCACTACAAAGACACACTGGCAAAAATCAAGTTCTGAATCTGCAGGATTTCCTAATCTGGCATGTTGTACAGAGAAGAAAGAATACAGCTTTGGCTGATTAAGTCTAATTGACCCTGTGAGGCTAAGAATGGGGAGGGGGAGATCACAATGTAAGTATTTAAACCAGTAAAGTGACTGAACATGACATGCCAGCTATATAAATAGGACTGTCACGCTGCAACAATGAGATGCCATTATTATAAAGTGACTTCTGTTTTCCTCCTGAAGAGAGATTCTCAAA
Source organism: Pelodiscus sinensis (assembly GCF_052426305.1). Lineage (NCBI taxonomy): Eukaryota > Metazoa > Chordata > Testudines > Trionychidae > Pelodiscus > Pelodiscus sinensis. Next base: position 8,697,571 of record NC_143085.1, read on the forward strand.
ATAGCTTTGCCTTGTGCACCTCAGATGCTTTTGATGAGCGAATTCGTAAAGGATGAGATTAAATTTCAGTGCTGTCAAATCTTTAAGCTCCCAGAAAAATTAATACCATAAATGTTGCCTCTACCAAGGTACAAAGCAAAGCAAACCTGTACTGACCTGAGGGCCTGGTCTTGAAACTGATGCAGGTGTTAACGTTTTCAGTGTTTTGCATCTGATAATCCAGGCAGCAGGTCATAGCCTTTAAACTTTAATTCTGTGTCAAAGTGATTCCATATGCCAGAATGCTTTCACTATTATTTGGCTGTACTATGGCTCCTCTCAACATTCTAGCATCTGAGTGCATCACAGATATCTAAAGTAAGTGAGCAGCTGGAGGTGTAATGTCCAGCACAGGTATCTGTCCATGCACTAGCTTTTATGGCAATGTAGCTGTGGCAACACAGGCTAGCCGGCTGAGTTACCTACCTAGGCACTAGAATGGGATTGCACCAGCTGGTTAGTCCATCTATGCTGCTGCAGCTACACTGTTCTTTAGTACACTAGCTCAATCCAAGCTAGTGCATGTATGACTACCCAAGCTAGGCAGTACACATTCCAACTTCATTGTAAATGTACCCCTAAGGTTAGTCACCTCTGTACCTGGCATGGCAGTTTGCATTCTTCACTCACAGCTGAAAATCTGAGTCCAGATGCCTGCAGACAGGCAGATCTCAAGGATTAAAAAGCAGTTTAAGAGGCATCTCACACGCTCTGGAATACCCACTGATGTTTACTTTTGCCATCTTCCCCTTAGCAGTGGCCTAGCCCAGTTATACTGTATACATGTTTAGTTCCATTAAATCTTTCCTCGGGAGCTGTGCTCTCCAACCCCCAGTGAGTCGTGCTGAATGTGCTTTGCATCTCCTCTGGTTTGTCCATACCTCTCTGTAGGATATTACCTTTTCTCTACCATCACTCTGGCAATTTATTTTAAGGGCCTGCCTGAAGAGGTAATTAGGAACATCTTTCCCTTTGGATGATTAGCTCTTTGACCTTCTCTGAACACCATCCTTGAGGAGACAAGATATCTTTGATGGGCTTAGCTGGCATAATTTCCCCTCATTACTGAACAGGAATTCAGTAGGTTAAGTGTGGGGTGTGAAACAATAAAACAAAGGCACTTCTTGTAGCTAAGTGCCTTTCTCACTGACATTAGTTCAATATTCTTATTTCCATCCTTTTGTATATTCATGAAGTTTTGCAAAGTTTTTCTTTTTCATTAGTTGTCTGTGTGGTTTGCTAGCTTGTGTTGCCCTGGCTTATTGCTAGGAAAAATCTGCTTGATGAATGCAGATGTGTTGATATGTGACAGGTGAGAATAAGCTAAAAAATGTTGTATTAAAAGCACTAACCTCCCGCTCTGGGGCTATTAGTGTAATTTCTAGATCACTTTGCCAATTGCTTGTCTTTTATTGATAGATTTCACAAACCTAGCAGTCAGATGAATGGAGATTAGATCCTGGGTCCCCAGTCTGTAAGACTGGGATAAATATCTACTCTTTGGGGAGAGGAAGATGCTGGAAAAATGAATTCACTATTGTTCATAAGGCTTTGAAGTTGGAAAATACTGATAAATACTGTTCATGCAAGGACTGAGTGAGTGTCATGAGGCTGAGTTTGTCTGTTAGTATTTGTAAAATGCAGCAGTGTCCTGATGGCTCTAGAGCAGCGTAAAAAAACAAAGCCCTTCAGGGGAACACTTAATTTACCTCCACTCAGCCAAAAGCTTTGCCATAATAGCAGGTCAGATTGTTCCCATTCCTTTTAATCTAATGCACTCTGGGGCTGTAGTAAGGGCAGTGCTACACATTCCCAGTTTTACTCTTGCACCAGACCAAGTGGCCTTGGGTGTGTTAAAAAAAAAAGTCGCAGCAGTGAGTGTGTAAATCAGGAAGACCTGTTCCAACCTCAGCTCTCTCTCCCTGTTGGGAAGGTGCTTTGTCTTGGTTGTATGCATTGAATAGCCTAATATAGCGGTTCTCAAACTTTTTGGACTCCTGGGGCTCCGCAGAGCAGAGTTTGAGAAACACTGGCCTAATAGATTATACCTAGGAGATGAATGCTGATAGCCAACTGCAGCGTGCAGCTCAACCATAGCTGCCCTGCAGCACTGTCCTTCTTTAGTTCCTTACGGTGACTCCAGCCATTCGCTTACTGGCTTCCTGCTCGGTTGCCCAATGTCAACTGAACTCAGCTGCTATTTGCAAAGAGGTGGTTGAGGCTAGCCCAGGTCACCAATTCAATCCTTTGCCCTGTCCTCTGTCCTGCCCTCTGAAAACACTAAGTGCTTATTGCTGGCATGACTCCAGAGGATTGATATTCATGTAGACCTAACCTGTTCTGTTTTTCTTCCCTCTAAGAACAGGAGAAATTTGATATTTATTTTGGGAAATCAATGGCAAAGAGGTGTGCCTTGGTTCCTTTGTTCTGGAAATGCCTCATGTTTGTGGTCACTCTGAACACCCGCGGAAAGTGGTCCTGAAATTCTGGATGGGCGTCCAAGAAGATGGTCTCACCTTTGTCAATGAGAGCACTCCTGGCTGCTGAGGGCCGAAAGGGACAAGAATTGGTTTGTTGCTCCAGGCAGCGAGGCTTTGTCTACACTACAAGGCTTTTGCGGCAGAGAGCATGCTAATGACAGATTCATTAGCATGAGTTGCAATGTCATTTGCATATTTTCTGCCAGGGAGGCATAAGCATCTTGCACAAAAGAGGTTTTTCTGCGCAAAACGGGAGTGGCTACACTGCTTCTTTTTGCACAAAAACTCCTTGCGCAAAAAGCATCGGCAGAAAATATGCGAATGACATCGCGACTCATGCTAATGAGTCCATCATTAGTATACTCTCTGCCGCAAAACTTTGTAGTGTAGACATAATAGCCTGGCTCAGAATGCTGAAGAGCAAAAGCAGTGTCTTAAGCGCCATTCAGTACTCGGCTGGCAGCCATTGAAGTAATTTGAGTAACCTCAAGGGAGGTTGTACGGAGGCCACAAATGCATGGATCACCATGGCCAAGTTTGCCGAGCAAGTCTCCTGGTCAGACAGAGGAGGCAAGGTCTAGCCATTAGGGTGCATAGTAGCAATGAGAAGTCCTAGAGCAGCCCATGTCTGTGAATCCTTTGACAGATGCCTGCATATGAGGTTAATGAATTGGCTAGTTCTTTGGTTTCCCTCTGCCCATTAGCATCACTTCAGTCTGGCTTTAATTCAGCTTCAGCCAGCTGTTCTCAAGCCAGAGGTTGACCTTGCAGGAGGGATAAGTGGTGGTGTTTGCCTTTGCAATGAAAGATAGAACTGGGTGTCTTTTGCCTGTGGCTGCCATTTCAATCCATTTGCCTTTGTCCACACACTGTCCTTGGCACCCTGGAGCCCGATGGGGTTCTGGAAGGGAGGTGTGGGATTGCAGGAGAAAAGGAAGCTTTGTGGATCCCTGTCGGGGAGAGCTCTTGAGTGCACTGCCCAACTCCCTGGGTGCTGCTGGGAGTGAGGAATGTGCAGAACTGCTCTCTTCACTGCTGTCAATCCTGAGAAGAGCAGGTTAGCATTTACTGGCTGGCAGAGTCAAATTCTGCAGAGTGCCAGGAGAAAGCAGTTGGCTCTTTGCCCTTGGCTCATTGGAATGTGTCACTTACTTTGATGTTTCACTCCACTGTCACTGTCCTCTGTTGGTTCGAATAAGGGGCTCAGAACCAGGACTCCTGGGTCCCATACTGAGCTCTGCCACTAATCTTGTTGGCTACGTCTACACTGCAGGCTTCTTGAGCAAGACTTTTTTGCAGAAGAGATCTTCCACAAAAAGTTCTTGCGCAAAAGCGCATCCACACCACCATAAGCTTTTGCGCAAGAGATATGCTTTTGCTCAAGAGCGTCCATGTGTGAACGCTCTCTTGCACAAGAAAGTTCTGATGGCCATTTTAGCCATACGGGTTTCTTGCACAAGAAACCCATGTTGCCTGTCCACACATGCCTTTTTGCACAAGAGCTCTTGCACAAAAAGTCTTATTCCGTGTGGGGAGAGGAATAACTCTTGTGCAAAAAGCCCTGTGTTCTTACGCTTTACTGTACTTTTTCTTGTGCAAGAACGGGCTTGTAGTGTGGATGCTCCACAAGTTATTGCACAAAAACTCTGCAGTGTAGACATAACCGATGAGTAACCTTGAGCAAGTACCTTATCCTCTCTGTGCTTCAGGGTCATCTAGCTGTAAATAGATGGCTGGTTATCTTCCCACTGCCAGGGGGTTTCAGGTGTAATTCATGTGTCCATAGTAAAGGTGTTGCCTAAATACAGAGTCATATTGTTTCCCATCTTTGAGATGATTGATTTCAGGGCTTGATTCCAAGTGCGAAGAGTTTACTTCCCTCAATTTTATCCATTTCATTCACAATTTTAAAATAGATTCGCATTGTTTATTATAGTAGTCAGAGGAGGGTTTGTTTATCTGGCTGTCACCATGATGGATAACAAATTCATACAAATTCCCTGGGCATCCAGAGAGGTGCCAGTGAATGAATAAGGGGAATCTTGTGCCAGAATGCAATCAAAATAGATACACTTCAACACACAAAGTGATTCCAGGGGCAGCTGCTGCTATTACTGAAAGAGGAATATATATAAAGCCAACCCTCCAGATAAAAACACGCAACAGATAACACACAAGGATCTACATTCATATAAAAGGCCGGGGGACCAGGATGCTATATCCCTTGTTTCAGGAAGGGTTTTTAAATCATACCTGTCTAGTATTTTGAGTGTACCCCTGCACCCAGAGTCCCATTAGCAGTAAACTATGTTGCAGGAAACAGAACCTGCTGAGAGACCAGTGTGGCATGCTGAGGCTACTTGTGTTTGTATAGTAGCAGGTCTGCTCCTGGCTTGCATTGCTAAGGAGACTCTGATTGGGAGTGGTGTGTGCTGGGAACATTACCTGATTGTAAAAATGAATGTGGGCATGAAAGGAGAGTTTCTGGATAAAGAATTTTGCATGTGTGACCCTAGAGGCTGATATGTGGGTGAAGAGGGATGGTTGCTGCAAAAAGAGTTCTGCATTTGTTGACAAGGAGCCCTTTGGTTCTGTTTGCTCTGTGTCTTGATAAGAAACTTCAGCATCTCATTTTGGTCCTCCATGAGCTTTAGCATGCGCTCAGTGGCTTCTGTTCTGACATGCATCTCCCTAGCTTTGTTGGAAGCATTGAATGATGCAACACTTCCTTGACCAGTTCTTTTCTTGTCTTCAAAGGTTTTTGCCTTAGTTAACGGAATCTGTCTGCTATTGAACGTGTCTGGCTTCTCCAGGTCTGGCCTGGAAAAGTTACCATTAACAATGGAGTGATGTACTGTTCCTGATAAAGTTTGTAACCATTTCACTAGCATGCATGTCTGTGAACAAAATTTGCCACTTTTCTTGTTACCTTAGAGGCAAGCACAGATCTATCCAGATGTTCTGATAATGGTGAATTTTAAAGGTGGGGGGAAAAGGTTATGGGGGAAGGATTGGGCATGTGTTCCCAAGAAACTACAGTCTGCGCTTGTGCAGCAGCTGCACATAGAAACAATTTGTAATAATCCTACACTTGTCCACAGGCTTAGATTACTCTGGATGACATATCCCTATGAAAGTTAACAGGCAAACCTGGGCTAAGCTTTTGGATGTGAGCTGCTGGTGCCATGCTCCTTGTGCAGCTAAGCTCTGTACCACCTTGGTTCTGGCATGCAGACTGAGGAATGATTTGGGAGCATGTCCTACCACGGCGGTGGGGAAATGGAAGCCCTGCCATGGAATTTCCAGAAGAAAATTGATAAGCACATCAGGGAAAGCTTCAACACCCTCCCCCAACAAGGTTCTGTTGCTATCTCTGTGCACATCGATGCTCTGTTTTTGGATATAATGTAGATCCAGGAAGGGCTTAGCCCAATCACAGAAATACAGCCTCTGTTTGCCACGCCACTGCCCCCATCCTAACTACAAGAGTAACTTCCCGCGCTGCCATCCTGATACAACGCATGGAATCTTACTGCCCCGCGCCGCTGCTGCAATCTCCCTCCCATCCCTGCTGCATTATAACAACTTACCGCCCTGTATGGCCACCACCCTCACTGCCCTCCTGCCCGGACAGCAACTCACCCCGCATCTTTTCCTTTGCTTCATGACCTTGGGTACAGCTAGACTGCAGGGAGCACGTTTGCTCTTCCGCTTTTTTTTGTGGAAGTGCAAACACGCTCTTTCAGAAGCCCCTGTATTCCTCGTTCCACGAGGAAGAAGGGGGCTTTCGAAAGAGGGTTTTTTTCCGACAAAAGAATTGGGAAAAGATATGCAAAATTAGTATCTTTTCCCGATAGATCCTCGCAGTCTAGACGTACCCCCTGTGACTTTTCCCTTACTTGCTGTTCCACATACAGTTGCTGAGAATCCTCATGAACATCAGGACTTGAGAACGGTTCCTCACTGCCTAGCACTTAGGTTGTCAACTTGTAGTGGAAACAGAAACAGTTAGAAACAAGAGAGCCCGAGGCTGTGGAATAGAAATCAGGCACTGAATGAAAGGGAAGTGTGATTTCAAGAAGGTCACAGAAGGCAGGCAGACACCACCCATTCCCACTCCTGTTCAGATAGGGGCTGGGTTAGGGAATGAAGCTTATTGATGCAGGTGGTGTTTGTTTACCTATGGTGTACAGGTCTCAGGCTGCCTCCAGCAAACAGGGTAAGGAAGGGGAGAGAGCTTGACAGGCAAGCCATGGCAGAAAACTGGGGGGTGGGTGCCATGTGACCTAGTGCATGCCCCCCATGTGTGACCTCTCTGCAGGGAAGAGATGGGATGGGAGCAGGCAGTCTGCAAGCAGCACCCCAGTTAATGGTCGGTGCTCACTGTGCAGAGCTGACTGTGTGTTGCAGTGAGGCTGACTCTTTCCTCGGAGTGGGAGGGGAGCAGCAGAGAAGAGAAGGGAGGTAGACCTGGACCTGCTACGCTAACATAAACCCAGCTATCCTGCCTTCGCCAAGCCTCTAGCCAGCCAGAACACAGAGGCTAGGTCTACACTACGGAGTTTTTGCGCAAAAATGACCGTTTTTCTGCAAAATCTTGCGGCGCATCCACACCTCAAGAGCGTTTTTGCACAAGTAAAACAAAAGAACAGAGGGGTTTTTCTGGTGTAGGTATTTCTCCTTTCTATGAGGAATAACTCCTTTTTGCGCAAGAGCTCACAGGGGAGCCTCTGCCTGAGCCCTGGTGGGTGGAGCCCCATCCTGCCAGAAGTCAGGGAGTATGGGACAGGAAGTGCAAAAGACAGGCCCAAGAGCTCAGGTGGGACCCAGACATCTGAGGACCCTGATGCATCCATTGAGCTCTGGAAGTGGGAGGCTGCTGCGGACCCGTGGGTGTGCGGAGGGCTGTTCCCCACTCTGGCACTTTGAGTGCAAAAGGTGGGGGGCCCACGAGAGACTTTTAAAATATCCAGCCCCTGCTGTAGGTTGAGTGAGGCTAGTTCGGCTACTGCTTCAGAAGTGGTCAGGCATGACGGCTCTGGAGATTTCTGTTTTAAAAACTCCCCCAGCTCACAGAGTCCTTGCCCTTGGGAGATAGGTTGCCACCACCCAAGTGAAAAAAAATCCAACAAAACAAAACCCTCTTTTCTTGAACCAAGGAAGATTCACTTGGGAACTTCTTCCAGAGGGATACCCAAGCTCTTTTACCACAAAAGAGCTTGAAAAAGAAAAAAAGAAAGAAAAACTATAATCTCTGACAGCTGACTTCTCAGTCTCAGGCATGCATACACAGACTTCCTACTGCAGGTGTGGCCACCCAGCAGCTCACGAGCCGCATGTGGCTCTTCCCCCATTTAGTGCGGCTCGTGAAGCTGCTCCCGAGGCTTGCAAAGCTGCCCCTACGCCCCTTGAACAAAGCCCAGGCCTTCTGGCTCCCCTGTGCTCACCAGGGCAGGGGAACCGTCCGGATCAAAATGGCCTACCAGTGGGAACCTACTGAGGCCAAAAAGCCTCAAAAAGCCTTCTTAAAGGGGGCCAGTCTTTTTTTTTTCTTCTTCTCTACAACTTTTTGCCCCGGCTCTTCTCACAGGATCCAGCTGGATCTTGGCTCGTTGTCTGGAATGGGTTGGCCACTCCTGTCCTACTGCCTTTCAGGACACAAGAATCAGATCATAGTCTTAAAAAAAAAAGTGATTTTATTAACAAAACAAAACAGAGAAAAAACAGATTAAAGCTCAGAGAATTGTTTTCTGGGATTCAGCTTTAGTTACAGAATAAGGACAAGGGGTAGGCACATGGATTTAGCACAGAGGAATTTAATCCAACTACAAATCAAAGAAAATAGCCTGATCATGCCTAGGGATGGCTTATTGGATAATCTAGTCGACTACTCACATTTCCCCCCTTGAGGCTACTGTATCAGAGGCAGCAAGGGTGGGAGGGGGGAAGAGAGGAGAGCAAGAGCCAGTGGTGGGGGGATCTGGCTTAAAAGCTGGTTCTCCCGAGCACCAGCTCCGTGGTGCCGCCTGCCTCTTCACCCCCGCTGCTACCTCTAGCAGAGCTTGGGCCTGCCATAGACAGGGATTGATCCCCAGCAGCAGCCTCTGTCCACATCCAACCTGGAGCACCACAGGCTGCAAGGGGTCCAAGCTCAGCCTCTGTGTGCTGTGAATTCGGACCCGCTGTGTACAGGGACTGCCTCCAGAGCAGCTTCTGTCCACAGCCAGCTCAGGCTGCTGCGGACAGAGGTTGCTTCACAGCAGCCTACCCCGACTTCTCCTTTACCCAGGAGCCTCTCTCCATGGGGAACTCAGATCCCCCATGGATAGGGGCTGCTGCCACTCCATGCTGCTGCCTCTGATACAGAGGCAGCAGAGCAGGGCGGTAGAGGGGGCTCCCTGGAAGTGGGGCCAGAGGGCACTGGCTGCTGGCCCCACCTCCAGGGACTAGGAAATAAGAGTATGTCTACACTACAGTGCTAATTCGAACTAACTTAATTCGAATTAGTTAATTCGAACTAAGCTAATTCGAATTAGCGCAGCTAGACTTAAAAACTAGTTCGAATTAGCGTTTTGCTAATTTGAACTAGCATGTCCACACAGAGTGGACCCTGAACAGAGGTTAAGGATGGCTGGAAGCAGTGCCGGCAGGGCATCAGATGAGGACTTAGAGCGTGGAGCTGCTGTCTCAGGCTAACCGAGGGCGTGCTTAAAAGGACCCGACCCCCACCCCGGTTCTCAGGGTTCCCCGCTTGCAAAGCAGTCCTAGCTTGGAGTGCCCACACGCGGAACATCACAGCACTCGGCCAGCACCCCGGCTGCACTTGCCACAGGTTGCCATCCGGGGGGAGGGGGCAATCGGGGGGCTGCAGGAGAACTTCCACCCCGAGAAGCCCGCAGAGCCAGCCCAGTCCTCCCCATCGCGGGTGCGTACCTCATTCCTCCCTCACCTCCTTCCACTTACCCTTCCCTAGCCCCCCTTCCTGATGTACAAAATAAAGAAAACGTGTCTTCCAAAATAGAATCTCTCTTTATTGAACAAAACTGGGGGAGACTGGGGAAAAGAGGTGGGAGAGGGGAAGAGAGAGGGTGGGAGAGGGGAGGGCAACTAAAATGATCAGGGGTTTGGAACAGGTCCCATATGAAGAGAGGCTAAAGAGACTGGGACTTTTCAGCTTAGAGAAGAGGAGATGTAGGGGGGATATGATAGAGGTCTATAAAAGCAAGAGTGGTGTGGAGAGGGTGCATAAAGAAAAGTTCTCCATTAGTTCCCATAATAGAAGGACTAGAAGACACCAAAGGAAAGGAATGGGTAGCAGGCTTCAAACTAGTAACAGAAAGTTCTTCTTCACAAAGCAAAGAGTCAACCTGTGGAACTCCTTGCTGCAGTTTAAAGTTTAAAGAGAGTTTAAAGAGAAGTTAGATCAAGTGATGGAGGTTGGGTCCATGGAGTGGTATTAGCCAGGGGGTAGGAGTGATGTCCCTGCCCAAAGTTTGTGGAAGGCTGGAGAGGGATGGCATGAGACAAATGGCTTGGTCACTGTCTTTGGTCCATCCCCTCCAGGGTACCTAGGGTTGGCCGCTGTCGGCAGGCAGGCTACTGGACTAGATGGACCTTTGGTCTGAACCAGTACGGCTATTCTAAGCTCAGGGCTCAGGGTCTCAGTGGACCCCCTTGATTTTCATGCAAACCTGCTCCTGGGTGGCCAGGCTGGCAGCTCTCCTGCCCTAGATGGCCACTTTCCTGTGCCTAGTGTGGAGGTCGTGGATGAGGTCCACGATGTCTGCACTAGTCCAGGCGGGTGCCCGCCTCTTGTGGTCCTGGCCAGGCTCCCGAGAGCCACCAGCCTGGTCCCGGGAAGAGGCGGAGGGCTTGGGGGCATCGGGTGGCTGGCTCATGGCGTGCCAGGTGCAGGGTCTGCTGGCTGGGTGCTGGCAGGCTTGCACCTGGCACGGGCACCGTAGCCAGCCCGTGCCCCTTTAAGGGCTCCGGGGCCGGGACGGGGGCATACGAGTTTCCCTGGTGGTGCCCAGAGTGGCCACCAGGGAAACCTGGGGAGGGCTAGCCTCCCACTAGTTCGAATTAAGGGGCTACACAGCCCTTAATTCGAACTAGTAAGTTCTAACTAGGCTTAGTCCTCATGGAATGAGGTTTACCTAGTTCGAACTAAGCGCTCCGCTAGTTCAAATAAATTCGAACTAGTGTAGCGCTAGTGTAGCGCCTATGAAAGTTAATTCGAACTAACATCCGTTAGTTCGCATTAACTTTGTAGTGTAGACATAACCTAATTGACTAATGGCTAAGAATCCATATGGTTAGTCGACTATTCCATTACCCACAATCTAACAACCCTAATTGTGTCTTGCTAAAAACATTCCCTATCACTTACATATCGGTAGCATCAAGATTCTGCCAATTTCTAGGCATAAATATTCCTGCCTGGTTCAATTCATCTTTCCCCCCTCCAGCTCCTGATTCTGAACTCCCACACTGAAACAGGCAACCTGTTTTTCAACTCAAATCTTAACACTTTCTTCCCATTGACACACTTGGCTCCCTGCCAACACTTCCTGGATATTTTTCCGGGATTCTCTGATTCTCTGAGTTTAACCCTTTATGGGCAGTACGCCTCCCATCCATCACAAGGGTCAGAGAGTCGTACTCACACCACCATTCCCTATGTGCATAGGGATCATAGATCTGCAGGAGGTAGAGTCATGCCCTAATCAGTCTGCACCTTGTTAGTCTGCACTAACATTGGGGCAGCTCCAACTGTCACTGTGGGCTGCACCCCTAGATAACTGAGGCCTGAGCCATCTGGGCCAGCGCAGTGATGACTCGGGGCCCAGGCGTGCACTGCATTTTAACTGCCACATTGTGGAGTGAGGCCTGCTGTGGACATGGTCTCCGGAGCAGGATACAAGGATGCCGTGTTGTACAGTGAATGCATCACTTTACTTTGCATAGCCTGTGTCACCTGCTTTGCCCCGATCACCTTCAAAGAGCACAAGTGCCAATCAGGCCCCTGCCCTTGTCACATCTGCCTGTCACTGGCGGATTGCCGGGGCTCCCAGGGTCCCGTCTGCTGTGTCTCCTGTCACAGCCATGCCAGCGCTGCTGTCACCTCTGCATCTGCCAGGCTGCTAATTTTCCTCCCCGCACTTCCCAGCCTCTGAGTGCATTTGATCCCCGTCAAGAGAAGCCTGTTGATTCAAGGATAAACTGTGCTAGACAAACCAAAAGCCGCAACCTTTGCCAGCTGTCTGTTCGGAGACAACCCTTGCAGGGAAGAGAACTCGGCATGAGCTTCAGCACACCTGGGCCTTTGAGTCATCTCTGGCACCTCAAAATCCATCATCCCTCATTCCAGTTGGGGTGGTTCCCAGCTCACAGATTTGTTTCCTCTCTTGCAATGTCTTCCTTGGAGTTATGATTTAACTGCCTTGTGGACTAAGGGCCAATGCCCTGTCCTGTGTATGCCAGCATGGTAGTCCTTTCCCATTGGGTAGCCTGTCCAATGGGACACTCACAGCAAGGTGGCGGTTGATATTGGGAGAAAAGGTCACTTGTGACTCAGGCTTCAGGAAGTGATGTTGTTCCCAGACAGCCCTGACCCAGGTTAATTGGAGGTGGGGCTATGAAAGGAACTGGCACTCCAATGGACAGCCTCAGTTATGGCATCAGTATCCTTTGCTTGTAAACAACACAGTATGTATTAAGGTCCATGTGCTCCCCAGACAGGAGAAAGTTGCCGCAGACATAACCTGCCTGTCACAGTTTAGCTGTGCACTGCAGCTCCATCTTCCAGGCCATACGCAGAGAGTGCTGTATAGGGTTGCCAGATGGTTTCAACAAAAATACATGACATCACACTCTACATTACATCTTATTTAGAAAATACTGGACAGTTCTATTTTCTCAATTTGATAATTGATATTTTCTCAATTTGTTTCCCGAACAGAAAGCTCAAATTCTGCACTGTCTGGTTCAAAACCGGATACCCGGCAACCCTAGTTCTGTATGATTTCTCTCCTGGTAGTTTCAGGGATGTCAGCTCCCAGTAACGTTCCTTTTCCCTCTTCTCATCCTCACCCTGATTGTTTTGCTTTTCCCCCTGCATCCAGGGCTGGCTGGCTGATCCACAATTACCCCAGGCATTGCAGGGGCTCGGCATTGCCTCCCTCTGTTACCACGCTGCTGGGGTGCGGGGTTGTGATCTGACCCTCTCCCCTCCTCGAGGCAAATGTGGCAGGGTGGGGCTGGTTTTATGGCTTGTGTAGGGAGCATGCCGCGCCTTGACTTACTTATGCCCAAATCTGGGACTCACTACAGGGTGTTTCTTCCTCCTAAGGGAAGTGGATGGTTTCTAGTGAGGCAAGAAGGAGAATTTGCATTTATAGAGCTGGAGCAAGCTTTGAGACTGAGTTCCACTCATTGACCCTAGTTCTGTGCTGATCCCAGTGCAGCCAGGCATGGGGGGAGGGGGCAGAATGATGCACACCTCCTTGAGCCCCTAGACTCGTCCCCAGCATAAGCTAGAAACTCAGTATAAGTGAGAACAGCTCAGAATCCCCCCCTCTCTCAGGAGCTGCCATAGCAGAAATGTAGGGTTGGAGCTCAGAGGAGCTCCAGCCGGCCCTTCTCCAGGCCCTGTCCTGATACACCTCTTTGGCAGGAGCTGCAAGAGGGGTCAGTTGGTTTACAGTGTGAGTGAAGGGTCTCCATCTACACTATTACGGCTAGGAATGCATTCTGCAGAGCCGCTCTGTGCTAGGAGAGCGCTGGCCAGCCCTTGGTTCTTCTGTGGGCAATTAACTCCTTGCGTGTTAAACAGAGTATTGCTGGCTGACAGCGTATAATCAATGAAATCACACATGCTCCTGCACTGAGGGACTCGTGCTAAAGTGGCTCCGACTGAAGAGCCATAAAATAAGTTCACAGGCAATAAACGTATGTAAGTGATGAATGATGTCCAGCACGGGGAGATAAAACTTCGTCACTCGTTATAGGGCAGCTAAGGTTTATTAAAGAAGCTCCGTAAAAGGCAGGCAAAAGAGGGCCGATGGACCAGGGAGAGATGTCAGACTTAAAAGAGCAGCGGCATCACCTCTCTTATCTCAGTTTGCTGATGTTTCATAGTCAATGCACAGCACTTCTTCTCTTCCCAAGGTTTGCCTTAGAAGAGGACTCTTCTATCACTCCTTTCCCTGCTTAGTGGAGGCTGCATGCTGATGGAGTGATATTGTGCATTGCTTCTGACAGCTGCAGGGAGCTTTGCCATGTTAATATCTCTCTTCCCTCTTGCAGGGGTCAAAAACCCAAGCCCTTTTTTTTTATTTGGCTTTGTGAGCTGAACTTCAGAGCGCCGGCAGCAGCTGTCACAACCCCCGCCTGTCAGTGTGGTGCTTGTTTGTGCTGGCGTCCCTCAATATGATAGCATTTGCAATTGAAACTGACGGGGCAGAGGTGGCTCGTTCTCCCCTCTTTCAGGAAAACTCATGGTGATGGCAACCGTGCCCTCTGTCTGCTCGCATCTTATCCCTGACTTGAGCTGGAGCCAGTGATGGAAGGCTGCCTTCTAATTACAATGTGCTATGGAGGGACAATAGGGCGAGTGATTAGAGAAAGGCATTGAGAGTCAGGAGGGAGGTAGCACCTTCCTCATGGGGTGGCTGCTCTGGCCATGTCTACACTACAGGTACTAACATGACATAGCTATATAGCGGTGGAACGTTTTTTCCATCACTGCAGGGACTCCATATCTTTGAGCAGCTGAAGCTAGGTAGACCGAAGTATACTTCCATCTACCTTGCAGAGTCTACACTAGGGGGCTGTGTCTAGACTATATCCCTTTTCCGTAAAGGGATGCAAATTAGACCTATCGCAAATGCAAATGAAGCGGGGATTTAAATCTCCCCCACTTCATTAGCATAAAAATAGCTGCCGCTTTTTTCTGGCTCGGAGCTTTGCTGGAAAAAAGCGTCAGTCTAGACGCGGATCTTTCGGAAAATAAAGCCTTTTCCGAAAGATCCCTTATCCCTTAAAATGAGGCAAAGCTCCGAGCTGGAAAAAAGCGGCAGCCATTTTTATGCTACTGAAGCGGGGGAGATTTAAATCCCCGCTTCATTTGCAATTGCGATAGGTCTAATTTGCATCCCTTTTACGAAAAAGGGATGCAATCTAGACGTAGCCGGATGTTAATGGATAAGCAGTTACATAGTACGTGGGGAACAGCCCCTCACCCGCAGCCTGCCGTGGGCAAAGGGCTGCTCCAGCACCTCTGGCTGCTTGCCCAGGAAGGCTGGGAGCTGGTAGCCCCAGGAGAGGCTGCTGCTTCTGGACTGCATAGGCTAGGAACCAGCAGCTCTGTATGGAGCTACTGCTGCCAGTCCCACGCTGGCTGGGAGCCAGCAGACCTGCAAAGAGCTGGAAGCAGTGGGGTTGGAGAAGCCCCTGCCTGTGGTGGAGGGTGGGGTGAGCTGCCTCGCCCACCCCCGTTTACTCAGTTAACCGGTTAAATGTCAATTAAATGGGGTTTTACATCCCTAGTTTACACTGGGCTTCTGAGTGGTGTAACAACACCAGAGAGGGGTGCGGATATTTCATGCTCCTGAGAGCTGTCGCTATGTCAACTGAAGTTTTAAGGGTGTAGACCAGGCCTTAGCCTCACACAGCAGGTGCTGTGTAAAGGCAGAAGATCGGTGTGGAGAGAGCATTCAGTCTATGCAGCTGGGGCCACCAGGCCGGCTGGCATATACTAGCAAATGTTTAAAGCCCATCAGCAAATGGAACTTTAGCAAGTATGAAACCAGCAAACTTAGAAAAGGGCCTTCATGCTTCATGTAAAAACCCTCCTACTGTGCCAAGCTATAGACAAGCAGCTCTGTGACTAGCTTCAGGGATTTGTGGAGTAACTCCCTAATGATGGTGCCAGCAACAGCTGACATTCTACTCGTACCTCCACATACATTGGATATGGATTTTATGGGCAGGTACACTTTACCTTCACAGCTTGACAAGTATTCCATGGCCCTTGCCCCACCCCCCGTGAGGTAGTAAGTAATAACATGCTATTTAATACTTGGGGAAACTGGGGGAGGCAGCTTTCCCCCTCCCACATTGAACCAGAGGATTTGAAATTGGGTCTGAACTTGCCCAGGGTTTGGGGTGTCTGAGTTTGATGTTGGGATTCAGTCTGGTAAAGACCACAGACTACTCTGTGAACTAGGGATGTTAAATATTGGTGAAATGAATAGTCGATTAACCTCATGAATTCTTATCAGTTAGTTGACTATTCTATAATCCTGGGGATGGGCTGGCAGCCAGTGCGCTTTGGCCCCACGCCCGAGGTGCCCCCTGCCACTCCACACTGCTGCCTCTGTATGAGAGGCAGCAGTGTGGGATGCCAGGCAGGACCTGGTCCGCAAGGGGAGACAGTTTAAGAACCAGCTCCCTTCATGGACCTGTCACCCCATGCTGCTGCCTCTGATACAGAGGCAGCAGGGCACGGTGGAAGCAGTCCCTGTCCAGAGGAGGGGCTGAGTTCCTGGACATGGAATGAGCCAGAATTGACCCGGGCTGCCTTCCTGCCTGGCTCCTAATACACTTCTAATGCAGAGCCACAGCAGGAGTAGGTCCCAGACCCTGCATGAGCCAAGACTGAGCCCGGCTGCTGGCCAGCTTGCTAAAAAAATGTACTGGCAGGTAGAGGGGAAAAGGGGGGGAAATGCACATGGTCTATAGCTTTAACCTATAAGCTTTTGCTTATCGGTTAATCGGTTAATTGACTACACCATTACATCCATAATGTGAACCTGATCTGGAGCTTAAATTTGAATCTGGATTATTGCACAGACAAATCTCAGGAGCCTTCACAGAAGGATTAGCATCCCTTGGGCTTAGCTTCCTTACTGCATTTATCTAGCAGAAGGCGAGGAGAGAGAAAACCTCTGCTAAGGCTACTTTCCATTGATACTATCTCTGACTCTACCAGGACCCTTAATTCCAAGCCTAGAAGATATGTAGGGACTGATTAGAGCCTGCAGGTAGAGAGGATGGTATTAAATGGTCACAGCATGGTGATCTAGCCTAGTGACAAATTCTCTTGGTGTGTTTGTGCGTTTTAAGGTAAAGCAAACTAATGCAGCCTCTTTTCTCTCCAGCCTGCTTTCTATCCACCCCAGAGAACTCCACCACCAATAGCTTCCATTTACCTGCACGATGGGCTCTGGAGTGATCCATCCTTGGTCACCAGGCTCTCCCTTCCCCCTGGCTGCAGCTAGCTCCGCCCTGGAAGCTTAGGATAGGGTTGGGTTGTGGGAGCACGGAGCTTCCCTTCTTGCCGTAGTGGTGCCTAGTACTGGGTGCCAAAGGCAATTTGCCCCAAACATATGGAAGTTGGAGAATAAATTGTTCAGAGAATAAATGGGGTGAATTGTTAGGACTTTGGGGTATCCAAGGGACCAGCTGGGGTGGAGATGGAATCTAGAGACTCCAATTTGTGTATGTGTGGGTGTGAGTGTGGGTGTGTTTTCTGTTTTAGATGGCATTGCAATCTCTCTGGGTATGTCTACACTAGCCCCCTAGATCGATCTAGGAAGGCTAAAGAGGGCGACCGAAATTGCAAATCAAGCCCGGGATTTAAATAACCCACACTTGATTTGCATGTTCCCGGCCGGTCGCCATTTTAGAAATTGACTAGCTCGAAGTAACTGCCCGAGTCTACACATGGCACTGAAACAGGATTCTGATTTAAAGCCCTAACTTGAATTAACTGGTATTCCTCCTGCAATGAGGTTGATGCGAGGCATGCGCTCGCCTTCTGCATTGATTGGATCAAGCCCTTTCGCGAGTCCTCAGAGCTGTCCGTGGCAGTGGCAGATCGAGTAAAGGGGTTGTCATTCTCATCATGGTGCTGCCCAGCTGAGTGGCAGAGCACCTACAGTTGTCCACAGCAAGCAGCATGTGTTTCTATTGGCAGCGTGCATCCGCACATGCCTTGGTGCACATAATAAAATTTATTCTGCACATGGATGGAAAAAATTAGAGGGAACATTGCTCCTGGCTAAATACCATCTGGCCCTTGTGACTTTTTTCTGTTACAAATCTGTTTGTTCCAAAACCTCCTTTATTGACGCCTCAGTCTGAGATAGTTTCTCAGATTTGTCACTGAAAAAGGGCTTGAGTGAGGGAATCCCCGTCACAGCCGCTGCAATGAGGACAGATACATTGAGCACAGGGCTACTCAACTTTGGAAGTCCCGGGGGCCAAAATGATACTCACGGCACATGCCGAGGGCTGCAACTTAAGTGTGGTTGCATATACGTATACATGCAAATACATGCAAATATATGGAAATAGTTTCACACTGACAGGCAGGAATACAAAGATTAAGCCTTAAGCTGTAGCATCGGATCCAAACGTGGCCAGTGTGAGCCAGTCAGCACCTCTCAGCCTCTACCCACAAGGCTAAGCATCCAACACTTCCCACAATGACCCAGCGCTCCCAGCCCCTCCTCCTTGGGGGCTAGAAGCGCCGACACCCTACACCCGTCTGTCCAGCCAGCCCGTCCGCTTGCATCTTTCAGTGCTCACCCAGCCTGGGAGATGCCTCGCCGTTACGGAGCATGTTCCCAGTGGAGCACATGTTCAAAGGATCCCACGTGTTGAGCCCTGCGTAAACCCGAAGCGTACCACAATCTGCAAACAAATGGGCTCTATCTTACTGAAGTGCTCCTTTAGCATCTCAATTGTCTGGTGGTCCCACTAATTGTTTGTCAGGCTTCCTGCTTCTGATGTACTTAAACTAGTTGCTCTTCAGATAGCTTTCTGGATTGCTTAATTATACTTTTACACTTGACTTTCCAGAGTTTATGCCCTTTTCTATTTTCCTCAGAAGGATCTGACTTCCAATTTTTAAAGGATGCTTTTTTGTCTTTACCATACATAGATCCTTTCCAAAACCCATCCCTGATTACCCAAGGTAGTTAGAACATGCTTTGAGTCTACGTTCCTCTCCATCCTCCAACTGGGCCTGAATCTGTGCCCTACTATTACTTTTGTTTCCATTTGTCTTGTTTCTTTTATCAGAATGTTTGGCTCCTCTTGCTTGGTGATAGATAGAAGGCTGTTTTCCCTTTCAGAATCCATCTCCAGTTTCCTTTTTGAGTTTGCTACTGAACTAATAGCAGGCCACGAGTAGAAGACACAGACATCCCTCTAATCTGGGGGACAGATGTAGATATGGAGAGGAGAATCTGCAGTTAACTCAGAGGCACCCAAAATCCTTCCGGTTGTTTCTGGCTACAGTGTAAAGCAGTAATACTCAGATTGAGACTTGTGAACTCTTAAGTGGCTCTTTAATGGGTCTCCGGTGGCTCTTCACAGCATAGGATATTAAAACACTGTGTGATTTATTTATAATCAATTGTAGCTGATAAAATAATAATATTTGATCAGTCATTTGGCTGTGAGAATAATATATATATATATATATACATAAAAAACCTGAAAATTTCCCTATCCTATTACTCTAGTAAATGAAACCGTGAATTCACATGAGGGTGGCTCTTCTGGGTGATGGATATTTTGACTTCTGGACCAATGAGGTCTGAGTAGCATGGTGTAAAGCTTTCTTTTGCCCTGTTCCCTTCCCACTCTTGTTGCCTTCTCTCCTGCAAACAGTGGCTCTATTATGAACATCTCAGAATCTTCATAGATCATCCCAGAACTGAATATAATTACCTGTGTATCATGTAGGTCTCTTATCGTTTTGTTAGGAGGTTAAAAATCCTGATACAATTTAATAAATTTAGCAATGAGCACGTTACAGAAAGTAATTAAGTGCCTCAATCATCTTTCTGCTTCTTTTCCCCCCTCTCTCCTGATGATAGCGGGATTTAATTGAGGCCAGCTGAAAGTTAGCTGAAATAAATCGTAGATGATAAAGCGTAGGTTTTAATTTAACTCTGGGTCCATCGCTGTAATTGCCCACGTGTATGATTTATAAAGAACTGGTGGAGGGAGGCATGCTCGTTCGTATAATGTGATTTACTGATGAGAAAATGGCATTAACAAAAATAAAAGCTCTTGGCATTCCAAGGCCAAATCCTGGTTTGGTGTCAATCAGCGTACCTGTGTGACGGCGGGTTGGGGGTCCCCCGTCTCCTGCACCCCGAAATGGCACAAACAGACTGCACCAGCCGGTGGAATAGAGGAAGTTTATTGCCTCTTCAGGATACAGCACAGCACAGATGGAATCTGGTCACAGAGCTGGGCTAGGATGCCTCAGGCCCCCTTGAGATGGGGGAGACTGGGCCCCTAAACTCCAGCCCCTTTCCCTAGGTTGTCTCCTCCATGCTTTCAGACAGCAACCAACTAACTCTCTTCCAGCCCTGCCTCCCAGCCAGGGCAGCATCCACCTTCCTTTGTTCCTCTCCATGGGGGGTGTCTGGCCATAATGGTTTGCATAGTGACTCATCCTGTTTTGCTGGGTCCTGGTACCCATGGCAGCCAGTGGGGGTTACCCCAGAGCCAGCAGCATAGAAACCAGCCAGGTACCCCCACTACGTCACAACCTGCATGAAGTGAATGGAGCTACCCTGAGTAATGCCTCAGCTGAGGATCTGACCCCAGAATATTCTTCATATGAGTTGCTCAGAGCATCTCCTCATGTCCGTTATTGTACTTCCTAAGGCGTGGGGAGACAGGCTTGCTCAAGGCTATGCAACTTGGAACCTGACATTCAAGATTCCCTGCTTTGGACCCTCACTGTGGATAGCCCTTCCCCTTGTGTGGAGCTCTGTGGCCTTCATTGGCATTCTACAGGGGCGCAAAGGTCCATCCCCATCAGTCTCCATGAGTTAGGGAAATTCCTTCCTTATATGGTGCCCCAGAAGGCAGGATAGGCAGGAGAAAGCTGGGCAGCGAGAGGCCAGCTGGCTCCCTTTTCCTTGGAGAGCTGGGTGGCTGGACCTGGGGTAGGAGCCCAGGCAGCTCCTGTCTGAAAATGTTGACTGTCTTGCGGGGGGGATGGGCCAAGAAGCCAGAACAGCTGGACCTGCTCACTAGGGGTGAGAAGTCCCAGGGGGATTCCCTTCCCCCCTCCTGGCAGGGTGGTGAGAAACTGTGGGCATAGGAGCAAGCTGGGAGCATCAGGCTTGTGGCAGGGAGCTGCCAGTGGAGCTGAGAGTCTAAGCTGTCAGCTCCCCGCACTGTCCCTCGTAAGGGAATGGAAGCACTCCGGGGGAAGATGCCCCTCACCCATGCAAGGATATGCACCCTCACAATAATTACTGCTGTGGCTTTAAGTTAACTTATTCTAGGGCAGCTTAGGTCTGCCCTTAGAAGACCAACCACAAAGAGCAAAGGAACAGCTCTAGGACAGCCCATGCTGAAAACCATCCAAACCATGACTTGATGTTTGCTTCTAAATAATGACTGAGTTGTAAGAAGCCGTATGCTGGTCTGTGAGCTGGAAGAACGGGTGCGGGGGGGGGGGGGGAGGGAGAGGAGGAGAGCGGGAAGAGGACCCAGTCCAATTCTCACAGAAGTCCAGGGGAGTTTTCCTCTGACTCATGTTGCAAATTCATAGTAAATAGTATCGATAGCGTCCATTTCACCCCCCTCCAATGAAGCATGTGGAAAGTTAGCTTTGCACAGGAAGTAGGATGTAAATGTAACCTTCAGGAATAGCGTGTCATAAAAACACATCTCAGCCTGATATATTAAATTGGATATTAAAGCAAACAAAGGTGCTCACTGCTTATTGAAAGCATGTTTGGTGAGGGATTGCTTGGCATACTGAATAAACCACTGGGATCGCGGCCCTGAGTGATAAGCCTGATGGTCTGGGCTTAAGTCCGTGATGGGCAGCTTTTGGGCTTCAGAGAATCACTCCTGGTTACTGTTTGTGTGTGGGAGCCTCAGGTCATTAGCAGGCCTGCCTCTGTAGCTACACTTGCCAGAGCAGGGTGAGCAGCTCCCAGCTGTCTCCCTTTCCAATGGGCTATGTCTACACTGCATCCCTTTTGCACAAAAGCCTATGCAAATGAAGCTTGGATTAGCATATGGCTGCACTTCATTTGCATAATTCATTAGGGGCCGTTTTTGCACAAGAGGCTTTTCCGCAAAAATGAGCTGTGTAGGCAGCTCCTTTTTGTGCCAAGCCCCTCCCCCCCCCCCTTGTGCAAGAGTCATTCTTCCTCATTTTTTCGGGAAGAAAGGCTCTTGCACAGAAGCCTCTTGCGCAAAAACAGCCCCTGATTAATTATGCAAATGAAGCACATCCATATGCTAATCCGCGGTTCATTTGCATAGGCTTTTGCGCAAGAGGGATGCAGTGTAGACATAGCCCAAGAGTGGAGTTCAGAGGAATGTTTTTCTCAGAGGGCTGCTGTAACTCAAGCAGAAATGAATCAGTCTGGAGGCAGGAATGGCTGGCGAAGGTCAGTGGCCTCTCACAGTTCAGGCCACTGCATCTATGTCCCCCTTCCCGGTCCACCAGGATCTCCCACTCTAGGCTTGTCAGCTCTCCTGGGCAGTGACCCACAGATCTCTCCTTCCCTGCTAGAGTTTTTCTAGGCCTGCACTGAGCTATCCCCAGAAAGTCAGGCTGCCCAGACATGCCACTGTGTTCTCTTCCAAGGCTGTGCACAGCTGTAATGGACAGCCATTATAAGTTACCACACAACCCTAGCACAGGGGTCTTCAGCCTTTTTAAGCACGTGATCACTTTTTTAATTTAAATGCAAATCCAGGATCCACCTCAAACCCAAACACTCTAACCCCGCCTCCTTCCCAAGGCCTTTGAAGCCTTTGACTTCTCCAAGGCCCCACCCCTTTTCCAAGGCCCCGCCCCTGCTCTCTCCATCCTCCCTCCTTCCTCCCTTTCATCAGGCTGGGGGCAGAGGGCTGGATGTGGGGGAATGGGATGAGGACTCTGATCTTGGGCTAAGGGATTTGGAGTGTGGGAGGGGTTCTGAGCTGAGCCTGGGGCAGGGAGTTGAGGTGCAGGAAGGGGTTCAGGGCACAGGCTCTGGGAGGGAGTTTGGGTGCAGGGGGACTCAGGGCTAGGGCAGTGGTTTGGGATGCAGAAGGGGTTCAGGACTGGGGCCGGGGTTTGGGATGCAGGCTCCAGCTGGGCACCATTTACCACAGGTGGCTTCTGGGTGGTGGTGCAGGGGACTAAGGCAGGCTCACTCCTACCCTGGCCCTGCACCACTCCCAAAAGCAGCCAGCAAACTCTCTCCATCCCTATCCCCCCTCTGCTCTGTGGAGATGGGATACAGGGTGGAGGGAGGGGCACCCTGACATCAGCACCCCCCCTTCCTCTTCTTCCTGTGCCCCGCACAGCAAGCAAGAGGCTCCCAGGGATGGGGGGCAGCTCCAAGGCAGAGGGTAGGAGCTACACGGCAGTGCTTCAAAGGGCAGATGAAGTGCTGGCACTTGATAGCCTCCTGGCCAAACCTGTTAGGATCACCTGTCAAAGGCTCCAAGATCTACAAGTAGATCCCAATTGACTGGTTGCTGATCACTGCCCTAAAACAAGCACATTCATTCTTAGAGAAAAGTATTACAGAGAAAACATTTACAAAAGCATCAGAATTCTTATAGACATGCTAACAGCTTTCCATGGAGCTGCATTAGGTAAAATCCTTCTTTCCCTTCCCAGGAAGGATTTGGGGGCCCCTTGGACACAGGGGTCCTCTCTGTTTGCTGGAGCAGAACAAAGATCCCAAGTTAATGTAAATTCAGGCTGTTAACCCCAAAGTTCCTTCTTTGTCTGTTGGTCTCTGGAGAGTCCAGTTTTAATCTGGCCATGTGGCGGTACCTCTCCAGAGCGTGACAGACAGGAATTTGCCTGATCATCCTCTCTGCTGTTCTTAATTCCCTGGAGGGCTGTGATCATGCTCCTCCCTGGAATTACATGCAGCCCTGGCCCACAAAGATACAAACACTTCATACATTGAGATCTTTCAAATTTGTCTGAATCGATGGATCAGTGCCAGTACAGGGACCAGGCGGGGAAGGGGCACAATGTCTTGCTCTTAAGAAATAAGGGCGGTGCGCTCTGGGCCGCAGCTTGCTTTTCATCCTGTTCCCTGGACTATCAGGGAATGGGGGCAAAGTGCTTGCATTCTGTGCATGCCTCTCACTTCTGTCTGGTTAGCTCCCTTCACCTGCTAGGCATGTGAGGCACGCACCAAATGCAAGAACTTTCCCCATACTCCCTGATAGTCTGGGGAACAGGATGAAAAGCAAGCCATGTTGCAGCGTGCAGGGATGCTGCTCCCCCCACCCCATACTCTCCTGAAACTCCACCCTTGTTAGGAAAGCTGAGGCAGGCACAGCCCCTGGCACAGGTTAGAGTAACCTGTATGTCCCCAAAGGAGGGCTGCACTGCCAGGGAATAGCCAGAAATGTCCCCGCTTTTATGTTCTCTTCCTCCTGACTCCTCCCCCTGGACTTCTCAGTCTTCCTCACAAGGCATGCAGCAATCGATCCCCGGGGTCGATTTAGCAGGTCTGTCTAGTGAAGACCTGCTAAATCGACTGCCAAATACTCTCTCATTGACTCTAGTACTCCACCGGCACAAGAAGAGTAAAGGAAGTCGATGGGAGAGTTTCTCATGTTGACCCCCTGCAGTCGAGACCCTGTGGCAACTCTACTTGAGGTGAGTTGACTGTGATAAGGTTTGGTCACAAAAGACCCCTTTGGATTGTTCCCCGGTGTGCTGGTTATGCCACCGATACCCACCTTCTTGCTCTCCGAGGCTCCCCAACACCCTGCCCTGCTAGACACAGAGTTGGGATTACCAACTGCCTGAAGAGCAATGTAGACACAGAACCACTTCAACTCAGGGAGGATGCAGTTCTAGGGCACAGCATCCAAGAAATCAACCCCCAAAAGGGATCAAAACCCCATTTAAATTTGTCTTTCTCTGTGTAAAAGTTTTATACAAGGAAAGCTCATGAGAATGTTTGCCCTCTTTATCAATGAAAGAGAGATGTGCACACTGGTCATTCCGTCCAGGTAACAAACTATTCACACTGGGCCTGATAGTAAACAATAGTGTAATTAAGTACAAATAGGAACATTTAAGTGGTTTCAAGTGAAAACAGACAGATCAAAGTAAATTACTAAGTTACAATTAATTTTAAAAAAAGCATAGATAATACTAATTCACTAAAAAACTTTGCAAACAGATTCTTACTCTAATGGGCTGATTTTGTTTCAGGCGTAATCTTCAGGTCAGATACTTTTACCATGACCAGAGTCCCCAGCCCTTTATATCCTTTCTAGGTTTTCCAGACCAACTAAAGAAAAAGACCTGATAACTTCCCACTGATTAAATAGTCTTTCCTCCAGGGCAGAATCCTTTTGTTCTACATCCCCTCCCCCGTTCATGGGAAACTACCAGAGTCAAAATGGAATCCCATTACCAGGTGGTATGGTCACATGTCTTATTAGCCTAATCACCTTTGGACTTATGGGACAAACAAGGCTGTTTATAGGTCATTAAGTTGATCACCAAGTTGTTAAGGCTTTGGAGAGGAGGGACACCAGTAATGACTTTTATTAGCACATTTAAAACTATAAGCAATCTTATACTTGATATTTTCCAACTTTACATACAACAATGATACATGCACCGAAATAGGATACACAGGTCCAGCAGACCTTAACATTAAAGTTGATTGGTTACATGAGGCATTTTGTTCAAAGCATCTCTGAGCTATGCACATTTATAACCCTATTTTCATAAAGCGTGGGGGGGGGGGAAGGGTCGTCGGGAGAACCGTCACAGATGGTTTACATAGCTGGAGTTGTTCACCTTAGGTCAACATTGCCCTGCAGTGTAGACCTGCCCTCAGTCTGGGCACATTTTCCTCACTTCTTCTGCCACAGCTCCAGGTTTCCTTGATCCAGAATTGCTTGGCTGCAGGAGTCCACCCACATGGATCCAGCTTCAGGACCAGATACTTAACCAACCCCATAGTTTTCCACACCCAGGAGGGAGATCTTACTGTTCGTTCTCACTGTTTCTCTAATACCCTTGATTTGTTTCAATTAGAGAGGATGTCAATGGTTTTACCCCTGATTCTGCACTCTTTGATATCACTACTAGTCCAGTGTAATGCCGGGGACTTCAGTCTCATAACCACTCCTGATTTACACCAAAGCTACATATCCACTGCAGGAATTTGTTGTCAGAGGCAATGCAAATGAAGCACTCATTAGCATTTCTCGAGCTCTCATTTGCATACTCGTCCGATCTGTTTTGCGGAAGAGGTTTTTGCGCAAAAAACCAGACGTGTAGACAGGGCCATTTTGCGCAAAAAACCCTTTTACATAAGAACTCTCATTCCTCAAAAAAAAAAAAAAAAAACCCAAACAAACCAGGTATTCAGGATCTTGTGCAACAGGGTTTTTTGCCCCGTCTACACCGAGGTTTTTTTCCGCAAAAACCTCTTCCATAAAAACATCTTCCGCAAAACGGATCAGAAGAGACTATGCAAATCAGACCACGAGAAATGTTAATGAGTGCTTCATTTGCATTGCCTCTGCTGACAAATTCCTGCAGTGTAAACATAGCCCAAGAAAAGTTAGAAGAGGAGGAGGCCCTTTGTGTTTCAGGAACTGATCCAAAGCGTGTCAAAGTGAAGGGGACACTTTCCATTGGGCAAGGAATAGGGCCCTAAAACTGTGTGGCTACGTCTATACTGGCATGACTTTCTGGAAATGCTTTTAACGGAAAAGTTTTCTGTTAAAAGCATTTTCGTAAAAGTGCGTCTAGATTGGCAGAAGCTTTTTTTTTGCAGAAAAGCGTCCGTGGCCAATCTAGACACGCTTTTCCGCAAAAAAGCCCCGATCGCCTTTTTCAAAAGACTTTTGCCCAAATGGGTGCAGCATAGATTTTCCGGAAAAGCACTGATGATTTTACATGAGATCGTCAGTGCTTTTCCGGAAATTCAAGCGACCAGTGTAGACAGCTGGCAAGTTTTTCCGGAAAAGCAGATGATTTTCCGGAAAAACTTGCCAGTCTAGACACAGCCTGTATGTGTCTGCAAGGTGCTGTGTCAGTGCATGACACAAAAATTATAATTCAATGGCTGGTTTGGTAATGCCTTACCTTCCCCAGCCATATCAGCCGGAGGAGTGGAGCGCTAAGTAACTTGTTTTTGATTTTCTTTACAGGCAGGGGTCTCTCTACCCTTATCTTCCCTTTTCGCTCAGAAAGGGAATACAAAAGAGTCTTTTATTGTTTGTAATCATGCATTTGAACAGTACTTAAATTGGTTTCTAAGAGGTTGACACTTGGCTTTTTGTTAAGCTAGAGATACAGCCACAGGAATGTGATGCTTTATTAATAAAATATGAGTTACCATTTAGGCTGCATCTTCCCTTTCTTGTTTGGAAATCATTAACTGTCTCTAATGAATTTGCATTCCCAGTTGACCAGAGACAGTGTGTGTGCTGGATTGACTGTATCTTGGAAGAGTAATCAGCTGGTGCAAATACATAATATGTTCTCTCTCTCTGGTTTGAAACCCTGCATGCCTGTACAAAACTAGTTACTTTCTTATTGATCTTGTTTGATGATTGTGAGTGGGAGGGGAGAAGAAGCTGCTTCCTTAGCTGAGTTAAAGAACTTACCCCTGCAGTGCTTGCTCAGGGGCCAGGGAAATGAAGTCTATAAGGAGTTCTGCCTAAGTAAATGAAGTGCAGGAGTAGGCTGCAAATGGTAGAGATCAAATAACTCTAGATCTTTTTGACCTGTGAAATTCACAATAAATGGTGTGGGGGTTTCTTCCCCTTGATGGTGGCTGATAATGCATGCACTTGCACGCTTTTCCCAGTGAGGATGTAATGCCATTTACCTTTCAGATGTGACCAATCTGTCCTGCCAGTCTCTGAGCATGAAGGTTGAGGGCTGTTGCTAAGTTACTCTCATCCCCCATGCTCAGACTAGGTCTTCTGTGTGATTTGGGCTTCGCTGGCTTGGTGAAAATATTGTTCAGGTAAAGGCTAGTCAAAGGCCCTTGATTACTTTTTTTCTCCTGTGGACTGGTTACAATTAGAGCCCTGCATGGATGCAAAATTTGTATCCACATCCAAACCCCAAACATGGATAGAAAGTAGATATCTGCAGAGATTACAGGGCGCGTGCTGTAATCCTGCAGTAACAGAGGCCTTTCTTGCTTTGGTTGAAGTGCTGGTAGACACTCCTCTGTTCAGAGAGTAAAATCTGACCTTTCCCATTTTTGATCCTTGTGTGTTTTTGTTCTGTCTTTTCCCCTTGCAGATACACTGTCAGTGCCTCGCTGGTCCCCACAGATTCCCCGCCGTGATCTAGGAAACTCAATCAAACACAGGTATGGTGTCACCAAGAAGTGCAACACGAACCTATCCTGGGAATTCACACTTGAACACCCGGTTCCTAGAGTGACTGTATGCTTTAGCCTCTTTTCTGCATCCCTCTTGCCCCTGTCATCCAAGTCAGAGTCATGCCCCTGGTATGTGTGTGTGAGAGGGAGAGAACGAGAGCACCTCACACCAAGCCAGCATTTCATCTGCACTTGATTTGGACCCATCAACAAACTTCAAGACAGAATGCAGTGAAGGCCAAGAGCTGAGCTCCAAAAATTGTGTGTTCGTATTCTGATAGCACATAGACCAGCATACAACTGTAGACTGGGATCTCATGCTGGTAGATATGGTACAAACACACAGCAAGACAGCCCTTGCCCCAAGCAGGCGACACCAAGCAGAAAAGTAACTCCCTACAGGTGTCACCAGAGCCAGTCTTAGAGGCAGGCCGTGACTGCATTTTGGCCCAACCTCCCGAATTCTCTCCCCAGGTTTCCCTAGTTACTCCCCGACCCCCCCCCCCCTTTTTTTTCTCGGCAAATTTTCCCTGGCTTTTTTTTTTTCTTGACAAATCTTTGTCTGGTATTTTTTGAAAACCTTCTGGCAACCCTACGGGCGAGCTGGGCAGTTGCCTGGGGCCGCCAATTGGTTAGGACCGGTCCTGGGTGGCACCATTGCAAAGATCGCAGGAGAGGCAAAAGTAAATCGAATTTTCAGCTGAAGAGCATGTGGTGGGAGGTGAGGAATGCAGAGTACTTTCCTATAACAATTTGGGTTTGGGTCCTGGCCATCTAGAATCCTGTAATTCACCATGGAGCAAAGGGTAAAATGAGTGAGCCCAAGAGGCAAGTGTCTCACACTGGCAGCAGATTCACCAAGGCAGCTCCAGTGTCTAATTAGGGCCTCTTTGCATCACAGCTTTCCATGCAGAGGAGAAGTTGTTCTTGTTAGAATCTACTAGCATTATTGTTTGGGGTTTCACACACCAGTCCTTAAGAACGGGAGTCTCTTTGCTGGCAGCTTGCAGTCAGAGCCCTGATTTCTCCCTGTTTACTGAGTAGGTAGCTGTGGGAACATTACATTTTGCTTTAGCGCACAGGGGCCCATGACATGTTCATGCCAGCCACTGTCACACACCTGTCAACTCGTGCTCGACGGCCAGACCTCTGTGCTTGTCTCTCAAGTCGCATGGCAGCAGAAAATGGCAAGCTGCCCTAACAGAAATGTCCAGTAATACACTATGGTAAGGGTGATGGGGAAGCAAAGGGAAAACTCATCAGCTTCATCATCCTGTCCTAAAACTTCATGGAGCTAGACCTTCAGCTCTTGAAAATCAGCACTACTCATGTGACGTTCCAGTAGAGCCTCTCTGATTTACATCTTGTCCCCTTTAAGGCACTGGGGAGGAAAAACACTCCGGCGGTTATAATGCCCAAGCCCCCCAAACTTGCTGGCCAGGGATTTGATGGGGTGAAACGTGGAGCCTAGAGAAGGTGTATTGATTCAACACATTACTCAGACTGCATTAAACTCCTAGTTGCAAGCATGAAAGGGCAGAAATGGAGTCACCCCAATTCCTCCGTCTCCAACTCAGGGAAAACAACTCACAGAAGGCAGAACACAGCTCAGTCGCTTCCCTGGGTCATACAATTTACTGAGTTAAAACCTCTGGGTCAGGCCAAGGGCAATAAGACCCATAGTTTCTCCTTCTGCAGGGCAGTGCTGATGAGGCATCCCCTTCTACTTCGAACACATGGGCACGGCATTCTAGGAGAACAGTCAGATTCCATTTCAGCTGAGATGGGGCTTAGAGAAGGCTTGAGCTACTGGCGAGAGAGATTGTGCATTTTCGGTGACCTCCCACTCTTGAGTAAACCCCACACGAACAGTTTGCTGCTCTCTCGTGTCTCCCACCTGAAAAAGAAATGGAAACAGCCTCACTCTGCTATGGGGTTGAGCAGCTATTCAGATGACGTGGAGGAGTCTAGTATAGACACAGGAAAGGCTGTGGCTTGAGATGGGACGTTGGAGTGGGGATTTCCAAATCAGAACATTCATCTATCTGGAGTGAGTTCATCTAAATGGAGTGGGAAGCTTCTCTGTCTGCCCATTATCTTCCTGCAGTGAGGGTGGCTCCTTTCTAGATCTCTCTGATGGGACCTCAACCTGTCCCATCACTGTGAGTTAGGGATGGGGTGGAATCTCCATCCTTAGAGGTTTTTAAGCCCTGACTTGACAAAGCCCTGGCTGGGAAGATTTAGTTGGAATTGGTCTTGCTTTGGGCAGGGGGCTGGACTCAGCGACCTCCTCTTCCAAGCCCATGATTTTATGATTTTACAATTCTATGACTTGAAACAATTTCCCCCTCCCTCAATTTTTTGGTAAGGCCGCCAGCCCGAAAATTCAGTTTTTCTGACTACTGAAAAATCATCCTTGATTTACTCTCTCTGAGCACCCTGCCCTGTCTGTGCCTTTGGAGGGAGAATGCTGCTAAATCTGTGCTTGGGTACAGTCTCGAGTGTGCTTTAGGATTCATGGTCCCTAGCTGCAGGTTGCACAGAATGGGCCAAACTGAGCTCTGCTGCTGTTCCACTGGCTTCATTGTGGACATTCCAGTGGAGTGACAAGATAGATCAAAATGAGCTCTGTGTTTAACACAATAAATGCACAGAGCGACGAATTGTTAAGGGCAGATTAACATGAAATGGGCTCTAGTTTGTAATGGCCAAACTTGAACTTTCTCATTTCCTTCTCTTTCCTGCTTCTCTGCGGTCAGCATTCGTCACATACCATTTCATAGAATCCCAGGGCTGGAAGAGACCTCAGGAGGTCATTGAGTCCAGCCCTCTGCCCAAAGCAGGACCAACCTCAACTAACTCATCCCAGCCAGGGCTTTGTCAAGCTGGGATTTAAAAACCTCTAGGGATGGAGATTCCACCCGCTCCCTAGGGAACCCATTCCAGTGCTTCCCCACCCTCCTAGGGAAAGAGTTTTTCCTAATATCCAACCTAGACCTTCCACACTAACTTGAGACCATTGCTCCTTGTTCTTTCACCTGTCACTACTTAGAACAGCCTCTCTCCATCCTCTTTGGAACCCCCATATTTCTGCCATAGTTTAGCTGGGTGGCAAAGTCTGAGCTCTTGGGTATGTCTGAACTGCAATAAAACACCAGCAGGCATGAGTGCGAGACCCTGGCTCTGCAGATTTGGATTCACAGAGCTTGAATTGCAGCACTATAATCAGCAGTATAGATGTTCTCGCTTGGGCTTGGAAACCTGGCAAGGGGGAGGCTCTCAGAGCCAGAGCTCCAGGCCAAGCGAGAATGTCTATCCTGCTACTTAGTGTGCTGGGGCTGCTGTAGGAAACTTGCTGCTGGGTTTCGGCAGTGTGGACATGCCCAGGGCCCTCCACTCTCAACATTCACACGTTCTTTTGGGGGCAGGGACATGAGCTCCCTCTTCATACATACAGTACCTAGCATACTTAGCATGGAATGCATGTACATTATAATTTTATATTAAGGCTACAGTAGTTGGCATGCTGTAGGCTCAGTGCTGCAGTTCTTGCACATCCAAAGCTCTTATTGAAGGTACTGGATGGCTTGGGAAACATGCTTATTTAGTGTAGGAGTGAAACAACAAATTAGACTCTATAAACAGTTTTGGCTTGATTTGATCTCTGGAACAGATTCAAATGCTCGTACTGTATGGAGGGAGCTAAAGAGCAGAGGGTAGCAATAGTTATAAATAGTTCCTTTCTCCACCTGGGGTAGGGCACAGCAATTTTGTTTGTTCTTAACACTTATCTGATGTTTTCCTCTGCAGATTTTCCACCAAGTATTGGATGTCTCAGACATGCACCGTTTGTGGGAAAGGAATGTTGTTTGGACTAAAATGTAAAAACTGCAAGTACGTCACGGTTTCTAAGCTGGCTTTGTTGTTGCTTAATGTTGCAAAGGGAATGACTGGCCCGTCATCTCTTGCGTCTAGCGGCAAGGCTCTGGGTGTGTGTTTTCAGATGAATGTGGGCCTGCCATTGTCTCCCCTCTCATCTGCATGAAATTTTTTTCCATGACTTTGAGACAGGCAAAACACCCTTAATGGCTGAAGTCCTGAGTTCATCCACTGTCTCTCCCACGCTGTCCTGCCCATGTGGCTCAACATGACTGGTCCTAGGTTGGGGGGAGAGTTAGTGCAGGTTCCTCACCCGTTAAGCTCTCTGCTGAGCTTGCTGCTCGGAGTGTCCAAGTGTGGGGATGGATTTTTCAGCTCTCAGGAAGCCTTTGATTTCCCATCATGTCTCCATTGCCCCCTCATCGGCTGGATTCTAATAACCAAAGCAAAGTAGGAAGCAACCTCTGAGGCTAGGTCTACCCTGCAGAGTTTTTGTGCAAAACCGCAGTTTTTGCTCAAAAACTCACGTCGTGCCCACACCTCAAGCACGTTTTTTGCGCAAGAAGATGTACAGTGAATCACCAGAACCGAGGGGGTTTTGCAGGGTAGTAGTCCTCTTTCTACTAGGAATAACTCCTCTTTGCGCAAGAGCTCTTGGCCAAAAAGGTGCGTGTGGACAGGAAACGGGTTTTTTGCGCAAAAACAGCCGATGGGAAGAAGCACGGGTACCCTGGTCGCCATTCTGTGAGTGGCAGTCAGAGCTTTCTTGCGAGAGAGCGTCCATGCAGTCTGGATGCTCTCTTGCACAAAAGTGCAACCCTTTTCCCATGCACTTTTGCAGTGAGGACACGCTTTAGCACAAGACATTTTTGTGGAAGATCTCTTCCGATAAAAGCTTCTTGCGCAAGAAGCCTGCAGTGTAGACGTAGCCAGTGTGTTTGAGCTTCCCTGGAAAGTCACTTGGCATGCTCAGAGTCCTGTTATGTCTCTACCTTTCCTCAGCAATAGGAGAATGCAGCAGAGTGGCTGAAGTGTAGGAATTGGAACATGCGGAGGGACCCATGTGGCACACTGGAGCTGCTAATCATTGTACTGTAGCAGCCTGGTCCTGAGTTGCATTGCTGTGACCACAATCTCTCACCAGTCTGCATCCCCCCCTGGAGCCTACCTCGCTCCTGCTGTATCCTGCCTCTCTCACACAGTTGCTTTTCTTTGTAGTGCAGAAGGTCAGGATTTCCCTCCTGGCAGGGATTTCCCCAGCTGGTGGCTGCAACACCTGGCTAACACAGAGCCCACCCAGCTGGTGCTTCTGGTGTAGCAGACTGACATGCTGGGCAGGCAGGGCAGGATTTGGTAGGCCTTGCTGATGTTTAAACACCATCGTGCACTGCATTTTATAGTCACGTCTCTATTTTATGATGAAGAATATCCTGGCCCTCCAGTGGCTAATCAAATCCAAAGGTCTCCCTTTGGCCATCATTCACGGTGACAGCAAAGGTGCCAAGTGCTCAGTATTTCAGCCAAACCCACAGCAAAAGCCTAAATTGTGGCTCACTTCAGCCAAGCTCCAGAGACAGCGAATATATCTCCCTAGAGCTCTCCTCTGCTACAAGCCACTTCCCAGGGAGCCAGATCCTGCATCTTCATAGCACATCCTCTTTCTGGTGTGTCGGGAATGGAGCACACTCATGAACTTCTCCCAGACAAAGAGTGACCTAGCTCTGCTGCTTCACAAATCTTACCTTCTGCGCTGGCAGCAGAGGGGCCTTCCTTTAACCAGAGAGGGTAGGGGAATCCCCTCCCCCCTTTTGTTTTTATGGGGTGCACAAAATGTGGTTCACAAAATTCTGATGACATAGATCAATTTGGGAGAGGGAGTGGGGAACAGCTGATTGGGAAAGAACTCAATCCTGTTAGCAGTGGAATGGTGGCTTCGAAGGCTAGGAGTTTGGGGTGTTTGAGCTGGCTGACGAGACTTGGATTCTTTGATTCTTCTGGAAGAGATCCTAGTGGTGTGTTGTGCCCATAAACTCAGAGGGATGGTAGGAGAAGTTTTAGGGTGATTCTGTACTTCCAGGAGACTCAGTCTATGGTATATCGTGGATGAATTTGGTCCTCTGAGTGTTACCTAGCAATAAATCATCTCCTGGCAGTAATTGAATTTGCTGTACACCTCTGTGATTGAATCTGAAAGGACATTGCTAATGGATAAGCGGGGGAGGTTATGATCAGGAATAGCATGTGTAAGTATGCAAACCAAGAGCGATATAGTCCAGTCTCATGCTTTGGGTTATAAAGCACACTTCTTGAAAGAACAAGAAGAATCCCTCTTCCCCACCACCCCCACTTCCCTGACATGTATTCTGCACAGCTGGGGAGACGTGTTGTTTTCCTCTGAATTTCAGGAGCATGTCTCTTCTGGAGGAGGGATATTCAGACTCATGGTTCAGACCATTATGGCTGACCAGTGGTCTGTGTCCAGTTGATCTGTCTGTAGTGTCTTTTCACCCCAGTACAGAAAACCACGACAACTCTTAGGTGATGCCAGCAGACCCCTTTGGCTGCACATTAAGCCATGGGAAGTTGTATCTTCCAGTTCACTGGTAGGTACATGATACTGCGATACCTACAGGATCAGGCCTTTTACACACAGTTGGCTGTTCTGCACTATCCCACAGCCTCTTCCACAACCCTCAAGTTTCCTTCTGCAGAGCAACCCTGATGGATTTCTGAGCCTTCCTGCTCCCATACCAGGGGCGTTCCACTTGCCACCCTGTAAAGCTTTCTCACACTGCGCCACAGCAGCTGAGCAAGCCAGGCGGCGAGACAGCTGTGCCAGCAGATGAGAATAACGAAGATGAATTGTGTGTTACTCAGAGTACAGCATAGCTCAGAGATTCGGAAGCATCTCGATTTATGGCATCGTCGCCTTAAGCTACGTTTTCTATTTTATGGCATCAGCAAAAATCTACAAGCTTATGTTTTATCCGGGAAGCTCATTGTGCTGTAGAGGCTCCAAGAAAACAAAAATTGTGAGTTGGATGTGATTTAATGGAAAAAGGCTGTTTTTCGGATGCCACAAAAGTTTAAAAGAATAGCGGGGCTGGTTTCTGATTTGTTCCACTGTTTTGAATCTGGAATAACCCTGCGGAAGTTACTCTGGATTGTGGAGAACATGCCACGTCACTGCTTTGTAACCGAGTCAATGCTAACTTGGTAATGGTGGCCACTTTCACGTGAAATATCAAATGAATAAAATGAGGTTCAACCTGGTGCAGTAGCATGATATTATTGCATGGTTAAAGCTAGATCCCAGTGTTCTAATAGCGCCATTGCCAAGTACTTTTTGTAACCTTTCTTTTTGGTACCCCTTTGTAATTAAATGTAATTCTCTGTTAGCATTGTCCTGTCCAGTTTGACAAACCTCTCACCCCTCCCCTTTTGGGTGCAATTGAAGGCTGCAGGATTGGAACTCATTTGTTTTAAAGAGCACGGGGCGTCCTGAGGGGCACTGGCCGAGTGAGAGTAAACAAGATGATGGGAGAACAGACTGAAAAGCACTAAGCAGGAGACTTCCAGAGACCTACCTGTGCTGTGTCTATTTCTGTGTCAGCCTGGTACGAGCTAGGGATGTGAACGACTATCTGATAAGCAAATGCTATGGGGAGAGAAAGGGATACTTCAAAGCATCAGTGCTGCATGGGGCCTGGGGCCAGACCCTGGGCTCCATGCAGCACTGCCACTTTGAAACACCACATGCAGCCCAGGACCAGCTGGGGTGTCCCCTCGCTGCACGTGGAGTTTCAAAGCAGCAGTGCTGCGTGGAGCTGGGGATCAGCTGATCCTGGGCTCCATGGGGCACTGCTGCTTTGAAATGCTGGGAGGAGCCTGACACTGGGCTCCCCATAGTATTTCAAAGCAGCAGTGCCGCATGGAGCCCTGGATCAGTGGGGGAGTCCCCAGCTGACCCCAGGCTCCATGCAGCGCTATTGCTTTGAAACACCATGGGGAGCACGGGGCCAGTTGTAGGACTGTTGCTACACTTCAGAGGCGGAGGCGCCCTAGTAACTAATCGAATAGTCAATGCAATTGCATCGACTATTCGATTAGTCAATTACTGGAAATTTAACATCCCTAGTATGAGCACTTAGAAGAAATCCCATTAACTGGGGATTTAACAAACAGCTAGGGCAAATACTAGCAAACAGCTCCTGGCCCTGCCTTTCTGCCTGCCCCAGCCTGGAAAGCAGGAGCATACCAAACAACCCTCCTCCCCACACACTGCCTCCAATATCAATGTCATCCTTGACTCCGCCTTTTTGTGTAATTAAACCGAACACAGGAAGCTCCTGAATTTTCATTACTCGGCTCATTGGTTTGTGGCTGCTTTTGGTTTTTTTTTTAATCCCTTGACCCTGTTTCTTTCATTATATTGTTTTCTGTTTTCTTTCCATGCTTGAGCTTTGGGCCCTCATACAGCCTTCCTCTGCTCCAGTGCATTGGGGCAGAACCGGAGGCTATGACTCCCATACTCGTAATTAGCACCAAGTGCAAAGGTTTTAGGGGCCTAAGAGTCTGCTTGTGTCTATATGTATGAACTGGGGGTGAAGCCCTCTATAGACTCATAGTCCCAACGGTGTTAGATAAAAGGCTGCAACAGAATATTAAATGAAACAATCATAGCTTTAAATGGTCTAATTATTTTTGCTAAATGTCCTGGTAATAAAACCATAAGGAACACTGCAGCGGCTGAGATAAATTGCAGAACAGCCCCCTGGTCTCCCTCCCTCTATCTAAATATTTTCTCTCTGCTGCCATATGATTTAATTAAGTGTAAACCAGCATTAGCTCTGGATAATATTCAGTAGGAAATAGCAGAGAGGTCTTTGCACAGCGTGTGGCTTTTCACTCCCTTTGTCTCAGGCTGGGTGGTCAGAAATTATAATATCCGCGTCTCTGAGTTATAATGCAATTGCTGGGTTTTCCTAATAGATGCCTGGACATCTCTGTCAATTCAGCATGGAGCTGCACTCAGCTGTGTGCTGCCTGCTGGATCACAGCAGCAGAGAACAGGAAGCCCCACTGGAATGCTGGGTGGTTTGCTTGCCAAGCTAGATTCAGTCCCCGCTTTTAATGCTCTCACAATGGAAGCGGGGTTGGGCCAGATAAGTTCTTGGAGGAAAAAAGTCCAGATGGCTCAGATAACTCTGTGGGTGCCTGGCTAGGTATCACTGCTAGGTATCACTGCTATCAGCTGGAAATGAACCAGCCCCCCAGCATGGCACTTGGAGAGAACTGCCGGGAAGCAATTACCATTGTGGGTGAGAAGTAAATCACAGCTCTAACTTACGGCCGAGACCCCAGGGAAAAGCAGGGAGGCAGCCAGACATGACTTTCCTCCCACCTAAACTCCTTGGTTACTTTAACCAGCTCAGGTTTTTCCCCATGTACACACTGTGGGTAGTCACGTGCCTTTAGAAAACTCCTTCCCCCCCTCGCAAGGATTCACCGAACATTTCACTGGGGATGGTCCCAGTCTAAAACGTATTCTGGGTGCCGGTTGCTAATGAACAGGAGCTGGGAATGTGAGCAGCAGCACATTAGCCATCATGTTACAGGAGATCTCTGCGAAAGGGAGAATGAATGTGGCAGAGCATGTGGACCGCTAGCCAAGGGGGATGCCCTTCAGCTGGTTATGGAGACTGCATTTGTGGATAGCTTAAAGAATGTGTTTTACATTTTTCAGCTCTTTCACCCTGCACCCGAAGTTGGTTGGGAGGGGGAAGGACAATTAGATCGTATCTATATGTCGGAGTGGAGTGTTGGGTCAGTGACCCAGTTGCTTGGGCCCTTAGATGCTATTCATTGGCAGTTAAAGAGGCAGCTGCATTTCTGTGATGGACAAAATTATCCCATTGCAAATGTCTCCAATTCTTCCAAATCTGTGGCTGTCTCCATGTTGTTTTCCTCCAGGATGTGCCAGTCATCAGAGCTGTACTGTATCCTTTACACACCCTCCTCTCCCAAGACATTCAACATCACTAGACATGATTTGCCTGCATGGGACTGATGTATTTTTTCATCTCCTGCATGGGTTGTGTGGGGGATTCCTGACTCCCAACAGTGCTGCAGTCATTGGGAGTGGCTCTGTCTCTGGAGCCTAGCAAGTGGACTCGGACTGGGAGATTTGCTAAACTAGTAAATCTACTAGGTGCCCTTCCAAGCCAGTGCACCTTTGTTTCTGGGAGATCAGCCTCCCAGTGCTGTTATCTTCTGGAAACCCTTTCTACCATGTGGGACCTGCAGCCCTATTTCACCCAGGGGAATTAGTACAGCGAATTTAGCCCCAACCCATAGGGGTTGCATCTCTTGAAATGACAGCTGCAGGATCTGGTGGAGCCAGCAGAATGCTACCGAGACCTTCTGCTTGCCCCACGCTGTTGAGCAGACAAGGTTGCAGGAAAGAACAGTAACTCGGAAGTTAGCTTGAGTCGCCGTCCTGTGTGCAAACTCATTTCCTTCTGTGTTAGTGTTCCCTTGTGTTCAGCTGACCCACATATGACAGTCTGTCTTCACCTCCACCCAAGCGGAGGATTGGCCTTCACATTTGTTTTATTGCTTCTTCTCTCAGGTTAAAGTGCCACAACAAATGCACCAAAGAGGCCCCACCTTGTCACATACTGATCATCCACCGTGGAGGTAAGAACTGCTTTACTAGCTGTGGCTTCCTTGATTTTTTTGCCAGGTAAAAATTTTCAAAAGCACCTAAGTGACTTAGGAGCCTGAGTCCCCATTGACCACCAATGGGAGTTAGGCTCCCAAATCACATAGGCACGTTCGAAAAGGTTACCGACCATCTTTTCCGCTTATAGGGAGACGAGCTGTCCGATGCGAGGCAGATTTGCATTCCAAACCACTTCCACCCACCCTCCCCCTGCCACCTTTCCTTTTCAGATTCCCCACAACGCGGGGTAAGTGCAACAGGTTTGAGCCTTTTGCTAACGTTGAAAGCTGGCCTGGGTGGAAGTTTGGGACCCTAGATCTGCGGTGGCTCTGTTGATGCATGCGGGTCTCATTTCATGACATGAAACAGCAGCGTTAATGTTAGGCAGTGGCACATTCAGATGCTAATTGTGCTATTGAAATTGTCTGCTTTCGTTTCCTCCAGGAGCGCAGTTCATAAATATGAAAAGGAACGGGGCACATTTACAAGTCCAGAAGGGAGGCACTGCACCAAGAAGAGTTTTTCCTTTTCATTTGAATTCTGGCTACTTGTTCCCAGTGCAAAAGAGGGTGGTGGTGATTTAAGATTACCTACGGGGAATGCTGTTAATTAAATTAAAATAAATTGAAATTAAGATTCCTAAATTTCGCATATAATTTTAGACCTAATAAGGCCGTTAGTGTATGTTAAATATCATCTTGATTATTAAAAACGAATTCATTGAAGATAAACCCTTCTGGCTAATTTAAAAAAAAATAAGTTACTTATTGCACCTAATGAGGCCAGCCGTGCTCTGGAATCTAAAATTCAGAGTGGGGAACAGTCTAATTCAGGGGTGGTTCACCTCTTTACACATGTGGATTGCCCTGTAGGATCCCTGGTGGCAGGAAACAGACAGGTCTCCTCTTAGTATCAACGGCAGTGGAAAGTTCTGTACTGTGGCTGGTTCTCTCTAGTTTCCAAACTGACTAATGGCCCATGCTGCCTAGTGTCTCCCAAAGGCCTGGCCTGGAGAAAGCAGTCTTGGAAGTGGCTGATGATTATCTGCCCCGTCTTAGGACTGCTTTGTAAACTTAGCCAACCTTCCAGTTGCTGGCTTTACCCACTGTTTGTCATGCTAGTCTTTTGGCAGCTTATTTCCTGGGTGGTGCTTCTTGCTCTGTCCCTGTGAAGTGTGGGTGGTAACAGAAAACAGGGGAAAGCAGGTGGTTGCGGGCTGCAGGCCTGGGAACTCCAGCCTCACTGTCAAGTGCTGTCCTGGGACACATTAGACCCGGTTGGGGTCCATGTGTAATAGTAGCTCCATTTCACATGTGAGAAGCTCTTCCAGGCAGAAGAGCTCTGGATTGCTGCTCAATAATTCGTTATCAAATTCACCCTTGGGAAAACGACACCCAAGAGTCAAGTGGCGGAAGGAAAGGACTGTCCTAGTGTTCTCTCCCTTGTGGGAAAGAAGAAAAATTTCCAGATGTGGAAGCTATGGGGATTATAGAAAAAATAGTCTGGAATGAGGAAAGCATACAGGTGTTGGGTAAGGTTGGCCAAAAGGTGTCAGAGACTATCCTGAAATGGGAGTGACATCTCCACTTTAAGGCTCATCCAAGTGAAGGCCCAGAGGCTTGCTCAGCTTCGTCATGGTGATGGGATCCTGGAAACAGGGGCGGGTGGCAGAACAGAAGTTTGCATCCGGATGAAGTTCAAGACAGAAGCTGTGAATATAGAGCCTGTAACATTTGCCTGCTGTGGCTATTTCTAGGGCATATGCTAACTGAACAGTGGAGGAGGAGGAAGTGATTCTGCCAGGATTCTTCCCCCATGGCCTAGCACTCACAGCAAGAAAGCAAACAAATTTCACAAATCAGAGAACAAACCCTGAAACCCTGACCTGGGTGTGGAGCTCAACCTTTCACAGGCTAGGGGGCATCCGTAGAGCCCATGAGAAGGGTGAGCAGAAGTTGGGTTTAACTTCTCCTTCCCTGCCGCTCAGAGAGCACCTCTTCTGAGGGCAGCAACAAGACCTAATTGTCTACTTCAGATCAGAAGGCATTGGATTGAAACGTGTAGAAAACTGATGTAAGGCAAAGAATTGCACCATAGATGGAAATTGGTTCTAGTTCTCAAGGTGCAGAATTGCTGGGTGGGGGAGAGTGTAGTTCAGAAATATTTACTCCTCTCTCCGTCAGGAGATGTTTCACCGAGGCCACCTTCTGTGCTGATGACATTAGCCAACAGATCAAAATAAACCAACTTGTTCCTCTTTGAGATGGGAGCTGCGTGCCTTGCTGCATGACAGTCACCCCTGGGCACTACTGAAGTCCCACTGGAGCCTTTACGTGTCGAGTCGGATTTGATCCTGAGTGTGTTCTGATTGGCTGAGGAAGGTTCCAATTGCGGAATGGGGTGGGGAGGAGAGTAGATACACTCTGGCTTCAGCTGGCACTCTGTGTTCCAAATGGCTCAGGCCTTTATGGCCCCAAAGTGGGGAAACTAGCAGTTTCAGGAAGCAGGTGCAACTGTACAGTAAAGAAGTTATTTTGGGTTTAGCTTTAATATTTTTAGAATTTCATGAAGCTGATCTGGATTGTCTTCAAGTTCAGGGCTCCCAGGCCTGAAGAGCTGTTTTAAAACTTTGATGTCTACGTTTCTCCCTTTTTCTCTCTCTTTTTATTTCTTTCTCCTGTCTCCCTTCTTGATCCAGCAAGATTAGTCCGGACAGAATCGGTGCCGTGTGACATCAACAATCCTTTACGAAAGCCCCCCAGGTATTCTGACCTGCACGTCAGCCAGACCCTTCCCAAAACCAACAAAATCAGCAAGGTAAGGCACCTTCTTTCTCCCATTGGGCTGTGCAGTCCCTCAGAGCCTTTCTCCATCTTGGTACATTGTGCTTTATACATAGGAACAAATGCAACTGTGATTCTCGGGTAATGAGCAAGATGCCAATGGCTTCAAGACACATGGCAATATGGGTGGGATTCCTTATTCCTTTCCTATCCTCTCTTAAAGGACCAGCAAGTGGTCATGGTGCTGCAGTAACATTCTGCTTATTATGTCGGAGTCCCATTTACCATAATCCACTGTGATGCTATAGATGCTATATAGGAAGCAGGTTCAGACAAGCTGTTGAGAGACCATCCTCTTGTTTCTTGGCCCATGACTTCAATTCTAAAGCATCAGGGATGAGAAATGCTGAATGATGGCTAAGAAATACTGTCTCTACCAAGCAAGCTGCTTATCAGCATTTTCCAGAGTTTACAGCTTAAGTGCAGTTGTAAACTGGGCATTAAAAGTTGCTAGGTGTGCAATTCTAGTGGGTTGGAGCAAGTGAAATTACACAAGAACTGTTCAGCTCTTCACTGTAGGTCAGTACACAGTAGGTCCATAGACAGACACTGCTTGAACATAGAGCAGAATTTGGGCCAGGCAGTTCACTCCAAAGTACAGCCAAACATGATCCCTCCTTGAAATCAAACAGATGCCAAGGGTGCAAAGTGAGAGCAGAATTTGTCCCCAAATCTTTGGAATCTTACTCCTTATTGCTGTTACTTAATTGACCGCTCTCTTGACTGGACCCACCTGTAACGCACTGGGCCTTTTTAGGAACGAAAGATGGCCTTGTTTGTGGTGGAAGACTCTGGGAGTCATGTGACCTGTGTTTCTATTCCTTGTTCTATCACTAATCTGCAGTGTGACCTCTTTCTGCCTTGGTTTCTCCAGCCATTACATCAGAACGCTACTGATTTCCTGCCTCCCAGGAGGATTGTGGGGCTTAATCTATTTTGATGGAAAACTCCATGGAATTCAACATGCTGCTATTGTTTGTTTGGCTCCTTTTTAGTTTAGTGGCAAGAAGTTCTTGACCTATTTTATACAGCAAAAGTGAACTAATAGTGCCATGTAACTCCCTCTGCACTTCTCTCTAATGGGCCACAGGTCTGTCCTTCCATTAAAGTCTACAACAGTGGCCACTGTATTCCTGGAAGCACCACTTTGTTCACAGGGGCTGATCCTGTTGGATAATGTTTGGGTGCTTTGCTGGCTGGGGGCCTGTTTACACATTAAGGAGGAGGGGATTGAGGAGGAGCTGTTCCTGAATACTTGCATAGCTGAACACCTTTATTCTGGAATAAGCGTCCACACAGGAAGTTGTTCTGGAACTCAGAGGCAAGTGGTTTATTGCCTTACCTGGACATGAAGGAGGTGGGAGAAGCTATCTAGAAAAATGAAGAATCTAGAGTGTGGACAATGCCATTCCCATTGGAAAAGTCAAACCTGAGATTTCCTGTTGCCATCAAAAATACCCACAAAAAGCTCTGAGTATTACAGAGCACCCAATAGTCTCCTTGGTGCACCAATTGCAGGTGTGATGCTCTGTGGAAGGAATGCATGCACAATTGCTCCAGCACCAGGCGGGTGGCTGGAAGGGCAAAGGTGTGAGACCAGTTTTAGAAGAGCAGTGACCGTTCTGCTGATTCACCCTAGCAGTCAGCCCAGATCTGCAGCTCTGTGTCCTGAGTATAAAGGACTTTGAGCATTTCCACAAT
The DNA here is from genome assembly GCF_052426305.1 of Pelodiscus sinensis. Lineage (NCBI taxonomy): Eukaryota > Metazoa > Chordata > Testudines > Trionychidae > Pelodiscus > Pelodiscus sinensis. Next base: position 8,740,625 of record NC_143085.1, read on the forward strand.
AAGAAAGAGCCAGAGGGAAGGACAGGATGTCATTAGGAGGAATAAAACTTATGTTCTTAACTGGAATTTAGTAGCAATTGCATGGTTTTTTTGCCTGGTAACTCAAGTGAAAACTGCAGACTCCCTTATCTTCCCTAGGATTTTACCTGGCATTAGGTAACCCACAATAAGAGCACACCTTTTTCTCTTAGCAGAGAAAAGGCCAAAGGTGCGTGTGAGAACTCCAGCCAGGCATGATACCACAGGACCTAAACCTGCCTTCCTCAGCCCTGCTGGGTTGCACTTACCTACCAGAGAATATGTTGTAGGCACTCGCTTCTACATACTCTTCTCTCCTTTCAGTGTTCCCACTTCTCTCCTCTGCTCCCTTCGGTTCCTTCATTTTCTGGCCTCTTCTCCATTGCTTTAAGAGTCAGCCTAACTTCTTAAGGACAGGCTTTTACAGGCTGTGCTGATGCTGCACATGTGACCATCAGGAACCCTTCTGCAAATGTGAGTGACGGGGATAGATTTGGAGCCCAGGAGTCCTGAACCCCTGAAATCTTGCTCCTTTAGGAGATGAAATGGTCAACACATTGGGAAAGGATGAGCCAGTCTGAACTGTGGATTTTGTGCCCTTAGTATAGTTCCGTTCCCACCCCTCTGCATTGAGTGCTTAGGGTGTCACTTCCCAGTGACGGGGAAGAGAAGAATGTAGCTCTTTCCAGACTGGTCTGTTGGAGTTCAGCTTTGGTGAAGTGTCTTCTATCTACTCGTGTTCAGGAACCCCTCTCTGAAGCAAGTCTCTTAACAGCCATAAGAAACTAGGATACAGAAATTCAGTCATTTGCCCAAGGCTATGGTAGGAGTTGGATTAGGGGCCACAGCTCAGACTGCCTTACCCTTGGCATGCTGCAGTAACTAGTAGGATACACTGCCTCCCTGGCTATATAATCTGATTGTTCAAAGCTATATGTTGCAGCTTTAAATGAGAGGCTTGAAATCCTGCCTCTTTGATCTGAAGAAGTATCAGAGGAGTAGCCGTGTTAGTCTAAATCTGCAAAAACAATGAGCAGTCCCGTGGCACCTTATAGACTAAGAGATTTATTGCAACATAAACGTTCATGGGCAAAGACCCACTTTAGAAGTGGGTCTTTGCCCACGAACACTTATGTTCCAATAAATCTCTTAGTCTATAAGGTGCCACGACACTTCTCATTGATCTAAAGAAGAAACTTTTTGAAGTTGGGGTCAGATCCTGCTCCCCTCTAAGCCCTGGTCTACACGAAGGAGTTATTTCCAAATACCTTCCCACCCCTTATTTTGAAATAATAAGTGGAATGGTCATACTACCAACCGTGTTATTTCAAAATAAGGGAGGTTATTTTGCAATCTGTACTCCTGCTTTCCTCGGGGAATAACACTTATTTCAAAATAGTTATTTTGAAATAGTGGTAGTGTGGATGCTCCACTGCTGCTATTTCAAAATAACGACTCCCCAGAGTCATTCAAAGTCATTACTCCGCAGTGCTTCCTGGGGCTCTAAGTCAAGGTAGCACATCCACAATAATGGAGCCATTCTCAGACTAATTTTGAGGCTTCTCATGTTTCACACTATTTCAATTGTTTTTATTTCGGGAATTATTATTTCAAATTCGTTATTTTGGCTATGTCTAGAGAGCGGGGCTATTTTGGGATACTGGAAGTAACCCGAAATAGCAATTTAAATGCACCCGTTATTTTGAAATATATTTTGAAATAATAAGTATGCTATTCCAGCATCCCTGTAACCTCATTCCAGGAGGTTTAAGGGACTTGTCAGAACAGCGCTTTATTTCAAAATTTGGCTCTGTGTAGCGCAAATAGCATAACTCAAATTGCATAGCTTATTTCAAGGTAAGGGTGCTGTGTAGGCACACTCTTTTGACATGCCCAAAGTCAGCAGCAAAACTGCCCCATTTAGTCCTCACATTCTGAAACTCTCTGAACTGGTTTCTTTGTGGCTCTGCACTCTTCCAGTCTGGAATGCTTTGGTAGCATTGCCTGCAGATGCCAATGAGGATCATTCCTCTGTCTGCTTGGAAACATGGTTATTGTGAGGGGAGGAGGAGAAGGTCTGGCAGGCTTTCCTCTTTGCGGTAGCACCTTCCAGTTTGCTCAATGGTCTGTTCAGCCATCTGCTGGGGCAAAACTTCACAGATGGCTTTTTGGGTTTCCAGGCACGTCTGCTTCTCCAAAACACCAAGGAGCTGATCTATATTTCAGTGAATTTGGTAGAAACTGAATAGAAACTCATTTAAGGGGATGCAAACCTATGAATCATAGAGAACTGCATTAATTGAAGGATCAGGCCCAGACCCTAGTGAGCAGGGATGCTAAGACCACTTCTTTAATGAGGTCAGTATTTACACTGCAGAGCAGGCATTGCAAATACAAAATGTGTTGGGCTCTTTCTTTCAAAGAAAGAAGCTTCCCCCAACTGTTGCTTTTATTGTTTTCTTATTTCCTAAGAAAGATACAGACTTTTCTGACAACCTCTGGTCTAAAAATTGCTCTGTTACCCTGGTGTAAATCTGCAGTAATTTGATTGGTCTAGACGGTGCTTGGTCCTGCCATGGGGACAGGGGACTGGACTCGATGACCTCTCAAGGTCCCTTCCAGTTCTAGTGTTCTAAGATTCTATGATTTCAAGAGTTACTTCAAATTTACACCGGTGTCACTGAAAGCAATATTTGCCTCACCATTCTCTACCCTCCCTGTCAGAGCTGCAGTATATTAACACCAGTAAGCTGGAAGTGACATTAACTGGAAGAAAGAGCATCTAACACTCCACCTGTTGGATTTTTTAGTTTGTTTTCCATTAGGGTAAAGGCAGCGTTTGTCAAAGTTATTTTCTTTAACAGACTAAAAATAAAATGGAGTCAGTGCTTTTGAAATAGCTCATGTCCCACCAGTTCTGCTCCATTTCAGCTTCTTTCTCTCCAGAGGCAACAAATCTAACCTGAATTTCTGTGCTCTCCCAGCTCTCCAAAACTTTAGTAAAACATATTAAAAAAAATAAAACCTATAGAAGCACAACAACTTGATCATATTCCTACGGGGTCCGGGGAAATTCACTAGCCAGACCTGTCCATGCACCGGGCTTGGTCTTTCTCCTGCTTTGTGTTAGCAACAGTAATGGTGCTCAGATTGATTCTGAATTAAATTTGACAGAGGCTGTTGGGTGCAGTTCGGTCTAATGGGGAATTTAGAAGCCCCAACAAGTCACAAAGCTGTTCATTCATACTGACTGGCAAATTTCAAAATCTTGCTGGCTGGCTGTGCCCATGCCTGGTAATTTAATGGCCTGGTTTTCAGGGATGCTGAGTACCATTCCAAATCAGCCTGGACTCTTCAGTTTGTCTAGACCCCTCCTGCCTTTCTTGCATCATTGTCCAGTGACTGCTGGACACTGGATGACTCTCTCTGGGATGCAGACTCTAAGCCTAAGGTTCTTGGAAAATTCCAAATGGTAAAATCACCTAATGTTCTTTGTAGGTGGTGTGGTGCAAATGATTTCGGTGGGTCCTCAAGAGACCCATAGTGGGATCTTACAAGGGGCAGGGAAGGGGGGGGAGGGAGGAAGCTATGAGTTTGGAAGAGTAAACTGTGTCATTTTGTGCCCATCATGTTTTATCTTAAGAGAGGTCATCATGGGAAGCAGGCTTGATGAGAGGGTAGAGCACTGAACTGGAATGCAGGTGGCTGAGATGCTATTCCTAGCTCTGCAGCTAGCTTGCTAGGTGACCTGGTGCAGGTTACTTCATCTCTTTTATGCCTCAGTTTCCCCATCTATAAAATGAGTGTAATGACACCCATCACATAAAGCACTTTCAGAGCGATGGATGAATTGTGCTATAAGTGAATTTTACATTGCCTCTGCCACTCATGAAATCACAACAACTATAGCCAGCTTATGAAAGTAGATAAATATTTCCCATTGCGCCATCTAATAGCCTTCTAGTGTGACCTCTATTTCTAAAGGAGTCCTTCAGTCTCCTATTATCTTTCCATGCTACTTCAGTTTAGCCCCTTGCCCCAGGTCATGCTTGTTCTCAGTATGGGTGGGATTGTACACACCTTGGTGGAAGGGACCCTCTTTTATATCTTTCAGCAGGGGGGTGCAGGGCCCTTTTGGCTCCTGCCCCTGCACATAGATACCGGGGTGCTCAATAACTACTGGTCCTGTTTATTTACAGGCTGTGCTCCCATTACCCATACATCGCTTGGGTTCTACTGTCTGCATCCCAGAGGGAAGCACTATCTTTCTACTGCCATTCTCTTGGTGTGTCCCCCGCCCTCAGCTGCCTTCCTTCCTTCCTTCCTCCCAGAGGTTTATACAGCCCCAGGCTAATTGGGCGGATAGCTGTCTCCCATTCTCTGTTAGGTGCAGGCTTACTTTAGCCAGTTCCCCTTCATGGGAGCTGGTTTTTACAGAGGTCTAAGTCAGCACCTCTTGCCAGCGCACTGTCACCTATCTCCCAAGCCTCTTCCCACCCATGGTGCTATATAAGTGAGAGCACAGATCTTCATTTCCATCTGCTCCCAGAGCTGACTTTGGGGGAAAACCCCGAACTACTTTACCAGCATCATCTTGCAGGCAGAGGTGCTATAAATAAAAATGCAGCATAGCGTTCCCTGAAATGTCACATTTGGTTAAGCTTGTTTGAGTCCTTCTCAGTAACCTGCTTGGGACGGTGACCAAGATTTTCAAAAGTGACCCATAGTTTTGGGTGTTTACTTGAGATACCTTAAAGGGGTCTGATGTTCAGAGAGAGGGTTTTCAGCATTTTCTGAAAATCAGGCTCTTTAAGATGCCGTGACCTAGACCACAAAAATCACAAACCGTCTTGGCCTCTACTTTTCCTTTTCACGGACCAAGAGGGATGTGGTCACAGCCAATGTGCAAAGAGTTTAATATTTCAAGGAAGGTTATACCATATTCCCATTTGCACAGATGTCAGTATCTTATCTTTTCCTTTATTAATCCATGTTGGTTTGGATCAGATATATGTGTGTGTATGTGTGTGTGGGGGGAAAGACATTAATTCTTATTTCAGATCCTGCTGAGTTCAGACTTGTCCTGCTGGTTATAAATTCCAATGCAATTTGGTTTTAAATCTTTTAAAATAAGATTTGTCCATTATCAGATGGAGAGTTGGAGATCACATTTGTGCAAACTTTCCAGCTTGTTTTCCAGGCAGATTCTCCCCCACCCAGCACATCAGCATGCTATTGATTGCAGTCAGCCATTCTTTCCTTACTGGTTGGCATGCACAAAGAGGAGCCAGATGTGTTCTGTGTAAGACAGGGCTCTGTGCTGAGAGAAGGGAGAATGACTGGCTCAGGCGTACGATCTCCTGGGGAGCCAAGCTAAGAGCATGTAGAGTGGCGCCTTTGTCTGGCTCACCCTGAAGTTGTGTCTGTTGACTCAGTTAAATGGCCCACGAGGAAGGACCAATTAAGGGTGAGATTAACTGACCAAAGCAGAGAGGGAGGAGAACAGTCTGGTGTTTTGTATTGGGAATGTTAACCAGTACTTGCAAACTCACATGCATAAACTTAAAAAACAACAAATAGCCTCACAGCACTTTACAGATGAACAAAACATGTAGATGGTGTTGTGAGCTTTCGTCGGCACAGCCCACTTCTTTTTCCAGTTATGGACTAACTCAGCTACCCCTCTGAAGCTTTTTTACATGCATAAAGTTAGGCACCTCCGTTGGCAACTAAGCGCCGACCCAACAGTTTCATTTCCAGGCATGCTGAATATCTGTAATAGCTGTGGAAAGTCAGTCAATGCTGCCAGGTACCCAGTACCCCCTGAACACCCTGTCAGGAATGTAGGTGCCTGACTTCCCATCATGGCCTTCCCAAGTGACTGGTGATTTTGGAAGTCTTTCTCTTACGATGGCTCTGATTCCCCTGGGTGGTGACTCAGTAATTTCACTAGCCGTTTTGGAAAATGTGGCCTCGTTCTTCAGGCACAGCTGTGTCAGAAGCCAGTGGAAGCTTCAGTTGCTCAACACTTCTGAGGATCAGGCCCCTCCGTTGGAAACGTTGGCCTGGGTGGACGTTACACAGGCCCTGCTTTATCTTGTCCAGGTCTCCCTGCTGCGTTGCAAAGAGGAGCTCCCAGGATGCACTATAAAGCAGGGGCTTGGGGACAGATGGGTGGCAACGTTTGCTGCAGTCCCTTCCTCCTTCTGCTCGCAAGGACCCTACCAAACAGTGACTTGGAAAGTTGGGGGCCCCCTTTGTCCTTCCTTCGTTTCAAGGATGCCAGCTCCGTTCTTCGGGAAGTTGGTGGTGGCTGCCCCCAGGGTGGGCGGGATGCCAATCCTCAGCCACCTGCTCAGTCACCACCAGCTTCCCCAGCACTTCCTTCCAAGGATGCCAGCTCGAGGCCACCTGCTCTGCCGGCGACTGAGCGCGATGAAGTCGGTCTGTCTGCACTGCTCTCATAGGCTTGTGTTGTTTTTCCTTCCTCCTCTCCCCCTGCCCTCCTTGTTCCTGCAGGACCATATTCCGGTGCCCTATCAGCCAGACTCCAGCAGCAATCCCTCCTCAACGACATCCTCCACACCCTCCTCGCCAGCCCCTCCGTTACCGCCCAGCGCAACTCCGCCATCTCCCCTCCACCCATCCCCGCAATGCACACGGCAGCAGAAGCAGTTCAATTTGCCAGGTACCTCGCTGCATGCAGGGTTGTGAAGGTCTTGGAGTAAATCGCGCTGTTACAATCAGTCATGTGGAACTCGCTTAAGTCCCCTGTCCATGAGGGAGTTCATTCCCAGGGCTGGGCAGGGATACGTTCTCAGGGCAGGGAGCCAAGCTTCCCTCCCTCTCCCCAGTTTGGAATGCTGTGGTTATTGAAAAACTTGTAAAGAGTTCAGAAAAAAAGTGTCGGGATCAATTCAAGGTGTGGAAAACCTGCCTGACAGAGAGATTGACAGAGCTCTATCTGTTTACTCTAGAAAAGGTTAAAGAGGTGACTTGATCTTAATCTACAAGGGGAAGAGATGTCTGATAGCAACGGGCACTGTAATCTAGCAAAAACCATAACAAGAGCCAATGGCTGGAAGTGGAAACTAGACAAATCTAGGCTAGAAATACAGAGGGCAGGAAGGATTTGCAGCAAGAGTAATTCAGCAACAACTGACCAAGGGACATGGTGGCTTCTCTGTGGCTTCCAATTTTTAAATCCAGTCTGGGTGTCTTCTAGGAAAGATCATAAAAGCAAAGAACACTAGAACTGGAAGGGACCTTGCAAGATCATCAAGTCCACTCCCCTGCCCGCACGGAAGGACCAAGCACTGATCATCCCTGACAGGCGTCTGTCTAACCTGCTCTTAAATAACTCCAGTGATGGAGATCCCACGACCTTTCTAGGCAACATGCCTCGCTCAGCCAGAAGTTGTGGGCTTTGTGGCAGGACTGACTGGGAAAGGAGGTCAGACTAGATCTTCATAGTCCTTGCTGGTCTGACTTATCTTGTCCCGGTGCAGTCCCCACTGCTGGGTTTCTTTGACATTGACTGGCCTCGCGGTCCATTGGGAGGCTTTTAGGCACTCAGATCTGGCGAATGGCTCCTGGGTGGAGGGTGATATCCACAGCTGCACTCCACAATTTGCAAGCATGGTCAGCAGGATCACTGGCTTTCTCAGCCAGCACCCCGTCCCCTCACCACACAGTGCCTCAGCCCTGTTCTAGAAGGACATGGGGTTGAATAGGCTTCCCCCATTTGAGATGACAATGTGACTACATACTTGATCTTTCATAACATGAAGACTCCTTCCCTTCCCTTGGCACGCTTTCAGCAGGGAAGCAGTGAACAGTGTTGGCATGTCCATTGCCATCATTAGCCTCCTGGGATAGTAGCATGCTAAAAAGCACAGGGGACGCTCTCTCTGTCCAAGCTATTACTTAGGCTGCATTGGGTCCATACCATTTATGTTCTGAAGCACGACGTCACAGCCACGAAGGCAAGATGTGCTATTAACTGAAAGCCTGGGCTTTGTTGGTTCCTTCTGTTAGGAGGAACAGACACTGAACACTGCCCCCCCAAAACTGGCCTTTTTCAACACCTCTAGGGCAGGAATTCACTCCAGGACCATTCATTCTCTGGGCAGGCAGTCCACTTTCCAGGACCCAGGAATGCTCATGCACTTTGGTGATGCTGCCAATTAATGCCCATTGGTAGCTCATGTGCACTAGAAACCCATTAAGCAGGGTCAACATCTGTTTTCTCACTCAAGACCTCAAAGCAGACACCCACTGTCACTTCTGTCACCTACAGTCAGCCAGGGCTGGTTTCAGCCCAGCAGCCCAGCAATGTGGCTTCTGTGCCACACTGCTGATTTTACCTTGTGGCATGGGTGCTTAGCCTGAGGGTCTAAGGGTCCTACCCACCACCGATGGTCGTACCTGCCTCATTCTCTTTATGGAAGCAAGATAACATGGATGTTGCAAGGGCCAATACTATAACAGGGTTAAAAAAGAGTAGATACATTTGTGGAGGAAAGGCCCATCAATGGGCAGAGATAATGTCCCTAGCCTCTATTTGCCAGAAGCTGGGAATGGGATTGGGGGAGGGCAGGATAGGGAACGGATCACTTGATGATTACCTGTTCTGTTCATTCCCTCTGGCCACCTGGCATTGGCCACTGTCAGAAAACAGGAGGCTGACCTAGATGGACCATTGATCTGACCCTGTATGACTGTTCTTTCAAGTCCAAGTAGGGAAACAATTGGGTACCTCTGTCTTAAAGAAAATGAGTCTTACACATTTCTACTTGGCTAGGTTTGATCTGCCCCTCCCCTCCTTGAATAGCTGGAAAGGCTGAGAGATCAGGGAAGGGGGATTTGGCTGGGATTGAGGCGTGGTCACCAAAGAGATAACAAACATTGCCCGATGCGGGAGTGGGGAGAAGAGCTTACCACCAATCTCCCCTCTGGAAGCTTTCTGAGCTGCTTCCTTTTGCAAACAGTCTGTAGCCCAACAGGAAATTCTCATGGAATTGCAATAGTGGGAAGTCAGAATGGGCAATTAAGGGAAACAATGAAGCCATGGGAAATGCTGCAAGGAAGCACTTGAGGCATTGATGGCCTTGTTGAGAGTTGCTTGGGAAGGAACAGCGAGTAGTGCTTAGGGCAAAGTGCTGCGTTGGATGGCGTTTGCTTTTCATCTAGTAACTGCACAGCACATTCTGTGTAAGATATTTCCCTGCTCTAAAACAGATAAATCAAAGCTTCTGAATGACATAGAGGCCCATTAACTGCTCCTCTTTTGCCACAGGCTATTGGAAGATTTGTTAAAAAAAATGCATAGGTGTGTGTGGTGTTTAGTGAGTAAGTGAACTGAGGCTCCTGACTCTCCGATGTGAGAGATACAGCACGTCCCGCTTATTCCTGTTGTGCAAATGTGGAAACTCAGGCAGGGACAAGCACCGAGCCAGGGTCACATAACCTCTGGCAGAGCTGTGATTTCACTCCAGCTCAATCTGGACCACATAACCATCCTCCTGCAAGCAACTGACCAAAGGCATTGGCCAGGGCCAGGTATATAAGACACATGAACAGTGACTTCTGATGGAAGAAACCCTGAGCAGTGCAGAGGCTTCCATTTGAGCTCCCTGGCTGGTCTGCTTCTCCTAGAGAAGGGGTGAGGAGTCTCCCGCCAATGGGTCATACAGAGTTAGTCAGGGTTAGCTCCTGCAGGGCCATGAGATGCTATGTTTATGTTAGTGTGCACAGACAGAGTTGTTTGCAGCTCCCAGTGGCTGTGGTTCACCATTCCTGGCCAGTGAGAGCTGCGGGAAGTGGTGGTCCAGCCAAGCGCCTCTTCCCGCATTTCCCATTGGCGTGGAAGGGTGAACTGGGCCATTCAGAGCCGCTTGACTCTGTGCCTGGGGACACTCAAGTAAACAAACTGTCTTGCATCCCACCAGTGGCTAACCTGGACAAACCGAAAGCAATTGGCACACCAGAGGTTCCCCACCCTTGCCATAGTGCCCCCCAGCTCTGGTTCAAGTCTTGGTTGAGTGATAACAGGCAGAACACAGATAACGAATCCTCTCTAGACTGCCTGATGGCTCAAGGATGTGCTGTTGTACTGGGCAGGGGCCATGCAAGATTTCTTCATGCAGTGGCACCAGACCTCACAAGTCAGGGTTGCAATTGCAAATGTCCTGGCTGTGCCATTCCTCCCCCTCCCCCCCCCACCCCCAACGAGCACTGACCTGGCCTGTGGCTTTGTTTTGGACAGAGGAAAGCTCATTTTGGGGTAATTTAAATGCAGACTCATTCTGTGCTTGACTGTGTTGGGGCTTGTGCTACCCTTAAGCAAGTTCTGGTGCATGACAGGAGGCAGGCAGGGGCAAGTGGCAAGTTTTGAAATGCCCCCTCCTGGCTCATTGCTGGCCACCAAAAACCACTCAATGATTCCCGACAGTTTAAAACGACTGTTGTAAGCACTGGGATGGCATTTGCTGGCACAATGGCTGGGATGTGGGGCAGGGTTCTAATCCCAGCTCCCAGCTTGGGTGAGTCACTGGGCTTTTATGCCTCAATTCTCCAGGCTTATTGGTTAATCTTAGTGGTGGCATCCTCCTTCTGCTGCTGCTGTATCAGAGGCAGCAAAGGGAGCAGGGAGCAGAAACCACTGACTGTGGACTGGCTCCCCATGCCTCCGCCCCTCTGTCTCCCACAAAGACAGCAGCTGGCTCTCCCTGAGCACCCCCACCCCCGGAGGCAGCAGCATGGGAAGTTGAGGGAGAAGCCAGCTCCCTGCATGTACCAGCACTCATGAAGAAGTTTGATCCCCCTCTGCTGCTGCCTCTGTATCAGCTGGGTCTCCTGTCAGATCTCCTGTATCCTTCCCATCCCCCATCCCCCGCTACCTCCCACAGATGCAACAGCATGGGGGGGGGCAGATGGAAGGTGGTGCTTGGGAGGACCTGGCTTTCAAGCTGGCTCCCTGCACATGCCGGGCTTTCTGCCCACTGCGCTGCTGCCTTTCTGTCAATGGCAGCAGAGCAGGAGGGGAAGGGGGGAGCTGGCTTAAATGCCGTCTCCCCTTGAGCACTGGCTCCTGCCTGCGCCCCTGCCTGCAAACACATAATTACTAAAAAATGTAACCATGGGCATCTGGTATGCTAGGTGGGGGTAGGCTTTGCCTTCCCAAACAGCCAGACATAGCCCCACCCACACTCCGCCCCCCAAAACACCTGCTGTAGGCATGGAGTGGAGTGGAGTGTTGCGGCCTGACGCTGGAGGCATGTGCTACCTGGGTGCCGGTGAGGCTTGGGACAGCTCGGGCAATGCGGCCTCCTCCATCCCTGGTGCTCCGGGGAGGCTGGGGCACACACACTTTCCCCTTCCCTGTTGTAGGAAGGTAGGGCCCTGGCTACACCAACCACTCATTAATTCAGTGGTCACACCAAAGACATGGTTTTTAACCTCTCTGCTAGGTAGAGCAGGGGTCTCCAAGCTTTTTAAGCACGAGATCCCTTTTTGAATTTCAATGCAATCCGAGATCTAGCTCACACCCAAACACCCTTGTCCCACCTCCTTCCCACCCCTTCTCCGAGGCCCCCCCTCTGCATCCTCCCATCCTTCCTCCCCCTCCCTCACTTTCACCAGGCTGGGCAGAGGGTTGGGGTGCAGGCTCTGGTCTTGGATGAAGGGATTTGGAGTGTGAGAGGGTCCCCAAGTTGAGCCCTGGGTGCCGAAGGGGGTTCTAGACGCAGGCTCTTGGAGGGTGTTTGGATGCAGGGGTGCTTGAGGCTAGGGCTGGGGCTTGGAGTGCAGGAGGGGGTTCAGGATTGGGATAGGGTTGTAGGCAGGTTCACCCCTGTCCTGGCCCTCTACTATTCCCAAAAGCAGCCAGCAAACTCCCTCCTCCCCCAAGTCTTGTGCCCCTTCTCTCCTCTGTGGAGATAGGATACAGAGTGGGAGGGGGCACCTTGACATCAGCACTTTCCTCGCCCTCCCCTGCCCTGCACAGAAAGCAGGAGGTGCCTAAGGGGTCAGCTCCAAGGCAAAGGGCAGGAGATGCACAGCAGTGGGTGGCGTTTTGGCACTTGACAGCCTCTTGGCCAAACCAGTCAGGATCACCTGTCAGAGGCTCCAAGATCCCGATCCACTGATTGGTGACCACTGAGGTAGATGCAAAGCAGCAAATAAGTGTGATTTAGTGTTTCTGCATCCTGTATGAACGAGAGGTTTTAAAAGCACCTATGTGTAGTAGAGTGAATCAGGAATTAGGTGGGAATTTACTAACATGCCCTGTGTCCCAACTCAGATGTGCCTGGCTCTCAGGAGAGGCTTAGTGAAGTGGGCATAGGATAGTCCAAGACCATACAAATGGGGATGGAGCCAGCCCTGTTGACCTGGGGACCCCATTCACTGTTGTCTCTACTTCCTCCTAAGACAGTTTTTTCATCCTGCATGACAACCACTGGGACTAGCTAAAGAGACTCAGTATCCAACAGGAGTATGGGAGACTTGAGTTTTCATTCAAGGTCTCACTTTGAGCTTTTGCTCCTTTCCATGTGACTGCTCCTTTTTTCTGCCCCAGAGCCCAGAGGCCTAGCATCCTCAGAACGCTTCCTGGAACGATTCTGTGGATCTTTTTGTTCTCTGATAAGTGTGGTACAGGATGCTTTTACACTAGCATATTCCCCTCTCTCCGGGGAGATGTGAGCGCCCGTCCGTACTGTCTGCCTGGAGGAGAGATTTCCACATGTGTTTTCAATTGTATTTGTTTTAATGATGATGAATTTTGTTTAAAGTGAAAAATTTTTTAAAAAAAGTCAATGGCAGCAGCTTCTTGTCGGAGGCATATGGACGTTAGAGCCGCCAGCTTGCAGGGGTGGCACAGATGCCCGTAATGTGAGTCATCTCCACTGAATCATACAAGTTCCTTCCAATGAGTTAATTAGACAAATTGGCATTTACACAGCGTGAACTCTGGATCTCCAGTCTCTGAGGCAGTCCCTCTTCACTTCTTCTGCAAGGAGGAAAGAGACCAATTCAGGAAAGATCAAACCCTGAAAGCTGCGGCAACTCAGATGAGGGGCACTTGCTTCTTAGCGTGTTTTGTTAGCAGCCTCAAGCGTTATGTCAGCTTTCTTCAGAAGCTTTAGACAGGGTTAGGAGGCTTGAAATGCAGCTGTTTCTTCTCAGAAGTCCTAGACGAGACCACTTTGATCTCAGTTCAGAGGAGACTAGTTCTCCTCACATTGTATATGGTGGTCGTCAGAGTTAATAGGGAGGTGCTGAACCAGATCCTTAGGTGGTATAAATCAGCATAGTTATATTGATTGCAGTGGAATGCTGCAGATTTAGCCCAGCTGTGTATCTGGACATATGGGTGAAACTCAGCCCTTAGGCTATGGCTACACTGTAGCCATCTTCCGGAAAAGCTTATGCAAATGAAGCACGGCATGGAATATCACTGTGCTTCTTTTGCATAATTCATTAGGGGCTGTTTTTGTGCAAGAGGCTTTTGCACAAAAAACAGCTGTGTAGATGGCTCCTTTTTGCTCAACCCCCCCTCTTACTCAAGAACTGTTCTTCCTGAAAATATGAGGAAGAACAGCTCTTGTGCAAGAGGGGGTTTTTGCGCAAAAAGGAGCCATCTACACAGCTCCTTTTTGCACAAAAGCCTCTTGTGCAAAAGCGGCTGCTAATTAATTATGCAAATGAAGCACGACGATAGTCCACGCTGCCCTTCATTTGCATCAGTTTTACTGGAAGAAGGTTACAGTGTAGCCATAGCCTTAATGTAAATCAGTTTAGCTTAAGTAGAGCTACGCACAGCTCCACTGAGGCTTAAGTCTGTCTTAGCTCCAGCCACCTCTTCCATGGCTTGTGCTACAGGAGTGTTCCACCAGTGTGGATGCCTATAAGGGCAACTGAGGGCATATTTTACTGAGTAAATGTAAAACCCTTTTCCTTGTGTACAGCTGTAGTCCTGTCACTTGTGGTCTTTGAGGAGTCCATACGGCCTTTCATAATAACATGGGGGAACTGTTCTGATATCCTGATGCCAAATTCCTCTGTATAATTTTATTTAGGTTCCCTGAGTATCCTCTCTTGCTTTAATTGAATCCAGTGTTTTTCCGGGCCACCCCAAAATTATTGTGTAGTGCTGCTGCGCCAGTGACTCCAAAGGTAACTGCATTTTGGTGGTGGAAGAGGCTCTTACACTATACGGACTTGATGCAACCTTGCTGCTCCCCCGCAATCCTGTGCAAACTGGGGCGAGGATTTGAGCCAGGAAGAAGGCAGGTGGTTTTTCTGCAGTTCAGAAACAGCTTTAAGTTTTAGCCCAAGCACTTTTGCTGACTCCTGAGCAGTTGTGCTAAGGCAGTGCAGTTCCCAGGTGCTTTGCTCCTGCTTAGTTTCTGGCCTATGCAGGAGGCTTTGGGCACAGAGCGTTTGGTTATGTGCTACTGTGATGCCCATCTCATTGCCACAACCACTATCAGATTTTCCATCACCCGGGAGCCACAGTTTGGGTTCTGCCTCTTTGAAAAGCCTCCATTTGTCCCTGCCAGCTCAGCCATGTCCCAGTTCAGTCACTTACATCATCTTGCTATTAGCCCCTAGACTGGGATTTCATGGACCTGGAAAGCTGCTGGAAAGCTGGCCTGGGGAGCAGGTGGAGTAGGTAGCTTACTTTTGGACTGAAGTTTTGGTGTAAGTGCAGTGACATGGGGTATGTCTACCCTACAAAATGTATGTCACACTTATGTCAGCGACTAGCCACTGCAGTAATTAACTCACTGTTGCACGTCCACAGCACGCTCCTTGAGTCAACAGCACACATCCTTGTTAGAAGTGATTGAACTGTTGATACGGGGCATTGTGGGACAACTTCTGAAAGACAGTAATGCAGTGTCTGTGCTGACACTGCTCCAATCTGACTAAATGGACCTAAACTCTGCACCTCTTGAAGAGCAGGAGTTATTAAACTGGTGAGTTACATTGGGAGGAGTGACAATTTAGTGTAGATCAGGTGTGGCCAACCTGAGCCTGAGGAGGAGCCACCGTTTTCCAATGTACATTGCCAAAGAGCAACGGTAATTTGTCAGCAGTCCCCATCAGGTACCTCCTCTCCCGTCTCCAGTATCTTTTGCCCACCAGCAGCCCCACCGATCAGCGCCTCCTCTTCCTTCCCTGCGCCTCCTGCCCACTGCAATCAGCTGTTTCAAGGCCCTCAGGAGGCTCTGTGGGGGAGGGCAGGAGCGAGAGTCCAATACACTTGGAGGAGGAGGTGGAGCCAGGAGTTGAGCACTGGAAAGTTGCACCTGTCGCTGCAGCCCCGGAGTCGGTGCCTGAGCAAGGAGCCGCATCTTAACTTCAGAAAAGCCACAGGTGGCCACCCCTGGTGTAGATGCCTTGCCTCAATCTAGCTTTGTAGCATAGACCAGGTCTGGGACAATGTATTTCTGGAGGATAATTGCATTTCTCCGCTGTCTAAGAACACATGGCTCCAATTTCCCGGATTTAAACACCTACCTGAGGGGGCCATCTGTTCTGTGTCCTTGGTGCGTTGTCGCATGAGGCGTGATCATCTCTACTCTCAAACAGGCTGCTCGGGGAGCATTCCTAAGTGCACTTTTCAAGGAGGATCAGGCCCTTTGTTTATTCAGAAGCACCTGCCTTCCTTTCCAACCTGGGGTGTCTGCTGTTTGTGGAACTGGGGTTGAGGCTGAAAACACTGACCACTCGAGGAGTGGGAGGAACATGCACCGCAGACTTAAGGAATCCTGGGCAGTTGCCCCGTCTACTATTACCCTCCACCGCTAGAATTGAAGGGAAGGCGTCAGTTTGTAAAGGGTCAAATGCTTCCTTTCTTGCCGCACAAAACATCAACCCCCTGCCTTCCCTTCTGATTGTCAAAGTGCCAATTCAGGGTTGAGGAAAGAGGGCTCCACTGGTCTTCATGTGTTCACTGTTCCCTTTTGCCCGTATTTTGTGTGCCTTTGAGCTGACGCGAAAACTTTCTGCATGTAGATACTGTTCCGCTGGGAGGCTGCACCCTATGCACACTGAACATCTGTATTTATACAAAATAGCTCCCAGCGGGCTGCACAGCCTGCCGCTTTGGACAAACCCAATAAAGTGGGTGAAAGCGAAGAGATCCCAGAAAGGAGAAGCTGTTGGGATATAGGAATGGGGAAAAAATTCAGAGGCCTGGTAGAGGGTACTGCAGGCCGACATCTGCTTGTGTAACCCACACACCTAGGTTCCATTGGGAGTCTGCACCCTATGCACACTGAACATCTGTATTTATACAAAATAGCAATAGGCTAAGCGTGGAATATCGCTGAGCCTCATTTGCATACCTAATGAGCCGCCATTTTTGCAGAAGAGGCTCTTGCGCCAGAAGGAGCTGTCTACACTGCCCCTTCTTGAGCAAGAAAACCCCTCTTGAGCAATGCTGTTATGCTGATTATTTTCAGGAATAACGGCATTGCACAAGAGGGTTTTTGTTGCTCAGGAAGGGGCCGTGTAGACAGCTCCTTCTGGCGCAAGAGCCTCTTCTGCAAAAATGGTGGCTCATTAGATATGCAAATGAGGCTTGGCGATATTCCACGCTTAGCTTCCTTTGCATACTTCTGGCTCAATATCACGCCAGTGTAGACATAGCCCTAGTGTGGTTACTGTGTAATGCAAGTGGCACCTAGACCACAGCAACAGTTAAGCTCAAGAGACCTCTACAGCATGGGCTGGGAGCCAGCTGGCTTTTAGCTCAGAGGGTAGAGGCTCCTAAACTCAGCTTTTGAGGTTCCCAGGTTCAAATCTGCGTGGTGGTTAAAATTGTAGAGAGGCTTCTACAGACTGAGGAGGAGTCAGAGAAGGTCCTTCACAGGCCTGATCTAGCCAGGTACTTTGGGAAGGAGAGCAAGAACAGCTGTGCCCAATATACCTTCCATAGGGACAGAGTGAAAGAAGGAGGCTCTGGAGTGTCTCAGATTTAGATGATTAAGGCTGTCAGGAAGACCTAGAACTGAATTCAGCTTAGCCCCCTTAGAAACTCCTGAACTGGTTTGGGGCCAGCTCCTTTCTTGCGGTTCTCCAAAGCTGTATATAGTAAGTAATATTTCTATAAGAGAGATGCCCCCTTCTCTGTCTGCCCCAGGACAGGTGAGTTCACCTGGCAGGCTGTTGACAACAGTCCCAAGACTGATCACTTAAGGGAGATGGGAAGGGCATTTTCAGAGACAGGTTCATGGTTAGAATTCACTTCCCACACAGTTTGGGCAGAGACAGGGGCCTCTAGGGCATGTCTACACTGAACTCACTGGTGTAGATGTACCCAAGCTGGCTTTGAGTGAGCTTGAAGAACAATAAGGATGAAAGCAGTACATACCTGGGGCCCTGCATGGGGATAAGCAAGCTTGTACTGCTGCCTGTGCTACTGTGACTATTGCTGTTGTTACCTGAGCTAGCTCAGATGTGTCTACATGCACTATAACTGCAGTGTGGACACACCCTACACTCTTTAGGGGGTGGTGCAAGGGCCATCTGGTTTCTCACATTGCTGCCTGAGTGGCTTGCCTTGTGAGTAGGGCATAAGGGGCTAAGACTGGTGGTGTGAGTTTTGATCAATGTGTCAGTGTAGCTGCTGAATATCATACACGGTATGTGTGTATGTGTGTGCATGCACCATGGGAATGACCGTGGTGGGTGCATTTTTATAAATAGAGCCACTCAATTCCTTGGCAGTGAGCCGTATAGACCCAAATACTGGGCTGTTGTGGTACTGACATGAATGGGAGAGGAAGGGCTGGCTGTTCTCCAATGGTAAGAAGCAATAACCAAAAAAAAAAAAAAAAAAAGGCAGCTCTGTTCCCTATGCATTTTAAGAGTAATCCTTAACTGCCTTCTTATGATCTACCAGCTATTTCTCTGCTATGCAGTGTTCATTAGTTAATCAATTGCTTAACAAGTGCACGGTGCCTTAAACATGTTGGCTAGAATTTTCAAAGGAGTCTAAAGGACTTCTGGCTTTCAACTGGATGGCCAAATCCCTCAGGTGGCTTTGGAAATGTCAGCAGCAAAGTGCTATATAACTCCTAAGTGCTGAAGGCTGTAGAACAAGAGAGTTAAATTGTGATAGATAACATGGCTTCTAAACAGAGGGAGTTACTAAAGTGCTGTCCACAGGGCTGGCCTTTGTACAAGATACATAAAACACAGTCCCTGCTCCTAGGAGTTTACAGTCCAAGGGTATGTCTGGGCTTCCAGCTGGTAATGTGAATTCCAGCTCCAGAAGCCATACCCACACTGGCAGTGGCAGGACGGGCAGGTTATGCACACACACACTGCTGGAGAGGCTAGGTAACTATTTGAGGCAGCTACCCCTCTCACCCTGGTGTGGCTACATTTTGTTTTCAGCATGTTAGCTCAACTGGAGCTACTGTGGATCTGTCTCCTCAGGCAGGGATTGACATCTCCAGCTTGAAGCATAGACGTTCTGTAAATAACAGGCTGTGTTTGCAAGAGATTTAACTGAAGGCAAGTCCATGTGCTATGCTGCCAAGTGGGACAGAAGGATCAGGCACCCAATTTTGGTCTCTTGTTCCCTGGTTTCTGCTCTGTGAGGCAGGACATAGAGGTTTGCAGAGGTGACCCTTCCAGTTTATTGGGCTGTGTTGCACTGTCACTCACTTTTTTTAACTTCTTCCCTTTTCCATTGCAAGCTTCCCACTATTACAAGTACAAGCAGCAGTTCATTTTCCCAGGTAAGTCATTTCAAAGTGACCATAATCAATTGTTGTGATGTAGTGCATGCAGAGGTACCTTTCTTTGATTTGAGAGAAGCAACACACTCACTATCCTGAGCGACGCTCCTTACCATCACCATTTAGGGAACCTGGGGGGTGCATGGGATTGGGCTGAAGAATCTTTAATCAACTGGGATGTAAAGGGGGGAGGAGTTTGGATGTGTTCCTTCCAGAAATGAATCAAATGATTATGATTTGACTAAATTTCTCAGGGTGAAGTTCTCCCCTGTGCAGAGGGTCAAGTTTAAGCCTCAGAGTGCAGGTTGGAGGTGAATGATGCCTGCACTTTGGGCTGGCTTTCTGCACAGGCATGAGTTTCACCCTACAGTAAGTAAAATCACCTATGAGTTTGCAGTGTATTTCAAGTGGGCCAGTTTCTTCTGAGGCTGTCCCAGCGGGTATAAGTGAGATGATTGTGGCTGCTGCCGGTTTGTAAAGCCCTCATGGCAGGCAGGTAGAAGGAGGTTTGAAAAACCCTGTACACAGGAAACAGGTATAAATCCATCCCCGGGCAGGTCTGGTTTCTGCCGCAGTTTGTTAGCTGAGCTATTGAGCCTAGGGAGGAACATTGCTGTGACTTTCAGCATAAATGGCTGTGAGCCATGGTGCAGGAGGGAGGGGTGGGCCAGCTACAGGAAGCAAGGAGAAACCTGCCAAGGGCAAGAAGTTACAGTGGAAGCATCTGCTTTCTGGCTGCGGCTCTGGCTGTGACCGTGAAGGGTGAACTTCTCATTACACCAAGGCTGCCAGTGCCAACTGGAGAAGCTCCTCATTGGCGTTGTTTATGGACTACAGGTTGAACCTCTCTAGTCCGGCACCCTCCGGACCTGACCAGTGCTGAACCACATAATTTGCCTAGCAGCATTACCAGCACTCCCACTGCTCACTGGGCTCCTAGGAGACACTGAGGGGACAATCAGAGCTAACTAACAGCACAGAACACTGAGAGCCAGGGCTGGTGGCTGAAAACAAACTTTATGGGACCGTGAGAAACTTGGCCACACCCATGACAAGTGCACATCAGGCTCGCTAAAGTCATGCTGGATCACAGATGTTGCCACACCCGAGAGTGCCAGACTAGAGAGGCTCAACCTGTACAAGGTCCAGATGAACCGGGAGCAGTCTCTCTAGGTCTGTTGTCCATCCTCTGCGGGTCTCCCTTCCTGTTGAACACCAACCGCCTGTGCATTTGTCTGTCTCTCGAGCCCAGAAGTGGCCTGATTTCACAGAGCTTTGTACCGCATGGAGTCACAGGCGCTTTTGCAAGAAAGTAGGGATATGAAGAGGTTATCCAGTAAGCATCACCCTTAGGGCTGCTCCAGCTCCTCTGGGCCCCTACACAGGGCTGCAGGCTCCTTGCCTGCATGGGGGCTGGGAGCCAGTGGCAGCCTCAGCCCTAGGGCAGGGGCTGGAATCCCTGGGCTGAAGCGGTCCCCTGCCCAGGAGCCTGCTCAGTTGGTGAACTGGTTAAACGTTAGGTTAACCTAATGTTAACTGGTTAATTGATTAATCAGGATTTTGCATCCCTACAAGAAAGCTCAAAAGTGCTGAGGGATGTGGAGCATCCTGACTCGGTAGTTTTTTTTATCCCTCCTTTGCTCAAATGCCTGTGGTTCTAGTAGGTTCAGTGCCATGGGAAAGGGAGCATCTGCACAGCACTCAGTAGGAGCCAGGATGTGGCCATTTCATCTCCGACTTCCTCTTTCCTGCCAGCCTCTCTTCTCTTTCTCCACTTTCTCCCCCCCAGCCAGCTTTCTCTGCTTTCCCCTCCCTCTTCCAGTGCCCTCCCCGCATCTCGCTTTGAAACAGGGCTTGCTATTCTCCTTCCACATCTCTGACCTGGTCTCCTGTCTCTTGAAGGACCTTCCCCTGTCAGAGGCAGTTATCCCCCACATTGGTTGGTTGCTTGATTGGAGGGGCCACTTCTGGGCACTTGATGTCAGGGTGTCCTGAGTTTGAGCAGAGAGGCGGGGTCTGAGCTCCTCTGCTGTATGCAGGTGTGACACCACTGGCGGTAGCACAGTCACTCCTCAATGAGTCAGAGGAGACTGTGGGCCAGGGACTTGGGGAAATGCCAGGAAATAATGGTCACCTTACTGCAAACAAACTACCTAACTGGGAAACTGAACTTACAACCGCTCTGTTCTACCAAGTGTTTCTCCTTCTCTGAGCTCTCCTTTGTTTTCAGACGTTGTGCCTGAGACACCAACCCGAGCACCTCAAGTTATCCTTCATCCAGTGCATTCCAGTCCAATGTAAGTGGGGCTTTTGCCTTGTCTTTTTGAACTTCCTCCACACATTGTGTTCTTGACTCTTTTGTGCCCCATTTCCTGAAGATCACCCACTAGGGGGACTGGTTGGTCTGCGGGGTGGTGCATGTGTAATCAGGTCTACACTAGGAGTTGTGAGAAACCTGAGTATACTCAGTGAAGATGGAGTCTTCAAAGATTTTAGGTGCTAAAAAAAACTAAGAAGTCTATTCTGAATATGTGCAAACTAACAGTTTTCCAAAGGCTTATAATTTGGCTAAATTAGGGTGGATTTTTTGAGACAGCTAAAGGCAGGGGTGTCCAAACTTTTTTCAAAGAGGGCCAGATTTGAAGAAGTGAACATGCGTGAGGGCCGTCCCCGCACTCTCAGCCCCAAGGCGGAGGGCCCGCAGGGTCGGAGGCGGGCGGAGAGCACAGGGCACGCCGGCCTCACGGCGGCCCGGGGGCAGGGCGAACCCGCAGCCAAGTGGGGGAGCGGGGCTGCGGACGTGCCCTACAGGGCAGGCTCTAGGACCGCGGAGGCCATGGGCGGCAGCGGCAGCACGGCCGGAAGCGGTGCGCTGGGCACGCCAGTTCAAAAGAGCGCCGGGGAGCCAAGAGGGAGGAAGCGGGGGCCGTATTAAATTGGAACACGGGCCGCAATTGGCCCGCGGGCCGGACTTTGGACATGCCTGGCTAAAGGCATCTTCCTGACACAAAGGCCAGAATTCTCCTAAATTTCAAATTCCTATTTCAAGCACAGGGTTGCTAGAGACGGCCAAAGAAAAGATTCCAATACTGTTTTACCATGGCCAAAACATTTTTTTTCTGTAGGCTTGTTCTCAGAAAAGGCTGTGCCATTTTGTCTCAAATAAAAACAGTCAAACAAAAAAGCAGTCTGAAGCAGACACCTAGCATGGAAAACTTCAGCAAAATGGTTAAAGTTTGGCAAAATTATATACAGTTGAAAACAGGAAGCTTTGGATAACCTTAATAAAAGGCAGCACTACGAACAATATTTGTGAAGATCCCTAAAGTTTGCAGTAGGTGTTTCAAGAACTCCTGTAACTTGGCATATAATTGACAGCTAGGGAAAGCTTTCTTCAGGAATCTTTGGTATTGCTTTTACTTCTGGCTGATTTACTTGTTTAGCTCAGGTGTTCCCTAAGATCTTCCTGCCGAATGCTCTGATCAGTGCTGCAATAGCAGCACCCAGCAGGGCTGTTACATTTCATGTCGCAATTCCTTTTTATAAACTCCATGTTTCAGGGGTTATATAACTCAGAAATGTAGCTGATAGGATCTGAGCCCAAGCAGACGTGTAGTTTCTATCAGGCTCGCCCACACTTTTCTAAATACATCGGTAGCCTCTTGGGAGGGCTAAAGAACTGCATTGGGGTTAATGGTTGCCAACCTTCTAATTGCACAAGCCTGAACACCCTTGCCCTGAGGCTTTGCCTTTGCCTCTCCCCTTTTCTGAGGCTTCCACTCCCCTCTTTCATTGCCCACCTTCCCTCACTATCATTGGGTGGGGCAGGGATGTCTGGGGGTGCTTAAGGGTAGGGCCACAAAATGAGAGGTTTAGAGTCTTTGAGTGGGTGCAGGGCCGGGCCAGGGGCTTGGAGTGCAGGAGGGAGCGCAGGCTCTGGGTTGGGGGTCAGGGAACTCAGCGGGTTGGGGTGGAGGAGTGGGCTCAGGGCTGGGATGTGGGTTGAGATGTGGGAGGGGATGCGGGCTCAGGTAGGATGTTTGGATGTGTGAGGGTTTCTGACATGGGGCAGGGGTAAGGAGGGGTGTGTGGCCTCAGGCCAGGTGGCACTTGCCTCAGGCAGCTTCTGGTTGGCAGCACAGCAGGGCTAAGGCAGGATGGCGTGTTTTGCCATAAGGCAGAAGTGCAGCAAGGTGACTGCACAGTACGTACTACCTGTGCCCAAGAATGCCACCCTTGCTGCTCTCAGTGGCTGCAGTTCCCAACCAATGGGAGCCTTGGAGGCAGTGATCGGGGCAGGAGCAGTGCACAGAACTTCCCTGACTGCCCTTGCACCTCAGAATCGCAGGGACTTCGGATATTCCAGATGTTTCTGGGAGTAGCATGGACCCTGGGCAGCAGGGAGCCTGCCCTATTTCACCGCTGACCAAACGTTAAAAAAACCAGATGCCTGACCGTCTTTAATCTCTGTTCAAGTGAGGCTATACAATGATGAAGGCAGAGCTGCTGCTGGCCTGATAAATAATGCCCCAGTGGCTATTTGATAGCTTGCATCTCAGTGAAATTAAAGATCAAAGTCCACTCTGCAGCTCAAGCCAATGCAGGAAAGAGATGGGGATCTTACACCCAAATTCCCCTTGCTTCCCTCAAGCATGTGTAGATTTTGTGGGACAGGATGTACAGCTGTCACTCCCGCCTTCCGGTACATGAATAAACACATTCACATCAGAGGCACGTTATAGTAAAATAGGCTCAGACATGTGGAGAATGTATAAAATCATAGAATAGTAGAACTGGAAGGGACTTCCGAGAGATCAAGTCCAGTCCCCTGCCCTGATGGCAGGACCAAGCACCATCTAAATCATCCCTGATAGGTGTCTGTCTAACCTGCTCTTAAATTTATAAAATTGAGGACCAGATTCTGGTCTTACACTTACACCAATGAAAATCTGAAGTAACTACATTGACATCATTGATGTTACTCTGAATTTGCCACCAGAGTAGTTGAGAAGCACTGAATTGATATGGGAAGCAAGATCTAATCAGTACACTAAAGAATAGGTATTATGATGATGATGATGATTTCTATTATTAAAAGCAGGGTGCAGAAAGCTGCTTAACTGACTCGACATCAGCTATAACAGACGAAAGCAACATGGTTCTGTGTTAGTCTGATATAGTTTTCATCTGTGTAATTTTTGTTGTTTTGTGTGCCAATTATAGTATCAGGATTGTCTTCTCATTTACACTGCTTTTGGGCAACTCTGACTCCATTGATTTCAGTGCAGTTACTCCAAATGCACATTGGCATATGGCAGGATGCTCAAATCCTACCTTAAAATTATCCTCTGAAAGTTTTCCCCACTACATTTTAACTCTTGAGGTTTGATTCTCACTCACGTGGACCCCTTTGCTCTGGCAAAGTAGCCTTGCCATAAATGAGAGCTAGACTCCAGAAATGTAAAATACCTAACATTGGAGTGTGAAGGAATGACCAAAGAACACAGCATGCAGACGAGGACACAACAAAGACTTTTCACTGGATGTAAACTGATACAGCAGTCTGTGATAGAGAGAGCGGGGCATT
Source organism: Pelodiscus sinensis (assembly GCF_052426305.1). Classification (NCBI taxonomy): domain Eukaryota; kingdom Metazoa; phylum Chordata; order Testudines; family Trionychidae; genus Pelodiscus; species Pelodiscus sinensis. Next base: position 8,764,991 of record NC_143085.1, read on the forward strand.
TAACTGACAGTAACATCTGAGTGAAGGATTGAACTGGCAACTGCACATAATTCACTGAGCTCTAACCAAGCAGTGCACATCAGTAATTTGCAGAAACAAATATTTTAATGGTCTCTGATACTCTAATAGCAACTGAACTAAGGAGGAGAGTCAGGAAAAGGCTATGGCATATGAATGCCCAAGAGGTCTGGGTTAGGCTAACTAAGACTTTGCTCTCCTACTTTCACCATAAATCTCCATTGTAACTATTTTCAGTGCTGTCATACTTTGGTGCTGTGAATTATCCCTGCTGTTACTACTCATGCTCTGTTGTGAATGCCTTCTTATGAATACTTATTTTTTTGCTGTTGACTTTGTAGTAGCACAGGGAATTCCTAGCATGGACCAGGATTCCATGGTGCTAGGTGCTGTCCAAACACAGAACAAAAAAATTGCCCTGCCTCAAAGGGCTTCCAGTTTGATAAGACTGTTCCCGGGCCAAACCCTGAGGCTCCCAGGGTATGTCTAGACTACAGGCTTTTGTCGACAGAGGTTTTGTCGACTGATACTGTCAACAAAGCCTCTGTCGACAAAGAGCGTCTAGACTACATCCAGTTCTGTCGACAAAGCAAGTTGCTTTGTCGACATGAGAGTGTAGACGCAAAGGACAGTAGATGCAATAACGCTTTCTGTTGGCAGAACTCTGTCAACAAAAGGCGTTATTCCTCGTAAAATGAGGTTTACCGCCGTCGACAAAACTGCTGAGTTCTGTCGACAGAACTCGACGATAGTGTAGATGCAGGTATAGTTTTGTCGACAAAATCCTGTAGTCTAGACACACACCTCTGTCGGTGTTTGCTCTGTCCTTGTTTAGGCAAAGTCCCTCAAGTCAATAGGAGTTTGCTTGTGTAACCTCACCTGGGGCATAGGATATGGTGCAGTCGTTATTATACAGTGCCTGGCACTCTTCTATGCTCCACAAAGCTTTAAGTACCTCCGCGGTCCTGTTAGCTCTGTGGGGCTACTGAGGTGAGTAAAGGCTGGCCTTTGCAGGATCAGGGCCCTTGGGAGCTAGCATTAAGGATGTCAGACTCAGGGCACTATCTATCTATCTAGCTGTATTGTAGAGTGTGTCTGTCTGTCTGCATCTGTTTGGCTGTTTGTTCAAGAACTCCTCCTAAACTGTAAGAGCTAGGGAGTAGCAAATTTGGTAGGTAGCTTCCTCTTAGCCTAACTTAAACCAAGGGTTTTATGCCAGTGTAACACTGGATTTAGTTGTGCTTGGAAACAAGGACGTGCCAGGAATGGGGCTGGTTTTGATAACATAGAATGGGAGGGGGCAGAGAAGAGAGATGTAATACAGAGAGTGGTCACCGGGGGCAGCTGCAACACAAATTGTAGCCAGCAGGGCTGGGGCTCAGCTATCTTGCCTGCCTCCAGATTGGGTAAGGCGCGCCTGCTACCCCAAGCCTAGAGCCTGCCCCCGCCCCCAGACAGGCTGTGGCGAGACCATTGGAGGGTGGAGCCAGCCCGCAGAGTCCTGCTTCCCCCAACAGGCTGCGGGCAACCGGAGGTTGAGGCAGGGCCAAAGAACCCCAACTCCCATCTGACAAGCATGCGGGTCCGGATCCGCCCTGTCCTGGGAGGAGCCACCCTTCAGGGAACGCAGCCATGGCTCCTTGGGAGCAGACACTGGCCAGGGAGCATGGCCACTCTCGCTGCCACAGGTGACACCAGTAACTGCCCCCCCCCCAGATTCCTGTCCTGAGCCCTGAGCCCTACACCTCCTAGCTGCCTTGATTTCTGCACCCCCCAGTTCCTTCCCCCTACTCTGAGGTTGTCACCCCCTGCCTTGAACTCTCCCCACACCTCCTAATCCTCTGCTCTAAGCCTCTCCTTACATATCAACCTTCATTCCAGCCTTCATTTTCCTTTGGTTTTTAAAAATAAAATAATTGAAATCAAGTGTGTACATTTTTAATTTTTTTTTTCCAGAAAACAATCCCCAAAATGCCTTCAGTTAAAGACCCGAGCCACGCCGGGTCCATCTGCTAGTAGTTACCTCATACTTAAATCCAGCGCTACAAAGGTTGTCTCTGTTTCCAAGTCCTGCCTACCAAGTGCAATGGGGAGCTGGTATCTCAGCTATATAGGAAGTCTTTAAAGTTCTCCCTCATTGGTAACCCAGAGATTCTAAAATTATGACAATCAAAAACGATCTGCTTTTCTCTTATGTCAAATAGAAGGGTTCATTGCAGCTTCGTCTTCCAGCATCTGTGCTAGAGAACACTGTCCTGTCTTCCTAGGACCCGGGCCTCCTTTGGTTCTTAATCCCTTTGTTATATTAATTGGTGATGAACTTGAGTCACGCAGCTGGGGTTGGAACATTCTTAATGTGAGGAGGGCAGTTAATTGGGACATGATGGCAGGGAGGACTCTTTTCGGACCTGTCTCTTGAAATTAGCATGCCTGCAAGATGTGGAAAGCCTGAGGTTTCTGAGTGCTGATTTTCTTTCCAGCCCTCTTCTGGTGTGGCTGTGTTGTGTGCCGGGAAACAGAAGGAACTCTCCAGGCACATGGTGGCATATTAATTTGTTTTCTTTTTAACAGCCTTGAAGGAAATCCATTGCTTCAAATTGAAGTGGAACCAACATCTGAGGTAAGACACACAGGATACTGCAGGCCTTTTATTTCTTTTGCAGAACGAAAGGAAAACTTTATGACCCGAATTTTGTTAAAATAAGACCCTGCCACGGCCTATTGCTTTGGCATCTTGCCTCCTTTTATGATCTATATCGCTTCTCAGAGACAATTATATGGAGCTGGCTGGTCTCAGCATTGTGCTTAATAGACCGTTATATTATGTACATCTCAGAGTGCATTACACTGAAACTGGCATAAAATTTGCATCTCCGCTGTGAACTGGCCAGTAATTGAATTAATGGATAGATCTGATTCTACTCTCACCTTTGCTGGCTTTCATAGAATTATTGCCATGAACAGCACTGGGAACAAATGGGGAATCAGTCTGGAAGGTGAATTGATGGCCTGTTAACCCCCGGAGATCCCCATGCAGGCGGCAAGATATTAGGGGGCAAACACAGACTTTAACTTTTGATTACAGATACCAGGTTGGCTGGTCTGCTCATATCAGGTGCAGAGCATACATACAATGGGCATGTCCAAACAATTTTTTAAAGCTCTTAAGTGATTTAGGAGCACAGGTTCCACTGATTTTCAATGTCACTTGTGCTTTGAAGTCACTTAAGTACTTCTGAAAATCCCATCCTAAAAGCCAAAGGGACTGATTCTCAGCTCAGTTGCATGGATTTTATGCCAGTGCAACACTTCTGTGGTGTCACACCAGTGCAACAGAGCAGAGGATCAGACGCAAATGTGTCACAGAACCGAAAGAAATTAGTAAAATCGTATAGGACACACTCTGATCTAAATCCCTCTAGTTTTCCCTGGTAATTTGAAAGGCCTTGAATTTGTGTGTCTACAGCAGGGTTATATATTAGTGCACATCACCACAATACTCAAGTGTCTTCCACCTAAAAGCCACTGCAATAGCATAAATCAGAGGAGTAGCCAGGTTAGTCTGGATCTGCAAAAGAGATAAGGAGTCCTGAGGCACCTTATAGACTAACATGCATCTGACGAAATGGGTCTTTGCCCACGAAAGCTTATGCTCCAAAACATCTGTTCGTCTATATGGTGCCTCAGGACTCCTTGTCGCTTTTGCAATAGCATAGTCTCTAAAGGCATCTAACTTCAGTTCTATCTGTCCCCTGCATCTAACCATCACTGTAATGTGTGTATCTGCCAGAGTGCTCTAATTGCAGTGACAAATTGTTTCAATTAATTAACAATGAACAATGGCAAGAGTCACTTGTGAATAATATTTGATTGGTTCAAGTATCTATCTGTCCTCATAATATGTGTTAGTCTGATCTTCTATTTACTGTTCACTTGAGGGACTTTTTTTATGGGGTCCAAATTCTGCTCTTGTTTACAGTGTTGCAGCCGCACTGAAGGCAGTCTGCACCCATATAAAAAATGTTGTGCAGTAATGGATATTTATTTCGGTCTGCATGGGAAGAGCTATATTTCATGCATGAGTGGAGGGGATTTACACAGAATGTACTAAGACGTTTCATAAAGAAATGGACTCTGGATAGTTTGGAGAGTGTTTCAAACTTCAGCACTCTGGGCACTGCAGTAATACTGGGGAATCTTAGCCAGGCGAGGCTGAGTTTTGTAGGCTCCAGTGCTGGTGTCAGAAGAGTTCTTTGAGAAAATATTCTGTTGCTTTTCAACTTCTTGCTTTGAACAGTTGTTTGCAAGTTTCCATGGCAACTCCCTGCAAAACAAATGCTTCGTTTCCCCCTTCCACTGCCCCAAAAGCACAGAGCAGCTAGATCCACGCAGTCAGTAGCGAACTTTCTGGTGCTCTCAATGTGCATCTGGTAGGTTTCTTTTCCTGGCTCAGGGAGTGCTAGAGTTTGGGCTGTGGCAGGTTTTCATGTCACCCAACTTTCCTGAGCTCTGCTTGTGTCCCCTGTTAGCCCTAATCCCCAAGCCTCTCACTCTTGGCCTCACTTTCAAGCAGCTTCCAAGAAGCACTGCTATACCACAAGCTAATCCCTTCTCAGCAGAGACTTGGCACCTCCTCTCCAGGCAGGCTCTCTTCCACATGGTTAATAGAGTGCCACGTTGGTGTGATCCCTTCCAAATCCTCCATCTGCCACCTAACCAGAGTAGGAAGAAGAATCAGGGAGAGGTGAGAGGTGGGGACAGGGCATTCTCAGGGTGTGGCTTTGACCATGCCTGGGTTCCTACAAACCCATGTGCTGGCAAAAAGCTCACGGCATAGCTGGGAGCATGATGGTTGCATCATTGGTAATGGCAACCTTGTTAGCAGCTGTGTTCCATGCACAAGTAATGGAAGCAGACGTTCCCTTCTCGTGCCTGCTTCTTGCACGCACAGAGGCAGTGGGAATGGGGCTGTCTGATCCTTGCTCTGACACACCGCTCCACTTGTCTCCCTGCAGAATGAGGAGGGCAACGATGAGGCCGAAGAGTCTGAGGACGACTTTGAGGAAATGAACCTCTCTCTCCTCTCTGCTCGCAACTTCCCACGCAAGGCCAGCCAGACGAGCATTTTCCTCCAGGAGTGGGACATCCCTTTCGAGCAGCTGGAGATCGGGGAGCTGATCGGCAAAGGGCGCTTTGGACAGGTGTTCCACGGGCGCTGGCACGGCGAGGTGGCCATACGCCTCATCGACATTGAAAGGGACAACGAGGACCAGCTGAAGGCCTTCAAACGGGAGGTGATGGCCTACAGGCAGACGCGACATGAGAACGTGGTGCTGTTCATGGGGGCCTGCATGAGCCCTCCCCACCTCGCCATCATCACAAGGTAAGCCACGGGCTCTGCCACCATGCTGTGCAGCTGTTGCTAATCCATCACAGAACATGCGGGGCAGGCTGTGAAAGCAGGGTTGTAACATGGGCAGCCATGCTGAGGGGCTGGTGTATTGCATTGCTTTCTCCTCCCTGAGCAGCCGGAGATGATGTGTTGGCACTCCAGAGAGAGGCCTGGGCTTTTGGAACCTGTATATATAGCTGACAGAAACTGTGATGTTTGAGAGAGTAGTATCTGGAGACTTTAGCATTCTCTGGGAGACATGCCTCTCATCTTTAGGAACCACAGATCTAGGGACCAACCTAGATCTAGGGTCCACAGTGGTGTTGATGACTAAACTCTGGCTGTAACTGAAAGCAAGGAGTCAGCCGTTCATATATTTCAGCTGTCTCTACAATCCTCTTGATGCAGTTATGACTGACCTTCTTGGGACAACTAAAATTCCCCATAGAGACTATGTTGATTAGGGCCTTGTAACAGCTTCTGAATTTGGTCATGAGCAAGGAGACTCTTGGTTTGGATTGGGAGAGATGTCACACGCTTTGTTTGTGAGCACGGATCTCTAAATGCAGCAGAGGGAATTGCTGCATTATCCGCTTGTCTTGTGTGTGAAGCCATGTGAGTGGTGCTTCTGTGCTGGGAATGGGTCTCATTAAGCCAGCTGAATAGTCCGTGCTGCTGTGTAAGGACAACAGACTGACTACAGCTTTGACGGATAACTTGGTGCTTTGCTGGTGCTGTGAAATATTCACAAGCATCGAAAGACGTGATGAGTTTTAAGAGGCCCTGACTCAGGAGTGTACGACAGGGACCTAAATAATTATAAAGAAACCTCGCAAATACTGTATATCTGGGTTCCCTTGTAATACTGTGTGATCTGTCACAGTCAGGTTCCATCTTAGAAACAGGGAAAATAACCCTCTATAATAGTTAATGAGTATTTACATGATCCGTGGTCAAGTTATTGTGTGAGTAGACAGTTATACAATTAGGCTATGTCTAGACTGCAGGCTTCTTTCGAAAGATGCTCTTTCGAAAGCATCTTTCGAAAGAGCATCTTTCGAAAGATCGCGTCTAGACTGCAGGCGGATCTTTCGAAAGAAAAATCCGCTTTTTCGAAAGAGAGCACCCAGCGAGTCTGGATGCTCTCTTTCGAAGACGGCCTCTTTACATTGAAGAACGCCTTCCTTCGAAAGAAGAACTTTCGAAGGAAGGCGTTCTTCCTTGTGAAACGAGGTTTACCGCCATCGAAAGAAAAGCCGTGTTCTTTCGAAATAATTTTGAAAGAACGTGGCTTGAGTCTGGACGCAGGGGAAGTTTTTTCGGGAAAAGGCTACTTTTCCCGAAAAACCCCCTGAGTCTGGACACGGCCATATTGATGCCCGGATTGGATCAATTTCTTCACTCTTAACAAACTGGCAGGCTCTCTTCAATAATAATACATTTACATATTCAAGGACATTAACAAATGAACCCTTACAAAACCCCCAAAGGTAAGGTCTGTTCACTTTGTTCCCATGTAGCAGATTGGGGAACTGAGGCATGGAGGTGAAGTAATATGAATAAGGACACACAACAAGTCAGTAGCAAAGTCAGGATTAGAACTCAGGCTCTCCTAACTCCCAACCCTATGCTTATTTCCTCAGACTTCATTGCACACAGCTATAAAAAAAGGAGGACACGAGAATGGATTAACTTGTTATAGGCATCGGCTAGATGGTATTCTCCCTTGGAAAACCTGATTCTTTTCTTTCCTAACCCTTACCCAGTGGTCATCTAATCTCACTGTGCAACAAGATTAAAGAGTTTATCTTCTTATTGGACAGGTCCCATCATGTGACAATTTCCACAAGGCTGCTCTGTTAGCCGGGGCTTCAGCATCAACTCTTTCCACAGGTTAAATTATCATTGTAAAGTTTCTGCAAGGTGAAGCTAAATTTCCCAAGTTCTCTTGGCAGAATGTCGAAAGCCCAGGCATTGGAAGGCTTCACAAAGCCATTAGCTGTGAAATATTTCATCATCCTTTCCCTAATCTCCCTTGAAATGGCCCATTCCCAGATTGGTTGGTCCTGGTGTGGCTGAGTAACCTGGAACAAAGGAGAAGTGGTTCCTGCTAGCTCTCTTAGGGTATGTCTAGACTACATGGCTCTGTCGACAGAGCCATGTAGATGAGTTTACTAGACATAGGAAAATGAAGCAGCTATTTAAATAATCGCCGCTTCATTTACATCAAAATGGCTGCCGCGCTGTGCCGATCAGCTGTTTGGTGGCACAGCGTGGTAGTCTGGACGCTCCGTGGTTGACAAGGGAAGCTTTTGTCAACAACCCCGTTATGCCTCGTGGAATGAGGTTTATCGGGGCGGTTGACAAGGGCTTCTCTTGTCGACCGCGGAGCACCCAGACTACTGCGCTGTGCTGCCAAACAGCTGATCGGTACAGCACAGTGGTCATTTTGATGTAAATGAAACGGCGGTTATTTAAATCGCCGCTTCATTTTCCTATGTCTAGTAAACTAATCTACATGGCTCCGTTGACGGAGCCACATAGTCTAGACATACCCTTGGTGTGCTGCACCTAAGGTAACACCAGGAGACACAGACCCCGTGCCACCTGTTCCAGAAAGACTGTTATCAGTTGCTGCTCTTGCTCTGTTTAATTAAGCTGTTGTTTGCTGCAGCACTGACCTATGGAGCCTCAGCTCGGGGTCCCTGCTGTCCCTAATGCTCAGTTTCTGCTTTCATGCTGTCTTGTGGTTTTCATTAGGTCCTAGAGAGGCTTCCAATTCAGGATGCTAGACAGGAGACTCAGGCAGGTGAGAGGTCTCTGCAGTCCTCACTGGAGTTGTCATTGTGGAATGTTCAGGGGTCGGTTCCTTGTAACCCTTGCTGATGCTAGATGTGTGTGGCGAGCCAGCCCAGGGCCACACAACTCTTACGGCCCATCGAACCTCCCCTCTCCCACCCTTCAAAAAATACAGGGCTAATGGAGGACTGAAACAATGCCTGGTCCTTGAGCTGGAACTCTGAATGGGCAGAGGAGGGGAGGGTGAGAGAGTGGGGCTTACCTGCAGTGCAGCGCTCACTTTGAAGTCAGAAGGGCAGCTCGAATGGTACGAGCTTCCAATGGAAGGACCAGACAGCTGCAGAAACAGGAAGAGCCTCAGAAGTTGTTGAGCTGGCTCTAATGACATCTCTACTTTAATTCTACAGGGGATTTGTCTCTTTCGCCAATGGCTAGTAGAGATGTAAAAACCTGTTGAATTGATTAACCAGTGAAAGGGGGAGCCCAGCCAGAGCAGGTTCTGTCTGCAGCCACCCCACTGCAGACGGGGGCAGCTCCAGATGGGCTGGAGCAGCAGAATCGGGGAGCTGCTCCAATCCCCACCCGTTAATTGGAACCAGTAAACATCATCCATTAACTGGTTCTTCATTCACATCCTTAGTGACTAGGATTTCCATATCCCTGGTGGAAAGGGTTGGGTTTTAGCCACAGATGGTATAAAAATGATCTTTAGGACGTGAAAAGCAAAAGGCCCTTTTTCTTTTCATGGATAATCCTCATAAACTCTAGTGGTGAATTTAAACTGGATTTCAGCACTCTGACCTGTTATTGAGCACTCAGTCAAAAATTAAAAACCAGTGTTGATCCATTTATGTAGTGTCAAATGCCACGCTGGTGTGTTGCATAGTATGGAATTGGCCATTCCAAACACCTGTGTGTGTTGTCCCTTTGATACAAAAAACTTTTAATGAAACCCTTTTGATACGTATTTGGGCAGCATTTAGATTCCTTTTAATATCAGGACTCACGGAATATCTTTCTAGCTACAAAACATATTCGTTCAACGGCCTTTTCATAGAATTTCAGCAAGGTGCCGTTTTTGACAGCTTGACAAAATAAATATGTGCACCATGGGAGCTTGATGCATTAATATTGGATCGGGAGAGCTTTCTGATCTGCTTTTTTTCCCCATATGTTTCCATTCTTTTTAAGGTCAGAGTACAGCTTTATTGGATTGCCCTAAATAGAACGCCTGTCCCTCATGTCTGCAAGCGCTGAATGCTTCTGGAGCTGACGTTACTCTGTGTACATACGAGGCTGAATTGGTTTGCACGGCTGGTTTTTAAATCACAACTGGAACCCTTTCTTGTTTTCTGCTGCTTGTAATGCTGCTGAATGGGGAAGTGCCCCAGTGCCCTTGTGCTACGTGCTCTGTAAATATCTTCTATTATGACTGCGCTGGCCAGTTTGGGAAGGGAGGGGTGTGCAGGCAGAGTCGCAGATGAATCCCAGTGAATTTTCATTAGTACCGTAGATACACTCATTTTGTGACACATCCATCATTTCTTCCATTGCTTCCTGACTTCTCTGTTCTTCTGTTCCTCTCCATGTGGGGCCCCTCTCCAGGATCTGGATGGAGGGGTCAAGGGGGACACTGGTGATGGAATGAGTGACAGCACATGAGGCAGGAATGGGGCTTGTTAAGGAATGAATCTGAATGAACAAGTCCATTCACTAAGTTTGGAGAGTTGGGTTTCATCCACAGGCTACTGATACTTTAGACCTCACGGCCTGGCTGCTGCTTCCCGTGGTTTCATGCCGATCTAGCAAGCAGCTGAGCCTCAATGGATCCTGCATGGAAAAGGCCTGGAAGGGAAAGAGCAGCTGCCCTGGAAGATTCTCTGGGTTCACACTGAGAGGCATGGCGCTGGAGGAGGCAAATGCTGAGCTCCACCCCTTCCACTTGAGGCTCCAGCCTCCCCAGACCAGGAGCTTCGGGAGGGTGAGCAGCAGCCACTGCCTTGGTGCAGCTGAAGCCCAGGCAACCTGGGGACTGGAGGATCAATAATGTTCAACTTCATTGCCTGGCTTGGGGCCACAGTGGGCAGGATCCAGGCAGCAGAGGGATGGTGCCGAAAAATATTTATTCTCAGCTAGCTTTGAGGGGAGCCATAGTAGGAGCTTTTTGCTCTCCTCTGAGCCCCTCTGCAGGGTGTGCATTGTGGTGCTAGGGTCTATGTGCATTGCCTGCATGTGTGTTTTGGGGTCCTAGGTGCATTGTAGAGGGTGGGGGGCTACATTCATTGTGTGCATGTGTTCTGCAGAAGCAGGTCCTACGTGCATTACTGCATGTATTTAGACCTATGGCCTCTGAAAATGGAACTAGTGTCAATGAAAAAAGGTGTCATCTGTTAAAGTATCTGATCCAATCATAGCCATTGTTTTTAATCTTGGTCTCATTATTATAAGCAGCTGACTGTCAGGTATAGGCTAAATCTGCCTTTCCCCAGTCCTTTTTGGATTTAGTTTAGGGCAAGTATCATCCCTAATAGCAACCTAGTAGTTGTGATCGCTATGTAAGATATTTGCCCTTCATAGGCAAAGAGATAAAGTTTTATTTCTTCTTATAACAGGCATACCTAGAAGCAAATAAAGTTCTGACTGTGACCTTCAGGGAACAAGTAGATGGTGAATTCAGGGAGGGATTGAGGCTCATTGCTTGGCTTGGGGATGTTAGCCTGACAGCTCTACTTGCCACTTGGGGCTCATTAAAGATAAAATCATTTGAAAAGTTCTGAATTTCCTAACCTGTTTCCCACATCTATGCATCCTGGTGGTGGCTGGTGGGGGAGCGTTTGCAGTGAGATGCACAACTCCGGGGCACAGGCTGTCATCCATAGAGTGCAGACTGACTTCTACAGGTCTCCTTCCCCTCCGCTTTCCTTATAGATAGAACCATTGTCCCAGAGGCAACTCCAGGAGATAGCCGGTTGTGGGTAACAATGCCCCTTTTTTTCCTGGTCACACAGGGTACATCTACACTGCAGAGGAAGATTGAAACTGCTGCTGTCTATCTTCCAGCGTTTGAATTAGTGGATCTAGTTAAGACAGCTAATTTGAACTGAGAGGGGCACTATGGTCAATGGTAGTAACCCTGCTTCCATGAGGAACAGGAGAAGTTGCAGGAGGAGTGTGCTCTCTTCAACTTCCTGCAGTGTAGACAGCTCCGGAGCAACTTCGACTTCAGCTACTCATTTTACGTAGCTGAAGTTGCATTTCTTAATTTGACTTGGTCTCGTAGTGTAGACATACCCACAGTGTTTGCTATCCAGGAAGGAAACGTTTCTCCACATTTGGAAGCAATCTTCTCCAAGCTATTAAAGAAATCTCTGTTTCTGACTTGCTGTTTTCTGACCTGGGCTACGTCTAGACTGCATTGCTTTTCTGGGATACCTCCAGTATCCTACAAAAGCAACGCCGTGTCCCAGGAACATGTCTGCTTTTTCAGAATTTTTTTTTGAAAAAGCGGATACGCTCTTTTATCGTTCCTGTAAATCTCGTTTTACGAGGAATAAGGGACGTGTCGAAAGAGCACTTTTTTCCGAAATTTGGTGCCATGTAGAATTTGATGCCGTGTAGCTTCTTTTGATAGTAAAACGGAAAAAGAGACACAATTTGCACACCACGAATTGCGTTTCTTTTTCCGACTTACCATTGCAGTGTAGACCTAGCCCTGGTATTCAGAGCACTTAGCATCCTGGCAGAGCTTTTCAGCAGAACAAAGAAATCTGTGGTGTAAGAGGTAAGAAAGAAGTTTTTTTTGCCTGTTTTCATGATTATAGCATATACTAGCCAATTAGCCCGTCATAAGACGGGATTTTCAGGTCTCTCCTCCACGTTGGTTTTCTCTTCTGAGCCTCCAGTGTCTCATTCCGTCTCTCTCTCTCCTCCTACTACCTCCCCCCACTCTCTCTCAGCTCTCCTCCGCCTCCTGCTTCTCTCTCCGTCTCTCTTTTTCTCTTCTCCTCCCCCTCCTGCCTCTCACTCGGGGGACCGCGGAGTCTGAACGGTCACTTGCACCACTTGCTCCCATGTGGCGGCCTGGCTGAACGGTGCAGAAGTCAGCCGAGCGCCACGGCGGGAGGCGAAGGGGGGCAGGACGGTGACATTCACGGCCAGGGGGCGGGGCCTGGAGCCACTGTCACACCGCACATCACTGCCCTGCCCCCCTTCTCCTCCCGCCTTGGCACTTGACTGACTTCTGTGCAGTTCAGCCAGGCCACTGCTGGGGAGTGAGCAGCACAAGCAGCCATTTGGGCCCCGCACTTCCCATGCAGCATGGGCCGCCCATAGGGAATAGCCAGTATTTCAGCAACAGCTGTTCCAAGGGGGAACAGCCAGCATTTTAATCAACAGCGCCCCCCAGAGGGAACAGCCAGCATTTCAATCAACAGTGCCCCCCAGAGGGAACAGCCAGCATTTCAATCAACAGCGCCCCCCAGAGGGAACAGCCAGAATTTCGGCGTTACAGACTCTCAGACTCTGGGCTACTATATATATGATGTGGGGTTTCACCAGCAGAAAGGTCTCTCCTCCCTCACTCAGACACCCTCATCATCAGGGGGTCATTTCAGTACCAAACCAGGCATGCTTTGCATATGCTGTGCATATTAGGGATCTTAATGGGCAATGGTTAACTGGTATCTGGGAAGCATCCCCAGGCCTGTGGCCCACTGCAGGTGTAGGGCTACTCCAGCCCCTCCATGCTGGTTCTGGCCCCGTTTAATCGGTTAATCAGTTAAACTTAACGTTTTGCTGGTTAACTAATTAAAATGGGATTTTACATCCCTACTGCACATGTGACATTGCAATAAAGTACCGTAGCTATTGCAGCCTAGGGTGCTTCTATCAGACTGTCTCACTGCTGGGAAACAGAGGCATGGAGAAGTTAAGTGAACTGACTGTGAACACATCGGGTGTCAGTGGTAGAGAATGAATCAGTTTTGTGCCTTCGCTTCTTGACTATTCTACTTCTCTCCTTGTTTCCTGAAATGTCTCTGAATATTACTGGTCTAACAAGGCAACCCTTCAAAAGCGGCGAGGAGTCCTGTGGCACCTTGTAGACTAACTGAAGTGTTGGAGCATAAGCTTTTGTGGGCAAAGACCATGCATCTGACGAAGTGGGTCTTATGCTACGAAAGCTTATGCTCCAACACTTCAGTTAGTCTATAAAGTTCCACAGGACTCCTTGCCGCTTTTGCAGATTCAGACTAACATGGCTACCCCTCTGATACAAGGAAAACCTGTTATCCATATAGGAAAGGAATGATACAATTGCTTCATGGCGGTCATAACTAAGCACCAGCATTTTGATTTGACGCCTCTTGGAAGCAGTCTGGTGGTAATTCCTACGAGAGTTTCTATCCGAGCTGCTAGATTTTCCCTGAGGTAATGATCACTGTGGACAGTTAACATTCATCTTAATTTGACATTAGCAGGAATGAGCAGGAGTCGTTCTGTCCCGAGTGCTGCATAATAGATGGTGTGAAACCGCAGAAGAGAAATAGCATCAAACTCCTCAGCCCTGTAGAACCGAGGATTTTTTTTAAAAAGTCCAAACATTTATACTGCAGATGAAAAATTCCAAGTTCTTTTGGCAGTTTGAAACAGAGAGCATCATGAAATCTTTAACACCACTACGCTACAAAGAACATCCACTAGGAAAAGCAGTCTAGTGGTAAGAGCAAGCTGGAGGTAAGGAGGGAGGTGTTGGCCATTGGAGTCCTGCTGAATCCTGACCTCCATGGGTATCCTCAAGCAAGTCACTTCACTCTTCCACTCCTACGTGCGTCAGCCCTTACCTATCCCACAAGGAGGCTAGAAATCCCGATTAATGGGTTTCCAGTGCTTGGAGGTCATTAAAAGGACATTTGATGATGGCAATGGTGTTGTATTGGCTCCAGCCTTCCCTGAAGGATGCAGTCTCAAAGGAGTTATAGAGATGTAGGACAAAAGTCCCAGGTTCTCCTAGACAAAAAGAGAAGGAGATGTGTCTGTTTATTGATCCCCTTCCGGTGTGTGTCTCATTAAGCCTTTCCTGCAAATATATTTGTGCACACTGAAGCCTTTTTTGAGAATCTATCAATAGCCCCAAGTTTGAAAACTGCTTGCAGGCGGGAACAAGCCTTTAAGAAGTCAATGTGAAATGTAGAAAAGATGGAATTTGGGCCAAAGACTGTGGGGCACTTCTAACTCCCTTTGACTTGTATGGGAACTGCAGGTGCTTGACACATCTGAGAACAACTCCAGTTTTATTTAGGAGCCAGCTGGTGGCACAGAGGTTTGAAGCTTACTCTTCAGGCCTATGTACCTGTGCTGCTCTGGATTTTCAGCAGAGTAACGGAGAACAGAATTGATGGCTGCGCATGATTTTGTCAAAGGATGCATGGCATAAGGAAAAAAGGGCGGTGTATCCTGATTTATAGTCCAGGAGCATCCCCAGTGTGCACAGGAGTCCTGTGAGAGCAATAAAGAGTAATAAGTCAGAACCCTAAAAATATGCAATAGTGTAAGAAGTATTTACTGATGGCGCCTTTCACCAGTGGGACTGTCAGTGTCTTTTATGGCAGAGAGAGCAGCCCTTGACACTCCCTTGCAGTAGATGGTGGTGGTAGTTGCGGTGGTTATTCCCATTTACATGTCTGGAGCTGAGCCACAGGGTAGTGAAGCAAGTTGCCCAAAGGCAGAGCACGAGTGGGAATTCTGCCTGCCAGCTTTGTGCTTTAATTACACATCTCCCATTTTACGGCAGGGACTTTCAAGGAAGTTTAAGGGAATTAGCTTCCCAGTCATGTGACAGTTCTTGGAGTACCCAGGATTGTGAAGTGCCTTCTTGCCTCCAATGTGTCTTTCTTGTGGCTGCTAGATATCAGCTCTTATCACCAGCAGCCTTTCAGCCACGTAAGCAATGTCATCTGGGCTCCGCCTCACCCAGCTTCATTTTACAGGGTAACAATAGGTGCATTCCCGCCCCTCAGAATCTGTTTGATCAGGCCCTCAGGCCCATATGCAGGGTATGTGTGAAGGGTGTGAGTGCACCCCCCTTCATGGCCCCCCAAGTAAGTGTGCTCTGGACAGCCCAGGGAAGGAAGGCAGTACAGAGAGCAATACAGCTCCTACCTTCCCCCAGCCAGCCGGGGCACGCTTACTTGGGGGCTGGTGGGGGATGGAGGCGCTCACGCTCTTGTGGTCCACATTTACAAAAAAAGCACCTCCCCCCCCCCCCCCCCGGAAGCTCCTGAATACGAGCTTGTTGATAGCTAGGCTCTGACACTGGCCATGCACAGAAATTCCAGCTCTTCTTGCCCCCAAAGTTGCAGTGTACCCCAGTGGACCAGCTGTACCTTAAACCACTGTGTCTATAAACCTGAGAACAACTCCAGTTTTATTTAGGAGCCAGCTGGTGGCACAGAGGTTTGAAACTTACTCTTCAGGCCTATGTACCTGTGCTGCTCTGGATTTTCAGCAGAGTAACGGAGAACAGAATTGATGGCTGCGCATGTTTGTGTCAAAGGATGCATGGCATAAGGAAAAAAGGGCGGTGCATGGCATAAGGAAAAAAGTGCTAGCACTTACAATACAACAAGAGAAAGGTTTTTTTTTATGACAGAGTAGTGGTTCCTCTGGAAACAAGAGAGAGCTGTGGAAACAAATGGTTATAAAACAAAACCATCAAACACAAAACTAGGTCTACATATTATTATCTAATACATTAGACTCCTCCCCAGTTCATTCTATTGCAGAGCTATTATTAACAAAGGCAACGAGAGGAAAATGATCTATCAAGCTAATAAAGAATATAACTGTTGCTGCTTTGGGGAGTTTCAGATCTGGCTGGATTCTCAAGAACCAGGATCCAAATGTTCCTCTCAGTGACTTGATACAGAGTGCTTCTCCTTAGTCTGCCATATACTGAAAACAGCCTGTTGTTTCTACTCACAGGTGAAACCCTGTCTTGATGTAAAGTTGTTTTTCTTTAAATTCAGGTTATTCTGATTGTTTGCTGCTGTTGCTGGTTCGCATCCCAAATCTTAGTAGTGCTTCAGCTCTAAGATGAGCCTTGTATTGTGTCCCCATCGAAACAGGGTGGAGTAGTGACTCCCTCTTGCCCAATAGGCCACCAGAGAGACTAATTATCTCCCGGTGACATTATTCCTTACATATTATTTCCCCAGGCATCTTGTAAGGGTTATGAATCTTGACAAACTACAAGCTTTCTGTAGATACCTTACATGTTTCTCTTAACGGATGAATATCCTGTAAGATGTGTTTGGTGAAGTAAGTTTGTCAGCTTTGAGATAAAAGCATAAGAACAACCATATTGGTTGGACTGAAAGTCCATCAAGGCCAGTATCCTGTTTTCTGACAGTGGCCAATGCCAGATGCCCCAGAGGGAGTGAACAGAACAGAGAATCATCAAGGGATTCATCTCCTGTTGCCCATTTCCAGCTTCTGACAAACAGAGGATAGGGACACCATTCCTGCCCATCCAAGCCATTGATGGACCTCTCCTCCATGAATTTATCTAGCTCTTTTTGAACCCTGTTAAAGTCCTGGCCTTCACAACATCCTCTGGCAAGGAGTTCCACAGGTTGACTGTATGTTGTGTGAGAGATGTCTTCAAAGAAGAAGGGATCCTTTACCAAGGAGTTGCTGTCACAGGGGTCTGTCTTCATTCAGCTCCTTTGAAAATCCTAGTGTAAAAGCAGACCAACATCCATGTTGCTCAGCACTTTGATTGAATGTTGAACATGGTGAGAAGCATGTGACCTATGAACTGGGTCTGGAAAGTAACTTTTTAAAGGACAATCATATTCCAGAATCTACTCAAAGGGGGTACCCAAGCTGAATACACAAAACTGTGGCAGTTTGGCAAGCCCATGTTGTAAGTATTGGAATTAGAGAGTGCTGAAAGTGCTGCCATACCCAAAGTTTGAAGTAGTTTCTATATACAGAGTTCACCATTTGATTCAATGGTTCTCAGCACCCCCAAGTGTAAAATCTCTTCCTGCACCCTGGCCCACATTGGAGTCTGTAAATAAGTTTTTCTCCAGGTCCCTGCGGTAATGCTGATTAAATAGTCATAGAAGGAAGTGTAGTATTTAAACCTTGAACATTTTGATGAAATATTAAACATAATCACTTTCCTTCAAGCAGGATGGGAATGGCTTTACATTCTTTTACCCTGGGCTCCCATGCTAGCCTTGTCACTAATGATGTCTCTCTTTGTAGAAAGATGGCAGTCAGTTCAGAAGAGCCAATCACAATTAGGGATCTTACACTCAGGTACTTCTTACTGTTTCCCAATTAATTATGAATGCACCATAGACATGCCAGGAGTCCCAGGCCTCCTTCTCATAGGTGGCTTATCAAGTAAACTGCCAAAGATTAAAGGAGTATTTGCTATGTTCTTCCCTCATGGCAAAGCAAACATGTTTTAATGACATGGAAATCATTATGCACCGCTAATTAGCAGTCGGGATGGGAGGCTGAGTGATGGATAGAAGATTCCATCAAGTATTTCAGTAGCATCTCATCTAACTTCCATGCCCAGCATGACTAGATGGTAACCTCGATAGGCTTTATTCTGAGGCCTGTCATCAAGAATCCCATCAGATGGAATCAATAACAATTACATGGGATTTTTTCCAAAGTTATGGGCATTAATTGTTTCTTCCCTCAGCTGGCCTGTGCCTAGTTTAAATGCCCATGCAATATGCAAAAAGCATGGGCTTGTCCTTTAACTCAGGCTTTCCAAGATTGAAGCTTTGGGATTTAAATAACTGTTCTGGGCAGCTGTGGTCGACCAAAGTGATACTTTTGTGGAAGTGATTTAGGAAGAACATTCTACCTTTTCTGAACGTACATAAGTAAAACTGGAGGAGATTTGGCTGAATCGACAGTGTTTTGCAAACCTGGTGCTTAGTCTCCCTGCAACCTGAACTGCAAAATCCCTGGTTAGCCCAGGATCCTTGGCAGGTACACTGGGTAATAAGCAAATTAGTATGTGGGTTCTTCACAGGATATTTTTATGGGGTGTGGAGGGAAGAGCAAGACCCTCCCTGCTATGAGACATTGAAGGTACCATTCCGTAGTCAGGTTGTTTCCTGTACTTTTGGAAGGGGCTTGTAGGGGTTATTGCAGTACCCTTACCCCAGTACAATGTGTGTCCATTATTTTCTTGGCATGTGCCGGGAATCCACCAGATGGCTGTGTTTGAGTGGCGCTAATTCCTGCCTAGACATTTTGTGAAGCCCCTTGGAGAAGAGCTGTGTCGGTCTGAAATCCTGACATGAACCAGCGCGCCCCCATCCTACCCCTGTTCCCTTCTGGGTTTATTAGTTTTTTCAAGCAGTGAAGGAAAACAGCGGCGCTTAATTAACAATCGGACGGCGTACACAGAGATGTCAGTGTGAGGCGTTCCAATGTGTGGGAGGCTTGTAAATCTCCAGGCTGGTTCGAGTCGCTGGGTCATCCTCCCCCATGAAATGTTTGCAAACTAGAGGCAGTCTGGAAGCATTTCAAGGCTGAAGGTGGGGAAGGCGGAAGCGTGACAGTCTCATCACTAGCTCCCCCTGTCAGAACCCTGAGATTCCCCTCCCTACCACATCACTCATGCCCCCTCGTGAGACTCCTTTTATACCCTTTTCCTGCTGGAGGGGGAAGATTTCCCCACACTTCCCTCTTCGGCTGTCTGTGGCACTTTCTGGTCAGCTGGAAGGTTTGTTGCTGATTGAAGTGAAGTGTTCCCTTACCTCAACCATCTGGGAACTGGGGCTCTTAGAGCTCTTGCTTGCATCAGCTTGGAGCTGACCAGGCTGTAACCTTGCTTGGTTACATGTGCAGAGCACTGCATGGCAGCTGGACTTCTTTGTAACTTTCCCTCGTGCTAGGATTCAGCTGCCAGAGCAATAGGAAGGAGCCACTTCCCTCTAGCATGGCTTGCTTCCCTGCCTTTCTATCGGGGTTGGCCCCTGAAACAGCCCTTGTTTCTCTCTGGTTTCAGTTTTCTTAGTGTAGGCAGAGCTACAAAGCCGCTCTCAGTCTGTCTGCTATTTCCCAGCCCTGTGGAGCTCTTTGGAGGAGGCCTTTCCTCTCTCTACTGGGATGAATCACAGCAGTTAGAGTTGGAGCCAGTCCTGTTTGCTCATTTCACTCCCATCTTCCAAGGGGACGATGCAGGACTGCACTCCCTTTGCTCATGGTTGGCCCAGCCTGGCTTTTGCAGTCCTCAGCAATGGGGCACCCATCTCTTCCCTACAGAGTTCTTGCTGTCAGGAAGACCTTTTGTTAGTCAAGCTTGGACTTGCCCTTTTTGGGGTTGTTCCACAACTCTCACTCAGGCTCCCCTGCACCACACCCAGTGCTCTGGTCCCTGGCGACCATGTCACCAAGGTCTCGATAAGCAGCCCTTGATCGGTTTTCATTTGTTCTTGGAGCTGCCCACATTCAGATGAATTGTCTGACTCTTCTCCATTGGTTTCCTGTCCTCTCCAGTTGTGTCTTCTCTCTGCCCTTTGCTTCTCCACGTCATCCTGCAGTTTCTTCCTTTTTCTTCTGCTCTGTCCCTTCTGCTCCACTCCCTTCCCCATATTCCCATCCCTCAACAGCTCTCAGATGGCACTGGCCACTCCTCTGATTGTCCTTTCCTGTGGTATCTCATCTCCCCATGGTAGAAGAAGGCAGAAGAAGCAACAGACAGGCTGGCCTGTTGGGGCCAGCAGGGAATGGATTAGCACACAATCACCCCTTACATAGGTGACCAGCTACACAAAGCGGCAGGGTGGAGATGGGTCAGGTGTGGAAAGCAGGAAAGTGCCCGTGCTCAGTGTGCTGTGACACACAAGCTGTATGTTTGTTATGTGAGGGGCATGGGAGGGAATTCTCCCTGTCCCAGTTCCCGCAAGACAGACACATTGCCCTGTGGGAGCTCTCAACAGAGACTTGAAACTTGCAGCTCTTCAAAGTCTCTGTCTGTGTCAGTTCTGCTGACCGTCCCAAGGTCTCCTCGGCTCTGAGTGTACATTTTACTGTGTAATGGGAAAGGGATGAGAGGTGCGTTTCATGTATTTAAGAAGAGGAGAAAGGGAGAAGTGTGTGGAACTCAACGACTCATTACACCATTCAGATGGTCTTGTTCTTTCCAGCATGGGTACTTTGCAGGATCCGTGTATACTCATCCTAGCTGGAGTTACTTGGCGTTGCTCGGGGCAGGCGGGAGGGGTGAGCACGGGACCTAGAGTAGGCAGGGTAGCCCAGCTCGCGCCCAGGGCTACAGGTGTCGCGGGGGGCAACGACCCCACCACCCGCCCTGAAACTTTCGCCCCGCTACCTGCCTCACCATGGGGCCACGCTGGGGGCTCCCCTCTCCCGCGGTAAGCAGGTGCCGGGCTCACCATCACGCAACCAGGAAGCTGTGCTGGACCCCGGGCCACTCCCAGTACTGCTGCCACCCCCGCCTTGCTGGGCTCGCCCTGCTGCATCTGCAACCGCCCCCTACTGGTAGCCGCAAGCTCCAGCCCGCCGCTCGGCAAGCCTCGGCCGCCGCCAGAAGGGAGGGGCCTGAACCGAGTGACATCACGGGCGGGAGGGATGACGGGGGCTCTCCCGCCCCGGCTGTACCTGCGCAGTGGAACGGCCTGGTAGAGGTGAGTAGGGCAGCTGCCGCTTGGAGTGCCGCCCCTCACCTCACGCCTCCGCCGGTAGCCTTAGAGAGTGACTGTACCTGCAGCTTCCCATGAGAAGCCGCTTCTCCCCACATGGCCAAAAGGACTTTAAAACCTTCTCCTGGAGGAAAGGTTACCCCATAGAAAGTTTGGTTGCGGTAGCTCTTACAGTGCCCAAGTTATTAGAGCACAAACTTACAAACATTCTCCTTTCTATATTAGATTTGGAGATGAGGGATCATAAGATGCGATCCAAATCTGTAACTGCTGCTTTGAGGGGATTGGTTGCTCTGCTGCATAGGTCTTCCCAGCTCAGAGGTTTCTTCTGTAAATTTTTGTTGCCTTTTCTTAACTCATAGCCACATTTGCCCACTGTGGTGCTTTCTTTCTGAGGATCTCTAAGGACTTTCCTCAACTTAATTCTCAGTAGCCCTGCCAGGTTAGGGCAGGACTGGTTATTCCCACTTTCCCAATGGGGAAACTGAGGCATGACTCGGTTAAGTAACTTTCCCAGTAACACAATGAGTCTGGGATGAAATCCACAACAACCTGTTCCTCGCTCTGCCCTTGAGACAGTGCCTTGCTCTTTTTTCCTTGGGAGAGTTCTCTTTGGAAGCTTGCCAAGGGCTTGGTGTTTATGAAGATTAGCAGTGTGGGTAGAAAGAGAGTTCAGAGTGTCCTGTCCATCCTTCCCCTTTCCCAGCTTGTGTTATTGTCAGTGAGCTGGAGAAGTAAGCTGTTTGCGCTGGTAATCTTGCTGCTTTTGGACCCTTCCAATGTTTGGGCTTAGTCCCCATCCCACCCTGGGTTTAATTCCTTTTCTCCTGTCGCTTTTGGCTGTGTCCCCTCCACCTCGCTAGCATTTCAACTAATGAACCCCATGAATCACATCATAAATAGGTATTGACAGCCTGCCCAGGGCTGGATCACGATGGATTGACTCGTGGGAATACTGTTTTCCTCAATCAATAAGATGCGATGAAGGGGAATAAATCTTGATAATGACTGACAACAGGAAAGTCAATACATGTATTAATATGTACATTCGGAGAGCATATATTTCCCAGCGAGAGACAGCCTGCGGGGCTGTGGGTGAGAAAAGGGACTGAAGTACCCCTGGATGTTAGGGTGTGTGTGAATGGAGGCAGATGTATTACTACTGGAGCAAAAGCATCAGCCTTCCAGACCTACATCCAGAGGTGGTGATAGGCACAGAAAGGCAGCCCATGTGATGAGTGAGGCTTCACCATCCTATCCGGGGAGCAGTGATTTTTGGACAGTCCCAGGAAAGGTGCTTTGTATTTAGCCAACATGTTTTGGTGTCATGGGACTTTCCGTGAACTTGCGGAAAGTAGGCATGGGAGAACACTCTTGTGCTGTCCATTCAGGCTCTGTCCCTACCGTCCTGAGTGCATTTCTCCCGTCATGCCATGGGCTTAGAAAGTCGTGGGACCTGCAGTTGAGTTCCCAGTGCTTGTGCTTGGGGGGTGAGCACGGTGAAAGCCTAGAGATCCCCAGCTAAAGAATGGTGGGGCAGTACTCAGTGGGGAACACCAGGAGACATTTGCCTCAAGCTCACGCAGCCATGCTGCTTTCAAAGCATGTAAGACAGCCAAGCTTTGTGATTTGCTCTAACTTCTGGGCATAATTTGAGGTGAGAGGTGTGTAACCTGCTAAACTCTTCTCAGGCTTGGGTCCTGAGATGCTTTGCATTGTCTCTGCAATGCCTTGGCCACTCAGCTGAGCTGAGCTCACTCTGACAGCCCCCTGATTTAAAAGGGAAGGGCTTGGCCTTGTGTCCCAGATCCATGGCACTCTTTGTACCCCAAGTTGGTGACTTCCTGGACATGAGAGCCACTGTAGTTCTGGTCTACGTCCACTGCTAAGGGCTTGACGGATGCAGAACAATTTGCCAACGAAGTTTTGGAACACAGGCACAAGAATGGACATGTGCTGAAATGACCATTTTTGGATTGGTCCCTGCGCATTTCGATTCAAAGCAGCTTTCGGGGAGGTGAGAGAGAAGGTCTCATGGATGGGACACTTGCTCTGCCCATTCAGAGTGATCTGGGACGAAAAGCTCTGCTCTGAAAATACAGGGCTTGAACCAGGGTTTTCCACATCTCAATCCTGTATCTCCCTCCAGCAACCAGGCTATAGAGCATATACACAGTGCTCCCTCTTTTGCTGTACATGCAAAGTCAACATAGGTGATTAACACTCAGGTCTGAGCATCCTTGCTCTAGAACCATGCCTGAATTAGTGCATCCTCGGTGTATCTGCCCTTTCCCTTTGTGTGTCTGGGAACAGATCCCATGATATATTGTATGGAGATGCTCCAGGGTGCTTTCCCTGCCAATTGTGCAAGAAATTGTCAGTCCCTTGGGGAAAGTTGCAGCCAGGTTAGGTGGGCTAGCTTTAAATCAGGCAGGGCAGAGGTTTTGCAGTGTGTAGGTTAGAAGGGGTTGGACTAAAACCAAGGCAGGAGTCCAGTTTGACTGTGCAGTATAGACATACCCTGTGCCATTCTCTCACTGCCACCTTGTGTCTCTCTACGTTTCTCTCTCTGTTTTGGGAGGGAGTCTTAATAGGAACAGTTGTGCATTTTATTATTTAAATGTCCCATGGGCCCTTGCACCCAGCAGTTGACTGTGTAGGTAACTTGAACACGTCTTTACTTCTGATGTGATTTTTGAAGCACACAAGATATTAACCTCCCAGAGTGGTAGGGAAGGGAATGCGGACACAATATTCATTCTAAAGAGCTCTAGGGCTCTACTTAATTTAAACCCCCTCGGGCAGACATAGGAAAGAATTGTCTGAAACTAATCTAAATTGCTGCCTGATGTGATTGTAGGTTCAGATGGATTTGGCGCCAAGTGTGTTTTATTTAACACAAGGGAGAACTGACATTTCATGGGTTCATACTGTCTGAGTGCTTCTTATGCTCATCTAGTGCTTGGACGGTGAGACCAGCCGGAGTCACTTCCTTGTTAACATGCATTAACATAATGCTGTTGGATTTAGGTTTCCAGCTTGGCAGAGAAATAGTCAAGGGAAAGCCTTTTTAAAAACAAACTTTAAAGTTTGTTTCAAAGTGTCCATACTGAAAATGGCAAACCAAGCTCTGACACAACACAGCACTTCAATCATTGGGATGTCTAAAGTAAAACACTTGCTGGAGAAGAGTGTTTAAAAGTGAATGTGTGTTTGAGTGCTTTGCTGAACTGTGGTTCTCTCCAGGCTTCCTTTTCACCCCAGTACCATTATCATTCAATGTTGCTATTAACCTCTTACCTACTACCTGCTATTAACCTCATGTCCTCTGCATCTGCCGTCAGAGTGGGTGGTTCCGTATCTACAGGCTTCCCTAGTGAGGAGATCCTCTTGGGAATGAAGATTATTGAGTCAGGAGCAATGTTCCCTCTAATCTTTTCCATTCATGTGAGGAATAAACTTATTTATGTGCACCAAGGCATATGTGAAGGTGCACTACCAGTAGAAACAACACACCTAGCTGTGGGTGCGCTGCTAAAAAGCTTAGCTGTATTAGAATCTCTCCTGAGTGGCCGCACAAGTGCACAGCTTACAGGGAACGCTGGTCAGGGTTTACTGGAGGGGAAACACAGAAAAGTTTTGCTTGGGACCTTGTATGCCATAGGGAGAGGTACACACTTACCACCAAGTGAAATGATCCACTCTGCATCATTCTCCTTTCCCAGTGACTGCTCAGGTTCGTTTTCATCCACTTGTGTGAAGATGAACTACTGGGGAACAGCTCATCAATCTTGTGTGTGCTGCTTGATTTTTTTGCTAACTGTATGGTGGAGATGATTTCCAGGCAGGCCGCTGTTTTAATCAAAAGGTTTGTCTCTTCTCTCTTCAAAAGAAGATATTTTCTTCTTCGTTGTCTTCCTAAAGTTCAAAGGACTAGGAAGAACAAGGAGAAGAGAATTTATTAGCCACCTTCAAAGGGAAGGAAGGGGTCAAAACTGCTTTCTGTATTCCTGTATATTCCACCAGCCCTCTTCAAGCCAATTATAAGCACATCTTTTCAAAGGCAAGCGAGAGCAACACGAAGCGTCAAGTGTTCTCAGTTGACTTGTTTGCAACAGGGAGTAGAGATAAGCCATTTGGGACTGTGGTTGCATTCCTGGATGTTAGCTGTTTTACAAATGGCAGGGAACAGCTTGTCTTCCCTGACAGTATCTTAGACTAGGAAAAGCTCCTTGAAATAAAAATTCATTTAGTTTGCTTCCTCTAAATAACTTGTTACTTCTAAAGCCCTGACGGAATTGTAGCCATTTTCTGGGGAGGTTGGTCTTCTCCTCACCCCCTTACCTTCGAGTCAGCTGACTTCCCTTTAGTTATCTTGCATGCCAGCTGCTCTAAGTTCAGTCAAGAAAATTCTTCTGTTTAAATAACATCCTTCAAGGGATGGCATTTCATCAAGTGGAGGTAGGCAAGGTGGGGAGATAGCGAAAGAAGGACAAGAAAAATAATAGTCTTTACAGCTGTTCTATTTCTTTGAGCTAATTTCTCCTGCAAAGGCACCTCCAAGTGTACCTGAAGCTGAGTGGTTGCAAGTTTCCAAGCCACACAGTTTGCCATTGATTAAATCCCTATTTTACCATTGGCATTTTGGCAGTTCCCAGTTCTAAACAGGCAATGTGATTGCTGCCTGTTGATAAGACTGGATTCTATGTTCCGACTTGTCTGTAGGCTAATTAGCCACTATACCAAGTGCTTGTGTGTAGGACACAGCCATGAGCATCTGTATAGGCTATGCCCTCATCCTGGACGTACACTTGAGTAACTTCACTCACAGGTGCAGTACCCTCAGAAGAGTTAAGGGTTTTGCCAGGGTTTGGAATTCTGTGTATACAGAATTGGTATAGCCATGTTCATCCCAATGGGGTTAGACAAGGTGGGTGAGATTGCATCTTTGATTGTGAGACAAGCTTTCAGCAACATACTTTTCCCAAAGTTGAGGGAGAAATGTATGTAGCTGAAAGCTTGTCTCACAATCAAAGATGCAATTCTCCCTCACCTTTGGGAAAAGTATTAGTGTCACAGCTAAGATTAACACATAGTTTAGCATAAGTAATTAGCATATATTCTAAGGGACCATTCAAAGGGAAATTAACACCCGTATAGTGATAGGACCAAAAGAGGGGTTAGTGATTTTGAGAATACTGTAATAAGCCATACATTCAATGTTTTCTTTAAGGATGTTATAATTTTGGAATTGTATGGTATTTTCTGAGAGCACCACAAACGTTTCTCTCAAAGCTTCCCACTTCTGTACCCACAAACCTCCGACTGTTCTACTGTTAGAGGTAAGTGTTCATACCTCCATCTTAATAACGTTTGGGTAGGGTGTAGGAAACGAAGACACCCCAAGAGCTGCTATTAAATAGTACTCCCATCAGAATTCTGGGAGAACACCCGGGTTTGTGGAGTGGAAAAAGGAGGTCAGGGAAGGAGGGAAGTGTTATTTCCACACACATCTTAGAGGCCATTATGCAATGAAGGAAAATAACATTTAAAACATTTTGAGAAGTTTGTCATTAGTAGTTCCACTCCCAGTACTGAGTGTCTGTGTCAAAGGAACCCCTAGTGAATTACAGCAACAGGCAGAGGTCTGAGTAAGAGGAGCAAGATACTGTTCTCATAATCATAGGATTGGAAGAAACCTCTGTAGGTCATCAAGTCCAGCCCCCTGCCCAAAGCAGAACCAACCCCAACTCAATCATCCCAGCCAGGGCTTTGGCAAGATGGGACTTAAAAACCTCTAGGGATGGAAATTCCACCCCCTCCCTAGGGAACCCATCCCAGTGCTTCACCACCCGCCTAGGGAAATAACTTTTGCCAATATCCAACCTAGACCTCCCGCACTGCACTCTCAACTACCCAAGAACTCTGCCAAGCCCACAAGCCTGTTCTTGCAGCAGGCTCAGACTGAATCTCCAGCAGAAAACATCAGATTCTGTGGCAGTCCCGAAACACGGACCTGCCACCGAAGAGGAGAGGGGAAAATGACCCTCTTGCTGATGCTGGTATTTCCAGGGGAAAAGAGGGCATGCCACAGCCTCACTCCTCCCAAACTCGACAGTGGGGAAGTGTCTGGGGCTGGCTTGGACATCTCCATCCCAGCTCTACAGTGAGCCTGGGAGCTGCCATGAGCTGGATTTTACCATAAGTTAGTGCTGGAGGAGTCTAGCAGTTGTGTCTGTCATATAGAGCTGAACACAGTGGAAGGTTCCCCTTCCCCAATCTTTGTACCACAGTAATAGTATGGAAATTGAGTAGCTTTTTAAATAGAACCTATTTCTGCTGTCTGTGGGAGTCCAGTGTGCAGAAAGGCTCCTGGATCCGGCTCTTCTAGTGCAGTAAGCCATGTAGCGCTCAGATAGACCTATGGTCTCATTTCTCTGCTCAGCTGTGTCTGCATAAGTCAGAATTAACACTGCTGGATGAAGGCAGAGCTATATTTAGGTAAAGCTGGTGTAAATGAGAGGAGAATCGAGGCGTGTTTCCCTGACATTATGATCAATTACTGTGCAGCCGCACAGACCTGTTTGGGGATGATTTATTATTTGTATCCCAGTGGTGCTGGGGAAGCCCTTCTAAACTTGCAGCCTTGTTGTGTGGATAGCTGTACATGCACACAGTAAGAGGTAGAAATCTTGCAGCCTGAATAGATGAGACAGACGAAGGCTGGGCAAGGATTGGGGGGGGGAGGGGTGGAGTGGGGAGGGTGTTATCCTCACCATTTTACATGTGGGATCTAAGACACAAGAGAGACTGAAGGTTTGTCCACATGGTGATCTAGCACACTTTAAGTCAGAGTGTGAATGTACAGCACATGTGCCTGCGGCACATTAAGTGTGCCGCAATATGCTTTGATGTACTGCTGTTTGAAACAGCTGTCATTCCCAGTGCACTTGGGAGTTTCTCGTGTGCAGCAGCAGCGTCCGCATGCTGACTTGGTATGTGATGTGCTAGAACCCTGTAGGTTGACACTACGGCATGCTGCAATTTTATGCTCCCCTATAGATAAACCCTAAGTTACTGGCTCAAGGTCACAACAGAATTCTGTGGCAGAGCTGAAAATCAAATCAAGCCCATGTCTATGCTACAAAATAAAGTTGACAGAGTGTGTCCTCAGTAGTGTGGCTACTTTTGACTTTAAGAGAGATGCACCATGGGTAGCCATTCCATAGTTCCTTCTGCCCATTTGCATTCTGGGTTAGGATTCCATTTCCTGATGGGACAAAAACATTGCAGCGGGTGGTTCTGGGTACATGTCATCAGCATCCCATAATGCACTTATCTGCTCCCTCCCTCCCTGCTTGAAGGCAATAGCAAACAATCTTTTTGCAACTTTTTCCGTGATTATCTGTGCGGACCCCATAGCAAGTATGGTCCTTGCTTGGCTGCAAATTGCTGTGGGAAGCATTGCAACCACCTCACGCAATATGCTGACGTTTGTTCAGAGTCTAGCCAAGGGCCACCAGCACGAGGAAGAATTTGAGGAGGCCACAAACACAGATGCGTAGGAACCTATTGAGCAGTTGACGTATGTTGGCAGCAATCGATTCTGTTGACACAGTGGAATGCTGATTCTGGTCCCATGAGACAAACACAGCCTGGTGAGACAGCATAGTCATGTAGCCATGGGACAAGTGTCTGCAAAACTTTTGCATGCATAAGGCCACTTTCATGGAATTTTGTGAATTGCTTTCCCCCCCCCCTCTCTGAAGCGCAGCAACACCTGAATGATAGCAGCTCTGCAGTGGAAAAGCACACGTCAATAGCCCCGTGGAAGTCTGCCATACCAGACAGCTACCGATCAGTTGGGAACTGATGCATAGTGGCTAAATCTATAGTGGGGGGCTACAGTGATCCAAAAAGCAAATCAAGATGCTTCTTCTGAAAGAATAGTGACTTTGGAAAATGTGCAGGACAAACTAGGGTTGCCGGGTGTCCGGCATTGTACCGGACAGTCCGGTATTTGAGCGCTCTGTCTGGTAAAAAAAAAATCAGAAAATACTGGATATGTGCAATGTCGGGTATCTTCTGATTTTTCTGGCTGTGCACCGGACGGAAGCCTGGCATGGACGGGGGAGCGGCTGGGAGTCCCAGCTGGGACGCGAGGCCGCGATTGCTGCCAGGAGCCCTCAGTTGGTTGAGTGTGAGGAGGAGGGGAAGCCTCCTCCTCGCTCATGCGTCGCTGGGAGCCTGCGCGGGACAGGCAGCAAGTGCCCAGGTCAGTCCCGCTCCCCGCCGGCCAATTTGCTCACTCCCCCTTTTCCGGCCAGCCGGTTCTCCCCCACTTCCTCTCCTGATCTTCCCCGGCTAGCCCCCCTACACCACCCCAGCTCTGCTTCCCGCTCCACCTTCCTCCCGGCCCCCCCTTCCTCCTGGCCAGCACCGCTGCATCCCCCTGCCAGCTCTGCTTCCTGCTCCCCCTTCCTCCCAGCCCCCCCCGCTGCGTCCCCTCCCCCCACCAGCTCTGTTTCCCGCTCCCCCTTCCTCCCGGCCCTCCCCCCGCTGTACCCTGCTCACCTCCTGCCAGCTCTGCTTCCTGCTCCCCCTTCCTCCCAGCCACCCTCGCGGCCCCCAATCCCCCCCACCTGTGCTTTCTGCCCCTTCTTACTCCCAGCTAGCACCACCCTCTTCCGACCGGTCCCCCCTCCCCCAATATCCCGTGGCCAGCCCCGTTCTGCCTGACCCCCCCCCCGACCAGCCCTGCTTCCCGTTGGCCCCCCCTCTTATCCCCCGGAAAGCCCCCCCCCCCCCGTTAGCTGTTTCCAGGTACCCCCTTTCCTAGCCAGCACTGCTCCCTTCCTGGCTGCCCCCCGCCATGAGGCGTGTTCAGGGTGTTTTTTTTTTTTTTAATTATTACCTGGTAACCGCTAGCATGTTTTTTTGCCCCCCCCCCTCTTTTTTTTCCTTCAACAAAATCTTTTCCCGGTGGGATTTTTGGGGGTGGTATTTGGTATTTTTCTTTCAGCCATCTGGCAACCCTAGACAACACAGTGCATGGCTTTGCCACAGTTGGGTTCCCTAACTGTGGGGGGGTGATAGATGGAACACACATCCCTGTCACGGTATCTGACCACCTTGCCAAAGAATACAAAAACGTGAAAGGGGTACTTCTCGATGGTGACTCCTGGCTGTAGGCTCAGCCTGAGACCTCCACTGGAGATTTTGATAGCATTTTACACTGGGGTAAATCTGGAGTTACTCTGGATTTACTCTGGTGTAACTACAACCCCAGTGTGGCACCATGTCATTAGTTCCACCCTCTCCACTTTCCCCACAGTTTCTCCATGCTCTTCACTTCTAGGGTGCTGTCGGTTACCTGAGTGTCTTTGCAAAGGAGCTAGGGTATTTCAGATTTAACTGAGCAGAGTTAGTTAGGTCCTTGATTGACAGAGAGCCCTGGTGTCTTAGCACATACCTCTGTCCTCACTTGGCAGATGAGGACAGAAAGCATCTTTATGCATCTAGGGACTGGGTGCTCGCAGTAGAAAGATCTCAACTCTGGAATTTGCTCAAACTTTGCTTATCTGATAAAGCCCAAGCTTGTTCATTTCAGACTTTTTCTGTGAAAAGAGAAATGTCTCATTAGCCTTCTCTCCTTCTTTAAGTTACTGATCTTTATTAATCTTTCAGTTTCACAGGAAGTGTTCTTTGCTTCCCTTAAGGCATAGCACCACCATCTTGAAAACTACTGTCACTTGGTATACTGAAATTGGTAGGGGGCATTTCTGGAGGGGGGGGGGGATTAAAATAAACGTTTGAAAACTCCCTACGCAACTCAGAAAACTTAATTCCCCCACAAACCACACAAAGACCTGAATAAACACATACCTGTCTGCTTTCAGTGTGGCTTGGCCTGCAGTAAAATTAAAGTTGTATCAAGTTAATGATGTAATACTACAGGCAGTTGTGTCCCCCACACCTTATTGAAATGTCAGTTAGGAATTAAATACTTTGGTGTTGCTTTTAACAAATTCCAAGTCATTCCTTCCTGGGATCATTTATAGCATCTTTCTCCCTCACTTGTATTCACTGGTCTGCTCTTTTGTGTTGCGGGAAAATAATGATAACGAATAAACTTTCAGTAAATATCACAGCAGTTTACATGTCTGTTACAACCGTATAACTCTGCGGGGCTCCTTTTCCTTTGTTGCATTGTCTGCCTTTTCCCCTGCACAGATCCACCCCACTGGTTGTGGCATAATGGACTTTTTATTTAAAATGCTTATTAGTATTAATTCTTTTTACTGTCTCTCTGGGTTTTACATTGCTACCCATCATTTTGGTATTAGAGATGCAAAATCCCGGTTCAACAGTTAACTGGTTAAATGCTAGGTAAACCTAGCACTCCTGTTAACCGACTAAAGCAAGGATCCAGGCTGGGGACTGCTCTAGCTTGGCTGGAGCAGCCCTTAGCCTGAGGGGCTCCTTCCCCCAGCCCCATGCTTGTGCTGACTGCTGGCTCCTAGCCTTGCATTGGGGCTAGGGCTACCACTGACTCCCAGCTCTCATGCTAGGGCTGGGGCTGGTTCTGCTGGCTCCCAGCCCCCGCCAGCTCCTGATTCCCAGGCCCCTGCCGGAGCACTCCCTGTACATGGCAGGCGCAGGCTCCCCGTGGACAGAGGCTGCTGTACAGGGTGCTCTCTGTCTCTGCCTGTGGAATGCCCGAACCTGCCGCGGACAGGGACCGTTCCAGAAAAGAGCAGCCCCTGTCTATGGCAGACCCCCTGTGGGGTTAGGAACAGCCCCTGGCCCATGGGAGACAGAGAGCTGCTCCAGCGTCCACCAGTTAACCTGAGTCAGTAAGCATTGCCTCTGTAGGGTGATGCTTCCCAGTTAACTGGTTAACCTTTCACATTGCAACTTGGTACCTGAATTCCTTCTACATAAAATTGATAGCAATACCAAAATAGCTGGTGGAATCTGTGGCATTTCTCTCTTTTTGGGCTAAAAGTCTGATTTTGATTTACTCTCTGTTAGATGGCTTTGTTTTGGGGTAATTTTGATTTGGCTTTTGATTGATAGGGGCTTTAGGGGGGAAGAGGTGTCAGTGCTGAGTGTCATCATTAGGATGGAAAAAAGTCTGTTCAAAGAGGAACATCTTGCAGCATTTCCTAACGACCGTCAAACTGTATTGACTTAGTTTGAATGCCGTTCTGATCTCCATTTCTCTGTGAGCTGAGTTTTCCCTTTCTCGTGGATTGTGTTTATTGGCTTGTGCTTCATTGAGTTTCAGTGCAATTTTATATACAGTATAAAGTGTTCATACTTTAACTCAGCTATTGGTTAAGTTTTAAACTTCTTAAGTGTTTGTTCTTTTTTGTCTGCCAGATCCATACACTGTCCTGTCACTCGGTAAAGTGAGGGAATGAAACAACTTGTGGTAGGATGCAGGTGGTGTTGCCATGATTTATCTTTGTGAGACATTGTGAGATGCTTGGCTTGCAGACACCATAAAATGCAAAGTATTATTAACTAGCCATATTCTGGCTTGGGTAACTTCATTCTGTTCATTTAATATTTTTGTAAATTCCACTCTAGGTGTAGGAAAATTGTCCCTTGTCCTGCTTTGTGCTGGTTAATGGTTGCCACATTACACCTTGAAGGTGGCTGTAAGTTTAGGACATGTTAACTAGCAGAGGGATAGACCTGATTCTCCTCTCATCTGCAGTAGCTGTATACTTCTGTAACACCACTGATTGCAAAGGAATTACATCAGTGTGAGCAAGGGAGGATACGGCTGATGGTGCAGATTATGGTAAACAATGTTTAAAAATGTGCCCAATTGTACCGACTTTGCTCCCAGTTGGAAAATTGTTGAGAGGAAGTGCCTAGTACTTCCTCTAAATTGATCCTCTTCAAGTCACTATTGCTTTTATCCCTCTGCTGATGTCTTCAGTGCCCACGCTGGTAGAACATCTATAAAGCAATTTGGGATTTGATGTGCTTGACTGAACAATTCAAAAACTCATTTTGAATGGCGAGCACATCTGTCATGATCTGGTTTTAGTAGGATTGGGAAGTGTCCAGCTAGCTGGGAAAAGGATAGAGAATTGAAGGCTCTGTAAACATTTTAAATTACAATCATGTGTAATTAGGGGCTGTTGATGGCTAGTCAGGCTGGCTGCTTGTCACAGCCCCATTGCTTCACCCTTGAACCCATGACTTTTAGAGGGTTTTGATTAAAAAATAATCGGGGTGTTTTTTTCACCCTGGCCAGCCTGCCACCGAGTAAGACTCCAACAGGAAGTTTGACATGCTTGTCTCTTCTAGTGGTTGATGTATGTGTATTTCTGTTTCCTTATATGGAAGTCTACATGGCCTTCATCTGCATGACATGTACCCATGCCTGTAGGTTTTCATAATTTCTTCATGACAAACAATATTTTAAAATATGATTTGCAATGGTCTCTTAAATTAAAATGAAGCCTTTTGCTTTGGCAGAGTTGTTGACTTGAGTCCCACGACTTGAACTCGAGTCCGACTTAAGTTGCCTAGGTGACTCAACTTGAGACTCAACTCAGGCTCATTTTTTGTGACTTGAGACCCGACTTGAGACTTGCTAAATTGACTTGAGCCTTTGTTAAATCGACTCGGTGAAAAAATTGTCCGAAAATGCCGATATTGATGGCTTGTTCAAAAGTGACTTAACATTTTTAAAATTAAGACTTGAGACTCGACTTGGGACTTGACTCGAAAGTGACTTTAGGGGCTCGAGACTCGACTTGAGACTTGATCTGTAGTGACTTGAGATTTGATTTGGACTTGACAATGATGACTTGAAGACAACCCTGTGCTTTGGTATGACTAAGTACCACTTTATGGGATTGCCCAAGGTTTATTTCGCTTAGTTTTAGAGGAGGCCTCATTTTCTCATTATGGGTGCATCTGCACTGCCCCTGTTGCTTGAAAGAAGCTATGCAATTTGAGCTATGCAAATTGTGTAGCTTATTTCAAATCAGTTTTGAAATAGCATATTTTGTAATTTGTTGCTGCCTACACAGTGCCAAATCATATATATAGTAGCCCAATGTCTGTGACTCTGTAACGCTGAAACACTGGCTGTTCCCTCTAGGCGGCGCTGTTGCCTCCTGCCATGGCACTCTGCTGACTTCTGCGCCACTCAGCCGGGCCGCTGGGGGGGGGGGGAGGGGGGAGAGAGGAGGAGGAGGGAGGGAGGGAGGGAGAGAGAGAGAGAGAGAGAGAGAGAGAGGGGGGGAGAGGGAGAGGGAGAGGGAGAGGGAGAGGGAGAGAAGACTGAAGTGGAGGAGAGCCCTGAAAATCTCGTCTTATGACGGACTAATTGGCTAGTTTTGAAATGACCTGCTATTCCAGAATGTCCTGAAATGAGGTTTACAGGGACGTTGGAATAGCAAGCCTGTTATATTTTGAAATAATGGGCTTGCTGTGAAGATGCAGGTAGCTATATCGGAATACCTCTGGTATCCGGAAATAGCACTGCAGTGTAGAAGTAGCCTTACAGTTTTGTCAAAGGATACCACTGCTTAGTTGACTTCTAGCTTGGATCTTCTAATTCCAGGAGAAGGACTTTCTAGGCTATGGACTAAGCAAGCTGTTTCTATCTGAAGTCGTTCATTTTATCCCAGCATTATAGAAAAGTTATAAGTTCTCTGCGAACTGGCTCAGCCACAGTGCATTAGAGATTCTGGGCAATGATAGCATTTTACACTTGTGTAAATCTGGAGTTACTCTGGATTTACCCTTGTGTAACTACAACCTGAATGTGGCATCATGTTACTAATTCCACCCTCTCTGCTTTCCCCACAGTTTCTCTATGCTCTTCACTTCTAGGGTGCTGTCAGTTACCTGAGTGTCTTTGGAAAGGAACTAGGGTATATCAGATTTAACTGAGCAGAGTTTGGTAGGTCTTTGATTGACAGAGAGCCCTGGTGCCTTAGCACATACCTCTGTCCTCACTTGGCAGATGAGATCAGCTTGAGCAGAAAGCATTTTTATGCATCTAGGGACTGGGTGCTCGCAGTAGAAAGATCTCAACTCTGGAATTTGCTCAAACTTTGCTTAGTACCTACAGTACATACCTCTGTCCTCGTGTCTTCACTTGGCAGATGAGATCAGCTTGAGAAAAAAGCATCTTTAAGCATCTAGGGACTGGATGCTCGCAGTAGAAAGTTCTCAACTCTGGAATTTGTTCAGACTTTGCTTATGTGATGAAGCCCAAGCTTGTTCATTTCAGACTTTCTCTGTGGAAAGTTTAAGGGGATCGATGTGTAGTAGGATGTTATTTTACTTGCTGAGCTAACAGTGAGTGATTGATGTACCATATCATTGTTTTTATTGTAAAAAGTCTTGAAGTTTGGGCATTGCATTGCAAAATCATGTCCAAAATTTTTTGCTCAGGTCCCTGTCTCTCTACATCTCTGACTTGCAAGGCTCCATGTGCAGCCACAAGAAGTTAGGCATTCAGTGTTCGGGAGCTAGCAGGAAGAATCAAGACTTTGTTTGACACAGGAGTGCACTTTCTTTAATATGCACAGGTCTGAATGTCTCTTTATTGGCACATTTAGCAGCACCTCCAATCCACATGGAGGGCTTGCTCCACACAATACAGTTAGTTGGATTGTAGTTCACAAGCCTGGGTTTCCAGTTAAAAAACACAAGTGCTTGATTACAGGCAGGAGTGGAGGAGCCGGGGGATGAGGTGAAACAAACATTTGGTTATGAATACACACTTCAGTAATGAATAAGCCAGTGTATCTGAAGAGGCAAGTCTGCACTCCTTTTGTACAAATTGTGAAGCACAGACAATCTTTGGCCTCTTTACCCTGATGTACCCTTGTGATGTGGAAGAACATCTTCGCAGGGCTGGATAGATATCTCTATTCTACATTTCAACCCAGGTCTCCAGAAGTGAAAAGGGATGATATGTTATCTGTGCACCCTTGAGGTCTCTCTTTGTGTGCTTCATGAATGCTATTTGTGCTCTTATAGAGGGGACTATTCATGTCAGACAAGAAGGAGGCAACAAAATTGGTGAGTGTTGTCATGAAAAGATTCTGCAGGTGGGTTGTCAAGTGGCTCAGGTGCTGTATAATGCTTGTAAACAACGCTTTGTATATCAGTGACTAGTTTCTTCTGCACCAAGCAATCTCTGTGGCTGCAATATTTTCTAGTTTAGTTCATTTGCAGGAGTTACTCATCAGCCAGTGGAAAGCTTGGAGAGCTGAATCACCTGGGTTGATGTAGTGTTCCTTTTCTTGGGGTCCAGTGATCTTCTGTTGCAGCAACTCCCATTCTTACATTGCATGGTACTTTGCCTTATGTATCCTTTTAGTGTCAGGCTTGACTTGCACCTGGTTTCTGCTACTTTATTTAAAATGGACCTAACTTTTAATGTACCTAACTTTTAATGTAATGGGCCTAATGTGTTTGTAATCTATTATGCACTTAAGAGGGATTTCAGGAAGTCTCTATTGCTAAGATTATACTTGCAGTTCTCAAGTGCTGGAAGTATGATTATTTAAAACTGCATTCCCCCCACAGCTAATCACAATTCACTTTGGGGCTGAGACCAGATTCCATTCTGGTTAATCTCTTTGTTTTGTTTGGTGATAGAAATGTAGCGGTGTTAGTCTGGGGTAGCTGACACAAAATGCAGGACAATGTAGCACTTTAAAGACTAACCAGATGGTTTATTAGATGATGAGCTTTCGTGGGCCAGACCCACTTCCTCAGATCAAATAGTGGAAGAAAATAGTCACAACCATATATACCAAAGGATACAATTTAAAAAAAATGAACACATATGAAAAGGACAAATCACATTTCAGAACAGGAGAGGGATGCGGGGGGGGGGGGGGAGGGAGGAAGGTAAGTGTCTGTGAATTGATGATGTTAGAGGTGGGGAGAGTGGGATGTTTGTGTGCTAATGGTATTAGAGGTGATAATTGGGGAAGCTATCTTGGTAATGGGTAAGATAGTTTGAGTATTTGTTCATTCCTTCTCGGAGAGTGTCGAATTTTAACATGAATGACAGTTCAGAGGATTCCCTTTCAAGTGCAGATGTAAAAGGTCTTTGTAGCAGAATGCAGGTGATTAAGTCATTGAGAGAGTGTCCTTTCTGGTTAAAATGGCAAGAAACTGTTTTTTCTTTGTGATCTTGTCTGATATCTGTTTTGTGGGCATTAATCCTTTGGCGAAGTGTCTGAGATGTTTGCCCAATGTACATAGCAGACGGACACTTTCGGCACATGATAGCATAGATTATATTTCTGGATGCGCAGGAATATGTGTTCTTGATCTTATAGCTCACTTGGTTAGGTCCAATAATGGTATCAGCAGAATGAATATGTGGACAAAGCTGGCAACGGGGTTTGTTGCAAGGGAAGGTACCAGGGTTGGTAGTAGTGTGGTATGTCCTGTGGTTGTTGGTAAGAATCATCTTGAGGTTAGGTGGTTGTCTATAGGAAACTATGGGTCTGTCTCCCAGAGCCTCTTGGAGTATGGTATCCTGTTCCAGTATAGGCTGTAGTTTATTGATAATGTGTTGGACAGGTTTAAGTTGGGGGCTGTAGGTGATGACAAGTGGTGTTCTATTGTTGGTTTTCTTGGGTCTGTCTTGAAGTAGATGGTTTCTAGGTATTCGTCTGGCTCTTTCAATTTGCTTTTTTATTTCTCCGGGTGGGTAGTTGAGTTGCTTGGTAGAGATCCTGAAGGTTCTGGTCTCTGTCAGTGGGATTAGAGCAGATGCGGTTGTATCGAAGGGCTTGGCTATAGACGATGGATCGTGTGGTGTGTTTTGTTTATGACAGTGGTTCATTGCTTATTTCACTTCCTTACCAAGTTTCTGCTGTGGCCAGTTTTCTCTGGGGGAAAATATGAGGGAATGAGAGGATGGATAGATACCATAACTTAAGGCAGTGGTAGTCAAAGTAGCGGTTGTAACCTGGTACTGAGTCCTAGAACTTTAAGCTCTGGGTGTCGTTGCTACAGAGCAGTTGGGGTACTAAGGCAGTTACTTGCCTGTCTTGGCTTTGCAGATTGCGCTGCACCCCAGAAGCAGCCTGCAGCAGGCCGGGGTGGGAGAGGAACAGGACTCCATGCACTGCCTCTGCCCTGAGCATTAGCTTCACACTCCCATTGGCTGGGAACCTGCTGCCGACTGCTTCTGAGGTGCAGCTCAATCTGCGGTGCCAGGACAGGCAGGAAGCTGCCTTAGCACTCCCACTGCTCCACTAATTGGGCGCCACTCACGGTAAGCCTCTCCAGCTCCAGTCCTGAACCGTCCCCGCAAAGTCAGAGCTCCATCCTACAACCCAAAGCTCTCTTCCTCAGCTCACCCTGGACTCAATTAGTCAAATTATATTGGGTCGGGGTATCAACAATTTTCTTCAACTGAGTCATGAGAAAAGAAGTTTGAAAAACCACTGACTTAAGATGTGCTGAGATAGCATAAAACATCAGGAAGTATGTTGCATAGTAGATCATGTTATCCTGGTTTCCTGAATAGATCTGTATAAAAGATTCCATATAAAAAATGTAACAGGGCCAGCTTCTTAGAATATGGCTTACCATTTTGCACCCACAAATTTCAAAGTTGCAAGAGTTTCAGAGGGGTAGGTAGCTGTGTTAGTCTATAACAGAAAAAAAAATTAAAAACTAATAGTCTCTTACAGCACCTTAGGGTACGGCTAGACTACACCAGAGTCTAGACTACACCAGAGTCTAGACTACACCAGAGTCTAGACTACACCAGAGGTATCCTGGAAGAACTGCTCTGCATCCAGGGAATGCATTCACTGTTCCATTTTTATTTTTTTTTTGCGGAAGAGCAAACAGGCTCTTTCGGATGCCCCTGTCTTCCTCGTTCCACGAGGAATAAGCGGGCTTCTGAAAGTGGGTTTTTTCCCAACATTTGGCCCAGTCTAGATGGGCCAAATGTCAGAAAAACCTCTTCTGACAAAAGAATTGGGAAAAGCTACGCAAAATGCAGAACACATCTTGCGTAGCTTTTTCTGAAAAAAAGATGTAGTCTAGCTGTACCCCTAGACTAACAAAACATGTAGATGGGATCATGAGCTTTCGTGGGAACAACCCACTTCTTCATATGAATGAAGTTTAAGGGGTCTAGGTTCCAAATAAATAGCAGAGAAAGAGAGGGGATGGAGAGGAGGGGGAAGAGAAGGAAAAAGAAGGAAAAAAGGGGAAATATTGTCAATTAGAGTGTCCATGTTAAATGGAGCTGATAGAGTGGGCACTAAGTGCTTGGTTATAATGTCATTAGTATGTGGATTGTCATGGGCCATCCACGCAAGGTCTTTGTTTAGACCTCGGTTGCAGATATCAAAGTTGTAAATTAAATTAAGTTCTGCAGCCTCCTTTTCAACCTGGTCTTTGAAATTGGCTTGCAATAAATACGATAACTTTGAGATCTACCAACGAGTGCCTGGGCAAGTTAAAATGTTCCACAACTGATGTCTAGGTGTTACCCTTTCGAATATCTGATTTGTGTCCATTAATCCTTTTTTGTAGAAACTGTCCAGTTTGGCCAATATACATGGCAGAGGGGCATTGTTGGCACTGATGACATAGATCACATTGGTGGATGTGCAGTTGTACGAGCCTCTGATGTGGTGGCTTATGTGGTTAGGTACTGTGATGATGTCTTTTGTATAGACGTGTGGACAGAGTTGGCACCGGAGTTGATTGCAGGGGTGGGTTCCTGGATGAGTATGACGGAGGTGTGCTTTGTGGTTTATGGACACTCTAAGAACCTGCATGTCCAGCTTCTACTACATTTAGACTGTAGAGCCGCAGCGGACAGCCCCTTATCGACTAATTGTGTACTCGATACAAATTATATCGAGTACACGATTAGTCATTTACTAGATACTTAACATCCTTAGTTTGGTCATATCCATCTTGATGGGGTGTACCAATCCTATATGGGGCTGCAAGGTTTAATGCTGGCTCCCTGGTTGAGAAGGCCCTACCCCCACTTCCCTGCTGGGCATGCTCCAGCTGGAGGCCTGGGAAACAGTTCAGTCTGGGCTGACCCCCGATGAGGAAGGAGATGCTGCAGAAAGCTCCTGGAGGTGAAGCTAGGTGCAGGGAATTGCAGCAGAAGCTCCAGCTGAAGGAAAGAGATGGAGAAGACTATGCAGGAGAGATGGGTAGGAAGTAGCCCAGGGCAGAGAGTTGTACCTGGTGCTTGGCTTGTTGTGGTGGGATTCCCTGCTGAGCCAGGGATGCTCCACTCCACCACTGAGAGGGCCTGGTCTGGGACCTGGTGGAGAGAGTGAGTCTGGGTCCCGCTATCACCTCCTCACCAACTCTGCTGCGGGCCTGTTGGCTCTGGCCACTAGACCATGCTGCCCTGCCTGACAGGGAGCAGAGCTGTTGACTCAGACCACTAAGATGCATATGTGGTTGAGCACCACTTAAGGGGCCTTAGAGACCTGATGCCCACACCTGAGGGGAACGGGCAGGCTTGTCCCGCAACACCATCTTTCCCAGCTCTGTTTTTTAAACCTGTTTGGTTTTGTCAGGCAAATGAGCTGTCGCTAGATAAATATTGGGTGCAGATGTCTAAATGACTTCAGTGGCAGGTACAAATGCAGAAGCTGGGAAAATCTGGAAATCTGCTGCAATGTTCCTTGAAGCGTTTTCCCGTCGTATTTACATGTGGAGTCCCTAGGAAAAGGAGGAAGTAAGCCAGTGGATATTATATGAACTGCGTGAAATGGCACCACATTGATACAACCAAAACTATTTGAGTTTTGACAAGCCCAATGAGAGTCTCTGGAGGGGAAGGCTAATGCTTTCCAGAGGTGATGGGAATTGGTGTGTGCATTAATTTGCTCTGCTGGCTGGAGTGACATTAATGAAAAGATCTGTTTATTTTCATTCCATCAAAGAACATTTTCACAACTGTTCTTTGATTCTCTTTTAATGTGCCCCAGTCGCCCCCGCCCTTACATTCTCTGGTGCCTGACACATCAGACACGGGCTCATCACTACGGCTTATGAATAGAAACATACATTTCCCATCTGCACAAGCAGGCTTTTAGATATTGTGGTTTCTATAACAACTTGATGCAGTGCTTTCATGGGTATTAATTTCTCTCTTGTTGTATGAGTGCCAAGACAGGAGCTTAGCCTAGCTTTTGGGACTGATTGACTTCCCACTGAAACTGGTGTAACCCCAGCAAAGTTACACTTCACACACTGGAATGCAAGTTGGTTCAGAATCAGGCCTGATGTGTTTCCATAATGTGTCTATGATTACCAAAGAAGCCCAGGGAACATGGGCAGCCAGTTCTCACTGAAATTCAGTCAGAGTTGGTCATCTAACTCTCTTTGGAAATCCTAGCCATGGTCAATATTATATTCTTGTTCAGACACAGTCATCTCTGAAAGCCTTTAATGTGGCAAATGCTCTGAGTTTAAGGTGGATTCTAATTTGCACTCATGGGACTTCACACTCTGATTTTCTATAAAATATACAGTATATCTGCTCGAAGTGTAACGGTAATCTGAGTAAGACTTAAATGTTCTGAGAAGTTGAGCTCTGATCAGCTTAAAAATTGACCTTAAAGTAATTTCACAGAGTTGCATGATTGTGGGGGAGTTGACAGCTGTAGAAAGTCACTAATCTGTGCCTAGCAAACAGGACTTTGCTCAAGATTGCCCTGCTTGCCTTCTTCCATGCTAATTCTTCAGCGTTCAGCTTTCCTCTGTTTTTATGTAGGTGCTTGCCACTATTATATCTGAGCAGCCCCTGTGAGATCAGCTGTGGCCTTTTTAGTTGAAACCCTTCACTTCCCCAATACAAAACGCAG
This sequence comes from Pelodiscus sinensis, assembly GCF_052426305.1. Classification (NCBI taxonomy): domain Eukaryota; kingdom Metazoa; phylum Chordata; order Testudines; family Trionychidae; genus Pelodiscus; species Pelodiscus sinensis. The sequence goes on from NC_143085.1 coordinate 8,806,774, forward strand.
GGAAATGCTCAGTGTTTTCTCTTGCATTTCCTGCTGTTTGTATTATAAACTTTCGAAAGTCAAGTGTAACTACCACCTTGTGGATTTGAACCTGGGAACTCCGGAGCTTAGTGTAGAAGCCTCTATAGCTTGAGCTAAAAGCCAGCTGGGGCTCAGCTTAGGCGGTAGAGATCACTCATGCTTATCTCTCTGCTCTAAGTGGTCTGAATGCCACCACATGGGACAGTGTGGGTTACACAAGCTCAGAGTTTGATGTTCCAAATCACAGAATGGAATTTAGTGCAAATTATCAACAGAAATGGGATAGATTATGCCAAAAGGAAGGTGGAAAACTATTTAAAGTGTGAGGTGGTGGTGGGTTTCCCCCACCCCCACCCCTGCTGTACAGACTTCTAAAAGGCCAAATCAGCCTCCATCTCCAATGTTCTGGCCATCCCATTATCAGTGGGTATAATTCTGTCACACAATGTGGCAAAGAGGGCGTAAGCAGTGATTGTAGTTATTTGTTGCAGTAGAACCTAGAGACCCCCTACTTATGGGCCAGGACCCCATTGTGCTGGGCAGTGTACAAACAGAATGAAAAGACGGTCCCTGTCCCAAGGAGCTTATAGCGTAAGACAATAGAAACTTGTGACACTGATGGACCAGGTGCCTGCTCATGCCAGCGTCTCCATGTCTCAACAGGATGCTGATAAATACAGCATCAGTCTGGCTCATCGCGTGTTGGGATTGCTAAAATGGGTAATAGAATTATAAGAATGCAGGTAATGTTCAGACTTTATATGAATGCTTCTAAGTTTCTGCGTGCATTAATCTCACTTATACCACCTGTATCCAATATTGCAAAGTATTAATTGAGTTTTTTTGCACTGTTAGCTTCCATAACTGTGTAAATCACTAGACAGGAGAGAGACACCAGCTGGTGTGAAATGCTGCTCTCCAACAGGAAGCATTCTGTCTTGCCCAACAGAGATGGCCCATGAACAACAAACTGTCTAATGGGGAACATTAAAGAGGACAAAAGTCTTTGTTGTTTACTCTCCCTCTTTCCCTCCCCCGGAGGAATCATGCAAGTGAATTCCTCCCGTCAGTAGAGCTTGGAGCTCAGCAGAAGTGGAGGAGGACATAAGCAAGAGGATCCTTAGCTGCTTAGCCTGGGTCAGCTCTAAGAACATATAGAATTTGCTAGGGATGTTAAGGGCTAGTTGATTAGTCAACTATCTGATAAGCAAATGCTTATCAGATAATCCAATGGTGCACAACCTTTTTTCATTCGTGACCCTCACAAGAGCCGCCAAATTTGGTGGAGAGAAAAAAAAAAGAAAAAAGGAAGCGTCCCCTTTAATTGTCAAGCCACGCTGCTCTTCTGCCACAGGATCCAAGCGCTGTGGCCCCCAGGAAGGCAGATGCAACCCCCAAGGGGGTTGTGACCCATGAGTCACTTCTCTCCCCCCTTGCTGCTTCTATCAGATAGAGCAGTGGTCCCCAACCTTTTGAGGTTGTCGGGCGCCAGGGGGCGTGGCCGTTTGCCCGCCGGGCGCCAGGGGGCGGGGACACTTGTGCGCCCGGGGGTGGCCCCCCCTTGCCGCGTGCCTGGGGGCGGGCTCCCCCCAGCTGCGCGCCCGGGGGCGGGGGCCCCTCCATAGCCGCGTGCCCAGGGGCAGGGCCCCCTCCAAGCACCGCGCGCCCTGGGCCGGCGCTCCCCCCCGCCAAGCGCCGCGCGCCCAGGGCCGGCGCTCCCCCCGCCAAACGCGCTCCCCCCCCCCGCAAGCGCCCGTGCGCCATGTGCCCGGGGCCAGGCCAGCCCTGAACACCTGACGGGTGCATTCAAATGGGGCGACCACGGAGATAGAGGCATGGGAGGGAGGGACCCATTCTCCATGTGGCGCTGCCTCTGTGAAACACTGCCATGGTATTTCAAAGGGGCAGCGCCGCCTATTGACAAATGATATCGAATTATTGATGCAAAAATGCATTGAGTACTCGATTAGTCAATTAGACGATATTTAACATCCTTAGAATTTGCTTCTTGTACAAGCTTATATTGCATTCAGAAACTGAAGCTTGTAACTCGTTTGTGTGGGTGTGTTGACCTGCTTTAATTCTTGTGAATAGCTCTTCTTTCCTTTTCCTGTATAATAGCTCTTTAGATACTTTACTGTAGGATTGGCTACAAGTGTTGTCTTTGGTGTGAAAACTGGAGTGTGGTTGACTTGGAGTATACAACTGGTCCTTTGGCACTAGGAGTAATTTGGATATTGCTGAGATTTGGGTAAAGACACAAAGGGTGAGATAATATCATCTATTGCATCAACTTCTGTTGGTGAGAGAGCCACACTTTTGAGCGACACTGGATAGTGATTCATGGTAAGGCAAGCTTGCCTGAGCAGCAAAACACATCTGAGTACTCCAGGGCACAGTCTGTAATTCTGTGTTAAGGCTGTTATCATGCCTGAAGAGCTTACACTTGAGGACTGGTTGATATTTAAGTAGAGAACTCACAGCTAACTTGGGGTTTGTATCCTGGTTCATAACAGTCTGCCCTGAGGTTGGTACTGATGCTTCTGAGCCATTGCTGGGAAGCCTGAAAACAGCAAATGGACACAACAAGGAAACTGTTTAGCTCCCACTACGAGGGTGTCCTCGTTCATGAATGGGACACATGGGTGCCACAGTAATAATCTCTGTAATTAATAACAAAGACCTTCATCTCCCGTCTGGACTCCTGCATCCTCATCCACTCTGGCCTTGAGTGCTGCAAATCTCCGCAGCTAAGAGCATCATCCCACCCCATCACGTCCCTCTACCCCACCATGCCTGATATGAACTTCTTGCCCTTTTCCTGTTGGCCTTTCATCATTTCCTCCTACCCTGCTCAGATCCCTCCTTCAGGCTCAGTGGTACTGCGAAGCCTGTGGAAGCTTGGCAGCGTCAGGCTAGGGCTACTGCTACTCATCTGCCTCTTGGCCTCTGCAAAAGTATTTCCCTGCCTCTCCAACTAGCACAGCTCTAGCTAGATATTGTGAATGCTGCCAGACTGTGAGAAACAAGGCTCCAGCCATGTTACTCCGGCACTCCATACCTCTTCATCGTGTCTGTTACACCTTGTCCTTGAGCTCTTAGGGGTTACATTTTATTGCATCTATATAGCCCCTACCTCACTGGTGCCTTCTTGGGGCCTTTGGGCATTATTATAATACAAATAAAAATGATTCAGTGGGTGAGATTGCTGATTCACCTAGCTCAGCTGACAGCTCCTTGTATTAACAGATGGCTATGTCTACGCTATGGGGCCTGTGTCAGCATAGTCTTATTGTCATGCAGTTTCATTCCACTTATCACACGGGGTGGGAAAGGCAAGTCTGGTGCACTCTACCTAGGATCCATTCCACACAACCACAATATCGTCTAGAAGCTGAAATACCGTCTAGAAGTTTTTGAACATTGTCAGTGTTCTGCCTGCAGTGTCAGGGCGAAGGAGGAGGAAGATGATAAAGAAGAAAGGAGGAAGATGTGGTGAGTGGGAGAAAGGAGTAATTAAAAGCCCAAACTTTTGTTAATTTGATCTTGTTCTAGTTAATGAAACATCTGTGATTCTTAAAGCCTATTTAAATCGTTTTTTTTCCCCTGGGTGCTCTATTATCCAGGCACAGGTATTTAGTATGTTTTTTTCTCAAGTTGCTGTAATGAGCGTAGGTGGGTATAGACAGAGGAAAAAAAGCCTCTTTCGTGGGAGGAAGTTGAGGCAGAATCCGCCCACGTACTCCATTACGATATTCAAATGTCAATATATTTTTAATTGGTTTATATGCCCTCTTCCCCCTGCAGCTGCTGCTATCAACCGCCTTTGGTAATTAAGGCCCTGTAAATAGATTTTACTGTAACTGGCACAAAAAGAAAAATTGGAGGACATTGTACAGTGTACAGGCTTTTTTCTCTTCCTCCCCGCCCTCCACCACCACTTTCTACTCTTAAAGCTCATCTCAGATCTTGTGAGTTTTATTCTGTAGAGGATGAGGTGGAGAGATTAAGAGTTCTGCCCAAAAGTCTGAACCTATAAGGCCAGGGGCTTTCTCACAGCTAGGAAATGAAGAATGAAGTAAGAGAGAAGAAAGTGAGAGTGAAGAAATCAAATACTGCTCAGGATCTATGTGGTGCTCACAAAATACTAGAGAGATAAAGTATTTCCCTCCTAACGTCCCAAAGTGGGGGGGAAAGTGCCAAGATTTATTCTGAAGTCAGTAGTCATTGCTTTGGTATAAAGCCAAAATATTGTATCTATTTTTACATCCCGTTACAGCTTCTGTTTTAAATCCACGTTTGGATTTAGTGATGTTTCTTGGGGGGATTTAATGGAAGCATGTTTGTTTACCTCCCCCTCATTTTCTTTCAGTGTGTGTAAAGGGCGGACGCTCTATTCAGTGGTGAGAGATGCAAAAATTGTCCTGGATGTCAACAAAACGAGGCAGATAGCTCAAGAGATCGTGAAGGTACAGTATACCACACAGGCATCCTGCTCTCATTGAATGAAACTCAGCCACTATGCATAACTTGAATTAGCAGACCTTGGGTTTGTTAATATAGGCTTGAACGTCCTCTCTTCTTTGTAACTTTGGATTAGGAATCCTGGTCTCAACCCGGGGCTGTAGCATCTATACTGCATTTTGTGGGCTCCAATCCCATACTTCCTAGCACCTTCCCAAAGTGTGGCTGCACTAGCTCTAGTTTATAGTGCAGTGTGGGAAAACTTGACCGTCTACTAAACATGGCCATCCAGAGGGCAATGAAAGTCGGACTGTTTAATTGTGGGATGCTTTAGGTGGACTCCCAGAACACGTCAGTGGGGCTACAAACATCTACATTGCAAAGCAATAGGTCTAGAACCTTCAATCACAAGTTGATTTATTCTTCGATCCTCCACTTTCATGGGACCCTGGGGCCAAGCTCAATTTGCATGTAGATAGAAGGAGGGTTAGACTTGAACGTCAATTCAAACCCGGAGCTTAGATTGCAATGTAGACATACCCCATGGAGGCTAGACCAAATGATCATTGTGATCTCTTCTGGCCTTAAAGTCTATGCAACTGAAGTCCTACTAAAGGTCTTAAAATGGGGCTTAAGTGGTGCCTAGGTCTTGTGCTGTCTACATAGGGATGATCTTTACCCAACTTGACCAAATTCACCCTCTGCTTGAAAGAGAACAACTTATAGGAAGAATAAGAAATATAAATTATGTAATAAGGATGTTACTAAGTATTGACTAACTGACTAACTGAATAGTCGATCCATTTTTGCATTAACTGTTCAATTAGTTGATAGGGCGGCTCCGTCTTTAAAGTGCTGCAACACTTCTAGGAATCCCAGGCTCTGTGCGGTGCTGCCTCTTTGAAACACCACGGGGAGCCTCACACCAGGCTCCCCATGGTATTTCAAAGCGACAGCTCTTCATGGAGCCCAGGTTCAGCAATAAAGTCTGACGCTGAGCTCCTCCCCATGGTGTTTCAAATCGACAGTGCCACAGAGATCCCGGAGTCAATAGGGGAGTCCCCAGCTGATCCTAGGTTCCACATGCTGCATGAAGCCTGGTGACACCCCAGCTGGCCCCGGGCTGCGCATGGCGTTTCAAAGTGGCATCGCGGCATGGAACCCAGGGTCTGGCCCCAGGCTCCATGTAGCGTTGCCACCTTGAAGTATCCCCTCCACTTCCTCCTTCCCCTTGCTACCTGACTTTTTGATAGAGGCAGCAAGGGAGTGAAGTGACTAGATGACTAGTCCTTCATATCCTTATTATGTAGGTATCAGCCAGTTGCTCAACTAGAATAAATCAACGCCCAGTTTTACTGAAAAGTGTTCCAGTTTGGCTGCAATTCTCCTTGATCACTGTCCAGAGAACTCTTTTTTTATATTATTAAAATAAATTGGAAGTCAATCAGTGCAGCTACATTTGAGGCAGGCATGCACGTGTGAGGGTGTGTTAAAAAACCAGACTATAAATAGCCTTCTCGTGCCATAAAAATGGCTTGGACCTTTTGCTTTCGCGATGATAACTGAAAACTCAACTTTGACATTTGAATTCTCACTGAGGGGCAGGGTGGTGGCCAAGCTAGAGGGGAAATGGGTTGGAAACTAAAAGGTTATATCTACACTGGACGTAGAAGACATCATTTCCAGCTTGAGATAAGACCTGGCAGAGAGAGTGAATAGGCAACAGTCCGTGTCTTTAGCCAGCATGTGCCAAAAGACGTGCGCTGAAAAGCAGAGCTGTAAAATAACGCATGTGCATGTCCCTAGATAGGATAGGTTTGAGAGGGTTTTTTAAAATGTGCTGCATAGGCTCAGTACAAAGCTTTCAGCCACCTAGAGCTTTCTCTAGGTATGTCTGTGCTGGAGTTGGAAGGTGTGCGTTTCCAGCTTGGGTAGACATAACATGTGCTAGTTCTGATCAAGCTAGTATAGTAAGGATGGGAGTGTAACAATGGGAGGGGTTAGATTGGCCACCCGGAATGTGAGCCTTTCCAAGACCCTAGATATGTCCTCTGGCATCTGGCCCCTCCCATTGCCTGTGCTGCTGTAGCTACACATCTGTTTTAGCATGCTGGCTCTACCAGAGCTAGCACGGATGTGTATGTTCAAGGTGGAGAGTGTAACTGCTAGGAGACATACCCAGAGAAAGTTGTAGGCTGTGTCTAGACTGGCAAGTTTTTCTGCAAAAGCAGTTGCTTTTGAGGAAAAACTTGCTAGCTGTCTACACTGGCCGCTTGAATTTCCACAAGAACACTGACTTCCTACTGTCTGAAATCAGTGCTTCTTGCGGAAATACTATGCTGCTCTGTTCGGGCAAAAGTCCTTTTGCGCAAAGCTTTTGCGCAAAAGGACCGGTGTAGACAGCTCAGATTTGTTTTGGGCAAAAAAGCCTCGATTGCGAAAATGGCGATCAGGGCTTTTTTGCAGAAAAGCATCCATGCCAATCTAGACGTGCTTTTCCGCAAATGCTTTTAACGGAAAACTTTTCCGTTAAAAGCATTTGCGGAAAATCATGCCAGAATAGACGTAGCCGTAAAGATCGGAATGCTTAATGCTGAGCATGTGCAGTAAACATTTTTAAAAAGTCACTCTCGGTGCTCTCCCATCCAGAGAGATAGATGCACACGCTTGTTTTACAGCTGTACTTCGCAGTGTATGATCTTAGCATGCGGTGGTCAAAGATACCAACTGCTTCTTGTTAGCTCTGCTGGGATACAGCGCTTCCAAGAGGATACCAAACGCTAATAGCCGACTATTGTTTATTAGATCTGCCAGGGACTAGCAGGACATAAGAGATCTCAGTGATGGGAGACCCCACTGATATGTGAGCCTCAGTGATTTAAAAGAACCTGGGGCACTTGGCTACCACCGCTGTTCCTGTGGCTGTGGTCAGAACTCCAAACCCTTTAAATCCTTGCCAGAGCCCTGGGAAGCATGGACCAGGCAGTGCTGAAGGATTGTCAGGGGGAGACTAGTGCTAGCCCTGGCCCTTCCACTCATAGCCCTCCCTCTTCTGGGGGCCTGGAACCACCCTGGCCAGGAGCCTGGCAATTCTGTGACTGCCCCGAGGAAGGAGGCGTAGAAAACAGAAAGAAAAGGAAAATTAGAGCATGCCGTGGGGCTGGCATTTTCAAAGAAACACTAAGGAATTTTTCTAAACTGCCTAATTCACAGAGTCAGGGGGTAGGCATGTTAGTATGTAACTTAAAAATAACGAGTAATCCTGCGGCACTGTCGGGGATGTCTACACTAGGAAATTATTTCAAAATAAGTGATTTTGAAATAACAACTCCCAAAATAACTATTTCGAAATAGCGTGATCACACTTCAGGGCACCATTGAAATAACTCAGAATTATTTTGAAATAGTGCAACCGCACTGATTGGAGCCTGCATCGCATTTAAAGCCCCCGGAAGCACTCTTGAGAGGATACCAAGAGAGCAGACACTTCCTGCAGCTGCTTGCTGAGGCTCGCTGAGACTTGTGCTTAAAGGGTCTCCTCTCCCCGACCGCATCTCACACGCCACTTCTGCACTGTCTACCCCCTTCCCAGGACACCAAACTCATGCCATGTGCTCTGGTTACCCTTGTGGATGGGAGCCAGACCTGCTGCAAGGCAGTGTCCAGCTCATGGGCCTTGTGCTGTGCTTCATGGCACAGTTCATCCACACCCACCCACGTGTTGATTCAGGACCACGATGAGCAGCCCAGGCTGGGCGGCCTCTTCACCCAGGCCCTCGCGCTCCTGATGCAGGAAATGGTCCTTCATCCCCTGCACAGCGTGGAATGCTTCATCTGGCAAAGGGAGACCAGTTCCGACAGGTGGGACCGCATCGTCCTGCAGAGATGGGACGATCAGCAGTGACTCCAGAACTTCCGCATGCGCAAGGCCACCTTCCCGGAGCTCTGCAAGTGGCTCACCCCTGCCCTCAGGCGATAGGAGCCCCAGATGAGACCTGCCATCCCCCTGCAGAAGTACATCACCATCGCCCTCTGGTAGCTCTCCATGCTGGACAGCTCCTGCCCTGTCGGGAACCAGTTTGGAGTGGGAAAATCCACAGATGGGGCTGTGTCCAGGCAGGGAGTCAAGACTATCAATACTGTATTCCTGCAAAGGGTCGGCACCCTGGGGAACATCGACCCCATTGTTGCTGACTTTGCTGCCATGGGCTTCCCCAGCTGCGGGGAGGTCACAGATGGCCCCCACATCCCCCTCCAACCACTGTGTCTCACACTATATAAGCAGGAAGGGGTACTTTTTTGATGGTACTGCAGGCTCGGGTGGACCACAAGGGCTGGTTCATAGACATTAATATGAACTGGTCGAGGAAAGCGCATGACGCCCACATGTTCTGGGACTCAAGCCTGTTCCAGAGGATGCACGCCGGCACTTTTTTCTTCAACCACACCATTGGGGACGTGAACAAGTCCATGTACATCTTGGGCAATGTAGCTTACCCTTGCTCCCCTGGCTCATGACACTACACGGGCAGCTGGACCCTACCAAGAAGCACTTCAGAGCCAGCCTCAGCAGATGCCACATGGAGATTGAGTGTGCCTTTGGCTGCCTAAAGGGGAGGTTCAGGAGTCTCCTCCCCTACCTGGACCTCAGTGATCAAAACATTCCTTATGTGGTGGCAGCCTGCTGTGCGCTCCACAACCTATGTGAGAGCAAGGGGGAGACTTTCCTGCCAGGGTCGGGGGCAGAGGCTGTGCGGCTGGCCAGGGCTGAGAAGCAGCCGGATACCAGAGCCATTCAGCAAGCACATCAGGGGGGCCTTGAAGGAGAGTTTTAGCAAAAGACCCCTGTGAGATTCTCCCCTGGGCTTCTCTGCATTGCTCCTGTGTGCCTTTCCTCCCCCACCTCTCCCATCCACTGCCCTCCCTTCTGTCTCCCCTGCAGAGCAAATAAAAAAGAATTTTAAAAAAATGACTCTGTTTTTTAATTTGGGGGATATACAATAGGAGAGGGACTGGGCAAGAACCTGGAATGAAGGAGGGAGGAGGGGGAGGTCAAGGACGGGGCTGGGACTGGTGTCTGCCTTGAGTACCTCACGAGGCTTTAGCTGCCTGGGAGGTTCCACCGCCACATGTTTGGGGGTTCCAGCGGCCCCTGGGGGGGGGTTAAGAGGAGAAGTCAGGGGACAGGGGCAGGGGAGTTGGGTGGGGGAAGCAGGTGCAGGGAGATGGCTGCTGACCTGCTCCATACACGTGGTCATGCACTCCATGATTGAAGTTAGTGAGGAGCATGGCCTTGTGCTGGCGTGAAAGCTGCTTTCCCATGGCTTTCCTCTCCTCCTGATCAGCCCAGCACTCCTCATGGTCAGCAGCTCTCTGAGTCTCCCGCTGGTCCCGGGCTCCATGCGGTGCTTCCACTTGAAATATACAAAAGCCCCAGTGGGGAATCTTGTACATTTTAAAGGTAGAACACTGCTGCTGCACCCTACCCCATCTCATGAAGCTGGAGCTGGGGGGAACCAGTGTTTGAACCAGCTCCCTCCAACAATCCCTCCCCTTCTTGCCCCTTGCTGCTTCTTTCTGATAGAGGCAGCAAGTTGGGGGAAGTGACTAGTTGATTAGTGTGTTGACTATCCTATAAGCTTTTGACTAGTCGATTAGTCACTTACACCCCTAACAAGGGCAGTCATCCTAGGAGACACTGCATGAAGCCTAACCCTTATCTCTGAGCTGACACTGAAGGTCTCAGTTGAGACGATGGTGATGTGCTTCAAGCACTTTCCTGCAGGGGCACAGAGGTCCCAGTGCAGCATCACTACCCCCATGTTCCGGGAACAAGCAGGCATAGGAAGGTGCTGGCCAGGCCAGGAGCCTGCAGGCAGAAGAGTAGGATGGGACAGCTCAGCTTCCTTCCATGTCCCACACATGCTGGGTCTGGCACTGGTGGTATTCCACAGAGAGAGAACTTCTATCCCTGCCCGCTGGAGATGGGGAGAAGGGGGGGAGGTGTCTGAGAGCGTTGCCAGAGAGAGTGCTAATGGGGTCCCCTCTTCTTCCTTTCCCATCCCCTTTCCCCTGGCAGGTTCCCATATAGGGGATCAGTCTCCTCCGCACCACTGTGTTTGATCGGGAGCGGATGCTGCCTGAGGGTGTGTCTAGACTACATGGCTCCGTCAATGGAGCCATGTAGATTTGTTTGTTTGGCAAAGGGAAATGAAGCCGCGATTTAAATAATCGCGGCTTCATTTAAATTTAAATGGCTGCCACGCTGAGCCGACAAACAGCTGATCAGCTGTTTGTCGGCTCAGTGCGCTAGTCTGGACACTCCCCTGTCGACATGAAAGCCCTTTATCGACCTCCCCAGTAAACCTCATCCTATGAGGCATAACAGGGAGGTCAATAAAGGGTTTTCAGGTCAGCGCGGGAGCGTCCAGACTAGCACGCTGAGCCGACAAACAGCTGATCAGCTGTTTGTTGGCTCAGCGCGGCAGCCATTTAAATTTAAATGAAACTGCGATTATTTAAATCGCAGCTTCATTTCCCTCTGCCGATCAGCCTAATTTACATGGCTCCATCAACGGAGCCATGTAGTTTAGACACACCCTCATAGAGCTGAATTCTCTGGACTGGTGCTCCATGTGCTTCCATGTGGACAGGCTGTTGTGCGAGCCCCAGGCCAAGAAAGCTGAGCAAGGAGTGTTTATCCCCTCACTGCTCACCTCCTGCCCCCGTGTGTGTCTAGGGCAGTGCTTCCCAACTTTATTTGGCCACAGAACCCTTTTAAACTTGAAAGAATTTTGCAGAACCCCTACTAGCAGTCTAATGTATGGAGCTGAAAAAGTAGACCACAAATAAGTAAGGGTGATAATAAACAAATGCTAAACAAGGTCATGAGATCAACATTTAGTTTAATTCCAGATATTTAAAAACCAAAATCACATCATATTAATTACAATTTTTTTAAATCATGAAAGGTTATTGTAATGGATTTTTTTTTGCAGAATCCTTATTTTCACTTTGTGGAACCCCGGGGTGTTCCACGGAGCACCATGTGGGAAACCCTGGGCTAGGGAAAGTGATGGAACTCACCTCAAGTGCCTTCCCTGGGATTGTCCAAGCCCTGGGAGACATCCCGGGGGGTGGGGTAAAGGGCGGAACCAGCTCCAGGCTGAGAATTAGGTCCTGGCTGGCAGGCATGGTGTCCAGGCTGTCCTGTTCCTCCTCCTTGTCATCATCCTCATTGTCCTGACCCACAGCCCTGCCCTCCTGGAGGCTGACATGGGTGTGTCCGGGTTAGAGTTGATGATGTTAATGATGGGAGCAGGGAGTGACCGGTCCCCCTCCCAGGATGACCACCAGTTGCTCATAGAAGCAGCAGATGCACGATTCTGCCCCGGAGCAGGAACTTTGCTCCGTGGCCTTTGTGTAGGCCTGCTGCAGTTCTTTAATTTTCACCCAGGCTTGTTCTAGGATCCTGGTGTGCCCTTTCTCTGCCCGGCTGGCAGCCATCCAGCCATAGATGTCTGCATTCCGCCTCTTGGTGCAGAGACCCTGTTCTGGCCCAGTATGGCCATTCTTGAGCCTATCCTTAAATGTTTTGCTTAATAAGTGGCAGGGGTTAACAGCCCCCTTTATCCCAATTCCTTTGCAATGGTTCGGATTGTGCTTCTAATCTAAAAGAGAAGCTTCCCCATAGCATTTCCCTGTAGTTGTACACATTCGTGATTTGATTTGAAGCCCTTTCAGTGAAGAGGACACGCAAAGAGTTAAGAGGCAGGGGAAGTCACTTGATGGAGCCAGAACAAAACCTCTAAAGATCAAGGACAGGGATCCGATCTCCGCGAGGAAAGGAAGAGTGACAGCTGCAGATGTTAATGCTTTGATCTCTAGTGTGCATCAGTGCATCTTGCTCACTACACACACGGGCATCACGCCTTGAAGGCTGGGGAAGACTGTTCCCCAAACAACCGGGCCGGGCTTCTCCACAAAACCCCTTCCTGCTTGCCCTTCCCACTTGGCCCGAAGTTGGGCAGGCTGGTCCTTTTTAAGGAATTGTGCTGGGGTTGGGACCAGCGTGGCTTAGACTTGGGGTGGTTGGGGGCTTCCAGGTTGCTGAGGCATGGGTGGTTGGCCTACAGCTGGGGGAGATGAGCCCCCTTGTCCCACCCCCAGCCCTGCCCCTTCTGCTGAGGCCCTGTCCACCACATGGGGAGGTGAACCACCCCCCCATCACATAGAGTGGGCAGCGCTCAGCCCAAGCCTCCCCGGCCCCAGAGCATGTGGAGGGTGCAGTGTGGGGCAGCAACACTCCACCCCAGTTTGCCTACAGTGGGGCAATGCCTCCCCCCACCTAGCATACTGGACATCCCCATGCTGGGGCTTGGAGGGGGAGGGCTGGAGGCACTGGCGCTGCCTGCCCTGTGCTCAAGTCCTGCCAGTTAGAAACACATGCTGCCCGCCCTCCCCATATCCAGGGGCTGTATGTCACCTGCCCGGCGTTCACTGGCCATGTGTCCACACTTTGCCCATCTAGTTCTCCAGGAAGGGGTAGGGTAGGTTGTTGGTGGCCACAGGGAGAGGGCAAGGCTGTAGCAAGAGCCGGACTGCCCTCCCCCAGACTGTAGTTCACCCTCTGCCCATCGCTATACATAACCTTTGTGGACAGTCTCTGCTCCCATTCCAACAAGATATCCCCTTCCTTCCCTTCATATGCACGTGTGCTTAATGGGTTGTTTCACTTTGACACACACACCAGTGTTTTTAAATTTGGGGCCTGAGATTAAACATCTGTGACACACCCAAGGGTCAGTCCAAATTAATGAGTAGTTGCATTACCCTTGCCTTTTAACCTGGGGTGTCTTTTACAAGAGTCTCCAGTCTGCACTACTCACGTGGTGCCCAGCTCACTCCCGGACAATAAATGTTTATATACTGTCTGTCATTTTATCAATAGAAATGACACGCACATATCTTATTACCCCAAATGGAGTTTTCCAGAGACTACAATTTAAACACAAATTTGTTAGTCACAGAGGGTATGTCTAGACTATATCCCTCTGTCACCAGAGGGATGTAAATTAAACATACCAATAATTGCAAATGAAGCAAGGATTTAAATCTCCTGCGCTTCATTTGAATAAAAATGGCCACCATGTTTTGCCAAGTCAGCAGTTTGTCAGCCAAAAGCGGCTGTCAAGACGGGGATCGGGCAACAAAGAAAGCCTTTTTGGCTGATCCCTTATGCCTCGTAAAACAAGGTTTACAGGATCGACTGACAAAGGCTTCCTTTGTTGCCCGATCCCCGTCTTGACAGCCGCTTTTTGCAGACAAATTGCTGACTCGGCAAATTGTGGTGGCCATTTTTATTCAAATGAAGTGCGGGAGATTTAAATTCCCTCTTCATTTGCAATGTCGGTATGTCTAATTTACATCCCTCTGGCAACAAAGGGATATAGTCTAGACATACCCTATGAGATATTGAGTGGGAGCAAGTAATAAGGCATAAAAGTCAAATGTTTACAAGAAAAATAAATAGAGCTGAAAAAGATAAAATCTACCTGGTGCCTAACTTAACAAACTATTAACCTTAAAGCAAGGTTTTCTCACCACATGCTTTCAGGAGTCTTAGGGTTTGTCTACACAGCAACATTATTTTGACATAACTAGCTTTATTTCGAAATAATTTAGTCTGTGTCTACACAGCTGGCAGTTATTTTGAAATAATGTCAAGATACTGACAAGCTGGAGGACTTCTTACTTCAACTTCTGCAACCCTCATTGTACGAGGAGTAAGGGAAGTCAGGGGAAGAGCGTCCTGTTTCAAAATAAGTGCTATGTTGAAATAAGCTACACAATTGACGTAGCTCAATTTGCGTAGCTTATTTTGAATTAAGCCCTGCTGTGTAGACACACCCTTACAGACCAAACTTCTTAGGACCCTTTCCCCAGTTTAGTGATTCCTTTCTTCCTGCTGGTGCAGAGAATCGATGGGCAGAGACAGAGAGGTCCCTTAGGGTGGTTGTCCCTTCTTTTTATAATGTCAGCCCCACTCTTGGAAAATATTTACAACCGAGTTTCAGGAGACTGAGTCTACAGGGAAAGATGCTCCCTGATGCTTTTCTTTCTGAGATATCCTGAGAACCCTTATGCTTCCTTACCTTCTTGATGACTGCTTACTGCTTAAACTCAGTGGGGAACATGTTGAGAACACTGTACAGCAGAATCTTGGAACGTCATTGACAATGTTGACAATAATGTCCAGCAAAGTATGAATTTTCAAATGATATAGCCCATGGCATAATTGTCCAGACATTATTACAACCGTGTGTAGGTGCAGGGGTACATTCTGTCACAATGCCCTAACCAGTGGTCACCAACCAGTCGATCGGGATCTCCTGGTAGATCTTGGAGCCTCTGAGAGGTAATCCTGACTGGTTTGGCCAAGAGGCTATCAAGTGCTGGCATTTCAGCTGCCCCTCCCCCTACTGCTGCGCAACTCCTGCCCTTTGCCTTGGAGCTGCATCTCCCACCCCTGGGAGCAGAGGGAGAGGAGGGGGTTGATGTCAAGATGCCCCTTCTCCCACCCTGTATCCTATATTCATGGAGCAGAGAGGGGGCACAACATGACTTGGGATGGAGTTTGCTGCCTGCTTTTGGGAGTGGTATAGGGCCAGGGCAGGGGTGACCCTGCCTTAGCCCCCTGCACCACCACCTAGGAGCCACCTGAGATAAGCAGTGCCCAATCAGAGCCCACATCTTGAAACCCTACCCCCATCATGAACCCCCTCCTGCACCCCAAACCCCTGCCACAGCCCCCTGCATCCCAAAACACTCCCATAGCCTACACCTAGAACCCCCTCCAGCATTTCAATGACCTGCCCCAAGCTCAGTTCAGAGCCCCTCTCACACTCTAAATCCCATAATCCAAGACCAGAGTCTGCACCCCAACCTTCTGCCCTTGCCTGCTGAGAGGGAGGCAGGTTGGGGGAGGGTGGGAAGATGGAGTGAGCAGGGGTGGGGCCTCAGAGAAGGGGCATGAAGGAGGTAGGGCAGGGTATTTCAGTTTGAGTTAGATCTTGGATTGCACTTAAATTCAAAAAGTGGTCTCATGCTTAAAAATCGTCGAGACCCCAGCCCTGCACACTGAGGCCTGATTTGCAGAGACCAGCCATCCATAACTCCCATTTCAACTGAGGGCCAGCACTCCCTTGGTCCATAAAGTATAGCTACCTCTGTGCATGTGTCCTTGGCGTAATGGCCAAACTATGCAATGGTCACCCACGACAGGGGAGATACCATGCTGCATTCCCAAAACTTTCACACTTGGCATGTTGTTCAGTGCCTCCTTTGCTGTGCCTCTGCATGGTTCTGAGGCTTTTGTCATCAAGCCAGTCTAGAAAGGGATCCCTGATGGTATTATATTGGGTACAGTACCCTTTTAGTTGCATTACTTGATTGAAGAGTCTTTAAGCTTATGGGATCCTACCTACCTAACCTCGGGTTAGTTCATTTATAAAGCAGAGCCAGCAGAGGGAGCTGACTTTTCAAATATGGGAGGAGCCTGAGACAATTAATGTAGAACTTAGCAAAGGATGTTTTTATTACTATTGATACCAAGGCTGGGGAGCAGTGTTCCTCCTAATTTTTCCATCTGTGTGCAGAATACATTTTGTTACGTGCACCAAGGAATGTGTGAATGTGCACCACCAGTAGAAACACATGCTGCCATCTGTTGGTGCTCTACGGATCAGCTGGGCAGCATTTGAATCTCACCTGGGTAGCTACCCAAGCACTTAACTTACAGGGAATACTGCTGGGGAGAGTAGAGCAGTTGGAAACTGGTGTGTGATCTAGACTGACAGATAATGGGGAGCAGTAACAAATTTGGCCTGGCTGGCAAAGATGCTTCTTTGCTAGCCTAGGACTCATACCAGCTTTAGAGAAATACCCTTAGCAATCAATTGGACAAATTCTTTCCTCCTAAAATGCAGCCTCTGATTGAGCCTGAACCTGTTGTGGAAGCACACAAATCACCAGGAGCCAGGTTCTCCCCTGAGACACAACACCCTGGGAGTTGTGCATTTGTGTGAGTGTGCATCTGAAAGGGGAGTTTGGCACCCCAGGGCAAGTTCCTGTCCTTGGCTTTGGGAAGTATCTGAAAGAGCACGTCCCCTGTGTGCAACACAATAACGGCTCTAGTCGAATGGGGGTCCACTGAAGTTTTACATACTCAACATCAGTGCTTTTCCTCCAGGAAACTTAGCTGAAACCAAGGCTATAAATAACAACTCTTTGCCAAGCCACCTCTTCCTTTCATTGAGAATTGCTGCCTCTTTCATAAACACAGAGGAACAGGGAGAGAATGACCCTTTTGCAGGCACACCCAGTGACTAAGCATTGATTAACAATAGGATGTTGGATTCTGTAAACACCATACAATCACTGCTGTGCGCCCTGGGCCTGGTGTGGCCAAACCCAGTTTCAAAGCCCTCTTCACCTCCACATCATGGTTTTTTGGCGTACAGAACAAAACCTTGAGTCTGGACATCTTACCCAGCAGCTGCCTTCACAGCACTTCAGGATAATCTTACAGGGCCCAATCCCTGGGTCCTGACTCAAATTTTGCTGACTTCACTCAACGTGAGGCTGAAAGTATCCCTGGGGGATTTGGTCTGTATAATAAATAGTTATAGGCGGTGATGGCTTGCTTAAGGCAACTAACTTTTACTGCTTGGGACCTTTGGAAGCTGATTGCCACTGTAACATAATAGGTGTGTGCATGTACACAAGTTTGAGTGCATGCAACAGTGCGCGCAGTTGAATATCATTCTGTGCCTCTGCAATAAAATCAGATTAATTTACTTGCTTGCTCTTAGGGTGTGTCAAGACTACAGGGTTTTTTCGAAAAAAAACTTCCCCTGAATCTAGACTTCTGCCACGTTCTTTCGAAAGTAAATTTGACTGCGGAAAACCTTGTTTTATGAGGAAGAACACCTTTTTTTGAAAGTGCTCTTTCGAAAAAAGGCGCTATGTAATGCAAACTGTGCTTTTCCAAAAGAGAGCATCCAGACTGCCTGAGTGAGCCCTTTCGAGGGCTTGCTCTTCCAAAAGTACCAGTTGGAGTCTAGACACCCTTTTTCGAAAGAGGCTTGCAGTCTAGACGTAGCCTTAGTGTTTTGGCAAGGCAATCTGTGATTGAGATGTGGCATAGAATGTAATTCCAGAAATAATCACCATGTTCAGCTAACATACTTCGCAGTTCCTTAGTGTCTTTCATCAGAGGCTTTTGGAGCACTCAGTAGTTTTTGGTGAAGCCAGTATGAGTTAGGAGAGTGTCTCTTCTATGGGGGGAGAGGGGAGGGGAGAGGAAAGGGGTACAGAAAGCAGAAGTGATTTGTCCCAGGTGCAATAAAAGTCTTGGGTAGAAGCTGGGATAGAATCCAAGTGTCTGACTCTGGCATCTGCTTGAACTGGAAGACCACAACTCAGGCCTTGTCAGGAACCTGACCTGGTTGTGTGGTGACAGAGTAGGAACGGTCCACAGGAGAACCAACTTAACCCTGCTTGTGGATCCTTCGAGTGTCAGGTCTCTTTATGATCTGACATTTCCCATGGCATCAGCCATCTCATGCCACTGATGCTCTGAGGCTTGGACTACACATAAAAGCTGTAGTGATAAAGCTACATTGATGAGGGGTGTGAAAAAAACATATCCCTGACCAACATAGCTACCATCCTCAGCAAGGTGGCATTCCTTCACAGACCAATGGTCCATGGATCCCAGTGTCTTGTAGCCAACAGAGGCCAGAACCTGAGCTACATGGATAATGTACAGAACAGGATAGTTGGAGTCATCTTCCATCTTACACTCAAGGCTTCAAGCAGTGAGAGTTTTGCATTGTCCTCAGAATGGGGTGGCATCCTAGACCATCCTGGCTAATAGCCATTGATGGGCTTAATCTCCATGAAATTTGGATCTTTTTTTTTTAACCCAGTTATACTTTCGGCCATCACATCATCCCACAGCAATAAGTTCCACAGGTTAATTGTGTATTGTGTGGAAATAATGCTTCCTCTTGTTTTCATTAATCCTGCTGTCTGTTAATTCCATCAGATGACTCCTGATAGCTATGTTGCAAAAAAATTAAGTTCTGTTGGTTTAGGCTGAGTGCAGTGATAGCTAATCCAACGTAGCTATTCCAGCATAAGCTCCTTCATTTGGCCCTTGTCTGAAAGTGGGGTTCAGCGAGAGGGTTCCACCAAACATGACATTTGTATCACAACAGTGTCACTGCCCACACATCTTCCTAGAAAAACTCTGCTGTTGGCTGGCTTTGACCATGTCAACAGACTTGCTGCAGGCGAGTTGTGATCTCACATCCCTGGTCTTCTTTACATCACTGGTGCCAATGATAATTTTCTCAATAGGAGTCAAAGGCAAACTGAGACTTTATATGCCTCCTACATGGCTATGATGTCTAGACTATTAGAAATTATTTCGAATTATTTCTAGACTAATCTTGGGGTGAATGTAGGAGGAAACCTGAATTAATTATTCCGATGGAGACAGTGGTGGTGGGGATGGAAAGCTGTGAGTTACCATCCAGCACCCCAAATTGAAAAGAAAATGAGTGCAAAATTCATTGTCCTCATCTGTGTCTCAGCAGAGGATTGCAAGAAAGTGAGTGTTATTTGTTATGCTGTTGTTTCTTTCTTTGTTTGTTTTTTTGCGTAATGATGAAGTTGGAACCAGTTTAGGAAATAGCTATAGAATGATAATAGAATTGTGCTCTTCTTTAGCAGCATCCAGCCAAGGATCTCAAAAGACTTTGTAAATATGAGCTGATTCTTACAGCACCCCTGTGAATTCCTGACTTGTCCTTACTCGTCCCCATTCTACAGATGGGGAAACTGAGGCAGCGTGCCTCAAAGTGACAAGCCTAAGGCTAGACAGTGGGTGTGTGGCTGGAGATCTTGTGCCTACCCAAAGCAAAATGGCTCCTGGAGCTTCTTCCAGAGCAAGATAGCTGCATACTGCCCCTACACAAGCAATAGCTAGTTGTCTTGACTTAGCAGATAGTAACTAGTGAAGCTGGCCCCTCTGCATGCCCCTGCCAAATTTTTTTAATTGCCAAATTGGGTGCCCCTTCATATCCTTCCCCTTTCCCTGCCCCTCTTGGTGGCCTTCCTGCACCCCTTCCTCCCCCCCCAAATACCAGTTGCCCCTGCGGTGAATAGAGCTTTAGAGTGCAGGGCTCAGTGGATCCATGGTACCTGACGTCTTAGTTGCATCCTGCTCATGCTTGCGGTAGAGCATAAGGGCCCAGTGCCCCCTCCTGTGCACCCTCCATGGCTTCCGAGCAGAGGCAGCAGCCAAGACCTAGGGGTGAAATGATGCCAAGCAGTTTCCCCTCACAGCTGAAATTCCATTTTGCATACGAAGGGGTGATATAGAAGTGTGTACTGCCACCCTTCCTGAACCCCTTGCTTGGCTTGCCCAACTGGGAGTGCAGGGGCACTCGCGTCTCGAGTTCCTTCCCCTCTCCTTACCTGTCGTTCGTATAGAGAGGGTCCCGCAAGCCACCCTTTCCAGCTGTTTGTGCCTCTCTTCCAGTTCCTTCTCTCTCCTTTCTTGCAGGGAATGGGGTACCTGCACGCGAAGGGGATCCTGCACAAAGACCTCAAGTCTAAAAACATTTTCTATGACAACGGGAAGGTGGTGATCACGGACTTCGGGCTCTTCAGAATATCGGGAGTTCTACAAACGGGCAGGTAGGACATAGTTGCTGGTCCTGGGCCAGGGGGCTCTGCTACCAGCCCCAGGGTCCCAGCCGCCAGCTGCTGTCCAGTGTGCCAGCTACTGGCCCTGCTCTGTAGCCTCCCCAGCTGTGCCCCCAGACTAAGGCATTGAGCGGCATGGAGAGAGGTAAGCAGAGCACAGCTCAGCACCCCCACCCCAAAAATTGCTTCAGTGCTGCTGGAGACCAGAGTTCATAGAAAGCTCCCCAGATCTGTGGGTGAAACATGGGCCCAGTTTTGAGCAAATAACTCTGGTCATCTGAAGAAGTGGGCTGTGCCCACGAAAGCTCATGATATCATCTGCATGTTTTGTTAGGCTATAAAGTGCCACCAGACCTTTTGTTGTTTTTTTCTGTTAGGATATGTCTACACTAGCCCCCTAGTTCGAACTAGGGTGGCTAATGTAGTCATTCGAAGTTGCAAATGAAGCCTGGGATTTAAATTCACAAGGGACTTTGGCTCATCACCCTTTACAAGGAGGAAGAATGGTGTTGGTGTCTTCTTCCTTATCACAGCACTGGAAGGAACTTCCCTGTACTTGTGGCAGAACCAAGCACCATCCAGACTAGGGGTGGGGAATCTTTTTTGGGGGGGGGGTTCGGGGCCACTGGTTGGTTGGGTGAGGGTGTGGGGTCTGGTTGAAAGATAGGGTGCAGGAGTGGGCTTCGGGTGAGAGTGCAGGTTCTGGTTGGGAGGTAGGGTGCAGCAGCAGGCTGGAGGTAGGAGTCTGGATGGGGACACAGAAATAGGGTGGGAGCGTGGGGTCAGGGAGAGAGGGACGGTGCAGGAGCAAGATGGGGGTGCAAGTCAGGGTGGAAAGGGGGTGTAGGGCAGGATAGAGGTGGGAGATCTAGTTGGGAGGGGACGGAGTGCCTACTTGGTGTAGCTCCTGAGTAGGCACAGGTGCTCCAGGTGGCTTTGCACACTACAGGGATGCACTCTTTGCATGCACGCCCCCTCCCACCATGGCTTCTATTGGCTGTGGTTTCCAGAAGCAACCAGGGGTTGCGGGTGGTACCTGCAGGGAGTGATTCTCTGCAGCATGCAGAGTCACAGAGAGCTGCTTCCTCCCCCTGCTAGGTGGAGCTCAGAGGCCCAGTCTGGTTGGTGGCTTGCTTTGAGCGGGCATGCAAGGCTTGCGGCTCGTGCCTCTCCCACAGCAGCACAATCCAGCCAGTGCTGGCCCGTCAATCACAGTTCCCCCCTCATGGCTGGAGCACCAGCTGCAGCTCACACCACTGGATGGGGTGGGGGGTGGGAGGCGGGGGGCAAGCTTTGCTGGAGAGATCAAGGCAAGCTCTAAATTTCCTACCCCAGGTCTAGATCTTCCCTGACAGGTTTCTGTCTAACCAGCTCTTAAATATCTCCAGAGATGGAGATTCTGCAGCCTTCTCGGCAATTTATTCCAGGGCTTAATCACCTGACATTTTGGAAGCTTTTCCTAATGCCCAGCCTAAACCTCCCTTGCTGCAATTTAAGCCCTTTGCTTCTTGGCAATGTCAGGGTGGGAGCTGAGATTGGAACATACTCTATCTCAATCCTCAGCTCAGTTCCATTAGCCCAAGGGTGGGCTATAATTTTTGATGGGTGGCCACTCCAAGAATTTGTGGAATAAGAATAAGTGGTCATGGGCCGCACTCTTGCAGGATATTAATGGAGGAGGGTCTGAGATAGGGATGTTTCCTAGCGATTAATTTACTAGTCAAGTAGTCGATGGAATTTCCATCAACTACTTGACTAGTCAATAGGCACTTCTGCGTTCCACCTTTGAAAGACGCAGTAGTGTTTCAAAGAGGCAGCACCGCATGGAGCCTGGGATCAGCTTTGTGGTGCTGCCCCTTTGAAATGCCCCCATGTACTCCCCAGCTGACCCCAGGCTCAGTGCGGTGCTGCCGCTTTGAAATGAACATGAGTCCCCAGTGGGGGCTCTTGTGCATTTCAAAGAGGAAGACCCTGCATGGAGTCTGGGGCCAGCACGGGACTCTGAGTCTCCCGCTGACCCCAGGTTCCATGCGGGTGCTTCCACTTTGAAATGCACAAGAGCCCCCGCTGGAGACTCTTCTACATTTCAAAGCAGCAGCACCGCACTGAGCCTGGGAAAGCGACGAAGAGTCCTGTGGCACCTTATAGACTAACTGAAGTGTAGGAGCATAAGCTTTTGTGGGCAAAGACCCACTTCGTCAGATGCATGACATGCATCTGACGAAGTGGGTCTTTGCCCACGAAAGCTTATGCTCCTACACTTCAGTTAGTCTATAAGGTGCCACAGGACTCTTCGTCGCTTTTGCAGATTCAGACTAACACGGCTACCCCTCTGATACTGAGCCTGGGGTCAGCTGGGGTGTACATGGGGGCGTTTCAAAGGGGCAACGCCACATGGAGCCCGGGGTCAGCTCCCTGTGACGCTGCTGCTTTGAAATGCCAGGGCAGCGATTCAAAGAGGAGAGGCTGAGCAGAGCCTGGGATCAGCTGTGCAGCGCCGCTCCTTTGACATGCCGCCACAGCATTTCAAAGTGACAGCATCACACAAGCTCTGTGCGGGGCTGCCACTTTGAAGTACCCTCCTTTGTCTCTCCTCTTGCTGCCTCTATCTGACATAGGCACCAAGGGGTGGGAAAAGCGACTAGTCGACTAGCCTGTTGACTATCCAATAAGCACTTGTTTATCAGATAGTTGACTGGTCGACTAGTTGTTCACATCCCAAGTCTGAGATGGTAGTTGAGTGCAGAATGGAGCTTGGGGTAAGGGATTGGGGTGTAGGAAGGAGTGTGGGATCTGGGAGGGAGTTTGGATGAAGGAGAGGTTGCGACCTGGAGAGAGGTTCAGGTGGGATGCAAAGGTTTGGATTGTGACCTAGGGCACATGATTGGAATGCTGAAGAGGATGCAGTATTGGGAGGAGGTATGGGTATGGCTGTAGGAGAGGCTTCTGACCTGGGGGAGGGGTGTAAGAGGGTTGCAGGGGTTTGGATTGTGACCTGGGGCAGGAGAAGGTGGTGAACAGGGCCATGCGATTGGGGTGCAGAGTCTGGGAGGGGACATGGGTTCAGGAGAAGGGATGCAAAGGGTTGTGGTTATGCTGAGCAAAATGCAGAAGGGAGATCAGAGGGTTGGGCTGGGGTGCTAGAGGCAGGCTCTGAATAGGAGATGCTTACCTAGGTGGCTCCTGGCCAGCAGCCCAGCAGATCCCTTAGGCAGATTCCCTGCCTTCTGCACCCCAACACACCACTCAAAGTGACTGGTTGTGAGGATCATGTGCTTCTCTGAGCACCATGAATCCCTGATGGGGTTACTTCATGCGCTGCCTCCATGCATGTTCTCATCTTAACTGATGGCAGCAAGTTTGTGCTGGCGGTGGGAGAATTGCATGAACCCTCTCTCCTGGCTCGTGGCACTCAGATAAGCACATGGCCCCTGCAGTTGGCTGCTCTGAGTACTCTGTGTGTGTGTGGAGAGGGGTGAGGGAAAGAGGGAGGCATGGTAGCTGTCCAGTGTCATCCAGTCAGAAATCTGTATGCTGCAGAGATTCACCTGTTCTCTCCCACAGCTAGGGTTTCTATATGGAATCAAGCCTTCAACTCCTTTCTAATGCTCCTTTCTCAGTCAAAGCCTCAGGAAATGTGGTGATCATTCCGGGGCAGGAATATTTGTACGTGCTGATCAGTGCGGAACTGGGTACATTTCAGTCTGGATCAGTCACATCATAGAACTGGGGCTGTGTGTCTCTGGGTTGGGAGTGATTTCGGGCTGACTACAGGGCTACGTCTACACTGGCAGCTTCTCTTCCTCAAAACAGTTCTTGCACAAGTTCTTGCACAAAAAGTCTTCCTTCCACAAGAGTGCATCTACACTGGCATGTGCTTTTGCGCAAGAGCGTCCATGGCAGTGTGGATGCTCTCTTGTGCAAGAAAGCTCTGATGGCCATAGGAGTTTCTTGCGCAAGAAATTCATGTTGCCTCTCTACACTGCCCTCTTGCGCTAGAGCTCTTGCTCAAGAGGGCTTATTCCTCATGGGGAGAGGAATAACTCTTCCAAAAGAAGCCCTTTTTTCCGACACTGTACTGTAAATTTACTTGTGCAAGAACACATGTGCAGTGTAGACACCCGGCAAGTTTTTGCGCAAGAACAGTGCCAGTATAGATGTAGCCCAGGAGAAGAACTTAGTCTCCTTGTTTGGGCAGTGAGATTGATTGGCTGGGTGTAAGATGGTGCCAGATGTGAGTTACAGTAGAACAATTGGAAATCTGGACCAGAATGCTGGGTGTGATTCCTCAAAGGTTTCGGTAAGACAAGGACAATTCATGTTACAGTGGGCAGGTGTTCATCCATTCTAAATTCCGGAGGTAACTGTTCTCTGCACACTGCCCCCTAGTATTAGGTTCTCCAGAGAAGTGGCTTCAACTGTGTTATTTATGCACATGGAGTACAGCTGTTCACTTGCTGTTCCTGCAAACAGTCCCTTCTCTGAGAAGCATCAGTTCACCTAGGCCAAAGGAACACAGAACAAAGTCACTTTGATATTCTTCCCCCTTATCTCTTGGTCTTCTGTTGGTGATCAGCTCTAGAGCAGTCTATGCGGCTGTCAGTTAAGATGAGAACAAATGAAAGCAAACTCCACCTCAGGTGCCTCATAATTTAGATTTAAAAATCTGCCTTCATTTTTTTTAAAAAATAAATCCCTTCATATTATAGAGATTTGTTGTGGTTAATTATTGTTTTATTGCAAAGCCACCTGTGAGATAAGATGCATATTTTAATCTTTTTTTTTGGTAATTATAGTGTGTCAATGTCAGAGGATTAAAGAAAGAGATAATGGGCCACCTATTTCTATCTCCCATCCCTTTTGCCAGTGTATCCATTATCAAGTTAAGTGGTTAACTGTGCGATAAGTGTTTTTCTTACCACTTGCATAATTAGATCATTGCCAATTTTTAGCACAAACTTTTCCCAAAGCTTTAAAAGCCCTGGGATTGCTGCTGTATCCACACTGAAGCTGCAAATGTGATACACTGGCAAATTGTTTTTCATGTCCCACTCTAGTGGCTGGGCCACTAGAAGATTGCAACTTACCATTGCTATCAGTAAATGGGCTTATCTATTAGGCTGAAGTGTGGTGAGCTGTGTCCTCAGATCAAAGATTCAGAGTTCAAACCCAGCTGTGATTACAGAATGTTGGTACAGAACTGATCCTCCACACACTGGCTTGATGCTTTGTCTTCAAAGGCACAACTATTAGTGTCCCTTTGAAGTTCACACTACTGTGTTCTTCCATCCTCTGCTTGGATAGCTGATACCTTAGAACACTTGTGGATGTTAAAATAATGCCCAGATCTCGGGTGACAATTGGTGGATGGTTGGGATCCTGGGATCTGGAGGAACTACACATGAACACAAACTGGGGACATTTGAGCCCATTGGCGGTGACCAGACATGTGAAGAAGTTAATATTTTACTGATAGACTAACCCAAGACCATTCTAGTTAAATGTGGGGTGAGGGTCGTGTTGCATGTTTACACAGTATCTTTCTTCTCAGAGGCTCTCAGTGCTGTTCATAAGCGGTACCTGCCTGTTGAGAGAAGGATTGCCACTAATCAATGCCAAGCAGTAAAAAGAGGTGGAAAGAAGTTTCGGCCAGGACAATAGCTCAAACCTGCTTTCTTTGAACTTTCTAATTTTTACCTGTGCAGAGCAGAGACAGGGCCTTCACTTCCAAAGACATCAGGGCTGTGTCTAGACTGGCCAGTTTTTCTGGAAAATCAGCCGCTTTTCCGGAAAAACTTGCCAGCTGTCTACACTGGCCGCTTGAATTTCCGCAAAAGCACTGACGATCTCATGTAAGATTGTCAATGTTCTTGCAGAAATACTATGCTGCTCCCATTCGGGCAAAAGTCCTTTTGCGCAAAACTTTTGCGCAAAAGGGCCAGTGTAGACAGCTCAGATTTGTTTTCCACAAAAAAGCCTCAATCGCGAAAATGGCGATCGGGGCTTTTTTTGCGAAAAAGCGCATCTAGATTGGCATGGACGCTTTTCCGCAAAAAGTGATTTTGTGGAAAAGCATCCATGCCAATCTAGGCGCTCTGTTCCGAAAATGCTTTTAACGGAAAACTTTTCCGTTAAAAGCATTTCCGGAAAATCATGCCAGTCTAGACGTAGGCCAGCTGAAAGTGCTACACGGAGTATACTCAGTGCGTAACCCTGGGAGAAGAGAAGGCTGAGTCAGCTCTCCCAAGACCCCAAGTGTCTGTTTTCATGAGGGCTGGGTGACTTCATACTAAAAGACTGAACCATGAAGCCTCCAAAGTTGGGTCAGATCTTCAGAGCAAATCCTATGGAGAGGAAATACTACTTCTTTCCTCTGCAGCCCTCCCATAAAGCAAGGGACTAATATCCAAAGCCGCTTGAATTCCATGTCCTTTTTGAAGGCGCAGGGTGTGACAAACCTCTCAGCCTTCCAGGACTTACCTGGATATTCGCCCTGAAGATGTGGCTCCCTGCGCATGCCCTAAGGTGGTACTAAATTAGCTTACCCTGCTCCCTAGGGTAAATAGTCTTGCTCTCACAACTATGTCAAGCCTATTCCCTGTGACTCAACAGGGGCGTATCACAACTGAGTGCGAGGTGGCTTTGCAAACGTCTGTGCCTGTGCAGTCCACCCCCACTCCTTGCGTGACTCAGGCATGCTGGGGGCCTCTGGCACCTGGCTCTGGTTGCTGTTTGAATGCCGCGATGTGTTTGTTGTTAGCAGGCTCTGCTAATGCACCTATCCGCGCGCATCTTCCCATTTATTTGTTGTTGTTTTTCTTCTGCGGCGTAAATTGCAGGTTTCGTCTGCCGAGGGTGGTGTTGTGACAGAGCTGAAAGGAGCGGGGAACACTGACACGCTGTGTTGTGGGGGCTCCTTCTAGTTGGTGTTCCATGACTGCATAAAAAGAGCCTGCCATGACTTCTGTGTTCCCCACCTCCCAGTTGTTTGCATTGTGGTTGTTCCTAAGGGTTCCTGGGAGGCATTGGATGGGGGCGGGCGGGCGGAGGAGCATTGAACTGAGCAAGCACCTGTTTAAAAGACGGTCTCTGCCCCAAAGAGTTTACAGCCTAGGTTATTACAAGTGCACAGCAGGTGGACAAACAAACAGGACCAGAAATACCAAAAATCTGTGGGGAGGGACAATTGCTTTCTGTATGTTTGTACCATGCCTGGCACAGCTGGGCCCCCACTTGGCCTGTCCCCATACACTGCCACAATATGAATGTAAATAAGAAAAGCAGCAAGACAGTGAGCTTTGTGCTCCATAAATGCTTAAGACAGCAGCACTCCTGCCCCACGGGGCTTTTGGTAGAATTCAGGGGCCAGTTCTCTCCTTGCCTGCACCACTAAAATGCAGCCTATAGTTTGGTTCTGAATTAGGGATGCTGAATTTCGATTAATCAGCTGATCGAGTAGTCAATGGAAATTCCATCAATTATTCAATTAGTCGATGGGAGGATGTGGGCCACTCGTTATCCTGGCTGCACTGCCAGGATAACGAGTAGTAACTGCCACCCACAGCTCTTACCACGTTTAAAAGGCAGAGGTGCAGTGGGGAATTGGAGCAGTCCCCACTCACACCGAATCTGACTGCTGTGCCTTTGTCTTTTAAATGTAGCAAGAGCTTGTGCTGTTTCCCTGCTTCCCCTCTGCCTCCCCTACTTTCCCCACCTGCAGAAATGGTTCTGGGGGGAGCCAGCTTTTAAGCTGGCTCCCCCCAGCATTGGCTTTTGCTCCCCACCACTTGCTGCCTCTGATACAGAAGCAGCAAAGTGGAGGGGGGAAGCAACTAGTGAGTAGTGACTCATCTCCAGTTCTGAATTAATTCTCTATTCGCAAAGGCATGAGAAAAATACAATTACATGGATCTACTTTCACCAGACCCTGCAGTTTTCTAAACTGGAAAGGGATGCGATGACCTGACTTTGTTGTACATCACAGACTCTGACAGATGCATAATGCATGGGGGCAGCAGACTTTTCTGCCTTCCTGAGTGAATTTTCCCACTCTTTGCAGTATCCATCAACTTTAATAACAATGGCACAAAGCCCTGCTTTCTGGGTGGCCTTGGAGCTTTGCTGTGGACTCAGTGCAGATGCCTGAGCTGCAAAGGCAGAAGAGGCCAGATGCTACTTGCAACTTTTTTAAAAACTCATAATTTTGTCAGGGATTATATTGGCAGGTTGGTATGCTCTGCCCGCCAGTTCCAGGATGGCTTCTAACATTCCACTCCCAGCGTGTTGGAAACAGCGCACTAGGGTAGTTTCAACATCAAGCAGGCTTGCACCTCTAAAGTTGCAGTGCGATGGGGCACTCGGCCCCCCAAGTGCCTCCTCTTGGCTGGCTGTGGTGCTGCAATTTTCTCCCCTGCTTCTAGTGCCCTTTGTAGGTTGTCAGCCTTGCTTGGTAGATCTTCAGTGTCTCAGTCCTTCAGCCAAACCCCATAGTCAAATGATGTGTTCTGGGGTATTTGTGTCCAAAATGAGACAAAACAGAAGTCTTTCAGATTCAGGCTCCAATTGGACTCATCCCCACCTCTCTTCAGCCCCTCCTCGGCTCATTTCAGTGCAGCCCTTTGCTCAGGCTTGTAAAGGGAGCTTGTCCCCTTTGTCAGCTCTTTAGCCACTTTGCTAGCAGCTGGTGGGAGAGCCTGGGCCCACCCACTACTCCTGGTACCGCCTCAGGGACCCTATGAACAGCAGCCGCATTCTGCTCCCCTCCGTTCACTGTTGTTGTTCCCCTTAGTCTATGTAGCCCCTTCTCTTCATGCCGCTTGCAGGTTCTCAGATCCTCTTCTTCCTTGCTGAATGCCAGTGCCACCAGAATCCTTCTGACTCTCGACTGAGTGCCTGCGGCCAGCAAGGAGCCCTCAGCCTTGCTCCTCTGGCCCCAGCTAGGAACTGGCTAGCTCAGACCCTCCAGCTTATTTTATCTGGGTCTGCAGGGCTCTGATTGCACAGACTCTCTAGGCAGGCCTGGAGGATCCACCTTCGCTACTCCTTCCCTGGGGCAGAGTGTGGTACGACCAGCCAGACACCATCGTTTGCTGTATAATTTCCCTTTTATGAGTCATAAAGAACCAAATTAAGTTCATTATCTTACAATGGATCCCACCCAGGAAGAGGTGCTCATACAGAGACCCTTGCAGGCTGGGCACCCAAGTGTTCCAGCAAGTTGAATATGCTGAATACCTGATGCACTCTACACTGACATAACACAGTACATAGATTTTTCAGTAAACTCCATCACATGTTGGTGGATATGGGAGTGAGGTAGCTGATGACTGGCCAAAATTGGTAGAATGGAAACTCAGGTTGGAGAGACAGTGATTGAAGATACTGTTACTCTATCAAGGGAAATATTAGCTGAAATTAATGGTCAAAAGATGAAAGTTCCTCTGATTCCAAAACATCTGTTATGAGCTTGCAGATGGGTCACATTGCAGGAATGAAAATCATCAGAGATAGTACCGAAGTGTATCCATTTTGCAAGATGTGGCAGAAGTTGGCTCTACTGCATGTCCAGGCATTTGAATGCTCTGTTGTATGGAAAATGAAGCTTTTTGGATTGGACATCTTGGAACAGTCCCTTACAAAGGAGCCTGGATTCATTCTCAAACTTCACGGCCTGGTCTGATGATTGTGGGATAAGAAAACATCAGTAACAACACCTAATGCGCTGCCACTGGCCATGCACAAAGCACATTTGAAAATCACAGAAGTTTTGTCTTTACTAGGGGAAAAATGGTGTGTTCTTTCTTACCTCGTGCTAACTGATGCAAGGTAAAATCCTAGTGAAATCAAGACAATTTGTAATTTTCCTATGTATTAGCAGGGCAAAGTAAGACTATAGGGGAAACTAGGGTTTACCTAGATGTGCTAATATATTTGAAAATAACAAATTTCTTGGTCTTCACAAAGATTTTACCTTGTTAGTTACTACTTGTTAGCAACCTTGAGCAAAGAATGCACCTTTTTTCTAGGGAAGTCTCATCCTGAGTTGGCAGGAGCATGAGGTATAATGCATTTGCAGTCTAGACATGTGCAAAAGGGCATATGCTTATCTGATGAATAGTCTTAATGTGGTCATTAACGTCTGCTCTGGAGACACTTATTTAAAGACTTAGATCAAAAGAGATTTTGTATTTGTTTTATTTTTCTTTAAATATGTGGTTGCCCTCAGCAGAACTGTTCTGTGATAGAAATGAGGGGAGTGAATTTTGGAAGCTTTAGGGAGATCTTCTGCTCTCACTTTTAATGTCAAATAAATAAATCTTGTTTTTAAATCACTAGATTTTGCAAGGCTTTAAGTCAGTAATGCTTGTTCATGTGAGTTTAGGTGGTCAGGTAATTTAGAGAGCTAGGAAAATATATGTCACAAAGCCCAACACTGCATCATGTTTGCTAATTTTTGGCTCTCAGTACAACTGAGCCCAGCCCAGTTCATTGGAAGGCTTGTAAACTCTGAAGCCCCAGACTCAAATGCACCTGGAGATCAAGGAAGTTTAGAGATGGACATACACCTGAACTTCCCTGCTGAATCCCATACTAATAATGGGCCAAAGTGAAACCTTGGCACTCGACAATATTATTGAACTGGATGGCTTGAGCCCATTGGTGCTTTCAGGCAGACTCCGCTGATTGGTTGGTTTGTGCAGGGCCGGATTAAGATCTTTAGAGGCCCTAAGCACTGAAAAGATTATGGTGCCCCCCATATGTAATTAAAAATAAAAACAATACTATACCGTAAATTCTCTTTTATTTATTTTTTTGGTGCCCCTGCTTTGCTAGTGCCCTAAGCACATGCTTAGTCTGCCTATTGGGTGATCCAGCCCTGGGTTTGTGCTACAATATCCCACACTTCATTTGCGTAATGGCAGCTGCCGCTTTTTTTCGAAATGGGGCTTTTTCGGAAAAAAAAGCCCCAGCAGTTTAGATGGGAATCTTCCGAAAATAAAACCCTTTTTTGAAAGATCCTGTAAACCTCATTTTTTGAGGAGTACAGGATCTTTCGAAAAAGGGTTTTATTTTCGAAAGAACTGCATCTAAACTGCCGTTTTTTCTTTAAAAAGCCCCATTTCAAAAAAAAAAAAGTGGCAGCCACGATTATGCAAATAAAGCACGGGATATTTAAATCCTGGCTTCATTTGCAATATCGACGTACCTAATTTGCATCCCTTTACCGAAAAAGGGATGTAGTCTAGACACAGTCTATGACGCAGAGCTTGATCAGGAAGACACAATGCTGTATGTGCAAGATTGCATTTCAGAGCCCTGTGTGCGCGTGCACCATTTTATTTGGGCTTCTCTTTCTCCACTTAGTCCATCATTAGAGAAGGGCTATGAGCATGGACTTCAGTTGTGTGTGTGTGTGTATCTTTCTGCCTTTTAATTGATCACTGGGCTTAGCAACAACTTGTAATTAAGAGCCACAGTCTTGGGCCAGCAAAGAATCTTGGGACCCACTGATGGGAGATGAAAGCTTCCCTTCTGTCCCACAGTGCCCTCACCTCTGCTTCCTGGAGCATGGAGGCCTCTGAGCATTGCTGGTGCTATTAATTGCCAAGGCACACTGCCTCGCAGCAGAGAAGAAAAGGAGCTGTCAGGTGTCTGGAATGGTGGCAGAGACTTAATGAGCTTTGTGAGCTCCTTGTGCTGTTGTGAGCCCTTAGTTACACCCCTTCACACACTGTGTTGGGAGGGTTGTGTTTTTAATTGAACTACGTCTTGATTGTTTTCCTCATTACCTGTCCTGTGGCCCACTGAGATGCAGGAGAGCCACTCATGTGGCCTACGCACTAGGCTGGGTTGCCCATCACGGCTGAAGAATCTGCATCTATTCCCCTGCTGACTGGTAACCTAGGGTATGTCTACACTACAGCGCTAATTCGAACTAACTTAGTTCGAATTCGTTAATTCGAACTAAGCTAATTCGAACTAACGGATCTAGACTAAAAAACTAGTTCGAATTAGCATTTTGCAAATTCGAACTAGCATGTCCACATTGAGTGGACCCTGAACCGGGCTTAAGGATGGCTGGAAGCAGTGCCGGCAGGGCATCAGAGGAGGACTTAGCGCGTGGAGATGCTGTCTCAGGCTAGCCGAGGGCTGTGCTTAAAGGGACCCGACCCCCACCCCAGACATACAGTTCTCAGGAGTGCCCTGCTTGCAAAGCAGTCCTGGCTTGGAGTGCCCTGAGTGCCCACACTGGGCACATCACAGCACTCAGCCATCAGCCCGGCTGCACTTGCCGCAGGCTGCGATCTGGGGAGAGGGGGCAATCAGGGGGCTGCAGGAGAGGTTCCACCCCCAGAAGCCCGCAGAGCCAGCCCAGTCCTCCCCATCGGGGGCTCGTGACCCATTCCTCTCTCACCTCCTTCCACTTACCCCTCCCTAGCCCCCCTTCCTGATGTACAAAATAAAGAAAACGTGTGGTCAAAAATAGAATCTCTCGTTATTGAAAAAACTCAGGGAGACTGGGAAAAGGAGGTGGGAGAGGGGAAGAGAGAGGCTGGGAGAGGGGAGGGCAACTAAAATGATCAGAGATTTGGAAGAGGTCCCATATGAAGAGAGGCTAAAGAGACTGGGACTTTTCAGTTTAGAAAAGAGGAGACGGAGGGGGAATAGGATAGAGGTCTATAAAAGCATGAGTGGGGTGGAGAGGGTGCATACAGAAAAGTTCTTCATGAGTTCCCATAAAGAAGGACTAGAGGACACCAA
The DNA here is from genome assembly GCF_052426305.1 of Pelodiscus sinensis. Lineage (NCBI taxonomy): Eukaryota > Metazoa > Chordata > Testudines > Trionychidae > Pelodiscus > Pelodiscus sinensis. Next base: position 8,839,798 of record NC_143085.1, read on the forward strand.
AGGAAAGGAATGGGTAGCAGGCTTCAAACTAGTAACAGAAAGTTGTTCTTCACAAAGCAAAGAGTCAACCTGTGGAACTCCTTGCTGCAGGAGGCTGTGAAGGCTAGAACTAGAACAGAGTTTAAAGAGAAGTTAGATCAAGTGATGGAGGTTGGGTCCATGGAGTGGTATTAGCCAGGGGGTAGGAGTGGTGTCCCTGTCCAAAGTTTGTGGAAGGCTGGAGAGGGATGGCATGAGACAAATGGCTTGGTCACTGTCTTCGGTCCATCCCCTCCAGGGTCCCTAGGGTTGGCCGCTGTCGGCAGACAGGCTACTGGGCTAGATGGACCTTTGGTCTACCCAGTACGGCCATTGTAAGCTCTGGGTCGGGGGTCTCAGTGGACCACCTTGATTTTCATGCCAACCTGCTCCTGGGTGGCCAGGCTGGCAGCTCTCCTGCTCTAGACGGCCACTGTCCTGTGCCTAGTGTGGAGGTCGTAGACGAGGTCCACGATGTCCGCACTAGACCAGGCGGGTGCCCGCCTCTTGCGGTCCTGGGCAAGCTCCCGGGAGCCGCCAGCCTGGTCCCGGGAAGAGGGGGTGGGCTGGGGGGCATCGGGTGGCTGGCTCGAGTCGTGCCAGGTGCAGGGTCTGCTGGCTGGGTGCTGGCAGGCTTGCACCTGGCACGGGCATCGTAGCCAGCTCGTGCCCCTTTAAGGGGTCCGGGGCCGGGAGGGGGGCAATAGAGTTTCCCTGGTGTTGGCCAGAGTGGCTACCAGGAAAAGCTGGGGAGGGCTAGCCTCCCACTAGTTCGAAATAAGGGGCTACACACCCCTTAATTCGAACTAGTAAGTTTGAACTAGGCTTAGTTCTCGTACAATGAGGTTTACCTAGTTCGAACTAAGCGCTCCGCTAGTTCGAATTAAGTTCGAACTAGCGGAGTGCTAGTGTAGCACCTATGAAAGTTAATTCGAACTAACGTCTGTTAGTTCGAATTAACTTTGTAGTGTAGACATACCCCTAGGGATGGAATAGGGGTGGGGAAAGGAGGACATTTCCTTAAAATCAACAGGCCAACAATCTCAGCGGGCAGCTGCACTTCCAGCAGAAAACTGCCCTCCTGTCACGAGCTTTCCCATTTGCCTTGGCTGTACCAAACATTCTGTGCTGTGAGGCAGCACACTCCAGACCTGAGAACTCTTCTGTCATGACGTTCAGCTGCCTTCGGAGCTGACTAGCATACAGCTAAGGCCTTCCAGGAGAGCGTGTCTGTGATCTGTGTCTTGCCTTGGGACACGGGATTGGAAATCTAGTGCATGCAGATTGCCCAGGAGTGGGAGTGGGCAAAGATGTAAGAGTTAGGAGGTGTCCAGGCTGGCTGAGCGTAAAGCAGAATTGTGGAGGGCTGATCTATGGGCGAAGCAGAAGGCACCTCGAGTGGATTATGTGGGGTGTCCCTTTATAAAACACCTAGCCAGGCAGATTCCCTGACCCAAGGTCCTACAGGGAACAGCAGTCCAGGTAACAACATCTTATGGAGTGCGGCTTGTACTAGAAAGCAAGAGAAATTATTGTCTTGGAAGGAGGAGATAAGTGTATGGAGCAGGAATCTTCCACATTTCAAGAAATATATGGAGAAATTGGAGGGTCCTGAGAAGAGCAACAAGAAAGATGAAAGGTCTAGAGAACATGACCTATGAAGGAAGGCTGAAGGAATTGGGTTTGTTTAGTTTAGAAAAGAGAAGACTGAGGGGGGACATGATAGCTGTTTTCAGGTATCTAAAAGGGTGTCATAAGGAGGAGGGAGAAAACATGTTCATCTTGGCCTCTGAGGATAGAACAAGAAGCAATGGGCTTAAACTGCAGCAAGGGAGGTTTAGGTTGGACATTAGGAAACACTTCCTAACTGTCAGGGTAGTCAGACACTGGAATAAATTGCCCAGGGAGGTTGTGGAATCCCCATCTCTGGAGATATTTAAGAGTAGGTTAGATAAATGTCTATCAGGGATGGTCTAGACAGTGCTTGGTCCTGCCATGAGGGCAGGGGACTGGACTTGATGACCTCTCGAGGTCCCTTCCAGTCCTAGTATTCTATGATTGGTTACCGTTGTTAATTCTGTGGGTCATATGACCCTTTAGATTGGACTGGGTGCATAAGGCAAGTGGAGGTGAACCATAGAAAGGAGCTGATTATGGCTGAAGAGCCTTTTTTCCCTTTAGCATCCTGCTAGAAAGAAACCAGAAAAATTGTTCTTTAGTGTGAAAATGCTGGTCCAGCTTTACTATTTCTGCATTTTATTTTCTGCAACTTTACAGCATCCTCACTGCTAGAAGATAGCGCGGAAGCTGCCTGCAGATCCCCTTTTACAATTAGAAGGGATTGTTGTAGCAGTAACATGGATTGTGCCTTTATCCCGAGGCTCTGAATCTCACCTATTCAAAGTCACACCTGATGCTCCCAACACCGGCCAGCAAAGTGACACCCCCTTCCCCCGCACTCTCTCCACCCATGTCACTTTACACAACCCAGGCAACAGAAGGTGCTATTGCTGAGCTGCCGGGCCACACACCTGACTTCCCTGGGACATAGGTACAAAGCAGCCAATCGGAACTTTGTGCAGGTCCTGCTGTTTGCTAATGCTGCCCTGAGTTCACTTCATTAACTAACAGTTGTTTAATTGCTGTCAGTGATGGCGTCCCTGGGATTATTGCTCAGTGTAATGTGGCATCTGTTTCTCATGTACAGGGCTCTAGGGAAGAAAAGGTTGAGCTAGGGCTCCTAGGCTGTACCCTTGCTGGGATGTGAGTGATGAATGTTAATGTGGAAGTGCCAGGCAAGGTTTGCTCCTGGTGCCAGTGCAAATTACAAAGTGTCCTTAGAGGCTAGCCAGCGACACAAAGGTTATTCCTGGGAAGGAGACTTCAAAGACCCAGTGGATCACAGTGGCCATGAATTAGGTCTTGCATGAACTGCTGTTGTTTAGTGGGAGAGACATCAGCCTGTCATTAAAGAGATCTGTGTTCTCTTCCTAGCCCTGCTCCTCTGGGTAACCTTGGACATGTTACTTTACTGTTATAACCTTTACTGATTTGTATTGCACCAGTGTCATAGGTCAGATTCAGCAGCGCTGCCGTTGACCATGATATAAAGTTACAAGGCTGGTCTTTCGCCCTGGTGTCTCATTCTCCCTGTTTGTGCTCAGATAGCTGCTAACAAGAAACACTGGCCAAGCCCAGAACCTTATTATTATTAACAGTGTTTATATCTCCAAGATGCTGAGTGGGCAAATCTCCAGCCATATGGCCAGTAGAAAGATGCTGAAGAGCTGTGCCCTACATTCTATAGTTAAAAGAAACATATTAATGAATAATGTTTATGAGAAGAAGGGGGCAAAGTGGCCTAAATGTAGCCATGCTGCTGTACTAGATGTCTGTGTGCATATCCATGGACCCTCGCACACACATGTATGTGCACAAAATTATTGTATCGGTAACAAAAATCAAGTGTGATTTTCAAAGCCAACTCAGAGCTAGCCATGCAACTCCCTTTAAATGAACAGCCATTGTATGTCTAGCTCCCCTACTCAATAATGAATAGTCCTGAGTTGCTAACAGCACTGGAAGAACTCTCCTCAAAAACTCTTCCCAGCTTGCAGCTATAATGTGACTTTTCCCCTTGATTCACTAGTTCATTCTTCCATCTGGACCTTTCTGCTCTATTTAGACTTTCTAGTAATTTCCCTTTTGTAACAGAGTGTCTTGTTGCTTTGTAGCAGATGCATGCCAAGGTCTTTTCTGTGGTTCAGTTGCATTTCTTATTTTGTTCTGTACAAAGCATTTTGGGGGAGCTACTTCCTAGGACTGCTCTTTTGTGTGTGTCTGGCTTATGTTCTGTATAAGATTTCTCGATAATCTAGCCAGAGCTGCATATAGCAGGCCTCAGAACCTTGCCCATCCCCGCCTGTAATAGGTACATATTATGTATAGATGAGACATTGCCGTAATGATGACCTGAAATTCCATGATGTCTTTTCTTTCACGCAGTCTGACATTTGCTGAGCAAATTCTTCTCAGTTGTAGCAGTGTAAATTTGCAGCCAGTGCTGAAGTCAGTGGAGTGTTTACAGAATAGCACCACCATAACAGATCAGAATTTAGCTTGTTGTCTGTTTATTGCTAGCTGCTTAGTTCTGCCTTAGGACTTAATCCCACCTGCATTGGCTCCAGTGGCACTAATTCCAAATACAGCTTATTGCTATATTTCTCTTTTGTGGGTGTAGATTTCTGAGAGGGTTGCTAATGTAAAGAGCTAACATCACTGGGAGAATATGCATGGTTTCTTTACACAGCACTCCTAACCAATATCAATCCCAGTTGAGGCACCTCTCAATTTCTTGAAAGGGAATCCTCTGAACTGTCATTCATGTTCATGTTAAAATTCGACACTTTACAAAAAGGACTTAACAAACATTTGAACTATCTCACTCATTACCAAGACAGTTTCCCCAATTATCACCTCTAATACCATTAACTCACAAACATCCCACTCTCCCTACCTCTAATATCATCAATTCACAGACACTTACCTTCCTTCCCCTCCCCCTCCCCCCCCCCCCCGCCCTGCATCCTCCTCCTGTTCTGCAATGTGATTTGTCCTTTTCATATTTGTTCATTTTTTTTAATTGTATCCTTTGGTATATATGGTTGTGACTACTTTCTTCCACTATTTGATCTGAGGAAGTGGATCTGGCCCACGAAAGCTCATCATCTAATAAACCATCTTGTTAGTCTTTAAAGTGCTACATTGTCCTGCATTTTGCTCCCACCATGTGTGAGTTCTAGTTTTCTGTGAGCAGTCTTCCCGGGGCCCGTTGTACAGTTGTTTTGTGAGATGGCCAAACATGGACGAGAAACAAAAGCGAAGTGACTATTTTTTTTTCAACTAGTGATTTATTTAGAGGAGTTAGAACACACATCCTACCCTTGAATAACCACTTTATTGACCCAGCAGGGTGAACCCAATCTGGCTCTCGACTGAACAGATGCAGTGAGAATGTGCTACCTTAGCCAGCTGCTATTGCAGTGCTTCGCTCATGGTCGGTGACTCTAGCAGGAGATGTGTTTGACATGGCAGCTCGATGGTGCTCTTACTATTGCCTTCTTGTCTCCTCAGGAGGGAGAATAAATTGCGGGTACAGAATGGCTGGCTGTGCCACCTGGCCCCGGAAATCATACGCCAGCTCTCGCCTGACACAGAAGAGGACAAGCTGCCCTTCTCCAAGCCCTCAGACGTTTTTGCACTTGGGTAAGACCCCCTTCCCCTCCATCTGGTATATGGCTCTGTGGGGAGGGGTTTGTAGTTGGGGAGGTGAGCCTGTAGGCTAGCACGGTGATGGTGCATTCTGGCACTTCTGCAAAGAGGGGAGGATCGGCGGGAGGGAAGTGAATCCATGTTAGTGACACGGGAGTTAAGTAACTCTCTTGATCTCCCAGGCAGATGCTGGTTTTGTGGAGCAGTCCAAAGAGAACATTCTTAGGGGCATGTGTGTGTGGATTCCTTTCTGGGCAGAGGGCAACCTTCTTGCCTATAGAAAGACAGTGGAATGCAACAAGCCTGCAGCATTCTTTGTTCCATAGGGACAAGCCCATGGCAGTTCAGTGCATGTGTTAGGGGCTTGGGTAGTGGCTGGACCAATCCACTAACTGAATGGCTCCAGTGCCCATCAGCTCCATATTGAAGAAGGCTCAGGTGATTTCTGCCCCATACCCTGGGGTCTTGGTCAATACAAAGAATTCCTTCCCTCTTCTCCCTGCTGATCCTTCCAGTAGTCTGAAGTAAAGGGTGGTGGGGGGTGGGTGGGAAAGGGTATCATAATCTGGGAGCCGCAAATTTAGTGAGAGGGTGGTTAAAAGAGCAACCCAGCTCGATTTTGTTTGCCAAGTCTGCGACCCAGGTTGTGGCCTTTCCCCTCCGTAAAGCATCATTCCCTGTGTTGTGTGAGAGATGAGATTTCTCCAGCCCTCTCTAGGTTACCACAGAGTGCTGGCATGGAGCCAGTCTCACTGACCAAAGCAGATTAGGGATGGACCTCAAACCTAATCCCGTGTTCTCAGATCCAAATTTCAGAGCTGATTCTTGTCTCTTGCAGACTAAATCAAAATGGTAAGTCCAAATGCCGTACTTCGGCTTTGGGCCAGTTCCTATTTGAAACCCAGAGCTCTCAGGCTTCAGAACTTCCACTTTGTTGTTTGGGGCCAACTAGACCTATCTCTCCCTAATTAATACTTCATAACGTTAACACAGATGAAATATTTTTAGAGTGCCTGGCTGAATTCATGTCATGTCGCCAAGCAGGAGGACCTTACAGAATTCTAGACTCTGAATTCTTCAGGACACAGACTTCCACGCTAGATGATCTAGAACTATTTAAACATTATTAGAATTTTGCTCTAAAACTGTGAACAGTATCAGGAGGGGATGCTAAACAATGGACAATAGAATAAATGGCTATTTCCCCCCTCCAATTAGAGCATCTGGTGCACCAATTAATCATTCACACTATTTATCTAATAGAAAATATCTTTTGTGAAAATGGCCCAACCATTTCCCTGATTAAAATCTTCCTTGAGGCAGATATAGGACTATAGGCTTTATCTGGTAGATTAATTTTCCTTTGTGCCATATTGATGGACACCGTAAAGACTGCAACATTCAGTGATTAGTTTTTGCGAAGCTGTTATCTGATGAGAGATTTCCATCCGAAAAATGCAGTAATTAAACTCAGTATATTTTTGGTGTAACTTCCGCACTAAAAAGAAGAAGTAATTAAGGGATCTTATCAAACTAAGCAAAAGTCATTTGCTTAAGGCTTAAAGTTACTATCTGAGAGCTCTGTGCTCATTTAAAGAAGCCTTTGATTTCTTTTTAAAGTTCTCCATGGTTTTGTTCTTCCTGGTTTGTAATATCTTCTCAGAGTTGGGACAGACATGCAGCTGTTGTAAATTGATTTCAATGGAGATTGCCAATTTTTCACCATCTAAGGATTTTTTTTTCTTGATGCAATTTGGGACCAACTCATGCCCTCTCCTAGGGACAACAAATGGCAGCAAAGGGAAATATTCATAAGGCTTAACAATGCTGCACTGCCTCCCTGCCCCCTTTTGGTCTCTTTCCATAGCATCCTGCATATCAGCACTAGTTATCCTTTTGGTAAATATCAGTGGGAACATTCTCAGCTAGTGTCGTTGATTTCAGTGGAGCTAGGACCACTGACACTACTGTGGCTATTCCTTCCCCCCCACTCCAATTTGCCAGGGGTTCTTGTTCTTCTTACTGCTGATCAGCAGAGATCAGTCTGATACAACGCTGAGAATTGCCAGGGTACCGGGAAAGCCTACATGGCCCCTTTCTGCTAAGCATTAGGGAGTAGAGTAGTGTAGGCAGTGCTTTACTACCTTAATGGCTTTTGTTTGGTCCTCTAATCAGGGATGGTCCTGCTTTTTTAGCTGATGTTATGGAGGTGATTTGTGACCCAATGTGTCTGCAGTGGGATCTAGGCTCTAGTCCCTAGGAAAAGATTCTGGCGTTTATGGAGGAAAACGTCCATATGATTAGGACCTTGCTTCACAGAAGTTCTGCATTATGGATGAGGAAAATTAAGAACTGGAATCAGTCAATTTAGCAACGTTAAGTATCAGAAAGCTAAGAGATAGCCTCAGCTCTACTGCAGTAATTAATGCTATTCATCTGGTCCGATAGTTAAGGAAATAACCCTGCTCGGATCTGTGAAAGGGAAAATCATACTTGGAAAAACAAATTAATTAAAGCGGGTTGCAGCCATCAAAATAAGGGAGGCAACTGCAATATGTCATCTGAAAGGTGAAAAATAAACTCTGGAAAATGAGTTTTCAGAAAGGTCTTTCTGAAAATTCTCTTTGGAAGTCTCGTACACATTGTGTTCAGGAGATGGACAGCTGTAATCTTTGGATCTAAAAATTGCTTTGCATTGACTTCTTGACCATCAGTAACGACTCTCAGCTTAGCTGAAAGGAGTACAGCTGCCTGTGAAATAATGCTGTTAGACTCAGCCTTTCAAGACACTCTTATCCCCCTATCTAAACTGGCATGGGCTGAGCCTCAGGAAGGAAACAGACGAATATACAAAGCTTTGTATTTCTCGTCGTCACAGATAATACAAGCAGATCCAGGGAGGAGAACAAAAAACAGTCCAGGGAGGAGAACGCCTTAGAAATATTCCAGACCTCACTGCAGTGTTTCAGGTTCCCTTTCCATTAGGAGCAACATTGGGAATATGGAGGCACACTAAGTTGGGAAGAGGTAACATGTCAGGTGCCAGTTTGATATGACCAGGGCTAATTTCTCAGCAGAACGGAACACCAATAGCCCCTGTTGACTTTGGTAGGGGCTGTGAATACTCAGTGCCTCTACAAACCAGGAACTAGCATGAGCACCTGAAAACAGGCATCTAAAATTAATGGATGCTTTAAAGACTAAAGCACTCTTAGATTAGGGATGCTAGAAATCAGTTATTTTAATAATCACGTAACTGCTAAAATTCTTAGTGGTTACATAGTTACTCGGTGCTTCCTCCCACACAGGCTCCTGAACCGCCTACCATCCCATGCTGCTGCTTCTGTATCAGAAGCAGTAGCGTGGAGTGGCAGGCAGCTCACCTGAATGTTCTTCATGTAAAACTTGGACCAGCGGGCCAGGACTGAGCCAGTCTGCTGACCTGAGTTTTAAATACAGAGCGTACGGGTTAGGGATTGTTGCAGTTAACCGGGACCGTTAACTGATAAGCAATCACTAATCAGGTAACCAGTTAACCGAGTAGCCATTAACATCCCTATCTTAGGTACCATTACACTTAACATACCACAGTGACAGACAACTGAGAAATACCATTGGTAGAGAGCACGTCTTCCTCTAATTATGGCATATCCAATCCAGTGGACAATTCTGTCTCTGAATTGTTGGATACTGCCAGTTGGACCCACCCCCTGAATTCCCACAACTGGAATAGTTCTGGAGCAAGAAGTAGTTTATAAAATGCTCCCCCTTTTTGTAAATATGCAGGCTTCTTAACCAAGGCAGCTTTAGAATGCGTTGTATCGATACTATTCACAACCCATTGATCCTATAAGCTACAAACTATTCAGAGTTCCAGACTCGGGGCCTGATCCTTCCTCCCTTCTGCTCAAGTGACTGTCATTAATGAGAGTGGCACTTGGATTCAGAATCTGAATCTTAGCAAATACATCGGCAGATTTGCTACCTGTCTCGTCTCCATTTTGCTGATAGAGGAGACGTTCTTCAAAGAGGAAGCCGTTTATTCCACTAGTACAACAAGTCCAGTAGGCTAGGAAAAGACTGAACCATGGTGAATGTACCTGGGGCCAAAGGCTCTGAGCTTCTCTGGTTTACACCAGCAGGGAATTTAGGCGTGGTACTGACGTTGGTGACTGGCGCTCTAGAATCTGTAGCTAGACCTACTTCATCCTCAAGTCCCCCTTAGGCTGTAGTGCCTTGAGAACTGTGAATGTGGAGAGAGCTCTTGGCATCTATTGTCGGTTTCCTGGGCTTTGGTTCTCAATCAATTTAATCATAACAAAAGAAAAACAGAGATGGAAGCAAAAGTTCAGTAATTGCAGAAACAAGAGACTCCTCCTAACCAGACAGCTCCACTGGCCCCGGTGAAACATTCTTTTCTCAAGCACATTATTTCAAAATAAACCCATTCAGGGCCCGAAGGCCAGCAGCGCTAACACTGTACTGACAAGAATTCCCCAAAGAACCCTTCCAATTAATCCCAAGAGTCTCCTTAAAAGAGTGAAAAATTAACTTTTTCATCAAGTCCCATTCTCTGGACACCAGATAATAAGCTTGGTTGCCAAGGGGGCAGGAAGAAGACAAGTGGGTGAAGGGAGAGCTAGCTGCTGAATGCGACTCTTTTTGGAAGTGGTGTTGGAGGCTGTCTCTGGTGATAGCACAGCAGTGAGAAATGCAGCTGGCTGGCTAAGAGGAGAGAAACTGGTGTTTCTTGCCCTCCTCTCTCCCACTAATTCCATCGGGGAGCAAGAGGCAGCTGGGCTGGTGGAGCAGGAACAAGGAGGCCAGCTTAACTGTCTGCCTTCTGGATACTTCGCAGTTTTGTAACTCTGCCCCCCCTCCCCAGTTCTCAGATCCAGAAGAGGAAAACTCAGTCGGGTCATGGGGGGTGGGAGGGAAGGCGGGCAGTTAATGTCCAGGCAGACTTAGATCTTCCTTTCATGCTGGCTGATGCTTTTCAGGACGTCTCTCATTACCCTGTCAAGGTGCATTTCCCCTTTGACTTGATGATGGATTTCTGTTTGTTCAATTAATACCCGAGAGATGAAGCACAAGAGATTGTATTTCCTTCTTCTCCTGGAACGTATTTTGCATGGTACAGCGATTGCTGCTGTCACAGACAATAATTTTTTCTCCCCCTCAAGCCCTGTCTTGATGAATATTATGAATGTGAAGCAGAACAATGCCCATGGACAGGGCTGTCCGCCTCGGAGCGCTTTTGAAGCAGAAGATTGACGTTTCTTGCAAAGCTGAGGGATGTGGCTCAAAACTCTGCTCCCTCCTCCATTGTGGGGGTGGGGCACGAGGGGAGAATATGCCGCCGGCCATGGATGGAAGCTGTGGAGATAGGGAAGGCACACTAACAGCTTCAAACACCTTTGTCCTTAGCTCAGCTGTGCCAGATGTGAGGGTCTGAGCCCTCAAACACTCATTTCATAAAATGGGTTTGCATCCCTCATGGTTGTGCAAAAAGGCTCATAAAACACGAGCCCTAGGTCAGCCAATGAGGTGTGGTCCTGCTGACACAGGAAACCCCATCTCAGTGGCTTTGTTGACCCTGAAATCTTTAGGTGCTATTTTAAAAGTCTCAGAGAGTAGCCATGCTAGACTGCAGTTTTAAAAGCAATGAGTAGTCCTGTGACACCTTAGAGCCGGGGTGCAGAACCGAAGGCCAGGGCCGGATGTGGGCCCCATCTTGCCTGAATCCGCCCCCAGAGGCTCAGGGCTTCCCCCCTCACCTCTCCAGTCCTGGGAAGTCCACAGGGCTGGAACACACAAAATCTACTAGCCTGTGCCCCACGAGGTTCTGGTGTGCGAGGGGCAGATAGGAAGTATCTTTCTCTTTTTCTGTGGGTCAGCACCCCCCACCCAAATGAGGCTCCTCACCCCTGCCCTAGAGACTAACATAAATATGTGGAGTATCACGAGCCTTCCTGGGTAGTTTTACATGTTAACATTGTAAACTGATGGTCACCCCAGCAGATGCTGCCAGCATGTTTCCCAGCCGGCCCCCTACTTCCCAGCTTCCCCTGACAACACAATTCAATTCCGTCCAACACGTGTCTGCGTCACACTGAAAACCTTTCATGCTGGGACAGTGCATCGCAAATGCAGCCACATTGAATTTAGACACTGGCCCAGCTGTGGACTGAAAATGAAGGTGCTGTAGCGTATTCAGGGGGCTGTACCAAAGCCATGCAGAGGCCAGGTGCAGCTCACTGTGGAGTTCATGGGGCCTGCGCTCATTGGTTGGCATGGCAAATGGGTGTGAAGTTTTGACCAACCTCTCCACCCTGGGAGGTGTCTGGTCCCACCAGGTCAGATTGATGATCCTAGAGAGGGTGGCGTGGAGGAGTTTACATCAGTGTCCAGACAGCCCCTGCCTTACAGACAGTCTGCACAACAGATTTCTGCCTCAGGGGCCCCTTGATCCAGCATTAAATTCCTATGGGAGGGGGAGAAGGAGGAATGGAAAAGCAAAAGCAAATATGTGCCCCTCCAGTTTCTGCAGATCTTGCTTCCCGATCTAGCTGGAGCAGGTGGCATGAATGTAAAAAAGGCGCCCTAGTAACTGCAAGGCATATTTACCCCCTGCATTATCTATTAAGCTGCTCCTCAGGGGTCAGGTTCAACCCCTGTTGCAGCCCTGCAGGAGCCTCTCACTTGAAGTACCAAGCTCACTAGCCCGTTCTATTCTCAGTGGGCCAGATTCTTAGCTGGTGTAAAAACGACACCAGTTTTTACACCAGCTGAAGTCCTGCCTCAATATGTGCTAGAAGGGGAGTGGAGTAATAACACAGGTGCTTTTTACCCTGAATGAGAGTAAAATTCATACAAGTCAAGATGAGACTGTGATGAAAATACCTAGCAAAGGGGAGGCAGTGTACCAGGACACGGAGCTGGCAGCCAGGAGAGCTGGGTTTTCATTCAGAGTTTGCCAGAGACTTTGGTTAAGTCACTAGCTTCTGTGCCTCAGTTTCCCCATCTGTGAAATGCAGTTACTACCCCACCTTGGTGGACTGCTTTGGTCTTCCTGGGTACAAGATGCTATCTGCATAGGAGGTGGCAGTGATGGTGTGAGAACTTGCCTTCTTTGAGATGTCCCCTTGATACTTGAGTAAGGAATGCCCCTGGCAGAGTCTATGCCAGCAGAGCTGATGTGCAAGGGGAAGGGAATGGCCCTGTTGTAATGTTCAGAGATACCCCCTGCTGCACCCTTGTTCTCTAGGTCCATCTAACACCCAGTGCTACTGTCTCCTAACAGCACTATCTGGTATGAGCTGCATGCGCGGGAGTGGCCTTTCAAGACGCAGCCGGCAGAGGCAATAATATGGCAAGTGGGAAGAGGGATGAAGCCCAACCTCAGCCAGATCGGCATGGGCAAGGAGATATCGGTACGTGATGCATATGGTGACCATATTTTCTGAACCAAAATTAGGAACACATTAGCCACACACCCCAGCTCTGTTAACCACACTCCTGACCCCCATTCGCCACGCCTCTGGAGGTAACACGCTCGGGGTCAAGATGGACACATGACCAGAAGTAAAAGGTGTCATGTGACCCCCCTCTAAGAACATTTCCCACCTTCCTCCTACCAATAGGGGTGAGTTTGGCCCCCCACCGAACCCTCCTCATGCAACTATCCTGCAATTGCATTAACCCAATTTGATGCCGCACCGCACAGAGCTGTGGATGTGGGTGGGGAAGGGGCTCCCATTCTGACATGGCCAGGATCCTCCCTAGTGTCTTCAGACATCACATTCGCTGCTGTGGAGTGGTGTGCTGTGCTGGGGAATCTAATTGCTCTTCCTGCTGTCTCAGCCCAGAGAGACTGCCAGAGTAGGGGAGGCTCAAGCAGTCCCTGCAGAGGAAGGAGCACTTCATGTAACTCCATACCAGTTACCTTTAGACTCACTTGGCCTATTCTTGGTGGGCCAGATCCGATTCCTATTGGCTGGAGGGAGGAAGGTGTTAAAGAGATGTGGGAAATAAAGGGAAGCACCTCTGGACAGGGAACACAGCTGCTCCAGCCTTCCTGCATTTACCCAGGCTTCTGTAGGCACTGGGAGTTGGCATATGGGCCCTTGAATGAACTCCACTCTTCTCCCCCACCCCCATTCTTTGGTGCAAGAATATGAGACCCAAGCTACAGAATTCATGTCACAATCGTCCTCAAAGTTTGGGAACTTGTGGGTGGTGAGGAATTTGTTCCAGCCCAGGATAGAGGTGGGAGGCAATTGCATGGTTCCCCAAAGCATGTAGTTCTGGGATCAGCCCAATTCTGTCTGGATATGTACAGTCACAGTGAAGGCATAGAGATTAAGACAGAGAATATCTTATTGCCTTTGTATAAAACCATGGTACACCCACATCTTGAATATTGCAAACAGATGTGGTCGCCTCCTCTGAAAAGAGATATATTGACATTGGAAAAGGTTCAGAAAAGGGCAACAGAAATGATTAGGGGTTTGGAACGGGTCCCATCTGAAGAGAGATTAAAAAGACTGGGACTTTTCATCTTAGAAAAGAGGAGACTAAGGGGGGATATGATAGAGGTATATACAATCATGACTGGTGTGGAAAAAATGAAAAAGAAAAAGTTATTTACTTATTCCCACAACATATGAATAAGGAGTCATCAAAAGAAATTAGGTTTAAAACAAACAAAAGGGAGTTTTTCTTCACTCAGCACACAGTCAATCTGTGGAACTCCTTGCCAGAGGATGTTGTGAAGGCTAGAACTTTAACAGAGTTCATAAAAGAACTAGATAGATTCATGGAGGTTAGGTCCATCAATGGCTATGAGCCAGGATGGGTAGGAATGGTGTCCTTACCCTCTGTTTCTCTAGAAATGGATAACAGGGAGGGATCATGTGATGATTACCTGTTGTGTTCCCTCTCTCTGGGGCGACAGCTAGATGGACCTTTAGTCTGACCCAGTAAGGCCGTTCTTATGTGTTCTTAACTGTCTGTCTGTTGCCAACTGCAGGACATCCTTCTCTTCTGCTGGGCATATGAGCAGGAGGAGCGACCCACTTTCACCAAGCTCATGGAGATGCTGGAGAAACTGCCAAAGCGGAACCGTCGCCTTTCCCACCCTGGGCACTTTTGGAAGTCAGCAGAGTAAGGCTCCTGCCCTTCCCCCTGGATTTCCATGGATTCTCCCCTCCCTATGCCTGACGCGCTAGCTCTTCTGTAGAACTGCACCTTACCCAAGATGGCCGGCCATGGCGCCCATTGGTATTGGGGTGCCTGGAGGAGGGGAGAGAAGTGTCACTTCCACCTTGTCTGGATATTTCCAATGGCAGTAACTGACTGGGTGCTCCCGTGCTGCCCAGCCCAGCAGTTCCTGGTCTGTGGTCCATGGACCACAAACATGGAGTGGGTGCTGGTGAGGCTTGGTCATATGGGGCCGTCTGTAAGGATCTTGACCTCCTTTGGTAAAGTGCTTGGGGAGCTACTGCTGAAAAACACTTTATAAAACTGGGTATTTTTGTTATGGGGCTGGCTCTCCTTGGGATCAGCAGCTACTATTAGTGAGAATCCTGGAGCACAGGTAAGCTTTTGGGGACAAGCAAGGGAAGTTAGTTTAGTTGCCTCCATGGGGACTGCTGCTAGATAGAGAGGAAGAGGGAATGGGCTGCCCTTGGGGAATGGGTGACTGGAGCCACTAGCCACCAGTGGGAAAGAAAAGCTCAGTGGCCAGGGACGCACTAGTGAATGGGGCATACGGAAGACCGGGGACAGTCTGTGTGGTCGTGATGAGGCCCATATCCAGTGAAAACCGCTTTGAGTCAGCAGTCAATGCAAACTGCAGTTCCTATAATGTGCATTACAGTAATTCCTCATTTAGCACATGCCTGCTTAACACGTTTTCGCGATAGCACGATTTTTTTTTTAGGGAACGTTTTTTGAATTACACGACTGTATCCGGAATAACACGATTTCCCCAGCTGGCCCGTTGCCGGCAGCTGCGCGGGGCTTCCCCCGCCTCCATGCAAAGTGGCGGAGGGTTTGCTGCTCGCTGCGCCGTTCCCCGCTGATTCCCCCTCGCCAGATGCCTTTCCCCCTCTCCTCCATCTCCGCTTGCAGGCCGGCGGCTGAGTTTCCCCAGCTGGCTTGCTGCTGGCAGCTATGCGGGGCTTCCCCCTCCTCCCTGCAAACTGGCAGAGGGTTCGCCGCTTGCCGTGCCATTCCCCGGCAACCCCCCCTCTGGACGCAGTGTGGGCCCCAGCAGACTCGTCACAGAGGCATATTCCCAACCCAACCCTCCTCCCCTCCCCTCCCGTCCCCTTCCTTTCCCCAGAGCCAAACACCTCCTCTCCCTGCTGTAACCCAGTCCCCTTTCTCCCCCAACCTTATTTCCCAGTCCCAACAGACACCACCGCTTGAAATGCAACCCCCACCTTTTCCATTATTTTCAATGGGAAAATTGACCCCGCATAACATGTTTTCACCTAACATGATCATTTTCTGAAACATATCTATAGTGTTAAATGAGGAATTACTGTATAGCAAAATAATGCCCATCCACATGTTGGCGAGACACGATAAACAGTAGTTGGGCTTCCAATACCATGGTAAACATGCTTACCATGGTGTAGAGGCCTTGCCTTGCCTTTCACAAAAGCCATGACTCCCTGGCACTGCACCATGGCATCAGAAAGAAACTTGCCACGGTTTCGGTACATTAATGTCAAGGATTTTGACATTTCTAAGACTGATGAATGAAGAGAGGTGGTGAGCTGTGGGTAGCACATTGACTATTGGCAGGGCTTTCTCATGGGAGAATACAGGATCGGTCAGCCTTTTGGGATCAAAAGTGGGAGAGTCTGCAGGACCAGGAGAAAGCTCCCATCCTCCCATGATTCCAGCTTAGAGTCTAGTCACATCTCCCCGTACCTTCTATGAATCCTTTGGCTGAGTAGATCCCAGATACGGGACTCAGTATCGGGCCCTCTAACAATGGCAGAGAGAATGAAGACAGTGGCACAAATTGTTCCATTTTCTCCTCCTTCTACATTCCTCAGGGGGGAATTCTCTCATTCTTTATTTTTCCTTTTCAATACCTAGCACATACACAGGGAAATAAATTACTTCATAACACAGGTCAGCAGCATGCACAGGTCCGTAAACACAGGAAACTGGAGGGGAGAGATGTCTCTTTATCTGAGTATATTTCCTGCCATAGAAATTGTAAAACTGAATGGCAGGACAGGACACTGCAGGTAGAGTGGGTTGGGGAGAGTTAATATTAATCTACCTGCTAAAAGTGACCCTGGCCGTCTTGGATTTGGATTCATTTTATCTGTGCATCTTATTTGTGCAAATGTCTTTCTCTGAGATGCTTCACCTGGCACCCTAATCTCCCAGCCTAGCCTTCTAGCTCTACTCTGTCACCCCAAATGAGTTGCGGAGGCCTTCAGTTATTCCTTGTGCACCTTTCAGAGCTCTTTCAATTGCAGAATGTCTTCAGCTCACATTGGAGAACAAGGCATTGGGGGCTGTCCCATAGAACCTTCCTATTTAATGTTCTCAGCTAGAGCATTTCCTCCTGCCCTGAATTTAGCAATGTTTGGAGGCAAGGCATGTCAGCAATCCCAAAGATAATAAAATATCACCCTGTAGAAGCCTACATTGGATGGTCCAAGCCTGCCATGAATATAGGTGATTTGACAAGAGTGATGTTAATTGACAGTTTGTGACGGGAATAGATGATAGCTCCAGAGATCTTACAGGGAAGGCCAGAGGTTGATGAACCCAAAGTTGGTAGGTTACATGATTCCTTTGTTGCATTTGGTCATTTAAACAGCTGCCCTTTAGGGTTATTGCACTGTTTTCACCTTTGCTATGATGGCTCGTAAGCTTCTTCCTGTTGGCAGCTTACCCAAATTACTGTAATTCTGCCCTCTGTTTTGGTAGCTGCACAAAGATGAGGAGGGAGAGGGAGAGGTGTTTCAGAGCTGCAGTTGTTTTCTGTCAGAGGTATCTCTCTGGCTTCCTCATTAAGGAGAGGTTGGCTGCTGCTTGTCTCTTCTGTACTGCCACTTCCTCCACAGCAGTGTCACAGGGTAATGAGAGCTGCATTGTAATGATTTGCTTACTGCTCACATGCAACCTCCCTCAGCAACTGGTTACTCATCTCTCTGGGAGGTGGAATTAAGGAAGGCCCAAATAGGCATGAGGGAGCACTGCTGGTCCCCACATTGCTACACTAGCTGGCTACGTCTAGACTGCATCCCTTTTTCATAAAAGGGATGCAAATTAGACGTATCGCAATTGCTAATGAAGCGGGGATTTAAATCTCCCCCGCTTCATTAGCATAAAAATGGCTGCCGCTTTTTTTCGGCTCAGAGCTTTGCCGGAAAAAAGCGCCAGTCTAGACGCGGATCTTGCAGAAAATAAAGCCTTTTCGCAATCTAGACGTAGCTGCTGTGTGTGCGCTGCCGAGGTGAACATTAGGGACATGTTAGTACACACATTTAAACGGTTACATACAAGACCTCCCCCCGCACTGCTGCTTCTGTATCAACTCCTGTGGAGCTGGTATGCACAAGGAGGCCGCTTAAAAGCCAGCTTCCCACACACACCAGCTCCCGCGGAGCCTTCCTTGCCCGCACATAAACGCTTAACCACTGAAAAGTTCCGTGGTTACACATTTACAAAACACCCAAACAGTTTTTAACATCTCTAGTGAACATTACAAGCTGCTTCTGTTCCCCGCCCTACTTTGCACATGGATGTATTTACATGGGGAAGTTGGGGGAAAGTGGCTGCTAATTTACAACCAGCATGGATCCAACACAAGGTTGTTTATTAATAAGCACACCCCTGACTCGCTGTCCTTGGTTTATGACAACGCATGCTGGCAGTTTGATACATAGCACTGTATGTCCTCTGGACATGCCCCCTTGTAGATAATCTGACAATTCTTCCCTAACTCTTATCTGGCTGCTGTGTAGTCATCTCTCTGAGATGACCGTCACAGACTGAGTGAATGGGAATGTTCCCATGAAGCCCGGCGACGTGTGGGCCCAGATCCTCAAAGGGGTCTCTCACTGATTCATGGTGCATATGTAACACTGGCAGGCAGAGCCAAACCTCGGACCTCTGGAACTGACTGCATGAGCCTCTACTGCATGAGCTATAAAGCCAGCGGGCTCTCAGCTAAGGCTGTAAAGCAGACTCTTATTCTCTCTGTGAGTGATCCAAGTGCCACTATGTGGGACAATGAACTGCACCCAGCAGCTGTCTGGGTTACACCCACATACCTTTGAAGGCCTGGCCCAGACTTCTTGGTGCTAGAGGTGATGAAGATTCTCTCTCTGCTGCCATTGTCAGTCCTACGAAATCTGCAGCAGAAGGGCCTGCTTTGTTTTCCTGCGTATCACCAATTCCCGGGTAGCGGTACCTGAGGTCCAGAGACAACAGAGCTCTTCAGTAGCTGTTATGAGGCGGGCACGATGATTGCACATGGGACTGGACCTGGGGAATCTCAGTCAAGAGAGGCTTGGTAGCTAACGGTATGATGTGAAATTCAGAAATAGGACTGCCTGAATGCTTGTTGCTTACATCCTGAAGCGAAGGGTGCATTAGAGATGATAGGTCAGGTACCTGAATATGGGAATGAGAAGGGTGTACAAAACTTTGCTATTTAATCATTGTCTCATTTATGAAAACACACATTGTGTGTGTACGGAGCAACAAAATCATATTTATGTAGGGTCAGAAGGGTCCTCAAGAGGCAATCTATTCCATCTCCTCACGCTGAGACAGAAGACAGAGACAGAGACATACATACAATTTTCTCCACCTCAGTCTGAGCAGTAAAATTGAGGGCTACTCACCCCAAACAATAATATGAATCTAACTGATTTGAGGGTGCCATGGAGAAGTGTGGTTATTTAATCCATCTTGTCACCTCCATGGTAATTCTCCTTTGTATAAGAACTAAAGGGGCATCTACACTACACTCATAGCTCAAAATAAGCGATGCAATTTGAGCTATGCAAATTGTGTAGCTTATTTCAAGTGTATTTTGAATTAGAGGGCTATTCTGAAACATCCCTTAATCCTTGTGGAATGAAGTTTACAGGGACATCGGAATAGCACACCTGTTATTCCAAAAGCTATTTTGAAATAACGGGCGCACTGTCAAGATGAGGAAAATGTTATTTTGGGATACCAGAAGCATCCCAAAATAATGCTGCTCTCTAGATGCACCCTAAAGGACTCTGGGAACTTTACCTGCCGCACGTTACTTCCATCCAGTGAGGCAACCCCAGGTCAGCACTCATCTCCAGACTCTTGGCATGAGTAGGTTAATGTCTGAAGAGGTCTCTTCCATGGTGGGTAGCATGTTGGAGTGAACTGTTCTCAACACAAAATCCAGCTCTTATTTTTCAGGTGTTGACTGCTGTCTGTCTTGTTTCTCTTCTCCAGGCTGTGACAGATGGAGTTAAGGGACGGTGCCTTTCTCATCCCTTCAGTTCTTCTTCTCCCCTTCCTCTCTCTAAGGAAGACTAGAGGGGACTATGGACTGGGAGCATGGAAGGAATAAGGACTCTTTCTGCTGATTTTCTCTCCATCCTCAGATGCCTACCCACTCTCCAGAATAAACGCCAGGAAAGGAGGAATGCAGAATTCCTGACGGCGATCTGGAATGGATACTAGGGGGAAATGTCTGGAGAGAGAGCAGGTTGGAAAGAAGAGTCACCAAGCGCTTTATAGACTTGTCATGGAGTCTCCTCTACTCCAGCAAAGGCCATGTGTGAGGGGGCTGTGAGAGAGAGAGAAAGAGAGAGAGAGAGAGAGAGAGAGAGAGTGTGTGTGCACGCACGCACGCACGGGTGTGTGTGTATAATTTTGATATTTTCCCTCTGGTTGATACTGATTGGGAAGCAAACAGCTTCAATTTAGCACTGTGGCTTCTGAGACCCCTATCAGCTGTTCAGTGTGAATGTGGGTCATTTGGGGGATTGTTTTCTTCTTGTTTTTTTAAGAGGAATATTGCTGCTCCATCAGTTTATCACCTGAGACTGTGCCTGCTCAGTGGGGATGAGGGACTTTCACTGCTCTCAGCTGACTCCTGCAGGAAAATGTGCCTGCTAAAGAGAGTTAGGAGAGCCCTGTTCCAGCACTGCTGTACAGAACCTTGATAAACACCTGTCACCTTTCACAAGAGGCTTCTCTACCTCCCGGCCATACCCACTTACTGTCAACCTGCCCCTCTCTCCCTCACAGCATGGCACAGATCCAGATTCATAGTAATGTTAATGTTTTGCACTGTCTTGTATCTAACCAGCAAATCTATCTCTTTGCTCCCCATTGCTGTAGCTTCCTCATTTGCACCCTCGCCCTGGTACCCATGTTACACATGCAGGAGGGTTAAATTTTCAGGCAGATCTTCTGAGCAGATGCACCAGTGTGAACTGGAGTTCAAGTCCATGCCTGAACCACCCACCCACCCACAAAAGAGGTCTTTGCCATCAGGCATCAAGTTGTGCACTGGAAAAATGTGTGCCCGGCTGGAGGTCTGGAAACAGAGCCTTGGCATGAAGAGGACATCTGTGTCTATATTTTAGACACACACACACACAGAATAGTTTGAAAATGTATTAGAGCAAGCCTATGAAATTCTCACGTCAGTGCATCAACTGACTTCTAACTTCCTTTGGTTAGCAGGGACAAATCATTCCATAGTTGTCCACCATAGCTTCTTGCATCTTCTTCTGAAAAATCTGGTTCTGTCCACTGTCTGACAATACTGGACTAGATCAGTGTTTCTCATCCCTTTTTTTTTTAAAGTACCCCTTAAAAAAATTATAAGTATCTCCCAGGACCTACAGTTTTCAGACACAAACACAGGTTTTTTTCTACCATTGCAACACATTTGTTTAAACAACTTAATCGTAGCCAGGCGGGCGATGAAATTTTTGGGTGTAAAAAGTACAAAAATAATAAAACGCTGAAAACTTAACAAAAATTCAGTTTTCTCCAAATTTCAGTTATTCTGACATATCCCCCAGACTTCTCTTGAGTACCCCTAAGGGATACTACTGGTTGAAAAACAATGGACTAGATGGATCAGAGGCCTGATGCAGTATGGCTATTCCTGTTGTGTGTTCTTTGATAGGACTGGATAGTTTGGTAAAGCAACAGAAGTTTTCATCTCTAGGCTTCCTGTTGCCTTTCAGAATCAGCTAATCGTGACCAAAAATCACCCCCTAGCTGATTGCTGTTTAATGGCTTATATACAATGAACTGGAGATCTCAGGAAAAGGTTGTGAAAGACACAAGTGTCAGCTAGGCCTCGGGTTTGAACAACCCTCTCAACCCTCAACTCAAATCCCTCTAAGTCAGGGTTGAAGCTGCTTGTTGAGGTGCTCACGCTGTACTTGTTCTGTAGATGAAAAACTTCCCTCCCCCAGCTGTCACTCCTGAACTTTTCACAAACACAAAGATCACAGTTGCAATGTTCTCTTCGGCCATAACCTGGACACTCTCTGTACCTGCTAGGGAGCGAGAGGCCCGGCTTGGATCATTATCTGTTTTTCTGTGTGTTCCTCTCCTGTCAGAAAGAGCTCACATCCCTCTTACTCTGCACTCTCTGAAGAGCTGCTTCCTGGACAGCCTCTTAGTGCTGCTGTTTTCATGACTACCAGTTACCAGTATTTCTCCATCGCAGTTGGTTTGGATGGGGCCATGATATCAAGGAACAGAAAATAACAAAATGGCATTTTTCAGGCCTTTATTAAAGCTAATTACTTGACAGGAACCATCCTGAATCATTTAATTGTAGTATAAATTAGCTTTAATTTGGAGGCATTACAAGGCTCTGAAAACTAACCAGTCCTCTTTTATTTCCATGAATTACTTTAAGCCACTTTTGCTTACTTTGCAATTGTTTTAGCCTAATAAATGAAATTTAAAAATTACTCAGAAGCATCACATTTTGAGGAAAAAATTGCTTTGATTGTGAGAACGTACAACAATGCTGGCTTATTCTGTTAAACTTTCATGTGTGTGTGTCTAAAAATTAGAGATGGACACTGTTTTTAGGGATTGAATCTGGATCCCAAATTCCTCTAAGTTCAGTGTGGTTTGAATGCAAAGCATTTTATTAAGGCTTGTTTCTAATGCTTTATGGGCTGGAGTTTCAAAATCACTCAGCACTGGACTAACTGTGCTCCCAGTGTAGACAAATAAGTGGGTGGCGGTGTGATCCCGTGTATAGATTTGGGTTTTCTGCCTGTCTCTACAAGTCCTGTTTGGTGACCTTAGGCAAATCAGTTCTCCCTGTGTGCCTCAGTTTCCTCATCTATAAAGTGGGGATGATGATTCTGAACTCCTTTGCAAAGTGCTTTGAGATCTGCTTATGACAAGTGTTATTACTAAAGCATTTCACCATTGATTTCAATTAGAACAGAATGCATCCTACCCACTCTCCCATGTGTAGTCATGTTCTGCCCTGTGCTGATTAGGTGTCCAACGTGAATGGCCAAAGGGTCAAATCTGCCTTTGCTATACCTCTGCACTACAAATGGAGTGAGTGAGGGCAGAATTTGGAGTTGCACACCATGCTAGGCAGCTACACAGACTGTCCACCCTAAAAGCCGCAGAAAGAATAAGTGCATTCTGTTGCTCCGTGCTGCGCCGTCTCTCTTCTCATGCTCTCTCTCCAGATGTATCCATGTGATCATTGCTGGGCCCAGTAGCTTCCTTTCCTTGTATCTGTCCCATTTCTCTTCTCCTAGCATGTTGCAGTTTCTTCATTACACCCCATTCAACAAGGCTTTGTCTACACTGCGAGTTTTTGCGGCAGAAAATATGCTAATGATGGAATATCATTAGCATATTTTCTACCATTTCTTTTTGCGCAAGGGTTTTTTGCGCAAAAAGAAGCAGTGTAACCGTTTCCGTTTTGTACAGCCCCCCAATTTGCACAAGATCCTTATGCCTCTCCCGGAGGTTTTTTGCATAAAACGGGGATTTTGTGCAAAATGGAAGCGGTTACACTGCTTCTTGCACAAAAACCCCTTGTGCAAAAAGAAACGGCAGAAAATATGCTAATGATATCACAACTTATGCTAATGAGTCCCTCATTAGCATATTTTCTGCCGCAAAAACTCTCAGTGTAGACAAAGCCCAAGAGAGCTGTTTTCTTTCAGCCTTGCTATCTTCACCCTTCTCTCTCTCCCACTTTCCTTGTCCCACCTTGTGCTGTTCTCCCTTATCCCCCCATTGTTGCAGGTTTGTGTGTATGTGCATCGTGTGCCATAAATGCCATTGCACTAATCCTTGGAGTCTCTCTAAGGAGTTATTACCAATGCCTTCTCTGTATCCAGGTGGAAAAGGCAGTCCCTCTGTTGCAAAGAGAGGTGATGAGTTGGACCTGTCCCCGTTCCCTCCCATTCAGTACCTGAATTTGTGATTCATGGGTTGTCTGTGCGTGTAGGATGGGTGCGTGGAGCTGCTTGTGCAGGTCGGAGGGAGGAGACGGGAACACGCTCCCATTTGTAATATGTACAAAACAACATCCTAACAGTTTAATTTTTCTTCCCATCATTCAGCCTTCCCCCTCCATTCAGTGGCTAATGTCGTGGTGTTTGAGTTTACATATCTGAGCACAG
The DNA here is from genome assembly GCF_052426305.1 of Pelodiscus sinensis. NCBI lineage: Eukaryota > Metazoa > Chordata > Testudines > Trionychidae > Pelodiscus > Pelodiscus sinensis. The sequence goes on from NC_143085.1 coordinate 8,863,761, forward strand.
AGGGGGAGAAATTGCATGTTGGTGTCTTGACTTGATTGATTTTTTTATTAGCGTTTTGTTTGTCGAGTCATGACTCAAACTGATGGTAATAGACAAAAGACACATGGTAATAGACACAGTGGCATGTGTGCTTTTCCGATTCAAAAGGAAAGAAGTAGGGTGATGCTCACCTGTGCTTTGTGGTGAAGAGTAAGTAACTACCCTTACTCAGTAGCTTATGAAATCTCAGCTTCTCTGAGGCTGCCTTCATGGCAGGAGGCAGAACATTTCTCACCTTGCTTTGCAAGCTCATGAGCAGTCCGCATCCCCATCTAATTTTGTGTTGTGTGATCTGTCCTGCCCCCTTCTGGTGGAATGGAGTGGTGCAGTGACAGACTTGCTCTTCTTTCACATGTTGGCTGGACTGCCGTGTTTGAAAGAAGAGCATTTATTTACACTCTATTGCCCGAAGGACTCTGGTTAGGACTCCTGGGCTACAACAGTTCATGGTGCCTCAGCCTTTCCAATGGGCATAGAAGCTTGAGCTCTGTGCCCATGGATTCCTTCTTCTGAGTGCCAACTGCGGGTGGTCCAAGCTCCCTAGGAACGTGGTCTGACACCACCTTTCCCAGAAGCAGCCAAAGCAACTTTAGGTGGTAATTACTATAGCTTGCAATAACTTTCAGCCACTGCTGACTGGGCAAGTTAACAAGGACCTTTACATGTGTGTTACCCAGTCCCCAAACACAGCACCCCGGCCTGTGAATGCAGCTAGTCCTTTTGCAGCAGATTACTGCGGGGCGACTTTGCTCCGTGTCTGGATCACCCTGAGAGAGTGCTGGTGCCATTAGTCTATTGCCAACCATGTTTGAGGCAGGTACAGTAGTTGACAACAGATGAACAGTGGTGCCTGACATTGCTCCATTTTTTTTCTCTGCATGTGGAACGGGAGGTAACAATGAAGACTCAGGTTCACGTGTCCTAGCACACTCCTCCATAGGCAGGCATCTGGCCAGAGGAGTGCCCTGCGAATGTGAGCAGCTAGGGTAGCAGAGGAAAGATCTGGTATCACTCATGTTATTGCTGTAGCTTGAATGAGGGAGCCAAGCTGAATTTCAGGCTGTGTCATTAGCTGCCCCATGACGCGTGCAGAGGGAAAGGATTGATTATATTGTAATGACAGCCAGTGTGTTCTGCTGGTCGGGAGGATGTGCTGGCAGTACAGGATTTAATGGATGGGAAGCATCCATTCCTTTCCTCTGTCTCAGATTATTGATGCTCCCTATTATGCTGTTCAACTACCTCTTAGATCATTGGGAAAACTCTTCTGGAATCCACTTCAGAAATCAGAGTCTGCCTGCACAGACTACTTTGTTCTTATTACATGGTTTTAATTCAAAATTTGATGGGACTTCAGAGCCCTGTGATTAACAAATGGAACAGGCTCGGGAGATAGAATGGTGGAGAGACAATGGACCAAACTGTGCCTTGACACTAGGGAATACAGCTTTCCTTGCTGTGCACGCTCATGCTAGAGTTCAGTTCAGCCCAGTGTGTACAATGTCCTGCTTGTGGAGAGATGCAGATATGCAGCAATTGTCCTGAGGTCTTCTGCATTTGAGTGACTTCCTGAAAAAAGGCCCAACTCCTTTTAGCCACTTGCCTACAAAAATTTCACCATCACGCGGCAGATACCTCATCTCCTTTGCCTGGCTGAGACCTGAGCAAATGATCAGTTTAGAGGGTAACTGGTTAGAGGAAGTGCTAGGTTGTTCATAAATTAGCTCCAGTGTCTACCCAGAAGACACTCTGAGGCAGCACACTGCAATCGAATGATAGCTAGTGAGACGTGTCAAGTGTCTTGCAGCATATTCTAGGATGGAATATGAGGAACTCATGAATGGCCATGTACCTTGACAATCTCTTCTGCAAGAAGCCCAATTTGTTACTCTCTTCCCATCCTATCCTCAAGAGTATTTCAGACAGGAGACCAAAGTAGAATATGCTTTACCCAAAGTAAAGTTCCATATGAGAGACAACTCTAGATTAGCATCTACATAAGAACATAAGAACTTTCACACTGGGTCAGACCAAAGGCACATCTACCCCTGTGTCCTGTCTGCCAACAGTGGCCAATGCCAGGTGCCCCTGAGGGAATGAACAGAACAGAGAATCTTCAAGCAATCCCTTTCCCATCATGCATTCCCAGTCTCTGACAGAGGCTGGGGACACCATTCCTACCAATCTCTGGTTAATAGTCATTGATGGACCTAACTTCCATGAATTTATCTAGTTCTTTCTTGAATCCTGTTAAAGTCCTAGCCTTCACAATATCCTCTGGCAAGGAGTTCCACAGGTTGACTGTGCGCTGAGTGACGAAAAACTACTTTTTGTTTGTTTAAAACCTGCTGCCTATTAATTTCATTTGGTAACCCCTAGTTCTTACATTATGGGAACAAGTAAATAACTTTTCCTTATTCACTTTTTCTACACCAGTCATGATTTTATAGACCACTATCATATTCCCTCTTAGTCTCTTCTCCTCTAGTTAAAGTAGATACATGCCCCTGTGCTCAGACTCCAATTTGAACTTTGGAAAGCACCTTGTGAAATAGTGTTAGGATAATATCTGGTTTGCACATATCACTCATTAGGGTCTCTCCAGCAGTGCTAGATTTCACATGCAGGAGGATGGAAAGAGGAGGAGAGGAAACGATCGGAAACTCAGTAGAGAAGTTCTGTTTGCTCTGTGCTTGCTGTAACTTAGCCATTCAGGTAAATGATTGATGGAGCACAATTAAATATGTAGCGTCTCTCTGAAAACTCATGACTTAATGGGGTCTTGCTGATGAAAAAAATGCAGAAGAACGGCTGTTGTGCAAGAGGGGGGGTTTGTGCAAGAAGGAGCATCGCAAAAAGCGGCCGTTCATTAATTATGCAAATGAGGCTCAGCAATATTCCATGCTTAGCCTCGTTTGCATATTTCTTGCGCAAAACCAGCTCAGTGTAAACATAGCCTTAGTTCCGCCCCCACCTCTCTATTTCCTCCTTAAATGTGCAGTCAGGATCATTCCCTCTCCTTTTGCAGCCAAGCTCAGTTCTCCAGAAAGAAGCATCTGGCTGGCTGCTAAGAGTTTCCTTCCTCACCACCATGCTCCCAAAGAGGACTCTGTCTCTGAGATGCCTTGTTGAAGCTTGTGAGTGGAAGAGGGAGAAACAGAAACCAGAGTTCTGCACCGAGTCCCGAGTCCCTACTCTAATGAGTAGGCACTTACTGCAGCAGTAATCCAAAGTGCCCAAAATTACCCAACTGATGGCCATGTTGGCAGCATGCCACCTGCAGGCGACAAATCGCGGTGCTCCATGGACTCGATTACAGCCCGGGCAACCAGTGCTCTTGGGTCTGAGAGAGAAGAGGAAAAGAACGACAACTTCCTCCCCAGGTTGTGGGACATCCACCAAGACAGACACACTGAAAGGGCACATCAGAAGTAACAAGTCTGTCATCTTCCAGGTACACATTTAAATTAGAGGCTTGGGAGAGTGATGCCTTCTGACCTGGCTGCCTAAGGTCATTCACTGACAATTCCAGCAAATATTCACTGGCAGTCATGGGGGCACTAAGGGTGTGTCTAAACTATATGGCTCCATCGATGGAGCCATGTAGATTAGGCTGATCGGCAAAGGGAAATGAAGCCGCGATTTAAATAATCGCCGCTTCATTTCAATTTAAATGGCTGCCGCGCTGAGCCGACAAACAGCTGATCAGCTGTTTGTCGGCTCAGCGTGCTAGTCTGGACGCTCCCGAGCCGACCTGAAAGCCCTTTATCAACCTCCCCGTTATGCCTCATAGGATGAGGTTTACTGGGGAGGTCGATAAAGGGCTTTCATGTCAGCAGGGGAGCGTCCAGACTGCCCCGATCTGCCGATAAACAGCTGATCGGCAGAGCGGGGCAGCCATTTAAATTTAAATGAAGCCGCGATTATTTAAATCGCAGCTTCATTTCCCTTTGCCGAACAAATAAATCTACATGGCTCCATCGACGGAGCCTCGCTCATCTCTGCTCTCTACTGCTGGGAAACTCTGGAATCTGGTATCTACCCTTGCCTCTTCCATCCCTACTTTGGGAGACATGGATAGAGTGTGATGTACTGAAAGCACCCAACTCCTATCACCCAATTCTGTTTCGAAACAGAGAAAGGCTACAACAACAACAACAAAAGTCCAGACTTCCCCTTCTGAGGGACAGTGTGTTTGCACAGATTAAATAAGTTGGCTAGAGGTGTGACACTAGATTCAAGGTGTATTAACTGAGAGGAATGAACTATCCACCCAGAAAATGCTGCCTGTTTCTGCTCTCACAATGGGTCTGCTCAGAAGACTGAACAACTCTCTAAAGCTATTATTTGTACATTCTGAAAGCAGCTGGGTGCACTGTGGATACTCCTTTGCTGAATGGAAAGTCATTGACACTCCCACCCCCACCCCAATCAGAGGGCTACTGAGAAGATTCCCCAGTGACACTATGACCTAAGCACAGGGACAGTCTCTTTTTTGGGTCTTCAGGAGCAACTGGACTCTTCTTATCATGTGTCCTCTGGTCTCTGCTGCCCAAGCATCTGGACTTGTCAGATCTGAATAAATGCCCCTTGCACTCCACAACAAAAATATCTCCAATTGTTTCCTCCATATCTTTCCTGCTTTCTTCCCTTGTGATAACGTCTCACCCAGGCCAGAAGCAGCGACGGCTGTTGCACAATAGTGTAGATGAAAAAATAGCTGCCCTGTATTTATCGTAAATTAGCTCAGAAGAGCAGCTCCTTTCCTCCATTCAGACCGTCAACAATTGTTTATGCAAACGTATTATTTGCATCATGCTTTCTTATTTCTGAAAGTCTTAATTATTAAAAAAACAAATCTTATTTTTTTTCTTTTTTTTTCTTTTTTAATCCCAGCTTTGTGTATCTTTTTTTTTTTTTTTTTCCGGTTTAAAAATATCCAGCCCGTCAGCGCAAAGAGAATATAGGAGAAAATCTCCACAATGCCATCTAATAGGAGATCCGAAGGAGCAAGGAAGTTCATCCGGTTTCTCAGTTTAGCTGCGAGAGCTACAGTGGAGACATGCGTTATTTACAGAAGAGTCTTGTGATTGTAGAGTGGAGATGAGCCTGAAATAAAACCCAGATCCAGTTTACAACTTCGGGTCACCTTTGCAGGGAGCCATATCAAAGGAGGCTGAGATTTGGGAAGGTTCAGATCTGGAGTTGGCAGCCACAAATTCAGAAGTGTTGATGTGTGGGGTTTATTTCAAGCCATTTTAGATAAATTGGTCTGAATGATCTGTTATGCTAGCAACCCTTTAACAGATCTTTAGCCAGGAAATTCAGGTCTGGATCTGGAAGCTCTTGAGTTTGGGTCCCACCTTTTGACAGCACATTCAGAGACAGGCCAGTGTCATCAAATAGAGCAAGAGCTAATCTGAAATCTTACCTACATGTAAACTGAAACATGGGACATAGAAGGGGAAATGTAGAATATGAGATTGCATGGACTGTTGTAAATTGGTTTGCCAGGTGCAGTCACTTAGGGGCATTGCATGATACAGACTTGGCTGGCCCCAGAAGATGTTTGCAAAGGCAGAATATAAAAGTGTCAGTAGTAAGGTGTTATGAACAAGCAACACAATGCTCTGACACACCAAAAAAGCAATGCTTGTTTTGTTAGAAAAACAGAGGAATGTGCGTTGAAGTAACTATCCTTGCAACTTTACTGGGTACTAAAATGTCACCAGTGTGTAGGGAGAAACCATTCTGTTTTTCTAACAATACCATCCATAATAAATCAATATCTTGCCTATGACTAATCGGGAACTGCAGGCAACCTCATTTTATGCTGAAGGTCACAACAACCTCATTTTATTATGCTGGGATGGTCATAACAAGCGGAGTTCCTCAAGGATCTGTTTTGGGACCAGTTTTGTTCAATATTTTCATCTATGATGTAGATAATAGGATTGAGAGTACACTTATGAAGTTTGTGGATGATGCAAAGTTGGGAAGGTTACAAATGCTTTGGAGGATAGGATTATAATTCAAAATGATCTGGAGAAAATGGAGATATCATCTGAGGTGAATAGGATGAAATCCAGTAAGGATAAATGCAAAGTACTCCATTTAGGAAGGATAGGAAGGAACAGTAAATTGCTCACCTACAAATGGAAATTGATTACCTAGGAAGAAGTACTGTGGAAATGAATCTATGGGTCACAGTGGATGACAATCTAAATATGAGTGAACAGTGTGATACAGTTACAAAAAAAAGCAAACATCATTCTAGAATGTATTCACAAGAGTGTTATAAGCAAGACAAGAATAAGTCTTCTGTTCTACTCTGCTCTACTTTGTGCTAATTAGGCCTCAACTGGAGCATTGTGTTCAGTTCTGGATATCATATTTCAGGAAAAACATAGACAAATTGGAGAAGGTGTGGAGAAGAGCAACAAAAATGATTAAAGGTCTAGAGAACATGACTTGTAAAGGAAGACTGAAAGATTTGTGCTTGTTTCATCTGGAAAAGAAAAGATGAAAGGGAATATGATAACAGCTTTCAGTATCTTAAAGGATGTTACAGGTAGGAAGGAAAAAAAATATTCTCCTTAGATTCTGATGATAGGATAAGCAATGGGTTTCAAGGGTGTTTAGGATGGGCATTAGGAAAAACTTCCTAGGGAGTTGTGGAAGTTCCAGCACTGGAGAAATTTAAGAGCAGGTTAGACAGACATCTGTCAAAGATGGTCTAGCTGGTGCTTGGTCCTGCCATGCGGACAGGGTACTGGCCTCAATGACCTCTCAAGGTTCTCTCCAGTTCTGTGGTTCTCTTGAACACAGCACAAAGTTAAAATAAATTTCCAAGACTTCCAAATTTTGGGACAGTATTCCAGTTCCCCCAAAATATCTACAGCCACATTATTGCTCTGAGTTGAAAATATATATATATTATATCATTTTGGTATAGAATTTTCTCTTATACCTTGGCTATTTTTTTACACTCCGCCCCTACCCCCCACCCACTACGGTATTTTAAATAGTGGTTGTTTCGTTTATTTTTTATGTCAGAGCTCCATTTTCAGGATGTATACTTTGGAAATTAGGTGCCCTGGTTACAGCTCTGAATGGGAGCTTATCACTTCTCAAGAGGAAACTTTCTTTGAGAAGAGACTTTGGAGAAAAGGTGAGTTTTGCACTTGTAAATGGTTCACATTTTATGTGTCAGAAAAAAGATACCAGATGAACTGGAAAGACAGCTCTCCTGCTCACACCCAACACTGGTTATTTTTTAATCACTGTTTACAACAGCGACCTGGGTATCATGTAAGGTCACCACAACACATCTGGGGGAAGCCTGCAATAGCTACTGTGGGGGCGATAATGGTTTGGTGTCACTGCCATGTTTTCCACAGGCAATGAGAGCACCACAGCAGCTAGGGTTGAAAAGACCTTTCAGCTCATCCAGTCTGTGTCCTTGCCAGTTCCCTAAGACATATTTTCTAATGATTTGGTCCAGTCTCGGGTGAAAATTTCTGAATCACGGAGCTTTGACCCCTTCCCTTGGGGAACTCTTCTGTGGTGAAATGGGGTTCTACTGGCAGGAAGTTCTTCCTGATGGGGAACATTTCAACTCCTTTGTCTTAATTTCATCCCAATTTTGTACCTCCACCTCCAGCACCATACTGAACACGTCTCTTCCTTCCTCATCACTTCCATCAGTTCTACACCCTGTTACCAGGTCCTCTCTTCGCTCACATGTAGTCGAGCTCCTGGTTTAGTTATTTTAATAGTTCCCTTTAACTTTGTCCCTCTCTTCCTTTGAGCCTTTGTCTCGTTGCTCTTGTTCGTTCAGCAGTAGCTCTCGGAAAACTTCTCAGAAAGCCTCTGTGCCTCCTAGCTCTGCTCTCGCCGCAGGCCCTGCACGCCCATTAGCGCTAATGGGAGCTGTGTGTGCAACCGGAGCACAATAGACCCCCGAAGAGTCGTCTCATAAACAGGACAACTCTGCAAATGACTGCAGACTCTCAGAATGAGTTTTATGCCCACCAGAGCATGGCTGGCACAGGCCCTTCTGCTCTATGTTTTCTGCCCCCCAGCTCTTGGCTAGGGGACAGGTTTGGTCGCCTGTAAATGCTTAAGTGACAAAGTTTTGCCCATTTACTGCAAGGGAATCAGCAGATGCTGACACTAAGAGAAAATAGTCACCTAATTTGCACTCCCCTTTTCTCCAGTGGGAGCTAGAAATGGGCCGTGGTATTGCTCAGTGACTGTGCCAGTTGGCATTGGTTTGCGAGAAGCCCTGGAAACTAGCAGAGCAACTTACTCACTGGTCTTTGATGCCAGCTTTATATTTCCATAGAGGATATGCATGTGCTCCGGGGAGGGCTTTGTCCATAAGCACCTTGTAGCCAATTTTCCATGGCATTGCTGCAAGGATAGAAATGTACCTTGCTGTCAGTTTTGGCATGCACGTTCCCCCTGAAGAATTGACCAGAACAGCCATAGTAATGCCTATTATCAGCACTTTTTCTCCTATAAATATTCCTGTTTCCAGTTCTCTGCTGGCGTAACTCACATGACTTCTACTTGGAGGCAGTGTCACCTAGTGGATAGCATGCCTGCTTAGGAGTCATGAAGAACCCTCGATTCTAGTCAAGGCTCTGGCTTGGTGGATGACTATTTTGCTGTTCAGTGCCTCAGTTTCCCCCTCTGTGTTCTGGGAATGATGATGCTGACCTCCTTTGGAGCTCGACAGATGAAAAACTCTATAGAAAAGCTGGCTATTATTATGTGTATATAGGACTCTTTCTAGTGTGATCCAGCATGCCTGTGCATATAAAATAGGCATCCCAGAGTATACACACCCAGTTCCATGAATCCCACCAAAATATCAGTGTGTCTTTGAACCACCTTGCTGCAACAGCTTCCTACATAAGTTGCTGGGGTCAGGAGGACTAGCAGCACCCACCGGGATAGTCTTAAAGCTGTCCAGTCTCCCTCCCACTCCTTCCCTCCTTCTCAAACACATGCACACTAAGGGTTATTTCGAAATAACTTAGTCCGCGTTTACACGACAGGCAGTTATTTTGAACTAATGTTGAAATACTATCAAGCTGGCGGACTTCTTACTCCGACTCCTGTAACCCTCCTTGTACGAGGAATAAGGGAAGTCGGAGGAGGAGTGCTCTGTTTCGAAATAAGTGCTGAGTAGATGCTCCCAATTTTGAAATAAGCTATTTCTAAATAAGCTATGCCATTGACGTAGCTCAGTTTGCATAGCTTACTTTGAGTTAAGCCCTGCAGTGTAGACACACCCCTAGAAGTGTTGCTAGCTGCTCAGGGAATGAGCCTTTCCCTACTCAGTATATCCTTAACTTTCCAAGGCAGGCCTGTGATTACCCTGAGCAGGCTCAGGCCCACACACCTGACTCATTCACAAGACTCTTATTGACTCCTTGAGTACAACAGGATCTGCCTGTGTCTTTGTTAAAGCTCCAGTTAAGGACAAAAAGGACCTGCTACTTCCTGTAGGAAATGATGTCCACTGGGAAACAAAATGTGCCCGCTGTGATGTGCATGGTGTATGAATCTTGGATTCATGTAAAGGGAAATTCAGTCCATGCAGAGCCAGTACAAAGACTATGTCTCTTGAAGGTTTATGTGGGACTGATGTGGTACAAAGACTTGTACTGCTCTTTGGGCTAGGATGGGTATGCTACCCACTGGCGCCTTACATGTTGAGAAGTTCTACTGGCAATCTTTTTAAAAAACATTTTTAGATGCTGAATTATCTGCTTTCTGGGACACATAGCTTCTTAATCTGCGCAGTTACATCAACATGATGATCTGTTTCAAAGCAGAGAGCTAACTGCTGAAGGAAGCACTTGGATTAGTGCATTTTGGCTGTGATGGAAAATGAGCGTACATGCTCTCTGGTTAGCACTACAGAACTCAAAAGCCCTGTGTCTATTGCCTGATCTTCAGCCGTGCTCTGTATGCCTCATTCTGCTTGTTGTGGCTGCTGCGTAAGTCCACACCTGTGACAAGCATTTGGCATATTTGATTTTATTCCTTTATTTTGTTTTGATTTGGCAAATCGTGACTTTTGGGAAATTTTGTTAGTTGCAAAAGCCTTCTTATTTCCTTTCTCTGTACAGTACACTGGTACATTTTTCTGTACATATAGTATATATAAATATATATACATATCTATATATGTATGTATAGAGATATATACATACATATATAACAAACTCTAAATCCTGTACAGTTTCAAACAGAACTTGATGGCCTGCTTTGTTTTTTGTGTGTTAGTTATGACTGTTGCAGAATGAGCTGAGATAAGAGTTTTATTTTTTTTGTTTTCCTCTTTCTTTGGTTTTCTTTTTATAAATATAAATATATAAATAATATATATTTTGTTGTTGTTGGAAAATTCTTGTCACTAGAAGAGAACAATTTGATTCTGGTGCAAACAAAAAAAAGCTTACTTAAAAAGGCGCGCTGGATCTCTCTGTAAATTTGTACAGGAACATTTATAAAGTTTTCTACACTTTAAGGAAGTATTTATAATTTCAGCTGTCTGACTGAGTGTGAATCTCTGTGAACTGCAGAACTGGTTAGCCATTTGTTCCTGTGTTTTTTGTGCAGTGTTTGGTGAGGTAATACTATATGAATTATTTATGCCAATAAAGACTTTGAAAACTATTGCATCACATCACCCTATTGGTCTGTATCTCTTCTGGGTATAAGGATTCTGGGTAGGCACCTATGCTGCTTTTATTCATGTGGCATTTTCTACAGGCAGGGTCTGCAACCTATGGGTCTCAAACCAAATATGCCTTAGTATGGAACCAACTATGGCTCTTTTGTTATTCCCAAAATGCATACCACTTTTTAAATTAAAATGAAAAATAACTCACATTTTTAAAAACACATCATTACTCATGTAGCTGGAATGCGTGCGTGAACCTGATTTTAACCAGTGATGGTGTAAACTTCAAAGAAATGTGTGAAAAGATGCAGCAACAGAAGTCCCATTAAATGAAGTTAGTGGATACAATGTTTAATTTATGCTGTTATTAATCATCATGTCAGTTATCAATCATATTAAGTTGTATATTTCCAGTCTTGCAAACGGGCATTCTTATCCAGCTCTTTGCTGATGACGTGTTCTGAATTTTGATGTAGTTTGGCTCTTTGGTTTGAAAAGGGTGCTGATTCCTGTTCTGTGGTATCTGATAATATTCTAATACTCCTCCCGCCCCTCAACCCTAGCAATCAGAGGCTATGTCTAGACTGCAGGCTTCTTTTGGAAGAAGTTTTTCCGAAAGAGATCATCCGAAAAACTTCTTCCAAAAGAGAGAGTCCACACTGCCAAATATCAGAGGGGTAGCCGTGTTAGTCTGAATCTGCAAAAGCGACGAGGAGTCCTGTGGCACCTTATAGACTAACTGAAGTGTAGGAGCATAAGCTTTCGTGGGCATGCATCTGACAAAGTGGGTCTTTGCCCACGAAAGCTTATGCTCCTACACTTCAGTTAGTCTATAAGGTGCCACAGGACTCCTCGTCGCTTTCACACTGCCAAAGCGTATCGAAAAAGCCATCTGCTTTTTCAAAAGAGAGCGTCCACACTGAATGGAAGCTCTCTCGCATTTAAGCTGTGATTACTATGGACAGAGTGGACACCAGGGCATCTGTGCTTTTTCCTCTTTCCCCTTCTTTCAAAAGAACTCCGTCTTCCCTGTCCACACACACCTTTTTCCGAAAGAGCTCTTTCGCAAAAAGGCTTCTTCCTCATAGTAAGAGGTTTACCAACGTTGGAAAAACCCCTCAGTTCTTTCAATTGTTTCCTGAAAGAATGCAATTGCAGTAGGTTCATAAGTGAAGGTTTTTTTGGGAAAAGTGGCCATTTTTCTGAAAAAACTCTGCAGTGTAGACATAGCTGTAGGCTAGATTTTCACTGCTAACCGGAGGTAGCAAGATCACAATAAAATATGCTGTTTTACCTCATTGTGGAGGTCACCACATCCCCCTCCCCACACACACACGGTATCTACCTCAACTAGCTATGTCAATGAAAGAACAAAAACTGACAGTGCTGTGTCTTCACCAGTAAGTGACAGCCATTTCACTAACAAGCGGGAACCCTCCCGATGTATTTCACACACCCCAGTTTTTGCAGAGTGGCCATAGTCCCAGGCACCCTGCAAACTCAAGGTAACCGCACAGACTGCTCCACAAATGCCTGCTGCATTAAGAACTTTAATGTAGCCAGGAGAACACTTCTCCTTCGCAGGTAAATCTTCATTACCCATCTTGTGCAGCAGCACACACGCCTGGCGGTAATAGTGCAATTAATCAATGCTGAGGCAACCAGACAAAGTGATGAGCAATAATCCAATTCACTTAGCGCAGGCTCCCTCAGGGATTCTCCTGGTGTTACCATGTCAGTGTTGGGCAACATCCTGAAGCCTTTGCTCTGAAGATCCTTGCCTGGCAGTGCTAAGTGGGACTGAGTGAGAACTGAGCAAGAACGTCAAGATTGTACCTCTTGTTCTGCTCATTGTGTTTTTAATTATGTAGCACACTAAGGAGGGAGCTTTGGAAAGGGACTTCTGGGTGTTCATGTTCCTACAGTCCCTGGAAATTCGATAGGATTGGGTGACTAAATCCTATACACACTTTGGAAATCCCAGCCTAAATGTGCACAGTGTTTTGCAGACCTAGATAGGAGATGCCTCTGCTTTGCTGAGCTATTTGGATACATGGGTGAAGCTTTGCTGGAAGTTAGTTCCCTTATGTAGAAAGCAGCACTGAGGCGAGTGAGGATTATCTCAGGGGGGCTGATGATAATCAGAGCCATCCCTACTGATATGCAAAATACCCAGCTGCATGCTCTAGGGCCAGTGTCTCCGAAATCGTGTTCCACGGAACCTCGGGTTCTGCGAAGTGCAAGTAAGGATTCTGTGAGAACCTGATCACTCCCCCCCTTGCACCCAGAGCCGAGGGCTGGAGAGCTGGGCGGTCGCCCAGGCCCACCATTCTCAAGGTGCTGCTGGCTGCCGCGGTCTTAGGGGCACCACTGCGGTCTTGGGGGCGGTCTGGTGTGAGGTTTTTTTTGTTGTTGTTGCTGTTGTTGCTTGACAGTTTTTCTACCTATTTTTTTTTTTTTTTTTTGGTTAACAAGTTTTCCATGGCAGTTTTTTTTAAAATGGTTCTGTGGCCAAATAAAATCAGGAAACACTGTTCTAGGTGGCTGCAGGCAGCATATTAATGCCATCTGCCGCAGCCAGCCCTATCCACTGGTTGGCCCATCCACAGGCTGCACCCAGACACTGCTCATCAGGTGTTCACCACAACCGCTGCTCCTCGCTCCAGCCTTTCGCCACCCCCCACACCTCGCAATGTCCCTGTTAAGCCCATGTGTGTGCGTTCACAGGATTGTGTGTGTGTGTATGTGTGTGCTGGTGCTTGGGCTGCAGAGGCCACCAGCACTGGCCCTGCTGATATTGGCTCAAATGTAGCTAGGCTGCTGGCACCCCAAGACTGTCCCCTTCTGTTGGCTCTTTGCTACCAGTGGCGGAGTGCCGCCTCGCTGCCTGCTGCTCCCCAGTCTCTTCCCCACCAACACACACCCATCTGTCACCCTTTCCTCCGCTGGGGTGCTCTTCAATTACTTCCTATAACACAGCCCATTGCAGGTTGGCGGCCAGGGTGACTTCCAGGCAGCCGTCTCTCTGCAGGCCCCTGCGCAACTCTGCCCCCACCTCCTTCTTCCTGGTCCTCTCACTTACCAAGCCAGTTGCCCTATTAGCCCTGCCACTAATTGGTTAATTGGCTGCCATGGGAGCCTGTCCTCTGCCCAAGGGCTGCTGCACCTCAGGGACCAGTACCCCATCCGACAGACAGTGGGGCGAGGAAAGCGGGGTTCACAGGTCTCTCTGATAGTAAACACACAACACGCCTCTGTCACATGTGCACCCTGCCCCCTTCCCTTCCCTCACCACCATAACTGGTACCCTTGAGAGCAGGCAATCTAGGGGCCTAACCCCAACCCGTTGGCTGTCAAATCAGTTACTAAAATCAGCATAAATCTGGTGGTGTTTTGGACACATCGATGCTGACCTCCTGGTCCATCCAGATTCCACCTCCATTGATCACCATGGGAAACAGCCCTCCCTTGAAAACATGCATGCAGGGTTGCGCTGAGGGATGAGAAGCCAAGCACTTGATGCCCTTACCTGTATGTGGAGATGACCCTGAATTGAAACCCCAGTTCCAAACACTCAGTCTCATGATAGGGACAGAAGAATCAAACCCTGTGATCAAACTGATCAAACCTTGGGTGCTGTGTACAGATGTAGTCTCCTCACCTCAAAAAAGATATTTTGGCCTTAGAAAGGATTCAGAAAAGGGCAACTAAAATGATTAGGGGTTTGGAACGGGTCCCATATGAGGAGAGGTTAAAGCAACTGGGACTTTTCAGTTTAGAAAAGAGGAGACTGAGGGGGGATATGATAGAGGTCTATAAAATCATGAGTGGTGTGGAGAGGGTGCATAAAGAAAAGTTATTCATTAGTTCCCATAATAGAAGAACTAGAGGACACCAAATTAAGTTAATAAGTAGCAGGTTTAAAACTAATAAAAGAAAGTTCTTCTTCACACAGCGAGTGGTCAACCAGTGGAACTCCTTGCCAGATGAGGCTGTTAAGGCTAGGACTATAACAGAGTTTAAAGAGAAGCTAGATAATTTAATGGAGGTTAGGTCCATAAAAGGCTATTAGCCAGTGGATAGAAATGGTGTCCCTGGCCTCTGTTTGTCAGAGGCTGGAGAAGGATGGCAGGAGACAAATCTCTTGATCATTGTCTTCAGTCCACCCCCTCTACGGCACCTGGTGCTGGCCACTGTCGGTAGACAGGATACTGGGCTAGATGGACCTTTGATCTGACCCAGTACGGCCGTTCTTATGTTCTCATGTAGCCTTTTTCCAAAAGAGCTCTTTTGGAAAAAGACGTGTGGATGAGGAAGAGGGAGTTCTTTTGGAAAAAGAGAAAAGAGGAAGAAGCACAGGTGCCCTGGTGGCCACTCCATCCATAAAAATCACAGCTTAAATGCGAGAGAGTGTCCAATGAGTGTGGACGCTCTCTTTCAAAAAAGCAGATGGCTTTTTTGATGCACTTTGGCAGTGTGGACGCTTTCTTTTGGAAGAAGTTTTTCAGATGATCTCTTCTGGAACAGCTTCTTCTGAAAGAAGCCTGCAGTCTAGACATAGCCTCAGTTTTGTGTTGAATTAGGGATCATCCATCAGCAGTTGTCCCCTCTTAGCGGTGGGTTTCTGGGAATCCTGAACCCAAGGGCTGTGTGAATGTCAGAAAACGCTCTCCCCGTTCAGCCTTTCAAGACATGTGGTGTAAAGGAAGGAATAGCATGCTTAACCATGTCTCAAGACTCCACAGAATCAGCTGTTTGGTGCTAGATGATGGTGACAATAATTTGTTGTGAGCACTTGGACAGGAGCAGCAGCAGGAGAGACCACAGTCAAAGATGTCAGAGTCATAAAAATTATGGGCCAATTATGCAGACAAATTCTATTGTTCATAATTATAACATTCGGCTGGGATGCCCATATGTGTGGGTGAATGGGTGTTACTCAGCTACAGAATGCATCCCAGCTGAGCCCTGGTGCACCATTGCTACCTAGGCAGAGAGAGGATGAACAGGGGAAAGATGAGAGTAGCGGGAAAAAACCAAGTGGGGATGGTGTGAGGGGGGAAAAATGCCACCAGCTCTGATGGAGAATGTTTCCCTCTGAAATGCAGCACCTTCTGTGGTGTAGCTCATCATGGATTGGTACCATTGTAGGAGAAATGAGTTTCCCAAGCAGTTTCTGCCTCATGTGTTTGCTTCCCTTGTGCCGTGTTATTGCATGGGCAACATTACTGCAAAATAGCCCATTGAAAAAGCAGGGCTGGCTTCAGCTGCTGCATTTGCCTGGAACCTGAGACAGTGATCCGGGTCATTAAACTGGTGGTAAGCATCGCAGCCCTTTCTGTGCTCATCACTGAAACCCCAGGAAAAGGTAACACATTCACCTCTCGCTGCTCAGAACCTATGATCCCTCGGCACTTGCTGCCCCCTTCTCAACATCAAAGCCTTGGAGAGTCATGCACACTTGACAAAGTGTTTAGTTCCACTTGAGGGCTGGGAAAGTGAGACACAGGGATGGAGTGAGTAACCCGGGGTCACCCAGCAAGTCAGTGGCAAAGAAGAGATTGACATGCAGGTGGCCTCTGTGCAGGAGAGGGACACTGAAGGTGGAAGAAAGCAGCCTGTGCCCAAGATAACTGAGCAGTCCACAGGGGTTCTACACAGTTCAGCAGCTCCCTGCTATCTTGGAAGGACTGATCTGGTATTCCCAATGAGGCATGTAATTGTGTAGTCGATTAACCGATTATCCGATAAACAAACGCTTATCGGTTAATAGATTACATGCCCCTTTATCAGAGCCAGCAGCACAGAGTGACAGGCAGCCAGTCCATGAGGGGAGCTGGTTTCAAAACTGGCTCTCCTTGTGGACCATCCCCCGCCTGGCACCCTGTGCGAAGTGGCAGGGGACTCCTCGGGAGCGGGGCTGGAGCACACTGGCTGCCAGCTCTGGCCCCGGGGCCTATAGAATAGTCGACAAACTGATAAGAATTTACGAGATGACTCGACTATTCAATTAACTGATGTTTAACGTCCCTATTCCCAACCACAGGGCCACAACCAGCCCCCAAGGTACAGTCATCCAAGCAACAGGAGGGAAGAGGCCATAACTGCAGGAACCCCTTCCACAAGGCATGGGTGGGGAAGACTCTAGTAGCTGTTTATCTTTGGCTCCCCAGCAGCTCTGCCATGATGGTGCCTGGGCCATCTCTGAGGAGAGAGGAAAGGCAGGCCAATTTTTCAGGGTTTAGATACTAAACTTTAGCTGCTCCTGTCTGCCAATGATGGTCTGTGTTCCCAAGTTTCAGGGTTGGGCCTCAGGCCCTTCGTTCTGATACTCATATGGGCTCAGGTTGGGCAGCTGGCTGAGGTGCAGGATTTAGACGGGGGGGCTCAGATTGGTCAGATGTGCAGCCCCCACACCTGGGGGCGGATTTCTACAGAGCTCAACACTGTGACAGGTTTTCACCCTGAGCATCACTGACATGAGCAGCAAAATGAGCAGCCACACTGGGAGTGGAGCCTGCTGGGAATTTTAGCATCAGGTATCTGCTCTTGTGAGTTCCAACACCACTGGAATGGCTGGAGCAGCTTCTGCTTACATTGTGGGCCAGACGGGGTGTAAGCCGTGGGACCACGTTGGGCTCTTCCCTCTTGCATCGTTCACAGGGGCCTGGCACAATCCCACCTCTTGATTCCCAGGACTCAGAGGCTGTGTCTAGACTGGCCAGTTTTTGCGGAAAATCAGCCGCTTTTCCGGAAAAGTTGCCAGCTGTCTACACTGGCCATTTGAATTTCCGCAAAAGCACTGACGATCTCATGTAAGATTGTTAGTGTTCTTATGGAAATATTATGCTGCTCCCATTCGGGCAAAAGTCCTTTTGCGCAAAACTTTTGCGCAAAAGGACCAGTGTAGACAGCACAGATTTGTTTTCCGCAAAAAAGCCCCGATCGCAAAAATGGTGATCCACCAAAAAATGGTGATTTTTTGCAGAAAAGCGCGTCTAGATTGGCACGGACGCTTTTACACAAACAGTGCTTTTGCGGAAAAGCGTCTGTGCCAATCTAGACGCTCTGTTCTGAAAATGCTTCTAACGGAAAACTTTTCTGTTAAAAGCATTTCCAGAAAATCATGCCAGTCTAGATGTAGCCAGGCTGTCCACAAAGGGTGACACATGCTGACACCTCTAAGTAAGTACAGGCTATGATGCCCATGAGTGCTCTTCTTGGGTTGACACTTACAGGGCACAATGGAGCTCTCATGCCATTGGGCTCCATCTTTTCATTTTGTTTTTCCTTTTCACATGAAATTCCGCCCTATATTTCTCAGATTCCATTGGGTTCCTTGAGATAAGCCATTCGCCTCCTTGCATTCTCCAAGGTACATAGACCTATATTTATATGTGTGTACATTCGCACATGCACTGCGACACCTCTGATTAAGAGGCAGCAGCTTGGGGTGGCAGCAGCCCTTGTCTGGGGGGATCTGAGCTCCTGGACACATCGTGAGCCAGAACTGAGCCAGGCTGTCTGCCTGCTGGCTCCTAATATTCTTTAAATGCAAAGCCGCAGCAGGAGTAGGTCCCAGACCCAGACACAGCATGAGCCAGGAATGAGCCTGCTAAAAATTTACTAGTGGGAGGTGTGGCGGAGGGGGAAATGCATGTAGTCTATAGCAGTAATCTATAATCTTTTGCGTAGTGGTTCATCAGTTAATTGACTGCACTATTGCATCCCTAGCCCTGAGAGAAGGGTGTACAGACCATGGGCTCAGAGCTGAGAGCCAAACCCATTTTACACGGGACAAAGATTTGTCTTTGTGACCCCAAAGGCATTGGACAAAAATGTGACCTGGCCCCTTATGAGAGGAGCTAGCTGCCGTGGGACTGGAGGGACCAGCGGTGGGGGATGCTGCACTACACCCAGCCCCAACGGGTGATGAGTTAACACCTGTCACTCTCTCACAGTTACACCCCTTGTCTGGTGTAACCTCACTGAGTTACACCCAACAGAGCTATTTCCCAGCGCAGCCTCCCTGCCTAACCAGCTGCCGAGGAAACATCCCTCGCTTCAGGGGTGAGAGAGAACGGGGAGGAGGCAGGCAGGTGTAGGACCCTGAGGAGGCAGCACTGCAGGGATCCAGGGACTCTGCAGCTAGCTCAGTGGCAGAGAATGGGGTATGAGGAGCTGGGGTTGCAAAGGGGCTCTAGGTTGTGGCCGCTGTACACAAGGTGGCAGCCCAGGGTAGCCGAGTGTATATGCTGAGGCATGGGTTCAGCCAAGGGCTGAGCATGGCACTACTGCCTTGGCTCCTGGGGGAGGTTACTAGTCACAAAGGCCTTGGTGGTCTCCAATCCGGGAGACCAGGGCCAGGCTGGGAGGTAGCTCGGAGCAGCCATAGATGCAGGGAGGGGAGGCTAGATCCAGCTGCTCTTGTCCTTATGGTGGATGCACCTGGACAGCCCGGAATCGGGGCTAGGTGTGGTGCAGCCTCCCCCACCACTGGTCCCCTTTTCCACCCAAGATCACTTTTTAAATGTCTGGGCAAGCCAGGATCTACCCCATCCCTTCCCCCAAACCCCACCCCTTCCTTGAGGTCCCGCCCTCTCTGAACCTTTCCACGGACTACCCGTTGCTAATGGAAACTCACTGTTACCTACATAATTACACCCAAGCCGTTTTGCTAGGGCTGCATCTGGGGAGAACAGTTTAATTGAAATGATTAAACAGAGGAAGCGTGTTAACTTTCTCGTGTTCGTTTATCAAACTTAATTTTAAATAAAGTAAAACATTATATCCAACACAAAAGTTTTCCTTATTTCTCGCAGAGGTGGGGTACCTATTTTGGGTTGGGGGCCACTGACCCACAGAAAAATCAGTCGGGGACCACACAACTGAGACACAGAAAAACTTCTCCCCAAACCCCAGACCTCACTGATGTGGCCCCCAACTGAGACACCTCACTGCTGTGGTGCTCCAGCTCCACGGGATGAGGGGAAGAGACAGGGCAGCCTGAGGCTCAGGGCTTCCCATAGCCCAGATTTACTTTCCTGGGGTTCTGGAGTTAATGGATTTTGTGGTCCCCTTTAGGCTTAGGGTGGGAAGAAAAATGAGGGGTTCAGTGTGCGGGACAGGGCTGCCAGTGAGTGGGATGGGGATGCAGGATCTGAGTAGAGATGGGGTGCAGGAAGGGGTGAGGAGGGCAGGGTCTGGAAGGGAGTTTGGCAGGAGATGGTGTGGGGTGTGAGTACAAGAGGGAGTTTGGGGGCAGGGAGGAGGGGTTGGGGGAGTAATGCAAAAAAGATGAGAGGGTGAGAATGTAGCCAAATAGCTATCTGGAGTGGGAGTAAAGGAAAGTGCAAAGTAAAATTGTATCCCCCCCTCACATCTTCCCTCTGCTCCAACTTCGCTTCCCTCAGCTCCATGATCCTGCCAGCCTGATCTCCTGCATCACCCCATCCCCTTTCAGTGCAACCTCTGCCCCAATCCCACACTACCCCTGCATCTTCCTTCCCCTGCACTCCCTCCCGCGGATGGTGACCACTGGGCCCCATTTCCCCCAGCTGCCTGCATGGCCCTTGTCCTCCCATCAAAATTCCCCAGATCAAACCCTCTCCTTCCCACGTCTCTCCCAGCCCCGCATGCCGCAGCTCAGGCTGGATGAGCAAACACGTAGAACAGGGCAGGAAGGAGCTGAGAGAAGTGGGGATGTTTCAGAGGGCACCAGGAGGAGGAGTGTGGGCTGATAATGGAAGTGGAGAGGGCAAACTGAGAGGTTGCTGGGCGTGGGTGAAGACTTGTGTATAACCCAAGAAACGGGTGCACACTTGAGCAACCAAGCATTTTTTCTAGCTTTTTTCCCCATAAGCTTTGTGCTGCTCCCAGGACACAAAGCCCCCAACAGCTACCAGGGACTCCTTTCCTCCTCCTGTTACCTCTCCACACAGTTCAAGGCTGAGTGCTTATCTTGGGTTGCTATCTGCACAGACCCGGCAAGCAGCATTCACTTGGCTTCTACTGTCCTTCCTTCTTGCTCGGACACAACTGAATGTTTGGGGCAGATTGGCCCCAGAGCACTTACATAAGAACATAAGAACGGCCGTACTGGGTCAGACCAAAGGTCCATCTAGCCCAGTATCCTGTCTGCCGACAGTGGCCAGCACCAGGTGCCCCAGAGAGGATGGACCGAAGACAATGATCAAGTGATTTGTCTCCTGCCATCCCTCTCCAGACTCTGACAAACAGAGGCCAAGGACACCATTTTATCCCCTGGCTAATAGCCTTTTATGGACCTAACCTCCATGAATTTATCCAGCTTCTCTTTAAACTCTATTATAGTCCTAGCCTTCACAGCCTCCTCTGGCAAGGAGTTCCACAGGTTGACTACACTTAACTAAGAGATGCAGGCAGCAGGGCTTTGCTGACCTGGACTTAAAATCAAAACCTGAGTCAGCACACGTGACCACAGGGCTGGATGCCGTTGTGTTAATGCCAGCCCCTGACGTTACAGTCAGCAGCCTGTTTCATGCAATGAGCCAAAAGGGTTCTCACTTTGCCGCTCCCTTGGGAATGCTCAGCCTGAGCCGTGCAGCAGGGTAATTGATGCACAGTGTAAATCTGCACTCTGAATCCCAGCTCAGGGGCTGGCGTGACAGGGTTCAGGTCTACCGGGCAGGTCACTGGGCGTTCGCTCTTTCATTGCTGCAACCGAACCTCGCCTAGGTCCAGAGCCCCACTGCAGCTAGACTGAAGAGGAAATACAAGCACCCTCTTAAGAAGCTGTTCCTGGGAACTGGGGGCTTCTGGGTGGAGAATCAGTTCAACAATGGGATAAAAAGAGTACTCAGAGGCAGGAGTCCTAACTCGGGATGTAAGAGGTTAATGAGTCAATCAATAAGCTGACACTTATTAGTTAACTCCACCAGTTAAACTCTTCGGCTGTTTTCTGCTTTTGCGGAAAAACTTGCCAGCTGTCTACACTGGCCACTTGAATTTCTGCAAAAGCACTGACTTCCTACTGTAAGAAATCAGTGCTTCTTGCTGAAATACTATGCTGTTCCCGTTCGGGCAAAATTTGCGCAAAGCTTTTGTGCAAAAGGGCCAGTGTAGACAGCTCAGATTTGTTTTGTGCAAAAAAGCCCCGATGGCGAAAATGGTGATCGGGGCTTTTTTGCAGAAAAGTGCGTCTAGATTGGCACAGATACTTTTCTGCAAAAAGTGCTTTTGCGGAAAAGCGTCCGTGCCAATCTAGACGCTCTTTTCTGCAAATGCTTTTAACGGAAAACTTTTCCGTTAAAAGCATTTGCGAAAAATCATGCCAGTCTAGACGTAGCCTTCATGGCTGGGAGTCCTGGCAGCCTTGCCAAGCCGGGAGCCCTATGGAGCCGGGAGAATTGACAACCCCAGCAGCCCTGAGAGCAGTTGGCTGTGCCACCTGTAAAAATTCTTTCCGTCACATGGTTAATATTTTTATTCTTTTTTTCACATCCCTAGCCCTAGTCTCACCTCTGTCACTAAGCCCCGCTGTGGCTGTGGGCAAGGCCTCACATTTCTCCTGCCCTGTTTTCCTGCTCTATAGATGACAGGTGGTAAAAATGTACCTGTCTCCCAAGGCTCTAAATGCATGAAAGGCTTGGAGAAGAAAAGCAGCTGCCCTGGATAAAGGGTTCAATTCTGCGCAGCGAGACATAACATCCTCCAAACCCTCTGGGCCCTCAGGCTTCCTGAAACAATGCAGGGATGTTGTTCGTATGGGAACCTGGGCTTGCATTGTGTTTTCTAGCCTTGACTTCGCTGGGGAGGATCCTGTTAGTGCCGGTCTTCCTTGATACTATAATTGCAGTGTTGCTGCCCTAGCGTGCGCTGTGATTACGGCAGTATTTGACAATGGTGACATTGTTTTGCGACCGTCACTTGTTTCCTTTCCCAAATCTCCAGCTTTCGCTGGGGTTGGGAAGCAGCTCTCATGCCTGGAGTGCTGAAGGAAACACCATAGTCACCTGAACCACCCCCTTCCGCCCCACCCCGCCGCCAGCTCCCTGCTCATGTGAACTGGATTGAAATGTCCTTAGGAGCACTTAGTGGGGTTCCAGCCTTGTACTGCATCGCCTACTCTTGCTGTCTTTCCCTCCTCCACTCCTGGGGCCAAACTAGTCCCTGGGGTAACTTCATGGTTTCTCTGGGAATAATGCAGCCTGATGCTCTTACACCACTTGCTACTTTCCACTCTGGCTTCTCTCATATTGATCCTTTATATAGTCTGCAGGTGGAGTCACGTCTTGGCTAAATCCAGCTTCCCACTCCAGCTTTGGTTTGCTGGCCTTGGACTCTGCAAGGTGTTTCCAGCATGTGCCCTGGCTATGAGAACACCTTTTATTTGTGTTTATTTACTACTTTTCCCATCCACCTATCTCCAAGGACTTCACAAAAGAGCTGCTCTTACCTCTGCCAGGCAGTGTGTCAGGCTCCCAGCTGGGCTTGGGACCAGAGCTTGGTGCTGTAGCCATTAGTCCATCCTGCCTCACCTAAAGCTGCATGTAGCCCTTGCACAATGGACAGGTCTTATACTGAGGGGCTGGATTCTACAGTGAGAGGCTGTTGTCTTCTCTCTAGGGCCAGCACTCTTGATTGTGTTGTCTCCAGTGGGCTGGGATTTACTCCATTTAGGAAAGAATAATCCGTTTCACACATACAGAATGGGAAGCGCCTGTCTAGGAAGGAGTATGGCAGAAAGAGATCTAGAGGTCAGAGTGGACCACAAAACATGAGTCAGCAGTGTGATGCTGTTGCAAAAAAAGCCAACATGATTCTGGGATTCATGAACAGGAGTGTTGTGAGCAAGACGCGAGACATCATTCATCTATTCTACCCTGCATTGATTAGCCCTCAGTTGGAGTATCGTGTCCAGTTCTTGGCCCATGTGACAGGGCGTCTTCCCTGCACTGGCCCTATAAGGGCAAAACCCAGCCCTGAGTGAGGGCTGCGAGTGAAGCCCCAGCTGAGACGACTATTGCTAATTAGGGCCCAGGTGGGGAATATATAAAGAAGGGATTCTGGAAGACAAGAGCAGGCTTTTTCTCTGGTTGGAGAGCAGGTGGGACCTGGCTGCCTGGTTCCTGGGAGTAGCACAGTGCTCAGGAAGGAAAGAAGGAAGGAAAGAAGGCAGACCAGGGGAAACTCCGGCTGGGCAAGCTCCCAGGCATCAGGGCCTGACGCCAGACCCAAGTGCAGAGAGCCAGACAGAGTAGGCAAAGGCAGCAGGTCCGCACCCCTTTGCCAACGATGAATGGCCATTTCATATTGCAATACACCAGCAGTGGTGAGAGGGTGACTAGCAGTTGGTCATAGAGGTGCCTTTCTCCTCTTCCCCATTCCCATCTGCACCACTGCTGCTTCTCAAGGCTATGTCTACACTTGCGATTTCTTGAGTGAGAATTATGCAAATGAGGCTAAGCGTGGAATATCGCTGAGCCTCATTTGCATACTTAATGATCCACCATTTTTGCAGAAGAGGCTCTTATGCAAGAAGAAGCTGTCTACACTACCCAAGAAAATCCTTTTGCGCAATGCCATTATTCCTGAAAATAATCGGCGTAGCAGCATTGCGCAAGAGGGTTTTTCTTGTGCAAGAAGAGCAGTGTAGACAGCTCCTTCTGGCGCAAGAGCCTCTTCTGAAAAATGGTGGCTCATTAGGTATGCAAATGAGGCTCGGCAATATTCCACGCTTAGCCTCATTTGCAAATTTCTCAAGCACATAGCCCATGAGTCTGAGTGCTCTTTGGCCTGGGGTTACCCCTATGGGTGCCCCATGTTGGTGGGGGGCCAAGTTCAGTCTAGATAGGGTGCCAGTGTGTAAGGGCGCCTGGACAGCCCTGCCTTGACCAAAGTATGAATCTCTAACAAACCAAAACCCAGGCCTGTCTCAAGTCTGGTGCATGGGGAGTTTTAAGGGGCACACCACAAAGGTCAGGAGCAATCTGGCTGTGGTACATACTATCTTTGATTAGCCAAAAATTCCAGATACAGACATAAAACTGTTAGCCGAGCACATAGTTTGGCAACCTCCTGGCTATGTCGACACTGCAGGCTTCTTGAGCAAGAATTATATTGTGCAAGAGTTCTTATGCAAAAGGTTTTGCGCAAGAGCATGTCCACACTGCCATGTGCTTTTGTGCAAGAGCATCCATGGCTGCGTGTACCCTCTCTTGCGTAAGAAAGCTCTGATGGCCATTTTAGCCATAGTGGTTTATTTCGCAAGAAACCCCTGTTGCCCATCCACACTGCCTTTTTGCTCAAGAGCTCTTGCATGAGAGGGCTTATTCCTTGTGGGGAGAGGAATAACTCTTGTGCAAGAAACCCTCTGTTCCGACGCTTTACTGTAAATTTACTTGAGCAAGAATGCACATGCAATGTAGACGCTCTGTAAGTTTTTGTGCAAGAATGGCTGTTCTTGTATAAAAGCTGGTAGTGTAGACATAGCCCCTGAGTAGCCAGATGTACCCCGAATTTGGGCATAATAGGTGCCTTACACAACACGTAATCAATTTTAAAATTGATGTGGGAAAAGAAAAAGGCCACAAATCTTCTGTCCGACAATTGTAAGTTTGCTGTTGGTGGAATTGGGTGTAATTTATAGAAATAAGTATATGTATGTTCATATCCCTTAAGTTAAATATCTTGTTTATTGTCTTAGGTGTAGGTGTGATTACATTGCCTGTGCTACTTATCCCATTGATTGGAATAAATGTATGTAACTTTGCATTGCTTTTATTTACTATTCTGTGTATAATAAAGTTAGAAATAACATTTATCCTTGGTGTCTACTGGCTCCTTTCATATCTAATATCCTCAACACGTGATACATGGCTTTGAGAGGAGGAGAGCCATTTGCCAGAAGTCACTGTCTGCCCAGATAACCACAGGCTATTCCCACAGTATCTGCTGCAGGAGGAGGCTCTCCTGGTACAGGGGAAGGGAAAACAATCTGGGAGACTGAGGCAGAAAGAGAAATGAGGGTATTGGACCTGCAAAGAGAAGTGTTCAGGACAGATGATTTGCTCAGTGCATTGGTAGGTACAAGACTGGCTCTGAGTTGTAATGTCTCTGTGTTTAGCTTTGATTTTAACTCTGTTGCCCTTTTAAAGGAACAGAAATACAGGACTGCCCCAGGCTCTCAGCTTTGGGGCCATTGGGAAGCCCCCATTGGATGAACCTGCCAACTCTGCCTTTCACAGCTTGATTTTTTCCCTCTAACTAGATGAACCAACCACAGCTCGCTCACACTTTTTCTTTCTTTCTTTCTTTCTTTCTTTCTTTCTTTCTTTCTTTCTTTCTTTCTTTCTTTCTTTCTTTCTTTCTTTCTTTCTTTCTTTCTTTCTTTCTTTCTTTCTGCAAAGCACAGGGTTGCTTGGAGACTTGGTTCTGCCCTGAGGAGGCCAGTATAAATGTCAGGATGTATACAATTAGACAGGGCTTGCTATGCAAGTCAGACCTGGATTCAGAATCCAAATGCTGGGAAGTTCAGATCCAGGGTTTGGTGCAAACAAACTATCTCATGCAGTAAGTAGCATGATTGACAAGCAGTACCCCTTGGCTCTAGTCTTGTGCCTGTCACTCCCCTGCAGGAAGCTTGTGAGTGTAGATTTTTAATTAATAACTTTATTTTCAAATCCAGTGTGTATGCATCTATATGCAAGGACCAAACAGAATGGTTCTCCCCATGTGAGCTTCCCTTGAGCTGTGTGAACGGAATATGGCATTGCTAATTACATCAGTATTACTAGAGCTATGGAGGTGAGCTGAGCTGAGCTGGAACTGGAGTGTTTTCCAGGGGTATTACACACAGTCACAGGCATCTCCTATTAAATGACCGCCCATTGCTCAGCAGATTCAGTTTCTCCCACATCTATTTTTGCATTGCTCTCGTGTAACCATTTTCCACTCCTGTGGACTCCAGTAATTGGAGCCAGACCTTTTGCCGCTTGTTCTCAGAAAGGGTTGTATAATCACAACGTTTTAGCTTTTGGAATTGCAGCCCATGCTGTAAGTTAAAATAGCTTCCTTGCTTTCTGGCCGGCCCCCAGAGACCTGTTCCACACTCCAAGCAATCAAATAAAATACACATAAGAGCAAGCATAAAACATCACACACCCTTGCAATAGAATAGAGCAATGGCTGCACAGGACTCTTTCCTTCTCCCCCTTCACAGATAGATCCCAAAAATGACCAAAGGGAAAATATTTCACCTTTCATGTGGATCTTTCTCATGCCAAAGGCTTCGCCAGCAGTTTAGCTAAGAACTCTAAGATCCAGCCTCCAGTGGGTGAACATGAACAATAGCCACCCAAAACAGCATATGGGAAGAAAGGAAAAATTGTTCAGCTTTCCAACAGTGACTTATTTTTCTCTTCCTGTTCAGGGCAAAGGGTCTCTTCTGTTCTGTGTACAGCTCCTAGCACAAGGGAGCCCCTGTCCTGCATGGGACTGCTGGGCACTGCTGCCATACAAATAATACTGCCAAATATTGTACCTCCCTTGCTCTTGTCCAAAGTTCCCCGGAGGTGTTGCCCCATGAAAAGGAAAAACAAGGCTTTGTCTCGTAGGGTACGTCTAAACTACATGGCTCCGTCGATGGAGCCATGTAGATTTGTTGTTTTGGCAAAGTCAAATGAAGCCGCGATTTAAATAATCGCAGCTTCATTTACATTTACATGGCTGCCGCGCTGAGCCGACAAACAGCTGATCAGCTGTTTGTCCGTTCAGCGCGCTAGTCTGGACGCTCCCCTGCCGACATCAAAGCCCTTTGTCGGCAGCCCCGTTATTCCTCGTGGGATGAGGTTTACCGGGGCTGCCGACAAAGGGCTTTGATGTCGGCAGGGGAGCGTCCAGACTAGCGCGCTGAGCGGACAAACAGCTGATCAGCTGTTTGTCGGCTCAGCGCGGCAGCCATGTAAATGTAAATGAAGCCGTGATTATTTAAATCGCCGCTTCATTTGCCTTTGCCTATGTGTCTAATCTACATGCCTCTGACGACAGAGGCATGTAGTCTAGACACAGCCTTAACGTCTTCTCTGGAAAGACTCCTTCCTCCATAACGGCTTGGAGCACAGTGCATCAGCCTTTGTGGGACAAAGGGCTCAGTTAATCCAGCTGGTGTTTGGATTTGTGGCAGGGTGGCTAGATGTTTGAAACCAGCTGCTTTGGCCATTGCCCCTTGAGCGCTGAACGAGCGAATAACTAGCACATGTGCCATGAAAAGGTCGATCCCACAAGGCTGCAATGGACACAGTACTTTACAGACCCGAGGCTTGGTTTCTTTTTCAAAGGTGCTGAGTTCCCATCACAGTCCAACAGATCTTCCTTGGTTTTCAACAGGAGCTGGACCAAGGAACACCGTCCCTCAAGGGCCTGGGCACCTGCCTGCTCTCAGTTTCCACTGAAATGAACAGGAGATGAAGGTGTTCCGTGCCTTGCAGAGCTAGGCCCCAAACTACCAGCCACTTCCTGCCCTGAAGCTCTTGCAGTGTCTACAGAAGACAAGATCAAGTGACTAACTGGCACAGCCAGACACCTGAGCATTGCATTAGAGTTGCATCCCACTACCAAGCTACCTCTCTCCATGGCTTCTTCGGAGCTGGTTGAGGCAGATGAAATCCCAGCCTGTTTGGAGTAGGTTATATCCCTATGTGTACTGTTCACTCTTGCTTCCTTGCCCCTCTACTTATGTTCCCCATGTCTCTGCTCCCTGGGATCAGCAATTCTCTGCAGCACTGACTCACTTGGGATCAGTTTGTATGTTATTGGTTGGGACCTTGGAGGATGTCACACGATAGGCTCTGCTACCAGCTGTCTTGTCCTCTCCTGTCTCAAGAGACATTCGAGCATGTCAGCTGAGCCAACCCACTTCCCCGACCCACGGGATGTCCAGAAGTCACATGACTGCTGCTATCAGGTTCTAGGCCTGAGTACATTATCCCATGGAAGGTGGAGGGGGAAATACTAAACGTGGAGAGTTTTTGCTACATTCAGGCTACTTTGCTTCCAGTCTGAAGTGCTGCCTGGTGCTTGTGCTCAATGAACTCATCCAAGGAAACACCATCCTGAAAACTCTGGAATGCTCATTGGCTAATTATGGGACTACCCTCAGAACTGGCACATTCAGGCTATGTCTACACTGCAGAGTTTTTGCATAAAACCAGCTGCTTTTTGCGTAAAAACTCGCAGAGCATCCACACCTCAAGCATGTTTTTGTGCAGGAAAATATACAGTGAATTGACAAAACAGAGGGGGGTTTGTGGTGTAGGTATTCCTCTGTCTACGAGGAATAACTCCTTTTTGCTCAAGCGTTCTTGCACAAAAAGGTGTGTGTGGATGGGAAACAGGATTTTGTCGCCAAAAACTCTGCAGTGTAGACAGCCTGAAAAAGCACAGATGCCCTGATGGCCATTCTGTGACTGGCAATCAGCTTTCTTGTGCAAGAAGCCTGCAGTATAGATATAGCCTCAGAGGCTGTACATTCTGGAGTGACATAATTAAATATGGCCATGTCAGGCCCACTGCAATGCATACCCAGGGTAGGCCAGGCTTTTGTAGACAGCTGGTTAGCTCCACATTCATGCAGAACTTATTTACATTAAAACACTGGAGTTTCAGGCTATAAACCAGTGATGTTGGATACC
This sequence comes from Pelodiscus sinensis, assembly GCF_052426305.1. Classification (NCBI taxonomy): domain Eukaryota; kingdom Metazoa; phylum Chordata; order Testudines; family Trionychidae; genus Pelodiscus; species Pelodiscus sinensis. Next base: position 8,893,173 of record NC_143085.1, read on the forward strand.
ATATTGAGGGGGGTTCATTTACAAAATTTTGAACTCCTAGACTGACCACATGGCTGCTGTTATATGGGCAGCAGACCCGGGCTAAGAAGTCCTCAACTGTCATTTGTTTGATGAAATCTGCCATTTTGGGTCCTGGTCTGGTTTTTATTCTTTGTCTGAAAATTTTTTCAGTCATTTCCATGTATGTAATCCTGACTTTTGAGCTGTTCTGTTTCAGCAAATCAGGCACCTAGCAAGTTTCTTTTCTCTGGTTGGCTTAGCATCACCCTGATGTCCACGGTGAGCAATCAGGATTAAGAATTAAAAAAATATTTGAAGTGAATGTATAATTTCCCTAAGCATTCCATCCGGTTAACTAGATTCTTAGAATGGACGAGGGGAGCACACCGGGGATGAAGGAAATGTGTAATCATTACTGGAATTTTTTAAATAGACAATTATTTTTCAGGGTTCACCGATCTGTAGGGTGATATAGTAGGGCCTGACTGTCTCTTCCGTTACTACCATTCTAAGCTGCCCTGCTGCACATAGGAACCAATTCCCCAGAAGATGTCTTAACTCAGGGTTGAGGAACCTCAGGTCCAGGGGCCAGGAGCACCCTGGATCTGGTCCCCAAGGCTCAGCGTTGGGGAGCCCATGCTGGCGCTGCTGCCACCCACCCACAGGGCTGGAGTACATAAAATCTACTAGCCTGGGCCCCCACTAGGCTCTGGAATGCCAGAGGAATGTGGGGAGTATCTTTCTCCTTCCCAGCCAGAGACTTCTCACTTTGCTTCTCTCTTGTGTGTGGCCCCTGACTGATTTTTCTGTGGGTCAGCAGCCCCCAACCCAAAAAAGGTTCCTCACCCCTGGTCTAAGTGTTCCCAGCTGCTGGCATTGCTCCTTGAGGCTGTAGGCAACGTGGCTTAAGATATGGTGTGTGGGTCAAACTGAGGGTTGCAAAGAAATGTGAGGCTGGATGGTAGTGACTTCTGACTTCCTTTCTCACAGTGTCACATTAGGAAGGCTGGTGGGGTGTGTGTGTATGAAGTGTTGGGGGGGGCAGAGTATGAAAAATATTGTTAGAGAAATATAGTAGCCCAATGTCTGTGAGTCTGTAACGCGGATGAACACAGCCTCACCCCCCGGCCGTGTACATCAGCGCCCCGCCCTCTTCCCCTCCCTCCGTGGTGGCTCTGCTGAGTGCTGCACCCCTCAGCCGGAGTGCCGTGGGGAAGCAGGGGTGGGGCAGTGATGTACACGGCCCCGCCCCCTGACCGTGTACATCACCACCCCGCCTCCCTCCCTTGCGGCAGCCCAGCTGAGCAGGCAGCACTCAGCCAAGAGCCAAGGTGGGAGGGAAGGGGAAGAGAGGCGGGGAAAGATGGAGGGGAGAGAGAGACAGGAGGAGGAGGAGGAGAAGAGAAAGGGAGAGTGAGAGGCAGGAGGGGGAGAAGAGAAAGAAAGAGATGGAGAGAGAGGCAGAAGGTGAAAGAGGCAGGAGGCAGAGGAGAGCTGAGAGGTGGGGAGGCAGTAGGAGGAGAGAGAGAGAGAGTGAGAGACCGGAGGCTCAGGAGAGAAGACCAACGTGGAGGAGAGACCTGAAAATCCCATCTTATGACGGGCTAATTGTCTAGTTCAGTGTTTCCCAATTTTATTTGGCCGAGGAACCCTTTGGATGCAGGAGAAGGGGATGTTGGCTCAGGGAGGGAGCTCCAGGCTAGGGAGTGTTGGGCTCAGGTGGAAGGTTGTTGTGCTGAGCAAGCCATGGGCTTGTGGATATGAGAGTGCAGGAGTTTGGGCTCGATATGTGAGGGACTCAGGGCAAGAAGGTTGTGAGTATGATGGGCTCAGGCCCAGATTTGCCATGTGTGGATGGTGCAGGAGTGTTGTGGCAGAAGACTGAGGATGTGGGGATGCAGGAGTTTGGGGATGTAAGAGGCTCAGGACAGGGGGTTCCAGTGTATGATAGGCTCAGATTTGGGGTCAGGTGGTGCAGGAGTGTTATGATGCTGCAGTGAAATGGGGGTTTGGCCCCAATTGGGGGCTTGTTGGCCTGACTTCATTTTTAAATAAAATATTATGTCGAACTCAAAAAGTTTTAGCCTTCTCTCTATTTATGAGAGGGGTGAGGAACCTGTTTTGAATCAAGGGTCACTGACCCACAGAAAAGTCTGTTGGGGCCACACAAGTGAGATGCAAGAAAAACTTAACAACCCTCCAAAGACCCCCAAGCCTCACTAATGTGGTCCCAAATATGCTGGTGGGGGTAGGGGACAGAGTGCTAGTGGGTGCTGGGGCTGGGGAGAGGGTGCTGCTGGGTGGAAGGATGCTGGCTCAGGTGGCAGGGTGCTGGGGCAAGGAGCTGGGGCAGGCGGTGATGGGGTGCTGGGGTCAGGGACATGGTCCTGCTGGGCACTAGGATGACTGGCAGGGTGCTGGGACAAGGAACAGGGTGCTTCTGGGTGCTAGCATGGATGGCAGGGTGCTGGGGCCGGGGCCAGGGCCAGGGCGGTACTGAGTCCTGTGGTGTGAGGCAGGGTGCTGGGGCCAGGGACAGGGTGGTGCTAGGTGCTAGGTGCTAGGGTGGATGGCAGGGCTGCCAAGGAACAGGATAGGGATGGGGTTCAGGATCTGGGAGGGAGGTGGGGGGTGGAAGGGAGCAAGGTCTGGATGGTAGGTAGGGTGCAGAAGCAGGCTGGATGTAGGGTGTCTGGCCAGGGGGAGGGAGCAGGAGCAGACTGGGGGGTAGGGTGTCTGGCTATGAGGGAGGGTGCAAGGAGGGGACTTGGGTAGGAGTTGGACCTCTCTGGACTGGCACCCTCTGGACCTGACTGGTCCCAGATGAGGGAATTTGGACCAGGGGAGGTCATTTCAGGGCTCCTGGTTCTTGTGCAAGAACTATGATGCTCCTGCTCAGGAATAAGCCCTTTTGTGAAACTGTTCTTGTGCAAGAGGCCAGTGTAGACAGGCAACATGAATTTCTTGCGCAAGAAAGCCCTATGGCTAAAATGGCCTTCGGCACTTTCTTGGGCAACAGAGCGTCCACACTGCCATAGATGCTCTTGTGCAAAAGCCCAGCTCACACATGGCAGTGTGGATGTGTTCTTGCACAAGAAACTGCCAGTGTAGACATAGCCTAAGTGTTTCCTCACATGAGCAAAATTAATTTTGTGTTGTGCACCAGTATTGAGTTCATGTGGCTTGTTTGGATGTGCCACTGTGGCACCCAAGTTATTAATAAATATTTGTAAACCTTTTCTCTCTGCTGCCATGTCTCCTCCCCTTGTTCCATCAGCTCCCCTGGTGCCTGCTGTCTCCCAACTCCTCACCCTCCTCCGCTGTCCTCCTTTTCTTCTCACTGCCCTCAGCTCTCCTGCAACCTGCCCCCCCTCCTCCAGCCCTTCTTTCCTCCCTGTGCCCACTCCTCCAGTAGCCCCACTCTGATCATGTGAGCTACCCCTTCTCATCCCCTCTTCTAACACCTCATTCTACACACCTGCCCTGAGTCTCTCCTCTGGTGCTGGTCCCTCCCCTGCAGGTGTCTGCCCTTCTGCTTCACCACCAGAATCCCCTGGTACCTGCAACTTCCCTTAGCCCTGCACCCTCTTGGTGCCTCCCCCTTCCCTCACTGCTCCTACCTCCTTTGCCCTCTTTTCCCTGATGCCCACCCCCTCACCACCCTCTGCCCCTGTTCCCCTCATGCCCGTGCCCTCACACATGACTTGTTCCATCCCCGCCTTCCTCATGCCCACCCCTTCTTTCAAGCTGTCTCCCAGCACCTCCCTGTCTCTCCTCTAGCCCCCAGTGCCCTTACCCTCTTCCCTCCTCGCATCACCCTGTCCCCCTTCCACTGACACCTCCCCTCCTGCTTTTTTCCTCATTGTCTGCACTTGGCCCCCTGGCATTTGTCTCTCCTCTACTCTGTCCCTTTGGTGCCTTCCCCTCTCTTCCCCCTCTCTCCTCCCCCTCCGCACAAGCCCCTTCGTCTCCCAGCCCTTCTCCTTCCCCTACCTTCTGCCTTCCACTTTGTGAGGCTGGAGTCTGCACTCCGTCCCTGGACTCCGAACCCGCAACTCAGCCATACGGCACAACGCAGTGCTCAGCAGTTTTAAAATCCCGGGCTGTGATGTTACGTCACGCCTGCGCATCTCCCTGCCTACCAGTTTGAGCACGCCGTGCAGGGCAGCAGCAGCCAGGAAGGGGGAGCTCAGTGAAGGTTGCGCACGGTGGGGACGGGGACGGGGGAGAGACTCCCGGGGACCAGGGTGGGAGGACGCATGGGGGAGCCGGGGCTCGCTCCAGTTCCAAATATTGGTGGAGCATGGGCACCACGAGCCCATACAACTCGCTGCCCATGCCTCTGCTGGCTGGCTGGCTCTCTCTCTTTCAGAGGGGGCGGGGGACCACCGGCTCCTCGCAGAACCCATAGCTTTGCTTCGCAGAACCCCAGAGTTCCCTGGAGCACCAATTGGGAAACACTGGTCTAGTTGTTAGAGAATCTCCAAGGATGCTGTAATATAAACCCAGGGATTGAATCTCTCCCTCCTCCCAGCTCCCCCCCCCCCCCCACCCCTGCCACACACACACACATCCACCGCATTTCTCTCATCTGGCCCCAGAAGCAGGGAACTCAGTTGTGGGAGATTGCTGAAAATTTGGCCTTTCTCCTTTCTGACCAAAATGTCCAAACAATCAGTAGCTCTCATCTTGTTATGCTGCAGTGTGCACGGAGGAAACGGCCTCCCCAGCACATAGTAGTCCTCATTAAGAGCAACTAAATAAAGACCACGCTGGAATTCATCTCAGAAAAGGAGTGTGGTGACTTGCCTCACACTTACCTCACAGCAGGCGACCTCTGTCATGTGACATTTTATTCCATTGCAGGGATCTCTCGCCTAAGGAGCCTGTCAGCTGCAATGTGACTGCCTTGTCTCCTGCTTGGAATAACTTAAAAAACAACAAGTAGTCCTGCAGCAACTTAGAGACTAACAAAACATGTGGATGGTATCGTGAGGTTCTGAGGGCACAGCCCACTTCTACAAGACTATTTGTTGTTTTTTAAGTTTTTCTCGTTACAGACTGACTCGGCTACCCCTCTGAAACTTTTGTCTCCTGCTTGGCAGAACTACCTGTCTCATTCACTCTCCACCACGTCCAGAGTCATGCAGGAATGGCTGCTGATGGATAAACATAATGGGAGTCTCCACCAGCATTGCTGAGGTAGGATGTGACAACATACCCCCATGCTAATGTTGGCAGGCCCCGGCAGTTGAGTTAGCCAAGATCCGTCAGAGAAATTTCTCCTGTTGCAGATTCTCCATTATTTCCAGGCAGCAGAGACGCGATTTATAGGACATATGGTTCCTGTGTGTGCCCTGGCAGGCACTAGCCTGTTTAATGGTGACTTGTGGTCAGAAAGAGCTTTGGGAAGAATCCTTTGTAAAGAGCAGTGTTTTTCTTTAGGACCCAAATAGGCACAAACGCCAGCCTGGGGCCTGGATTCTCAGCCCGGGGGGGGTCTATTTAGAGCCACCTTTCTGCAAGCCATAGTTTGGGGTGGTTTTTGGGCCGCTGTAGCTTCTTCCCCCTTCCCCAGGGCCCCTGTGGGAAGCAGGGAATAGTTGGCATGCAGAGCACTTTAGTCATGGAATTACCTCTTCCCACGATGGGAGCTAAGGAACAGGGGTGATGCAATCTCTGTCCTCACTCTTTAGATGCCTGTGGGGTGTTCTCAAACAGCAGCATAGGGGACTGATAGAGCACATCCAGGGTGTGTCTACACTGCACTGTAAGTCAATATAGGCTACGCAGTTTGAGCTGCACAAATTGGGTATCTTATTTCATTGTTATTTTGAAATAGCTTATTTTGAAATTTGGTGCTGACTACACAGCGCTTATTTAGAAATAAATCGCTATTCCAAAACATCCCTTATTCCTCATGGAATAAGATTTACAGGGACATGGGAATAGCGAGCCCATTATATTTTGAAATAACGGGCACACTCAAAAGGTATGCTGAAATAGCGCTGCAGTGTAGCGGTTACCATACGCAGCACACAACACCCAGCTCAATGGGATGCAGGCTCTTGCACCTGGGTTTCTACACTCACTATTGAGCATCTGCACTACTCTGTAATGCTGGGTTACTCACAGCTGTGGTAAGATAGCCATACAGCACCCTGGAGCCCTTTGGACTCAGCTCTGTGACTTGAGCTGTGTCCACACTGCAAAATGCCAGGGCTTGGAACAGCACCATGGGACCTGGCCTGTGACCCACCCACCAAGCAGGGCCTTAGGACCAAGGTCCTGAATGCCTGAGACCTGAGTCAGATGGATCAGTGTGTGGATGGAAGGGTGGCGTGGGCTCAAACCAGTTCAGAGCCAGGGCTTCATGCACAATATGGACGTACCCTTGGATTCCCTGGGAGTCAGGCCCCCTGGGTGGCATGGGTATGGCTATCTCCTGGTGCATTGAACTGAGCTGCTGTTTCCTTTAGCCCGTCACTGTGCATTGGAGAATCACTTGTGGGAATCTGCTTTCAAAGGGGAAGCCTTTCTGGGACCACATGAGACATTCAGGCTGTAGCAGGGCCAGGGGAGAGAAGAGATGCGTCTCTGTAAAAGGTGCCAAGATGGGATCGGGAAGCCCTCCAAAACTCACGGTAATGGTGGAAAGATCTCCATGAAGCGAGAGCAACCCAGAGCCTTTCAGAAACCCAGTGGGGCTCCTGCCAGTGCGTAATACAAGCACGGCCCAAAAAGGAACACACAGGGCTGGGGGTGGGTGGCATACCAGTCCCCAGGCGGCCTCCTGAGCCAGCGTTGCGGCAAAGCTTGCTAGCAAGGGGAAGGCACAGGTTGCTGTTCCCAGGTGGTGTCAATTAATCCTGCTTCATTCAGAGTAACACAGGCAGCCGAGGCTGGTGAGGGCTCCTGCTGATTAATTACCACTTAGCCTCCAGATGGGAAAGGCAGCGCTAGAGCCGGGGTTAGTCTGAAAGTGAAGGGGAGAGGAGATGGCTGGACTGGAGCGCCGCTTCAGAAGGGCAAGCCGAGTGAGTACGCTCTCTGCCAGTCCCTTTACGGTCCCTGTACCTGGAGCTGCGTGGGCTTCCCCGACTCAGCACAGGGGAGATAGCCCATGGCAGGCCTGTCGGCTCCAGTGAAAGGCTTCATTCCATTCCTAGGAGCGTGTCCCTGGCTCGGGCGTGGCATCTGCTGTGGCTCTGTGGTGGTCCCCTGACTGTGTAGCCAGTGCGCTGGTTTGGTGATGTTCCGGTATTTCCCCAACCTTCCTTAAAGAGCTGCGGGGGAAGGAAGAGAATCCACTCCCTGGGGTCTCTCTTGGACTGTGCTGAGCGATGGCGATGATGCTGTTTTAGGAGCTGTTACGTTGGCAAGGGCATTGCCCTCTGTGCTCCTGGGCAAGAGGACAGGAGAGCCACGAGGCGGGGGGGCAAAGCCTGTGACCTGCACTAAGCTCTTTCCCTTGAAGGTTTGGGCTGTGGTAGCACCCAGGGTTGTATGCTGGGGTGTTTGTTCTCTCCGGGCAGACAGGAAACTGTCTGCCTGTTTCATTTCCAAATATAGCCCAGGTGGCTCTGCCAAGGGTCTCTGGCACCCAAGCAGCCTGCTTGCCAGCAATCGCAGCCTTTGCTGTCGTCTGTGTCATAAATTCTATGTGATCGGGAGGGGCGGAGGGGAAGGGGGGATTGCTCTCCATAGCAACTACCCTGCTTCCCAGTTGGCGTCTAAAGGTCATATTATTTATTTATATTTTTGCTTGTATTTCAGTAGTGTCTAGGAGCCGCCAGAACTGGAGTGTGCGAGGTGCTGTATAAATGGGTTATGTTAGGCCTGGGGGGAGTGTCTTTCAGTTGCCATTCTCCAGATTGATCCTTGGCTCCTGAATGGTGGCACCAGCAGTGCCAGAAGTTAGGTGAAATGGCCGGCGATGTCACCCCAAGTTACTCTCTCTCCGCTATCTGCTTGAGGCTCTGAGTAATAGAATGTCCGTGTCATGAGGGCACCTTTTGCTGTGTCTGGGTTTCACACCGCTGGTCAGAGTTCTTTGGAACCCTTCGAAAGGGGGAACCGTGTTACTATCTGAAGGGGAAAGTTCTGTGGTACATAGGCAGTCATTCAGATTTCTGAGCGCTCTGCAGGCAGGGAACAGGCTTTTGTGTTATGTTTGTACAACACCTAGCACCATGGGGGTATGGGGCTTCGAGATGCTATGTCAATATATATAATATTCCTGTGACCGCATTCTGTAGGGTGGCTGTCAATGCCTGCAGAAAGGAGATTGCTGTGTATGGGAAAACTGCAGATTTCTGTAGTGATTTCTGTGCTGGTGAACGCTATTGGTTTCATCCCTCTCAGGATAAGGAGAACCCTCTGTAAAGGTGGGCTGAAGCAAGTGGATGCTATGTAGACTTCACCTTTTTATTTTTCCCCTGGAAATCTTTCTTCTCATTCTCCCAGCCAGGATCCTATCAGAGTTCAAGCCAGCCTTTCCAGTTGCTAAAGTTGGGATGGGTTTGGAATCAGACTAACAGTTCCCCCATCTCTAGTTCAAACAGTTAAAGAAAAAAAGAAGTACTGAGTTTTCTGTTTGTCTGCTTTGGTGTTTGAGCTTCATTTAGTGCTGAACCTCCCTCCCTTCCCTTAACCCCCTCCCATCTTGTTTTCGCTGCGCAAACTTCAGTTTTGGTCTGTGCCACCATCCCAGTCAGTGCCATGGGAAATGAAACTCAGAGACCAGTCCAGACATGAATTGGGGAAAAGCCAGTGTTTGAGATGGGGAGAGAACCTCCTGCAGCCTCCAGCCTTTCCCAGGGCCAGGTGTTCTGTCAGCAGGCATGGCCAATGAGGGAGTGTTCCGTAACAGCAGGGAAGTAACTCCAGGCTATGAGATGATGGGAGGGGGCGGTATGGATGGACGCGATGCTAGCATGGCCGGGCAATGTGGCACAACAGTCAGTATGACACTATTCTCCTGCATAGAGGCTGGCCTCACTTCTGCTAGATAACTGTGATACCTGGACCCTGCAGGCCAACCTCTCCAAGGGCCTGTGACACATGGACAGATAGTTGCAACTAACCTGCCTTCACTAACCAGTATTTCCGTGGCATCCTTTTACATTACGATCTCAAAGCACTTTACAGACATTGAGTCTCACGACATCCTTTTGAGTAGGTGGTGTGCTTTCTCTATTGTACACATGGGGAAACTGAGGCACAATGGGATTGGGTCACATAGTGAGTGGCCTAGATGAGATTAGAACCACTGTTTTCATCATCCCTTCCCCCTCTTAGCATTGTCTGTTAATGGATTCCTCCCTCTTAATGCCCAGTGCAGGAAGTAATGGAGCTCAATAACCCATGTGTTCATTAACTCCCTCAATTCTGTGGAGTGACACATGGATACTCCTCCCACAAACCCTCTGAAAATCGGCCCCTTCATGTTCCCTCAGCAGGTGTATGAGCGTGTATTTATGTAGGATACCGATGACGGTTAAAACATGCATAAGCACCAAATTGCAGTGGTGCCATCTTGATGCCTAAGGGGAACAAGCTGTTAGCAGTGTCTCATGTTTCAATTACTATCGCTATTTTCAGGGTTGTAAATCCTAGGGCTGTGGCCTTCAGTAGAGCTCTCTTCCTGTGAGCAATTGTATTTAGTGCTTCAAAACTCTGAGCTTGACTTTGGCTTCTTCTCACACTCCCAGAATGCTGAACAGGAGAAGTCTTGCTTTGAATCCGGAGGCATATTGGACCAGTTGTTTGAATCAGCTCGCCACAACTTGGTATCTGGCTCCTGAGAGTAGCCTAGCCTGACAGGTACATGAAGAAGCAGAGGGTTTTGGGCACCTCTGCAGTGCAAGAGAAGGTGTGATGGTAGATAGGCACACCTGTGCCAGCCATACTCCAAGACTGCGTCTAGACTGGCAAGATTTTGTGCAAAAGAGGCTGCTTTTGTGCAAAATTTTGCTGCCTGTCTACACTGGCTGCGAGTATTTGTGCAAGAACACTGACTTTGTACTGTACAAAATCAATGGTTCTTGTGCAAATACTCAGACACTCCTGCTCAGGGATAAGCCCTCTTGCGCAAGTATTCTTGCACAAGGGGGCCAGAGTAGACAGCCAAGTTAATTTCTTGCACAAGAAAGCCCGATGTCTATAATGGCCATCGGCGCTTTCTTGCGCAAGAGAGTGTCTACACTGGCATGGATGCTTTTGTGCAAAAGCAAATCTTTTGCGCAAAGGCACATGCCAGTATAGACGCTCTCTTGCGCAAATACTTTTAACGGAAAAACTTTTCCATTAAAAGTATTTGCACAAAATCATGCCAGTCTAGACGCAGCCCAATTGGGCCTCAGTTGGAGTACTGTGTCCAGTTCTGGGCACCACATTTCAAGAAAGACATGGAGAAACTGGAAAAGGTCCAGAGAAGGGGCAACAAAAATGATTAAAGGTCTAGAAACCATGAGTTATGAGGGAAGACTGAAAGAACTGGGCTTGTTTAATTTGGAAAAGAGAAGACTGAGAAAGGACATGATGGCAGTTTTCAAGTTACATACCAAGTATGTAAAAGGGTGTTATAAGGGGGAGGAATTATTCTCCTTGGCCTCTGAGAATAGGACGAGAAGCAATGGGCTTAAATTGCAGCAAGGGAGGTTTAGGCTGGGCATTAGGAATTTTTTCCTAATGTCCAACCTAAGCCCCCTTTCCTGCAATTTAAGCCAATTTGTTTCTTGTCCTAACTGTCAGGGTGGTCAAACAGTGGAATAAGTTGCCTAGGGAGGTTGTGGAATCTCCATCTCTGGAGATATTTAAGAGCAGGTTAGACAGACACCTGTCAGGGATGGTCTAGACAGTATTTGATTCTGCCATGAGGGCAGGGGACTGGACTCAATCTCTTGTGGTCTCTTCCAGTTCTAGGATTCTATGATTTCTCTGGTGTTTATCTAGCAGCACCTAGCCTGGAAACATGCATGAACACAGCTGTTTAGTGCATGGTGCTGGCTGGGTGTTCAGAGCCTATGTGATGCTCTGCGTCTCTGTGATGAAGTCGGGAACCAAGGGAAAAAGAGTGGCCTTGCCTTTGAACTGCTGGGCCCGCTCTGTCTTATGTCCTGTGGTGTGTCTGGTGGGGACCTCCAACTGAGATCCCATCTGTTCCAATTCTGTTGGGAGACGCTGCCTCGAGGCCAGAGTAGGCATAGACAGGCTCTGCTGCTTGTGCACTGTACATTGCCCTTCTTGGTTGGGAGCGGGGAGATGGACCAGTCTCATTGTAAATGTGGCTCTGTGCACCCAGTTCTCTGCCTTCACCCGCAGTCATAAAAGGAAACCAGTTCAATTGCTTCAAACAGACTCTTTTTTCAGGCAGGGTCCTCTGACTTCAGCGGGGAGCCTGCCCTGAGTCCAGAGCTGGCTGTCCTGGCCTGTAGCATCTATCCTTCTAGTCTCTGTATAAATAGATTGTTCTGTTCCTGGTTTTCCACAACCTACAACAATAATTCTGGCCAGATAAGAGACTAGGGACTATTTGGGAAGGCTCCAGGGGTCTCCTTGGCTTTAAGGAGCATGGCTGAGTAGGTCTCAGTGAGACTGATGGTGGGGGCAGTGCTCCCAAAGGGAAAGACACACCTGGCATTACACCCACTTAAAGCAAGAAACACAATGAAAGAGAGGCTGGGTGCGTGGGAAGCTCTCTCTGTCGCTGGTTCTTGCTGAACTTGGGCCAGCAGCAACCTCCAAGGCATCTGAGCCGCTCCGTGCTTTGCAAGCTCTGTGTTTCACACCTACCCCACCCTTCCCAGTCTGCCACTTTTGGGGGGGGGGGGGAAGACCCTGACCGCCAGGCTGTGGGGAGTCCCGCTGACTCTTAAATTTGAGTCTCCTCTGCACTTTACGGATGGGCCTGGGGCATGGGAGCCCTTTCTGTGGATGCAGCTAGTGATAAGCAGCCTGCGTTGCTACCAGACAGAGCTCTGATTAACACCTGACTTTTCTTCCCTGGCCTGGTGAGAGAGACTCCCACTCAGACTTGAAGCTGGGTCTCCCATAGTACCTGGCATTCACGCCTCATCTTGCAGCGGATGCATTTTGTGTGTGAAGGATTGGCGTGCTATGGCTTTGTACCGTGGCAGGCCTGGGGCGAGAGGAGGTGGAGGAAAGAGAAATTTCAGCAGAAAATCTAAATGAAAGGCTTAGCAGATCCCTGTTCTAATGTCGCAGGTTATTACCTGGAACTTCATGTAACTGGCCACAGGAACTGCCCCCTCGATAGGGACAGAGAAGCCGCTCTATCCCCTGGCAGGAACCCTTGTGTATCCAGCCTCGTTTCTGAATGATCACCCACAGTCTGGGTGAGGAAACCAGCTCTGTAGGGGAATGAACAGGAAAAGCCTGGACACACCAGCTAGGGTATGTCTACACTACAAAGTTAGTTTGAACTAACGGATGTTAGTTCGAACTAACTTTAATAGGCGCTACACTAGCGCTCCATTAATTCGAATTTAATTCGAACTAACGGAGTGCTTAGTTCGAACTAGGAAAACCTCCTTTTACAAGGATTAAGCCTAGTTCGAACTAGCTAGTTCGAATTAAGGGGTGTGTAGCCCCTTAATTCGAACTAGTGGGAGGCTAGCCCTCCCCAGCTTTCCCTGGTGGCCACTCTGGCCAACACCAGGGAAACTCGTCTGCCCCCCTCCCGGCCCCGGACCCCTTAAAGGGGCACGGGCTGGCTACGGTGCCCATGCCAGGTGCAAGCCTGCCAGCACCCAGCTAGCAGACCCTGTACCTGGCACGGCTCGAGCCACCCACCCAATGCCCCCCAGCCCTCCCCCTCTTCCCAGGACCAGGCTGGTGGCTCCCAGGAGCTTTCCTGGGACCGCAAGAGGCGGGCACCCGCCTGGGCTAGTGCAGATATCGTGGACCTCGTCCACAATCTCCACACTAGACACAGGAAAGTGGCTGGCTAGGGCAGGAGAGCTGCCAGCCTGGCCACCCAGGAGCAGGAGTGCATGAAAATCAAGGGGGCCCACTAAGACCCCCGACCCTGAGCCCTGAGCTTACAATGGCCGTCCTGGGTCAGACCAAAGGTCCATCTAGCCCAGTAGCCTGTCTGCCGACAGAGGCCAACCCTAGGGACCCTGGAGAGGATGGACTGAAGACAGTGACCAAGCCATTTGACTCGTGACATCCCTCTTCAGCCTTCCACAAACCTTGGGCAGGGACACCACTCTTACCCCCTGGCTAATACCACTCTATGGACCCAACCTCCATGACTTGATCTCACTTCTCTTTAAACTCCGTTCTAGTTGTAGCCTTCACAGCCTCCTGCAGCAAGGAGTTCCACAGGTTGACTCTTTGCTTTGTGGAAAAAGAACTTTCTGTTACTAGTTTGAAGCCTGCTACCCATTCCTTTCCTTTGGTGTCCTCTAGTCCTTCTTTATGGGAACTAATGAAGAACTTTTCTGTATGTACCCTCTGCACCCAACTCCTGCTTTTAGAAACCTCTATCCTTGTCCCCCCTCCGTCTCCTCTTTTCTAAGCTGAAAAGTCCCAGTCTCTTTAGCCTCTCTTCATATGGGACCTGTTCCCAACCCCTGATCATTTTAGTTGCCCTCCCCTCTCCCAGCCTCTCTCTTCCCCTCTCCCACCTCCTTTTCCCAGTCTCCCCCAGTTTTGTTCAATAAAGACAGATTCCATTTTGGAAGACACGTTTTCTTTATTTTATACATCAAGAAGAGGGGCTAGGGAAGGGTAAGTGGAAGGAGGTGAGGGAGGAATGGGGTACGAGCCCCCAATGGGGAGGACTGGGCTGGCTCTGCGGGCTTCTGGGGATGGAAGCTCTCCTGCAGCCCCCCAATTGCCCCCTCTCCACAGATGGCAGCCTGCGGCAAGTGCAGCTGGACTGATGGCCGAGTGCTGTGATGTGCCCAGTGTGGGCACTCAGGGCACTCCAAGCCAGGACTGCTTTGCAAGTGGGGCACCCCTGAGAACTTTCTGTCCGCGGTGGGGGTCGGGTCCCTTTAAGCACAGCCCTCGGCTAGCCTGAGGCAGCAGCTCCACACTCTAAGTCCTAATCTGATGCCCTGCCGGCACTGCTTCCGGCCATCCTTAACTTCTGTTCAGGGTCCACTCAGTGTGGACATGCTAGTTCGAATTAGCAAAACGCTAATTCGAACTAGTTTTTTAGTCTGGATCCGTTAGTTCGAATTAGCTTAGTCCGAATTAACTAATTCGAACTAAGTTAGTTCGAAATAGCGCTGTAGTGTAGACATACCCCCTCTGACGTAGTCTCTTGCAAGCTGGGTTTCCCATTGCTTCAGGCAGGGGTGCTCTAGCTCCCGATGACCGGGGGCTCTGTAAGTGACAGAGATTCCCCTGCACTCGAGTTTTAGCACAGACCTCACTCTGGCTGGTATGTCCCTGAGTATACCCAGCACAGTCTTGCTCTTTCTCAAGTGGGCCAGGTAAGCTGGCTTCATCTCCTGTTCTGTATGTTCTTATATTATGAAGCTTGGATTTCTGGTCAGAAGGAAAGTTTGGCTTCAGCTAACGGAGCTTATAGTTCAATGGCCCTGGAGTGTCTTTTGAGGACTTCTAGGCCTATCTTCTTCTCCTGGGGTCACACCTAGGGACCAGCCAAGAACAGGGCTTCATTGTGCTTGGTTCTGTACAGCCAATAATAGTCCCTAGCCCAAAGAACTTATCATGTAAGTAGACCAGACGAAGGTAGGGGAGAGGAATATAACATGCAGGAAGAGAGAATGACACATTTATTTAGCAAATGTTTGCACACAAATAGCAAGCACACATTCAACAACAATGGAATGGATAGGGAGATCTGGGGACAAGTTTTAGGGTTAGGGTGAGGAGGCCAACCCAGTGGTAGGTCCACAATACTTTTTGCGTATCTATTTTTGTTTGTTTCTCAGGACTCAGAACTTGCTTTTTTTTTTTTTTTTTCTTTCAAAGACTCCACTGTGACTGTTTCTGTCCCACCTCGTTTTTATTGGATGTCTTCAATCCATAAGCCTCTAAGGACTTTAGATCAGGGTGCAGTGCTCCCCATTCTACAGCTGGTGAAACTGAGGCATGGAACAATGTCAGGGGACTTGCTCAAAATGACACAGGTCAGTAAGAACTTGAAGCAGAAGCCCTGCCTGTCTGCTAGACTGTACGGCTCAGTTCCTTTCCAGCCTGCACCTTGGAACCCTCCTTCCATTATTCATGAACTTTCCTTTTTTTTTTTTTTTTTTTTTTTTTTAAACATTGTCTCTCACAGGTTAGAGGAGGGGGTAATTATGCTGCTGCCCATTTGATGTGCAGTGGGGGCGAGAGTGGTGATGTCAGAACTTTTCACCTGTCGCTCAATAGGGAAGATGCCAAGTGCTCCCTAGAATGCCTACATTCAATTATGAAAATTACCTGCTGTAAACCCATTTCGCTCTACTTTTCCCATCTCTCTGCGTTGTTCCCCCCCCCCATAAAGTGGCTTCGTTATGGATGATATTAACAGACTCAATCATCCCTTCCTGTTAGCTCTTGGCTGGGCATCTCAAGGAAAAGAAGGACCAGGAGTTTAAAAACGAAGGTGTCAGAATCCCACACATCTGTTTAACAGGCTTTTTTTTTTTTTGGTTGTTTTGTTGTGTGGGTGTGTGTGTGTGTGTGTGTGCGCCCCGTATTAATGATAATTAGTCCCTTTGATGTTCTGTGGTTCTCTGACACATAGGGTTCAGAGGGCTCCTGATACAAAGGAGGCTGGCATTGTTGAAGAATTTCTGTGTCTGAAAGAGCCAAATGCGCCGTGTCAAACATGCTGCAAAGAGGAATCTTGTTTCTTTCACGGTAGAACCACATGGACAAAAAAGGCTGACGAGCTTTCAGCTGGCGTCCCCTAATAGGCAAACGTGTCATGAGTAAGTATGTAGGAGCCGCATTATGCTTCCTGCTTTTAGAAAATAAGACTGGAGTGTGTGGAATTCAGCGTGTTTACATGTGCAGAAATCTAGCACACCAGGGACTCACGCCTAGTGAGAACAGGACTCAGAACCAGCCTGGCACAGACTTCAGGTTTCTAACCTTTATTCCAGAGGAACAAGGTTATGCTGCTCATGGGACCCAGTACCATAGTCTGCTTGGGCCACGTCTGGAGTGGGAGAACAGGCTGTGTTTGCAGAACAGTTTGGCCGACTGCTGTGGTTTTAAACAAGACTTTGCGCCAACTCTAGACAGGCAATGAGTGGTTTTTGTTTTTAAGTGTGCTGGCTAGATGTGGTCGCACTTAGAACCATCATGAAAGACAGTCCCTGGGACCCTGCGGTGTCAGTAGACAAAACGGAGACAAAACCCACCCCACCACCCTACCTTCAGGACGTCTCTTATATCCAATGAGGCAGTGTGGGAGAAGAGCACAATGATGCCAGGTGGGTATAGGAAGCTGAGGCCCAGGGAGCTTGTGTCTCAGATTTTCCATTGCCTTGCACCTTGTATAGTCCCTTATTACCAGGCTGCTGCTACACTCATGTCAGAGACCAGTGCACAGTGGGTCCAAGTGGCCCTGCAAAATGAAGGGATGAGTGTGATCCTAGTGACTTGCCCAAGATAAGCCAGGAATGTTGGAGCAGACTTGGTGCAAGGCCAGCCGTTCTGGCGGATGAAGTGACCATTTCCAAAGGAGCATTGCACGGTAACCCACCTTCCATATGGGGAAGGGCCCCATCAGTCACCATGCTAGATGCTGTTGGCTGCTTGTGTGACATGGGTCAGGGAGCCTGCAGTAGTTTCAACCCCAACGCTCTTGCTGCCCGCTGTGAAGGTAATTGCAGTGCTCACTTATCTTGTGGGTGGCCAATTGAGAGACAGGATCAGGAGAAGGCTGAGGTCTCCGACACTGATTCCGTTAACCAACGTAAAGTTTAATTGATATGGTGACTCTAGGATGCATGCTAATTCCCTGCGCTGTTTGACTTTGCAAAAGCTGCCACCGTGGAATCTGCAGGCACCTCTCTCCTGTCTCTTCCTTTGTGGGCAAGGAAAATCGATATAAACCACTTTGACATGCACAGAAGAGATTGTTATCTCTGGATTGAGCCCAGGAGATAAAGCCCAAATGAAATTCCTTCACCACATGAAGGACAAGTAAATGTCTTCTGTGATCTTAGTAAGATGGGGCTTTTTATATATATACAAGTCACCCACTTCTTTATAACTAAGGCTCCTTGATAACTCTGAGTGGAGACTTTCATTAACACATTCCTTAATTTGGATGCTAAGATAGACAGAGGTAGGAGTCGAACATCAAAACTGCATGATATATCCATGACTGGGGCTATCAACTGTGTCAAGAACAGTGAGATGTCAGCCTTGCTTCTTCTATAGGCTGTGGATGGCTTTTTTTAAAAAAAACTTATTTTCACCAAAGTATAATGGAAAACCATAGAGGAAAGGTTACCTGGAAGTGCAAATGCCCAGAGGAGATACCAACAGGGGGAAAATGGTGAAATAGAGCTGTTGCTGGCTGGCCAGCTGTTAAATGTACCGAAGGGCTGAATCACCTGTGCTGCACTGTTTGATACCCCTCTAATTAGCCAAAAGCAGGGACACTCAATTTTTGTTTGGCTGTCTGCAATTTGCAATTAATTTGCTGCCCATTCTTGCTTGCTCTTTTGGGGTATGTAGAGGGCTTTGGACTCCTGGGCTGATGAACCAATATCCTATATAAGAACCCCACATTTCAGCACTAATCTTTTTCTCTCTGATTTCAAAGCTTACATTAGGGATCACTAATTGCATGTAGATTTTAAATGTTTATGGACAATTGTTGTTCATCCCAACAAGTGCCAAACACTTCAGTATCTTCCCAATTCACCCTTAGATGGACAAAAGTAATAGGTGTTCTCGTAGTGTATGGGAGAGCAAAATGGGCATGAAAGACATGAGAATCTTTTCACCTGCCTCTTAAATGAAGCTTGCATTGGTATAGGAGGCAATGGCTGTGCAGCAGTATACACCCAACACTATTCAACAGCGTAGGCTTGGCACTTGAAGAATGCTATAGTCGGCTTGCACCGCACAGAGATTGTAGGCAAGCGGAATATTGTCACCCAGCCTTGAAAGAGGCTAGAATATTGGAACTCCACATCTCTTAGGAGAGGAGAAAGGTAAATTCTCCCAGGAAGTCCTAAGAGACTGGAAAGATCTCTCTCTCCGGAGTGTGATAGCTCTGAGTCAGCACATCAAGCACATGGAAAATGGTACTGTTAGAGGAAATGGTTTTTCTGTTGTATTTGTAATCATCCTTTATTTCTCTGTAATGGTCAGGGGGAGTTTTATCCAGCTTCCTGAGTGAGACTGCTAAGGGTCAGGCTAAAAAGACAGATTAAGAGAAGACACATATTAAAATATTTATCAAAGCCCACAAGGCCAAAATGAATTCAGCTTGCCAAGGCTTTTCCATACAGGGCGAGTACGTGCTTATGTGACTCAATTCAGTACTGCCTACAGGGGATTGTCAAGTGAGCTGTTCCGTCTCCACCCAATAGTGCAGCCAAGGACTGCTTTGGGAACTAGGGGTGTGGATGTGTAGTGTGTTGTGCTGTTGACTGCCAGGTCAACACAGAGAAAAACAACAGCTCTATCTGTCTCCAGGATGCTATGTTAACTGGAGATCAGACTTGGTGATTCTGATGGCCATGGCACGTCTATACCGCAGCATTATTTCAAAGTAACAAGGCGAGTGTCTACACAGCAAGCCCGTTTTTTCGAAATCATTTCAAAATTAACAGGCGACTTATTCTGAAATCCGTAACCCTCATTTCACAAGGAACAACACCTATTCTGAAATAGTTATTTCAAAATAGTGTGTGTAGATGGCGCAGTTATGGTTATTTTGAAATAAGGGGCCTTCAGGGCTTCCCACAGGTGTCTGGCTGGTGAGTCTTGCCCACATGCTCAGGGTTTAGCTAATCGCCATATCTGGGGTCGGGAAGGAATTTTCCTCCAGGGTAGATTGGCAGAGGCCCTGGAGGTTTTTCGCCTTCCTCTGTAGCATGGGGTACAGATCACAGCTAGAGGATTCTCTGCATCTTAGGGTCTTCAAAGTATCTGAAGGCTTCAATATCTGAGATATAGGTGAGAGGATTATTCTAGGAGGCGGTGGGTGAGATTCTGTGGCCTGCACTGTGCAGGGGGTCGGACTAGATGATCATAATGGTCCCTTCTGACCTTAAAGTCTATGAGCCCTGCTGGCCACTCTGGCCACACCCATCAGGACTATCTAATTCCTCTTCCCCTGCAAGCTTTAAAGGTGCAGCCACAGGGGAAACAGTATAGCACAAGGTAGGCCCAGCTCACACCGTGCCACACAACAGCAGCCAGCCCTGTCTTCCCTGCTGCTATGGCAGACCAGAGCACTGCAACTGAACCTCCCATGGCTGCCAGCACAGCTGCAGGCAATTTCCAAGCCCCTGCCCGGGGGCGGAAGAGGGGCGCGCCACCCTACTCTGGTTCAGAGATCCTGGCTCTCATTGAGATCTGGGAAGAGGAGGCAAACCTCCAGGATCTCTGCACCAGATGCAGGAATGTTGGCATTTATGGCCAGCTGGCCAATAGCCTGGGGCAGAGAGGCACATCTGCACCCAGGAGCAGGTGCGGATGAAGGTGAAGGAACTGAAGCAGGCCTATGCGAAGGCCAGGGAGCGCAGCTCCCGCTCACTGGTGGCATTCCAGAGATGCCAGTACTACAACCCCACATTCTGGGAGGAGGGGTCTGTCTCTTTCCCTCCCCCAAGTTGTGGACTGTGGCTGGGAGACGCCCATTGTCACCTTCCCAGAGGGCAGGCCGGGACTGAGGAGGAACAGAGGAATTGGGATCCATGATACCTACCGGCTAGAATCTTATCCCATCCTTGGAGCCATTACCACCCTCCCAAGATGTCGCCTGGGGATCGGATGAAGCCGGAGAAGGCCCATCAGGTGAGCTACATGACTGTCCCTACACAAAGGGAGGCAGTGGGTGGTGAGGGGCCTCATGCTCCTCGCTCAGCCTTCTCGACCTGGGCATCGTGCCCATGGAGTGCAGGTCTGGAGCAAACAGTCACAATGAGGCTGCCAGCAAGGACCCTTGTGCTCTTGCTCACAGGGCTCCTGCACAGCCCTGACTCAGCCCTGAACCCGATGTGGGACACCCTCCCACCAAAAGCCACTGCTAAGGGGGCTAGGGTCCTGGAAACAAACACACACACACACACACACACACACACACACACACACACACACACACACACAGCAGTGCCGCACATGGCATGTGGCCAGGCCTGCACTCTCAGGGCAGCATGCACTCCTGGGCAAGCATGGAGAGGCTGAGGACACTGTGCCCTGCTAGGGGAGTCTGCTGGGTGGGGGAGAAAATAGAGGGGACCCCAGTAGCACCCTCCCTGGCAAGTGGCATCTGCCACTCAAACACCTCCTGCAACACCCTCTCCCATCTTCCTCCAGCAGCCAGGGATGCAAGTCCTCTCCCTGTGGGATGCTGCGACTGCCAGTCCCAATGAGTGCATGGCACAGAAGGAAGCCAAGCTGCCTTCCTCTGTAGCATGGGGTACAGATCACAGCTGGAGGATTCTCTGCATCTTGGGGTCTTCAAAGTATTTGAAGGCTTCAATATCTGAGATATAGGTGAGAGGATTATTCTAGGAGGGGTGGGTGAGATTCTGTGGCCTGCACTGTGCAGGGGGTCCGACTAGATGATCATAATGGTCCCTTCTGACCTTGAAGTCTATGAGCCCCGTCCTCCAACTCCTTCCTGCAAGCTCCTGGCCTGGCCGGCACCTTCCCATGCCTGCTTGTCCCCATGATGTGGAAGTAGTGAGGCTCCCCCGAGAACATCTGCACCCCTTCAAGAAGGGGCCCACTGGCTAGGCCGCCGATGGCCTTGCTCCAAGCATGTTGCCTTCATGGGACCCAAGACCTTGCGGTGTCAGCTCAGACGAGGGGGAAGCTTCAGGCACCCTGTCTGCTGGGATGACTGCCCTTCTCTTCTTCTAAGCTGGACCAGCTGCAAGTGAGGCAGACCCACTTCCTCTGGCCCACAAAAGCTCATCACCTAATAAACTATCTTGTTAGTCTTTAAAGTGCTGCACAGTCCTCTCTTCTGTTTCAGCAAGACCAGACGAACACGGCTATATCTCTATTACACTTCAGGATGAGCTTATTCCAAAATAAGCATGCAGTGTAGATAACTCCTACTTTAAGGGTACATCTCCACATTACAAAACTTCAGCAGAGTCTCCTTCTCTAACCTTCAGAAAGTCCCATCAGATTTCCCTTTTATGCTGTCTATAATTCAGTCTAGAGATGGCTTGGAAGGCCTTGGTGCCTGACATTAATACTTTAAGTATAGCTTTTAATATATTATGGGCTAAAATTGCCAATTCTGCATCTTAGCATGAGACTATGAACAGCAGTTGATGGCCCTTTTCTATTGATTTATGATTCCGAAATACCTGCACCCTTGGGTGGAAGAGTTTATATTGAAGGAATTTAGGAAGAGTTACTTGTACAATGTACAAAGCAAGCAGCATGTGTGACCATTCATACCTCGGTTTGAGTTGCTTAGGAAGACTGGTGCCATATTTATTCCTGTCAAGTCCTTGGGATCCACAGCTCCTCCATCTTCTGCCAGCTCCTCTCAGTGCCACATTATAAAAAGATGGTTTTCCTGGATGCTGTCTGGCAATGCAGATGGGGAGCGACACTCCCACTTCAACGCGAAAGCAAACCCCTGGGCACATTCAAAATCTACGTCTCTCAGGTTATCTGAATGTCCCCCTAATGCTGTGGTCCTCGGATGCATCAGGGCTCAGCTCCTCCAGCTCCCACTGTGGTGATAAATTGGATTTTTTTTCTGCTACACAGGACCAGGACAATGGAAAGTCACCTTGACAAAAACTGGTACAGGTAGCTAGAAAGGACTGCACAGTACATTAATCACAAACTTTCTCACAGTATTTCACAACTTTCCTTTCCCAGTCAAACCTCCAGGCTTGTGGGAACATGCGGTAGAAAGGAGGGCAAGTTAGTGAAACTCAGGCTGGGTTAGGATTGGGTGTAGCTCAGATCATCAGAGAGATCCTTGCTCATGTCACACTTAAGATCTTCTGGAAATCAAAGTGCCAATTCAATTTAAAAAAAAATATTTCTGGGCTCTCGTAGGAGCAGGAAGAGCTGAAATACCACAAACATGTGGTTTCACGAGGATGATAGCCATACTGTTCCCAAGAAGCTATGTTCTATACGAACCCCTCCCTTTCAAAAGCACGCTGATGGTCCCCAGGTATTATTTCTAGCCTTTCTTGGAAGCAGAGAGAGCCAGACCTCTAATGAGTGAGTCAGTTCTCATGTGATTTCCAGACTGGTTTTGCAGAGCCAAAATGTTCCCATGAGTTTCTATACTACCAGGAGCTTTTCCTGATTTCAACCCAAACTCAAATCATCCATCTGTGGACAACAGGTAATGCAGATCCTTTGGGGATCCTCACACTTATGAAGTACCTTCTCCTGGCTCCCCCGTGAAAGGAAGGAATATCAAAGGAAACAGTAGGACAGGAGAGTTCTCTGGGGGCAGCTAGAACCCAGCAGAAACATCAGTGAAGGTCCTAATGGAACCTAATTCCCTAAAGGCAGCTGTATTTAATTGCCAAGTGCCTTGCTACCTAGAGGTATGGCAGATTCTTCATTGCTTCAAGTATTTAAATCAAGACTGGGTGTTTCTAAAAGAGACTCACAAACAAGTTATTAGGCACAATGCAGGAACGAATGGATACATTTCTCTGGCCTCTGTCAAGCAGGAGGTCAGAGCAAGTAGTCACTTAAGGGCCATAAAAATCCATGGTTCTAACAAAAAGGCCCGTGGAAAGAGGGCAATCTCCAGAAAAGGAGGCCACCATGGGATCGCTCCATTCTCCCAGGACCTTCCGTAATTTACTTTGGCAGGATCCAGAAATCAAGCCCATGTACTATGGGTCACTTCACCATTTGTGCAACAAGCCCAGAAACATTGGATCACAGTGCTGGCAAGCAAGTTTTGCTGGAATCACAGCCTGTAAATGCAATCCAGCAGCACAGAAGCCTATGAGAGCATCAGAATCTTCCCTAATGTTCCTTTTTCCATGTAATCCAGGGCTAGTGCTGCCAGACCAATGTCATACCCTTGTAAAGAAGGCACAGCCTCTGCAAAGTCAGAAAAGGCGGGGGAAGCTATACGTAACACAAACAATCTCTTTTCAAATGTGACTCACTCTGTTAAGAAACTGGAGAGCCCTGTAACTGACGGTGGATAGCGGCTGTGGCATTCCGTGGGGTGACCCCCTTTACTCCATTAATGCCTAGGAGACAGATACAGGCCATGCTGATGTTTGGGACTGTCTCACATCTTGACAGTGGGCGAGCTCAAAGGTAGCTGTAAACCACTTCTCTGGCTCTTTAATCTTCAGGTTTCTGGTCCATCCCTGAGGGTACGTCTACACTACAGAGGAAGATCGAAGCTGCTACTGTTGAATTTTTTTCCAGGGTTCAAATTAGCGGGTATAGTTAAGACTGCTAATTCAAACTGAAAGGGGTGCTCTTGTGGATGCCAGTCGTCTTGCTTCCACGAGGAGTAAGGGAAGTCGAAGGAAGAGCGTTCTCCCTTTACCTTCCTGCAGTGTGGACAGTGCCAAAAGCCAAGTTAAGCAACTTTGACTTCAGCTACGCAATTAATGTTGTGTATCTTAATTCGACTTTGTCCTGTAGTGTAGACGTACCCGTGTAGACGTATACATGTAGTGACAACTTAGGCAGATCTCCTTGGCCTGGCTGTGCTGTGTCTCAAGAGATCTGTGGTCATTCTTCTGCTGCTTAGGCTTTGCACATGTTGTGGATTGTGAGAGGTCAGGAAAAGAAACTGAATGGGATCACTGCAGGCCACAGCTGATGCCTCTGTGCAAGAGGAATCCTCAGGAGGTTACCGAAGTTAATAGAAGTTAATAATAGATTGCTTTGTGTTGGACTTAACGAGGTCAAGGTTCTACCGCCTATGTTTTCAGAGTCCTTGTTATAGAATCCAGCCTGTGGTACGAGTACCCTTAGGGGTACTTAAGAGATGTCTGGGGCGGGTATGTCAACATAACTGAAATGTGGGGAAAAAACTGAATTTTTGTTTTAAGTTTTACAGCACTTTATTATTTTTGTACTTTTTACACTCAAAAATGTTATTGCCTGCCTGGCTACGGTTAAGTTGTTTAAACAAATGTGTTGCAATGGTAGAAAAAAAAATTGTCTGAAAACTGTAGGTACTGAGGGTACTCTTTTTTTTTTTTTTTTTTTTTTTTAAAAGGGTGTACTTAATTTTTTTTTTTAAAGGGATACTCTATTAAAAAAAAAAAAAGGTTGAAGAACACTGGTCTAGAACAGTGCAGGCTGCATGCCAGGGAAGAGCAGTGGATTTTTACTATAAACACAGGCTCATGGAAGGCCTAGAAGTAGACTAGCATGACAATCGTGTGGGTAAGGTCCAAGGTTGGCAAGCAGATCTGTGCAGGGTAAAGGGATTTGGCTAGGGCTCAGACCGTTAGGAATGCTGGCAGCCAGGACTCGGGTGAAACCTCTCCCATACTGTTTACAGAGCAAGGTCTAAAATAAAAAAAGGCATTGTACTCCTTTCCAAAGAGTTTGATGGTCAGAGGATCCTATGCAGCCTTAATGGACTGTCCAGGAAATACAACCACATTCCTTAGCAGCAGAGATGGTAGAAGTTACCTCTTAACCTAGCACCCTTGTGAAACAAGCACCACCTGTCGATGGTCTGGAGTTTGTTTTTCTGCCACTTCATTTGTGTCAAGCCTTGGTGGAAAAGTCCGTTTTCATCCCCTGCTGACCCGGCTAGATTCTGACAGAAGATCTGCCACTGTGGATCACGGAGTTAGCCAGAAGTGCCCTCCATAGGCGTTATAGTGGACAAAGATGCTAGTTCAGCCATCGAAAGGGTTGTGGTACTGCTATTTGGGGAATTTGGAGCTATCCTTCACACTTTAAGGCCTCTTGGCAATAAGAGACCTTCCTAGCATCTCTCTACGGGAAGAAAGAGGCTTAAGAAAAAAAACCCAGAGCTGGGCAGCCCCAAGGCTGGTGTGAAACAGAGAAAGTGGTGAAAGGAGAGCATTGATAAGGGAGTGTGTGTAAGAATGGTGTGGGGAAAGGTTTGAGGCACAAGGAAGACCACAATCAGGGACACAGCCCAGGGAGTTTGGAAACAGAGATGGACTCTTTACAAAGACCCAGATTCTGAGCTGTACCTGGCACATCTCTAGGAAGAGCCGAGTTGACTCTGAGTCAGCCTTTGGATTCTCAAGCTAAGGAGGGAGTTGGTCTGGTCTTCAGTCTTTAGAGCTGTACAGCCATGATGTTGGGCCACCCCAGGATCCCTCATGGCTGGGCCAGGGGTCCAGAATCCAGTCCTACGTGCCTTTAAACAATCTGCAGCATGGCTCCTTAAATTCCCACATGTGGTTTTAAACACTTTGCACAAAAGAGACAGAGGGGTGTGTACACAGTAAGGGTGTTTGTTTAATGTTCCCAGTGAGGCCTGGAAGCCAAAAGCCAACAGGAGAGCTGGGTTAGACCAGGCTTCCTGTAGGAAACAGCAGTTTCCTTCATGTGCTTCAGCTAGGAAGTGTCTGCGTCTTAGATTTGGGTCCTGGTTTTTCTGCGTTCTAGGGGAGAAGGTGGGTGGGGGAGCTGGGAAACTAGATGTATGTGAGTCGGCACCAGCTAGTATTTATCAGATGGGGAGGGCCTGAGGGAAAGCAGGTGGCAGCCCAGAGAGCAACATCTGTGCGTGTTCACACAAGCTCTGTGCTCTCTACTGCGCTCAGCACTGGGGATACTTGTCTGGGTGAGAGGGGAGCTTTCTGCCACCCTGCTGTGTGAGAAGCACCAAGATGGATGGGAGGCTCTTAGCCCATCCCCTTTCCTCTGCTTTTCCCAGCCTCATAAGGAGATCCTGATCTCTTGAAATGGCCAGCGAGGCTTTGTCGGAACCAGGAGCCACAGGAGAGAGCTAGACACAAGTAAGCCAGGGGGACACAAGGGAGGGCATGTGTGTTCTTACTATGCTTATGGGACCCGAGGCATGCTGTGAATTATGTCACGCTATCCCATGCTGCGCTGCAGTAATGGGATGCCGCTGGAGCTATTCAGTAGTGGCTGCGTCTAGACTGGCAAGGTTTTCCACAAAAGCAGCTGCTTTTATGGAAAAACTTGCCAGCTGCCTACACTGGCTGCTTGAATTTCTGCAGGAACACTGACTATCTCATGTAAGATTGTCAGTGTTCTTACAGAAATACTATGCTGCTCCCATTCGGGCAAAAGCCCTCTTGCGTAAATGCTTTTGCGCAAGAGGGCCAGTGTAGACAACGTGGTATTGTTTTGCGCAAAAAAGCCCCGATGGCAAAACCGTGTCTAGATTGGCATGGATGCTTTTCTGCAAAAAGTGCTTTTGCGGAAAAGCGTCCGTGCCAATCTAGACGCTCTTTTCCGCAAATGCTTTTAATGGAAAAACTTTTCCGTCAAAAGCATTTGCAGAAAATCATGCCAGTCTAGACGTAGCCTAGTGTGTATTATTGTGCAAGTATGATGACACATGGAGCTATAATGCTTCAGCCTGGACCTAGAAGAGCTGAGAAGGCATTTCGATCTCTGTCCATTCAACCCTTGTTTTTTTTCTGCTGAAAGTGCTGATGAGGGCCAATTAGTACCAAGTGTGGCAGAGGCTTTTCTGATCTGGATATCTTCCATTGAGACCCACCAAACTCGTTTCACCCAGGCCAGCAAACTGGGGGAAGGTAAGAACTTTAAGCCTGGTCCAAAACCCAGATGAAGAGGACTCTGAGTTACTACAGGGAATTCTTTCCCAGGGGTCTGGCTGGTGGGTTTAGCCCACATGCTCAGGGTGTAACTGATTACCAAAACTAAGACTAGGGAGAAATTGTCTCCTGCATCAGACTGGCTGAGACCCTGGGGAATTTTTGCTTTCCTCTGCAGCATGGGTTACTTACCGGGTAAAACTAGTGTAAATAAGGGATTATCTGGAACACAAAGTCTTTTATCCTCTGTCTTGAGGATTTGAGTAACTCTGGCAGAGGCCAGTACCAGAGTGAGTGGGGTAGGTTATGTGTCTTTCAAGAGGTCCAACTAGAGGATCTTAATAGTTTTATCTGGTCTTAAAGTCTGTAAGAGTCCCATAGAGTTTTCATCCAGGCCTGCAGTCATGACTGGGAAGGAGGAAGTTCTGTGGGTTAAGCACAGGACTGAGTACTGGGTTATATTCCTGGCTCTGTCATGGAATTTCTGTGCTCTTGGACAAGTCACTTAATCTCCCTGTACCTCAGTTTCCCCGTAAGGAGTTTAAGTAAATAGGGGGAGTTGTGAGGCTTACAGTCCATAAGGTACTATAGCAGATCACAATACTTGGATCTCCTTTGTCCTCTGCAGTTGTGGTGTTGACTCTTGAAGGGCTGGGAGAGAGATGCAGACAGCCTGTTTGCTAAGTGTTTCAGGTGGCCCTTAGCAAAGTGAGAATGGGACACTTTTTCCTTTTTTTCCTCTGAGAAACCTCTCCCTCTCTGCTCTAATTTATGATGCCAGAAAGTGGTGACTTCCAATGTCAAAGCCAAGATCAGACAGTGACGCACTTTGGGATTGACATGATACCATATGGAAACTTCCCCCTCTCTCCCAGCTTTGTGTAAATTCCATTGGAAACAGGATCTGGGCAGCTCGAGACCTGCTTGGAATCTGGCCTGGGTTTGCCGAAATGGCCCAGGCTTGAGGATGCGAAATGAAACCTAAAACCCTGCAAATCTCTCCTGGCTCTGAGTTTTGCCATGCTGATAAATAGTTTTCCCATAACAATGCCTATTCAAAGCACTGTACTTGCCTAGTGAATAGTCATGCTGCTTATATCATTGCTCCTAAATCCGTTCAGCTGAGTGGGGCAAAGCCAAAATGCCTTTACAAATCTAGGCCTCAATTTGATTAAAATTGTGATGAATGTGCTTATGACACTAGCTGCCCATTTCATCAAGCACCTACAGAACAGAGCTATCAGAACTGGGCCAGATTTATATGGACCGACTGACAGCCTCAGCTCTGTGGAGATAAAAGGTATACCTGGAAGAACCCGAGTCTCAGTGAGGGTGGACAAACAACTGAAAACTGTGGAAACCAATCCCCGGGAAACATTGGGCCCACCTAAGGCTCCAGAAGCACTAAAGTGCTCTCGGCCTCTCAGCACCTGCATTAGAATGGCTAATAAGCCACTGGCATCACTGGTAGCTTCTTGCCTACCAGACTTTAAATAGGAGAACCCAGAACAACTCAACTGGAAACACTCCCGTGCAAAGGCAAAATGTACACACTGCAATGCTGCTCCTGTCCTGATGACCACAGAAAAGTGGCTAACTCACTCTACTCGCTACCCCTCTCTACTGAACGGCCCCAGGGGCTGTGGGACAGGGCTGGGTTAACTCTTTTGGGGTCCTCGGACTAATAGATTGTGGTGGGGGGGGGGCCTAGGCTCTGGGTGGGAGCCAAAAATGAGGGGTTCAGTCAGTGTGCGGGAAGGGGCAGCTGTGGAGTTGGCTAGGGGTAGGGAGCAGGGTCAGGGCAAGAGATAGAGGGTGGGAGTAGGCTGGGGGTGAGGGTGCAAGGCCTTGGGGGAGCAGGTAGAGTGCAGGAGGGATCTGGCAGGGTCTGGGGCAGGAGATAGGGTGAGGGGGGAAGATGTGAGGGTCTGGGTGGGGGGCAGCGGACAGGAGCACTTACCTGGCACAGCACCCATTGGGGGGGGGGGTGAGAGAGAGAGAGGCAGTTCTACACCATTCTGTGCTCGCAGGCACTGCCCCCCACTGTGACAGGAATGGTGGGAGGATAGCCTATAGGCAGGCACAGGGACAGAGCTTCCCTGTTCTCAGCAATGCTGCTCCAGCCCAGGGCAGAGGAACAGCATTGCACAGAGCCGCCTCCTCTCTCCTCCTCCCGCCAGTCAGGAATGCAGCACTCTGGGGCTTTCGGGGCTGCCTCCCAAAGCTCCAGGGACACGGAGTTAACCCACCCTGATGTGTGGGTGCTGCCACAAGGGGAGAGCAGTTAATTGGAGCAACCCTACCTTCCACTACCATGCTTCAAAGAACAGATAATTTGCCATCATTTGAGTGCCAGTGGCACCAACAGAATCTCTGTGAGGGTAGAGTTAGACTACAAGGCTACGTCTACA
The DNA here is from genome assembly GCF_052426305.1 of Pelodiscus sinensis. Lineage (NCBI taxonomy): Eukaryota > Metazoa > Chordata > Testudines > Trionychidae > Pelodiscus > Pelodiscus sinensis. The sequence goes on from NC_143085.1 coordinate 8,922,490, forward strand.
CTGGCCCCTTTTCCGGAAGGGGCATGTTAATTTCAGCTATCGTAATAGGGAATAAGATCCTCCGGAAAAGGGCGCTTTTTCCGGAGGATCGGGGCCAGTGTAGACGCTCTTTTCCGGCTTTTCTAGAAAAAAGCGGCGGACATTTTTATTTAAATGCCGCGGGGGATATTTAAATTCCCCGCGGATTTCCCTATTACGATAGCTGAAATTAACATGCCCCTTCCAGAAAAGGGGCCAGTGTAGACGTAGCCCAAGAGTTTATCCGGGAAACCCAGAGGTATCCTAGAAAAACTCTTCTACGTCCAGAGACGCCTTTGCTCTTCTGCTTTTTTTTTTTTTTTTTTTTTTTTTTTTTTTCTGGAAAAGCAAATGTGCTCTTCTGAAAACACCCTGTATTCTTCATTCCATGAGGAATAAGGGGGTTTCTGAAAGAGGGTTTTTTTCTGACATTTGGCTCAGTCTAGACTGGCCAAATGTTGGCAAAGCCTCTTCCAACCAAACACATAAAACAAAAATCAAGAAAGCACCAGTGTAGCCAGAGCCTGAGAGAGCAGGCAATGTGACTTGTCTCAGACTTGCCCATACTGCCATACCACCTGTCCCTGCTCATGACACCATCTATATTTTGTGTGAGTCTCTACGGTGCTGCAGGGCTACACACTGTTTTTAAGTGATTTGTTTTGTATTCCAGCTGGCAACTGAAACAGAGATTGCAAAGTTCATGCATCCAGGTACACGACTTCTTGTTAGATAAGATTCTGTTTCTATGGAGGTAAACTGTAGTTTCAATAAAACAAGATCACTGGTTTTTTAATTCTTGGCCTTCTATATATCCCAGTTCTCATGGGAAATCCTTGAAATAACTGCTGAAGAGTGAGTAGCCTTGACACTGACATCACAATTGTGCCTGCAGCATAAGAACCTTAAAAAAAAAACAACCAAAATTGTTAAAGTCAGTCGTCTGGGTCTCTGAGAGAGCCAATACATTCTCTTACCAGTTTCTCATACTCATTGCTCCAGGAATTGTCCACGCTGACATCTTTTCTAAATCTCCACTGCTCAGATAACACAGACCAAACATGCTGACTGCCCAGCTACCATGTTCGTATGATCCAGACTTGTAATGTGTTAGTGGAGACACCAAATAGTGGAATCCTTGTAATTACCTTAATTTTGAGTCATTATTTGCCTTAATTTTAATTGGAAGGTGAAAATATTAGTAAGTAAAATGTATGATTGGACTTGTATTTCTATCAGAATCAAGATCAGTGTCAGAACATGAAGAAACCTTCACTTTTTCTCAGTTCCCCAACTTCTTTCCCCACTTTTTGTTTTGCTTCTCTGGGGTGAAAAGAAAGGAAATCAGAGGCAAGTGCTGGCAAGATTTGACTCACTTATTTCTGTGGTCAGCTAGTCAGGTTATATGATTATGATGACTGTAGGTATTTGCGCACAGGAAAGCCCAGGTTGTACCGTGAGAGACTTCAGTATTCTAAACCCTTTCACATCAATCTTTCTATTCTTTTGAGACTGTTAATTCTTTGTGTCTGACAAGTTGTTCTAAAAAAACCCCCGCTGCCCTGGAGAATACAATGTGGGTTAACCATGTTAAAGTATTATGAATGAATTAGTGTTTGTAAAGTGCTTGGAAACTGGCAAGCCACTTGGCAGTGGGAGTCATTTTTAAAAAAAACACGCATAAAACCTTGCTAGAACTCAGTTCCCATTGTGTATGCTATATGTGGAATGCATGCCACTATGATGTATTTATGCCATGCCACATGAAGGGCTAATGCTGCAAACACTTCTGCACTTAACTACCTTTATTAACTTTATGTCAGTAAAGTTACTAATGTGCATGGATGTCTGCAGACTTGGGCCTTAGTTTTCTTTTCTTTTTAACTAGTCAATTAGCCCGTCATAAGATGGGATTTTCAGGTCTTCTCTCCTGAGTGCTGTCACTCCATGTGTCTGTCTGTCTGTGTCTCTCTCTCTCTCTCTCTCTCTGTCTCTCTCTCTCCTCCTACTGCCTACCCCCCTCTCTCAGTTCTCCTCCGCCTCCTGCCTCTCTCTCCATCTTTCTTTCTCTCCTCCTCCTCCTCCTCCTCGTGCCTCTCTCTCCCCTCCGTCTCTCCCTGCCCCCCTTCCCCTTCCCTTTCCCTCCCCCTGCAGGGGAGCCCAAACAGCCCCTTTTGCTGCTGGCTCCCCCGGAGGCCCAGCTGAGGGGCGCAACACTCAGCTGAGTGCCACAGCGGGAGCGGAAGGGGATCGGTGACATCACTGACCCACCCCCTTCCCCTCCCTCTGTGGCGGCTCGACTGAGTGTTGCACGCTCAGCCGGGTCACCGCAGGGGAGGAGGAGCAGGGCGGGGCGGTGACGTACATGGCCAGGGGGTGGGGCTGTCTGTCACAGTCCCCCCTTCCCCTCTCCTGCAGTGGCCCGGCTGAAGGGCGCACCACTTGACGCCACGGCGGGAGGAGGAAGGGGAGGTGGTGATGTACACGGTCCCGCCCCCTGGCTGAGTACATCAGCGCCCCGCCCCTCTTCCCGTTCTCCTTCCGCTCCCTCGGTGGCGCGCTGTGCTGTTCAGCTGGGCCCCGGCAGGGGTTCAGCTGAGCGGCACAGTGCTGGGGTTAGGGTTGCCAGGTGTCCAGTTTTCTACCGGACAGTCTGGTATTTGCACCGTCTGTCCGGTATAAAAATTCAGAAAATACCAGACATTTGCAAAGTCCGGTATTTTGTGAATTTCCGGCTGGGCACCGGAGGCAAGCCTGGCGGGGGCGGGGGAGTGACTGGGAGGTGGAGCCGGATAGGCTTTGAGAGTCCTGTGGTCATGCGCAAAAGCCGGGTGGGCCAGGGGCTGGGACACCCAGCCCTCCCCCCCCCCCCACCCACCGCCCAGCTTTTGCAAGGGACCAGAGGCTCCCAGCGCCAGTCATGGCCCGTCTCCCAGCTGGGAGTCTCTGGTTGCGAGCAGAAGCTGGGCGGGGGGAGTGGCTCCCAGCCCTGCCCCCGCCAGGCTTCTGCAGGCAAGAAAAGGGAGCGCCTGCCAAGGGTGCAGCCGGAAGGACTCCAGCTGCGGCCAGTGGCTGCACCCCCCCCGCCGCCAGGTCTGTTTCCCACCCCCCTTCTTCTGTCCCCCCCCTCCTCCTGTCCAGCCCCACAGCCCCCGGACAGATACACCCCGCCAGTGCTGCTTCCTACCCCCTTCCTCCGGGAACCCCCATCCTCCCCTCCATCCACACAGCCTCCGATTCCCCTCCAGCTATGCTTCCAACCCCCCTTCTGGCCCGCCCCGCCCTCCTTCCCCTCCCTCTGTGGTGCTCTCAGCTGGGCCCTGGTGGGGGAGCAAATGGCGTCAAGCTCCCCTGCCAGGGCCCAGCGGAGCGGTGCAACATGCCACAGAGGGAGGGGAAGGGGGCGGGGTGCTGATGTACATGGCCGGGGTGTGGCCGTGTACGTCAGCATTACAGATGCACAGACAATGGGCTACTATATATATGATGGCATATATTATTATGCCAATTATAATGTCAATTAGTATTGATAATTACATCTGGTTTTGGTGTCCTCAATCCTTTAAAAGGGCTTTCTCAGGTTTAAGCCCAGAATTCTGGATTCATTAATGAAGTTTTGCAAAACTTAATCATAACAGAAATGTTTTCCTTAGCATTCCCTTCTTTAGTTGAAATGGAAAGTCAATATTTTTAGTTTTGGATTTAAAACTTTTGCAATCCAAACCTTAAATAGTGCATAAGACTGAGATGTCTAACTAGAAAATAGAGGTGACTGACTAATCTATTTTCCTTGTCCAAGCTAAATGAGATCCAAAAGAAAAAAAAAAAGAGGGAACAATAAATTATATTATAAAACTTCCTTCTGGTTTTGATATTCTGTGGATGAATTAGAAATCTAGCTCAGAAAACTTTGATTTTGTTTTACTTTTAAAGAACAGGGCCAGCTCAGTGGTGTAAATAAAAAATCAGCATACCTCCATTCACGTCAGTGGAACTATACCCAAGGAGATCTACCAGCTGACCATCTCACCTGTGGATTTTTAAAAAGAAAATCTACCCTCTCGCTAAGATAGTCTTCAGAATATGTGGAGTTCATTGAGATGTAATGAAAGGAGAGGAAAAGTTGGGAAGGGGAAGGTAGGGACACAAATCAAACTAATTCTCGCTTGCATACACTCACTCGCTTCTTCAGACTGTGTGTGAAAGTATCAGAGCTGAAGTGCATGCAGACCTGTGGTGCAACAAGTTATTGTTTCACACTCAGCAAATTCTATCATCTTCTCGGTCCCTAGGCATCCACCCAGGAACCTCCCTGAGTCTCCAGAGAGAGCAGTGTCTTTATTTTGCCTTGTGTGTCTGTTGGATACTAGGTCTTTCTTTTGTATTTTTGTGGCTTAGAAAAACAGACCCCTTCCATGAGCCTCGGAGGGGTGAGTGGGCAGGACCAGATGCCTTGTCACGTCAAAGCCAGTGCCTGGCAGCTGCCACGTTAGCAGAGCTTTCCTTTTTCTGGGTAAGCTGCTGGGAAATGCCTCAAATCACGGCAGCCCAGGTGATCAAGATGACAGTAACCAATCACTTTGGACCTCCCTCCGCTTTAGCAGAGCCAAGCTGCCACGCTGGTTGGGTTGCGCTTGGAAGGGGGTTAGATATTTCCACTAAAGCTGGTCAGAAAAGAGGAAGGAAAACCTCCCCCCTTCCCCAAAAAAACCCTCTGAAGATGAAAACAGTGGAATTTGGGGGTGGGGTGGGAGCATTTAACCTTCATGCTCACACCTTAACAGAATATTTTCATCTTTGTATGCTTGTGTTTTGAAAGGAGAACGAGGAAAATATTCACATGAACAGAAGACTTAGAGCAGTGTTTCTCCAAGGATATGTCTACACTAGCTCATTAATTCGAGCTAGGTAGGCAAATGAGGCAACCAGAGTTGCAAATGAAGCCCAGGATTTAAATATCCCGGGCTTTATTTGCATGTTCCCGTCCGGTCGCCATTTTGAAATTTCACTAGCCCGAACTCACTGCCGCGCGGCTACACACGGCAGTGAAACGGTAATTCGAACTAAGTCCTTAATTCGAATTAATTGTTACTCCTCATTCCATGAGGAGTAAAGGGCTCCGGAGGCCAAAAAGTTTGAGAACCGCTGACTTAGAGAATGGCTGTTGAATTGAGAAGGCCGAATTCTTCCAGGTGCGGCTCTGTGCGGAGTCCATGGAGTCCATGTGATTCCACTCAGCCGTGGTGGAAAGTGGGGATGATGCAGGAGTGAGAGAACAGATCTGACCAGGCCTCCTTTTTGTCTTCTCCTCCCTCCCCCCCACTCACACACCTGGGGTCTGGCTGGTCACTTCTTGGCGCAGGACTCTAGAGAGAGAACAATGACGGCCTGGAACAGCCATTCCCATGGGCTTTCAATTCACTGGTCCCTGCAGTGGGAAAGGGAATGAGAAGTGGAAGTGGCCAAGAACAGGAGAGAGGGGGCAGGGTTATCAGCTGACATTTTTACCAAAATGGGACAAACTCCAGCTGGACAAGTCTCAGAGGGCTAGTAGCCATGTCAGCGTCTATCTGCAAAAACAACATAGAGTTCCGTGGCACCTTAAAGACTAGCAGGTCCCAGGCGGTACCCCTGTGTGCTATTTCTGAGCCGTCTCATCACACAGGCTTTGACCCAGGACTCTTCAGAGTTGCATAGCAACCCAGCCACGTGGTGGAGGAAAGCGGAAGCACGCCAGGGGCTTCAGCCTGTCGCCTGAGCCCTGACTCCAAAACCTGAGGCAGTGGAGCTCAGGCTTCGGCCGTGGGCTCCAGGAAGTCTAAGGCCAGCCCTGGTGACCCCATTCAAACAGGCTCAGCAGCCATTTTGGGACCCCAGCTCATAGTTTGAGCACTGCTGGGCTAGCATAACACAAGGAAGCCACTCCAGACATGTAGAGAAGGCTCTTTCACCAGCAGTACCATCCACACGAAAGGGACAAAAGAAGCTGGTGCTGGGGTGTGTCTCTCTCCCTTGCTGTCTTTTCACTTAGCAGTTTGGTTGAAATGTCTTTTCTGCTCTCTAGGATGCCTAATGGAGCAATGACTTTGGTAACAAGCAAGCTGAGGTCAGCAAAGCTGCTACAGGAGGAAAGGGAGGATCATGCCTCAGAGGTCTCCTGAAGATGTTATGGAGCCCTAGCCCAGTTCTGGGTGTGATTGGGGTATATTGGAATGTCTCTGGCATGGAAAAGGTTCATCTCTGTGCAGCCAAATGCTTTTTGTCTCCTGCCTGGGCACGATGTGCCAGGAGTTAAAGCAGATGGCATCAGCCAGGCGCTATCTCAAATCCCTATGACTTATGGCACTTGATTGGACAGGCACCGTTATTCTTAGTAACTAACCCACCACTCTCCTTAGTAACCACTCTCCAGAATGGAGCTGGTTGTTCCTTCTCTTTTGTCAGTTTTCAATTCTTGGTTAAACTCCTCGATTTTTCAATTTTATGCAGTTTCGTATGAGACCCATGGCACATTCCCTATCATTGATGATATGGCAGCAAGTAGCACATGGATCGTACAGGACTACCCAGGCTAGAGGGGGCAATTTTATTATATATATATATATATATATATATATATATATATATATATTAAAAATACTTTTTGCCACCATGTTATAGAATCTGTTTTGCCAATGAATTCTGCAGTTATGGCAGGTTTTAGAAGCAATAGCTATCAAGTGTAGTACTTAAAAACCATAGGCCAAATCCCCAGCTGGTGCAAATAAATATAATTCTACCGACTTTGATCAGTTCAGGATCTGACCTCACATGCTGTTGATTTTTCTCTGTATAGCTGGTTTAAAATTTTCCATTCAAAAATATTTCATGAAAAATGGCCTTTCTTCTCAAAGCAAATCTTGAAAAGGAAAAAAATCTCCATGAAAATTTGGGTTTGAATGGGGAAACCCCTCCCAAACTCAACTATTTCATTTTGACTTCAACAAAAAATCTGGGAAATAGTCATAAGTTCTAAACATTCTTTGGAAATTTCTCATGGCCCCTTTTTTCCCCATTCCCCTTCCAGCTCTATACTCCACAGGTACCCACCCCTCTGAACGGAGATTGTGGGCCCAGTGGGTGGAGGGTTTTTAGCAGGTAAATGTCCTGAGACACAATTTTTGGCTGAGGTTTGCTAAAGCCAAGCATCGTTTTAGCTCTTATCCATCACAAGGATGTTAAATACCAGTTAATTGAATAGTTGAGTAACCTCATGAATTTTTATCTGTTAGTCGACTATGCTATAGACCCCAGGAACAGGACTGGCAGCCGCTGTATCAGAGGCAGCAGTGCAGGGTGTCAGGTGGGAGCTGGTCCATGAGGAGAGCCAGTTTAAAAACCAGCTCCTCTCATGGACTAGCTGCCAGTCTCCCAGTGCTGCTGCCTCTGATAAAGGGGCAAAAGTGCAGGGTGGCAGCAGCCCCTGTTTAAGGGGGAGGGTCTGAGCTCCTGGACCTGGCGTGAGCTGGAACTGAGCTGGGCTGCCTGCTCACCTGGTTCCTAATACACTTTAAATGCAGAGCTGCAGCAGGGGTAGGTTCTAGACTTGGCATAAGCCAGAACTGAGCCAGGCTGCTAGCCAGCCTGCTAAAAAATTTACTGGCAAGGATTTGGGGAGAGAAATACGTGTTGTCTATAGCATTAACCTATACATTTTGCTTATCGGTTAACCGGTTAATCATCTGCACTATCGCATCCCTAATCCGTCACTTTCCGCAGCTGGGTTCTTTCTTTGTTAAAGCGTTGCCAGATGTCCAAGGTTAATCACCCCAAAAGAACTGGTGGGCCCGTGATGTTGGATGTGCCAAGCTCTCCTTTTGGTAGTGTGTAGAGTACCCATGTAGGTGAGCCTTTAGCTTGGGTATAAAGAGCACGATAGTCAGGAATGCACATTGTAGAGCAGCAGAGAGAAGGTGTAACCAAGACACAGACTGGGTGTGCCGCCTCCTCCCAAGGGCTACATAGTTTTTCCTTTTGTTTTAGCAAGACCAGATTAACACGGCTACCTCTCTATTACTATTCTCCCATGTAGTGGCACTTAAACCTGCTCAGAGAGAGAGATGGAGACTGAGACTGAGTTTGCTTTACTGCCTTAGCTGAAAGCCAGCTGGCTTTATAGCTCAAGTTGTCACAGCTCAAGCACTAAGCTCCAGAGGTCCCAGGATTGGTTCTGCCTGTTGGCATTACAAAGGCACAGCTCAGGGGTATGAGTCTGTATGGGTACGTCTACATTTGCTCCCTAGTTCGAACTAGGGATGCAAATGTAGGCGACCGAAAAATTGCTAATGAAGCGGGGATTTAAATATCCCACGCTTCATTAGCATGATCTCGCCAGCACGTTATTCCTCTCAACAGCTGATTCGAACCAGGAAGTGTGCGCCAGGACGCGTTCGTTCGAATCAAACCCCTTGGTTCGAACTAACGTTATTCCTCATTTTTTGAGAAGTAATGTTAGTTCGAACCAAGGGGTTTGGTTCAAACTAACGTGTCCCGGCGCACACTTTCACTTTCGGAACAGCTGTTGAGCAGAGTAACGCGCTGGCGAGATCATGCTAATGAAGCGTGGGATATTTAAATCTCCGCTTCATTAGCAATTTCGGTCGCCTACATTTGCATCCCTAGTTCAAACTAGGGAGCAAGTATAGACGTACCTATGTGACCACAGGCCCTACATACATGCTCTCTGCTTGGCCATGCCTTTCATGAACCCTGCTGTTTGCAGCTGCACAATGTTCTGCAGTCCCTACTGGGTGGAGGGGAGATGGAAGGGCCAGGGCAGGGCCCTTCCCCTTGCTGCAGGGAAAGAATCAGGCTTTGGGGAAAAGCTCTGACAGGAAGGCAGCTACCTTTCCCTGCTGCCTCCCTGGCTGCAGCCTGTTATGGACCCAAGCAGCTACTTGTACAGTGTGGACACAGTCTGCAACATGTAGCTATGTGTATGGGACTTGCTCATTGCCACCTTGGTGTGCCATGTAGCCCTGGCCAGAGAGCCCGTCTTTGCCTCCAAGAGGTTGCAGACAAAGGGCAGGAGGCTAAGCAGAGGCAAATACAGGGCAAGTGACTTGCCCCCGGCACCACTACAGGAATCCAGGTGGTTTGAGTCCCGGGTCCTAGGTCGTATCTCTTGTTTCATGCTGGTGGGTGCCTCTTGATATCCAGAAACCTTAATTCCTCCCAGGCTAGATGGGTCTCTTTAAAATTCCCCAGTGCTGTTCCTTATTGGCTACTTCTGGTATGGGATAGCTTAGTCTACTGAGGGCTGTAACACTCTGGCCTAATTTTGGTTGCTGGGTTTAGTTGGTGGGTCGTGCTGGTAGCCTGCGATGTTCAGTGGGCCAGACTAGTTGGTCTGGTGGCTTGTTTTGGTGTACACCCACGTTTGTGTATCAATCTCAGCCTTGTTTCAGCAGGCCCACACCACAGTGCAGGGAAGCAGCACAGCCTGCTGGCTAGGAGGCGGGGTAGGGCTCTAGGTGACCACTTTCACTGACTTGCTGTGTGAACTTTTCCTGGTAATCGCGTCTGTGTCCGCTCCCACCCTTTGCCAGCTTTGGTGGTAAAGGGCTGTCTCTTTCCCTGTGTATGTACAGTCTAACACAGTGTTCCTACTGTCTGCTGAGGTCTGTGTGTGCTGCTGTAACACAGACAAATGATAAAGGGCATCTCTCGCAATGTGCTTGGGAGACCTTCCTGGTAGGGTTCATGCCAATCCTCCTCCTGAAACACATTTTGATGATTTATATCCCATGATTTGTTCTTTCCTCTTGAACAGCATAATTCCTTTCCCTCCTTCTATCTGTGCCCCTCAGACGCTTGTCCCTTCCTCCCCGCATCTTGCCACTTAGCTCTGGCTTAGCCAAGCTGCGGGACCAGTGATTTTAATCTTTACTCTTAAATCGGTTTTGCCATCCTTTCCACCACAAGAGCACGGACATGGCTAGCCAAGGCAAGACCTTTGAGAGCCTGCTACCCCTTTTCCTTGAACCAGGCTCCATCCAATGCATTTTTCTCTCCTCCCTCCCTTGTGCTCCCAGCCCTTCACTGACAGTGACACACCTTAGACACCCACTGGGGAATGGAATTGGGAGCTATCCAAAATTATACACATTTCCCCTACCTCCCAACCAGGGCAGCACTGAGCACTGGGCAGGATATTTTCCAAGAGATGGGTAGAGCAGAATGCTTCCTGCAACATGCATGTGACCAGGGCTGGTCCAAGCCATTCTTGCACCCCGGGCAGCAGGTGCGCAATGCGTGCGCGGCCCCACCCCGGGAACGTGGCACCTGATTGACGTGTACAGGGTGCCGCGCCCCCAGGTGCACGGCACATGCACGGCCCCGCCCCCGGGTGGCAACCTATGGGGGGCGCCTGATGCGGCACCCCTTACCGTTTCAATCAGGCACCCCCTATAAGTTGGCACCCCAGGCAGCTGCCCGGCTAGCGCCCCTCTTTATCCGGCCCTGAATGTGACACGTACATAACACAGAGTCCTTCCTCTGAGCCATGTCCCAGATTTACCACCTTATGCTAAGTTATCTAAGGATGGCAAAATAGTTTGCTAATTCTAAGGCCAGACTTAACTTTGACTTAGGCTCTACAGCCAGGATAGCTAACCTACCCCAAAATAATTTGTATTCTGAGGTGGAAATAATTCCATGTTAGTTTTAAAATAACTCTTCAGAGACAATCAGATCTTACAGTTTTTTAACAGGCCTGACTGGCTGTTTAATTTAGGAAACAACAATATCTATTTTTTAATCTTAGCAAAAATATGACAGTTTCTGTCCTGGTTGTCATGGATGAAACCAAGATTCCTTAATAGGTTTGTGGCACTCTAAATAAGATTCATGTTTCTAAAAAGCAGCAACTCTTTATCAACTAGCCAATTAGCCCGTCATAAGACGGGATTTTCAGGTCTCTCCTCCACGTTGGTTTTCTCTTCTGAGCCTCCCGTCTCTCACTCCATCTCTCCTCCTCCTCCTCCTCCTCCTGCCTCCCCCCCTCTCTCTCTCAGCTCTCCTCTGCCTCCTGCTTGTCTCTCTGTCTCTCTTTCACTTCTCCTCCCCCTCCTGCCTCTCACTTGGGGGACCGTGGAGCCCAAATGGCCATTTGGGCTCCACACTCCCCATGCTGCATGGGGAGTGTAGAGCCCAAATGGCCGCTTGTGCCACTTGCTCCCCCGTGGCGGCCCAGCTGAGCGGTGCAGAAGTCAGCCGAATGCCATGGCAGGAGGCGAAGGGGAGCAGAGTGGTGACGTTCACGGCCAGGCCCCGCCCCCTGGCCAGGTACATCACTACCCCGTGTCGTCTTCCCCTCCACCGTGGTGCTCAACTGACATCTGCACTGCTCAGCCAGGCCGCCGCGGGGGAGCAAGCGGCCGTTTGGGACCCACACTCCCCATGCAGCGTGGGCCATCCAGAGGGAACAGCCAGCATATCAGGCAACAGCGCCGCCCAGAGGGAACAGCCAGCATTTTGGCGTTACAGACTCACAGACACTGGGCTATTATTTATATGATGGTTATTTCGATTAAACAAAGAGAGAGCTATTTACCCCTCTTTTGTTTTCCTCAGACTTAATAAATTTGTTAGACTACAGGCAGTCCCCGGGTTACATACAAGATAGGGACTGTAGGTTTGTTCTTAAGTTGAATCTGTATGTAAGTCGGAACTGGCGTCCAGATTCAGCCGCTGCTGAAACTGACCGCCAGGTCTGACTTACATACAGAATCAACTTAAGAACCCCAGGTGTCCCCAAGTCAGCTGCTGCTGAAACTGATCAGCAGCTGATTCCAGGAAGCCCGGGGCAGAGCAACTCTGCCTCGGGCTTCCTGTAGTCAGCGCTGGTCAGTTTCAGCAGAAGCTGACTTGGGGACGCCTGGGGCAGAGCAGCTGGGGTGCTGCTGGGTTGCTCCAGTAGCGCCGCTCCTCGGTGCTACTGGACCAACCCAGCAGCACCCCATCTGCTCTGCCCCAGGCGTCCTGATTCAGCCGCTGCTGAAACTGACCAGCAGCGGCTGAATCAGGACCTGGGGCAGAGCAGCTGGGGTGCTGCCGGGTTGGTCCAGTAGTGCCCAGAGCGGCGCTGCAGGACCAATCCGCAGCGCCCCAGCTGCTCTGCCCCAGGGTCCAAAACAAAAGCCTGGTCTGCTGGGGGGGTGGGGGAGCACACTAGCTGCGCCCCCCCCCCCCCAGCAGACCAGGGACACGGGGAGCAGAGCCGCAGCGGCAGCGGGGTGCCGCGCCTCTGAGGCTTTGCTCTGGCAAAGTCTCAGAGGCGCGGGACCCCGCCATGGCTGCAGCTTCAGTCCCGGTGCCTGTGGTCTGCTGGGGACCGTCCCCAGCAGACCACAGGCACCGGGACTGAAGCCGCAGCCGCGGCGGGTTCCCGCGCTTCTGAGGCTTTGCTCTGGCAAAGCCTCAGAAGCGCGGGAACCCGCCCGGTGCCCCATGTCTGCTGGAGACGGTCTCCAGCAGACCAGGGGCACCGGAGCAGCTTACCAACGGGGCTTTCTCGCCCCGGAGCTCGCAGGTAGCAATCCACCACCTCGACCTCCGGGGCGAGAGAGCGCCGTTCGTAAGTGCGGCTCCGACGTAAGTCGGATCCGCGTAAGTCGGGGACTGCCTGTACTTTAAGATTATTCCTGTCTATGGGAATGTACCAATTTGCAGCTATGCTTCTGACAACGTCTTCTTTTAATTGAACTGTCTGCCTTTGTTCCAAAAAGAGGATTGCAGTTTAGATTGAATTTGGAAGTGTAATTAGTGTTAATAGTTTAATCAGCAAACTCCTGTGCTCCCAATATATCAAATCCTAAATCAGTGTCTGTTTAAAAAAATCAGTGCAGTTTATTCTGAACAGTGGTTCCAGATTAACAGCCAATCAGGAGACTTAACAAGGGAAGTGGTGTGATCAAACACAGACCTGGAAGTTTGGAGGCATAGGTTTATTTCCTGGTATCTATCAGACTTGCTATGTGACCTTGAGCATGTCTACATACCTCGGTAAAGGTAGGGATGGTAGCACTTCCCCTCCTCCGAGAAGGTCTTTGAGCTCTACAGATGACATGTATCATATGAGAGAGAGAAGTATTTTAGTTTTCACTGCAATCTATTGCAACGGCTGGGGTTTAATGTCATCTGAAAGCAGCGTGGGAGTGTTGATTTTACAAGTTAAACTATTTTGACTCATAAAGTCCCCTGGTGGAATTGCTCAGATGACAAACTGAGCCTGAGAGAGAGAAGAGATGCGTGTGCACAGATTAAATACATAGAATTTACTGTTTACTCCGTGGTCTTTTAGTCCAGACCTGTGTATCTCATCTAGGCTCTGTGTAGTCACCCACAGCAGTGCTCACAGTTTTGGTTTTGAATGGTCTCTGGCATCCCCTGCTTTTCCCATATCTTTTTTCCTCTGTTCTCTTCCACTGTTGGGTCTTAATGGTTACTAGCCTAACTCTTCAGTATCTCCATCTCTACATTATAGTCACATGGCCTCGTGGCTTCTGCACCCATGCTCTGTGTTCCCTGCTTTGACTTTGTTCCCAGCGTGCTTCCCCCCTCTTCCCCAAGTGGCTATTGCTTGGCTCACTTTGCTTTCCTCTAGCTGAAGTGCAGCTCTTTCTTCTCCCAGTGTGTCCCCATCATGGGATCTTTTCCTGACAGATAGTGACGTGGTGCCCAGAGTTTCTTCACATCTGCTAAGCCTGGTCCTCAGCCCTCTTAACCTTCTTCTATGAAAACTTTTAAAGCCGGCCTGAGGGTTAACTGGGGTGGGAGGAATCTACTGAGGATGTAAGTCTGTACTCCACCCCTCAGAGCCCTAAATGGAGGAGAGGAGGCCTGAGAAGCATTAAACCTCTGTTGTGAGGATCTCCTGCCATAAGTCCAGTAGTTACGGTGCTCAGTTAGGCTATGGGAGATTGTGGTACATGCAGGAATTGAACACCAGAGTTCCTATGTGGTCTCGGGTATGTTACTTTGTCTCTGTGCTTCACCTCCCCACCTGGGAGCAGTGCTGCTGTCCCATTTAGAACACCCCAGTGATGTAGGAGATAAATACATTAGTGTGAAGTGCGCAGAAACGGAGATACAAGCCTTTGATTCAGCCACACTGCTCCCCTTTCCACTCCATTCATATCTCTCATTTCTAAACAAAACTCACCAGCACCACAGAGCTCCACTTCCCAGTCTTTGAAGGAAAATCTTGTCTTTTGCCTGATGAGTTTCTTGCATCTTTCTCCCTCCCTCTTCCAGCACCTCGAGTGACTGGTGGATTTTGCTAGATCAGAACATTCCTGCTGATTTTCACCAGAGGGGTCACTTTGGTAAATGCGGAGTCCCAGAGAGATGACTGATTGCTCTCCCCATCCCCTTCGCACAAAACCCAAAAGCAGCAGCAGAGAGTGGAATTTGTGCAGGGCTGCCGTGGAGCGGACTGACCTAATGCCTGGTCTCTCTCCTCTTCCCACCTGATGCTGGTGACATGCTCCCAGTGGTTTCTAAGTGAGCTAGTTTTGATGGTGCAATTTGAATTTCACTGAACCATGCCGCTGTCTTGGTGGGCCTGAATCTGGGCTGCTTGCTGGGGGTGTCAGAGAGACTAGTGACTGAATAGGCTGCAAAACTTGCACTGCTGCCATCGGTAGAGGTTGCATTTCAATGAGGCTTGGTGCAACCAACTGAGATGCCGATATCCCTGTGAAGGGCTCCATCAGAGAAGGAAAATAACCAGTTCCCTCTGGGCTGCTTATTCCAGCCTCAGAAACTGCTACTTGTTTTACCCGAGGGAGGATCCTTCCCCAGGGAATGTTTCATGGTTGCATTCAGAACGAGGGCATGTTAGGACGCTGTCTTGAACCATGTTCCTGAATGGTTCCTGGCTTTGTCAACCTATCTGGGCACTTCAGCTATTTATCACTGGTTTATGGAGGTCTGCTTTTCCCGCATCTGAATACCGCAGCCCACTAATGGGCCTCACATTTCACTGTTTTGAAACCATCAGCCAACCTCAAGACCTCTGCAATACATCAATTAATACATACTGTGGCAGTAAATTACAGAGAAACAGGAATGGACTCAAAGGGATTAGGTCACTGAAACTATAAAGTTTGGAACAAATCCGATTTCCTTGGGAAGCAAAGTGGACAGCAGCAATATGTCAAACGGGGGAGACAAGACACACTCAGAAAAACTTTCCAGGGTCTCCTGAGCTGGATGTGTGAGTAAGAAAATTGTCCCACAGGAGGCCTCATCCAGCTGACCCCCTCTGCTGTTTGTAGATCCTTGAATGGCTATGGAGGTGGGCATAGGAAGTAGACCACATGCAGAGCCCTACCTCTGTAAATTGGTTGAAAGGAGAATTAAAAATAGAAGAGCACTTACTGCAAAGGAAAATTGTGTCTCATGTAATCCATTAGGATTCTTTGTAGTAGTGACAGAGTACTGGTGTCATCACTTATTTAGACTTTGACAAGGCACCACACTGGTGGTTATTAAAGAGGCCACATAGTCAAGAGCTGAGAGGGACAGTATTGTCACATACCAAAACCTGGCTAACACAGGTAACAGAGTTGAATTAAATGATCAGTTTGCACAGCAGCTAAAAGTGATAACAAGGGCCTGTGCTAAGTCCTGTGTCATTTATGAATGATATGGAAAGGGGGCTGAGCAGTGAGGTGACACAATCTGCAGATGACACACAGATCAGTCAAATCCAGAGAAAATCACTAGGGCCTTCAGAGAACCCTACTCATCTCTGGGGTAGTGTAGTGGTAGATTAAATTCAGTGTTGATAAATTTAGGGAATCAGTGGAATGATTCCTTCCTGCACCTTTATAAGGTTATTGTAAGTCTTACTTAGTGGTACCTGGGTTCCATCTGGGACCGGCAGGAGAGAGGGAGCATGCAGCATTCTCTAGAGGTGGAGGGGGCCCAGTGGGGTAAGGGAATGGATACTCAGGCTGTTGCTCCTTTGGCAGGGACTGCGGCTGCACTGCCCAGCCCTGACCATGCTCCTGCGGTTGGGGGGTGGGGAGGAGAGGGAAGCACAGCAGTGGGACAGGCAGGGCTTCCAGTGAGGAGCTGGTTCTGAGGGCCGGGGGAGAGGTTTGGAGCAGGGGGTTGGTTATGCCAGGAAAGTGGGATGTGCCTGGAATTAGATTGTTTTTCATTATGTGGAAAGGGAGGGGGCTGAGCGGAGGGATGCTATATTCACAATCACCACTGGGGGGCAACGAGTGCAGGGAAAGCTATCCTGCACCGTGACCACTGGGGGGCAGTCACACCACCAAGATTTCCTGTCTGCACTAAGAAATCATTTCAAAATAACATGTCCACACTACAAGGAAGTCACAAAATTAGTCCGAGGCAGGCTCCCTTCATGTGGATGCACTACCTTGACTTAGAGCCCAAGGAAGCACTGGGGAGTAATTAATCTGAATGACTCTGGGGAGAAGTTATTTCGAAATAACAGCGCCGGAGTCCACACTACCATTATTTTGAAATTAGTGTTATTTTTTTGTGTTTTTGAAATTAGTGTTATTCCTTGTGCAGACCAGGAGTTATGATTTCAAAATAACTAGCCCCTTATTCTGAAATAACGGGCTTGGTAATACGGACATGCCGCTTGCTATTTATTAAGTGGAGTCATTTTGAAATAACTCCCTAGTGTAGACCAGGGCTTAGAGAGTGGCCAGCTGGGGAGGGGGCTTTCCATCTTCCCTTCCACTGGCCCAGGTGAATGGCCTTGGATCCACTCTCTCCTCATCCCGTCCGTGCTGCACCAGAAACCCCACCTGGCACTTCCTTGATGGTTGGTTCCACTATCATGGGGAAGAGAGCTGCTCTGAAATAACTTCTTCGAAGTCCCGGGAACATTCCTTGGCTTGGAAAGGCCATGCAGTGTCCTAGAACTGTCAAGGAAACTCACCATTGATCTCAATAGCAGACCTGCGTGTAGACCAAGAACAGTACGTGACCCATAAAGCAAGCGGCATGGTGAATGAAAATGAGCTTTTCTTGTACAAGTGGTAACACTCAGCTCCTCCATAGTGCTTTTTATCAGAGGATACATAAGTGCTGTATAAAGATCGTAAAGTGTCCTCCTTCTCCGCATGTTACAAATAGGAAAGGCACAGAAAAAATTGATTTCCCTTGAAGAAACACAGAATGGGAATAGCACAGCTGAAAATCTCATCCTGATTCCTTTGTCGTTTATCCCCATGTAAATCCAGAATAACTCCATTATTTGCAGAGGGGTTCAGAGTTCATCATTGTAACCGGGAGCAGAATGTGGTCTCTCCTCTTTTGATAGCCTGTATGGTGGACAACCCCTACCCCTTCCCCACAAAGCCCTTGCTGTGGAAGTCTATTGGCCTTTTAAGCACACACACATGCAACCCTGCTGCGTTGCTGACCTGCAATTAACTGGCTGGTGCCCTGCTGATTCTTTGCAATGCAAGAGACCTTAGGACCAGAATGCATGGTGGGCCTGCCTGTCTGCTGCTCTGTCCATGCTAGGTAAAGCCATGTTATCTTTCAGCCAGCAGACAAAACCTCCAAAGAGATAATACAAAGTCTCAGTGGTATCTTAATTATTTTTTTGTATAGACTTATCTCCTAATTCTTTCCTCAACTGCCTTTCTACCTTGGATATGATATGGCTGTCACACCCATCAGAGGGTTTGTTCCTGGATGTTAGAAAACCTGTCTTTGAAGTACAGATCCTGCCAGCTCTGACTGGCTCAACCATTGTCTGTTTTGTTTGCAGTAATGAGACTTTTGAAGATAGTTTCTGGTGATGTTTTGGCACGGAGAGATAGTTAGTCTGTCCCTGTGAAACTGCACAGTCGATTTCATCTCTTCTGCTCTACTTAATGTATTCTTGCTGCTTTGCTCAGTGAAGAGGGAAAAACAGGAACAGGATACTTGGAAATGGCAGAAGTGCTTAATGACTTCTTTGTTTTGGTCTTCACCAAGAAGTTTGATGGTGACAGGTTGCCTAACACAAAGAATGCTAGTGGAAATGGGGTAAGTTTAGAAGTTAGAATAAAAAAAGAATGAGTTAAAAATTACTTAGAAAAGATAGATGTCTTCAAGTCATCAGGACCTGATGAAATGAATCCTAGAATACTTAAGGAGCTGATAGAGGAGGTATCGCAGCCTTTAACTATCATCTCTGAAAAATCATGGAAGATGGGAGAGATTTCAGAAGACTGGAAAAGGTCAAATATAGTGCCCATCTATAAAAAGGGAAATAAGAACAACACAGGAAACTACAGACCAGTCAGTTTAACTTCTGTGCCAGCGTAGATAATGGAGCAAATAATTAAGGAATTCATCTGCAAACACCTGGAAGACAATAAGCTAATAGGTAATAGCCAGCATTGTAAAGAAGAAATCATGTCAAACCAATCTGGTAGCTTTCTTTGATAGGATAACGAGACTTATGGATAAGTGTTAGTTATGATATACTAGACTTTAGTAAGGCATTTGACACGGTCTCGCATGACCTTCTTATCAATAAACTAGAGAAATATAACCTAGATGGGGCTACTATAAGGGGGTGGTTGTGCCTAACTGGCTAGATAACCATTCTCAGAGAATAGTTATTAACAGTTCACAATCATGCTGGAAGGGCTTAACAAGTGGGGTTCCACAGGGGTCTGTTTTGGGACCGCTTCTATTCAATATTTTCATCAATGATTGAGATGATGGCATAGAGAGTATGCTTATTAAGTCTGCAGATGATGCCAAGCTGGGAGGGGTTGCAACTGTTTTGGAGGTTAGGGTCATAATTCAAAATTATCTGGACAAATAGAGTATGTCTACACTACCCCGCTGGTTCGAACTAGCGGGGGTAATGTAGTCATCCGCAGTTGCAAATGAAGCCCGGCATTTGAATTTCCCGGGCTTCATTTGCATGAAGCCGGCCGGCTCCATTTTTAAATGCCGGCTAGTTCGGACCCCGTGCCGTGGGGCTACACGCGCCCCGGACTAGCTAGTTCGGATTAGGCTTCTATCGGAGGCATACAGCTAGTTCGGATTAGAAGCCTAATCCGAACTAGCTAGTCCGGGGCGCGTGTAGCCACGCGGCACGGGGTACGAACTAGCCGGCATTTAAAAATGGCGCTGGCCGGCTTCATGCAAATGAAGCCTGGGAAATTCAAATCCCGGGCTTCATTTGCAACTGCGGATGACTACATTACCCCCGCTAGTTCGAACTAGCAGGGTAGTGTAGACATACCCATAGAGAAATAGTCTGAGATGAACTGAAGGAAGTTTAATAAGGACAAATGCAAACTACTCTACTTAGGAAGAAACAATCCATTTCATACATACAGAATGGGAAGCGACTGTCTTGGGAAGAATACTGCAGAAAGGGATCTAGGGGTCATAATAAACCACAAGCTAAATACGAGTCAATAGTGTGACACTTGCAAAAAAGGCAAACATGATTCTGGAATGCATTAACAGGAGTGCTGTGAGCAAAATATGAGAAGTTATTCATCCACTCTGCACTGATTGGAGAAGGTCCACAGAAGAGTAAGAAAAATGATGAAAGTTCTAGAAAACATGAGCTGTGAGGGAAGACTGAAAGAACTGTGTTTGTTTAGTTTGGAAAAGAGAAGACTGAGAGGGGATGTGAAAGTAGCTTTCAAGTATCTAAAAGGGTGTTACAAGGGAAAGGAAGAAAAATTGTTCTCCTGGGCCTCTGATAAGACAAGAAGCAATGGGCTTAAATAGCAGCAAGGGAGGTTTAGGTTGGACATTCGGAAAAACTTCCTGTCAGGGTGATTAAACACTGGAATAAATTGCCTAGGGCGGTTGTGGAATCTCCATCTCTGGAGATATTTAAGAGCAGGTTGGATAGACATCTGTCAGGGATGGTCTATCTCAGGAGTGGGCAAAAGGGCCTATAAGGGCCAGATCCCAGCATGCCAAGCGGGTTGATCTGGCCTCTGGAGGCCCTGCTGCTCCCCCACCCCTTCCACTTGGCCCAGGGCCACTTCAAAAATTTCTGAAGTGGCCCCCAGTAAAAAATTATTGCCCACCCCTGATATAGTTGATGCTTGGTCTTGCCATGAGGACAAGGGATAGGACCTGATGGCCTCTCGAGGTCCCTTCCGGTTCTAGTATTCTGTGATTATATTGTTTGGAGATGGAAAGGGAGAAATCAGGTGATTTCAACGCTAGCCAAAACCAAGCAAATACCCAACTCTGTCCTAACAGCTTTGTCCCCCACTTAATCTGCTCATGTGCTTGATTTTCTACACTCAGGATTCCCTTCATCAGTAGCATCCCAATCCTGATAAATTGTGCGGCCTTGAAATAGGAGGCAGTTTGGGAACTCAACTAAGATCAGCCAAACTTCTTTGTCTCCAGGCTGGTATAAGGAGTAGCCCCGATACACTCAAGTTGAAGGCCCAGTGCTTCCTGACCTTTTACGGACACTTCTGCTAGTTGTCGCAAAGAGTACCTGTGTGCTTTTGCCTATTCATTTGTGTTCATTCTAAGCTGAAATGGTGTTTGGAATGCTCCAACCTTTGGTCTTGCTTGCACATCTCACAGCCCATGATCCATTGTGGGATAGAGCACAACCAAATGGGGACTGGAAAGCTGGCCTAGAACAGAATGGATAATTGAAGGGGAGTTTTGCTTATGGTGTAGCAAAGGGAGCTTAAGTGGAAGTAAGGATCCATGAATACCAGTCTCTAAAGGCTGCAGAATCCAGCTGGGGATACATACCTGGGGAGTCTCTGCATTAAGCCTTCTGGGTGTGTCTAGACTACAGGTTTTTTTTTTTTTTTAAAAAGTGGCCTTTTTTGAAAAAACTTCTCCTGCATCTAGAGTGCTGCTGCGTTCTTTCGTAAGTAAATCAAAAGAACGTAGCAGTTTTTTCGACCATGGAAAACCTTGTTTTACGAGGAACAATGCTTTTTTTTCCAAGTACCAGTTTTAGTCTAGAAGCTCTTTTTCGAAAGAGGCTTACAGTCTAGACGTAGTCTCTGTGTCTATCCCACCCACCTGCACTTCAGAATTCTGCTGTTGGCTCCTTTTTGGTTCGTGAGTCTGGTGTGGGCAGTGGAGATGGCTGCAGTGAAATCATAAGGTTCAGATGCTGGCTAATACTGTTAGGAAGCCAGTGGATATTGCAAGACTTCCAGTGGGACTTGGTAAATGAACCATAATTCTGTAATGTGATTTCCTTTTCCCGGCCAGACTAAATGTTCTTGGCCACTGGGGATTAACAAAAAAACAATCTGTCTCTCAAACCCTGTCAATCTTGATCACATCAAAGATTTGAAGAGCTCTTGGATGTCTGTGCCCATCACAGCTCACTCATACACTTTTGTTACGTGCACTGATAAGCTTTCTAATAGCTAACTTCACATTCATCTCCGGGGACTTGCTGGGACCCTGTGGACAAGGAAACACATCCAAAACTGTGCTCATGTCCCATATACGGGTGGGAGATGCCTTCAGAGAAACAAAGGGTCTGCATAGGGCAGGAGGATAGGGTCCTTTGCTAAACAGTGGGTCGAGATTCTCTGCGTGAAGTAGGAAATTGGAGATCTAGTTCTACACTGAGCTCAAAATGGAATTTCACTTACTGACATCTCTAATGGCAACGTTTATACAGTGCCAAGAGAAATCTGAATCACATTTACTTCTGATGCTCTCAGGGGCACTACCACCATGTCTGTCCCTTTCCCCAGGGAAATGAACGGCTTTCATGGAGTACAAATGAAGATAAAGTGTGTTTTCCCTACCTAAGAGAGCTGGAAAATGTTTATGGAATACTGTATATTGCCCCTCTGCAAGAGACTCATGGGGTGAGACTTCAAGAATGAGAATGTAATTCCCTGAACTTAAGAAGACTTAAACCAGAAATGAATTTGGCCCAGGCTGCTCACAACTCCGTGAAGGTGTTATGTGACACCAAAGACTTTGTCTTCTAATTGACCTTACAAAGGAACACAAGGGCATGGAAACTCCACTGTAGCATATGAGTAACCTGTTGCTGCTGAGGCAGAACTCAGAACACCATTCCTTACTCTTGCCTGGAAGGGGTCAGCGGTAGCTGGGTTGTGCATGCAGCTGCTAAGGGGTAAAGATGCTGAGTATTTATTTGCTCTGATCAGTCTCCAATGAAGTGGAAACCCACTACGGGGACTGTCATTAACTTAAATGCTTTCTCCTGCTGTCCTGGGACCATCTGCCCCTGCTGTGTTTAATGAGCCTTTCCTCTCAGAGAGAGACCGCAAATGCTGCTCCTGAAAACGCTGTGATGCCAATACCTCCGAGGCCGTAGAGGACAGGAGCCCAATGCAAGCTGTGATACCTTTTAAATGTAATTCCACCACCTATGAGAAGGAAGCAGTGGAATCATTAAAGCAACATGTTTCTGGTTAAAATAGTGCATCTAACTCCTCCAGAAGGTGGTCCACAGGCTGTTGGATTTCCTTCCTCTCCTCCTTTAAGTAGGTTGACTTCTAGGCTGTGTAGCCTAATTGGAGCAGACGATGCTTTCTCTGTGGAAGGATATGAATCTCAGAGGAGTGGATTGGTGGCAGGGATAGCCTTGCGTGAAATATTGAAAAGTGCCTTGCATATTTTTGGTGCTACCACAATCTAAATTAATAACAACAATAGTTTGGAGCTGATTCTGATCTTTCAGTTGTACCAGGGTAAGTCCATTAAAGTCCATGGAATTACTGCAGATACACCTGTGTAATTGAATTCAGGATTGGTGCTGTCTATTTAAGGCTTCACCCTAGAAAAACCAAGCTCAGATGCTCGGTCTGTGTCTTCTGGAAGCTCTTGTGATTTTTAGTTGAACAATGGGCTAAGATAAGTGGTGCCCAGAGAACTTGCAAAAGCCATGCATGTGCTTCTTCTTTGGAGACCTGCAGCTATCCTAGCTCTCCCTTTGGGATGCCGTTCTCACCTGCAGCCTCCCTCCCCACCAGTCTCCCCACTGCTGGTCCAGTCCTGGGTCCCACGGTGCTTGTTAATCCTGGCTCTGCATCACCTAGACTTGCCCATAGGAACAAGATGGAATGTCCATGGCAGACAGTCCATGCTTTAGAATGTGTGTGAGGGAGAGGAGTCCTTATATGAACTCGATGTACACATATCCAAGAGGTAAAGCAGTAATTGATGTTAATAAATGGTTTTCAGAGAGGTCATTCAAGCTTGTCCCATATTTTGCTGAGGCTCCTCTTCTCTCTATAAATTCCTGCATTTAGAAGCTGGTTTCTGGCCATGATTTAACAAACCACATGTGAGTAAAACCTGCACTAATTACCCCCTCCACCAGGCAAGTGAGCCTCCTTTAAAGTATTTCTGAAGTTTACTATCCCTTTTTGTTTGAGCTTTTGCTAAAACAACCGCCTCTTCTAGACAAGTAACTGTTTTGTTGGCCACTGCCGAATAGCTTCCCCTATTAGATTGGGGCTGTTTTTTCTTCTCTTCTTTCACTTGTTTTATTTGTACCCTCCTCTCCTTTAATTTCCCTTGAATGAGTGTCTGTTTTACTCTTAATATTCTACCTTCAAGGTGAATGGAAAAGCTTTTGACCTGCAGAGTCCTGGGCAATGTGTTTTTCTTGCAGCTACTGACACCCTTGAGAGCATTTTCCAGCACTCCCTGTGCTGCTGTAAAGATTAATGATTTAAGTTAACTATTGCAGTGGAAACACAGTGTTCTGGTCTTGGCAGGTAAGCAAAACAAAACAACAATTTTAAAATCCTTTGTTAAATGTGAAGTCTGCACCTATTCCATGGAGACTAAACCTGCAGCCTCCCCTTAGGTAGAAGGCCCTGGAAGGGTTAGAACAGCACGCCGTGTCTCAGGAGCACTTATGAGCTAAGTGATCTTACCATTTCACAAAGGTGGCGGGGAAGGCTTCTCCATGACTTGACCAAGGCCGCTCAGTAACTCAGTTGCAGAATATTTTCTCGCTTGTGAAAATATTTAAAAGACAAATCTTCTCCGCGGCGAAGGAATAAACCTTATGAAATGCGCATCATCCTTTACATCAAAAATCAGTGACGGCGAGTGTGTGGTTTGGGGGGGGAGGTGGAGAGCTAAGGCCCTGTTGAGATGGGCCTCCCTCTCTGCAAACACTACTTTGGCATATTAGCAGGTTGCTCTCTGCCAGGCACATGTCTCTTATATTGCGGCTCCGGACCTAATGCACCAGTGTATGCTGGGAAAAACAGATTGCTATTGGAATATCTTGGGTTTGGGACAGATAAACTTCACTATGGGCTGTATTGATAGGCAGCAATTGGTCCAATAGGCGGCTGATTTATTGTGACTAATATGGACATGATAAATCAATGGCCAAGTGCTCTGTTGTCTCTCTGGTACGCCACCAAAACGAGAGGCGTGAGCAGAGTTGACAGGAGTGCATCTGCTGCCAGTTTACTGCTATGAAGATACCACAGTAAGCAGACCTAAGTACATTGACTTCAGCTACATTAGTGAAATGTAGGTTGATGGCTCATGTTAGAATAGATAGGGCCTGAGGATTGGGATTCACACATGTGGTATCTCTGCCAGCCCTTCCCACACAGCCCTCCTTTCCCCCAGTTATATCACCACATCATCCTCACTAGCATTCATAATAGGCTGGGCACAAACCAGGTATAAAGCTAGATTGTAAACCCTACAAATAGTCTGAATTCAACAGCAAAAGAAAACAGTCTTTGGTGGCCTCCTGGCTCATGCACAGGACTCTAAACAAAGAGCCCTGGGTTCTAGTTACAGCTTTTGCTGCTGGATGACTTCTGGCAAGTCACAGCCCTGCTCTGGGCTTCAGTTTTCCCATCTGTAAAATGGAAATGGTCACAGCGGCCTCCTCTGAGTGCTTTGTGAGCTACTTGTGACAAATGCCAGAGAAAAGGTGTTATGGTCGTATAAGGTAAGGATTTCATTACATGATGAAGGGCATACCTTTCCCTGAGTATCCTCCAACTAATTTCTACCTCGGTGCTCCTCTTTTAGGGTATGCTCAAGCCTATCCTGTCTGTTCTCCCTTCACAGTGTGCGTATCTGCTTGAGCTCCAGGAAGATCAAATGAAGGGGTGAAAATAGTTCTGCTGATTTCTATCAAAAAAAGATAAGAATCCCAATGTCTGTTGAATGTCAGCTCTCCTGGCATTACCCAAGTGGCTTTCCTCCCAGTCGGCTAGCACCACTCAATGCTAAACTCATCAGGAAGCACTGGAATATAGCAGGGAAGGAAAGGTACCGGAGAACACAGCACCTCTGTTAGTCAGACTCAGCTGCTCTGCTGCTCCAGCTGCCTGGCAAAGTACACAGGGCTCTGTTTCCTATGAACGCTCACTGACATAGGGGAAAAAAATACAGAACAGATTAAATGCACCAGACTGACAGCCCTGGAAATTGAAGTTCTCTGTTTATCCAGGAAATAAGGTACAGCATGTTATGTGATAATGCATGTACCTAGCCAACTGCCAGACCTGCAGGAACCCCTTCTAGCTTGGGGGCTGGAACAACTTGTACAGCAGAGCTGCTGAGAGTCATAGAATCCCGGGGCTGAAAGAGCCCTCAGGACGTCATTGAGTCCAGCCCCATGCGCAAAGCAGGATCCACCCCAACTCAATCATCCCAGCCAGGGCATTGTAAAGCCAGAACTTAAAAACCTCTAGGGATGGAGATTCCACCCCCTCCCTAGGTAACCCATCCCAGTGCTTCCCCACCCTCCTAGCGAAATAGCTTTTCCTCATATCCAGCCTAGATCAGCCATTGAACCATGCTGTAAATCCTAGATATCATGGAAACCACTTGAAACCAGGGGTTGCTGCAGGCCTCTGAGCATCCATCATTCCAACAACTGTGCCTTCTGGGCGTGAGAGGACAGCTCAGCCTTCGACTTCTCGGCTAAAACTGCCAACTAGGGAGACAGGCTAGGTGGACGGTCCTGCTGGTTTTTATAAGGAGAAGGGTTGTCCCCTTGGAATGGGACTGAGATCATGGCCTAACGCTTCATAGGATGCCACTCTCATCCTTGCCTCCCACAGGATGAAACAAGTTCAGGAATAGTGATCCCATCCTGGAGCGCAAGGCAACATGATTTAGGGAGGAGGATACATGAACGCTGGAGGGCATCCTTGCCGTCATGCAAGGAGCTAAGGCATAATGCAGGGTCTTGTTTTAAGGTTCCATGTGAGAGAGACATGCTCAAAGTTTCACAGGACTCTACCAGCTGGATCTTTACAGGACCCAAGTGCCTGGCATTCTAGAAATGGACAGCAACCCAACCCCCTCTGTCAATACCAGCACTAAGGGAATGCATTTGAAATCAGCAGTGGCCGCCAAAGCACAGAGTAGCTTTTGCTAGTGAAGCAGCCATTGAGGGATCTGACTCTGTTTCTGGCTTGCTAAAGACACCTCCTCTTTTGGGATGTCATGGTTGGTTCAAAAATAGAGATGGTTCCCCTCCCTCCCCCAACAAAAATTCCCATAATGGGGCGGGGGAGATCTAAAGCTCAGTATTTGCAAATCAGAGCAGCAGCAGCTTCCTTGAAAGCTGGGCCAGTCCAGGTTCCAATCCAGATCTGCACCTGGTTGTTCAAACCTCTCCCTCCTGTGAATCAGAGTGAGTGCTGAGCTGTTCAGTCTTCCAGAAAGGCAGCTGAGTTTTGTCCTCCCTTCTGCTCCTAAAGTGCCAGGCAGACTTTGGAAGGTAAATAGGGAACAAAAAAAGGTTTTTGGGGGGGTTTCCTCCTCCCCACCAGCAGTATTTTCCCTCCCACAAAAAAATTCTGTGCCTGTGAAATGAGTGAGGGACTAAAGGACACCAGGCAGTCACGCTGAGTGCAGCAGGTGCTGTGGTAGCTTTCTGAGTTCTGTTTGTGTAATGCAAGCCCCACTGTTCCCCTGCAGCCCAGACACCACCTTTCTCTGCCCATTGTCCCTCGGGTCCGTACCGTAGGGTGCTACATCTGGTGTGGGCTCCCAGACCCTCTGCTCTCACACACTTACACCTGCCTTGTGGTACTGCAACCTTTAAACGGCCTCCAGCCAGGCTTCAGCCCTCCTCCTTCTCAAGCAATACAAGCAGAGCATTTGGTCATGTTCTCTGCTCTGAGTGTTACCAATGTACAGGCACAAAGTGTGTATATTGCCACCTGGTTCCCTTAACAGACCTTGGTTGTTTGCTGAACAGTGTTGCCTTCCTCCCACCCCACCTATGATTATGGTTACAGCAAACTGTTACTGTTTAAACAAATCCTTCTGCTCACATCCTGTCTCCAAGGGCACCTACCCTGGGGACAATACGGTGTTTTGCAGGCTAGGGTTAAGAGGACATTTTGACTAGATGATTGGCAGCACATCCCTAATTAAGTGGTGATTTTTGTAACCTGTACGGGGATTGGATCACCAACACTTTGTCCTTTCTGAGCTAAGTCGGGATTTGAATCCATGCCTCCAAGGTCCTAAACCAAGAGCCAGCAAGAAAAGGGCTAACTGATTTCAGAGGGGATTTGGATCAGGCTACTAACCTACCATGGCTACCTGCCCTCTTGCCTTGCACTTTTCAAGGGTCACATTAGCATTCTGTGTGTGTTGGACATAAGGAATCCTGAATCTGGTTAGGGGGGTTATTGTTTCATATAGACCAGAAATGTATCTGTGCACCAACATTTTACCGTACAGACAGGGCTGGCCCGAGGTATTCTGGCACCCCGGGTGTGCAGCACCACCCCTGGGAGCACAGCACATGCACGGGCCTGCCCATGGCAAGCGGGCCCGCCCCCCCAGAGTGCACAGGCCTGCCTCTGGGGTGCACGGTGCATGTGCAGCCCGGCTAAAGCCGCTGGCACGCAGCCTGGGGCCCGCCTCTAGGGTACACGGCACAAGCGCAGCCCAGTCCGGCCCAGCTGTTGCTGCTGGCGTGTGCGTCGGGCTGTGTAGGGCCCCGCGGCCGTGGGGGGAAGGGCATTGCTGGCCGGTGCCACGGGGATGCAGGTGGGCCAGTGCTGTGGGAGCCGGGTGCACGGCGCCTGATGGCAGCTGTAAGGGACACCGCACGCCACTTACAGCAGCCATCAGGCGCCCCCGTTCAGTTAGTACCCTGGGCAGCTGCCCGGCTCGCCCATGTCTCTGTCCGGCCCTGCCCACGGAATCCTTATAGTGAAGGGGAAGCCAGGAAAAGTGTGTTAGCCTCTGAAGCAGCTGTTTGTGCACAGCCATAACACATACTGGATGTCAGTCAGCCTTCTTTGGCCCATCAGTAACTAAGGCTGGCTTTATATTGTAAACATACAGCGATGTAGCTGTGCCACTCAGGATACAGTAATACTGACCTCCTTCTGGTGCAGACAGTGCGCTGTTGATAGGCAGCTTTCCCTAGCTACTGCCTCTCACATAGGTAGATTCACGACACCAACGAGAGATGCTCTCCTGCCAGCGGTGCAGCACGCTCACTGCAGTACTGGACAAACGCACGCGTCCCCAGACAGCATGTTAACCATAGAGTGGCCTTAAGAATGAAGGAGAAAGGAAATCTGATTTCTATGCAAATGCCTGACATCTAGGGTTATTGGCACTATTGGAGCTGTGCATTTTGATACAAAGCTCAGAACAGGAGGAATCTCTGTGGCAGCTCGAAGGTTCAGAGGCTTTTTTTTTAAAGTAAAGATCCATTTAGACGTGTCCATCTGTCGTCTTAGGCTATACGTTCTTTGAGGCAAGAGCCATCTTTTTGTTCTGTTTGAACAACATCAAGCATAATGTGGTGCTAGTGCAAGACTGGGGCTCTCAGGCAATGTTTCTTCGAATCTTTTCTATCTATGTGCAGAATAATTTTTATGTGCACCAAGGCATGTGCAAATGTGCACCACCCATGAAACACAAATTAGCTGGGGGCACTCTGCTAATCAGCAGGGCAGCACTGGAATCTCTGCTGAGTGGCCGCACATTCGCGCCATTTACTGGGGACCCTGTTCTTAGGTGCTAGGGTGTTGCTAAGACTCAAGGTTGCTAACACCTTGCCTTGGAATGAGAGACATTTTATGCATGAATTGGCATGGAGGACCAACTGACTTTATTCCAAAATGACATACATGTGTCATTTTAGGAAAACAACAACCAGGGTAATTGTCATACCAGTTTAGGGATCACACCTTTCCTAATTTAGTCACATGAGGTTCTCCCTCTGCCATGGAGGAAGAAACACAAATAGAAGTACTCAGGCTTATTAAAAACAAACCCAAAATAATAAAACAAAACAAGATCTAAAACTAAAACCTAATTTATTTAACCTGTTTGTTACAGTAGTTACTTTCTTTTTTGCAGAGAACCTCTAACAAACATTGCGAACTCTTACAGGAACACCCCTGCTGAGAAGGTGCACCATTTTCTAGGAAAGTGAAATCTCAAGTTTGATTACCTCCAAAATTAGTAGGTTAATTCTGCTTAGCATATTGCAGATAACAAAGACCTTGAGCTCTGAATTCAGTGCAGCTTTGTGTCTGTGGTTCTGTTCGAGCGGAGTTCCTTGCAGGAATGGGATTTAAATGAGATTTTGTAAATGGGCAAAGGTAGGTGAATTCAGCCAATTCCTATGAAATTCAGTAACTGGCTGGAGGATTTTTACACTGCATGCAGAGCCATTTAAGAAATTACTATTCATGAATTTTATGTTTAGCCATTTGCATAAATGTTTGTGGGATGGGGCCATTATTCACTTAAAATGGCAAGGTCTTTTGTAAACCCCTGTCTTTAAAGACCAATTTGGTGACAGGCAAATTAATAAAAATGAATCATCTTCAATGTGAATGAAATGTCACAATGTCATTCTATCACCAAAGTCAGTTTCCATCTCTTCTCCAGGAAATGTGCTTTAACTTCATCCTGGTTGAAAAGGGAGACGCTGTTAATACCTTCAAATTACTACCGCATTTCAGTATCCCATTAAAATCATTCCAGAAATAAATCTAATTCCTGGCAAAGCTTCTGTGAACTTCTTGCCAATCAATGCTAAGGCTGGGCAGAAACATCCTTTCATAGATAGCAGAGACAGTATGGGGTGTTGGAGAGGAGGGGCAGGTGGGAGCTATTGGGCTGTGATTATTTGATTGTTGATTTATTGTGTGTGTGAGAGAGATCATTGCTAATGGTTGTTTACAGATGATGCTGATTCAGAAGTGGGTGATTGATGCAAGTGCAGTTTAGCATCCACTGCCTGCTCCCCATGGCGTTTTATCAGAA
The DNA here is from genome assembly GCF_052426305.1 of Pelodiscus sinensis. Lineage (NCBI taxonomy): Eukaryota > Metazoa > Chordata > Testudines > Trionychidae > Pelodiscus > Pelodiscus sinensis. The sequence continues at coordinate 8,952,796 of NC_143085.1, forward strand.
TGATAAGGTACTCCTCTTGCTAAGTTCAGATATTCCCATTGATTCACCACTTAGATGGACGGGGTTGGGTGACTTCTTTCACTCATAAATATGCAGCTCTGACAATGCATATGCATTTAGGTGACTGTTTATTATCTAGCTACGTATGGTGGAGGTGTGGGTTTTTTAACTTTTTTAAATTAAAACTGTAAGCACTTTATTTTAGTTTTTTTTGTTTGTTTTCTGAATAGTTATGAGTACTGGATTTTTATTTATTTAAGAGCATCTACATTATCTTCTTTTCTCACTCCCATTAACTATCTACACTCTAAAAATCTTGGGGGAGGGGCAGGAACTCTGATTCAAGTATAGAATAATTTCTAGTTTAAGGGTGTTTTTGCAGTGGTGTTTTTCTTTGCTTTTTTTGGCAGTGTTTTTCAATTTTAAGGCTATATTTAAATATACTATTGATATTCTCTAGTATTTTATTAATAATTGCTTATGAGGTTTTGTTGTCTTTTGAAGAGGGCCAGGAATATATTTATTTATTTATTTAAGGTAATTATTTTTTTCCACTTATTCACATTAACTTTTAAAAAGCCCTTTTTTTCATTTTTTGATTTGGTTTTGTTTTGTTTTTTATTTTGAGGGGAGGAAAGGGTTAATACTTAAGCTGTGGTTCTGCATCATTCATATGGAAGTCAATGGGTCCTCTGGTTCCATTGGAAAGGACTTCATGTTGCCCCTAATTTGGTATAAATGTAAAGGAATAGTTTTTCAGCTGGTGAAAATCTTTCTAGCTCAGTCAACTTTGATGGAATTCGCACCAGCTGAGGCTCTGGGTGCAGACGCAAAGCTTTTCTTTCACTTGCTAAAATATATTAAACAATGCTCAGAGGACCTTTTTAAAAACAGAGCCATGGCAAATGAGCAACTTGAGAGAAGATTGTACCATGTTAAGAATACAAGACACAAACAGGGTTTCTACCCTTTGAATAAGAGCATGATTTAACAAGACACTCTCAAACTCCTCTATGTTCCCTGGGTTTTAAGTATTTTCCTTGGGGAGCTTCCCTTAAAAGTATATTAATAAAAAGATTCTCTAGGACATTGCAATCGTGAATGTGATTTGGAAAAGACTGGACATTTGACGTAAAAGAGGGAGAAATAAGGGAAGATAGATAGCCCCCTCTATGGCACTGGTATAACAATTAAGGAGTAATGCATCCCTCTGGAATTTATTATGTGGACCAGATTGCATGTTTTTCTCTTGGATGTCTTTTTGAGACTCAAAGTAGGTTCAATCCAGGCACCTACCGCTTGTGCCATTTCCTGCTATTGAATTGCCTTTTTATTAGTATTGTTCATGATTAGCATTAGTATCTACATTTACTCTTCAAGGGTGTTAGAAAAGAATAACAAATAGATGTGTACATTAGCATGGTTAGGACTAAAGGCCCCAGCTCAGCAAGCACCTAAAGTTTAAACATGTGCTGAATGCTTTTCTGGAGTGAGGCCAAAGTGAAAAGCTGCAGTCCAGTGGGTGATGTGAGCCTAGATGCTACACTACCACATATATGTGGCTTGTCTCCTAGCTAAAGGACAGGTGATAAGGAAAGTTTTCCTTTCAGGATGGCAGAATGCAGGGGGAAAAGAGCAGGGGGAGGGCGATTGAAAAAGAATTCTTCCTTTATATGACTTTATGCCCCAAGTTGTGCTCGCTCCATAGGATGGGTGATTCTTAGAAGGGAAGTTAAACTTCCAGTGACCCAGCTAATATAAAATCATATGATGATCAGATCAGTTACTACCAGTGACTTTCGCATGCAAATTGAAGTCTGACTTCAGTCTGCTGAAAAATTATCATAATTTACAGGAATGTGTATATGTGAGAGAGAGAGAGAGAGAGAGAGAGAGAGTCAGAAGCGTGGTTGAGGGGTAAGCAGAAAAGAGCTCAGACCTTGGGACTCTTCGCTGTGAGGTCTGCCAGAGGTTCTGGGGTTGTTACAGGAATGGGTGGAGGGGTTCTGTGGCCAGCAATGTGCAGGAGGTTAGCTGAGATGACCATAAAAGGACTCTCCTGGCCATAAAGGTGGCGAGCCTGAGTTTGTTTTTATGCCATCTGTGTGTCAGCAGGCATGCACACTCCCAGTAACATAGTGTATGAGCAGCTGGACAGAAAGCACAAACCTTCAGGGCACTTCCCAGCCCTTCCAGAGTGGTGTACGGTTGGATATGGGTGCAACAGTGAAGGTCCACTGCCACCTCTAGGCGAGCATTAGTATAGGCACTCTCTGCAGATGGGAGGAGAGAGAAAATAATCTTGGGATTTGTCCCAAATCATTGCAATCTCTGTGCCAGGCCACCTACTGTCTGCTGCTATATGTATGTATGCGACTGTTTAGGCTATGGTATAAATATGGTTAGCTGTTTCTTTATTCCCAGTGCAATAATCCCTCTACAACACTCAGAATTACAAATACAGGCAGTCCCCGGGTTACATGGATCCGACTTACATCAGATCCCTACTTACAAACAGGGTGAGGCAACTCCACACTAGCTGCTTACCCGCAGCAGACCAGGGAGACGCGAAGCTAGCACCCCCCCCCAGCAGACCAGGGAGACGCGAAGCTAGCACCCCCCCAGCAGACCAGGGAGACGCGGAGCGGCTTTTCTCAGCAGACACCTCAGCTTGAGAATAAAGGACTGAGGGAAGTGCGGTGTGGGAGAATAAAACTGAGCTCTGGAGAAATGTTTGGCTAGAGTTTCCCCTACAATATGTACCAGTTCCGACTTACATACAAATTCAACTTAAGAACAAACCTACAGTCCCTATCTTGTACGTAACCCAGGGACTGCCTGTATCAAGCATCCAAGTCTGACCCGAGCCATCACTATACACTGGGTTGCTGCCTAGGTTACTGCAGACATGATCCATGCTGGGGCTACATTTATTCTAAGTATCTTAAAGAACTGAGAGCAACCTGTTCTGGACAGACTGATTCACAGTTGGATCCATTTGCAAGGGAGCTTGTCTAAGGCTGCCCCTAAAACTGACCTAACCTAGGTATGGGCTGTCACTGCCTTCATAAGAAGCTTGCATATCAATTCCCCACCTCCACACCCGCTTTGCCTTGGATAATCAGTTTGCCCTCAGAGGGGTGGGAGAGGATGTGTTGCTGACGAGGAGAAGAGAGGACAGCACCACAGGAGAAGAAAACTTCTTAGTGAGTGTATAACTGGGAATATTTATACTTGGCTACCTGTATATTTTAGGTGTGGTTATAGGGGCTTAGAACAGCATTCACATGGTGTTGTCTGAATGGAAAGGGTGAAGAATGAGGCAGTTTTGGGAGGAAGGAAGAGTTGTTTTCTCTTCTGAGTCTTTTTTTTTTTTAATTGCTACTGTGGTGCATCCCAAAAGCAGATAATTTGCAATTCCCAAGTATGACAGAGATGGGCAATAATTTTGATGGGGCGGGGCACTCCAAGAATTTGGTAAGGGTCAAAAGCTGCACTTTTCTACCATAATAATGGGGCCAGAGTGCAGTCTGGGACAGAGGTTAGGTGCAGAAAGGAGCTCAGGATAGGAGATTGGAGTACAGAGTGGCTGCGTCTAGACTGGCATGATTTTGCGAAAATACTTTTAATGGAAAAGTTTTTCCATTAAAAGTATTTCCGCAAATGAGCGTCTAGATTGGCATGGATGCTTTTGCGTAAAAAGTGCTTTTGTGCAAAAGCATCCATGCCCAGTATAGACGCACTTTTTCTCAAGAAAGCTCCGAAATGGCCATTTTAGCCATCGGGCTTTCTTGTGCAAAACATTAAGGTGCCTGTCTACACTGGCCCTCTTGCGCAAGTATTCTTGCACAACAGGGCTTATCCCTGAGCAGGAGCATCAAAGTATTTGCGCAAGAAGCACTGAATTCTTACATTACAAAGTCAGTGCTTTTGCGCAAATTCAAGTGGCCAGTGTAGACAGCTGGCAAGTTTTTTGCTGCTTTTGCGCAAAATCTTGCCAGACTAAGCACGCCCAGTGAGTGGGAGTCTGGGAAGGATTCTGACCTGGGGCAGAGATGTAGGAGAGGGGGCAAAGGATTTGAGTTGTGACCTGTGGCACTGGGGAAAGTGCAGAGTGTTTGTTGGGGCCTGGGGTTGGGAGTTGGGATGCACGAGGGAGAGAAGTGCCCGGTGCAGGCTCTGGTTGAGAGGCACTTAACATACGGTGACTCCCAGCCAGCAGCCCAGCAGGACCCTAAGGCAGGTTCCTTGCCCTGTTATGCCCCCACATACCGCTCAAAGCGGCTGGCTGTTGGGGCCAGCATGAACTTCTTTGCGTGGCACACCCCTTGAGGGATGGGGGCGGGGAGGCTGTGCAAGCTGACTGCTCCTGCAAGCGTGGCTCAGGCAGCACCTATTGGCTGGTTTCTGACCCATGACAGCTTCAAGGACTGTGCTGGGAGTAGGAGCAGTGCATGGAAACCCTCTTTCCTCCCAGTGGGCATGCACCATGCAGAGAGACACATGTTGGCCCCGGCAGCCAGCCACTTTGAGCAGCATGTGGGGCCACAGCAGGCAGGGAGCCTGCCCAAGGGTCCCAATGGGCTATGGGACACTGGTGGCCCAGAGGATTATGTCAGGCCAAATCCAGCCTGTGGGCCATATTTTTCACGCTCCTGTTCTATGACCTGGGGACAAGACATCACAGACAGGCAGGGTCTGGCAGTATCCAGAACTGGGATGATGCCCTTCCAGATGCTCAACCCTCTTATGGCTCCTGAGAGTCCCCTCCAGCCCATCTTTGTGCTGAGGTGGGCATTGCATGCTTGCTTTGCTTGGGTCTGGCCTGTGTGTCGGGCAGCCCCTCCGATTTCCCCACGAATGATGCTTTGGGAGAGAAGGATGCGTGTTAGCACACTAGTAACCACCTCCCTTTCCCCAGAGGAGGGGAGCACAGAACCTGAGGCTACGTCTAGACTGCAGGCTTCTTTCAGAAGGACCTTTTCTCAGAAGAGAACTTCCGAAAAAACTTCTTCCGAAAGAGAGCGTCCACACTGCCAAAGTGCATTGAAAACGTGATCTGCTTCTTTGAAAGATAACGTTCATTCAGTATGGATGCGATCTTGAATTTAATCTCTACTTACTATGGACAGAGTGGCCACCAGGGCACCTCTACTTTTTCCTCTTTCCTTCTCTTTCAAAAGAGCTCCCTCTTCTACACCCACACATGCCTTTTTCCGAAGGAGCTCTTTCAGAAAAAGGCTTCTTCCTCATAAAAAGAGGTTTATCAATGTTGGAAAAACTCCTCTGTTCTTTCAATTGACTTTTGGAAGAACATGATTGCAGTGTGCATGGGAAGCAAGTTACATGGGCTCATGGTGCCCATGCTCCAGCAATATTTAGAGCCGGGAGCCCTGCTCCAGCAATATTTGGAGCTGGGTCTCTCCCCTGGCCCTGCCTGGAGCAGGCCCCAGCCCCCACCTGCCGGCCCCCCTGCACGTCCTCCCACCCCGGCCCCAGAGCATTCTGCCCCCTTCCCCCCTGTTCCCGGCCCCGGCCCATCCCTGCCATGCACAGCTTTCAGTTTGGCTCCCCCTTGCCGGCGCGTGCTGCCAGCTGCTGCTGCCATGCACGGCGTTTCCAAGTGAGTGGGGAGATGCCCGGGTGTGATGTGACATCACTGCCCAGGACTTTAAAACTGCTCGGCATGGCATTGCGCCACGCAGTCTAGCTCTGGTTTCAGAGTCCGGGGACTTCTGGGGCCTGAGCACAGACTCTGGCCCCACAAAGTGGAAGGCAGAAGGTAGGGGAGGGGGAAAACTAGGGGGAAGGTGTGAGAGAGGAAGGGGCTTGTGTGGAGGGGGGGAAATAGAGGAAAGTGTGAGAGAGGAAAGGGCTTGTGCAGAGGAGGAGCGGGAGAGGGAATAAAGGGGAAGGCACCAAGAGACAGGATGGAGGAGGACAAATGCCAGGGGGCCAAGTGAAGACAATGAGGAAAAGGGCAGGAGGGGAGGTGTCAGTGGGAGGGGGGACAGGGTGATGCGGGGAGAGGAGAGGGTAAGGGCATTGGGAGCTGGAGGGGGAAGTTCTGAGAAAAGGCTTGAAAGAAGGGGTGGGCATGAGAAAGGTGGGGATGGAACAAGGCATGTGTGAGGGCACAGAGGGGCATGAGGAGAATGGGGGCAGAGAGTGGTGAGGGGGTGGGCATCAGGGAAAAAGGGGGCAGGGGCAGTAAGGAATGGGGGAGGCACCAGGAGGGTGCAGTGCTAAGGGAAGGTGCAGGTGCCAGGAGATTCCAGGGGTGAAGCAGAAGGGCAGACACCTGCAGGGGAGGGACCAGCACCAGAGGAGAGAGGCAGGGCAGGTGTGTAGAGGGAGGTGTTAGGAGAGGGGATGAGGGGGGTAGCTCACCTGATCAGAGTGGGGCTACTGGAGGAGTGGGCAAAGGGGGCAGAGAAGGGCTGGTGGAAGGGGGCAGGTCACAGGAGGGCTGAGGGCAGTGAGAAGGGCAGGAATCAGGACAGCAGGGGAGGGTGAGGAATTGGGGGGCAGCAGGCACCAGGGGAGCTGACGGAACAAGGGGAGGAGACATGGCAGCAGAGAGAAAAGGTAAAGTTTTATACAATATTTATTAATAACTTGGGTGCCACAGTGGAACATCCAAACAAGCCACATGAACTCAGTACTGGTGCACAACACAAAATTCATTCTGCTCATGGGAGGAAACTCTTAGGCTATGTCTACACTTGCAGTTTCTTGTACAAGAAGTCTTGCACAAGAACACGTCCACACTGCCACATGCGAGCTGTGCTTTTGCGCGGGAGCATCCATGGCAGTGTGGACGCTCTCTTGCGCAAGAAAGCTCCGATGGCCATTTTAGCCATAGGGGTTTCTTGCACAAGAAATCTCTGCCGAGCATCCGCACTACCCTCTTGTGCAAGAGAGATTATATCTGTTAGAAAAGAGCATAGCTCTTGTGCAAGACACCCTCTCTTACCGCACCATATTGTAAATTTCCTTGCGCAAGAGCAGGCAGGCAGGCGGGCAGTGTGGATACTCTGTGGGTTCTTGCACAAGAATGGCTACTTGCGCAAGAAGCCGCGAGTGTAGACGTAGACTTAGAGGGAACACTTCCCCCAGCCTCTCTGCCCCCAAGTTAATGTCACACACATTGGGTTAATGCAATTGCAGGATAGTTGCGTGAGGGGGTTTGGTGGGGGGGCCAAACTAATCCCTGTTGGTAGGAGAATGTTGGGAAAAGTCCTTCGAGAGGGGTGACATGACACCTTTTACTTTTGGTCATGTGTCCATCTTGCCCCGAGCGTGTTACCTCCAGAGGCCTGGTTAACGGCGGTCAGGGGGTGTGGTTAATGGGGGACAGAAGGTGTGGCTAATGGGGGTTGGGGCGTGGTTAACGGGTCAGAAGGTGTGGCTAATGGGTCACCACAAAAATTATACAAACCTGCCACCCCAGCAGTGTGGTCGTAACTCAGGTTTTGTCGGAGAAATGGCCATTTTTCTGAAAATAACTCTGCAGTGTAGACATAATCTGTGTGTCTACTATGGAGAAATTCAGCATGCTAATGCCTAGTACCGGAAGAACAGTATTTTCCAGAGGGCTGCAACTGTGTCCCCCATCAAACCTTAACCTGGATTGGAATGTATTCACTGAACACTGATGGGACCAGGAGGTTTTTTATCCTTCGCCTTCTCTGTTGACACAAGTCTCCTTTTTTATTCCAGTTTGCCTTCTACTCCATTCATTAGGTAAATTTTGTATTAACCCCCAAACCTTTCTCCAGGCAGGCTCCCAGCTACTTATTGGAAGGGACAATGGAGTTCTACCCTCCTGTAGCTTGAGGAGCTTAACTGGGTGCAGAGAGACTGGGAAATGGAATGCTTTTCGAAAACACAGGTCATATTCTGCTCTCTGTTAGCCTGGATATACACACTGAGAGAGATTCAGCATTAGCTGGCATCTAACAACATAACCCTACTGACTTCAATGCAGTTAGCACCATCAGGACTGAGCTGGTTTGTACCAGTTCAGGATCTGGCCTGTTAACTTTGGTGTGAATGCTGTAGATTTGCCTGGTGCAACTGAGAACAGAGTTTGACCACCAGTGCTCTGCAAGTAGCTGCTCTGTGAATTCGCAGCCATGCACTGGGGCTTGCTCCTACACTGCTGCTGACAGGAATGGGAGCAGGCTGAGGCTCCTGAGAAGAAAGGCAGAGACTTGGTATAGTTAAAGCATGGGCCAGTGAGATGTGTAAGATCCCTTCAAAGGGGTCAGCCATGTTCCTGAATAATCTCACCCTCCCCTATCCTCCCACATACACTGCTCTGTTCCTCTCTACATGAGAAAGCTGTGCAGCATTGAGGACAGGCTACGAAACACCTCCCTGGAGGGTCATTCACTGGACAGATGTATATGAGCCCTATGCTGAAATTGGCAACCTCTGGCTACCACTGTCCAGCTGTCCACAAAGCCAAGTCTCTGCCTGGATGCCATTCAACGGGAATCATGGGGGATGAGCAGGACCAACTGGATGTTTCAATACTTGTGTTGATCTGCTAGTCCTCCCACCCCCACTCCTTAAATTGTGTGTTCCAGGCAAGTTTCCCTGCTGAGTGCATTTGAGCAGATGCCTTTGGATAGCTTACTATTAAATTAGACCTTCCTGCATCCAAATACAGATAATTATGTTTTCATTAGCCAGGTTGATTTATTACATCTTGATGTAACAGGCATGCCTGGAAAAAAGAGGAGGTGGAACTGGACTTTATTTCCTTTAACTGACGGGCACAGCAGCTAGACTTTTCAGCTTTTCCGTACTAGGTGCACTTAATTAGCCTATTATTATTTTTCTCCCTCTTTCTTCATCGGCTAAATGCTCTGACATCTCACAGGTTTATTTGTGTGTGGTGGCTGATTTTTTTCCTATCAACTGTGGAAAGTTTTCTGCTTGAATGGCCTGGGCTGCTTTTATTTAGCCTGATCTGTGCACGTTAGGGCAGAAAGGCAATCTATTGTGGGGCACTAGCTCCTTCCCTGGCCAGCTTGGAGGCCTTTTTACATACAGAGACCAAGTGTTCAAGTTTCCCTCTCGAGAGACTAGCCCATGTAAAGCACCAGAGCAGGCCTTCAGATCTAGTTTTCTTGCTATGTCTAGACTGCAGGCTTCTTTCAGAAGAAGCTTTTCCAGAAGAGATCTTCCAAAAAAAAAAACTTTTTCTGAAAGAGAGTGTCCACACTGCCAAAGTGCACTGAAAAAGCGATCTGCTTTTTCAAAAGATAGGCTGTGTCTAGACTACATGCCTCTGTCTGCAGAGGCATGTAGATTAGACAGATAGGCAAAGGCAAATGAAGCCGTGATTTAAATGATCGTGGCTTCATTTACATTTACATGGCTGCCGCGCTGAGCCAACCAATAGCTGATCAGCTGTTTGTCGGCTCGCGCACTAGTCTAGACGTTCCCCCTGTCAACATCAAAGCCCTTTGTCGGCAGCCCCGTTATTCCTCGTGGAATGAGGTTTACCGGGGCTGCCGACAAAGGGCTTTGATGTCTACAGGGGGAACGTCCAGACTAGCGCGCGAGCCGACAAATAGCCAATCAGCTGTTTGTCGGCTCAGCGTGGCAGCCATGTAAATGTAAATGAAGCCGCGATCATTTAAATCACGGCTTCATTTGCCTTTGAACAAACAAATCTACATGCCTCTGCCGACAGAGGCATGTAGTTTAGATGTACCCATAATGTCCACACTGAATGGGTGCTCTTTCACATGTAAGCTGTGATTAGTATAGACAGAGTGGTCAACAGGGCACCTGTGCTTTTTCCTCTTCTTCTGAAAGAACTCCCTCTTTCCCATCCACACACACTTTTTTCTGAAAGAGCTCTTTTGGAAAAAGGCTTCTTCCTCATAGAAAAAAGTTTACCAATGTCAGAAAAACCCCTCTGTTCTTTCGATTTTTTTTTTTCTCAAAAAGAATGTGATTGCAGTGTGGATGTAAGTGAAGTTTTTTCCGAAAAATGAACATTTTTCTGAAAAAAAGTCTGTAGTGTAGACATAGCCTTGTTGTTAGGAAGTGAACCCTCATGAAGAACAGATTTTTTTTTTAAATCTGGTTTGTGTGGTTGTATTGTTATTGAAATGGGGAGCCATTGCACAAACCAAAGGCTGATGTCAGACCTGTGTCCACACTGTGCAGTCTCAGGAGCAGGAAGAGAGCTAAAGAAAGGCAGTCCCAGGTCACTCCTGGCAGAGAGCACTGTGGCTCAGGTATTAAAAACAGAAATATACTCCATGGAAGGGAAAAAATGCATACTATTCCACTCGCTGCAATCCAAGCCCTTCTCTTCCCCATCTTCCCCCCCCTCCTCCTGCCTAGGTGTTCTAGTGGCAGGTTTTGCCTTGCTTTTCAGAGTGGGCTCCCTTCCTCAACATAACACAGGTGGGGGCGGTGGCAGAACGAGGCACAGCTCCAAATCCATTGTGTGTCTTTTACACCACCTAAACACAGCCTAGCTGTGCAGTTCCCCCTCCCTTCCTTTTGGGAAGAGGCAGGTGCAGGGAGAGATCCTGCTGGATGTACAGTCTGCGTACCCAGGGCCAGACAAACAGCTTTAGATCAATGGTAGGGTAATGCTCCCCAAGTGATTCTGCCCTCTCTGCTTGCTCTGGGTCCAGCTCTGTGTTCCATCCTATACAAATCTATGTGGGGAGAAGGGGGACTTTCTTGGATGGGACAGGGTGTGCAGGAAGGCAAACACTGCTCCAGGCTGCACTGTGGCTAGGGCTGGAGTTAAGTGGCTGTGGCTCTGGACAGACTCTTTCAGGGACTGTAGAGGAACCATTCCCTAGCTGAGGGCTCCTGTCCTTTTCAGAACAGTTTTGGCTGGAATCCCCTTGGCTGGAGCCGGCTTTGGCATAAGGGATGGGACAGGCTGCAAAGTGCCTGTCAACTGGGGAGGGAGGGGGAAGCTCTTACTACCTCTAACTGGAAAAACCCATTTCCCTGGGGTGGCTATTTGGCCCTTGCTAGAGTGGAAACCCCCCCTCCACACTGAGCCAGGAGGTTCTATAAAAGAAGTGAGGCTGGGAAGGCAGATCCTGGACCTCTAATGAGGGCTGCCCCCTTTCACTCCACACCCCTCCAGCCCCTGGTTGGACGGCAAAGTGAGCGGGTGCCCGCGATGATAGGCTAAAGGAGGCACATTAAGGACTAAATTCCTCCTCACGACCCGCGTTGAGCTCATCACTGGGGCTCCGTCCCTACATATTTATGCTGCCTTTTCATCTCCTCGCCAAGAGACGCTCCGTGCTTTCAGGGGAGGAGAGAGAGGAGAGGGAGGGCTAGGACGGCTACTTATTCCTCACGCGGCACGGGAGAGCGGAGCAGCCAAGTCCACTGCTTGGGGGAAGGGGGAGCCTAGCTCGGACAGCCGAAGGCGGCTCCTCGTGTAGCAAGGTAAGGCGATTGCGCGGAGCCTCTGCGCTCCGCACCTGCTGCGGGGGAATGCGGCTAGACCCGCCGGCTGGCGCCCTCGAAACGGCTTTTGTGTTTTTAACCAGGACTGGGGGGTGGCACAGAAGGTAAGCCCTGGCCTGTCCTCTCGGCGTGCCAGGACCTCTCCCCCTCTGGGCACGGCTTTCCAGGCACAAAGTTGTCCCCTTGTAGGGAAAATCCACCCCTGCTTGTCGCAGAAGTGCGGGATGAGGCAGCCAGGCTGGCTGGTCGCTGGGTTGGGTTGGCGTTTCTTGAGCAAACTTTTCAATTACTTTTCGGGTTGTTCAGGAGTGTGTGCTGTGTCCCTCTCCTACACAAAGCCGCAATGCCAACTGGTCGACACCAGCGAACGTGCGCTGGCTCGGCAGGTAGACAGAATCCCCGCACTTTAAGAATCCGTATAATGGGTGTCCTTCGGGGGTGGGATATTTGCTTGTGCGCGCACGGCTGTATGAAAGGCGGGTGGATCCAAGGCCAGACTGTAATATTTCCCACCGAACTTCGATCTGCCCGCACGGCCCCGGGGCGATTTCCACTTTGGGAACTTGGTGCGAGCTAAAGACCCGGGAGAGAACAGCTTGTAGGGAAAGGAGGTGGCTTTCCTTTTTTTGTTTTTTGTTTTTCTTTGTTTTTTGTCTCGGGTCAAAGAAGTTTTGGAACGAGCCAGCCGGCTCTCGTGTTAGTCAATTGCCCCCCGAATTCCTCCTCCTCCTCCCCCCACCCTTCCCGTTCACACTTCGGAAGGCAAGGGCATTTCGGAGCGAGAAAAGCGGGCTAGAGAGCAGGGTGTGCAACTGGGCTGCCTTGGTGCCCTTGTTGGGAGTAGCGAAGAGCTGGCCCCGCGGGAGACAAGGGGGCGATGGGGGACAGCTGCGGGGCTGCCCTTCTCAGCTTGGCTTCCCGCGGAAACTTGGAGGCGAGCAGTGCCATGCCAGCCGGCACGCCGCACCTTTTGGCCGGTGGAGGGGGGGGGGGTAGGGGATCCTGACCCGCACCTCCTGGTCGGTCCGGGCGCAGGGACTGAGACTGCGTTTCTGGCAGGGCTGTAGCGCACAGACTAGCGCGCCCGCGCCCCTCAGCAAATCTCGCCCGCTTGCTGCGATCTTGGCCGCCCCGGCAAAGCGGCCGGGTGTCCCGCCGCCTTAGCCCCGGCGGGCACGTAGGGTCCGAGTCAGGTCCGATCCGTGCCAGCCCCGAGCTGCTGCTCTGGCTGCAGAGTCTCGGGCGGTGGGGACGGGAGAGATCTCGGAGCCTGTTCCCCGCGCGGGCCGAAGGCGCTCCTCGAAGACTGGAGAGCTAGCGCGTACTGAGCGCTCACCCGAGGCCCGGGCCCCGTGCGCTGGGCCGGGCAAGCTCGCCCGAGCGCTGTGGAGGAGCTTTGCGAGCTCTGTCCCTGGGAGAGCACTGGGCTGCGAGTGGAAGCTGTGATCTTGCGCCGCCGCTGCTCTGTTAGCACCGGTGCGGAGATTAGACCGGCCAGCTACGGCGGGGGTCGAGGGGTGGCGGGATGCCAGAGCCTCATTACGATGTGCATCGCCCTACAGCGGCTCGGCTCCCCTGCCGGCCCGTGGCGAGAAGCGGCCGGCGGCTGCAGCCCCGGGGCGCGAGAAACTAGCAAGCGTGTGCCGCAGCCGAGCGCGAGAAAGGGCCGGGTGAGGGGCAGGGGGCGGCGGGTTCTGCTCTGGGAGAATTAACACCCTTGCTGTGGCCCGGGGCGCGCGGGGCCCCGGCTTCGGCGCCGGGAAAGCGCAGAAGAAATAGACGCCCTGGGCGTATCCCGGGGAGGGGGGGAGCCGGGCGCTGACCTAAGGTGAGCGGGGTGTAGAGACGCCCGAGCGGTGCGCTCAGCCTCACTGCTCGCAGCCTGCCTGCCGCCGGGCCCGGCGCTGCCCCGTGAGCACCTGGCCGCCCAGGGATGGGTGGACAGCGCCCGGCGTGACCAAAACGCACCCGCGCTACCCAGGGCCGCTACCCGCCGGCGCTTTCCCGAACCAGTCGCCGGATGTTTCGCTTTTCAGGCGCTGTGAGTGCACCGAGCTGCGCCCCTTCCCCGCCCGGCTGCGCCCTTTCTCTAACGCACCTTCGGCCAGCGGGAGTCAGTGACCGGCGGCTCGGAGCAGCCACGGGTGGGCTGCCCATGGGTCGCCCCGCTAGCATCTCCCCTCTGGGCCTCGCCTTTGTCGCGGCCCGGGCTGCCTCCCGCGGAAACTTCTCCTCCTCCAGCTGCACAAGGAGAGTCCTTCCCTAGCGGCAACTTTTGAAGGGCCACGCAGGCCCATGCGAAGGGAGCGTCCTTTATACGCTCCGCTTGCTCTGTGGGGGCAGCACGCCGGCCCGGCTAGGTTTCTGGCTGCGGAGCGCCCGGGCTCTGAGCGGCCGCCCCTGGCTCTGTCCGTGGTGCTGAAGTTGGGCTAAGGCCTGTCCGAGCCGCGGGGCGCTTGGCCTGGAGCGCTCAGACAGGGCGCCCAGCCGGCTTGAGGGGCCCCTGTTCGCTGCGTTCGCCGGTCCAGCGTGGTCCAGGCCTGAGGAAGAGCCGCTACCAGCTGAGTCCGGAGCGCGGAAGGTGAAATGGCAGCGGCTCTGGGCGGGCAGGCGGCCCCCAAACACATCAGCTCATGGGAACTTCTCCCCTGGAGCTGTTCTGTGGGCCCTCTGGAGCGAAGGCGGCGGCTGGCTCGTTCCACGCCGCAGCCCTACGCCCCTTCTCTGGGTTCCTCTGGGCCAGGATTAAGCACCTAGCCGGTCTCCCCTGTTCTGTCGCCCTCCATCTACCCGCCTCAGGCGTGGCCCCAGCAGAGACGAGTCAATACGTTTAGCAGGCTGCGGGCTCCCTTCTGTGAGCCCGACTTCAGTCGGATCCCTCTTGGCCGCCTGGTGTCTGCCCTTGGGACCGCGCTTGTTCTGGGCCGAAGCGGGTGGAGATTTCCCCGACCTCTTTGTCCAGTCCGGTGCAATTCCAGATCCCTTTGCACACAGGTGCTGAGACAATTTGTAAAGTGGAGGTGCTGAGAGGTGTTGCATCAGAGTGGAAACCCTGCATATAATGGAAACCTCTTTAAGGGGGTGGCAGCAGCACCCCCTTGGTCCCAGGTTTCAGCGCCTATGCCTTTTCCTTCCCACTGATAATTCCTTCCATCCTCAGGCTGCCCCCCCCCCCCATTCCTCCACCCCCGTCTGGGAGCTGTCTTCCACCCTAGACCGAAATTCGGAGTCAGACTTCTTCGAACCTCTCAGAAATGAGGAGCGGGAGCCAAACAGAGGGAGGTTGGGGGCTACCGTTTAGGGGAGACAAACTTCAAATCGGATCTCCATTCAGATTTTGAAACTCCCTCCCCCCATATCCTGGGGTGAACAGAGATGAGATGGAGGAGAAATAACCAAGGATTTTGCTCCAACTAGATGCATACTGGATTCTGCTTCAAGTTGAAGCCTAGAGAAGGAGGGGTAGCGAATGTGCCTAGTCAAGGTGATCGGGAAATTAATTTTTTTGTTTCAAGGAGATGGGAAAGTAATTTTTATCTTTAAAAATGTAGTTTGTTGCAGCCAAACTCAAAGGAGAGGCGCACCGCTTGCTGTGCATGGTGTGTGACTCAGAGCAGGGTCTTGTGTAGTGCCTAACCATCAACTGCCTCCAGCTAAAGCAAAAGGGGAGGCAGGGATCTCATGCACTGTTAACAAATAATAAACACGGAGAGGTGCTTTTCCATTACTTACTGTGTATCCAAAGGCTCAGATTGTACTGGTGTAAATCATCATCGCTCCATTCAAATCAATGGAAAGATGCGGATTTATGCCATGAGAAGATGTTTGCTTAACTGGATGCCTTTGCATCTATAGCTAGCTGCCTTCATTTTCTTCCTATGCTTTCAAGTTAAGATTTTTCGGAGGAAAATCCTATCAGGCCACTTGATAATTCATGTACTAAATCCCTGAAGGTCTGATCCACCTTCCACTAAGTCAATGGAAAGATAGATGCTCATTAATTAAAAGGGGAGCAGAATCAACCCTTAGGCATGAACAGTGCTGTACAGATGTGTGGGAGGTAAAGGGGAAACTTTGACAAGCACAAAGACACTGACCTGCCAAAATCCCACTGACTTTCAATGACTGTGTATGCCATTTGTGCCTTGACAATTCTCCTCCTGAGTCCCTGCCCCCAAAGAATTTACAATCTAGGTCTAAATATAACATTCTAGTGGTAATCTAGCTTAGGAGCTGGTGCTATGAAATGTTGTTCTAATGTAGTCTATATTTGCATTTCAGGTCAGTAGTGGATCTGGATAAAGGCTCAGGAAATCTGCCAAAATGTTTAAATCAGTGACTGAATACTATGTATAGTAACTGATAAGTCATGTGCACTCTGCTTGCATACATTAACATTTACCTTTCCTGAGTAAGGAGAACACTATTCAATATCTCCACAATAAATCCACTAGGAACCAGAAAGGTACAGAAACCATGACCATGTTGTTCTGCTCATGCATGTATACAATAACTGTGGCATCAAATAAAAAAGATGTGGATAATCTGGTCATTTATGTATGCCCATAAATAAACATGTTCTGACCTAAAAATAGAGAGAGCTATAAGCCAGTGTCTTTGCTGAAACTAAGGGAGTGTGCATTTGCTCACATCAGCCTTTTCCAAATGAATTTCATAGTACAATGTGTACAGTACCTGAACCAATGTAGTCTTATGTTAATATCATCTGGTTGAATGTCACCATATACTGCAGCTGTAAAGGAAGCAGTGCTAAGTACCAATGTGATAATGTACAAATGTTCAAAATTTATGTGTGACTAAATGTAGCATAGATATAGATTTGGATGCACCTGTTGTTGTGCATGCAAAATGTTTATAGCTGCAGTACCTTGCCTTTTGATAGCACCTTTTGTCTGAAGATCTCAAAGCACTCTATAAATAATTAGAGATGTAGCCGTGTTAGTCTGGTGTAGCTGAAACAAAATACAGGACTATGTAGCACTTTAAAGACTAACAAGATGGTTTATTAGATGATGAGCTTTCGTGGGCCAGAAGTGGGTCTGGCCCACGAAAGCTCATCATCTAATAAACCATCTTGTTAGTCTTTAAAGTGCTACATAGTCCTGTATTTTGTTATAAATAATTAGTTGGGCTTCCCAATTCTGCGTATTCTCTCCATTGCACAGACAACTTGGCCTACATTTTCAGGGTCTGTTACTGCACCAAGCCTTTTCTCCAACTGGACACCCTCCCCCACCAATTAAGGCAACCAAAAATTAGTGGACACTTGAAAATGTGGACTTGTCCAGATTTATGAAGAAGTGAGACTGGAGTTCTGGGGACTATAGTCCTTCAGCCTCTCTCAGCGTTCATATAAAATCAGCTTCATGAGTAGATCCATGGGGCACAATATAGCCCAGATTTAAGAGTTCATCTGCTCCTGCTCTTATTTCACCCCTCTCTTTTCATAGTGCTTGATTCTGTGCTCTGCATCCAGCACTCAATGCAAATGTTTTCATGGACCACAGTGGGTGTGGAATCAGGTCATAGTGGACTACTGTCATTGAAACCATTGGGACTGCTTGCCAAGTAAGACACTACTCAGCATGAGCGAGGTGTCCAAACTCTTTTTCAAAATGCTTTTCTACAAACAACCTCCCCCTCCTCCTGAGAATCAGAGTACTGGAAGGGACCTCCTGAGTCACAGAGTTCAGAACTCATAATCCAAGCATTCAAGGGATCTCCTGGGTTATGTAGAGAATCAAGTCCCCAGCTATTACAGACAACACCATTGTATTGTCTTCTTTGGTAAACTCATCAAGCGCTTTCTTAAAAAAAGTGACAGCCCCCTTTATTTTTAAACCTTTACTAACAAAGAAAGGGGGGACTCTAAACACCCTCTCCCAAAAGCCAACAAACACACCCACTTCCTCCAGCAGAACTTTGGGAATTGCTAGAAATTCCGTGAAGTTCATTAGGGACTTAGCTATTGCTGTTGATTTTGCACAGAAGACATTCAGGCATTACAAGGATGAGCAAGGTATAAACTCTTATGATCAAAGAAACTGAGGTTCTGGACCTAAGTTATTGCAGCTCTATGCTTTGCACAGTCATTTGCACCAGTGGAAAATGAGAGCAAAAGGTTTGAATGGTAGCACTGCACACCCATTGTAAACAATGACTCTCAGTGAAAGGCGATAGTGACTTTGGGCCCCCACTTTTATGTCAGTGTCCCTAGAGACAGAAGTAGCAATGTTGGGTGGGCACAAGAGAACATGAAAATTTGGAGGAATTGTCTCTTCATGGAATGCTTCCATCAGGAACTGGCAGCAAGCCTTGAATGCCACTCTGTTTTGATAAGTGGCTTTGCTTCAAACCAAGAAACCATAACTCATGCCAGGAGAAGCTTGTCGCTTTCATGAGGATTTTAAATAGTGATATGAGTCATTCTTTCTGAAAGTCTGTGACAATGAAGTTTATTATCATTTTCTGTCTTAATTGGGCTGCTTCTCTCTCAGGCTTGTTATATTAGGAAGATTTCTGGGGAGTCAGCAGTAGCACAAATGTAAGAGAATCTGGGCTTTTGTGAAATTAGTCCAAAGCTTTATCCATGGAACATCTTAAGTTGCGATTTCTGCCATTAACTTTATTGCTTCTGGCTGGCTGCATTAGAGCTATTAAAGTTTGAGTCAACCAGCTATAACTTTAAACATCTTTTAAAATCGAAACATGTTTTCTTTCTTGTTCCTTGATTGGATTTCAAAGCCATATATCAAGTTACATTTTTTCATTTATTTCCCATCCATCTCTTGTACTTTTGGTAAGAGTTGTGGACAAACTGTTGTCATATCCGCATAGATCCATTTGTCAAATTGGAGCCTTCAATAAAATTCCATTCCACTTGGGAAATTGATATCAATGACATTTATGTTCTACAGATGGGCCCAAATCTAATAAGAACTTTACTGTTGCTTTTGGGTGGGGTAGAATTGACTATTTTATCCAAATTGATCCAATATCACATTTCAGATGTATTCCCCTCCTCCCCCCGAACCCACTGATGAAATTGAAGTGGCAATCATGTTATTGAAATATGTTTAGCCCTGGAACTCTAAAAAAGCTGTTTCCATCATCAACATAGTTGTCTTGGCAACATTAAAATTTATTTCCCTCAATCTGCTTAGACAGCTGCAGGTTATTTCATTATATTTCAAACAAACTCCAATGACGCTTTATATATAGAATCCAGTCTTGCTCCTGCTGAAGGTCAGATCCTAATGCGATGGACAGTAACCACTGATTTCAGGGTGAATGTGTAGGAGTACTTTACAGATGAAATACAATTGGCTGGTGTTACCAGACCTGTTGGTTTCTTAGACTTGGCATTATTCTGTCATGGAGTGCACCAAGCAATGATGATTCAGATGAATATGAAACAATGTACATTGGTTCACACTGAAGAAATACTGTAGTGCTTGGATTCAGTTCAGCTATATTGGGATGAGTAAACATGTACTACTTTAATTTAATGAAAACAAAGCCCTGATTAGAGAGTAATGTATTCTTTTAGGAAATGAACACAGATGTATTTATATCAGAAAGTGGGTAACAATTTTATTAACTGCTTTCCTGCTGGTGACCTTAATGTATACATTCATAATCATTGAATCATAGAATACTAGAACTGGGAGGTACCCTGAGAAGTCATCAAGTCCAGTCCCCTGCCCTGATGGCAGGACCAAGCACCATCTAGATCATCCCTGATAGATGTTTATCTAATCTGCTCTTAAATATCTCCAATGATGGAGATTCCACAACCTCCCTAGGCAATTTATTCCATCGTTTAACCACCCTGACAGTAAGGAAGTTGTTCCTAATGTCCAACCTAAACTTCCGTTTCTGCAATTTAAGTCCATTTCTTCTTGTCCTATCAGCAGAGGCCAAGGAGAACAGTTTTCTCCCTCCTCCTTGTAACACTTTTTTCGGTACTTGAAAGCTACTATCATGTCCCCTTGCAATTTTCTCCTTTCCAAACTAAACAAGCCCAATTTTGCCTTCCCTCATAGCTTGTGTTTTCTAGAACCTTAATCATTTTTGTTGCTCATCTCTGGACCTTGTCCAGAATATGTATATAATGAATACACCCTGACTGTACTGCTAAATGTATCGGGCTTAGCACCTGGACTGAGCCCTTGACTTTTCCTTTTGGATGAAGAAAAGAAGAATATGTCCCATCCCACAAACAGGATGCAGAATGGCAACACAACTAAGTTATTGCACCCACTGTCTGCCATGGTCCTAGCCCTATATCTCCCTCCGTAGGAGCAAAGAACCAAATGTGGTATATAGCAGTAGACATTCCATGCCTCCCCTCTGATCTAAGCATAAGGTACCCACTGCAGCTCTTTCCCCTCTACTCTATGCAGGAGATCCATGCTGGTCACACTACCAGGCTGTGTCTACACTGCACCTGAAACTCAAAATAATTTAAGCAATTTGCACTACGCAGATCATGTAGCTTATTTTGAGTCTATTTTGAAATAGCTTATTTTGTCATTTGGCCCAGTCTACACAACACCAAATTTCAAAATACAGTGCTATTTTGAGCCATCCCTTACTCCTTGTAGAATGATGTTTACAGGGATGGCAAAATAGCACATTAACTATATTTCGAAATAGCGGACGTGTTCAAAAGCCGTGGGGTAGCTATTTTGGGATACCTCTGGTATCCCAGAATAACTTTGTTGGGTAGACATCGGGACGCTCTCAAACGTATGGAGGAATAGGCAAGAGTTGACCCCTAGGATTAAATCCTAGCATCTTATTTAGGCATAGCTTCCACTGAAGGACTTGGCCGGAAGCATCCAGTGATTGCTTGGGGATGGTAGATGGTAACAGTAGCATTCTGGGTGTGGTGGAGGCACAGCGGGGAAAGAGTTAAAATGCACTGCTACAGCCTGCATGGACTGGCTAGGTAAATTCTAGTGGTCCCCCCAAATACTGGGGTGGCCACAACTGGTGTAATATCAGTAAGCATAGAGTGCTGACAATGGCAAATAAAATAATTTCAGTTTATCTGTAAGTGTAAGTCAGCCTTGCGAAACAGTCAGGAAAACGTATCTGCCCAGACACACAATTTACTTTCCTGCCCTTTACTATATTGACTAATTACTAAATTCATAATGGTTTACTGGTCTGTCAAAGAAATATTACCTTTTTCAAAGTGGATTTTTGCCAGATGGGTAGACGAATCCCTGGGATTGTCACAAAGAGGCATAGATACTATGTATATGTACCATTGCACTGAACACGATTCCATTTCAAACAAATGCAAAGCAGTTGGCAAGAGTACAGACGACTGTCAGTGAATCATTTCAGTGCTCCATTTTCAGGTCCACAAATGCAGGTTTACAATAGCTGTGCATATGTTGCATCCCGTTGCTCTTCATCAGAATCACTGAAGCTCTATGGGTTGTAAAAATTAAACCCGCATAGATCTATCCGCTCCGGGGCTTTGTCTAACGATATAAATCCCCTGAAAACTGGTTTAAACAACACAATATTGTGTATGTAAAGCTGGCACATAAAAATGTTAAGTCATTAACATGGCCAAGATATATGAGGGAGCGGACTCAATTGATTTTGTAAAGAGCTGGGGAAAGTGAGTGCCAATCCTGAGGGCAGGTGTCTAATGTGTGTCCAATTCTAGTAGCCAGGAACTGATGGCTGGAGTAGTTAGGGGACTGTATAATAAACCACATAAGATTATTTGTCTTCTGTCTTGCTTTTAAATAAAATCAGCCAAATACCATATGTGCTGGATTTTATTACTTGAAAATGTGTCTGGCGACTCTAAAAGCTTTTCTTATCAGTTTTTTGTGGGATTTGGGGTTTCTAAAACCAAGGACCGCCAGGCTGTTTTGATTTTTATGCCTCGCTAACCATTAGCTCTTTCCCAGGGCCCAATTCTGCCACCCTCAGCCATGCTGACTAGGTCTTTATTCTCTGAATAATTCCATTGAAACCAAAGGGACTGGGCAAGGGGTAATGTACAATTTGGTTGGAGTGAGCAGATCAGAATTTGCCCCTGAGTTAATACCTTTCAGCAAGGTGCTGGAAGCATGTCGCAAGCCTAAACCTTGCCATGCCTTTGTGAAGTGGGTCAATACTGTTTTCCTCATTTTGCACACGGGGAAGGAAACTGTAGCCAAGATTTCAACTGAGTTGTTCATGGTCATGAAAGCCACCTGGCACGAGAATACAAGAGTGCTGGTTCACAATCCCTCCTTGATCTGACCTCCTTCGTTACCTGCAGGCTTGGACATCAGTGTAGTGTCAGAGTATTGCTTCTGGGTCTCATTAGACCACAATAGTGTGTGCCTGTTGCCAATACTGCATCCTAAAATATATCACAGCCGTTGTTATCAATAGCAACAATTCTTTATGAGGAGGCTACAGTGTGTGAGTGTTGCCATTTAAGTGGAGGTGTGCTGGTATTTCTGTGACCCTGATTACTATTATATCAAAGCAGCTCTCTGTCTCCAATTTTTTATCAAATCATTCTGGAAGGCAAAACTTAAAAAACAACAAATAGCCTAGTAATACCTTAAAGACTAACAAAGCATGTAGATGAGATCATGAGCTTTCATGGATACAAGAAGTGGGCTGTTCCCACTAAAGCTCATGATACCATCTCTCTTTTTTTATTCTGTAAGGTGCTGCTAGACTATTTGTTGTTAGCCTATAACTGGAAAAACTTAACTCGGCTATCCCACTGAGGACCGAAAGGCAAGACAGAGCTATTATCCCTATTTCACAGATGGGGAACTGAGGCCCAGCAAGATAAGTGATTTACCCAAGATTACATAGGCAGCCTGGGGCAAAGCAAGGAATAAAGCCTGGCTCTCACAAATCACAGGCTAGTGTATCATTTAAACTTGTTCTCTTTTATATGAAAGTGAGAGGATGATCATCCATCAAAGCAGCATATGTTTACTGCATTCAAAGGCAAATCCTGCTTACCATATTCACACAAGTAACACTAACACCAGTGAAAGTAAGCAACATTTGACCCCTAATAGATTTAATGCTATGTTAAATGGTTATCTGAACCAATACTCTTGACTGTTCATGGATGATGTGTTTTTGCTGTACTAATAAGTCTGAGAGCTAGCACAGTTTTGCCATCCTGTTAGGACTGAATTGCTGCTCTCCTTTGTTTTCCATGAGTGGAACACTTCAGCTGCAGTTCAAAACTTGTCCTCTCAGTTCACAAAAGGAGACTGTCAACTGATGGTCAGAGGTGTGTGTGTGTGTGTGTGTGTATGTGTGTATTATACACCCGAGTCTTCAACTGCTGGGACACAAAGTCCCATCGCAGCAGGCAGCCTTAGGGAAGACCGACAGGTGCCCCGAGAAGTTTAACGTCCATATCTTTGACCGCTAGGATCAGGATCCCTTCGCGGCGGGCAGCCAACAGGCTGACAGACGCCCCAGAATATACAGGGAGAGCTTATTACACCTCAGACTTTGACTGCTAGGATACATGATCCCTTCGCAGCGGGCAGCCTAGGGAAGACTGAGAGATGCCCCTACGGATCTGTCCTCTGGAAGTGACATGATCCAAACACCCAGCTCTGCTTGTATCTGTCCCTTATGACCGGCTGGAGTTCTTTTAAATTGTGCTTGGTTCTATTACAGCAACTGAAGGAGTCAGGTTAAAGCTTAAACAGTTATAGGCTTATTAAAGAAGCTTATAAATCATATGGTTACAATGGCTATTGCTCTATTTCTTAACTGCTAGCAAATATAGATCTTAAAAATGGTTACAAAGAAAATAAAGATTGAAAATAGAAATAATGGTACCAAGTGACAGCTTAATCTTTAAGGAGCTCTAAGTCTATGTGTACCCTTAAGACAAAGGACACATCCAGGTACAATTCTGTGCCTCTCAGCTCCAGCGTATCAGGCCAGGGCCGGTCCCTCAATTCCTAGGAAAGATGAATACAAGGTGGGTGTCACCGTGGAACCTCGGGAGGCCAATCACCTAACCCGACCAGCAGATAGATGATAGATTGACACTCAAAGTAAGGGTGCTGCTGGACCCATCTTTATACCCATAGGGGCCCGTATCCTCTTTCTTATCTAAGATGCCAAATTGTACTGGTCCAAATTGTACTTTGTGATGCCAGTTCTTACAAGGGAGTTTCAACTTAATTTACACTTGCAAGAGAGAGAACTAAATTGTGAGTACTGGACATTCCTCCCCCCGGACAAGTGTGTGTTCGTATCAATATGGGTTTCAGTCAAGGGCACTCCTCAGCAGCCTCTTGGTCAGCGATTAGTTCGACCACCCTCTTACTTCTGCTTACAGTTGTCCAGGGTCACTGGGTGAGCTGGCATATCTGGGCCTCCTGATTTTACTGCTCTGTGGCATGCAAAAATGGATGTTACGGAGGGGAGGGGGGTTCCTGTCTGGCTACAGAGACCTGCAGAAGCTGTGAAAGGTCATAGGCCCTGCATGTGCAAGGAGCCAACCTACATAGGAAGACAACTCAGTCTACTGAGAATGCACTTCACATAGAATATTGGTATCTCATTTCCCTGCCATCCCCTCTGCCTGAAGCCCCTTTTGGGCATGTCTACACTACGGGACAATGTCAAATTAAGCTACGTAACTTCAGCTACATTAATTGCATAGCTGAAGTTGAAGTAGTTTAACTCTACTTTTGGCACTGTCTACACGGAGGAAGTTGAAGGGAACACACTCTCCCTGCGACTTCCCTTACTCCTAATGGAAGCAGGGTTATCAGCATCAACTGGAGCCCCTCCCCCCCCCACAACTGTCTTCACTAGATCCACTAATTCGAACCCTGGAAGAATGACAGCGGCAGCTTCGATCTTTCTTTGTAGTGTAGACATAGCTTTTCTGTCCCATTGCACCATTTCATGCCTCCATTGTACACTTTGTACTCACATGGCATCATTATAACCCCCAAGCATTTTGTAAACATTTATGAAATCTACTGTGATTCTGCTATGTAGGTCAACTTATCTGTATAGTAGTGAGATGGAAACTGAGGCACAGAGTAGTCCCATAAATCCAAGGCCACACACACACAGTCAGTATCTGATCTGGTCAGCACTAAAAGACACTTGTCCTCTCATCTTTGCCCAAGAAGGTTGGAAGGTGTTCCTACTCCTTATTTCTATCTATTTCCTCAGAGTTCTGGAAGAGATATGTCCCAGCAAAACTTCTTTCAGTTTGAGGGATGGAGGATTAGCATGTTAGAAAAATATTTAAATGTTCCATTTTTAAAAAATTTTGGGTGTTTGGGCCAATATACCAAGTGGGGTGTGTAAAATAACATTGGCCAGGATTCTGCTTTGTCATACCCATGCAATTCCCTTGCCTCTTTTCTGTGTCTGACAGCCATTGCCATCTGATGCATACTCATGAGTCACTATGAAATGAAAATGTGGCTGCAGATCAGCTCCCTTGAGGCTTCACTGCTGAAACTGTAAGGTGCAGGGGCACCGAGGACTGAGTGGCTCACAAAAAACTAAACTGTTCTGATCTTTAGCTGTGGGCCTGCTGGGGAGGTCAGGGGTATGTTATTGGGCCAACACTGAACAGGTGCTGTGCTGAGTCCATGCTGTCTCAGCGCCATGGATAAGTCCCCAGGCCTGACAATCTGGCACCTTCCACAAATTAATTTCACAAAGGATGTTGACCTCCTTTGTAAAGTGCTCTAAGATCTATGGGTGAAAAGCTCTGTAGAAGCTAGGCGGGATTATTGTTTGTTACAAACAAAGGATTGGACTCTGATGCTTTGCTCAGGAGGAAGTTATCTGAGTTCCACCACATGTAGAATCTGAAGGTTATTGTGAGCTGTGTGCATGAGTGTAGCTAATGCGTGAACCAATCTGTGCTGCTTAGAGCCTTCTACTCTGTTCCTTAGACTTCCCTCTTGGACCAAGTGCCTGGAATTGGTGTTTTTTATTGCTACCTCTGATTTTTCCTTGAAAAAATGTCTTTGCTCCTTGACGTGGAATGGCCTCTAATGAGATCTTCTGTGTTCTAAGAAAGCATTTATAATGGGCATGTGTTAACAAGCAGATTGAGAAGATGACCCCTGAAACCTCAAGCATTCCCTTCAGTGGAGTGTCTCCTGGTTGTAAACAGTATGGCTGTGTCTACATTGGCACCCCTTTCCGGAAAAGGGATGCTAATGAGACCAGTCGGAATTGCAAATGCCGCGGGGGATTTAAATATCCCCCGCAGCATTTGCATGAACATGGGTGCCGCTTTTTTCCGGCTCACGGTTTTGCCGGAGAAAAGCGCCAGTCTAGATGGGATCTTGCGGAAAACAAGCCCTTTTCTGGAAGATCCCTTATTCCTACACTATGAGTTTTCTTGGCAAAAAAATATGCTAATGTGAGACTCATTTGCATGAGTCATGATCTCATTTGCATATTTTCTGCTGATCCATTTTTGCACTGGGGTTTTTGCACATAAACAAACAGGCTACGTCTACACTGGCACCCTTTTCCGGAAATACTTAAAACGGAACAGTTTTTCCGTTATAAGTATTTCTGGAAAAGCGCATCTACATTGGCAGGATGCTTTTCCGGAAAAGCACTTTTTCCGGAAAAGCGTCCGTGCCAAAGTAGATGCGCTTTTCTGCAAAAAAGCCCTGGTCGTCATTTTTGCGATCAGGGCTTTTTTGCGGAAAAGACTACTGTTCTGTCTACACTGGCCCTTTTCTGGAACAGTTTTTCCAGAAAAGGACTTTTGCCTGAATGGGAGCAGCATAGTTTTCCGGAAAAACAATGACGATTTTACATTAAATCATCATTGCTTTTCCAGAAAAGCAAGCGGCCAGTGTAGACAGCTCGCAGCTTATTCCGGAAAAGCGGCTGCTTTTCCAGAATAAGTGGCCCAGTGTAGACACAGCCGCAGTGTGGGCATTTTCTTTTTGCACAAAACCCCCTTTTTCCACAAGATCGGCATGCCTCCTTTTTGGGGGGCATAAGGATCTTGCAGAAAAAGGGGCTTTTGTGCAAAAAGAAAACGTCCACACTGCTTGTTTTTGCACAAAAAACCCAGCAAAAAAAACCAGCAGAAAATATGCAAATGAGATCATGACTCATGCAAATGAGTCCCTCATTAGCATATTTTTGCCAAGAAAACTCAGTGTAGACCTAGCCATTGGAGCTCCCCTGTTGACAAAGAGAACAAAGCATAGTGGGTAAGTAAGCCACAGTGCAGTGTTGTAGGAAGGCAGAGCTGATCCCTGCACTTCTTGTTTCTCTCAGCATTTTCCCACAGCATTCTCCAATGCTGGAAGCAGTATCATGAGCAGCTCTGTGAGCTCTCCATGCTGAGGAATGTCAAAGCAACACAGCCCTCTCCAACCTCCCCCCTGCAGCACCAGCAGTCTGCCTGCCGCTGTGTCCCTAGTGCAGGGCAGAACGGCAGTATTCCAGTGATTTGCTCTTTTTGTTTGTTCCCCTAGCGGAGCAGCTCACTCAGCTGTCAGATACTTCCTTGAGCTTTGAAAGGGGAGGGGCACATGCCTGCAGGGCATCAGAGGCAAAACTCTGAGCAGAGCCATCAGAACAGGCACTGTGGGGTACGGGCAGAAGCCAGTTCTCTGGACAAAACAAACAGCAGAGTCCATGCTGGCTCATTGTTGACAATAAAGGGAGAGGAAACGACAAAAAAACTTTCAGGACTGGAAGACTTTTGTTGCCAATACTAGGTGTTTTTCCTGACAAAAGTCACATTGCAGTGTGTACGCTCTCGCTGTTTTGTCACCAAAAGGCAGTTTTTGGTGACAAAACAGGACAGTGTAGATGACCATGAGTGTAAAACCAGTATGAGTGAGATTAGAATCCAGCCTAGGGTGCCTGTACAGAGATTGGGAAAGTTGCATAAGGGGAAAAGCAAGGAGAAGTCTGATATACTGGATTTATGACATACACGTAATTCATTCTGACTGCTTGATGACCTGTCAGAGCCGCAGGATGCCAAGCCAACAACAGACCTGTCTAGGTTTTGCACGAATTTCTGGCAGGTGATTGGAAGATCTGTTTAATTTCTTGCTGCACTTTATAATTCTATAGGAAACACCTAAAAATTAGTAGGTTGGGAGATGTGAAAGCCTCTAAACTATTGTTGCAGTGTTCAAAGATTGTTTTGAGTGTGGTCTCAAAATACGTTTCTTACACAGCTTTCCATGATGGACAGAGAAAGGAACATATTGCAACATTGACACCTCCATGGCCAAAGCAAACAATTTTGACTGGAGATAATGAGGACTATGGGTCTGATTTTTTTGCTAGAACTCAGTATCTAATGGCTCATTGTAGACACCTGAACGTAGGGGCTTCATTTCCTACCAGAAGTGCTTCTCATCCAGCAGCTGTCATTGCGCTGTGGGAGTGAAACTCTACTGGGAATGTGGCTGAGGTGTCAGCATGCTCTTTGTCTCTGGGAAACTGGTTTGGCTGATCCCCACACTTCCCTGGAAAACATTTTTAGTCACAATTTCAGCTTGTGTGTGAAACTCTACCGATAACACTGCTCGGTACATTATGCCATGATAATAATGAATTGAGTTTTCAAATGATCAGCAAACCAAGTTTTTAAATGATATATAGCCAGGCATACCTTTTACAAACATTATTGCAATAGCTGAGTGCAGACACAAAGGGTATATTCAATCACACTGGGGTTTAAAGGACTAATTCCTACTAGAGCACTTGCTGGCGCTGGGAGAAGGGGTGATCTATGGTAAGTTGGTTTTTTTTTTTGAGTGTGTGGATCTTCATTTATTGTTTTTAACGTTCTCCCTATAATGCATTGACCTTAAGAATAAGTGTGCTTGCTTGCATAGAAAGGGCTGTGTGATAACCCTCAGAGCCTTTGAAGGATAAGCAAAATACAGGTGCTGGCCTGGTTAGAAAGTCTGGCTTTTTGGTGCAATCTGAAAAAATGCTGATCAGGATGGAGTTATACATGGGTCTGTGCCCCAGGGGTGCCTGCTGGTGCCTGACACTTGAAAGTGGGTGGCCGCAGATGGATACATTTACCATACATGGTGGTAATGGCCACTGCATAAAGGTGCCTAGATAGATGCGGGGATTTTCTTAAAATTTGGCCTTGCATGGTCTCAAAAGATCTTTGGAAGTGGTTCTTAAGGCTTCAGAGATGCAATATAGTGGCTTGGACAGGTATCTGGGGAGTCAGAAGCTCCTGTTTCCTTATCTTGGCCAAGTCGCTTTGGCTGACACAGACTGTGGATCTCCAACGTGAAATTCACCAGGCCCGGCACTCACGCTGTGAATTGCTATGGCCCCCCATGACTTCAATGGGAATTATTGATCAGTGTGAGATCAGGATCTGGTCTCTTCTGTGTCTGCTCTTCTCCTCCTTCCCCTCACCCCCTGCCGCTAAATGGGGATAATGAACATAACTACCTGTCTCTCATGCAAGGGTTAGATCAGTCCATGTCTGGGAATAGCTCTCTGTTTCTCTATATCAGTGATTCTGTCCCAGTCATGCCTAGGGACTCCAGTTTCAGACCAGGACTCCCTTGTTCTAGGCACTGTGCAAAGAGACAATTGCACCCCGAGGCGCTGACAAGCTAAGTACTGTTGCTGTGTAAACTAGCGCTAATAATGGGGTTATCTGCCTCCACAATTGCATTGTTCACTTGGCATGCACACTGATTAGTCTTGTATACACTCCTATTACTAAGCTAGCGTGTCTCCTACGCATTCCCCCCACCCCATGTTCTTGGGTGGGGGAGGGAGTGTAAGGACTGTGTGCAGCCCCACAAGAGAGCCCAGGTGGAGATAACCTAAGGCATAGCCAATGGACAGACCTTCAGAGAGATGACTCCATAGCAGGGCTGGTTGCTTTAAGCAGAAGCAGCTGCATTAGAGCAGAATCACCATTAAGGGACCCTCAGACAAGAGGCTTCCGGACAGTGTGAGCTTAGAAACAGTCTGAGGGAAATTCCTCCACTTGCTGCCACCAACCTTGGATCCTGCTATGGCTTCAGTGTCCCTGTTGAAATGCAGCAGGCACAATCTCCTCCCTGATTCGAGTCACCCCAACTGGGGGCAGATGAAACCAGGGAAGTGCCCATGTTTGGCTACCCAGAAGGGGTGTGTGTCTCCCCCCTCTCTCCCTCTCACCATGAGACAGACCCTTGCAAACCAGCCCCCACTGCAGTGATATTGGAATAATGCAAAGAGTGGGGTGCTGAGAGCAATTGAACCAAACTGTGTAAACCCTGCATGTGATGGTGCGACATTCTCCCTGCCCCATTGGCAGCAACTCTGTGGATGACTGCCACTCCCTGTTGCTAGCAATAATGGCCTCCTTCCTGTGGAAGGATGAGAAGAATGAGATGCTGAGAAGAGGCAGAGATGATTATGGGACCCTTCTCGGCCTGCTTTTTGTCGCCCTCTGGACCTAGCCAGCATGTCAGAGGCTAGAAAGCAAAAGTCTTTCTTCCCCCCCTCTGCTTATATGGCTGTGGAGTGCAGAAGCTAAGAGACTCTCTGAACCCTTCATGCTAACATGAAGGGGAAAGGAGTCCAGGACAGCTGGCAGTATTTTAAAGAAGCCTTATTGAAGGCACAGAAAGAAACCATCCCGACACGTAGCAAGAGAGGCAAACATGGTAGGAGACCGGATTGGCTTACAAGGGAAATCCTTGGTGAACTTAAGCACAAAAAGGAAGCTTACAAAGAGTGGAAACTTGGACAAATGACCAGGGAGGGGTTTAAATGTATAGCTCAAGAATGCCGGGGGGTTATCAGGAAGGCGAAAGCGCAAATGGAATTGCGACTGGCTAAGGATGTGAAGGATAACAAGAGAGGTTTCTACAGGCATGTTAACAAGAAGAAGGTGATGAAAAAGGGTGTGCGGCCTTTCCTGGATGAAGGAGGTAACCTAGTGACAGATGTTGTGGGGAAAGCTGAAGTACTCAATGCTTCCTTTGCCTCTGTATTCACGGACAAGGTGGGCTCCCGGACTAATGCGCTAAGTGACACAAGATGGGATGAAGATGGACAGCTCTTGGTGCCTAAAGAACAGGTTAGGAACTATTTAGAAAAGCTAAACGTACACAAATCCATGGGTCCGGACTTAATGCATCCGAGGGTACTGAGGGAGCTGGCAAATGTCATTGAGGAGCCTTTGGCCATTATCTTTGAAAAGTCGTGGAGGTCGGGAGAAATCCCAGATGATTGGAAAAAGGCAAATGTAGTTCTCATCTTCAAAAAAGGGAAGAAGGACGATTCAGGGAATGATAGGCCGGTCAGTCTTACCTCGGTTCCTGGAAAAATCATGGAAGGGATCCTTAAGGAAGCCATTTTGAGGCACTTGGAAGAGAGGAAAGTGATTAGGAATAGTCAGCATGGATTCACAAAGGGCAAGTCATGCCTGATCAATCTGATTAGTTTCTATGATGAGGTAACAGGCTCTGTGTACGTGGGAAAGTCAGTGGATGTGATATACCTTGACTTTAGCAAGGCTTTTGATACAGTCTCCCACAATATACTTGCTAGCAAGTTAAGGGAATATGGATTGGATAAATGGACGGTAAGATGGATAGAAAGATGGCTAGAAGGCCGGGCCCAGCGGGTAATGATCAACGGCTCAATGTCAGGATGGCGGTCAGTTTCTAGCAGAGTGCCCCAAGGTTCGGTTCTAGGACCGGTTTTGTTCAATACCTTTATTAATGATCTGGATGAGGGGATGGATTGCACCGTCAGCAAGTTTGCGGATGATACTAAGCTAGGGAGAGAGGTACATATGCTTGAGGGCAGAAATAGGGTCTAGAGTGACTTAGACACATTGGAGGATTGGATCACAAGAAATCTGATGAGGTTCAACAAGGACAAGTGCAGAGTCCTGTACTTGAGACGGAAGAATCCCAAGCATTGTTACAAGCAGGGGACCAATCAGTTAAGTAGTAGTTCTGCAGAAAAGGACTTGGGGGTTACAGTGGATGAGAAGCTGGATATGAGTCAACAGTGTGCCCTTGTAGCCAAGAAGGCTAATGGCATATTAGGTTGCATTAAGAGGAGCATTGCCAGCAGATCCAGAGATGTCATCATTCCCCTTTATTCGGCACTGGTGAGGCCACATCTGGAGTATTGTGTCCAGTTCTGGGCCCCCCACTACAAAAAAGACGTGGCCAGCAGAGGGCAACCAAAATGATGAGGAGGCTGGAGCGCATGACTTATGAGGAGAGGCTGAGGGACTTGGGTCTGTTTAGTCTGCAGAAACGAAGAGTGAGGGGGGATTTGATAGCAGCCTTCAACTTCTTGAAGGGAGGTTCCAAAGAGGATGGAGAGAGGCTGTTCTCAGTAGTGACAGATGGCAGAACAAGGAGCAATGGGCTCAAGTTGTGGTGGGAGAGGTCCAGGTTGGATATTAGGAAAAACTATTTCACTAGGAGGGTAGTGAAGCGCTGGAATGGGTTACCTAGGGAAGTAGTGGAGTCTCCATCCCTAGAGGTGTTTAAGTCTTGGCTTGACAAAGCCCTGGCCGGGTTGATTTAGTTTGGATTGGTCCTGCCTAGAGCAGGGGGCTGGACTTGATGACCTTCTGAGGTCTCTTCCAGCTCTATGGTTCTATGATTCTATGAACCCTGGCTCATTCGCCTCCTGCCTCAAAGTCTTGGTGCATAGGAATGTATTGAACGTTGTTTACAGAGGAGCATAGGGATTAATTGGATCCTGGGAATGGAAGAGGCACACAGAGGGCACCTCCTGTTTCTGATCTCGTACATTGGCAAGTCAGGTCTTATACAATAGTTGAATGAAACCAGGCTCTGAACTGGGAAAGGGGGAGGAGAGAGACTGATGGGCCAACGAGGTGGGAGAAGAAGGTAAAATATAACCTCAGTACCGGACCACAGCAGCCACAAACCCGGCTGTATCGCTGCTCCGGTGGCCAGCTCTGGTAGTATCCCTTGGGCTAGTTGTGTGTAATGGACACTGTGGAAGGGAGAGGAAGGTGGTGTTAATCTGTCTAGTTTCCCTGGTGCTGGTGAAGTTGCAGAGAGAACCAAGGGGGGTATTAAAGGAATATAACCCTATGGTCCAAAAGGAGCATTGGACTCCACAGCTGTCAAGGCCAGGTCCACATCACCTGGTCCTAAAGCACAGGACTAATGCCAGGTACAGACACTAAGGGTACGTCTAGAATACATGGCTCCGTCGACGGAGCCATGTAGATTTATTTGTTCGGCAAAGGGAAATGAAGCCGCGATTTAAATAATCGCGGCTTCATTTACATTTAAATGGCTGCCCCACTCTGCCGATCAGCTGTTTGTCGGCAGATCGGGGCAGTCTGGACGCTCCCCTGCCGACATGAAAGCCCTTTATCGACCTCCCCAGTAAACCTCATCCTACGAGGCATAACGGGGAGGTCGATAAAGGGCTTTCAGGTCGGCGCAGGAGCTTCCAGACTAGCACGCTGAGCCGACAAACAGCTGATCAGCTGTTTGTTGGCTCAGCGCAGCAGCCATTTAAATTTAAATGAAACTGCGATTATTTAAATCGTGGCTTCATTTCCCTCTGCCGATCAGCCTAATCTACATGGCTCCATCGACAGAGCCATGTAGTTTAGACACACCCTAAAATGGTTAGAATAAAGTGGGAGCACAAGGGGGGGGGTCGCAGAGGCTAGCTTTAGCCCCATCCCAGATGTCTACATGACTGTTTTATAGCCCTGCAGCTTGAATCCCAGGAGCCCTAGTAAGCTGACCTGGGCCAGCTGCCGGTGTTTAGCTGCAATGTAGACCTACTCCAGTGAGCTGAAGAATGACTTAACCCCACCCCAACCGTGGTAGTCGATGCTGAGTCTGAATGGCTTGTCCCCAACTGCTCTCCCTGCCACCAAAGACAAGGAGTTTTTCAAAGACGTGTCCTCAGACCTTCCCTTAGGCCAACTCATTGCACTTATGGCCTCGTTTGGTTCCGAGGAAGAGCTGAGCTCACTCAACACCCTCCGGCTGCTTGGCTCAGAGGCTGGTCTCTGACGGGAAAGGGGAAATATCTGCCCCTGATGGGCCACGCCTTGCTCAGGAATGGCAGCAAAGGCAGTCGTGAGATGAAAATGATTTTGCCTTGGACAACCCACACTCCAGCAACATATCCAGCCCATGTCCTAGAGCTGCTCTGCTTGATCTCCCTGCTGGTTTTAACTGCTTTGCAGTTCTTTGCATGAGACAGAGTGCAGGGTGCTTTGCCTGCATCACGCTGCAGGGGAGGAGGAGCGGGGGGAGGTGTGCTGCTGATATTAGAACAGAGGCCTCCTCTCGGATATATTCCCCCCTTTCAGTTGTGTGCCCATCCCGCCCTGGTGTAAACGCAGTGGTCTGGGGTGGCGGGTGATGCTGCAGAAAAGAGGGGAGAACTTCCCCCTTCAAAGCCAAGGAGGGAAGCAACACCATTGGCCAAGCAGACTTCTACTACTATAGATGCTTGGCTGGGAATGTTTGCACTTTGTCCTTGAATCATATCCTGGGAAAGCAGAGGCGAAGGGTCTGAAAAGAGACTAGAGAATTAGGTGCCCAACTCCTATTGAATATCAATGGCATAAGGGTCCCTAACTCCCTTAGGCAGCTTTGAAAAGCTCAGCCTGAGAGTAAAGAGCAGTGCTATGTTGGAAATGGAGGTGGGAAGGGGGATGTCGTGGGAGGCCCCGTCCCATGTGAATTACTTTACACACACACACACACACACACACAGACACACACCTGCCCTCTCACCCTTTTCAAATACAAAATCATGTTTCTGCGCAAATGTTTTGCTGCGCGCTGAGTAAGCTGCCCTGAGCAGGGAGGGCCTAGCTGTCCCCAGGATTGGAATGACTCCACCAGAGAAATGGTCCCAGGCCTGCCCATCAGTTGGCAATGGAGCACTAGCAAAGTTTACCCTTTTTCCCCCGTGGCTGCAGAGTGGGAAGGGGCTGGACAGCGGAGCCAAGGGGTTAAATCTCTTGGCATTGGATGGGCTCCAGCCAGTGAACCCTTGAGACTAGACTGGATTAGCCTTTATTCTTTTGCCCTTTTGATTTGTTTGGGCTGAATTGCAAATCACTTTGCCTTCCAGAGAGCTCATTGTGCATCTAGGTAGGAGAGAAGGAGCTAATGCTGAGCTGCGGCTACATATGCAAGCCAGGACTCTGCTCCTTGGGTGCCAGCTGGGACTTGGCTCCTCCCTGGATGCCTTCCTGGGATGCTGCTTCCATGCTGGTAGGTTTCCCCTAAGCCAGGATGTGGCCCTGGAGATCCTGCCTGCTTTCACCATTGCTGCAAGGTCCTCATGGCCATCTGGAGGGCTGTGTTACTTCCCCTGTCTACACAGTGAAGGTCATTCCAACTGTCCCTATGGTTGTTTCTCTGCAAAGCATGACAATTACTTGAGTCCCGCCAACAGGTTGCTGTTTGGCAGGCTGCTGGCTCTTATCTTTGTGCACTTGGGAGAAGAGAAGCTGAGTATGAGCTGGCTTTCAGGAATTACAGATGCCCAGAATGGGGACCTAAGACCATTTGCGTTGACATACAAATCCTTCCATTCCATGGAGCTCGCGAAGCGCAAACAGCAGCCCACATGTGAAGCAGCCAATCCTGCCTTAAAGCAGCTCTTTAATATTCCAGTTCCAGTTGCAACTAAAATGAAACTGTCAGGACTTGGGAGTGGAGGGGGAAATTGTTAAAGCATTTAGCTGACTCAGGAGCCTCTGTCCTATTTTTAAATCTAGTGTAGGCCATTAGAAGCTGAGGGCTAGTCTACACGATACAGCAATGTACACAAGATGAGTGAATTCTGCAGCTCACCAACATCTTGCACAATAAAGGACACAAACAGACACTAGTGTTGCTTCAACAGTACTATTTTAATATGCTATAAGGAACTTTTAGTGCATGCCAGCAGGGCCTAGAAGGGCCAGTTGATGTGCAACATGTTGGTGCACTTTAACATTCACACCCCTGCTGTGCTCATTGCTGCACTGTGTGACAAGCCCCAACTCTCGCAGAGGGGTTGTCTACACTACAGCTGGGGGAGAGTGGATGTAGTCCCCAGCATGAGCAGACTAACACTCACTGGCTCTGCTTTGGGATCTCAGGTGGGGCTGTGCTTGGGGAGCTATCCTGAGCCACTGTCCATCCTGCAATCACCATCCTGCTAGTTTCAGTGGGCTTGCTGGAGCTTGTTATCTTCAGGGAATGTGTTGGTATAGATCCACCCCTGGATGCTACCAGAGCGGGGAATTACACCACCAGTTATGTAGCTTCAGGGGGCAGCCAAGTTAGTCTGTACAGAAAAAAAATACAAAAGGTCTGGTGTCATTTTCTAGACTAACAAAACATGTAGATGGGATCATGAGCCTTCGTGGGAACAGCTCACTTATGGCAAGGGTGGGCAATAAGTGGCCCGTGGGCCAGATACAGTTCTCCAGGACTAGTCCTTGGTAGGTTGCTGGCAGCTCCATTGACCTGCGCGTCCGCAGGTACAGCCACTTGCAGCTCTCATTGGCCATGGTTCATCATTCCCAGACAATCGGAGCTGCAGAAAGCAATAGCCCAGAACACACCACTTCCCTTGGGTTGGGCAGGAGCTGAGACTGATAAACTCACTGCACTTGGGTGTGCTGTGGGTGATTTCTATTAGGGGAACGAATTAATGGAGGTGAGGTCCATCAATACGTATTATCGGGGCTCGACAACCGCAGCGAAAACCCACTCGCCTGCACTGCGCACGCGCCAGACCTGCACTGTGCACGCACGCACTGCCAGTGAACGGGGCGGGGCTGAAATCTACTCGCCCCGGGCGACTAGATAAGCAGATTTGTCGAGCCCTGCTTATTATCCAGGATGGGTAGGAATGGTTTCCCAAGTCTCTGTCTGTCAGAGGCTGGAAATGGATGGCAGGAGAGGGATCCCTTAATGATTCCCTGTTCTGTTCACTCCCTCTGGGGCATCTGGCATCGGCCACTGTTGGCAGACAGGACACTGGGCTAGATGGACCTTTGGCTGACCCAGTATGGCTGTTCTCATGTTCTTAACTAGTTTGTTTTGAAATCCATTCCCTGAAAATTGAATTTCAGGGAATAGGCAGTGAGAGCGGATTCTTGGACTGTCTCCTCCTTAAAGTGGCATCTAATGCAGGAACACTTTTGATTTGCAATAAAGTGAAGGAGGAGATGAATTGGGACTAGATGATATACCCTTGCTCCAGCTAAGTAACACCTGGCTCCACCGGTAGTCGAGTTGCCTGCAGCGGGTGGGTCAAGGAGTAAGTTGCATAAATTAAGGTGGGAAGCTGTCACCTAATTCAGCATCTCTCAACCTTTCCAAACTACTGTCGCCCTTTCAGGAGTCTGACTTGTCTTATGTATGCCCACGTTTCACCTTACCTGAAAACCACTTGTTTACACAACCAGACATAAACACACACAAAAATTGTCACCACACGCTATTAGTGACAAATGGCTGACCTTCTCATTTTTACCATAAAATTATAAAATAATTGGAATATATATATTGTACTTACATTTCAGCTTCTAATATATAGAGCAGTTGTAAGGAGATGAGCTCCCCCATTTAGGGATTCAGTTCCCTCCCCCCGTACGGGGTTCAACCTCACTTTCTGGCCCCGTAAGCCGTGTTCCACACACACCAGCTCTGCTGAGGGGAGTGAGGGGGACCTGGGCCCACCCTCTCTCCACATCCCAACCCAGGGCCTTAAGATGGGGAGTTTCTTCCCCAACCTGACTGACGGGGTTGTCCGCCACAACTCATCAGCCCTCAGGCTCCATTTGCCTACCCTGGGTTTTCCTCACCCCCCTCTAAGACCTCACCCGGGTACAGGCTCATCCCTAGGTTGCTCACTGGGTCTGAGTGGCCCCACCTCCCCGCCTCTGGATGCCCGCCCCTCCTCTGGGCCCGCTGCGCCCTTCTTACAGGTCCGCCTGTCTCCCTCCGTCCAATCCCTGCTGTTCCCTACCCAGCTGAGCTGCCCCGTACTTCTGGGAACGGTCCCTTGTGTCCCGGCATCAGCCCCCATGGACGCACGTGCACCAGCCACTAGCTGCCACTTTTTCTCCCGCCGTGCTGGTGAGAGCCCAGCCTTCTCCCATGTCCATCCTCTCGGCGGTCTCCCTGCTAGTGCGGGGTTTCCTCACCCCATCAAAGCAGTATAAACCAGTCTTAAAAAATTAATTTTCTGTGGCCGGTTGTAAAACTAGGCAAATATGTAAATAAGATTATGTACCCTTTGGAAGACCTGAGGGTAACCAAATAAAGTTGTGTTGGTTGTTTGTCATTTTCACTCTTCTTACCCTTCGGTGCAGGCTCAGTGTTCACATGGAAAGGAGGTGTGTTTAAATGTGTGTTCTCTCGGTGTGCTGTACTGACTTTGGCCAGATGGCCTGCACTGCAGCCTCTGAGGCTACGTCCAGTCTGCAAGCCTCTTTCGAAAAAGAGCGTCTAGACTACAGCCAGTACTTTCGAAAAAGCAAGTCGTTTTTTCGAAAGAGAGCACCCAGGCAGTCTGGATGCTCTCTTTCGAAAAAGCACAGTTTGCATTACATAGTGACTTTTTTCAAAAGAGCACTTTGGAAAAAAGGCATTCTTCCTCATAAAATGTGGTTTTCCACGGTCAAAAAAACTGCCTCGTTCTTTCAATTTACTTTCAAAAGAACGCGGCAGTCTAGATGCAGGGATTTTTTTTTAAAAAAGGCCACTTAAAAAAAAACAAAACTGTAGTCTAGACACACGCTGATTGAACTGCCCAGTTAATCTACAGGCTTAGTTTTTAGTGAAGGAAGGCGGTTAGGTTTATTGGCAATGAAGCACAGTGCTAATGCCCCAGCTTGGTGGTTACAGGTACACTAACCTGCATGCTTGTGACAATGGACAAGCTCAGTTAGTTGCAGGATTGTCCATTGTTCTCTCAGCCAGAGAAGACATTTTTTTGGAGACTTTATTTTTATACATTAATACAAACATGTACTGCTACTTGAATGTGGACAGTTAAGACCCATCTGCTCATAGGTTTCTATTTATTACACTGTCATCCTGATCTTCTCTTTAGAATGGGTCAGCGTATCCTATTATCTTTAGGGAATGTGTTAGTATTGAGGTTTTCTGGTACCAGTCCTCTGGAATGCACTTACATGAGCGCTCTGTGCTTAGCACCTCTTAGGCCAAGTTTATAGTACAGGAGAAGGTCGAAGTAAGATTCACAACTTCAGCTGTGTTAATTATGTAGTTGGAGTTGATGTACCTTAATTTGAGTTTCCATGCAGTCTCAAAGAGGGAGGTAAACAGAAGCAAACACTCCCATCTGCTTCATTTTTCCTTGTGATGAGCAACAGTACTGGCATCAACAGGGATGCCCTCTGAGTTCGATATACTGTAGTGGGTCTTTACTAGATCCATTAAATCAAACTCCAGAAGATTGACTGCAGAAGCATCGATCTTCTGTGTAATGAAAATGTGACTTTAGGAATGTTCTTGTCAGATTTTTGTGAGCACGGGCCTGCTAGTTTTGCTTTATATCATCAAAGTTTTGACCACTGCTTTAGCTCAGGCCTCATCCGAGACCTTTAGTAATAGGGCTTGTGCATCAGGCTTTCTTCCTACTACAGCCCCCCACTTCTTGTCTTTTTGTGGGGAGGATGTATTGTCCTGGAAAAGCATACACATGGAATGAAGATGAACCCAGTGAGTTAAACACTGTGTTGTGGCCACCTTATATTACCATTGACACATTCATGCCATGTCTGTTTCTCGGTTTGCACATTTTTGTAGTACAGCTGGACAGATTTTATTTTTCAGTTATATGTCGTTTCTTTTGGTGGTCCTGGGCATGTTAGGCCTGGGTCTTTGACTGAAGTATGTAGTTTTGTGATTGAGTCTTAGAGGAACTTTTAGATAATTAAAATAGCTGAGTAATCTGAATATGGTGCATATACCATACCTCTGCAAACTCCACTCCAATTCGTCCTTTAGTCTCTGGGGTGCCACAGGACTCTCTGTAGTTTTTGCAGATAAAGATTAACCTGGCTTCCCCTCTGAGACTTACATATGTAGTATGTATATGTGTGTAAAATGATACATGTGTAGTATGTATATGTACTAATAACACCACCTCATATTCAAGCATAACAATTCTTTTTCAGTCTGGTGCTGTGGTTTGGCCCTTACAGTGCTGCAGATAGCAATTCACTCCTATTAGAGAGATTAAAAAAAATGTTGAGAAGTGATGATACAAATGCAGCCTTTACATATAAATGTTTTGTAACTAGTTAACTAATCAGTACTTCCCATTTATTTTATAGACTATCCTTGTTGCTGGTTGTTGCCCTTTGATAAACTTAACTGAGCAGGAAACAGGCAAAGCTAGCTTCCCTGTTGCATTGGTCCCATTACTTTGATACACTGTAAGTGATGTAGATTCAGTTGTTTTTTTAAGTATGCTGTTTTTTCAGATAACCTACTGAATGGAAGGACTGTAACCAGTCTATTAAATATTGCTATGCCAGGATTTAGCATTGGTATCCAGACACCAAACAGGATTGTTTTGAATAACATGTGCCTTACTTAGGATGACGTGTGACTGACCCCAACGTATAACTGGTATTACCAGGAAAATGTTTTACCCAATCTGTAGTTAAAGTGTAACTTAATTTTTTTTTTACTTGTGTGTGTGTGTGTGTGTGTGTGTGTGTGTGTGTGTGTGTGTGTGTGTGTGTGTGGCCTTCCTGTTTGCTATTATTTATTTGTTGATTTTATTTTACTTTGTGTTGATTAGACAGTTAAGCAAGTTACGCACATAGTAAATGTTCTACAGCAGCGTTTCTCAGTGTGGGGCCCACTTTGGGAAAGCCACTAGCATGCCGCTTCAGTTTCTTTGCCAACAGCATCCAGACCCACAGCCTCGCAGTTCCCCTTGGTTGGAATGATGAACCGGAACAAATGGGAGCTGTAAGGCTCCGTGGCTACAAACCCTTTAGGTAAACAAAACAGCACAGGCTCATTAACGGCTTTCCCAAAGGCAAGCCTGCAGCCCACTTTGAGAAACACTGATCTACAGCAAGAATACAACAATACAGCAATAATACCATAATAATACTGCTGCTTTTACATATTAGCTATATTTTAAATTAGATAACAGGTTAGCCTGGTTCAGTTAATGGTTTTTTAGTTGATTGCCAACTTAATTGTTCATATGTGCTCGATGGACATGTGGTTGACCAGTTTTTAATTTATAAGCCCTTTATTTTTCTTTACTGTGTATTTATATCTTTTGATGCCTGGGGATATGATATTTGGGAGGCGGGATGTTGGTATGTGCAAAGCCACTTCAACAGCTTAAGTTAATTAATGTACTAAAGCTTTGTGTTTGTTTTTATATTTTTCTTATCTTTAGCAGCCCAAATTTAATACACTTGCTCGCTTACTGTGTTTACGGTATAACAGGCTGAGTTCTTTATAAAGCACAGTTTATTTTTGCTATTTTTGCATGTATATATTCATTTTTTATTTGAGGTGCATTACTAATCTTTTATCCCAAATATAATGTTTAACTGCTTAAATAGATTTATGAGTTGCACTGCTTTCCCTGAAGAGCTTTTTGTATTAGCAAAAGAGTTAATGTTAGAATTTTTACCCAATCTTTTTTTTTTTAAGTTAGTTTGCTTGTGATACCAGTTTCACTGGTTAGAGGCACAAATATAAACATCCACTATTTTCCTTTAACTTAACTTAAAAGAGAAAGAGAATAAAAATTAAGCCAACATTAATTTTAAATACAAGTTTATGCAAATATTTTGAGGATGTTAAACTTTAATGATATTTGGTTATGTTTGGGAGACAAAAGTGGAAACCTGTTGAAATTGTTTGGCTAACTCTTAACATAATTTTAAAAACATTTTTACTGATAATATTGTTATAACTATATTTTTAGTACTTAATAAGGTGCAAACAAGTTTATAAAAACCCAGACAAGAAACTGACATTTTGTTAATATTGCCTTTAACTGAAGGTTGATGTTTCCCTTACTTTTGCTGTTTTGTTTAAATAAAAAACCAAGTGTAGGATGCTCCTTGGGCTAGACCTACCCTAAACACTTAAGTCCAACTATGGGATAAATCTAAATGCCTGAGTGATGCAGTTCTACTGACTTAAGCCCCAGTTGTAGACAACATGCTATGAGCAGGAGGGCTTCTTCCACTAACATAGCCACTGCCTCTTGCAGAGATAGGTGAATGATGCAGACAGGAGAAGCTGTGGCATTGTATGGGTAGCCCTTCCCTGAGTCATCTCTGCCAAGCAGAATTTGGCTCATGAAGATACTTTAAAGAACAGGAGCCAGAGGCTTTGTTGGTGCACATAGATATCATTCCATTGAAATCAATGGAATTATGCTGCTTTACACCAGTCAAATAATTGTCCCCCTATTTTCCTTACAAGGTCTTTATTCCACGTCTGTTCTTCTTAAGCTAGAAGAACCAGGTAATGGGAGCATTTGCAGAGGGACAGAGAAAATGCAGTTTGGGGTGATTTCAGGATACAGCCAGGCTTTGAAACACAGCTCTGGAGAGGATGCTCATCCTGAATGTTTTGTATCTGGGTGTCTGAGGCGTTTATATCTCTCTCCGGGCCCATGCTTAGCTCTGACCAAGCTCACATGTCTCTCTCTCTCTCTCTCTCTCTCTCTCTCTCTCTTTTTAAATCCCCCTTTACAGACAGGGAAGCACCACATATATTCAGAACCTAAAAACTAATCTGCGGAGATGTCTGTGAAGTGAGCCAGCTCCCAAGCACAGGATCAAGGGATGGTTCGAGGCTGCCATATCTTCTCTCTAATGTTTTGTCCCTGCACCCCACTTCATCAGAGAGATGCTTAGTTCTGTGCCTGCTCCCTTCGGCCCAGCCTTCTGTTGGTGACACGCTTGCGCTGTCCCAGTGAAGGTTACCTGGGCTGCTGGAGTCATTCCCTTACAAAAGCGAAGGAGGAGGGAGTGATGAATGAATGAGATTATGCT
Source organism: Pelodiscus sinensis (assembly GCF_052426305.1). Classification (NCBI taxonomy): domain Eukaryota; kingdom Metazoa; phylum Chordata; order Testudines; family Trionychidae; genus Pelodiscus; species Pelodiscus sinensis. The sequence continues at coordinate 8,995,358 of NC_143085.1, forward strand.
GCCGAAGACAGAGCTGGAAGTGATGTACAACAACTGATGCTTTGCACAATTTGCAACCAGGCAAGTCATTCCAGAGCCAATAGGTCCCTCCTTGCAAGCAGAGAGAAGCTGGGCTCTCTTCTTAGCAGCTAATTGCTCGGCTCAGCAGCAAACCAGTCTGTGCTCAGAGCATTTAGAGGTTTTGGGTAGTAGGCTAGAAGACCAAGGGCTACAATGGAAGAGAATGTGTTCAGCGTGCAGCAGATACAGCCCAATGTCATTTCAGTGAGACTCTTTAAGCGCAAGGTTGGGGGTCTCGGGTTCCTGGTGAAGGAACGTGTCAACAAGCCCCCAGTAATCATCTCCGACCTGATCCGAGGAGGGGCAGCTGAGCAGAGTGGCCTCATCCAAGCAGGGGACATTATTTTGGCTGTCAATGGCCGGCCACTGGTGGACGTGAGCTATGAGAGTGCCCTGGAAATCCTGAGGAGCATCGCCTCGGAGACCTATGTGGTTCTGATCCTGAGAGGTCCTGAGGGCTTCACCACACACTTGGAGACCACCTTTGCTGGTGATGGGATGCCAAAGACTGTTAGAGTAACCAGACCTTTATGCCCAGCTGCAAAAGCAGTCGACTTGACCCATCCAAGCATCCACAGCAGAGACCTGCAGCAGGGTGCAGACCATCTCATGAGCTCCGCTAGCTCGACATGGGCCAGAGGGAACGGGCAGGAAGCAGAGTCCCTTGTGCACATCAATGGTGTGGTTGCCAGCACCAAAGGCGAGGACTCTGTGAAAGGAAGGGACAATGCCAGCATCAATCCTTGCCTGAATGGTGGGGTCGAAAACAATGAGCTACTAAAAGAAATAGAGCCAGTCCTGAAACTCCTGAAGAGCGGCAGTACGGAACTCAATGGTGACGTGCCAACCAAGGTGGAGACAAGAGATGTTGAAGTCCAGGTGGACTGGTAAGTACCTATGTGCATGTTTTATATTTGGTGCAATGTACAGGTTGAAGTGATGCAAGTCAAATGGTTTTGGGGGACTGGATGTGGCCCCCGACTTGCCTGAATCTAGCCCCCGAGGCTCAGATCTCCCTCCCAGCACTTGGGAGACCACTCTTGTGCTTCAGCCTCCCACTGCCCCAACATGGGACTGGAGCACACAAAATGTACTAGCCTGGACTGCTAGCCTCTGGTGTCTGAGGGAATGTGGGGAGTGCCTTTCTTCTTCTCAGTGGCAGGTCACATTAGTGAGGGGTTTTTTGTTTGTTTGTTAGTTTGCTTTTGTTTGTTTGGGTTCTTGTGGTTTCTCACTTATGTGGTCCCTGTCTGATTTCTCTGTGGATCAGCGGCCCCTGACCCCAGAAAGGTTCCCCACCCCTGGTTTAAAGCCTTCTCCAGGACATAGACCCATGGGTCACCAAGGAATGATGGTCAGGAGAGAGGAGGAGAGAAAAAGGATGCCAGCTAGAAAAAGAAAAGGAAAAGAAAGAATGCACGGGGGAGAAGGAAATGGAGGTAAAAGAAGGGCAGAAGAGCGGGGGAGAAAATGAGACGTAGACAGAAAGCATGCGGAAACAAAAAGGGAAGGAACAGGAGCCTGGAAAAGGACAAAGGGAAGAGGAAATAAAATCTCATGGACGCTACAGTTAGCAATGTGATATACCAGACTGGGCACTGGACCAGGTATTTATTCGGGACACCTGACTTTCATTCCTGATTCTGCTACTGACTTGCTGCATGATCTTAGGTAGAGTTTGGTGCTTCAGTTTCCCCATAATATCGGCCCTCCTAGTACAGTGCTTTGAGTTTTGCTCCTAAAACATGCTGTATAAGAGCTGAATCTTTTATTATTACAACCCAACCTTCCAGAAGAGAAACTTGCTGAAAATGATGCTTCTAACGGCCAGTGTATTTCCAAATGCTCTATGCCTGTTTTGCCACCCACACCCAGCTGTTAAGAGTTCAGCCCTGCTCCTACAGAAAGCAGAGGGAGTTCATTCACAGATTTCAGTGAGAACAAGTCTGGATCCTAGAGGTGCATTTCTGCTTCTCTAATTTTATACAGGAAAAAGTTAAAAAACAACCAATAGTCTAGTCGCACTTTAAAGACTAAAAAAAATGTAGATGGTATCATGAGCTTTCGTGGGTACAGGAAATGGGTTTTGCCCATGAAAGCTCATGATCCCATCTACATGTTTTGTTAGTCTAGTCACACCTTAAAGACTATTTGTTGTTTTTAAAATTTTTCCTGTTACAGACTAACTCGGCTACCTCTGTATTTTTATACACATAGGAGACATGCTGTAAGCCAAGAATCTTTAAAGTGCCCCTGAGGGCTTGAAAAACTACATTTCGCTAGAATATAATTCATGAGATGCATAATTCCTCCTCCCTCCCCCCCACTGTGTTTTTAATTGTTGTTAATTGTTATAGTGTTTGTGTGTTGGCAAGAGCAGGCTCCTTCCTGATTAGATCTCTCCTCCTGGCCATTTATTAGCAATGATGCATTGTCCTTTTCTCGTCCCTTTCTCCAAGAACCTCAAAGTATTTCACAAACATTTAGGGTACTTCTACATAGTGTAAACAGTCCCAAAGCAGTGAGTGTCAGAGCACAGATCAACTGACTCTGATTTTGAGAGATCTGGGCTCTGGGGCTAAAAATAGCTATGAAGTGACATTCCTGCTTGGGAAACTGAGTGAGGAGAGAGGTTGTCAGAGCTCAGGATCCAGCCAGAGCCCAAATAGCTACACTGCTATTTTATACCTGGTAGCACAAGCCTGAGTCAATTGACCTAAGCGCTGAGTCTTACTGCCATGGGGAGGTTTTTGCAGTGTGGGCATACTCTTATGTCTGCCAGCCTGCTTGAGAGGGGGTGGTTCTTAATTTACAACTAGGGAAGCTGAGGCCAGAGCAGTGGAGGCCAAGGTTTTCAGAAATGGTCACCGATTTTGGTAACCTTAATGTTTGGGTACATGGCTTGAAAGGCCGGCAGGCCTGATTTTCAGAGGGCCTCATGCTAGATACCAGCTATAGTTTGCGGGTTCCGTGAAGGTTCCGCATCTCCAAAACTGAAGTTGTAGTTGTCTGACATTGGGTGCTTAAAAATAAAAAGATGCAAAACCAGTGGCCACTTTTGGAAAACTGTTGACCTACAGGAGTTACCAGCATCACAGAGCGAGTTGGTGGCAGAATCAGCAGTGGGATGCAGGAATCTTGACCTCTATATCTATAAGCCTTCTTTTACTGCTAGACATCAGTCTTTCTGTACTGCTCTCCTGAATTCCCTAGTCCCTACAGTGAGGTCACCAGACAGTATGGGTGGCATTGCAGCAACTTCTGTGGAATTTACTGTGATGTCACAGAGCCTCATTGTGATATTGTTGAAGAGGAGAAGGCTGATTGTAGGAAGCCGTTCCTGAGAATAAACCAGATAAGCCAGGGTGAACCCAGGGCTTATATAGGAGATGGCTGGTGAATTAGGGTACATCTACACTGCACGTCTTAACTCGAAATAAGCCATGCAAATTGAGTTACGTCAATTGTGTATTGTATTTTGAAATAGAGAGTGTCTACACAGCACTTATTTCGAAATAGAGCACTCTTCCTCCAACTTCCTTTGCCTCTCGTACAATGAGGGATACAGTAGTCAAAGTAAGAAGGCCTCCAGCTTGACAGTATTCAGACACAATTTCAAAATAACTACCTGCTATATAGACACAGACTGTGTTATTTTGGAATAGCACTGGTTATTTTGAAATAGTGTTGCAGTGTAGACATGCCAGTTTGAAAGCTTGCATGGGCTGGGAGCAGGACAGTGCAGAGGAATGAGAAAAAGGGTACTGGGAAGCCTTTAATAGCTGAAAGGAACCCTGGACATGTAGTAATAGCTAAATCAGATTGTTTAAGGAAAACAGTGGCTTTGAAACTTTTTGAGAAAAATATCAACTTTTTGTGTTAAATGACAATTTTTTGACATGACATAATAACCTGAACACACACACACACACACACACACACACTGAAATTCCACCATGGTACCTCCTTAGAGTTACAAGTTTGGATGTCTCATGCCTTTCCTCTCCTCTCTGGGCTGGGTTCACTGGCTGGAGTACCAGAAATCTTCTGTCTCTCTCCGCCCCAAATACAAAACCAGGCAACTCTAATAAACTTCACAATAAAATATGCATTTTTAAAATAATTCTGAGTAAGTCAGTTTCCTGCAGCATCAGAGAGGAGGAAAGATGAACGACTTCACCTCTGTGACCTATGATGAGAGACCAAAGGCAGGCAAGGCTGTCTCATGCTTTATTCCCGAGGGTTCTAATCCTGTGAAATGCTGACCTCCACCTACCACGACGTACCGGGAGCTCTCAGCAAAGTGTGGGCTGATGCTTCTCCTGTCTGACCACGTTAGTAGAATCTGTCTTAAGCAGCGATCCCACGAACCATCAAGAATGAGGGTCCCCTGAAGACGTTACTGATGAATTACACCTCAGAGAACCCACTCATCCTTGAGGAGGTTTTAGAGCGGCCTCTGGTGAGAAACCTTGGTGCAAGCTTCTCTCAGAGGCTAGTATAAAGCTGCAAGGGAGCATACGCCACTGCCTTTCCATTCTTGCAGGGCTGCAAGTCACTGCATTGCGGGTGAAATCCTGGCTTCACTGACATCAAAGGCAGAGCTCCCTGTGATTTCAATGGGAGCCAGAATTTCACCCCTATCTTTAAATTCCACCAGATTTTCCCACCTTCTCTGACCCTGGCCACATTTCACTTGGCGTTTCATTCCTGGCCTCTTGCTCTAGCTTGGAAGGAATTAGCCATGTGCCGCAACAAAGCAACTCTGGCTTGTTCAGATGCTCTCAGCCTGGCCAGCCCTGATCACATGGTGGGAGTTCAATGCTGCTTGTGGTATTAGACAGACAGTGAATAGCAGAAACGCTGTGGGGGAAACCACCAGAGAGTGGCTCTGTGCTTTCCCCCTCAAGAGAGATGAGGGTCAGCCCCTCCAGCCCCATTCCAACCCACCATTGCATTGGGCTGAAGATGGGCATCTCATTTCTCATGCTGTCTGCTCAGTCAAAAATGGAGCTGGTGCATTGAGTGGGGGAAGAGGGGTTGCTTATAGGAAGAAAGACACTGAGACAAAAAATCCAGAGAGACTGGCCAGCAGGATAACTATGGATTCTGCAGTGACAGACATGGGATGGCTCCTTCCCCACTCTGGCATGATAAATGCAGAAGTGGGGGCCAGCAAGTGTACCCCAAAGCCTTATCTACCAGGCTTTGGTATAAAACTTGCCCCAAAATCTTAAAAACCTAGATCTTGGGAATAAAACTTCCGCTACCACCACCCAAATGTTGATAAAGAAATCAGGGGGAAGATCATTTGGGAAATCTCACCCCTAAGATAAAAATCAAGGCACACAATTAACCACTGCCAGGTTGATAAAAAGAAAAGAAAGAACTTTTATTATTACAACAATATTCCTGTTGCAAACATAATGACTAGATAGGGAGGTAACAAAATATACTCATGGAGAAACTCCATGGGCCTAGAACTTAGTTACAAAGAAAAGCCAAAACATCTTTTAAGCAGTGCCAGATCTCAGATCCCATACCCAACCCTTAAAACAATAAAACCTAACGAAACTACCTAAACTTTACCCTACTTACAGAAAATGAAGAATGGTGTCCTGGAGAGAGAGAGAGACATGCTTGTCCCTCTCTGTAGCTGCAGAGAACTCACCCAGAGAGACAAAAGGGAGAAAGGAAAAAAAACCAAATTCCTTTGTCCCAGTTTGAAAGTCCCACCTACATTCCTACTGGTCACTCCACCTGGCTAGGTGTAGTTAACCCTTTAATCCCCAGGCTGCTGGCTAACCCTCATAATCATGACAGACCCACTACCATAATGTCATATGTTAGGGATGCAAGACATCACTAAGACTGCTGCTAGCCGGAGGTGGTCAATTCCCAAAGCTTCCTGGGTCTATAGACTCTATGCTAGGGAAGATGCCTCAGATATTAGATGTCGTCCATTCACTGCTGTTTTCTGGATACATGCTCACCCTATGTATTCTCTGTATGTCCTCAGGGTGAGCTATAACTGCAGCTGAGTGTGCACTGCTGGAGAAAATAGAGTTAATATAAATGCTCCCTGAAATTGGGGAGCAAGGTCTGATGAGAAGCAACCTCATCTTACAGGGTCTTGGCAGGCTACCAGGTAGCTATACCGCACAATTCATTCATTGCCAGCTAACCTTGTGATATTTTTGACCCTCAGCTGGAAGAGAATTGTCAAATCCCATTTCCTTTTCATGTTGCCAGCCTTTCATGTGCTTTAACCCCTTGGGTTTTGTTTTGTTTTTTAAAATTTTCCCTCTAAGGCCCGTTCCTTAGCTAGATGGAAGCATGACAGTTTTAGGCAGTAATAGCCTAAAGAAAAGTGATAAGTAAGAGGGATAAGTGATGTAGAAGATGGAAGTTGTTTCACAAAAGATTTAGAAATCTGGCGTCATTCTGCACCCAAATGAAACCTAACATTTTTAAAATTCTCCATGAAGGAACATACTGAAAAAAATAATTTTGAGGCAATTAAAATATTAAGATTTTAACTTTTTAAAATTTTAAATAACATGATATAAACATAACTTTAAAAAAAAGTAAAAGAAAAAACCTGAAACACTTCTTTCTGGAAGTGCTGAAACAGGGTATTTTGAAGTTGTCAGAATGTCTTTTCTGGTTTTCCTGTAAAACAAAATTCCAATACTGTATAAATTCTCCATGTTAGTCAAATGTGTTTTGATTTTGATGGAACCATGCATTCGGACAGAATATGGTTCTGTTGCAGTTTCACTCAATGAACTGCTTAGAAATAGTCTTAAAGGATGTTGTAATTCTTGTCTCTGGGTGGTTACATTTGTTTTTGGGCCTTGATGTCCTATTTCTCAGATGACTGACCTGCTTGTAGTTGAGAACCCACTACAGCAGGGACAGTCAACATTTTCTGTGTGGGTGTGATATAGTGTCAGCACCTTGCTGGTCGCTATGCTTGGGCTATGGGTGCCCCCGACTGGCCGGTGTCCGGAGCACTTCCCAGTAGGTGGGCTGCCTAAGCCCCAACCGGTCTGACCGGTTGAGGGCAGCGAGGGAACTAGGAAGTGAGTATTGGGGGAAGGGGCAGTCTGGGGCTGGAATCATGAAGGAACCTGTCTATGGAGGGGGCTGGAAAGTAGGGCCCACGGACCCCATCTCGAGGGATCTGAGGCATCCTGGCCCAGACTCCTGTAGACGCATCACATCTATGCTGTGTTGTATCCAAGAGAAGCAATAAACCCTCTCTGTTCTACTGGCTGGTGGAGTCTGTTCTTGCTGCTGCGAGGCTGCAGGCTCGGAGGAACCCCAAGACGTCATCACAGTGGGTTCATATAATCAGGTACATTTTATTGTATAGGTTGTCCCCTTTCAGCACAGATGTTTTGCCAGCAGACAGCATTCCAGATAGGCTGCTGTATCTAAGAAGGGAGCACTACATGCTGGGCTCTATCCAGATGTAAAATGCTGTTCTGTGTCAATGACTTTCATGTGCTGTCTGATGTGTTCAAGGTACTGCGTGCAGCCTCCTGCAAGCCTGCAAGCCATGTCCTGTAGTAATATGGGTGAACTGCTTGGCGACCTGGATTCTATTCCAGACTCTGCTATTGGTTCACCAAGTGGCTTTGAACAAATGACTTGACTTCTTGGTGCCTCCATTTCCCCATTTCCCTGTTTATAGAGTTCTTTGAATCATAAAACTCTATAAAAATACATCGTAGCAGCATCCTTGATTTGCCAGAGAGAGGGAAAAACTGGAGCACACGCTAATTTAGTGTGATATGGCTTAACTAGGGGCTTGAATTATATCTCGGGAACCTATGGCTGCTCCTACTGAGGTCCATGGCAAAGCTTTTATTTACTAAAGTGAAACCCAGCTTTAGCCCTGGGGCTGGTACAGCTCCTGGTGATTCATGGACACTTGAGAATATGCAAGGTCTTGGTTTCCCTGGAAACAACATTGGAATACTTCACATGAGCATTCAGATCTCCTAGGACCCTATGGGAAGCGAAGAGGATAACCAAAAGCGGAAACTTTCTTGGGTAAGTTGAACCATTGCCTGTAAAGAGAAGAGCAGACGTGGGCAGCCAGCTGCTACTGTTCAGGCAACCTGCATTTGTTTTGCTTGCAGTCGGATGACTGGGCTGCTGCCAGGAAAATGTACAGCCAGCAAGTCATAAGGCACCAGTAATGAAACGAAACATAGCATCTCATGAACGTAAATAGAACTTCATGTAGTAATACCAACCCAAATTTTAAGGTAGGTGGAGATGCTGACAGGAGGCCGCAAGATCACAGCACCCAGAAATTCGTGTTCCAGCAGGATGAAGCATATATTTATTGGCTGTCCCCACAAGAATAAAGAGCTTGACTGATTCTCAAGGAGAGTTTCTTTACTGATGCGGTGTAGCCGTGATGTGACTTTTGTAGTGTAGGTTCTGCCTCTTTATTTCTGCAAGGAGCCTTCTCTTTAAAGAAGGGTCTCTCTCTCTCTCTGGAGACCTTACTTTAGTCCTTTCTTGTTTGCTGGCTTGCTTAATCTATAATAAGACATTCATACTGATCGTATCTTGTGGCTACTCTTTGTGTCTGGAAAGCCAGCTGGGAAGAAGATTCTATTATGCACTTTCTGAGCCTAATCACACCCTGACCGATGAGCTTGGGTGTTCTGTAAAGGCTTTACAGTTTGGCTTCATGTCTGGTATTCCTTTAACACCCTCTGTAGTGAAGTGCATGTTCAGAACCTATTCAGTATACCCTTACCAAAGGTTTCATTGCTCTGGGAAGCATGGGTTTGCCTCTTTCTGTTGGTGAGTAAAGCACTTTGGAGTCCTTTGGGTAATGCACATTGTTATTCTCTAACGTCTGACATTGGTTAGCCCCTAGGTAATGGTGGAAAAAGGCTTGGGTGCATTGTGCTGTGTGCAGTGGAGTGTGCCAGCTCCTTCTGAGCCTGAAATGTTCCCTGCAGCAGGAACTGCCACCTGACAATGGGGAAAACCCAGAGCAAGAATGAAGGAGAGTCACTTACAAACTACATTTTGACCCATCTCCATTGGTGGTGATGGGTGATCCAGAGGAAAGCTTAAGGCAATGCCAAAAGGCTAGGTGAGAGGGGAAAATAAGCCTGTTTCTTGTCTCTAGCCCAGAACAGTGCCTCCACACATTTTCTTGCTCCTTCTCCTGCATCCATAGCTCCTTTCTTGGCTTGTGCTGGCACAGATGCCTATACCCAAAATGTGCTTTTCACCCTCTGGGACAAGTGCACGCACAGAGGGGTTTTGCTGAATTCCGCTCATTCCTAGCAGCATTCTCACCTTCTGGTTACTGCTCTAGACGTTGCTCACAACATCAGTGCAAAAACAGACTTCCGAGCTCTTACTGGTTCATCCAAGTAGGCTGCCAGGAACTAGAGCAGCTATCTCTCCTGTCTATTCCAAGTAAATTTGAGACTCTCTACTGCCAAGCAAACTCAGCAGACTGAAATAGGTTAAGGAACTGGGACTCAAAAGAACTAAGTGTAGTGAAATCAATGGCAAAACTTCCCTTGACTTTGTTGGGGTAGCTTTTCGGTCCTGGGCTGTATCCTCAGCTCTGCCACTGACTTGCTGCGTGTTCTTAGGCAAGTACCTTGACTTTCCTGTACCTCTGTTTCCCCTCCTGCATCCTGAATGACTTAGTTCTAATGAAGTAAGGATGTAACATAGACCTCGCATAAATGTCTATACAGTGCCTGGTACAGGGATGAGCTGTAAGCCGCATGCAATTCACCAGGGTTAGCCCCTGGTGGGCCAGGCCATTGGTGCTTTATTTACCTGCCCATCTATGGCACAGCTGCTTGCAGCATCTATTGGCTGGAGATGGCTATTCCTGGCCAATGGGTGCTGAGGGAAGTGGCACAGAAAGGGATGCTGTTTCCTACAGCTCCCATTGGCCAGGAGCAGCAATCTGCGGCCAATGGGAGCTGTAAATGGTCGAACCTGTGGATGTGCAGGTAAATAAAGTGCCAGCAACCTACCAGGGGCTAACTCTGAAGAACTGCATCTGGCCCACTGGTTGCTTATTGCCCACCCTGGCCTAGTACAATGGGGGCTCAGTCTCGGTTGGTACCTCATTGGTGCTAATCAGGGCTGCCCAGTGAGCGATGGAGGAGAACAAAAGGAGTAGTTTGTCCTAGGACCCCTATTTGAAAGGATCCACTCTCTGAATTTGATGGGAGGATAGCCTGGCCAAACCTGAGTTGTGCTGCGAACCTGTGTGCCGGGTTGCAGTGATGCCCAGCCCTGCAAGGATAGGTGGAGCCCCTGTGGGGTGAATACAGAATGTGCTTACTCCCCAGTGCTCCCCCTTTCCCCCAGACCTCTGCGCTAATTGGTTTTGCGCCCTAGATTTCTTGATTTCCGTGGACAGTGTTCTTTTTAAAACCCTTCATTTCCATGGTAATATTTTGTTAGCAGGGAGCTCTCCATTTTGGATTTTGTCCTGCTCCTTCCCTCAGCAATAACCTTCGTGTGGTCTTGGTGCAACAGGCATACAAGTAAGTAATAACTGCAGCCTCAAAGGCATCAAAAAGAATAAGGCTCAATTATGCCAACAGAGAATAAAAGGAAGGATGGTCCAGTCTGGGACTCAGATGAGCTGGGCTTGATTCTTGACTTAGCCCTTGACTCCTGGAATGAATCACTTAGCTTTTTGTGCCTCAGTTGTCCATCTGTACAATGGGGATAATAGCCTTGTTCTATCTCATGGGGGAGGTTGAGAGAGTGTTGGGATATTACAGTATTAGGGAGCCATATGTTACACTGTCCCAGCACCGTGCACAGTCAAAGCACTGTCCCATCTCTGAAGAGCTGTTGCATTCTGTTCCTGTGATGTCACTGTGGGTTTAGTTCTTTTGCCCCGCCCCTGAGAGGTGTATGGTGTGGCACAATGGGTAATTTGAGGCTCAGAAGTGGGGCCTCAGCCTGGCAGGCAGGTGTGGGGACCACACAATGCAGAACATTCACAACGAGTTTGATGCATGCTTATTTTTCATGTTGCACCTAGACATTATTTTACAGCTCTCTCTGACTTTGAATGGAACAGATTAAGGTTGGGTAAGGTTATGTATTTTATTTAATCAAAGCCCTTTCACATGCTCATAAAAGCAGGGTTAGGAAAAGAACAGTTTCTTCTTTGTAGAGATGACAGATGGGAATTTCAATTAAAAATCCAACCTCTATCGGGTCTGAGTCCTGTTGGAAATATGAAGTGGAAGCTTTCACCTAAAGGCTACCTAGTGTTTAGAAAAAGGCCCTGGGAAATGGTGTAACATCTTGGCTGCCAGAGGGCTCATACTTTATTCCATAAATGAACTGGAAAGTTCTGGACTGGTTGGGGGGGAAGGGGGAGAAATAAGCTGAAAGCTGTTGTATCTTCTTTATACTGAAAGCCACATGCCTGGGAAAGACCTCATGAAAGTTAAATTGCTATGGGCATTTCTCTACTTTTTACACTACAAGTGTCTTTGTGATCAGGGCACCTATTCACATTGATGTTTTGAGTGCCCTGATCCTGATTAGGAGCCTGATCGAAAGCCCACTTAAGTCAAAGGTTTGGCTGTTACATAGAGCAGTTGCATGAGGTAGAGTTGCAACAGGAGTTGTTTTTCAGTGCTTGATGTTGTCTGGGAATAAAGATTCCACCTACGTAGAAAGAAAAGAATTGACAGTGTGGATTAGAACAATAGTCCATTTAGTCTAGTCAATTATAAAGCTGTAACACAGGCAACTAAATAATGGCATTCTTATGGAAGAAGTGTCTTCTCAACCCTGGGCAATAAACTGTTGGTTTATGTCCTAAATCAGATCGGGGAACCTAAGGCTGGAGGCTTTGGCCTCTGCTCTCCCAGCATTGGAGACTGGCGCTGGCGTTCTAGCTCCATGCTCCCTTCCTCCCACGGGGCTGTAGCACCTGTGCTGGGAGGAATCCCAAGCCTCGCAGGCGGGAGTCAGGAAAGCCAGAGTTGGATCTGATCCAGGGGCTCTGCCTCGTGGTGGAAGAAGAGGCTCCATGCCCTGCCACTGCCCTTCCCTTAGCTGGTACAGTAAAGTTCTGCTTGGAGGCTTGTCCCCACAAAATCTACTAGTCTGGGCCTATGGCTCTGCTGTGCTTCTCAGTCTAGGGCCATGTCAGTGAGGGTTTCTGTTTTTGTTTTGTTTTGTTTTTTGTTTTGAGGATTTATTTGTTTGTTCGTTTGTTTTGCTTCTCACTTGTATGCAGCTCCTGACTGATTTTCCTGTGGGTCAGCAGCCTCGACTCAAAAAAGGTTCACCACCCCTGTCCTAAAACATGAGTGCTGATATAATTCATGATTTTTTTCCTCCTAGCTTGTTTGACTGGATTGTATTTTTATAACTCCTATAAATATCTAATTCCTTATTTCTTTGCTTTAGTATTCATATTGCAGTAGCCTTTAGGCATCTTATTGGAGCCTACTAAATAATTACGTCAAATGATGTCTTGTGGCGGTAAGTTCCACAGGTCGATTCTGCATTGTGGTGGGTTTTTTGTTTTGTTTTGTTTTTTAAACAAAAAACAGTATTGCTCAGTGTTGCTCTTCAGCTAAATTTGATCCAGTACAAGTGACAATTGCAATGTTCTTTCTTATAGTACTTCTTTCTTAGCACATTAACCCGCCAACCCTAGAAACATGAGTAATTTTACATGTGTGAGTAGTCTACTTTAGTGGAATTCATTGTGTAAAGTCTCTTATGTACACAAGTGTGTGTAATCCAGCTCTCAAAGCATCACATTCACTTCCCTGGAGAATCTTGTCAGTTTGTTGCATCCCACTTATCAAAAGCAACAAAGATCCCCTCCCCCGCCATCGCTCCCCCCCGTAACCCAAATAGAGCTGTTGTAAAATAACCATCGTCAATGCTAGATTCTGTCCCCATTCCTTCCAATTCTGTTAGTAAACTAGGGCCCCTTAATTTGCTTTGATGCATTTGTATTTTAAGGAACACTTCAGTTATGCTCTTTGTTCTTATGCTGCTGGACAGCATCGGGTAGCGGACATGGGTATAACTAAAGTGTGGCTAAAGGTTCTCTGCTCTGTATTGGCTCAAAGGTGGTTGGTGTTGTGGGGGGCTAGCACTCTGCATATTGAATTCGGGGGGGGAGGGTTAGGAACACAACCTTCTGCAAAGGTGTAACCTGGATGATTCTCTCTTCACTACCTTGGCCTAGCGAGGACTTTATAATGATACTCATGGTTTGCTGTGGAGTTAGCATAAGCTGATTGCAGTGTGGGGAAGGAGTCATCCCTCCTCATACAAAACTCTTGCAAGTTTTCTCTCCTGTGGGAAGCTGTCCAGGGACAGTCCTGTATCTAAGCGATTGGCAGGGGTTAGCAACAATTGCATGCTGGGAGCACACAACACACACATATTCCATGTGAGGTTTTTTTTATGGCAGAGCCATTGAAAGATCCAAAGAACAAGCATCCTGGAAGTGAACTGACTAATATTCACCCATTCTCAGTTTCAGGGAAGTGGACAGTAAGTCCCAGAAACCCGTTCAAGCCGGGATGGAAAATGATAGAGTTTTTAATGACCTGGGAGGGAAGAGCGACACGCCCATCGTCCTGAACAACCCCTACTCGGAAAAAGAGCAGGTAGGTACCTGTGTCCCAGTGGTGGTGGCTGCTCTCCTGGGTGGAGATTTGGGGGGAAGGGAAGGAGTGTAGAAGCATAAGATTGGCTGTAATCCACTTGTAATGGCTGCCCAGCGCGGGAAGGGAGCCGGACCAGGCAGCTAAAGACAGCCTTGGGAGTAGGACTTCCTTTAAAGCGGCGAGAAAGGGACACTTTCCAAAGCGAAAAACGGGTCACTATGCAAATGAAGAAGTCTGGGAAATTCACTGTCGCTGCCACTCAGTTGAGTAACTTCCCAAAATTAAGGGCTGCACAGTGTGAGTCTGACTTCCTACCCTGTTCTGGGCCAGGAACTATTAGCAGGCAGGCACTTTTTGATGCAGTACATATAAAGTATTTTTCTTTCATACCTATATTGATCATCTCCAGCCCTATGATTCTATGAGCTCCTGTATTCTGGGCTGGCATCAGACCATGCTTGCCAGCCCAGGTCTTATTCATATTTTAAGTCCATTGTTTACATTCCAGTAGTACCGATTAGAAAAGATGTAAACTAGCTGTGATCTTCATTATCGGCACTGGGAGGTGAAATGACTTGCTACAGTCACATAGGGGTACGTGGCAAAGTTAGGAACATCACTCCTAGCCCTCCAGTGCCTTTACTAGGGAATTCTTCCTAGATTAGCCTTCTGTGCTGCTCTGTTCATACTACACCAGTTCTCCATTGGCTGGTGCACTCCCCGCTCGCTGAGAACCTAACCCTGAAAGTGCTGCACATCTTTCACCAAGTGACAAGTGCCCTTCACTCCCAATCAAAGTGACGAGGAGGCAGGGGTACTCGGTTAACTCTCCACTGAGCCCTTAGTGTAGTGAAGTGTTGTGGTGCAAGCAGGCATCATGGTGGACAATGATTTAGAAATGTGGTATTTCCTTGTGCCTCCAGGAAACGAGGGGCCCCAGGCAACCTTTATAAACATCTCAACCTATTCCTGGAGTTTCAGCTTCTGGGAGTGCCTGCCAGCACTGCATGATAATGGGTTGGGTTCTTATTCTGTCACATCTGCTATGATCTTTCTAAGGGCAAGATCCACTCAGAGTTCCTCAATAAAGATTTTTAAAAATAGACTGTAAGGGCCTTCAAATGTTTGTTTCAACAACAGCATTAAAAAAAAATAAACCATCCCAGCACACAATCCATGGGGGCATGCACACAGGAAACCCAGCTCTTAACTCAGATTCAGGGGCTGGTTTTGACCGAGGAAAGCCAGACAGTTCAGAGTAAAGTGTGGAAATCTGTCTTATCTTCACCCAAATGCAGCCCCATATTGCAGATGATCTGGTTCTCATCACCGTGTCGCTGATCTTGCCATATGTGCTGTCATATTTAGGCACAAGGAAGTGAGTCCAAGAAGCATGACACACCTCACTTAGCTGCCGGTTACGTCCCTATTGAAACCTGAATCTTTTGGCTTAGTTAATAGGATCGGTAGATGTTGTGACTCCGCTCTCAGCCAAGTTTAGGTTAATGCATTGGTCCTTTTTGCTGGTGCCTGTAAGCACAGTCTTTCTGTTTTCTTTGCTAAGCTCTTTGCATGGGTCTGTGACTATAAGCACTTTATAACCTTCTGTGTTGAGAGCTTAATTTCTCTCCATGTTAGTGTTGCTAAAATCCCCAGTCTTAAGCTGCTATTAAACTCATTTTTTTTCCCACTAGATGTGCAGGCTTCCCTTTTATCCTTCTCATCCCTATCATTATACATCCTCCTCCACAGGATGTATAACTCCACTGCAGTTTTGGTCTTACTGCTTCCATATCTCCTCTCCCCCTCTGCTGCAGTCAGCCATAGAACTTCCGCTTTGCCAAGCAAGGCTGTTCTTTGTGGGTTCGGGCCAGGAGAGGTCGCATCTGCATGTGTCCTGTGCACCTTACACTTGGCTCCCTGCCACTCAAATCCTCACCAATATGGGGTAATTGGGAACTAAAAGAGGATCAATTAACTAGTGGAGCTGCAGCTGAATGGCTGTTTAGAGGGGGAAGCAACCCCAACCCATGGAAGAAGATAAACGGAGAGGAAGGAAGCTCTGGAAAGAGGGATTGAGAGCAAAACTGGCTGCTACTTGTATTACCCCTTTCTCCTCCCAGATCAGAGGGCGAGCTGACTGGGACCTGTATATCCATACTACAGGCTTCCAGAACGCTACAAGGAAGCACGGTGGTGGTGAATATAACCTGAACTGAGAATGGTCTGTTTCCAAAAGGTGACAGACTCATAAAGGACCACTCCATGACACAACCACACACCTGCATGTTATGCACTTCCCTGACTTTTACCCTGCCCGCAGCCTGTGCTCAAAATCTTCCTCGCAGCCATATTGCTTTCCAATCAGAAACAGATGCTTCTTTGGGGCCTGCCAAGATCCCAGCTTTCATTTGGATGGTCAGTGTGGGGCACAGGCAAGACACGGTGCAGTGCTTGGACTGTAGGGTGTCTTGGGGACCAGGGCTGCGAATGCCACTGAGCATAGCCCTTGCTATCATGAGAAATTCCTCTAAGCTCAGCAGGAAGTGCTGTGAATTGGCACCATGCTCTATTGCTCTGGCCACACGGGGACCCCAGTCTGCCCCACAGAAAGGCTGGGATGTTTGCACCATTCTTTTTTTAAAGCTTGATTGGATTGACTAGCTCGTCAAGCCCGTGAATGCTCATTGCCCCATACAGGCATTTGAATCTCGAAGTGGAGTGGAGTGTGGCTCCAATATCTGACATTTGTGCAGACATGCAATTCCTTCTCGGCATCATTCCTAGACAAAAGGCATCAGAGCCCAGTCCAAGGCCCACCAAAGATGCCCCACTGACTTCACAGGGCCGGGTTCTTTGTTGCAATTCTCTTGAGTCAATGCTGGATGAAGAACAAAAGTTGGATTCGAGCTTCCAGGGCTGCAGAGCCCAAGAATAGTGTAAAATAAATACGTATTCAGCGTACGAGTCTCTGGAAGAATGAACTGATCTTTAACCTGGTTGTACTTGGAGGCAACATTCAGTTCTAGCCAGCCTATTGCAGAGACAAAATAGTGGGCCTGATGAACTACAATCATGCCCAGTCATTGACACCCTCATCAGGTTAGTGCAAAGAGGTTAGAAGATGCTACCAAGTCTCAATTCTGCATTTGCTGACGCCAATGGTGGCAGGTGCCTAGGATCTGTGCAGAAACAGGAGGATTCTGGAGCTGCTGGGGGCACTTCAGCTGCTGACTCGGCTCCTAGCTACCTGAAGTCATGTCACAATCTCAGTGCCCTGGGTAGCCAGGGAATAAGAACAGTCCAGCCAGACCCTCTCTCTCCTTAGGCCTGGCTGTGCCCTAGAACCACCCCTTCTCAGTCCACCCTGAAATGCCTTTTGCACGAGGGCTTCTGCAGGGCCAGATTAACTCTTCTGGGGACCCAGGACTAGTAGATTTTGTGGGGACCCTCCGAGGCTCTGGAGCAGTTTGGTTCAGTGTGCAGGAGGCAGTTGCTGGGGCGTGTGCTGAGGTTGGAGGTGCAGAGAGCCTGAGCAGAGCTAGCCCAAGGCAGAGCATGCAAAGGCTTTAGCCCAGCACCTTGAGCTGTAGCCCCTAAAAAAAACCTTTATAATCTGTCCCTAATCCTCTCTACAGTGGAGAAGGGAAAGGTTGCAGACATGCCGGGCGTTCTCTGACATGCCTGCACTACAGCCCTTTTGTTCACCCCGATAATCTCCTCTGTTTTTTCCACACACCCAAGCAAACCCACTCCTCGGGGCTGGATTGCATTCTCACAAACAGGTGTAATAACTGCAGAAAGAGCACTCATCTGCACCCTTCATACTTATGGTAAGATGCTCTGTGGTAAAAAGGCTCTTGCATAATGCATGTGTGCTCCTGACGGCTACATTTATCTCTCCATTTGTCCCTCTCCTGAGTTGTTGATATCACTGCTACCTAATCAGAACATAAAAGGTTCTAATATAACCTCCCTGACACAATCCTAGATAATGTTCGGTTTCAGGCATGCATTAGAGAGGCTGAGTAGAGAGGAAACATGCACTTTGCATACTTCTGCTGGTCATCAGTTTTGTTATTGTCGCACTGCACACAAGTGCCGATCCAAGCAATATAGCCTCTCTTGGGTGCTATCTCCCAAAGCCATTAAAGGACACATCCTGCCCTGTTCAGCATGGCATAATGAATCTCTGCCTCTGTCTTTTCCAGCAGGGAAAGTAACAACATTTCTTACAGGTACTGTCCTAATGCCACCTAGGTTCCTACCAGCTCTTTTAAATAGCCCCTGCTAGCTTTTGCCACAGCTCAGCCAGCTCTTGCCGGAGCTGTTTACCAAAGCGCACCCACTTACTTTCACCTCTGGACTTTTCACATATGCTTTCCCACTGCATCTAAAATGCTCATATTCACACTCTCACGCTTTCTCTCCTCCAAGTACTTTGCTAACCTCACAGTATGACCCAAGGGAAAACACCAAACACAACAGAGTATTTCAGGCTTGAACATCTGGATACAAATTTCAAATAACTAAAAGTTCATGAAGTGTTTGGCAGCAGGTTTCTCATTTAGCCCTTTCTAAAGATAGGAACATTTCTATAACTGGCTTCATAATGCTTCCTGAGCATGTGGGGTCTTTAGCTCCATGGCTCTAGGTTAAAGAGCTACTATCCACAAAGCATGAATTTCACAGCAATGCATAAGATCTTTGCTGCAATTTGTTATGTCTGGTGGGAGTGGAAAGTTAATTTTGGGAGGTTTGATCCCCGGGCATTCAAAAATCAGGCCTTCTAAAGCCATGCGGTGGGCTTAAAAATGTCAAGATTTCAAAAATGATAAATATTGGGGCTCTTTTGATCTGCCCCAAAGTTTTGAGCCTCTAGGGTTCAACTTTTCAAATGGTTTTCTGCAACCAGGAGGGCTAGAGACATACTTTAAAACAATGACTGCACAGAGCCTCATTAATCACATAGCTCCAGGAGCTGAGGCGTACACACACAGCCCAGCAGCGTACGAGCAGGGGTAGTGAAAAACTCTGGAGCATCCTTCCCTACCCTTACACATGTGCGTGGAGGAAAGCACTGGAGGCTGTGCCTGATCCTGTTGTCACTGAAATGAGTGACAAAATCCTCATTTTCTAGGGGAAAAAACACTTGTCAAAGATTTTTGTGAAACCACCACTGCCCGGCAGCTTTTTTCACTAGTACAGCATAGTCATGGGGTTGCTGCTACCTAGCCTGCCAAAGGAACCCTGGCCATGCATGGCCACTCTTGCAGATGCTGCAAAGTGCTTTCTGAGCATTCCTAAACAAGATGTGTGGGCAGCTTTAGCTCTGCTGTTCTCTGGCAGGGCCGTAACAAGGGTGAGGCGAGTGAGGCACTTGCCTCAGGCGCACAGCTGAGGGGGCGCAGAAAAATAATATTGAAAACTAATTATTTTAGGACAGTGCCGATTCCTTCCCCCGCCCGTTAGCATCGGCCGGCCTGCAGTTTACATGTCATGCTGCATGTTGCCACTCCGTGATCCAACAGTCACCAGCCCTGGCAGCTGCCCAGTATGTCAGCTGCTTCCGAGAGGTGCAGGAGGCCAGGCACTGGCTCAGCTGCACCGAGCACCACCTTAAGGTGCCCTACCGCAGTTACCAGGTGTGGGCCCAGGGGAGAAGGGGCTCAGATTGCCCTGCACGGGGCAGAGGTGCAGGGGGTGAGGGAGGATGTCAGGCTAGAAGCCAGGATTCCTGGGTCTTGTCTCACGTCTGCCAGGAGAGTGGCTCTAGGTCTTAGGGGTATGTGATTAGAGCTGGGAGGTTGGGAGCTACGATCTCTGGGTTCTATGGGTCGGGGTCCAGGCCCTTAGCCTGTTGGAGTCATGGTTTCCCCTCCAAAAACTGGAGCCCATGCTGCTGAGCCATCTGTGCCAAGTGCTTTGAATGCTACGCAAACCAAGGGGACAAGGCAGTTAGTGTGGCTTCTTGCGAAAGAAGTTTTAGGAAACTAAAACGAATTAAGAACTATCTTCAAGCATCCATGGGTCAGAAGAGATGATCGAATATGTCCAACTTATCAATAGGACAAGAGGTAGCAAATAATATTAATTTCAACACAATTATTGATGAGTTTGCCTCATTAAAAGTGTGCAAATTACAATTATAAACAAATACCTAATTGTACCTGACATGTTGATATTTTATAATTATATGTGTATGTGTATTATTGATTGTTTATGCAGCTCTCGTAACTAGAATAAATAAACCTTGTATTATTATTATTAATATTAATATTTAATTATTAATTATTAGTATTATTATGTATTTTCCCTTTTCTATAAAACAACTACTATGAATATATACACTGGAGGGGGCGCAATTTTATATTCTTGCCACAGGCACAAAATTTACGGCACTGTTCTCTGTTAAATGCTGATGTTCCTCTTGAGAGCAGATTCCTGTTCACCTGGAGCAAAGTGGCCTAGTGGGACATTCGGGGCAGATGCTTCCCTCATTTGTGATAGCGTGAAGCTGGAGTTGTTCCATTGAGAACAGTGAGGTTGGCTTTGGATTTTCATCCAGGTGACTGAGAGCAGAATTCTGCATAATGCAATGAAATGCAAAGTGTGCTGGGGGGCTGGTGGACAACGGGAGCTCTCGTTCTAATTCCTGCTGCAGCTTTAAGAGTGGATGTGCTGGAATATCTGATTCTGTGTCTTCCCTGGTGAGTTTAAGGACATAAGCCCTTTTCTTACGGTGTTACATTGATGGCTGGGGTCCTTCACCAGTTATCTCCACAGCTATCAGGCTGTCAAATGTGTCCAGCAAGTGACTGCCTCTGAAAAACAAAGGCAGTTTCCTTGTCTGCGTCTTAATGTGGAAGGGAGGAAAAATTAGATCTAGGAGAAACATGTGAGCCTGAACTGATGAGAAACTTGAAAAGGTTTTCTAATAACATCAGATTAAAATATTCAGTCTACATGTTCTTCCTGTGGGTTCCATCATTTTCCTTCCTGAGGCTATGTCTACACTCGCAGCTTCTTGTGCAAGAACATCTTGCGCAAGGGTTCTTGTGCAAGAAGTCTTGCGCAAGAAAATGTACATACTGCCATGTGCCACTGTGCTTTTGCGCAAGAGCTCCCATGGCAGTGTGGACACTCTCTTGCGTAAGAAAGCTCCAACGGCCATTTTAGTCATAGGGCTTTCTTGCACAAGAAATCCCTGCCGAGCGTCAACACTGCCCTCTTGCACAAGAGCTCCTGCACAAGAGGGCTTACACCTGTTAAAAAAGAGCGTAGCTCTTGTGCAAGAAGCCCTCTCTTACCATGCCGTACTGTACATTTACTTGCGCAAGAGCGGGCGGGCAGTGTAAACGCTCTGCGGATTCTTGCGCAAGAACGGCCATACTTGCGCAAGAAGCCACGAGTGTAGACATAGCCTGACTGTGCTCATCAGCAAAGCTAGTTGTGTTGAAACATGGGCTTCCTTCAGCACGTCATTCCCTCCTTTCCCCCACCCATTCAGCCCTTCAATGAGGTCACAGTGCCAAACCTGTGCCATCACCGCCATTTCGTGGTGTGTAGTGGTGTCTTGAGCCCAGGATTACAATGTTCCTACAGGATCCTAGAGGAGCATCAATTATCTGCATTGATGGTAAAAAGAACATAGACAAACACAGAGCTGTTATTGGTTTGTTTTTTTAAATCTTGGTATAAATTAGCCCTGGTCTACACTACAGCAAAAGGGTGCCAAGGCATCCTATGTCAACCTAACTCTGTAAGTATTGTACACTGAAATGTCATTCCCATCAGCATAACTCACCCAATATGCTGACTTAATAATTGTACCTCCACTTGGACTGATGTCGTGAGTTCGACGCAGTGTCAAACATTGTGTTGCTTACATTAACATTACATTGCTTATGTCTGAAAGCTGCTGGATCTTCCATGGCCAGTAAATTGGCCTCTCCATGCCCCATGCTGACAGTTAAATCAATACAAACACTTCTGATGAGGACCTGCACAGGAGACACAAGGAGCATAGCAGGGACACGCACAAGCAGTTGTTGTATCATACAAGCAAGGTAGTAACACACTTCCACAGGCCTTTATTTAACAAAGGTGAAACCTCTTTACAAAGCTGCTGCTGCTCCCCTCTGTAGCTCTCACTCAGGCCTGGCCCGTCTCCTCCCCCCTCCTTCCTGTTTCCTGTGCTTCCAGACTCCCAACAGCCAGTGCTCCCAATTCTAATAATTACTAGCAGCATCTAAAACACCACAGCAATCTAATGACTGCAGCGATTGTGTGTTGTCCAATCTTGGATTGATGCAATTCTGAAGCGTAGACGTAGCCTCAGAGGTGGACCTGAACCACAAGGTCTCAGAGGGGTTGCCATGTTAGTCTGTAACTTTAAAAACAGTGAGCTGTCCTGTGGTACCTTAGTGACTAACCAAAACATATAGTATCATGAACTGTTGTGGGCAAAACTCTTTTCTTTCTTTGCCCACAAATGCTCATGATACTATATATTTTTGTTAGTTTCTATGATGTTCCAGGACCACTAGTTGTTTCTGAACCACAGGTCCCTTGTCTGGACTCAGATCCACGTTTCTCCAAACTTTAGGCAGTTCAGAGCTATTTGACAGAGATGGGCTTGAGACACCAAGCTTTGTTCTGGCTCCAAACTTCCCCAAAACTAGAGTGGCTTTGGATAGGATGCCCCAGTTTGGGACCAGATCACTTCTCCATAAAACACCCAACCAGGTCTTAGTAATGCTGAGGAATGACACTTCATTCTATTCCAAGATGGGATCTCACCCTCTCCAGCAGCAATCTGGTGCAGAGCTTATTGCATCTTTTTGGAG
The DNA here is from genome assembly GCF_052426305.1 of Pelodiscus sinensis. Taxonomy (NCBI): domain Eukaryota; kingdom Metazoa; phylum Chordata; order Testudines; family Trionychidae; genus Pelodiscus; species Pelodiscus sinensis. The sequence continues at coordinate 9,017,943 of NC_143085.1, forward strand.
TTTGTCTCCTGAAACCGACATCCTCTGAAATACACTAAAACTATTTTTTCCCCAGTGTCACTACAGGATCTCTGTAGGCCATGTGAATTCATTGAGATGTCAGTACTTGAACAATGAGGCTCTTCTCTCCAAGATCCTGGCTTGGTATACACCTACATATAACGTCAGAGTGTGCTGGGATTGGGGGTGAGATGAGAGTGGTCCACCTACACATAATTCAGAAGTCCTTTCACTTTCTCCTTATGCTTCTCATTAGTCCCACATTTCTACAGCAAAAAGGGGGCACTGCTTTCTGTTAATTTCCTTCAAGTAATTGTCAGACGTTAATGCACCCTTTCTTGGAGTAGTCAAGCCACTGGCAATGGCTTTGGTGCACTTACAACTATGGGAGACAGTGCACTAGAGAATGTAATGTAGGAAGAAAATCCTGCAATGACAGGAATGGACAAAATGATCTAAACAGTAATTTCCATCTTTAATTTCTATGACTTTTTGCTCTTTCAAGGTCAGGCTGTTTCTGAACAGGGTTAACTTTGCAGCTAGAGACAGAGTAACTTATTGATTGTGGGCAAATATTCACTAGGGCCTATGTCAAGGCCATCTAATTCTTAGGCGCAGGCCTCCATAAGGGAAGATATAATCCAAGAGTCACCAGCTGTTGCCCCCTACACTTCTCCTCTAACTGATCAGCGGGCAATAGTCTAACACAACACCATTTTTCTCTCCTCCAGCCACCATCATCTGGTCGACAGTCCCCAACTAAGAGCTTGGTGAATGGAAGCCCTTCTAAGTGCCCACGGTTTGCCAAGGTCAAGAACTGGGAGACTGGTTCAGTGCTTCACGATACCTTACATCTCCAGACAGCCATGGTGAGTGGGTCTGAGTGCAGATCAGTGTCTCTGAGCCTGATTGAACTGGGAGAATTAAAGTTGTTTGGATACACTGAGCCCCATCGTGTATGCTGCCAAGGTGTCTTCAGTGAGCTGCTCCGTCTTGGATGAATGAATCAAAGAGAGGCAATTGAGCTCTTTTGAAATGTCACCTGCTAGTGCAGCATAAGGGCAGGTTATCTCAGAGTTCTCTGTCCTTGGCAATAGCAGTAAACAAGATGGCTTGTTAGGTAGACTTCTTGGCTGATGTGTTGTAGATTCTGCAGGGAAATGTTGCAGAGGTGCTTATCCCTAGAGCTGGGGAAGGTAAAGTTTAAGGCAGTGTTTCTCAACCTTTTTTCTAATAAATTACCCCTTTTTCAAAAAAAAAAATTATAAGGACCCCCCAGTACCTACAGTTTTCAGACACACAAACATTTTTCTACCATTGCAACATAATTGTTTAAACAACTTAACCGTAGTTGGGTTGGCAATGAAATGTTTGGGTGTAAAAAGTACAAAAATAATAAAGCGCTCTAAAACTTAAAACCAAAATTCAGTTTTCTCCAAATTTCAGTTGTGTTGACGTACCCTCCAGACTTCTCTCGAGTATCCCTAAGGGTACTTGTACCACTGGTTGAGAAACACTGGTTTAAGGGACGTAAGACATGGAGGTGGGCATTGGAACGAAGGTGTTTGCCTACTGCTGGCAAAAAGGAGGACACAGATGCTGGGGATAAGAGCTTGTTCCCTCCGTGAATGGCATGGAGACCAACTTGGGGGAGAGCAGGCAAACATAGCACTAGAACAAAGATTGAGGTTGGATTCATGAATCTCACTTGTCTGAACCACAGTGGTAGGCCAGGCACGGTGAGGGACCTCCCTGAGTTACATGCCTGAGCTCAGTGCCTTCACACCCCCACCTCCCCAAAAATGCACACACGAAAGCAAACACACTGGGAATGCCAGTACTTATGGCAGACCCATTTCATCAGCATTTGTGCAGCCTACCTCATTGGCCACGCCAGCATACGCAGTGGTGCACCCAGTAATCTAAGGTCATATGTGGCCCTTCCATCCTTGCAGGCCAGTGCGTGTACAGAGCAGATCTGCATGGGCTCCATAATGACGCCCACCCAGCATATCCGGAAGCCAGAAGACACCCGGACAAAAGAGCAGCTGCTCTCCCTGGCTAAGGACTTCTTTGATCAATACTACTCTTCCATAAAGAGGCAAGTCATCTGGCACTCACAGGTGGTGCTGCTAGGGGGCTGTTAACATGAGTTACATGATGCAATAAAATACCTTTGACTTGTTACCATCAACGCTGGATGCCAATTCAGATATGGTGGTTTCTTAAGCTGTCATAGATAAGAAGGAAAGTCCTCTCGTAAGTTAAGTGGTCAAAAGACAGGAAACAAAGGGTCAAAATAAATGGTCAGTCTTCAAAATAGAGAAAGGTAACTAGTGGTGTCCTACAGGGGTCCATACCGAGACCAATCCTATTCAACATACTCATAAACGCTCTGCAGAAAGGGGTGAAAAATGAAGTGGGAAAGTTTGCAGAGGATACAAAATGGCTCGAGACAGTTACATTCAAAGCAGGCTGTGAAGAGAATCCCACAAAACTAAGTGGCTGGGCAAGCAAATGGCAAATGACTTTTAATGTTGATAAATGCAAAGTAATGCATATTGGAAAAAATAATCTCAACTACGCATACAAAATGATGTGGACTAATTTAGTTATAGTCACTCGAGAGAGATCTTGGAGTCATTGTGGATAGTTCTCTGAAAACATCCACTCAGTGTGCAGAGGCAGTCAAAAAAGCAAATAGCATGTTAGGAATCATTAAAAAGGGGATAGAGACTAAGACAGAGAACATCTTACAGTCTCAATATAAAACCACGGTTCACCCACAGCTTGAATACTACATACAGATGTGGTTGCCTCTTCTAAAAAAAAGATATATTGGCATTAGAACAGGTTCAGAAAAGGGCAAAAAATGATTAGGGATTTGGAACAGATTCCATATGAAGAGGGATTAAAAAGACTGGGACTTTTCAGCTTAGAAAAGATGCAACTAAGGGGGGGACATAGTAGAGGTCTATAAAAACATGACTGGTTTGGAGAATGTAAATAGGAAAAGTTATTTACTTGTTTCCATAACACAAGCACTAGGCATCATGAAATGAAATTAATAGATCGGAGGTTTAAAACAAACAAAAGGGAAGTTTTTCTTCACATAGTGCACAGTCAACCCGTGGAACTCCTTGCTAGAGGATGTTGTACAGGGCAGGACTATCACAAGGTTCAAAAAAGAATTAAATAAATTCATGGAGATTAGGTCCATCAGTGACTATTAGCCAGGATGATCAGGAACTAGCCTCTGTTTGTCTGAAGCTGGGAATGGGCAACAGAAGATAGATCACTTGATGATTCCCTGTTCTATTCATTTCCTCTGGGGCACCTGGCATTGGCCGCTGTTGGCAGACAGGATCCTTGGCTAGATGGACCTTTGGTCTGACCCAGTACAGCCGTTCTTATGTTTTTATATGGTTTGAGTAAACTGCAGAGCTCAAGGTTAGCCAATAGTCATGGCTAGCTCTGTATGGACTAGATGAACATGGACCCAGGGGCCATGTTGTTTAAAATCTGTGCTCCCCTCAAAAGAATATAGGATGGCAGATGTGCATTTATGGGTTCATAAATGTGCTACTGTGTGTCGGACAGCCTTGTGCTGGCTGTGGTCTGCATGAGTGCTCAGTGTGTGAGAATCTGGCTAGGAACACAAACAGGTGTACATGCACACAAGCATGTGCTCTGCCTGGAGACTCTCATGCACACGGGCAGCCACAGAGAATCCCCTGCACGGAATTCTATCCTGCAATATAGCACCTCCAGAATTTTACCCGGGGCTCCACAATTATCATGCCTGGTCCAGCATTACCTCCAGCTGGCATGTGCATGTGTGTACATATACCGGGACCAGGCAGGTAACTTGAGCACACACAGTGCCTCACACTCCCATCCGGAGTCGGTCACTTCTCCTTTCTCCACCCTCATAGGTTTGGCTCCAAGGCCCACGTGGAGCGGCTGGAAGAGGTGACCAAGGAAATTGAAGCCACAGACAGCTACCAGCTCCGGGACACAGAGCTGATCTATGGCGCAAAGCATGCCTGGCGCAATGCATCTCGCTGCGTAGGCAGGATTCAGTGGTCCAAGCTACAGGTAAGAAGCAAATTGCTCTTAAAAGGGTTAGTGAGCATGGACTGTGAAGCAAGGGAGACAAAATTGTTTCCCTGGATGCTAAGGCTACAGTGACTCACACGTGTGACTGGTCAGTAAATGTAAGGAACATCCCATCCTTTGGGGCTTGTTTGGGGGCTCTGAGGAGGAAAGAGCATTGGAAGAGAAGGTGTTCAGGGGGTGGGGTGGGGGGGGGTTGCATAGATGGTGAGGATATGTCAGCATTTGAAACTGCAAAGACGACTTAGGAGGTCACACTGTCATCTTCCAAAATGTCCTAGGCTCCTACTTGCCACCTGCTACTTTAGAAACTGTAACCCTGCTGTGGATGGAAGCCACACAGAAATCTCTGGTGAAGTCAAAGGAGCTATACCAGGGTTACATATGGTCCATATGCCAACTCACACACGTCAGTCAGTCAAGCCAAAACTGATGAACTATTCATGGAGCAGCTTCAAACAGGGTATCGGCAGGGATCTAGGTGGCCAAGGTGCTCTCACACAATGGGAAGCCTCCTGTTTCTTTTCTTTTCATCGGGAGGAGCACTTGGCCATGAAAAGGAAAGGACTAGCTATTGCCAAGCCTAGTGCAGGAAGCTATTCCCAAGAGTGGCTGCACAACTCTGCCAAGGGAGGTCAGTCCTAGCTTACCTTCCTTTCTACCACGCTACGGCCCCTCCATCCTGGCTTCAATCCCTGCTCTTCCTGCTCTGGCTCACACTGCAGGCGACTGTCAGAACCAGAGGTGATGTGGGTTTTGGTTTGCTGGACATGTCTGTTGCTATATCACTCTGGGGACTGCAGTAGGCTGAGAGCTTTGAACTAGTGTCAGTCCTGAATCTAGCTCCCCAAAATGGACAGGGTTCTGGTACTAGGCACTGAGATACTTCAGTGAGAGGGAAGATGCAGGTGTTAGACTCTGCATCCAGTGAGCTAGAGCCTCGCCTCTAATATGGCATCAGCACCAAGGGCTTTCCAGCGTGCGGGGCCTGCTCTGGAGGAGACATGCACTTGTTTGAGAGAGTTCTGCAGACAATCCCTGTCGACTCTTTCAGGTGTTTGATGCCCGAGACTGCACCACAGCCCATGGGATGTTCAATTACATCTGCAACCACATCAAATATGCCACCAACAAAGGCAACCTCAGGTGAGTCCTCTGGGCCCCGGGAGGGAGCCCTGGGTCCCAGTCCCAGGGTCTGTGAACTTTTATGTGTTTGGCTTGGAGTTTGCTCTCTCCCACTCAGCTAGCCCGAGAACCCCTGAGCTGCCCTTAGATGGGGACTCAGGGCTACAGGCTCCTTTGTGCTGGCTCCATGTGCATTTCTGTTGCAGTTCTAGTTGCATCTTCCATAAGCTCTGCACTGACTTTTGGTAGCGGTTGTGCAATGGCATACTGCTTGAGACCATTGACTCCCCTCTCTGTCATGGGATGGAAGTGGGGTAAGCCACCCTCCTGAGCATGAAGACAGGCTGTGTCCCTACCCTGCCCACTTGGGAGCACTGCCATGCCAGGCCAGAGTGAAGAGCCTTCCTGTGAACCGCTTCGAATGCAGTAGGAAGGCTCTTCCTTCACCTCCCCCCAGCAGAACGCTACCACGTGCCTTGACTAAATCACTGGAGAGTCCCAGGTTCCAGGGTGGAGTGTCTGGGTATCGTCAGGGCGGGATTTATGCACAAGCTACATAAGCTGGAGTTTAGGGCCTCCGGTTATGGGGAGTCTCTAAGCACAAAAAACTTACTCGTGTTTAGTTGCATCCTCACTTATGTACTGGCATATACGCAAATATACAATTTTATTATTTCTAGTTTCATTGTCCTTTCTGTTAGAACAATACACTTTTGTTTTTGTTTTGTTAATGCTATGGGGCCTCTTAAAAGTGACATACCTTAGGACCTCAGCATGTCTTAGTCTGGGTCTGTGTAGCTGCTGATGGAAAGGAAGGAGTGTCCATCTCACTGTCTCCCCCTTGGGCCACTCTCTCTTCCAGCTGGAGAGGAGCAATACATTAAACCTCTCTATTGCCCTTCTACCTACTCTACCTAAGGCAGGGAGTAAAACTCAGCCACAGGTACCAACTGAGCTGCAAGTGCACAATGCTGCATCAGACCTGACTCTGTGCTCAAGAGTGCATTGGTCCCAGTGTCCAAGCAATCTTTATCCTAGCAATCATGATACTTAGTGCCTGTGATTTACACAGGTGGGAAAGTAGAAGTAGCCCCATTTCCCCCATGAGAGAACCCAAGAGGACAGAAACCGGGTAACTCTGCCCAAAGTTATGGGTAAATCAATGGTAGACAAGGGAGCAGAACCCAGATCTCTTGGTCCTGTGCTTTACCCATTGGGCCATTCTGTCTTTAGTTGCAAGGCTGTAGGGAAATATATTATGTATTTCTCCTCCTTTCTTTTGCTCCTCTCCCTTTTCTCGCCCACTGGACTGACCTCGCCCTCCCCCTATTTATGGTGGCATGTTTGATCTACAGGTCAAGAGGTCACTGAACAAAGGGCTACATCTGAGCGGGAGATTAATTTGCCAAAGAAACAGAACTCTCCTTCCATCCACATTGCCTGTTGCCAGTCTGCAGACTGGACTGTTCATCTCTAAACACCATCAGGCAGTGATGGGCAGTCTGCGGGCACACAGCATGGCAGGGAAAGCCCATGGCAGGCTGTCAGACAGTTTGCTTACCTTGCATCCCCAAGTATAGCCGCCAATGAGAGCTGTGGTGCAGGCTAAGGATGTTAAATTTAGTTTTATCATCTAATCGACTAGTCGATGGATTTATTGGATTAGTTGTACAGTGGGGTTAGCTCCCAGTTCCAGGAGCTAACCTCACTGCAGCTCTGCCTTTTACATAACATAAGAACAGCCGTACTGGGTCAGACCAAAGGTCCATCTAGCCCAGTAGCCTGTCTGCCAACAGTGGCCAGCACCAGGTGCCCCAGAGAGGGTGGACCGAAGACAATGATCAAGTGATTTGTCTCCTGCCATCCCTCTCCAGCCTCTGACAAACAGAGGCCAAGGACACCATTTTATCCCCTGGCTAATAGCCTTTTAAGGACCTAACCTCCAGGAAATTATCTAGTTTCTTTTAAACTCTGTTATAGTCCTAGCCTTCACAGCCTCCTCTGGCAAGGAGTTCCACAGGTTGGCTACACGCTGTGTGAAGCTCTCAATATGTTTAAAAGGCTGAAGCACAGCATGGGGGACCTGGCACGAGCTGAGACAGCTGATTCTCAGCTCATGCTGAGTTCCCCCGACTGTGCTTCAGCTTTTTAAATGTATTAGGAACCTACAAGCTGGGACAGCTGATTCCTAGCTTGCACTGGATTCCTCCACTTTGCACCAACCTTAAATGTAAAAAGGCTGGAGTGCAGCAGGAGGACCTGGCATGAGGCAGGAATCAGCTGTCCCAAACTCATGCCAGGTCCCCCCCTGCCAGGAGGCTCTTCATACATTTAAAAAGCAGAGGCATGGCATCTGGGACTGTGTGCAAACTGGGAATCAGCTGATGACCAGCTCGTGCCCAGTCCCTGCTACCCTCCCTGCCCCCTGCGGAGATGGTGCTGGGGGAACCAGCTTTTAAGTTGGCTCCCCTCAGCACTGGCTCCTGCTCACCACTTGCTGCCTCTGACAGATGCAGCAATAGGGGTGGGAGGGGGAAGTGACTAGTCGAAGGACTAGTCGACTAGCTGCTTACATCCCTAGTGCAGGCGACAGGGACCCTCTGGTCATTGATTCCCACAGCTCCCATTGGCAGGGAATGGTGAACCGTGGCCAATGGGGAGCCATAGGGAGCTGTACCTGGGGATGCAAGGTAAACACGCTGTCTGACGGCCTGCCAGGGGCTTACCCTGGTGAGTTCTGAGCAGCCCACAGGCCATAGGTTGCCCGCCGCAATGGGGGTACTTCTCTTCCTGGTGGTTAATCTGTTCCCAAGTATGTTTGAAAGCAAAAATCACATGGTAGAAGCCATATTGGGTGAGGTGCTGTAAACACTGGCAAGGGCTGTCTATCAACCCATGCAGCCCCACTCTGTCTCAACAAGATGCACACACCCTCTCAGCTGTCCCCTTTTCACATGACTAATGCCGGTGCCCTCCCATCCGTTCCTTTCAGGTCTGCTATCACCATATTTCCCCAGAGGACAGATGGCAAGCATGACTTCCGAGTCTGGAATGCCCAGCTCATCCGCTATGCTGGTTATAAGCAGCCAGATGGTACCATTCTGGGAGACCCAGCCAACGTGGAGCTCACGGAGGTAAGCAGCAGACAGGAAAAAAAATCCATCCTTCCCGGTGGTCAGTGTCCCGTAGGGGAGTTCCTCATGGCTGACTTCCCCAGGAACTCAGGATGCGGACGTCTGCCTATTATACTTCAGTGTACTAGTCCATCTAGGAGATTCTCTCTGATTTGCTTTGCTTTTCCTGAGACCGGTCGTGAGAAGCTCTGTGGTACCAATAGGATCCCTTAGTATTGCCACGTGAACTTGTGTTTGTGCTTGCACGTGCATGCAGCTCTGCCCTCTGCAGGGAGCAACCAGAACTTGCATTTTGTAGCCTCCGTACTGCTATGGACTACCACCCCGATATTATTAGCTCAGACAGTGGTCTAGAGCAGGAGGCTGAGGTTCTAAAGTCACTGTCACTTTAAGTTGCTGGTGGCTCATGACGCACAGTGCAGTGACCAATGTGAAGACCTAAGGGGCTGTGGATTTGAGCCAATAGCCAGTCTCGGTGCACTATCCTGAGAATCTGCTTCTCACCTACTGGTTGATTGCAGAAGGCTCTCCAGGGACCCAGCCTGAAGCTCTACCAGCTCACATATGGCTCAGACTGAGTGGGGGCATCACTTATTAAAAAACAAAGTCCAAGAGAAGTCTGTTGTACGTAACAGCCTGGCCCTTCGCAACTCCCACACCTTGCCCAGAGGCCTGAGACAGTAACACTGCAGGGCAGCCAGTGTGGCGAGAATATTCACATGAATTCTGTTTGGCTGCAGATCTGCATCCAGCAGGGATGGAAGGCACCCAAGGGGCGATTTGATGTCCTGCCACTCCTCCTCCAGGCCAACGGCAATGACCCGGAGCTCTTTGAGATCCCACCGGAGCTGGTGCTGGAAGTACCCATCAGGCATCCCAAGTAAGCTAGAGCATGTTTGAGTGCCGCTGAGGGGGAGGTTCTGCAGAACTTTGCTCCTTAGAACCATCTATGCCTTCTCACAATGCACCTTCTTCATGGCCTTGTTGGGATGCTCCATGGAGGGGCCACATTCAGACCTAGAGTCCCACCAATTTGTTCTAGTGGGGCACCCTTTCATGCTTCCTTCCACTCTGCATGGAAAGCTGGCACAGGCTTGAAAACCAGCCACCCTCTTCCCTCTCTCATGGATGGATGGCAGGGCTGGTTTCACGTCACCTCAGCTGCACCCTGAGCCTCCTGCCATTCACCTGACACCCTGCCCCTCCCCACAACCTCCTTGGTGTGCCCATCCCCATGCCCTTGTGCTGCTAGTAAAGCAGCTGCTGTTGTCAGATCCTGGGGGAGGGATCCCCACAGGGCTCTGCTCCTGTTCCCAGGAGCAGTTCTGATGGTTGGTGAAAACCATGGTAAGACAAAGCTGCCTTCAGGCGTCCCATGGAACAACTGTTAGGGGAAGTTCCCCACCCCATCAGGATCCAGCTAGCTGGCTGACCTCACCGTGTGCTCGGCAGGTTTGCCTGGTTTAAGGACCTGGGGCTGAAGTGGTACGGTTTGCCAGCGGTGTCCAGCATGCTGCTAGAGATCGGAGGCCTGGAGTTTACTGCCTGCCCTTTCAGCGGCTGGTACATGGGCACTGAGATTGGCGTCCGAGATTACTGTGATAACTCTCGCTACAACATGCTAGAGGTAACCTTGCCCTCTCACAATCTTGCTGTGGGGCTTGCTGGGATGCCTTGAGGTATATGGATGTTACTGGGGAGCAAAGCGCCAAGCTGAGCCCCTCAGTGCTTTGTGGGGGGCAGCCAATGAAATTGAAGTGCTGCCCTAAATAAGCTGTGAGGACAAAAGTGAATTTCAGCCACCTGTGCCACATCAGGGCAATATGCTCAGGGGAGCCTGGAGCTGAGCATGCCCTGGTAAATTACCTGCATTCAGGGCCAACCCGAGCCATTTTGGCCTTGCCTCCGGGCGCATGATGCATGCGTGGGCCCGCCCCCGGGGTGTATGGGCAGACGCACGGCGCATGCGCTGCCCAGTCGGCCTGGCCACCGCCGATGGCGCGCAGCCTGGGGCGAGCTGCGCCTGGCCATGCAAGGCCCTGCAGCCGCGGGGGGAAGAGCTCTGTGCTGGCTGGTGCTGCAGGGGTTAACACGGCCCTCACCCCGGGTGGCCGCTGCAACCCGCCGGGAGCTGAGTGCCCCCCATGGGTTGGCGCCATGGACAGCTGCCCGGCTAGCCCACCCTTTAGTCTGGCCCTGCCTGCATGAATTTACTCAGGGGTAGGGAAACAGGGAGAAACTTCAGTACTAAACACACCAGTGCTCCCCATTAGCTGAGCACTTGGGCAGCCACCCAGAAGCTTCTATAAATGCAAGCTCTGTGGGGCCTTCAGGGCTGTCTCATGCTAAGCATGGGGGATTGTCACGGGGTGCCCTAATGCCCGGGGCACCCCTCGTTGCTTCCCACACAGTACAGCCCCTGTTAGGCTACTTACAGCCCCTCGGGCCTAGTCACAAGTCTAGTCACCCCTATTAGGATAATTACAGCCCCCCAGGCCTAGTCACAAACACAGCCTCACTCCCTCAGGGTGTAAACAGGCTTCCAGCTTATTTCCCAGGTAAGCTTCCTCTAAATGTAGGTAGCTGGGTTATGGTGGAGTGGAGAGGTAGGGGACCCAGGCCCTCCGAGTCCAAGTCCTGGCCCAGGGCCTTGTTGGAAGCAAATGCTCTCGCTGCCAGCTCGGAGGGGATTCCTGCTGGAATAGCCGAGCTCCCAGAGGACAATCTTCTGCCCTGGGTCACTTCCTACCCCACCGGTGCATCACGCTGTCCTCCGCGTGCAGCTCCGGTGGTCACTCGCAATCTGGCGACCCCTTTGCCCGGCGTTGTTGCTGCTGCTCCTGGTGCTCTGGTTGCAGGGGTGGCTCAGGAGCTCCTACCTGAGCTCCTTCTCCTCCAGTGGTCAGCCCCATCTACCCTGAGCAGCCCTCTTTAATACCCGAGCAGTGGGAGCATGCCCAGCAGGCTACCGGAGATGTGGCCTCCCTGGCCCTCAGAGTGGCGTTAACCCCTTCTGGCCTAGTGTGTGTGTGGGGATCTTACCCCATCACAGGGATCTTTTGCATATGCTTAGCAATCCGTGTCCTTCAGAGTCCCAGCTGCGTAAAGATCCAATTCTTTGTTGTTAGAGCCTTTTTTCCCCTTATTCTCCTGCCTCCCCTGCTCTTTGAGCTGCAAAACTCAACCAACAAAAGGAATTCTCTAGCATGCCTCCTCTTCAGGGTGGGGTAAGAGCAATTAGCAAAGTCTTTTGTCCTCTTCAGTGTCCCACAATAGTTCCTCTGGTGTCAATGAGCTTTGCTTGTGGGGTGGGACATAATGCCTCTGTTGGAGATCAGCACTGTACGTTTGTTAGTGTCTCTCTCCTGACTTGGTGATTTTCAGTCACGGAAGCTTGCAATACAAAAGGCTCAAATGTTGCTTTATATACCCCTAGTATCCAACCAGTTCTGAAGCAGTACAGTGGACTAGCCACATTATTCTGAAAATGCTATAGCAAACTAGCCACATTATTCAAACCAACTAGGCACACTCAACGAACCAAGTGGCCACATGTGGCTAGTGGCTAGCATGTTGGACTCCACAGCTTTGTACTATGAAATACTAATATTGCAAGTGAGCGTATTGCAGGCAGCAACTCACAGTTATGCCATAATAACCTAAACACTAGGCCCAGTTTTGTAATGAATGCCTGTTTTAACACTACTAGCGCATAGGTGAGCCCACTCTGTTTGTCAGTATCCAAGTGAGGCATGAGGACGTGGGCATGAGCTGGCACCTGGCCTGCCGGCATCACACCTTCCCTCCCCATGAGGAATGCCCATGGCCCCTGTGCAAGGCTGGGCACAGCCAAGCCCTGATAGTACAGGAGGTAGCCAGGCCTCTGCAATGAGCTGCAATGAAACAGGCAGACCATTTCCTCAGACTTGTACCCAGCAGACTTGCCTCCATTTACAGAGGTTCTCAGTCAGGGGCTGACCCTCCCTTAGCTCACTCTCCAGCTTTGCAGCCAGTATTCAGTCTACACTCACCCATTACTGTGTCTTTGTAGGAAGTAGCCAAAAAGATGAATCTGGACATGCGGAAAACCTCCTCGCTGTGGAAGGACCAGGCATTGGTGGAGATTAACATCGCTGTTCTGTACAGCTACCAGGTACCCAGGGGCAGGCCTTGCAACTGCTGGAGCGTCAGCACAGCCATCCCCAGGGTGTGGGATTCGGAACAAGCCTGGTCTCTGGTGACACCTTAGGTCCTGGCTGGGAAGGAGCCATAGGGAGATCTTCCCCAGGCCATGGCGGCTAGTGGTTTAAGATGCTTTCATGCAGCACTGTCCTGACCCGGAGGCAACACTGACCAAAGTCTGTGCTGTGCTGCTCAGCAGGACTGGTGCCACGTTTGGGGATGTTCCAGGCAGAGGAGTGGCCCCTGTGGCATTTAACACACTGGCCACGGAGCCCGGCACAGCTGGGTGATGGAGGCTGCCTGCACAAACCCTGTGCAAGCCTTGCTGTGGGGGAATTTCCATCCCCTTTACACTGCAGGAGTGGCACAAACAGGCTGCAGCGGGGTCAAGGATCTGGCCCTGGGCGTCCATATTTGTGATTAACGGGACTGGAGAATTTGACTTGTCCAAGACAAAGCTAGTGATTGGCACCAGGAGAACATGGAGAGGAGCCTACCCCAGCTTAGTGTGTCAGTTCTGGGAGGGCGGCGTGTGCACACGGGCAATATCTTAGCAGAGCAGCCTCTTCCAAGAGCTGTTTTCCTGGGCGTGTTACGTGAGTGAGCTGGGAGGACAGCCCTGGAGGAAAGGAACAGCTGCTGGTCCCAGAGCTGGGCTCCAAAAGTAACAGTCTCTTTTGGCCAGCCCACAGCGGAGTTTGGGGGTCCTTCCTATGTGTCCAGCTCAGGCTACTCGATGTTCCAATGTGAGGGCTGCTTTCTCAATTAGACACACCTCTCCCGCTCCCCCCACCTCCCACAGGGCCCCTCCAGATAGGGTTGCCAGGTGTCCAGTATTCATCCAGACAGTCTGGTAATTGCAGGCTCTGTCCAGTAAAAAAAAAAAACCAGGAAATACCGGACATGTGAAATGTCCGGTTTTTCCTGTTTCGCTCAGACGGAAGCCCGGCAAGGACAATTTCCCCCTGCAGCATCTGGTGGGGGTGGGGGAGTGAGGAGCACAGCAGAGGCATAGTGAAGGGGGGGCAGAAGAGGGCACTTGCCAGGTGCCACACTAGGGGGGCGCCGGGGTGGGGTGGGAGCGGAGCACATGGTGCTGTGGCCCACGTGACCAGCAGAGACCCGGGACATGATGCCTCCCTCTACACAATGTGAGCCGAGGCAGCTGGGCTGGGCGGCAGGAACGGCGACTTTAAAAGTAAGATTAACTTACCCGGCTGTCCCGTTCCTCCGGTGACTGGCTTTGTGGAGGGGGGAGAGGCATTTGATTGAGGCAGGGCACTCCCGGTGCTGGGGATGCCTGGTTCAGAGGTAGGAGTGAGTGCATTGGGTTGAGGGGACACTAGGGGGACCTGGATCAGAGGGAGGTATGAGTGCATTGGGATGGGGAGGACTGGGGGGCCTGGCTCGGGGGTAGGGATGGGTGCATTCACAGTTAATGTGTGGCCCCAAACAGGAGGGAGTGGTGTAACTTTTGCTTAGCAACTTTGATCTCCCTTTTTATTTTTTAAACAGAATTTTTTCCTAGTGTTTTTTTTGGGGGGGGTGGTCAGTATTTTTTGTTAAACCATCTGGCAACCCTACCTGCCCCATTGCCACTGAAGGGTGCCTTCCATTGGACCTCTCTCAGCCTTTGACTTCTCCCCTGCAGAAGCCATTTATTGTCCTCATATCCACTGCAGCTTTTCATGGGAATGCTCATTTTGCTCCCAGTCCTGGGTCCTAACAATAGCTGCCAACCCCTATCCTCCAAGGTGCATTAACCTGCAGCTACTCCTGGCTCTTCTCCCTCCTTCCAACAGAGCGACAAGGTGACCATTGTGGACCACCACTCGGCCACAGAGTCCTTCATCAAGCACATGGAGAACGAGTACCGCTGTCGTGGAGGCTGCCCTGCCGACTGGGTGTGGATCATCCCCCCGATGTCCGGCAGCATCACCCCCGTCTTCCACCAGGAAATGCTCAATTACCGGCTCACTCCCTCCTTCGAGTACCAGGTACCATCTGTAGCCAGGCTTCTGCCAGTGCGTCATACCCTGCCCCTCGCATGTGAGGGTACCATGATGGGCAGGTGCAGCAGGAACTGGGCCTCCACCACCTAGGGATGAGTTCTGTATCAAACAGCTGACTCTGCAAGGCGGGTGGTGCTGGTTAACAAGCCTGACTGTTACAAGGCATGAAGGTATAATCCGAGTCAGGCTTGCAAACCCTCTGTGTGAGTTGCTCCCCTTTCCCCAGGGAGGATGGCTCTTTGCATTTCTGCCAGAGCCCAGAGAATTGTCTCAGGCCCATCCTGAACCCTTCATCCCAAGCCCTTCCTTTAGCCCACATGCCATGGGGGAGAATGCACTCACTCCAGACTGGCCACCTCTTGTGAACTGGAGCAAGCTGCTCCTGCCAGAATGGGGATGGAAAACCTGACTCCGCTCTCTGGATGGCAGTTCAGAGCATGAGTCCTTCAGCCAGCATAACCTCAACCACCAAATGTCTGTGCTCCTGCGGCTTCCATTCAGTGTGCCCTTTAGCTAGCGTCCTAAGAAATAATCTACAGAAGGGACCCTCTTTTCGGCGAGGTTATCCATCTACTCCCAGCTCGACTGTGAATCCTCTTTCATAGCCTCCATCCCTTCTCGGGGCCCGAAGGAAAAATGGAGGGGTACATTCCTGGATCTCCCTGCTCATTAGCTATCAGGGCTCACTGGGATGGTTTCACTTCTGGGAGGCAAAAAGGGCATGGTCCTCAACCATATTATTCCAAGCCGGCAGGGCTCTCACTGTCAGCAAGTTGAAACCCTGGTGCACCCAGTTTCCATGGATATGCATATGGGGCATCCGCGGAAAGAGCTTCCACTCAAAACTTAAGTAGCTGGGTTGGGGGGGGGGGATATGGCCACACAATGACCCTGAAAATAAAGACCCATGCAGAGGCTCTGAGACCAGCTGGTTCCCTAGAAAAGGGATGTTGTGAATGTATCTAAACAGATGGTGTCCAACCAGTTCTGAAGTAGTAACCACTACAGGGCAAAACTTAAAAAAACAACAAATAGTCTAGCCGCACTTTATAGACTAACAAAACATGTAGATGGGATCATGAGCTTTCGTGGATACAGCTCACTTCTCCAGATGAATCGAGTATTTAAAGTCCAGTTCCAAAATAAATAAGGGACAGAGGGGAAAAAGAAGAGGAAAAAATAGTGAATTAGAGTGTTCCTGTTACATGAAGCTGATAGAGAAGGTACAAATTGTTCTTAAGTACCCATTGTTTGGTTGGTTAAGTCATTAGGATGTGGAATATATCGTGCTAGCCAGGTGATGTCCTTATTCATACCTTTGTGATAAGTCCCAAACTTGTAAATGAAGTTAAGTCCCAATGCTTCTCTGTGTATTTGGCTTGTGGAATTGGCTTGAAACAACATGGTGACTTGAAGATCTATTAATGAGTTCCCCGGACAGATTAAACAGGTGTCTGTGTGTTGCCTTTTTGGATATCTGATTTGTGTCCATTAATTCTTTCCCGTAGAGACTGTCCAGTTTGGCCAATATACATGGCAGAGGGGCTATACACTATAGTGATTTAGCCACATTGTTCAAGCAGCTAGGCACGCTCAAACTTCCAAATAGCTACATGTGGCTAGTGTGTTGGTCACCACGGATCTAAACAAACTGTTGTTCCATTGCTGGGCTCCACAGACCCTGCCTTTGTTGAACAACAAAACTCTGCCCCTCAATTGACAACAATCTTTTTCCTCCTAGCCTGACCCTTGGAACACACATATCTGGAAAGGAGTCAATGGGACGCCTACCAAAAAGAGAGCCATCGGTTTCAAAAAGCTAGCCAAGTAAGTACCTGAGAAGGAGATGCCCCCACGCACCAGGAGCCAAAGCCCTGAGATGCGGCACACTGGTCTTTTCTGTTTGGCTTGCCATTCTGTGCAGTGATGCTGCCATGTGCTACTTGAATTGCTGCTGTATCCGCAGCTCCTTGCCCTCCGTTGTCCTCTGAAGGCCTCTCCTTTGACAGGTCAGCTTGAGTGGCACAAGAGAGAGCTGCCTAGGGAAGTGGGCAGCATTTGGAGTCTGCCACTGGTGCAGCCAATGGGAGGGTGAGGTAGAAAATGGCTAAAACCCCTCATTGGATCTCAGTTCATTTTCCAGCAACGTGTCTGGTTGTTCCAGCCTTGGGGAGAGACTCCATGCAACTCCTCTTGCTTCCTCTCTCTGGGGTTATCAGGCCTGATTCTCCTTCCTTCTGCCCCTCAGGACGAGGATGGTATAAGTGAAAGGAAACTCATGCCCCCTACAGCCCTCCTCTTTGCTCTTTATGATAGTTCAGCAGATTGCTCCCCTGCTGCTAGTGGGGACCAAGGGAGCCCAACTCTTTGTAAGTGTGAGAGGGGAATGGCAGCAGAAGGGTTGCTACAGCTGGATATAAGAGATGGGCTTACACCAGGATCCTGGTTCTGGACATTTTGGAATCAAAACCTGGGACCACATTCCACAACCTGTCCCCATCCAGTTCTGGGCCCCACATTTCAAGACCGATGTGGAGAAACTGAAGAGGGTCCAGAGAAGAATAAGAAAAGTGATGAAAGGCCTAGAGAACATGAGCTATGGTGGAAGACTGAAAGAACTGAGTTTGTTTAGTTTGGAAGAGAGAAGACTGAGAGGGGACATGATAGCAGTTTTCAAGTATCTCAAAGGGTGTTACAAGAAAGAGGGAGAAAAATTGTTCTCCTTGGTCTCTGATCTTAGGACAAGATGCAATGGTTAAATTGCAGCAAGGGAGGTTTAGCATTGGCGTGCTAAATCCAGGGTTGTGAGTTCAATCCTTAAGGGGGCCATTTAGGGATCTGGGGCAAATCTGTCAGGGATGGTACTTGGTCCTGCAATGGGGGCAGGGGACTGGACTCAATGACCTTACAAGGTCTCTTCTAGCTGTATGAAATAGGTGTATCTCCGTATATTAGATTGAACATTCAGAAAAACTTCCTCACTGCCAGGGTGGTTAAACACTGGAATAAATTGCTGGGGGGGGGTGTCTATTGTGATGAGGGCAGTAGAAACGCGCAGGGCTGACCTTTATCTCCATCATTGCAGATATTTAAGAGCAGGTGAGACAGATTCTGTCAGAAGAAATGGTGTAGATCAGGGGTAGGCAATAAAACAGCAGTGGTTCACCAGGGTTAGCTCGTGGTGGGCCGCTGCTACTATATTTACTTGGATTGGTGACTTTTTGAGGTCCCTTCCAGTTCTAGTATATTATGATCTCTTCCATGGACAGATCATGGCTAAAGCTGAGCACCCCAGAATGCTGAGCTGGGATCAGCTCAATTGAATCAAGCAGCTTTGAACAATCTGAGTATTTTATTCCTGGTCTAAAAGCTGCCCATCAGGGGGGTGGGATGTGGGAAGGTGTCCCACAGCATGGGAGGTATAATGGCATGTGGAGAAAACAGTGGGCTGGGACTCAGGAGACCCGTGTTCTATTTCTGAATCTGCCACTGGTTTGCTGGGTGACCTTTTGGGTAAGCCACATTGTGCCTCTGTGCCTTGGTTTCCCCATCTGTAAAATGGGGATTATGGCACTGACCTCCTTTGAACAAAGCTTTTGAGCTCTACTAATGAAAAAGTACTATATATGAGCTAGGTGCCATTATTGTTAGCCAGAAAGATACATATTAAGTCATGGACTGTCCAGGCCAGTGTTTCCCAAATAGTGCCCATGGAACCCTCGGGTTCCACTAAGTAAAAGTAAGGGTTCCATGAGAACCCGATCACTCCGCCTTCCCCCCCCCAGATCTGGTCTTAGGGATGGGCAGTCCTGGAGGATTAAGCTAGTAGCTGTTGGGTTTTTTTTTCTTGACATTTTTCCTCCCTCTTTTTTTTTTTTTTTTTTTTTTTTGGTCAACCAGTTTTGCCCGGCAGTTTGGTTTTTTTTAAGGGTTCCATGGCCAAATAAAATTTGGAAACAGTGCTCTAGGCAGTGCTACGTCTGTGTCCCTAGTGTCATGACTCTATTACCATCTGATGTCTCTAGTCCCTTTCATGAAGTTAGTTTCCATGGTGCATCCATGAAACCACTGCACCATGAATACATTCTTGGGGGCTTGTGGCTGGTGCATGGGTTTCAATGGGAGTCTGGGGGAGGTAGAGGACTCAAAAAGATTAACCGAGCTATTGAGTTATAAGAGGCCACAATGGCTGTTAATTATAGCTGCTCCATCTGTGAGTACATAATTGATAAACAGCATTATAAATATGTGAACTTGGCAGGTAGGATTTTTAAATAATATCCCCTCCATTGTTCTTGGTGTGTAGGTGGCTTAAATTTTTTATTTAATTTACTGTTAATTCCGCCTGGCTCCAAGCTAATCTGCTTTTTGCCTGCTGCTGCACACAAGAGAACAGTTGAGTGAGCAGAACAGTTCTGACCAGGTGGAGTTTCATTACAAGGTGATTTAGAAACTGGTTGTGAAGAAGCCAAATAGTTCATCTCTCAGCTTCCTCCTGGACCCATCTGTGCATTTGCTAAGATCTGAATAGTTCCAGGGCCAGGGGAGGCCAGTGTCATCTGAAATGAGTGGGTGAAATTGACATGGAAGGGTGAATGCAGGAGGTGTGTTGCAGCAGCAGATAATTACCATAATGAACTGGATTGAGAGCAGGATAGGAACTGCCTGGAGGCAAATACCTTGAGACCATGTTGGGGGGAAGAAATCCAATTCAGGCTTTTTGTCTTTCCCATCCCTTATTTTTGCTAGTTGACACTCTTCACCTGTAATCATGGGGGAGGAAAGCCGGGGGCTGGGCTTCCCTAATGGATTCTCATTAACAGGCCTCTGCTTGGCGCTCCCAGTGCAGCTGCAATTGTCACCCCCATGGATGCATGTCTGTTCTGATGGGGGCGGTAGAATTGCACAGGCCTGCTGGAGCAGGGCTGACGTATATCAGACTTTACGCCAGGTTACCGATTGGAGAAACATGACTTTCCCAGTCCCCCCCCCCCAACTGCCAAAGTGCTATATCAGGCTGCCCCGATTCCCAAGACATTTCCGCAGCAAGATGCTTTGGCTGCTTCTGCAGTGAGTGCTGCAAGAGTCACTGGCTGGATCGGGGCCCACGCTCCAGCCAGATATTCTGATTGATCCATTTACAAAAATTAATTAATTAATTAAATAAAAGAGGAAGTAATGAATGTTTTTTAAGCAGAACTGCATTCCCTGCAACCCAGCTATTATGTGTGATACAACAATAATATCAGAGGGGTAGCCTAGTCTGTAACAGGAAAAATTTAAAAACAACAAATAGTTTTGCAACACCTTAAAGACTAACAAAACATATAGATGGTATCGTGAGCTTTGGTGGGCACAACCCACTTCAGATAACAAACAGGAGAATACAGCATTGGATTTGTGTCACTACTGATAGCCTAGCAATACATGCAGCAGAAGAAACTAGTTACCTCCAAATACATGCTTAGGGTCCCAGAGGAGATTGTATTCTAGGTGCCTCGCCCCTCCTGCTTCTTGCATCCTGTAGCTACACTGCTTTTCTTTAGTGTTCTATCTTGAACAGAGCTAGTACTGGTATGTCTCCTCCAGCCGGAAATGACACTCCAGTGAAGACATGCCTGTAGACCTGCTTGGAGCAGTTTTAGAAGATATTGGGCTTGAAACTGAGTGATCGTCTGGCTACACTAATGCTAAGGCTGCCAGAGATGAACCAACAGTTGGAACGGTGTAAAATTCTGGGGCAAAAAAAGAGTTTTTATATAGACAAGCCTAATGGGTGCGTCTTCTCAGGGAAATAGATTCCAGCTGGGGGCTACAAAAAGCAGGTGGTTAGAGCCAATGCCCTGCAACCATGCAAAGGTAAGCGAGCTGGCTCCTGGTCAAGATGCCCATGGGACTGCTCCCACAACTCAAGATATGCCCCTAGAAGGACCTTTCCCCACTGGGACATGAGTGTGAGCAAAATGAAGGGTTTTACATGAACAAACGCTCTGGCGGACTGGGGAGAGGTACAGGTTTGCATTAGTTAATAATCCACACTAGTCTCAGAGCAACCCGTCCCAGGTGTGATTCCTGAGCTCTGTGCACAGAGAAGGAAATGTTTGATTTTTCTTATTAACACAAACTCAGAAGGCTGGTTGGCTTCCGTGTTATTGGAAAGAAGGAAACCTGCCGCTTCCCAGATGCTGTCTAAGCGTGGGTGAGTGCATCCTCTGGAGGGCTCAAACCCAAGAACATGAGAGCACCAGCTGGCAGGCATTCCAGAAAGCCAGCAGTATGCTGGTGTTTCCATAGGCACCAGGGGGCTGGTTTCCACTGCTTTGAGCTCTGTGCAATCATTTAAAGTTATGCAGAGCATGGAAGGCTGCCTCACCAGCCAAGCATAGGTCTCCAGCCACCTATTTTAAACACTTTATGTTACTTTTTCCAGGCTCTAAAACCCTCACCCTATTGCTGTAAACTAATAACTCCCCTGTGATGACCCAGTCATACTTGAAATCCAGGAGAGAGAGAGAGGGTGTGTGTGTGGGAATTGCAGCCTGGGCTTCTCACGTCCAAGTGTCCTACTGAGGCTTCTATTTGCTTCCCAGAGCCGTGAAGTTCTCTGCCAAGCTGATGGGGCAGGCAATGGCCAAGAGGGTCAAAGCGACCATCCTCTATGCCACGGAAACGGGGAAGTCCCAAGTCTATGCAAAAACCTTATGTGAAATCTTCAAGCACGCTTTTGATGCCAAGGTAGCGTACCGGCTCTCTGCCACGGAGAACAGAGCGTGGAACTGTGTAGCTTACACACACCAGGCCTAAGGCAATGATCTGCTAGGCACCCTGAATTCCCAGAGACTTTCCCAGGAATAGCAGGCCCTCAGCATCTTGCAGGATTGGGCCTGGGACTGCCTAGGAGAGAGCTGCAAATGAAGCTGCCTTCAATTTTAATGCATTGGGGAGGTCTTTTGACCCAGTTCTTCCCTCTGTTACACATTTAACCCCATGGAAGTCCATGGGATTTGGAGAGGGCCCAGGAGAGCAGAAATTGTCTCTCCCTTAAGTCTCTGGGCCCCTTCCTGTTAGCATTATCGATTGGATCTCAGTGCCAAGCTCTCTGCCAGATCCTCAGGCCACGCTCCCTGCCAGCAGAACTGCACTGATGTCAGCAGAGTGACTTTGGCCCCTCGCTCTAAAGCCTAGCCTACTGAATGGACGCACATGTCCCCATGCAAGGGGCTGCTAACAGCATCTGTCTGTCTGTCTCAGGTAATGTCCATGGACGAGTATGACATAGTCCATCTGGAGCATGAAACCCTCGTCTTGGTGGTCACCAGCACTTTCGGCAATGGAGACCCACCGGAGAATGGGGAGGTAGGAAAGACGTAAGAACTGTCCCATTATTGCACGTGGCAGTAATGGGGGAGAGTGGTAGCAACACCCCCATATAAGTCCGTTCATGACAGAGGGGGAGGATGGTGCAGTGGGCAAAGTATGTGGATGGGCATCATGAGACCCAAACCTGCCTTCCACATGCTGTGAGAACTGAAGTTCGCCTCAGTTTCCCCATATAGGGAATGGGAGAACATCTACCTAGCTCCTGGGAAGGCTGCGAGATCAATTAATTAAAAGCCGGCTCTAGATCTTATTACAGTCAGTGGAAGGATTGCCATAAATTTCAGCAAGTTGGATCAGGCCCTTAGAGACCGGCTGATATAAGGCATGATATACAGGAAATTTGCTTAGGTCAGCAGAGGTGCTTGGTACTGTACGAACCCTCAAGGCCCTGATCCTGGCCCCTATGGGCTTACAGACTAATAGATGATTTTAGTGCCAGTGCACAGTGAAGATGGCCAAAGGCCATTGGTGAAAGCAGGTGGGGTCTCTGGACCAGGATGGAGTAGCCGCACAAACTCACCCTTACATCTGGCCTGTAGAACTGACAACACTGCTTTGTCTCTCTCTCTCTCCAGAAATTCGGCTGTGCCATGATGGAAATGAGGAATCCCAACTCTCACCTGGAAGAGAGGAAGTAAGAGACTCAGACGTGAGCCCCACATCACCCGTCCCAGCAGAGCTGGCCCATCCCTGGGGAACCAGGGACCACACCACCTCCTTCCCTTGGGTTAGCTCAGTGGTTCCCAAACTTTTCAGCATCATGCCCCCTTTTTGATTTTTGAGAAACTCTCACCCCTCCCCCCAAAATAGCAGCAAAACTTGTTGTGCAAAAAGAGAAAACAAAAAAAAGGAACTGATGGGGGCTGAAAAACAGTTGTGGTCCCTTTAATTTCTGGGACCAGTGTAAAAAAAAAAAAGGTGTCGGTACTCCAGGGCTGTGTCCAGACTCAGGGGTTTTTTCGAAAAAAGTAGCCTTTTTTCGAAAAAACTTCACCTGCGTCCAGACTCAAGCCGCGTTCTTTCGAAATTAAATCGAAAGAACGCGGCTTTTCTTTCGATGGCGGTAAACCTCAATTTACGAGGAAGAACGCCTTCTTTCGAAAGTTCCTCTTTCGAAAGAAGGCGTTCTTGAATGTAAATAGGGCTTCTTCGAAAGAGAGCATCCAGTCTCACTGGATGCTTTCTTTCGAAAAAGCAAGCCGCTTTTTCGAAAGTTCAACGTGCAGTCTAGACGCTCTCTTTCGAAAGAGGCTTGCAGTCTAGACATAGCCCAGGGGAAAAGTTGTTGACCAAAATCAACCAACCAAACAAAAAAGGTTGCCCTTTTAAGAGCAAAGCAGGCATTGCCCTTTTAAGGAGGCCATTTTTAAGTCTGCCCGGGATGCTCCATCCTCTGCCTCCCCCCTCCCCCACCCCAGCCAGCCTGAGTTGCATGTGTTCCAGCAGACTCCCAAGCCAGGAAACACAGAAAATACCGAACATTTCACATGGTGTTTTCTGATTTATTTTTTTTAACCGGACAGGGACTGGGCTCTTTCTTGGAGGGGAAAGATTCGGGGGGGGGGGGGGGGGTTGCCTTGTGCCCCCCCTGGAATTTCTTCACACCCCCCAGGGGGGCGCGCCCACCAGTTTGGGAACCTATGCTGATTTAAAGTCCCAACTGAGGCTGCAAGTTAATGGCCTGAGGAGGAACTCACATGGTATCAGGAAGCTGGTCCAATGCTCTAGGTAGCGTTGTCCTTTCCCCTCTGGACCTGGCTGACGTTGCAGCTCGCAAGTGAAACTAACCTTGGTAGCTGCACACTCCTCCATGCCTGGTGGATGTCTGTCTGTCCAAGGCTATCCTCAGGACCTGTAGGGACCCCAGCAAGAAACCAGGTGGGCCCTGCTGAGGTAGGATTATGAGGCAATGTGGAATTGGGCCTTTGGTAGATCAGGGGGAGAACCAGTTCAGGAGCTGTCCTGTACCCCGACTGGAAGAACAGGATTCTGGGCAGTTGCTGGTAGGTAAAGTTGATTCCAGTGTTCGGCAGGCTGTGGGGGTTCCCATGGAGGCCTGGCTCTAAGGCAGTGTTTCCCAATTGGTGCTCCGGGGAACCCTGGGGATCCGCAAAGCGAAAGCAAGGGTTCCGTGAAGAGCCAGCACTCCCCCGCCCTCTGTTAAAGAGACAGAGCCTTTTTTTTTTTTTGCTCAATGAAACGCGGCAGGGGCCTTTTTTTTTAAGGCAACTCTAGGGGTTCCATGGCCAAATAACATTGGGAAACACTGCTCTAAGGGAACGAGACTATGCCTTCCCTAGCAATTAAATCCAATTGGAGCAAAGCCAGTCACACCTGCAGACATGCCAGTCGCTGGCCTGGGCAGGAGAGCAGGTGTAGGGAGAACCAAGCATGCTGAAGCAAGAAGAAGGATGATCCAATGAGGGTGGGGCACTAGCCTGGGGCTTCAAAGACACATGTTCAGTTCCTTGGTCTCCCACAGACATCTGGTGTGACCTTGAGCAAGTGGCTTAGTGTACGTCTATACGGCAAACAAAACTGAAAGCAGCAGCAAGTCTCAGAGCTCAAAATAGACATTCAGGCTTGACGCTGGGCTCTGAAACCTGGGAAGGGGAAAGAGACAGACATTAAGAACCATACGGGTGCTGAGATCCAGTGTCAGTGAGGACACAAGACAGACTCCTGTATCCACAAGACTGAGCTCAGAGCCCAGAGAACACGAGCTAAAGATGGGCCCGATACCAGGATGCAGCTCCTCTCACGTTTTCTGAATCTGGATCCAGACTTCACAGTTGTACCTCTCTCTAATAACATCTCTATCAGGGAGAGACCTGGCCCGGAGTCTGGTTTGTCTGCTGCCTCAGTTTCCTCTCTCAGAGCATTTATCTGCAGCTTCATAGGCTGCTTCAGTGCTTGTATGCAGGAGCTTCCATATACTGCAGCCCTGAGGCCATGTGGTCCCTTGGGTTAAGCCAGAGTTGGGGCATAGCCTGACTTCTAAGGGCTCTTTTGTCCTCTTCAGGAGTCTTTAGCCCTTTCCTGGGCTCAGCCTCCAGCCCACTTGGGCTTCTATCAGTCCCTTCTCCTTAACAGCAGGCGGTTGCAGCCACTTGTGGGTTGGCACTTGGGAGTACCCTCCCTACCTTCTATTACAGGTCCCTAGCCTTGGGACTAAACACTCAGGCTACTCAAGCCATAGCTCAAAGTGCCTTGTGTCCCTGGCACAGGACCTCTTCTTGCAATGCTGTGGACCATCAGCAAGTTCCCCATGAACTATGGGTGATCTACGAGCCAACCACAAGTGTGCAGCTATGTTTTGAACATAGTACAGTTTAAACTTCTCTGGTCTGAGGCCAGAGGTGAAAGTAAGCAAGTGCACACTGTTGTACAGCTCCAGCAGGAGCTGGCTGAGCTGTGGCAAAACCCAGCAAGGAGCTATTCAAAGAGCTGGCAGGGACTGAGGTTGCAATAGGACAGTACCTGTAACAAATTTTAAGTTACTTTCACCACTGTCTGGGACACTGTGGTCTAGCAACATCCATGGTCCAGCAGATGGACCGCAGATGTTGCTGGACCAGACAGCTCTAGGAATCTAGTGGCAGGGAATCTAGTGGCCTAGGCTGGCCCTGGGGAGTGAAACCCTGGAAGCCTACCCTTAACATTGAGACTATTTAAAAATAATAAATATTGGAGGGTTTTTTATTTGCCTTTAAGGCATAAGCGGGGCGCCGCCATTTTTAAAACCCCGCTCGTTCGAACCCCGTGCAGCGCGGCTACACGGGGCTCGAACTAGGTAGTTCGAACTAGGAAGCCTAGTTCCTACTAACACAGGGGAAACCCCCCCACATTCCTCCTCCCCCGGAGCCGACCCTCCCCCGTGGCACAGGGGAAACCCCCCTGCGTTCCTCCTCCTCCGGAGCTGACACGCCCCTCCTGTGGCACAGGGGAACCCCCCCAATGTTCCTCCTCCCCTGGGGCCGACGCCCCTCCCCTCCGCGGCACAGGGGAAACCCCCCCCCGCGTTCCTCCTCCCCTGGGACTTACCCCATCCTGGCCTCAGGGAAGCTGTGCTCCAGGTAAGGCACCAGAAAGGCAATGGGAAATGGAAGGGGCAGGGTTTGGAATTCGGTGCCCCATGAAATTTGATGCCCTAGGCGGCTGCCTAGTTTGCCTATAGACACGGGCCGCCCCTGTCTGGAGGGTGGGCGGAGAGGCAAGGCCTCCACGGACCAGATCAACTCACTTGGTGGGCTGGATCTGGCCCACAGAGGCCCTTTCCCCCAACCCAGTTTTAAGCCTAGAAGGGTCACATTTCTGAACTCTTCTTTGCAGCCATACAGGCGTCCCTGGCAGCCCTGTGGCTGGCCCAGGAGCCCTATGGTGGGAGACAGGAGAGCTCTGAGGCTGGGAGGGAAGTCTTGCTAGGTCTGCTGATGGACACCAGGAGAACCCAATGTCTGTCAGCAGCGGAAGTGAAACTGATCTCCCCTGATCCTGCAGACTCCCTTGTTGGGAACCAGTCAGATCCTAAGTGCGCCAGACCAGAGGTCCAGCCTGTAGTTAAACCAGTTTACCACTAGGTGGCAATGTTTTACAGCTTTTGCTTTTTCCAGGCAGCTCTCAGTCTGTATTGCCAACCCTTAACAATGAGATGATGTAAAAATAATAAATGTTGGTTTCTTTTTATCTGCCTTTTAGGCTTGAAGGATCACATTTCTGAACTGGTCACTTTCTTTAAAATGCTGAGCTTCTCCCATGACTCCAGATGTTGGGGCTTTAAGGGAAGAGCCTAAATATCATGAAATTCACCATAAAATCACTTTAGGTGGGCTGAAAGGCAACATTAGAGGAGCCTATCCTCAGTTTACCATAGTATTATCTAAAAACACCTGTAAGTACTATCGTCGAGCTAAGGTCATGTCCTTCGTTTTAGCTTGGGGATAGAGCAAAGTCAGTTTTCTATCATCTGATACCGGTTCTGCTACATAAGCAGGATGAGACTTGGGCAAGCCACTTAACATCTACCACAGTTAGTTACTATTTTTTTGCAAAGAGCTTTGATATCCAGGTTGCTGCAAACTAGCAGTGTTGTTATTAGTACAGCATATTCCACTTACTTGGGACATCAGCTCCCTGTGAAGTCTCTTGTGTAAACCTAATGATGATAGTGAATAGTAATGCCTGCTGCTTAGTCAGGACAGAATTAGCATCTGGCTGGTGATAAGTGGGGTTTAATCAGGTGTTAATGAGGAGAAAAGTCTTGGCTCTAATCTGTTCCTTTGGAAGTTAAGAAATGATGCTAAAGTACAGGGAATAACATTCTTGCTCAGAACAATAATGTCAATTAATTACTTGCACACTGATTGTTGTGTTACAGCCCCACAGTGGCCTGCCTGCTGTGCGTACATATACTGTGACAAATCCCTATAGAGCTCCCAATCTGCAAATCCTTATGGTTTTTAATGGCCTCTTTCCCTAATGGGGACAGCTAATGGAGCAGGACAATAGGCCATCCCAAAGGGTGCCTCCCTGCAAAGCATTTCATAGTGCTATTCACATAGCTCTCTATCTGGTTTATTGTGGCTTCTATGCTGGACTCTTGCAATACCCTACATTACAGGGTATCCTGGAAGGAGATTGTAGCTGAGTATGAGGTGGGCAACAATGCATAACTCAAGTACCTGGGTTGAGCTAAGTATCTGAGCCAACGCTGGCTGCTACTGTCGCTTACAAGTACAATTTGAGGTGTTGACACTAAGCTAGGGGGAGAGGTAGATACACTGGAGGGTAGAGATAGGGTCCAGAGTCCTCTACACAAATTGGAGGATTGGGCCAAAAGAAATCTGATGAGAGTCAACAAGAATGGGATGGAAGAATCCCAAGCATTGTTACAGGCTAGGAACTGACTAGCTAAGTAGCAGTTCAGCAGAAAAGAACCTGGGGATCCAGAAGCTGGATATGAGCCAACAGTGTGCCCTTGTAGCCAAGAAGACTAATGGCATATTATGGTGCATTAGGAGGAGCATTGCCAGCAGATCTACAGAAGGGTTTATTCCCCTTTATTCAGCATTAGTGAGATACGTCTGGAGTACTGTGTCCAGTTCTGGGCCCCCCATCACAGAAAGGATGTGGACACATTGGAGAGGGTCCAGCCGGCTTATTTAGAGCTTATTTAGTTTACAGAAGAGTGAGGGGGGATTTGATAGCAGCCTTCAACTTCCTGAAGGGAGGTTCCAGAGAGGATGGAGAGAGGCTGTTCTCAGTAGTGATGAATGGCAGAACAAGGAGTGATGGTCTTAAGTTGTGGGGAAGGGGGTGTCTAGGTTGCATATTAGGAAACACTAGTTCACTAGGAGGGTGGGAAGCACTGGGATGGATTCCCTAGGGAGGGGGTGGAATCTCCATCTCTAGAGGTTTTTAAGGCCAGGCTTGACAAAGCCCTGGCTGGGATGATTTAACTGTAGTTGGACTGGATGACCTCCTGAGGTTTCTTCCAAACCCTAATCTGAGATTCTACTATCTTTAAGGGCCTGCACAGCCTGGAACCTAGATATATGATGGGCTGTCTCTGTCCCCTCCTTCCCACAGTAAGCTCCAGAGCTGGTCTTGCTGTGAGCATGACTCATGTCAATACTAATGGCTGACTAGTGACCCTCTCTCTGGGGGAAGCCATCAGAAACCAGGGGCAGTGGCCTTCAGACCTGGAGGTGAAGAACACTTTTCTATGTGCTAAGATCAGCATTTCTGAACTCGAGAATCTAATGGCACTGGAATCCTCCATGAATGGCAATGGAATCCTTAATGAATGGCAATGGAATCCTCAATGAATGGCACTGGAATCCTCCATGAATGGCAATGGAATCCTAATCCCTGAGAAACCACTGGAAATTCTAGCCCGATAGCTTAATGTAGAGCCCAACCCTTCGCAAGGTTCTGTACCTAAGATCCCTGTAAGCTGTGCCGCTGTAGTGCTCAATGAACTAGCCTGCCCTCGAACCCGCCAAGGCCTCTAGGCTCCAGCCAGGAAACTGTCACAGGCCATACAGCTGCAACCTGGCTCTTGCCATGGCTACCTGGTCCCAATCCTGCTGAGGGGGTGGGGCTGCCCCAGCCTTGATCCAGCTGCAATAGCCTGGGCCCAAATTCAGCGTCATTCAGCCGCAGCTGCTCCAGCCCCAACCTTCATTCAGTCATGGTGGCCCCCACCCAGGCCTGACCCCCATCTGTTCATGGTGTCCTGGTCTCAGTCCCGATCCTGCAGCAGGCCCTGGTGCCCCAGCAGCCTGGCTGAGGTGCCTCGCCCAGCCTGGCCCCCATCTGGCCATTGCCCCCATCCGGTCCCGTCCCCTATGTGGCTCCAGCAGCTCAACCCCTGGGATCCACAGATGAATATGGCTCCCACATTAGAAAGGCAGGGACCCTCTGAAGGTAGGGAAGGTGGAATGGATACTGGTGTGGCTTAGGGGATACAGCATTTGCCTGGGGAGCACAGGGTGCTGCAACAAGGGAGATTTAGGTTGGGCATTAGAAAAAACTTCCTGCCTGTCAGGGTGATGAATCACTGGAATAAATTGCCCAGGGAGGTTGTGGAGTCTCCATCTGTGGAGATAATTAAGAGCAGGTTAGATAAATGTCTATCAGAGATGCTCTAGGCCAGGGGTTCCCAACCTGGGGTACGCATACCCCCAGGGGGTATGAGAAGCTTGTCAAGGCGGTACGGGGAATATTTGGTAAATAACTAGATTATCCTAACTGAATTATTCCAAAAGTAGTAGTGTTAGTGAAAAAAGTTGTGGATTCTAGAGTCTAGAATGTATTTCCTTTCATATTGAATAGGGGGGTAAGGGAAGGTTTACTAAAAGCCAAGGGGGTAACGGGAACCGAAAAAGGTTGGGAACCCTTGATGTAGAGGGTGCTGGGTCCTGCTGTGAGGGCAGGGGACTGGACTCAATGACCTCTCGAGGTCCCTTCCAGTCCTAGTGTTCTAAGATTCTGTTGAGGGCTTGCAACAGACTCTGCCTCCGGAGGCATGTAACATACACGGTCGATGGGTTGCACCCACTGTAGGGAAGAGAGCTCAGCTCCCTGCTCTGTGCACTATTAATAGCCTCCCGTGGGACAGGCAAAGAGCAGAGCCCTGAACTCAGGCTCTGCCTGGGGAGCACTACCCAAACTGTGCCCCTTTTCCCAGCACTCGATGGCCTGTCCCATCTCTGGCACTGTGACCCAGGAGCAAGAGCTGCAGCTGCCATAACACTTGCTGTCATTGCTGTTTGCAGGAGCTACAAGGTCCGTTTTAACAGTGTCTCCTCTTACTCGGATGCACGGAAGTCTTCAAGTGATGGGCCCGAGGCCAGGGACAACTTTGAGAGCACAGGGCCTCTGGCTAATGTCAGGTGAGCAGCATGGAGAGGGAGGGAGGGGTTGCTTCTCAAGGGCTCCGCCTGTCTCCATCAGCCCATAAGGGCCTCGGGGAAGGAGAGAGAAGAGAAGGGATGCTGCAGCTGATGCAAAGGGCTCCAGACAGGAGAGAGACACGAACTAGAGTCGTATGCTGATTTCCAGCAGAAAGTATTATGCCGTGGCCAACAAGAGAGGCCCATCCACAGTGCCTCAAAAGCATGACCCCCCGCTGCCAGGCAGACTGTTGAGAACCAAGGCCCAAGCCCCAAACTGGCTGATTCCTGTACTGAGTTCTGTGTGAACTCCTCTGGTGCTGTAACACCCTAACCATGGAGTCACAGGTGGTTCTCTGGGGCACTCTGATCTGCTGTGCCACTCAGGCAAGCCATGATAGATGGTCCCCTACAACCAACCATCACTGCGCTATTCAGGTTATGCCCAGTCCCAAAGGACCTGCCACTTCCCCCAGGTCAGTTACACCTTAGATCTCACATCAAAGACAGCGCATGAAGCCAATCCTCTAATAAACTGTCCACAGTTTATGAAATAGGAAAGGGAAACAGGAGTTATTTACAAGGCTAAAGCAGGTCGACTTACACACCAATAAGTTCCAAGCTTAAATTTCAAACAGTAAGAGAAGCTTCTGCAAAAAGCAAGCTCTGTATGTCCTCTTGGGCTAACCCACCCTTAAGCACTGGGGATCTTTTGGTTATGCCTACTAAGCCCTGCCTCCTAGTGCCCAAGCAGCATAAACAAAAGACAGGACTATGCAACATTGTAAAGACTAACAAGATGGTTTATTAGGTGATGAGCTTTCGTGGGCCAGACCCACTTCCTCAGATCAAATAGTGGAAGAAAATTGGCACAACCATATATACCAAAGGATACAATTTTAAAAAATGAACACACATAAAATTGACAAATCAGATTTTAGAAGAGAGGGGGAATGTGTGGGGGGGGAGTTTAGTGTCTATGAGATAATGATATTAGGGGGTGATATTTGGGGATGCTATCTTTGTAATGGGTAAGGTTGTTAGCATCTCTATTAAGGCCCATTCGTAAAGTGTCAAATTTAAGGATGAATAATAGTTCAGTTCTTCCTTGTTGGGGATTTTTATCCCCTTCCTCCCTCGTGCTTGAGCTGCACACCTAGCTGATGGGAGGAGTAGGAATTCACTGCTATGATTCCCCTTCCTGAGGAGGGAGAAAAGCAATCAGCAAAGTTTTTCATCTTCTTAAGGGTTCCACAGTAGTCAAGTAGCCGCAGGGCCTCTCCTGTTGGCCAGGATGTAACACCTTCTGCTGGAAATCAGCGTGCTACCCTGGTTGGTGTCTCCCTCCTGTCTGGTGGCATACGCAGTTGCAGAGGCTCACGATGCAAAACTCCCGAATGTGACCTTGGAATATGGGCAACAGAGGGTTACAAGTGAGATTAATGCAGACAGCAACTCACAACCACCTATCACCTAAATACCGAGGGCATTCTTACAATTCTATCAGCTGCTTTCGCAAACCTGCTGCACAGGTGAGCCAGACTGGCTCCAGCTTTGTCAGTGTTTAGTAGCAGCAAGGGGACCTGCCAGCACCACGGCTCCCTGAAGCAAAGATCTCCTCTAAGCAGCTGTGCAACAGGCCAATCACCACCAGCTCCCCGAGCTAGCCTAACTTGATGTCCCTATTATATTCCCCCCTTCTCCTGACTGACTTCCTGGGGCCATAGGAGACTAGTTACCAGGCATCGCCCCAGTCCTGCTAGGACTATTGAGCTGTGACTTGCTGTGTTGGCACATCCACATCTGTAGGAGTGTCAGCCTTGGCTCAGTGATTGACAGCCTCTCCCACCCTAGCCTCTTGCTGGCCGGATCCCACCACCCCCAGCAAGACACAGCCCGCCATGCTCCCACTGCAGTGCCAGGGAGAGGTAGTCATGGCCATTTCCTAACAGAATTGGAGAGGTGCAGTTACCTCTGTAAGGTTTCCTTCTTTGGCTTCAGACTGGGGGAGGCTGAGCCCTGATGCTCTGGTTTTGGGGAGCCAGGAGGGGTGCAGGTGGGTTTGTTTCTCTCTTTTCCTGCTAGGCCTACAGGCTGAACAAGGGCATGTGGGTGGAAGCGCTGCCTCCGCAGGTGGACGCTCCTTGCTCGGTCTCCACCGGCGACGTCAGGCAGCTGCAGCTCTCTGGTCTGCTTGCAGGTTCTCGGTGTTCGGCCTGGGATCGCGAGCCTACCCCCACTTCTGCGCCTTCGCTCGTGCTGTCGACACCCTCCTGGAGGAGCTGGGAGGGGAGCGCATCCTCCGCATGGGGGAGGGGGATGAGCTCTGTGGCCAGGAAGAGTCTTTCAGGACCTGGGCCAAAAAGGTCTTCAAGGTAGTCTGCTTCCCATGTCTTTAGAAAGGGGGCTGGGGATTGGGAGGGGAGAGGAGAGGAGAAAGAGCCCAGGAAGCTGCCAGTGGGCAAATCCTCTCTTAGTTAAAATTGGACCCTGGCACAATGCAAGTCTTTCGGAGTTCATGTCTTTAGCAGCCTTGCTCTTTGTGAGGGGCAAAGATTCAGAGCAAACAAAGCAGAGACTTAGACCTGGCTCCTCAGGGCGTCTGCCTGTGTGCACCCCTGCTCTCAGGGAACCAGGCAGGTCACGGTGGCCCAGCTGGCCTGGTTCAGGCAGCACTGAATGTGTCTAGGAACCCTGCGAGAGACCTAGAGCAGAGCTTAGGGTAACCTGGAGCCTTCTCACCAGGCTAGGTTGCTTTCATGGTTTGGATGTGGCACTTATGTGGCTTCTAGAAGTTGGCTCTTGCTGAACAGTGACCAGCCCAGTATTCTGGGTTTTAGTTCAGCCACATATAAAGAGAGGTGGGGTCCTTTGCTATAGAGGGGTGTGAATCCAGTATTATCAGCCCTGCCGGTTCAAAAATCATGTCAGGCAAAAAACAAATTGGAGACACTTTAACAGTGCAGGTTGAACCTCTCTAGTCTGGTGCCCTCTGGTCTGGCAACATCCATGGTCCGGCATGATTTTAGTTAGCTAGATGTCCACTTATTTTGGGTGTGGCCAAGTTTCCTATGTTTTCAAATACAGTAGACTTCTGATAATTCGGAACCTATGGGACCTAGGTGGTGCCGGATTATCAGATATGCCGGACTATCAGGAGGTACTATAAACTGGTTATATATATACTGTATACATTATATAGGGATATATAAAGTGTTCTTAACCCTTTGTATTGTACATACTGTATACAGTATACTGTAATGTTTTCGGTTTTTTAAGCCTTTTTTACCCTTTTTGCGCAGTTCAGCTGCTGCCGCTGTTACCTTGTAACTCATTGTTTGCCGAAGCTCACTCACTAGGTTCTTGCCATTTTGATGCCGGACTATCAGGAGTGCCGGACTATTGGATGCCGGACTACTGAAGTTTTACTGTAGTTTATTTACAGCCACCAGCCCTGGCTCTCCATATTCTGTGCTGTTATTTAGCTCTAATTTACCATTCAATGTCTTCTCAGAGCCCAGTAAGCAGTGGAAGTGTTGGTAATGCTGCTAGGCAATATTGACCGTTTGTGGTTCAGCAAATTCTTTGATTCGGCACCGGACAGGTCCCGAGGCTCCCTGAGTAGAGAGGTTCAATCTGTAGTCAGAGCTGAGTTCAATTTATTGGCCTGCTGGTTCTTGAGCCATTAGTGGTCACAATTTTAAGCTTTCTTCCATGCCAGGAGGACCAGGAATTTACACCTCTTATTTTTGTATTAAAGTTGTTATTTTCAAATAATATTCTGACTCCAGGACCTGGGGCATTAAAGAGAAACTTCAGATCTCATGAGATTTGCAGTCAGATCATGAGAGCCGGCAAGAGTGGGGGGGGCGTGGAATCTGGACCCCTTCAATCACAGAAGGTGGGGGGAAGCAAGGCTGTGGTCTGGCGCAGTACAAAAGAAGGAGCCATTTCAGATTCCAAACACCCCAAACTCAAGGGTGGGGGGAGATAAAAACTGGGCTTCTGGTTTGAGCCCATCTGCAGCCAAGTTGGTGGAATGTGTGTGTGGGGGGGGGGGAGTTCTAGGGAATATTCCTGTGTGTGTGTGTGTGTGTGTGTGTGCGTGTGTGTGTGACAGACACAGACATTGACGGGAGATTGCCCATGCACCACAGGCAGAATATACCTCTGAGATGTCCCGGGGCAGCTTGCCCAGCCTCCTGTGTTATGCTTGACACTGTCCCCTCCGCCTTCCCTTCCATAAGCATGTAGTAGTCAGGGGGCTGGTGGTGGCCCCTCCAAGGAGCCAGGCTGGGCTGGAGGCCTGGGCGAGCTGGAGGGTTCCCTGACAACCAGGTGTGTGCTGCAGGCAGCGTGCGACGTGTTCTGCGTGGGAGACGACGTGAACATTGAGAAGGCCAACAACTCCCTCATCAGCAACGACCGGAGCTGGAAAAGGAGCAAGTTCCGCCTGACCTATGTGGCTGAGGCCCCTGAGCTCACCCAAGGTACGGACGCTTGTCGCTGCAACTGGGCAGACCCTGGGGAAGATGACAATCTTTGGGGCTTACCTGTAGCGAGGGAACAGGTCTCCCTGGGCAGAGACCTGCTGAGACCCTCTCATTCCTCTCTGCGGGTATTCGACTCTCTCTTGTCCGTTTCTCACCCTCCCTCAACCTTGTCCTGTTTCTCTGCTTTCCCTGCTCCCTCTGTTCTCTCCCTCCTTCCCCCTCACCTCCCTCCCTCTGGTTCCCTTCTGCTCACTGCTCCTCCCATACCCTTCACCCCATGGCTAACCTACCGCTAGAGAGAAAACTCCCCCTTGTCCCCACCCCTCATTCCACTTCCAGGGGCCCAGTCTAGCACACGGTGATCCGAGAGGAGAATTCCGTTGAAGCTTTGTCCAGTTTTGCCTCTTTGCAGTCCTTCCTCCCCCCACCAAGTCCCACTCAGGATAGGAAGCCAATGCGCTGCTGGAGGAAGGTGTAGGGCCAGTGTCTGTGCCAGGGCAGTGGAAAGCTGGGGCAGCACTGAATGTCCAGGAGCATTCTAAGCTACCTATGTAAAACCTTCCCTCCTCTGGCATAGCCCAGGGTGAATGCACTGAAACACAGCTCCTGCAGCTGGTGGATGTAGCCCTGTCTCCTGAGTTGTGATGCCAGCTGCCAGCGAGATGAGATAGGTGGTGGTATAGTAGGCATGCAGCTGGTGGTGGTGGGTGTTTCTCAGTCCCTCAGTTACTGGCCTGCTGACAGCAGGGAGCTGCTGCAATCATTCGTTCCTCTCACATGGCCCTGAAGGTGTGGATCAGGAGGGCCCAAGCCAGCACACCCTGGACTCACTCAGCTGATGCAGGCCAGACCATGTGCTGAAGTGCCAAAGTTGGTGATGCCCAGCCACACCCAAGGGGCGGGGTTGTGGGCAGCCTGTCCTGGCCATTCTCGGACACATTCCTTTGATTGAATCGTCTCATCCACAGGTCTGTACAGCATTCACAAAAAGCGAGTGTATGCTGCCCGGCTGCTCATGCGCCAGAATCTGCAGAGCCCAAAATCCAGGTAGGAGTGGTGGCAGCCATACATCTCGCCCTTATACGCATGACACTCATGCTCACTGCACTTGTGCATTCACGTGTCACACACACACACAGTCTGCACTTGTGCATTCACATGTCACACACACACACAGTCTGCACTTGTGCATTCACATGACATGCACACTCACAGTCTGCACTTGTACATTCACATGACATGCACTCACAATCTGCACTTGTGCATTCACATGGCACACACACACCCAACACTTTAAATGTTTTAATTCCAACCAATGCTGATACCAATCAGCCAGCCTAGGCCTCAAGTGTGCCGTGTTATAAACAGTTGTTCTAACTTAGTGCTGAATGTTTCCTAGCTAGCATCTAATGCAGTGAATCCTCTACGGGTATCTCAGGCAGGCTCCTGTCTGTGAAGAACTCCCCACAGTATCCCCAGCAGTAAGGAGTCTGATTATGCTTCACCTTTGCTATGTTGCTTGGAGGAGTCCTCCCGCTGACAGAGTGCTATCTACACCAGCAGTTCGACCGGTACAACTGTGTGTGCCCCACCCCCAGAGCAATGTGGTTATACTGAAACGTGTAATGGAGACCTGGCCGCACTTACACACATGCTTTAAGACAGTAGGGCCAGGTGGAGTTTCAGTGGAGTTTCTCCTGATTTACACCTGTGACCCATTGTTCTGATGTGCTGGACCAAAACAGTACACAGGATTCTGCTGCTAGGGCTGCAGTAGCTCACGAACTAACTGGGTTCCGTGAGCTGTTCCTGATGACCTCAGCAATCATAGAATCCCAGGGCTGGAAGAGATCTCAGGAGCCATCGAGTCCAGCCCTCTGCCCAAGGCAGGACCAATCCCAACTAAATCAACCCAGCCAGGGCTTTGTCAAGCCGGGACTTAAAAACCTCTATGGATGGAGATTCCACCACCTCCCTAGGTAACCCATCCCAGTGCTTCACCACCCTCCTAGGGAAATAGTTTTTCCTAATATCCAACCTAGACCTGCCCCACTGCAACTTCAGACCATTACTCCTTGTTCTGCCATCTGTTACCACTGAGAACAGCCTCTCTCCATCCTCTTTGGAACCCCCCTTCAGGAAGTTAAAGGCTGCTATCAAATCCCCCCTCACTCTTCTCTTTTTTGCAGACTAAATAAGCAGAAATCCCTCAGCCTCTGCTCATAAGTCATGTGCTCCAGCTCCCTAATCATTTTGGTTGCCCTCCATTGGACTTTTTCCTATGCGACCACATCCTTTCTGAAATGGGGGGCACAGAATTGGACGCAATACTCCAGATGTGACCTCACCAAAGCCGAATAAAGGGGAATAATCCCTTCTCTAGATCTGCTGGCAATGCTCCTCCTAATGCACCCCAATATGCCATTAGCCTTCTTGGCTACAAGGGCACACTGTAGACTCATATCCAGCTTCTCATCCACTGTAACCCCCAGGTCTTTTTCTGCCAAACTGCTGTTTACCCAGTCAGTCCCTAGCCTGTAGTAGTGCTTGGGATTCTTCCATCCCAAGTGCAGGACTCTGCACTTGTCCTTGTTCAACCTCATCAGATTTCTTTTGGCCCAAATCCTCCAATTTATCTAGGTCACTCTGGACCCTATCCCTGCCTTCCAACGTGTCTACCTCTCCCCCTAGCTTAGCGTCATCGGCAAACTTGCTGAGGGTGTAACCCATCCCCTCATTCAGGTCATTGATAAAAATGTTGAATGCTAGTGCAGAGAAAGGGACAGTGTCTGTGCTGCATTCATGGCAGGGCAGTGATATGATAGTTCCATGTAGGCAACACTGGGCCAGCGAGTTTGGCTTTCCAAGCTGTATGCAGAAGGATGGCTAGCGATGAAGAACACCACCATGTCAGAGTGGGGCGGGTGACTAGGTGTGAACAGAGGACAGCTTCTTCCCTAAGCTCTCGTTCTTGTTTCCCTTTTGTTGGTTCAAACATGAGATCATCTGGGCAGACACACTGGGCTGCTCCTGCGCCTTAGAAAAACCCACTCAAAGAGACAACTACCGGAACTGGGACCCACTAGCTGGGGGCTTACAGGTGTCCAGTGGGCTCCTCATGGGGTCAGGATTGTTTTGTTTTTCACCCTCCTCCCTGCAGTCGGTCAACGATTTTCCTGCGACTTCACACCAATGGGCAACAGGAGCTGCGCTACCTGCCTGGAGACCACCTGGGAGTGTTCCCAGGCAACCACGAGGACTTGGTCAATGCTCTGATCGAAAGACTCGAGGATGCACCTCCAACCAACCAGCTGGTGAAGGTGGAGCTCTTGGAGGAAAGGAGCACAGCTTTAGGTAAGGAGGGCCAGCGCAGACACCCTCACTGGGGCCAGCTGGACCCCGTTACCCCCACCCCTCCCCACAGAGTCTCTGGGTGCTCCATGGATCCTG
Organism: Pelodiscus sinensis; assembly: GCF_052426305.1. Lineage (NCBI taxonomy): Eukaryota > Metazoa > Chordata > Testudines > Trionychidae > Pelodiscus > Pelodiscus sinensis. The sequence continues at coordinate 9,056,231 of NC_143085.1, forward strand.
GTGGGGAGAGGTTTGGACCCATTCCCTGGTGCGTTCCCATAAGGACTGTAGGGTTTGGAGCTCTGGTTTTAGCTTCCCTGTCATGAGAGAGGGTACCCAGCTGCGCAGCATTTTGGGACTGTGGAGTGCTCAAAGCAATGTGTCACAGAACAACAGGGCTGTAGGGGAGCGTTTTCTGCTCCTTCTGGCAAGCTGAAACCTCTTCAGGTCCATGGAAAGTCGAGTTAAATGGTGTTTGATGCAGAGCGTTGAGCTCTTGAGTACTGGACAGTCTATGGGCCTGACACTGCATTGTCCAACACTAAACGGGTGGCAAATGCTCTTCTCACTCCACCCCCCCGGAGCGATACAAGAGTGGAAGAACCAGCCGTGGTATCATGAATGTGGCTGATCGTACAACATAAGGTCATTGGGAGCACCAGATTGTGCCAGATTCTTCTTTCTAGCCCTTCCTCGTTCATTGTCTCACGCTGGAGTCCAAGCCTCCATTGTCCAAAGTGCGCTGGCAAACTCAGCCAGCAATGGATTCTCTCCCATCAGGTGTCATCAGTAACTGGACGGATGAGAACCGCATACCACCCTGCACCATCTTCCAGGCATTTAAGTGCTACCTGGACATCACCACGCCTCCCACCCCTCTGCTGCTACAGCAGTTTGCCTTACTGGCCACCAGTGACAAGGAGAAGAAACGTCTGCAGGTCCTCAGCAAGGTAAATCTGTAGGTCCAGTTGGCAGCCTCTTTCTAGTGTAGGAGGCTTGCATGCCCCACACTCCTGCTTAACCTTAGTGGTTGGTAAGTTTCCCTCTTGATGAACTCTCCACCTCTGTATCTACCTCCTGGATGTCTTAGGATGAATCTGGCTGAGGAAAGCAGCTTGTCTATGTAAACAGCTGTCAGTGACTTGCCTTCTCAAATCCTGGAACCGGATTCCAATAGAAATGCGGCCTGTGGAAATTACATGTCACCAAGACACATTATTCCATCCTGACCAGAGAGGTCTCCCCCGGTGGCTCCTTACCGAGGGCTACTGACACACTTAAATGGGCCAGTGTCTTTCCACTGATGTAGCTCACCTTAGCATGCTTTATGTTCAGTGAATTTAACCGGATGGCTCCACAAAGGAGGGCTCTGGAGTAAAGTGACTTGCCCAGGATCATGCAGGGAGTCTGTGGCGGAGCTGGAGACTGAATGTACGGCTCTTGATTTCCTGTCCCCTGATCTCTCAACCCTGCAATCAATGTAGGGTGTCTTGCACCTCTCCTGCTGTGTCTGTGTAGGAGAATCTCTCAGCCTGGGGCTCCCTTGTGATTGTGTCTAATAATGGGAGAAGTTCGGAATCCACTGGAGGCTTTGTCAGGAAGGTTTGAGGCCTGAGGAGCAGTCTCTAGAATGAGTGGCAATCAGGACCAGAGCAGACCTGGGTGCCCTTAAGCCCTGGGATCTCCTGCTAGAGCTCTCCTTTGTCTGCTGCATCCTGCCATGGGACTCTCGTGGTGCAGTGCTTCTGGCCTAGAACAAGAGCTCACTCGTCCTTTCCCTCCCTCGCTTCAGGGCTTGCAGGAGTATGAGGAATGGAAATGGTCCAAAAACCCCACCATAGTGGAGGTGCTGGAGGAGTTCCCATCCGTGCAGATGCCTTCCACCCTGCTGCTCACCCAGCTGCCTCTGCTGCAGCCTCGCTATTACTCCATCAGCTCCTCTCCCGACATGTCCCTGGACGAGGTGCACCTCACCGTGGCTGTGCTCTCCTACCGCACTCGAGGTACCGTGCTAGCTCCTGGTTTGCGCTTCAGCAACTGGCCCTGGGCAGTACTGAGATGGGGCCCTTGTCTCCACGTGCATTGTGGGTAGTGGCCATGAACCTATGGGGTTGTGTGTCTGTTTGGGGATGGGGACTCACCTATTCATGTGGGATCTCCTCCAGGGTGGGATGGAGGGAGCAGCATCCAGATTCAGCAGCTGAAGCTGGGGGCTCTCATGCTTTTCCAGGACACTCTGCACTATTAGAGTTGCCACTACTGACAGAAGCTGTTCTGGGAGATTTTTCCCTCTCTCCCCAATATGACGTAATGTCATTTTCTTCAGAGTTCCATTTCAAATCTCCAGGATTGCGCTCAATAGTCCCTGGGAGATTGACGCCAGTTCTGGGAAACTCCAGGCCCGTCCTGGAGGCTTGACAACCCTGTGCATGATGCAGCACAAAGGCAGAACGTGCTTGTTTCGGCTGCCTCACACCAGTGGGTGTTGGGGAGATGAGATTCCAGCTCTGCCTCCCCCGAAGATGGCAGCCATGTGTCTCTCCTGCCTCCCACTCCTGGGAAACGCAAAGAAATGCTGAATATTCTTCTTCCACGTGGCACTGCCTAGCACTGATCTGGCCTGTGCAGTCATCTTCTCAAGGCACATGGGAGGAGGGAGGGGGAGAAGGTGCCTAATTTATAACTCCCCCCCACCCCCAAAGGAGCCCATGGCCAAGGTTTCTTGGAAAACTCTCCCCCAGCTGGAGACAGTTCTGGACAGTCCCATTCAGCACTGGGCAAGGGGAGTGTCTAGGGCCACAACATAATCACAAACTCCCCTTCTGCAGCCAATGGCATCTCCCTGATGTTAGCCTGGGAGAAGCCAGCCCTCTATGAGTGCTGCAGTGACCCAGCCTGCCCAGAATGAGAGCATCCTGCTGAGCAGAATTGGCCCCAGGGACCACTCTGTGCTGGCTGTTCTGACTCTGAATCCCAAGTTGGCTGCTGCTGATGACGATGTCGCGGCAAGGATGGGGGGAGGTTTGGCAGAGTGATCCGTTGGGCACAGAGAGATAAACAGGGTGTTCTGCACTGATCCATTCAGCAGAGCTGGGGCAGGGTACAAACCCCCTCTTCCTTTCCTCTCCTAGATGGGGAAGGACCGATACACCACGGGGTCTGTTCCTCTTGGTTTAACCGGATACAGACAGATGAAATTGTGCCCTGTTTTGTAAGAGGGTGAGTGTCATGTTCACTGCATGTGGAGTCCTGGAGAGCCAGGAAGAGTTTGGAAGGGAGGGGACACACTTTGACCCCAAAAGCCCACTCCAAGACTGATCAACAGCAGAGAGCACCCAAATCTCTGTCTCTAGCCCATCATGTGCACCCACTGCACAAGTGGGATGTCTATGAATGAGCTGCCTCATCACCCTGACCAGGGGGAGAACTAATGACCTGCAGAGCAGTCTGCAAGAGCAGGGTGTGGTGCCCAATGCCCCTGTACAGCCAGGAGCACAGAAGAGAGTGGAGTGTGGGCTGCAGATGGGACCATTACAATGTGCTCTGCTTAGAAGTTCTGTGCAAAAGTGCCACTTTTCCCCACTGCCTTCTGCACTCAAACTTCTGCTCCTGCATGTCTGAGCTACATTTCTACTCCCACGAGGATTGCATTGACCCAGCTTTAGCCTTGTCCCATTACAGTCGTGTCGAGGGGCGACCTATTCTTGGAGGCTCCTTGAGTCAAATCCCCTTCACTAGGGGTATCATGGCCTAATGGCTGGAGTCTACCCACAAGTCCTGTTACTAGGGGTAATACAGCCCAACAGTCAAGTTCGTATGCAAGTTCCCTTTCTTAGGGGTAATAGGGCCTAGGGGCCACAGTCCATACATGAATCCCCTTTACTAGGGGTAATATGGCCTAGCAGCCAGAGTCCATACACGAGTCCCCTTTACTAGGGGTAATACTACCTAGCAGCTAGAGTCCAACCACAAGACTCCTCTAATAGGAGTAATGCTGCCCAGAGGCCTGTAGAAAAACTTCACCCACATGGGCTAGCTAAGGAGGAAGTAGGGGGACCCAGGTCCTCCGTCTCCACTAGGTTCCGGCTCTATTGACAGTGGCACAGGCCATTTCCCGCTCCGCACCCTGAGCACCCGGAGAACAGTTCCCCACCCTGGGCTACTTCCTACTGTTCCCTGGCAACTGCTGTCTCCGTAGTCTTTCTGGTTCTGGGGCTCCTCTGGTAGTTCCTATTGGTCTGGCTGCTGCTGTGTGGCCCAGCTTCGCTGCTGCTTCTTCCATCACTGGAGCTCTTGCAGCACCTCCTTCCCCTTCAGCGGTCCGCCCTGACTAAGCTTCTCCAGAGGGTTTTGTAGTCTATCTCCAGTGGGACCATGCCCAGTAGGGCTGTGGGGGTGGGGCTTTCTCAGCTGGTTAGGCCACGGCAATTCCCTTAGCTTCGCTGTGGGGCTGGTACACCCTGTCACAAGGCATCACTAACTTTGTAACTTGTTTACCCAGAGCACCTGGGTTCCACATGCCACAAGATCCCCAGGTTCCCTGCATCCTGATTGGCCCAGGTACAGGAATCGCCCCCTTCCGGAGCTTCTGGCAGCAACGGTTCTTTGAAATAGAGCACAAAGGTGGGTCTGAGGTCTTGAGCCTTGGGTAAGTAACAGGGCGAGTGAGTGACACCTCAGCGAACTCAAGTGTAATGCACTGACTGAGTACATGTGATCACATTGCTCTCTGGTGGCTGGAGCTGGTGAGGGCTGGAGCCTAAAACTTGCCATTAATCAACTTAGCTCCAATGATTGGCACTTGTATGTTCAGTGCTAGAGGGGTCAGGCTGAGTCACAAGATGACTGCTGAAGTGCGTGCATATGTATAGCCATGGCTGTGTTTTGCTGACTATGAGGTGAACTCACAGAGAGCAGGTTCAATGTTTTTTTCCACTGGCCTTTTTCCGAGACGTATTTCATTATTTTTTTCCTTTAGATAATACTTCATGCCTTTTTGTCCTACGTTTTTCAATGGAGAATCAAAACATTTTGGTTTAAAGATGATTTTTATTGCAAAAACAAACAAATGATTTAAAAAAAAATCTCCCACAAAAATAACTACCTTGTTTTATACCGCACTATTATTTGGGACCCTGGATCTCTGTGTACAACTCTGAGTGGTTACACAATCTCCCCAAGTATCTCCTCTCTCACTCTCTATCTTTCCTCCTCTGCCATCTGCTGTCCCAAGGAACAGAACGATGTAGCTAAAATAGCCTCCCTCAGAGTGCATAGAATGGCTGCTAGCAGGCAAAGAGGAAATCTAAGCAGAGCATGTGTCCATTCTGTGCAGGAGGGTGTGTGTGAAATTGGGCTTGGGAAACGGGGTGCACATGATGACTATGACTCACTGCTCTCCCACCTGTGTCTGCTGCAGCACTCAAGCCCTGCCCGATGATTCTGGTCTTTGGGTGCCGACAGTCCAAGATTGACCACATTTACAAAGAGGAGACTCTCCTAGCCAAAAACAAAGGCATCTTCAAAGAGCTGTACACAGCCTATTCCCGGGAACCAGACAAACCAAAGGTAACTCCAGGCCAGCGCCCTGCTCTGTCACCTGTGGGCATGGAGACGCCGTGACCAATCTAAAGCAGATGGCGAGCAGAGCTCCAGCACCCCTATGAGGTGTGGATTCCCCCAGCAGCCCCATAGGGAAAGTGTCAGGCCTCTGATGTGGTCACCTGGGGGGATTTGCCAGCACTCATTTGAGAATGTGTTCTTGGCTCAAATTTTTAACAGCTACACGGGCCAACGAATCCTCCATTGAAGGATCCACAAGTCACTTCTGGCTGTGAAAAAAAATACGCTGGTGCTAGCCAAGTATTGACCCCAGGGCCTTGGAGGCGTCCCATTGGGTCTTTGACTTCCCCCCGCAGGTTCTGTCATGCTACCAGCCTGATTTCCAGCTGTGGAATTCCACTGACTTCGCTTAGAATGTCTGGAGCGTAGCTCCTGCAAACATGCATGCTCTGGCTGTCCTCAGTCCCCATCCAAAACCGTCGTGCAGCATTGCTGCGTTGGGGTTAAATGGCTGCCGTGTCCCACCCCACTGGATGACTGGGTGAAGTGAATCCTGTGTACACAGCTGGGCTGTGCCTTTGGGGAGCTGTGGGTGACAGGCACTGTGCAATGTCCGTTCTTTTCCCCTCCCACCCAGAAATATGTGCAGGACGTGCTGCAGGAGCAGCTGGCGCAGTCAGTGTACAAGGCGCTGAAGGAGCAGGGAGGCCACATCTATGTTTGTGGCGACGTCACCATGGCAGGAGATGTCTTCAAAGCCATTCAGCGCATCGTCAAGCAACAGGGGCAGCTGTCTGTGGAGCAGGCTGGTGCTTTCATCAGCAAGCTGAGGGTGAGTAGCAGCTCCCCAGCATGCTGCAGGGATCAGTGAAAGCTTGTGCCAAGGCAAGGGCTTTGGGCTCTCCTACACAATCGCTGCAGATTGGAGCATTGTGTCCATGACCTCTGGGAGTGTCACAGGCACCATCCCCGCTGGCCTCCTGACCTGACTTCTGGTCTTCCCTCCCAGGCTCCTCACTTGCCAAAGGAGCTGGGTGGTGGGTGAGCTAGTAGAGAACTAGGCTGAGGCTGCCAAATTCCCTTTCTCATGTGACCTCAGGCTCAGGGCCGGATTAAGGAGAGGGCTAGCTGGGCAGCTGCCCGGGGTGCCAACCTATGGGGGGGGCGCCTGATTGAAGTGGTAATGGGTGCTGGATCAGGCACCCCCCGATAGGTTGCTGTCTGGGCACGGGCCACATGTGCTGTGTTCCTGGGGGCGGGGCCGCACTTGCGCCACGTGCCTGGGGGTGCGGCACCCCATACACATCAATCAGGTGCTGTGCACCCGGGGCAGGCCGCTGCCCAGGGTGCAAGAATGGCTCAGGCCGGCCCTGCTCAGGCTGTGCCATCTAGCTCCCTGTCTTCAATTTTGTAAGTCGGCAGAACGGTTCTTGCTGAAGCCAGCCGGCAGTGTATCTGGGGGAGCAAGTCTGTGTGAAGGACGAGTTCCTGGAGGAATTCTTGAGGGCAGCTTCTCAGGGAGCGCCATTTCAGCAGCTTAACCTGTTAGCCTTGTCCACATTTGCACATCATACATTGCTGGCCTACTACTGGTGCAGCTCCAATGCCAGTGACATGCCATCCCAAGCTCCTATTCCAGGTCTTTTTGCAATGCTGACTTTATCCAGGATATGCCTCTGGGACATTAGCAATGCCCAGCCAGCTACTAGCCTGTACCCACCATGCACATTGCTTAACTATCCAAAAACTGGCTATTGCATCCTCACTGTAATAAACAAATATGACAAATCTATGTCCACCTGGCACCTTCATGGATGTCACTTCCTCATGCAATGGCCATGCAGATCCTACTGCTGCACAGACACAGACCTTTAGCATTTGAGCTACCAAGGAAGTTATTAGCAATATAAGCCTATGACATACAGATAGGCAGTTTCAATTCCATTCAGTGAAGGGCACTGGTTGACTTGCAGTCTAGTCTGTTCACGATGGCAGTGTTCCTTCCAGGCTGCAGTACAACCCCCAGTTCCCCTGGGCTTCCTTTCTCTATTTTTTTGAACCTTAAGGTATGAACTATGTAGCTGAAGAAGCTATGCAGTGAACACTGGACAGAGTGTCAAGAGACCCAGACTCTGTTCATGGCTCTGCCCCCTGACTTACTGGATGATCTTGGGGAAGTCACTTCCCAGCTCTGTGCCTCAGTTTCCCCATGTAGGCTTTTTCTTTCTTGCTGATTTGGTATAGGGTAGGTACTGTCTTACACTATGTTTGCATAGTACCCAGCAAAATAGGATCCCATCTCAGCTACCTGGGACATCCCTACCGATAGGCAAAACATGCAGCCATGTAGGGCAGCACAAAATTTGGGGCACCAAATTGCCCCACATTTCATAGTGCCCTATGCAGCTATGTGTTCCAGTCATCAAGCAGCCCCTTTCCCTGCCTCAGTGCCAGTCCAGCTGCCCCCCAACCACATACCTCAGTCACCCACCCCCAACTCAGCATTCAGCCTTTGCTCACCAAGCAGAGGCAAGTGGCCCTCACAGGCTGGAGGACCAAGCAGGGGTAGCTGCACAGCGAGCAGTTAGAGAGAAGCGACACTTTCCCCTTAAAAGTGCTCTTCTCTTCTGCTGACTTTGTGGCTGCCTGTTGTTCCTCTTGCTGTGCTCCCTCCTGGCCCTGCGCCAGGTTGCCAATTCTCCCCTACAGGATGGGCCAGACCGATTTGACTGGTCCAGGAGAGTTGGTAACCCTTTTCCCCCACATCTTCAGCACCCCCGGGGGGGACTAGTGCTTAGTTGCCTAGAGCACCAGCATCTATAGGTGCTACAACATGGAAGGGCAATAATCTTTTATGAGGGCCACTCCAAGATTTTGGAGTGGTTGAGGGCTGCACTCTTTCATGATATTAATGGAAGAGGTATGGAGGTTGGGTGCAGCAGGGATCTTGGAGGGGGGAGGGATTTGGAGTGTAGGAGGAAGAGCGGGGTCTAGGAGGGAGTTTTGGGTGAAGGAGGCAATTTTGACCTAGGGTAGGGATCTGGGGTGCAGGATTTTGGAATGTTACCTAGGGCAGGAAGGGGTTATGACCAAGGGCAAGGGATGGGTTTAGGGGTTCGGTTTGTGACCTAGGGGAGGAGACTGGGTGCAGGAGATTGGAGTGCTAGATCTGGGAGAGGGTATGGGTACGTGTGGAGTAACAGGGCAGGAGTTGGGGGCAAAGGGTTGTGGACGGGAGGGACTGGGGTGCTAGAGGCAGGCTCTGGCCAGGAGTCTTACCAGCCAGCAGCCCAATCAGCCTGCCTGCCTGCAGAGCTTAAAATGTTTCTCAGCCATCCAGCCTGGCTGCCTCCCACACACACAGAGGCTGCACGGCCATGTGCTTGTGTGAATAACTGAGCTGGAGGGACGGGGGTGGGGAGCGTGGTGCTCCATGTGCTGCTTGTTATTCAAACAGGCAGCTCTCATTGGCCAGTTTCTGGCCAGAAACCGGCCAATGGGATTGTACTGGGGGCAGGAGTTATGCCTGAAGCCTTCCCCCCACCCCTCTTGGCTCACAGTTTTTAAAGAGAAACGGCCTTGCAGTCACTTTTATGAGTGGTCTGCAGGGCAAGTTGGGAAGTCTGCCTGGAGCTCCCCATGGTGCCCGTGGGATGGATCCAATAGTTTGACAGGCCAGATCCAGCCCTCGGGCCATATTTTGCCTAGGCCTATGCTACAGAATTGTGACTATGCCTTTCTCCTGGTGCCATGCCTCTTCTGTCATTGGTTTCAGGATGACAACCGCTACCATGAGGATATTTTTGGCGTCACCTTGCGTACATATGAAGTGACTAACCGCCTTAGATCTGAGTCAATTGCATTCATTGAGGAAAGCAAAAAAGACGCGGATGAGTGAGTTGATGTGCTTATTTTAACCTGAACAATTGTTTCTTAAATGCAGGTGGGTTGTGGAATAAAACTCAGAAGGATCCTTTTATTTATTTGCATGGATGGAGCTTGTAATAACAGTGACAGGAACGTGTGTCTGATTGGAAAGGCAGAAACGTATAAAGCTGCACTCTGGTTTCTTTGAGAGAATGATCATCTTAATGGGTCAAATCCCTTCCTGGCATAACTATTGCTTCCCAAAGGAATTGCGCCAAGATGGAGCTGACCCATTTCATCCACTACCCCAGCCTTTTCCATACCACAAGCCCCTGGGACAACAGGCGCAATGAAGCATGAGTGGGCAGTCATAACTTGGAGCTGGCTGAAAGTTTCCCAGTGGAGTGAAATTCAGTGGGAACATGCCAATTTGATAGAATTGACTCGTTCTGTCACAGTGTGTCAATGTTGTCAGTGGAAACCAAGCTGGCCACTTGTCAGACTCCCTGAGACCTATGGCTCTGCAGAGCACACCTGGTCGTGGTAGGGGCAAACTTGCTGGCTACCCAGGGAGCTAGGCAGCCAGAGGAGCTAACTGAAGACCTGACCCTGCTCACACTAAAATCAAATGGCAGAATACACATTAGAATCCAAGGTGTCTTTCCTGGCCTCATGTTGACTCCCAGCTAACTGTACTGGTTCAGCAGTGACCCTGATTAACTTGAATGACTCAGAGTCAGCACTTGGCATCAGCCCATGCCCCAGGCAGGCTAATGGCCAGATCTGCTCATTGCATTTAAACCAGGCGATGGGCAACTTAAGGCTCAGGTGCCAGATGTGGCCCCCGGCTTCCCTAGATCTGGCCCCTGAGGCTCGCCCCCAGCATCAGAGATCCTGTGCTGATGCTCCAGCCCCCTCCCACTGTCTCCCTGTGGGGCTGGAACACACAAAATCTACTAGGCTGAGCCCCCCTGTAGGCTCTGGTGTGTGAGGAGATTGGGGGGAGTGTCTCTTCCTCAGTCGGGGACCCCCTCTCTGAGGGTTTGTTGGGGTTTTTTGTTTTTTTGTTTGTTTTGTTTTTTGCTTCTCACTTGTGTGTGGCCTCCAACTGATTTTTCTGTGGGTCAGTGGCCCCACCCCTAGTTTAAACACTAGGGGTGCATCTACACAGCAGGGCTTAACTTGAAATAAGCTACGCAAATTGAGCTACATCAAACTGGGGGTCGCGACCCTCAGGGGGGTCACAAACAACTTACAAGGGGGTCGCAGCTGGATTTGGTTTTTCACTTACGACCCCTCTCACCTGGGCCGCAAAGAGTGGCAGGGCGGCGGAAAGCAGCCACCAGCAAGCAGCGCAGTGTGGCTGGGGCCACGGGATTCCAGGAGTGTGGCTCAGCTGAAGGAGGAGGCAAGGCAGCAGGAGAGTGAGGCCGGCACTGGTGCAGGAGCGGATACGCAAGCGGCCAGCTGGGGCACGGTTGCCGGGCGACCGAATGCTTCCCCAGCTGGGGGAGGTCGGGGGGATTGGGTCAGGGCAGAGGACCCGGAGGTAAATAAGGGTATGTGGGGTCAGAAGAGGAGGCAGAGGAGAGGAAACAAACAAACAAACAAACAAAAAACCTAATGGTCGTGGAGCAGAAAAGAGGCACAGAGGAGAAAGAGATGGGGGGGAAGGATCCTGCAGGGAAGAAGGGCGTTGAGGACGGCAAACACCTTGAAGCAGTGGTCCCCAACCACTGGAGGTTGCCGGGCGCCAGGGGGCATGGCCATTCGCCCACCGGGCGCCAGAGGGCGGGGACACTTGCGTGCCCGGGGACGGGGGCAGGCCCCCCGCCATGCGCCGCACGCCTGGGGGTGGGGCCCCCCCACGCGCCTGGGGGCGGGGCCTCCTCAAAGGGCCACGCGCCCGGGGCTGGCACCCTCTCCCAGCACTGCGCACTCGGGGTCGGCGCTCCCCCACCAAGCGTCGCGCGCTTGGGGCCGGCGTCCTCCCCTGCCAAGTGCTGCACGTCTGGGGCCAGCGCCCCCTTTAAGCGCCGTGTGACCAGGGCCGGAGCTCCCCCGCAAGGGCCGCGTGCCCGGGGCCAGCACCCCCTCCAAGTGCCGCACGCCCAGAGCGCGGGCGGCCAATCCCAGTGTGCCGGGGCCAGCTGCGGAACCATACATGTGCCACGTGCCCAGGACCAGGCCAGCCCCAAACACTTGGCGAGCGCACACAAATGCCCCCGTGGGCACCGTGTTGGGGACCACTGCCTTGAAGGAACCACAGGATGGCAAGGAGTCTGAGAAGGGGGGAGGAAGTGACTCAGGACAGTGGGGGGGGCGGGGGGCTCACACAAATTTATGTAGCCTTTTAGGGGGTCATGGTATCACAAAGTTTGAGGACCCCTGAGCTACATCAAATGCGTAGCTTATTTTCGAAATTGGGAGCGTTTACACAGCACTTATTTCGAAATAGAGCTCTCTTATTCCAACTTCTCTTACTCTTCTTACAAGGAAGGTTACAGGAGTCGGAGTAAGAAGTACTCCAGCTTGACAGTATTTCGACATTATTTTGAAATAACTGCCGGCTGTGTAGACGCAGACTAAGTTATTTTGAAATAACACTAGTGATTTTGAAATAATGTTGCTGTGTAGATGTACCCTCACTGTCCCATGCCAGAAAGGGGCACTGCTGGGCCATGTGTGGAAAGAAACTTTGGTAGCAAATCATTCTCCCTTTTTCCTTGCAGGGTTTTCTGCTCATAACCCGAACCCCAGACGGGATGCCAAACCAGTTGCAGCGGCAGCCGCCCCCTCCAGCCAGAGGGCGTTGGGTTTTGTATTTACACGGACACGGCGGCTCTTTTTCTGCGGGGCCTGCCCACGGAAAATGCTCTGTCTCTTGTCCTGTCGTCGTGTCCTGATGATTTCCCTTTCCTTTCTCTCTCTGTCGTCCTGTGGTGGTTTCTTTTCACTCCTTGTTTCTCTCGGAGTTCCCTGCTGAAGTGCAATGGCTTTATAATCCACAGTGGCTCTTACAAAACTAAGTTTCTTCTTCTCTCGGTCTGACGAGGGCATTTTGCGGCTGCATGAAATCACCATCTTAGTGGTCATCTGCATTCTTTGGTGTTTGGGGAGGGGCTGGGGGGCAGGAGAGCTGGCTGTTCCTGATCAGGCAGTGAGGACTAGAGAGAAACTGTGTTGCCTGAGACCCCTTTTCCCACCTCAACGTGGAACTTGGCTGAATTGCTGCATCTTCCTTGCTTTCCTTTGGACTCTCCAGGCCCGGCCCATGTGGTCATTGGATGGAGAGGAAGGCTGCCCCTTCCATGTCAGTGAGCTTTGTTGCTGTTAATGGGAAGTCTGGAGTTTTATTTTGTTTGAGGAGTTCGTCTGTGTCCAATGGGTAACACGTCACTGGCCATGGCAAAGGAAGAGGGTTCCCACAGCTTGTTTTCTGAGAACAGGATCTCCCCCTGACTCCCCAGAGCTAAACTTCTAACAAAGTGAGTCCAGCAAGGTCTGGAGCCTCCTACAGGCCCCTTGGCAGCTGGGTGGCTCAACTTTCAGCTAGTGTTCACTGGCCTCACATTGCTGTGGCCACATAACTGCTTAGGTGTTGCTGCCTCCACCTGCCAAGGTTTCTAGGTGCTCATGCGTGCTGCTCGTATGTGCGACATAGCAGCCTCCCTGGTCGCTCCCCTCCCCAAATACTTCAGATGGATCTGACCTAGAGCCCAGGGCTCCAGAATTTTTGCTGCTCCAACCCCTCTTCCAAAGGTGTTCCAACCAGCAAGAATTTAAATAGGGATGTGTGCAAATGCTGCCACCTGATGGACATTTGCATGCATGCTCTTCTGTGAGGGCGGCCCAATGGTTGCTCCATGAGGATAACTAAAGATTCCAGCAGTGATTTTGTCATTGCTCACAAGCAATATGTACGTCCTCACCTGCCCTGCTGCCTGACAGCTTTTGCCCTGGTGCGTTCTGCCCCATCCCATACTCGGGAGAAATTTGGGTCCAGATCCAGCCCAAAACTCCCTAGCTGACCCTTCCTGTAAGACCCCTGTGTTTCCTTCCATCCCACCCCGTGCAAACTGTGGGAAGAGTTTGAATTGGGATTCAAACTTTGCACTAGTTCCAGGAAAGATGCGCCTATCAGCGCTGCCTAGAAGCAAAGGGATACCCAAAGAAATGACTTTTTTACCTGTGTCCTTTGCATTCGTCGCTGATGGTCATTTTCCCATTCGGTCCTGAGCTCCTGTAATGGCCCCACTCTGCAGTTAGCTCCCTGTCTCTACCAGGCAAGAGAAGCTGGCTTTGGCAGGATAGGTTGTCTCTCCTCCTGTCTAATACATAAGTGCAGCAATGGAGGAGGCATGGCATTCAGATTCAGTCCCTCCTGTTGCTTAAAGCTGGAATTTCCCCAGGAGCCTAACGGACTTAGGTGCCCAACATCTGTTGTTAACTGAGTCAAGCACCCATCTCCCTTAGTTCTCTTTGAAAATCCCAGCCTAAGAGAGCACAAAGCTGTGTTAATTCCAGCCTGCTCACCTAGTGCATCCAAGATAAAGGAAAGAGATGGGGAAAGGGACAAGTGAATGACAGGAAAACCCTGCCATGGTGAGATGAGTTGAATTCAATGGCTTCAGAAGTCGCCATCTGCTTCACTGGGATAGTGTGCTTTGGACATGCCTGGCTGGCTTTCGTTTTAACTCAGCAAGTTCCATTTCTTCATAGCCAGTCTGCTCTCCTTCCCTGCAAGGATTCGTGTGCTTAACTTCTTCCCCCAGCAAATGATCCTGCTAATTTTTGGTGCCATTCCATAAATACACACCTTTTACCAACCATCTGGATGCAGTTCAGCTATGTGTAATAAATACATAGCACATGGGTGGTGGAGAATAGAGATAGCCAGGGGATGGACTGCCTGTATCTTGTGCAATTGATGGCTTTTGCCTACCCTCTGTCCATTAATCCGAACCCTCCCAGTGAGTTCCAACATGCCAATCTTGTGAGCAGCTTCAAACAGCTTCTGCAGCAATTGGCGGGTGGTCAGGATGGGTCAGTGGGCTGATCCAGTCTGGCAAATCCCATGAATGGCAAAGACTGCCGTCGCTACCATCCACATGCTTTGTAGTTGCTCAGCTCAAATCCTACTCCAAAGCGTTAACAGCCAGGCAGCTCCTTTCCCAAGTTGGTCCACACTTCCAACTCTGCCCTTTACCTTAGACTGACAAGCTACTAACCCACTGTACTAAGCCTCGGTGACCATCCCTTAGTCCTTGCCTCTGCACTGCAGTTGCTTAGAAGTTTAAACAGGAGGATACGGTACAGGCCATTCTTTAGATAAGAGTCCTCTGGGGAAGAGGGCAAATAACAAGCCTGCTTTCTGCTGCAGCAAATTTAGAAGCTAAGGTGCCAAAATGCAGAAGCAGGAATTGAGAACAGGCTGTAGCACAATAAGCTTCTCCATGGCTGTACTGTAGTTTACCCCTAATCTGTACTCATTATTGATTAGTTATTGACCTCTATTAATGGTCTATTCCCCCCCCCCACACACACACACACACACTCCCATCAATTCCCACTGTTAACCTGTTACTGATTTTCCTTCCTGCACCTCCCACCTTCTCTGCAACCAGCCCTTGCTCACCAGGCAAAAGAGCAGTTGCACTTCAGGAAAGGTTCTGGTGATGGCAGTGGAGGATGAGGTACCTAAAGGCAGAATGATGCTAATGCTCTGGGGACTTGTTCCCCTACCAGCTGGCTTGCTGATCTCATCATGTGGAGAGACTGAGGCTAGGTCTAGATCGCAGGCTTCTTTCGGAAGAAGCTTTTTTCAGAAGAGATCTTCCGAAAAAAATGTTTATGAAAGAGAGCATCCACATTGCAAAAGTGCATTGAAAAGCCATCTGCTTTTTCAAAAGAAAGCGTCCAGACTGAATGGACGCAGTCTTGCATTTCAGCTGTGATTACTATCGACAGAATGGCCACCAGGGCACCTGTGCTTTTTCCTCTTTCCTCTTCTTCTGAAAGAACTCCCTTTTCCCCGTCCACTCATGCCTTTTTGCAAAAGAGGATTACCAATGCCGGAAAAATGCCTCTGTTCTTTCAATTTTCTTTTGGAAGAACACAATTGCAGTGTGGACATTCCTCAAGTTTTGTCGGAAAAACATCCGTTTTTCTGACAAAACTCTGTACTGTAGACATACCCCGGGGGATGCAGGGAGCAAGGAACTTCACCTTAAAGAGCCAAATTCAGCTCTCAGCGCCTTTGACTAGTTCCCACAGAAATTAGACTACATTGTGAGCCTTGTTCTGCAATCATGTACCTGGTGCACTGTGTGAGGAGGAAACGGCTGCGAGTCCAGCTTTTTAGAAGTAGCCCTTTGTACAAACTGGGCATGATCTCCTTAAAATGCACTTGGGGCACAGAGGCCAATGCCAGGTGGCCCACAGGGAATGAACAGATCAGATAATCATTAAGTGATCCATCCCCTGTTACCCCTTCCCAGCTACTGACAAACATAGGCTAGGGACACCATCCCTGCTAATAGCCACTGATGGACCCATCCTCCATGAATTTATCTAGTGCTGTCATCAGTGGGAGCAGCAATAAGGTCATGCTGAGTGCTTCTCAAATTGCACCTCAAAGCAGCATTGCTTATCACCTGCACTGAGACTGCAGACTCATGTTAGGTACTGAGGACTCCCCCAACTTTCATTGGCTCCCTTGCAATATCCGGTCTGTGGACAGCAGCGATCATTGCTTTGCATGCAACAACTCGCAGTCACCACAATGCATTATTCCCTAGTAACCCTGGTCAAAATCTCTCCCTGGCTCTTGCTTCTCCCATAAAATTACCTTTTATTTACTAAAACTTCCAGGGTGATGGAAACAGCTAATGAGAGAGCAGGTATAAATCACTTAATTCCAGGACTGCAATGGGCTCTAGCGGAGTCAGTGTTTTCTGGGGTTTGCTAAAGATATGAGCATGGGATTTGAACTATTTAAACACCACAGCATGTACCTATCTTTTCCCTGCTGAGTCAGCGTTAAACCAGGATGGAATCAGCCTGGACTCTAAGGCTGTGTCTAGACTACATGCCTCTGTCGTCAGAGGCATGTAGATTAGACACATAGGCAAAGTCAAATGAAGCCGCGATTTAAATGATCGCGGTTTCATTTAAATTTACATGGCTGCTGCGCTGAGCCGACAAACAGCTGATCAGCTGTTTCACCGCTCAGCGCGCTAGTCTGGACACTCCCCTGCCGACATCAAAGCCCTTTGTCGGCAGCCCCGTTATTCCTCGTGGGACAAGGTTTACCGGGGCTGCCAACAAAGGGCTTTGATGTCGGCAGGGGAGCGTCCAGACTAGCGCGCCGAGCGGACAAACAGCTGATCAGCTGTTTGTCAGCTCAGCGCAGCAGCCATGTAAATTTAAATGAGGCCGCGATCATTTAAATCGCGGCTTCATTTGACTTTGCCAAAACAACAAATCTACATGGCTCCATCGACGGAGCCATGTAGTTTAGACGTACCCTAAAATGCTCCATGCTAGCAGTGTTGCTAATAAAGCCCAATGACAAGCAGCGGCAAAGCTCATTTCAAACATTGCCTTTTGTAGACTCTACTAGTGAGAGTTACTCGCAGTGATGTGTTGATCATAAATGGGGGCACCCTTCTTATTTCATTCATATCACTTCATTCATTCATATGTCTACACAGCATTGCTATTTCGGAATAACGTTAGTTATTCCAAAATAAAAAAGAGTATGTTTACGCTGCAAGTCATTATTTCGAAATAATGTCAAGCTGGAGGACTTCTTACTCCGACTCCTGTAACTCTCATTTTATGAGGAGTAAGGGAAGTCAAAGGAAGAGCGTTCTTCCTTTGACTTCCTGCTATGCAGACAGCACCAAAAGCCAAATTAAGTTATTTCGACTTCAGCTAAACAATTGACATAGCTCAAGTTGTGTTGCTTAATTCAACTTTTGCCCTACTGTGTATATGCGCTCTAATAGTGGGCTGGACTATGCAGTCATGACTCACAGGCAGTAAAACCAGCTCTGTATGGGTCCCCTGCAGATTTAAAGAATATCACAGCACAGGTTAGGTCTTTGCAGGAACTTTCTCTGAATCACTACTAAATAGTTGAAAAATGGTTTGTGGGATGGTTTCCATGGAAAATATGGGTTTTGTTGGAGATGGGGGTTGGCAGAAATTCAAGTGCTGAAAACTTTGAAAATGGAAGTCTTTTGGGTTGGGGCATGGTTTTTTGTTTTGTTTTGTTTGTTTGTTTTAAATGAAAAATAAAAAATGTCCATGAAACTTTGAGAAAAGTTTAGTCAAAACCTCATTTTAACAACAACAAACCTCTGACAGAAAAGTTTCAATCAGCCCTACTTGGGAATGCAGCAAAACAGCCACTAAATGCAACAGCTCCTGCTATATCTGCTCTGGCGTTCACTCTGAGTTTGAAACCACTGGGTTTTTTTAAGTTATATGTTCAAAAGATGTAAAAGTTTGTGATTCCACAAGTGCCAACCAATAAGTAACTTTGGCTTTATTAATGAGGCTTCAGAAGGTCTGCAGGTATATGAATTTCTCCAGTGCACCATGCAAGGCTGTGTCTGGCTCAGCTAAAGAGTGTGGAGCTCATCGCAGAAACTTTTCAGAAATACCTGCAGCTGACTGAACAATGCAAAATCAAAACAATGGGAAAATATTTGTTGAAATATCAAAATTAGGCAAAGTTTTGACTAGTTATTTAGCTGGTCAAAAGCCAGAGGAAATTGTGAAAATGTCTTCAAAAGCAGTGTGTGGGAGGAGTTAAAATTCAACATTTTGTCAAAAAAATAATTGAAATGTTTTAGAAAAAACATCTGCCAGTTTTAGGGGAAATAAAACAACTTTTTTTTTAAAACTGAAATGAAATCCACCTTTAACTAATAAACCTGCATGACTCCAAAGCAGGCATTCATGTCTCTGTGGGATATGGTATATTATTAACAAAACGCACTGTGATGCCTCTGATGTAGGAATGCATTTCAGACCCTTCCTTCAATGAGGTTTGCTGATGTGCAGCTTTGAAAGCCAAGAAAATGAAGTGCAAACATCAATTCTGGTCAGAGTGGACCAGATGCCAGGAACTACCAAGTTTAGATCAATTACTGATCTAGAAGAAATAGCTTGGCCCATTTGAGAAGCCTCTCAGAAATCCTGTTTTCTCTATTTTGAAAGGAACTGAAGAATGATGAAGGGGAACTCCACCTTCATCTTGGCAAAGTTTGAGTTCTGGACTGCATGTGAGGGGAGCAGGGCAAGAGTTAATTTCAAGGAGGACTGGTTAAGAGGCATGGCTCCCATCTAGTTAGGAATACAGACTGAAATTCTCCTAGCTTCTAAAGGATTTTGGGTGCTTGGCTCCAATTAATTTTAAAGGGAACTGGGTATCCGATTCCCTTAAGCAGCTTTGAAAATCTCAGGTTTTTAAATGACTCACCTCATGAAGATCAGTGGCACAAAAGTGAAATGGGGACGTTTGTGAAATGTGACAAGGTTTGGTGAAACCTCTACATTCTAGAGGTTTCCTGAATCCTCTGACTCTCCTGGGTTTTCCCCTGCTAGATGGAACTCCATCTTTCCCAAATTCTCAGCCTAGTGACCCTTCCACCATCTCCTTGTATCATTGTGCCTTCAGTTTATTTTGTAAACAATGCCATGGTGTAAGACTGGAGCGTCAGCTTGACTCTCTCTTTGTGTTTCCTGAGGTGCATGGGCAGACTGTTTTGTTTTGTAGTATCAAATGTGATTCAAATGTAGGGTTTTTTTGAGGAAGAGGGTGAGGGTGTGCGGGTGTTGTATTTGATCATAGCAGTGCTTTAAGCAGTCAGAAACATGGTTTCCCCTACCTCTGAGCTCTCAATGCTGCTAAAATCTCTGCCCTTCATACAATGTACTCCAGCACCTCTCTCATGGACTGATTCCTGCCCTGTTTGCAAGGTATCCACACTGTTCTAAAGCATGCACCTCTCTGTATAGTTCCAATCTTTGGATTTTATGGAATAAAATACCTATGCCTGTTTGCATTACAGTCAAAATAAAAAAAGTGGACTAGATCCAGTGGACTGTTGTCTTTCTTCTTCTTGGTTCCTGATGGTGAAAATGCCAGGGAGGACTGGAGCACTTGTCTGGCATGAAGAATAGCAGCAGAGGACAGGAGAGATGCCTGTGTAGCTGTAATGCTGCCCTGACCTACTGCCTCCTGATATAAATTTGCCTTTACTTAAATACAACTGCTTTTTAACACACTCACACACAGGCTGGGGTGAAGGAATAAGAGCAGAATAAGGCCCAAGATTAAAGCCTAGTTCTTGCCACACCTGTACTTTGGGTGCATTCTGTAAGATCAGATTCCAAAGCCAAATTTTGCATCTCAATCTCCAAAACAAATAAGTTTCCTATGGAGCCTTTCAAGCGGACAAAATCCAAATCCAATGGCCCATTCCCTCATGGCGGGGGGGCTGACTACTAAACTTGAGGAAACGTCAAAGAAACCTGAAGAACCAGGATAACACGATCAGAACTAGTCCCAAGGCAGATTGACAATGGTTGTGGACTTGGATGCAGAGATATCAATGGCCAACAGTTGCAAGAGGGCAGCACTCATTCATGGGGTGTCAATGCCAATGGTTGCATCTCTCCTGCATGGTCTGTTTGGACCAGTCCCTGCTTCTGAGTCCTAGGTAGGCAGGAGCAGAGACAGTTTGACCATTAACAAAAGGGCCAGTGAGCATTTCTATCCCACAAGAGACACCGCTTCCCCAACTCTGCCAGGGCTTTCCCCCGTCAGTGGGACCTGTTACTATTGGAGATGAACCGGGGACACAAAACTCTGATTTCAGGCTGGACTTCTACCCTTTCCCCAAAGACTGGGATGTTAGGATATGGGGTTTGTTTTCAGGTCCATCTCTAATGGACCCAATACCACAGTGGACAGGGCCTAGCAGCAAAGCACATCACCTCTCATAAGGGTATGTACAGGGGGACACAGTGTTCCCTGTAAACTGAATGCATGGGCAGCCACCCAGGAGAAATCCAAATGCCATCCAGCTGATTAGCAAAGAGTCCACAGCCAGCAGCATGTGTTTCTACTGGTGGTGCACATATACACGTGCCTTGGTGCACTTAATGAGATTTATTCCACACATGGATGGAAAAATTTAGAGGGAGCGTTGTCAGGGTGTCTTGTGAAGGTGTTGAGAAGGGAACAGCAGACAGTGGAATCCATTCTCCAGAAATCTTAGGCATATGTAGATGAAACAGAGAGCAAGAGAGACTTCCTAGGCTCCCCTGTCTGTCGCATACATGGGGGCTGCGTCTAGATTGGCATGATTTTCCGGAAATGCTTTTAACGGAAAAGTTTTCCGTTAGAAGCATTTTCGGAACAAAGCGTCTAGATTGGCACGGGAAGCTTTTCCACAAAAGCACTTTTTGTGGAAAAGCGTCCATGCCAATCTAGACGTGCTTTTCCGCTATTTTCGCAATCGGGGCTTTTTTGCGGAAAACAAATCTGAGTTGTCTACACTAGCCCTTTTGCGGAAATTCAAGCGGCCAGTATAGACAGCTGGCAAGTTTTTCCAGAAAAGCAGCTGATTTTTCTGGAAAAACTGGCCAGTCCAGACACAGCCGATGAGTCAATACTCAGAGGCCTCATAGTGCATGTGATGGGGCCATCCAGCAAATTTCTGATTTGGAATTGAACCACCTGAAGAACGACAAGGTGCGTTTGGCTTTTGGACTTTCAATTTATTGTTAAGCTGGAAGATGGTGAATAACTTCCGCTTCAGGTGTAGATTTAAAACTTCTGCTAATTTCCATGGGCTTGAGAATCTGAGATTTTGGTTTCAGAAAAGGTTAGTCTCTCTTGTTTGAAATGGGACATCAGGAAAGAAATTAAAATCTGTGGGGGTGTAATTAAGGGCATTAACATAAAAAACTGAAACAAGGAAAAGGCCAATGGGGCCAAATGGTAAGAAGTAAAAAAGCTGTGTAATCTTAGCTTGCTCTTTGTACTTGGACTGGACAAATGGCCCTATAACAACACTCACATTCAGGCACTTAAGTAACTTTAGTCTGACTGCAGAGTGGCTGGGTACACACAGTTCTGATTAAGTCAATGAAACCTCCCAGTGCTCAGCAACTCTTGGAACCAAACCATTATTCATGAACCCATATATGGACTTGGTCAACTTTAAGCACCCTGTTTTAAAATATTTGGCCTTGAAGCAAATGAGAAGGATTCAGTTCTGATGGGCACTGGGTTGGTGACTAGTCCAAAGTAGTGGCTCTTAGGTGGGAAGAGTGGGTGAAACACAGCAGCCTCACTGGTTAAGGCAGTTGTAAAGTGGTATCACGCTGGTGATGACATCACTGGATGTCACAAGAGCATGGCTTCCTCTTTCCATTGGTTTTCCTCTCACACCCTTCACTGGAAGCAGGCTGAGGGGACATGCGGATAGTGACCTAGAGCAGTGAAATAGTTGTGTCATAATAGTGAAAAATCACAAGCTTCACAGTGCATGAAAAGCTTCAGCCTACACGAGTGTAAGAGAGAAAGCATGAGTGTGAATGAAACAGGAGCCCATTCACAAAGCCCTTAGGATCCCAGCAGGGCAGGGCAGAGTCTGTTCTCCTCCCAGATTAGGAGCAAGGAGGCCACCCTTGTCTTGCTTTAATGGTAGTGAGTTCACTTGCAGCCCTGAATGCCAAAATAATTTGTATACTCAGTCCCATGCTTCAGGGTTCCAGCCAGGAAACAGGAAGAAATTGTGCCTTCCAGATGCATAGCTGATCAGCTGCTTGTTTCACCTTCTTCTGAATCATCAGGTTTGAGCCAGGCAGAGCACTGCTTGGAAGGATCAGTGCTCTGAGGCAGTATAAGAAATGCTCTATTCCCCGAGGTGTGGTCCATGTTCATGGTCACACTGATCACAAGGTTTGGGGTTGGGAAGGAATTTTCCACTAAGGCAGCTTGGCAGGGGCCCTGGGGTACTTTCACCTTCCTCTGAAGCATGGACCTATTACCATAATCTGTGCCTATCCTGCTTCATCAATTCTTTGCCATCCCAGGGGCTCCGGCACTGGTGGCTCCCTCCTGTTCCAGAGGTAGTCATGACACTTGAATTCCTGGAGCACTGAGGAGAAGAGAAGCTCATTCACTCCCATTTAATCAAATACAACTTGCTTGGAAAGGCTTTGAAGTGAGTTTTCTCTCACAATTTACAAAGAGGGGCTCAAAGGGTTAGTGAATCACTAGCAACGTGGGGCCAAGGACCAGGAATCCTGCCACAGGTAGCCCTCAGAGCTGGACCACAGAAGCAGAGACTGTTCAAGCTCCAGAGAGGAGAAGATGGTTGAAGAAGAGCATTAGTGGCAGGAGTAGGCCGAGAGAGAAGTAGCGCTGTCAGAGCAGGAGTCATGAGTGCAGCAGCAGCTCCAACTCCCCCAGAGAATTATCGGGCAAGAGCAGAATGGTGCTAAGGAACAAGTTATAAACTTAAGGAGGGACAGAGCTAAAGGAATGGGTGCAGCTGCCTGCAGCCCTGGTCTCAAATGGCTCCTTTGAACAAAGAAGGGCAGAGAGGGGGTCCTGGGAAGGAGAGAAACTATGGCTAATCCAAAGCAGTGGGGAGGGAATTGTAGGCCTTTCATCTCTCCCTGCTCCTTTCAGGGGAAAACACCTCCTTTATGCTCTACTCTGCACTGGTTAGGCCTCAGTTGGAGTATTGTGTCCAGTTCTGGGCACCGCATTTCAAGAAAGATGTGGAGAAATTGAAGAGGGTCCAGAGAAGAGCAACAAGAATGATGAAAGTTCTAGAGAACGTGGTGGATGAGGGAAGGCTGAAAGAATTGGGTTTGTTTAGTTTAGAAAAGAGAAGACTGAGGGGGGACATGATAGCTGTTTTCAGGTATCTAAAAGGGTGTCATAAAGAGGAGGGAGAAAACTTGTTCATCTTGGCCTCTGAGGATAGAACAAGAAGCAATGGGCTTACACTGCAGCAAGGGAGGTTTAGCTTGGACATTAGGAAAAAGTTCCTAACTGTCAGGGTAGTCAAACACTGGAATAAATTGCCCAGTAGGTTAGAAAATGTCTATCAGGGATGGTCTAGACAGTATTTGGTCCTGCCATGGGGGTAGGGGACTGGACTTGGCGACCTCTCGCGGTCCCTTCCAGTCCTAGTATTCTATGATTCTGACAGAAACAAAATTGGAGAAAAATGCTTCTGCTGCTAAAAGATGGGATGTCACAAAGGTACTGAATGCTCCTGGAAGCCCAAGTTGGATGAGTGAGTTCGGCACAGAAAGAGGGCCAGGATTAGGACCTCCAATTTTAGGGTCAGATGGGTACAGGGCTGTGTCTATATTGGCGCGATCTTGCACAAAAACGGCTGCTTCTGCGCAAAAACTTGCTGCCTGTCTACACTGGCCACGAGTTCTTGCACAAGTACACTGACATTCTAATGTATGAAATCAGTGCTTCTTGTGTAAGAACTATGATGCTCCAGCTCAGGAAGAAGCCCTCTTGCGCAACTGTTCTTGCGCAAGAGGCCAGTGTAGACAGGCAACATGAATTTCTTGCGCAAGAAATCCCTATGGCTAAAATGGCCATCAGAGCTTTCTTGCGCAAGAGAGCATCTACACTGGCACGGATGCTCTTGCACAAAAGCACGCCAGTGTAGATGCTCTCTTCTGGAAGAGTTTTTGCACAAGATCATGCCAATGTAGCCGTAGCCATAGTGTATGACACCATGGGAAGGAAGTACAGAACGGACAGTTCCCAGAACAGCTCTTCATGGGTGCATCCATCCAAGAGGCTGATAAATGTAAAGTAATGCACATTGGAAAAAATAGTCCTGACTATATATATAATATGGTAGGGACTAATTTGGCTACAACTACTCAAGAGAGAGATCTTGGGGTTACTGTGCATTCACTCAGTGTGCAGTGGCTGTCAAAAAAGCAAATAGAATGTCAGGAGTCATTAAAAAAGGGATAGAGAATAAGACCGAAAATATCTTATTGCCTCTATATAAAACTACAGTATGCCCACATCTTGAATACTGTGCACAGGTCTGGTCGCTTCATCTCAAAAAGATATATTGGCATTGGAAAAGGTTCAGAAAAGGGCAACAACAATGATTAGGGGTTGGAACAGGTCCTATATGAAGAGAGATTAAAAAGACTTGGACTTTGCATCTTAGAAAAGAGGGATATGATAGAGTTCTATAAAATCATGACTGGTATGGAAAAAGTGACTAAGGAAAAGTTATTTATTTATTCCCACAATATGAGAATTAGGGGTCACCAAATGAAATTAATAGGAAGCAGGTTTAAAACAAACAAAAGGAAGTTTTTTTTTACTCGGCACACAATCAACCTGTGGAACTCCTTGCCAGAGGATGCAGTGAAGACTAGAACTTTAACAAGGTTCAAAAAAGAGCTAGATAGAGTCTCCAGTCTCTAGTCACTTAAAAAATTCATGACCAGTCCATAGATTTTCAGAGAACTTGACAAGGCATAAACATGAAATTTAAAAAAACCCTTTGAAAATGCAGTAATATTCTCACACTAAAAATAAGCATCCCCACTATGTATTTTAAACATAACATTATTGCCCTGTTATGTCCTGTGAGTTTCTTAAAATTAAACTGAACTGAGAAGTAAATTAGCATAATTTGAAGTATCTGTTTCACTCCAGCTTATTGATCTCTGGTATAGTTTCCTCCTTTTTTTTACTTATAAAGATTATGGTTTTTTTTATAGTTCTAAAAATTCAGGTCTGTGCCAGACTGCAAATATGACAGGTTAAAAAACAATAAGGTAGAAACTCATATCTCTGAATAATTCCTTCAGCTTGGCAAACAATAGCCTTTGAATTTTCTTTAAAGAAACACAGTGTAAACCAGGTACATGCTGATTCATTTTTGCCCTGAAATTTAAATATGACATCTGCGTTGGCTGCCTTATTCTGCATCCATGAAGACTTTGAGTTTAAGGTGCTTCAGCCCCCCTGCTCTAACTCAATGCATCCATCCATCCCCCAGAGCCAGGCACCCCCATGCCACGCTCTAACCCAATGCCCTCCTCCGCCCCCAGAACCAGGCGAGCCCCTCTATTCTGACCCTGGGTCTCACTGGAGCCACTAAGATTGCCAGGTGTCCGGTTTTCACCCGGACAGTCCATTTTTTCTGGCCCCATCCAGGAAAAATGTGTTTCTCTCGTACGGAAGGGCTGGTGGGGACAATCTTCTCCTGTTTGGTCTCCCATTTTTTTTGCTCAACAAGTTTGGTCTCCCAGGTTTTTTCTTTTTTCTTTTTTCTTTTGCCATGTTCGGGATTTTTGGTGAAAGCATCTGGCAAGCTTAGAAGCCACTGCCACCGCTACACGCTTCTCCCCGCAGGCACAGGGATGCATATGCAGAGCGGCCATGAGCAGTTCTGGGCATGCGGCTCCAAACTATCAAGAGCCACATTTCTTTGAGGAAAGAGTCGCATGCGGTTCGAGAGCCGTGGGCTGACCACCCAGTACCAGTGCATGTTCCCTGAGCTCAGGTATTACAGAGGAAGGACTCAAAGGGGCTAAAGAACTGGATTTGACAGTGACCTCTTTTGGATGTGATTAGAGACTGATCTGAAAGAATAAACAGCAATGATGTGTTTATGACAGGAGCAGCTGGATGAGGCTGTCCAGCATCCACCATGGGCTTCCAGAAGCATTCAGTACCTTTGTGACACCCCACCTTTCAGCTGCAGAAGGAGGCCTCTGGTGTTTTCTCCTGAAAGGAACAGGGAGAACTGTAGTGGGGAAACCAGAGTAGCCCACCGAGGACTGGTTCTTATCTAAAACACTGATGGGAACCTATATGGACTGCCAGCACACAATGAGATGGGTTAGATGCAGGTTGTGACGTAGTGTGGGTACCTTGCTGGTTGCTAGGCTTGGGCTGTGAGTAACCCACACTGGTTACTGTCTGTACCATGGCCCAGCTGAGTAGCTGATGGGACAGGGAGGTAACCTGTTCCACCAGTTACCCCCCAGGGAGAGGAACAAAGGAAGATGGAATGTCGCCCTGGCTGGGGGGGCAGGGCTTCAAGGGACGGTCTTTAGTTTCTGTCTGGGAAGCAAGGAAGAAGGAGCTAGGGAGGGGGCTGGGATTGTAGGGCTCAGCCACCTCCATCTCAAGGGGGGGCACTGAGGCCTCCTAGCCCCCGTTCCTGTAACCAGATTCCATCTGTGCTGTGCTGTATCCTGGAGAAGCAATAAACTCCCTCTATTCTACTGGCTGGTGGAGTCTGTTCGTGCCACTACGGGGGTGCAGGAGACGGGAAAACCCCAACGCGCCATCACACGGGTATATACTGCAATGTGGCGACATTACCAGCCAGGCTATGCTCCCGCCAGAGGGGCAGGTTAATGGGAGTGAGCTGATAATCACCGGCTTCAGAGGGATCCCGATGGCCTGTGTTCCCAACTCTCAATGCCTGTAGTCAGGGTGCACTCCCACCCAGCTTTTGAGGTGAGGAGGGTTGTACAGATGGCTGACTTTTGTAGCAGTGGGAACAGCAGGCTCTGAGCGAGACCTTGAATTTGCACCCAGGCTCAATTTAAGAATGCACATGGGGGCTGTGTCTACACTGGCATGAATTTCCTGAAATGCTTAAAACAGAATAGTTTTCGTTATAAGTATTTCCGGAAAAAGAGCGTCTACATTGGCAGGCTGCTTTTCCGGAAAAGCCCCTTTTCCGGAAAAGCATCTGTGGCCAATGTAGACGCGCTTTTCCGGAAAAGAGCCCCGATCGTCATTTTCGCGATTGGGGCTTTTTTCAGGAAAAGACTACTGTGCTGTCTACACTGGCCCTTTTCCGGAACAGTGTTCCGGAATAAGGACTTATGCCCGAGCAGGAGCAGTGTAGCTTTTCCGGAATAGCGGCTGATTTTGTACAGTAGAGCGTCGTTGCTTTTCGGGAAATTCAAGGGCCAGTGTAGACAGCTCGCAGCTTATTCCGGAAAAGCGGCTGATTTTCCGGAATAAGTGGCCCAGTGTAGACACAGCCTTAGGGTTGCCAGGTGTCGGGTTTTGAACCGGACAGTCCAGCATTTGTGCTTTCTGTTGCGGAAACAAATGGAGAGACTATAAGCGAGCATATACACATGTCCGGTAGTTGCTAAATAAGATGTCGTGTAGATTGTGCTGTCATGTCAAGGGTGTCTGGTATTTTTGTTGAAACCATCTGGCCACCTGATTTCCGATGGAGCGTGCGAATTCAGATCGAGTGCCGGGAGCAGCTCAAGAGCTTGAATTCGGACTGGGAGCCTAGGCAGACCCATGGGCGACAGGGACGCCTCGTGCAGCCCCAGGCCTGGGACTCGTGCCTGTCGGGCAGGCCGGCTCCCTGCTTTGCGGTTCACGGCGTACACGGACTTAGCAGACGCTCCCTAACTCCTCAGTCCCCTGGCGGCCGTGGCTGGGCAGGCGGGCGCCTCGCGGCCCGACAGTCTCCTCCCCGCACGCGCCTTTGCTCTGCGCCTCGCTCGGAATCCGCACTTTGCCGACGCTCCCCGACCCCAGCGGCGTTGCCGTCCGGCCGGCGGGGCGGGGCCGCGCGCGGGGCCCCTCACTCAGGGCAACGGACAAGATGGCGGCGGCGGAGAGCGGCGGGACGGGCCTGGTCGACCTGCCCGGGGAGCTGCTGGAGCTGATCCTCTGCTGCCGGGCCCTGAGCGCCGCCGACATCGGCCGCGTCTCCTGCACCTGCCGCCGCCTGCGGGAGGCCTGCCAGGCCCGCGGCAAGGTCTGGCGGGAGCGCTTCCGCCTCCGGTGAGCGCCGGGCGGGGCCGAGCGGGGGGAGGGGGGTTCGGCTCGGTTCGGGGCCGAGCGGGGGGAGGGAGGTTCGGTTCCGGCCCGGCTGGGGCCGAGCGGGGGGAGGGGGGTTCGGTTCCGGCCCGGCTGGGGCCGAGCGGAGCAGGGGGGTTCGGTTCCGGTCCGGGGCCGAGCGGGGGGAGGGGGGTTCGGTTCGGGGCCGAGCGGGGGGAGGGGGGTTCGGTTCCGGCCCGGCTGGGGCCGAGCGGGGGGAGGGGGGTTCGGTTCCGGTCCGGGGCCGAGCAGGGGGAGGGGGGTTCGGTTCCGGCCCGGCTGGGGCCGAGCGGGGGGAGGGGAGTTCGGTTCCGGCCCGGCTGGGGCCGAGTGGGGGGAGGGGGGTTCGGTTCCGGCCCGGCTGGGGCCGAGCGGGGGGAGGGGAGTTCGGGGGGGGGGGGGGGGGGGGGGGGGGGGGGGGGGGCCCGGCTGGGGCCGAGTGGGGGGGGGGGGGTTCGGTTCCGGCCCGGCTGGGGCCGAGCGGAGCAGGGGGGTTCGGTTCCGGTCCGGGGCCGAGCGGGGGGAGGGGGGTTCGGTTCGGGGCCGAGCGGGGGGAGGGGGGTTCGGTTCCGGCCCGGCTGGGGCCGAGCGGGGGGAGGGGGGTTCGGTTCCGGTCCGGGGCCGAGCAGGGGGGGGGGGTTCGGTTCCGGCCCGGCTGGGGCCGAGCGGGGGGAGGGGAGTTCGGTTCCGGCCCGGCTGGGGCCGAGTGGGGGGAGGGGGGTTCGGTTCCGGCCCGGCTGGGGCCGAGCGGGGGGAGGGGGGTTCGGTTCCGGCCCGGCTGGGGCCGAGCGGGGGGAGGGGGGTTCGGTTCCGGCCCGGCTGGGGCCGAGCGGGGGGAGGGGGGTTCGGTTCCGGCCCGGCTGGGGCCGAGCGGGGGGAGGGGGGTTCGGTTCCGGCCCGGCTGGGGCCGAGCGGGGGGAGGGGGGTTCGGTTCCGGCCCGGCTGGGGCCGAGCGGGGGGAGGGGGGTTCGGTTCCGGCCCGGCTGGGGCCGAGCGGGGGGAGGGGGGTTCGGTTCCGGCCCGGCTGGGGCCGAGCGGGGGGAGGGGGGTTCGGTTCCGGCCCGGCTGGGGCCGAGCGGGGGGAGGGGGGTTCGGTTCCGGCCCGGCTGGGGCCGAGCGGGGGGAGGGGGGTTCGGTTCCGGCCCGGCTGGGGCCGAGCGGGGGGAGGGGGGTTCGGTTCCGGCCAAGTGGGAGAGGGGAAGGTTCTGGCCCAGCAGGAGGGGCACTGGGGCTGAGCCGGGAGAGGGGCTGTGTGTTTGGTGATGAAATCGGCCTCACTTTACACAGTGAGCGAGATGCGTCACCATCCTAGAATCCTAGGGCTGGCAGAGACCTCAGGAGTCATCCAGTTCAGCCCCTTGCCATAGCAGGACCAACCCCAACTAAACTTCTAGGGATAGAGATTCTACCATCTCCCTAGGTAACCCATCCTCTCATCGTGCCAGATTAAAATCGGCGAATGTTTGGAGAGTTGGCGAATAAGTGTTCTTGGGGATGCCTCCCAAAGAGGGTACAGACTAACCATCTCTGGAGGTAAAGCACAGAGGCACGCGGCAGAAGTGCAACCCTTGGTCCATCTGTGGCTCGTGGATCTTCTCTGAAAAGATATGTAGTCTGTCAGGGAAGGACCCTGAATGTGTCTCTCGGCAGCGGTCTTGGTCATTTGTTCCATACTGATGGTGGCCCATGACGTGCTGTGCTTTGTGTAGATGTCTGGACCACTGGATGGCATTGGACACCGTCAGCTGCTTCATGATTTGGGCATAGCACCATACAATGCCACACTTTCGCAGCACCAGCTCTTTGTGGGATGGGTCCCATGTGCCCAAGGCTCCCACAATCAAGATGTGGGTCTGGGCCTCGTAGCCCCAGTGTCTCTAGGTGTCCACCAGCAGGGTATACTTCATGATTTTTGGAGCTTGGACTCTTTGGACGGCCAGGGTCCTGTTCTTGAAGGATACTGTGACGTCCACCATGATGACCTTCTCCTAGTCCTCACTGGTCATGACAAGTGAGGATTGCAGCAGCCTGTCCATTCCAGGGACAATAGAGACAACGGCAAAGCATCCCAGCATCAGCAGGATACCTTTTTACCTAGGTATGTCAACATGTAAATGACTACATGATTAACCAATACATCTGGGCTTATTGGTTAATCCTGTCGAATACACGCATTCCCCCCCTTGCTGCCACTGTATCAGAGACAGCAGAGAGGGAGGCAGAGCTGGTGCCAGTGGGGAGCTGGCTTTAAGCTTGCTCCCCATAAACATCGGAACCACCTGCCTTCTCCTCCCCTGCACAGCTGCCTCTGATACAAAGGCAGCAGTGCAGAGCGAGAGGCGTGCCAGCTCTGTGGACTCACTGCCACTCTCCTGCCTCCTATAGATACTGGAGGAGTAGGCAGGAGCCAATTGCCCCAGCACCAGCTCCGTGATGCCTCTTGCCCCCTCCCCATGCTGCTGCCCCCATTCCACAAAGCAGCTCCTGTCCATGATAGGCCCAAGCTCCCCATGGACAGGGGTTGCTGCTTCCTGGCAGCCTTCCCTGCTCCACCCTCCGTGCTGCTGCCTCTGATAGAGGTAGCAGCATGGGGGGAAGCAGCATGAGTTCCCGCCTCCCCCCACTTCTGTAGGAGGCAGTAAGGGAGGCAGGCAGGGTAGCAGGCAGGAGCCAATCTGTGCTAGAGGTGTGAATGACTAGTCAATTCCGATACACTAGTCAACTAGTTGCTTTCCCCTGCCTTGCTGCCTCTATCAGAAAGAGGCAGCAATGGAGGAGGGGGTAGAAGAAGGAGTGTTTCAAAGCGGCAGTGCTGTGTGGGTATGCTGCTGTGAAATGCTGCATGCGGCGCTGCCACTTTGAAATGCTGCAGGGAGCATGGAATCAGTGGGGTACTTCTTGAATCCCCTGCTGGCCCCATGCTCTCGCAGCGCTTTCGCCTTTGAAGAGTAGCCATAGCCCTGGGGCTGTTGCTACACTTGAAAGGTGAAGGTGTCCTTATCGACTAATTGAATATTAATCTAAATTTTAACATTTTAAATTGGCTCCCTTTGCAGACTGGCTCCTGTCTGCCACCCCGTGCTGCTGCCTCTCTATCCCCTGGGACTATCAAATAGTTGTGTAACTGTTTCATGCGGTTACACAACTATTCAGTTATACACTATCTAACATCCCTGCTTTGACCAGCTGGTCCTGGATGGCATTGTGGCAGATTTGCCAGGCCCTGGGGTGGGTCTGGCAGCCACACAAGACGTGGAGCAGCATCTCATTGGCAAAGCTGCACCTCCTGCAGTGCTTGTCCTGTTCCATTAGAGGTCGGAGCCCCCCATGGACAGGGTTTGCTGCTTCATGGCAGCCTACTCTGCTCCACCTCCATGCTGCTGCTTCTTATAGGCAGGCCTGGCAGACAAACCACCAGATGGTGAAGTGGACGAAGCTGTCTGCAGGGAGGAAGTGTTTGCTGGTGTGCTACTTACTGGTTACCTCAAACACCTTGCCTTGGTCTAGCTTCCACGTGAGGTACTCTGCATTGTAATAGTGAGTACAGTAGTGTCTTTTGGGGTTCTTTCCAGCATCGTTCTAGTGGGTGGGGTGATGATGGTATTGTCCAAAGTCTTGACGCATGGCACCAGAACTCCCAACGCATTTCACATCACATCCAGCAGCAGCTGATCCTCTTTCCCAGGTGATACAAGGCACAGGACCAGAGTGAGAGCAAGTGTTTCCCCTGTTTTCTGAACTAGGCCTCCAGGAAGCTGCTGAGGTACGTGGTGACATCCTGCTCAGAGGAGGTCCTGACATTATCCTTGCTGACGTTATCCCACACAACGCTTTTGGTGATGCTGCTTACCATGGGGTCCAGACAGGACAGCAGGCAGATGGTGTGAGTGAACACTGCTACCTAAGCTGGTTGGCACTGCCCCCGTGGGAGATATAGATAATGCTGCGCTAGCCCTCTAGGGAAGGCAGAGCCACTTCCTCACCAGCTGCCCTATGGCATCATCTACCTTGTTCAGAGGTACCTTGGCTACAGCTGATCACCTGAGGATGAAGGACAAGTGAGGGATCCAAGAAGATGTTCAGGGTGTACCGGGGGCAAGCAGGGAGAAGTTGATTGATACAAGCCACAATCCTCCAGGATCTCTGCAATGGTGTCTTCAGGGGTCTGTCACACATGGATACCTGTGGGGGTGCCTAAATGCTGATATACCTTCCCTCTTTGAAGAAGGCTATGAGCCCACACTGGATCAGGAACCACATGGCCTGGATTAGGGATGTAAAATCCTGTTTAATTCATTAACCAGTTAAACTTTGTTTAACCAGTTAACCTGTTAAATGGGTGCAGGCTGGAGTGAGCTGATGCCGATAGGCTGGAGTGCCTCCTCCCACCATGGACAGGGTTTCCTCTGGCTAGACTGAAGCGCTCTTGCTCGTATTGAATCCCAGCCAGGTCAACTGTGGATGGGGGCTGCTAAGGCTAGCATGGAGCGCCCCTGCCCGTTGCATGCCCAGGCCAGGCCCACTGCAGACAAAGGCTGCTCTAGCCACCACCAGTTAACCATAACTGGTTAACCATTCACATCCCTAGCCCGGTTCAGGTCCCTGACGCAGCTGTCGACGTGGAAGGAGGCGCAGGCATTGAAGCGGAGACCCATATCCTCAGCAGCTGGGCTGGCAACATCAAACATTTACTGGAGGTTCTCCAAGCTGTTGGTGACTAGGTCATCTGCATAGGCTAGGATGTTGATTCTCTTGCTATGCAGGTCAAACCTGGCCTGGCCACTGTAGATGGCTTGGAAGAGTGGCTTCATAGCCATGTTAAAGATGATGGGGCTGAGAGGGCAGCTCTGTTTCACACTGCAGGAGATGGGGATAGCATCCATTTCTCAATCCTTGAAGAGGATGGTTATGGTGCAGTCCTGGTAGAGGTTCCGTAGCACCTGGATGAAAGTTTCTGGCATTCCAAACTCTCCAAAGGTGTCAGAGATGTGATGGAGGCATTGTCCAGGTCAAGCCAGGCTACAATACATTGCCTCTGAGACCTCCTGGCTGTCTGGATGGCAATCTGAAGGGTGAAGAGGTGCTCATAGTACCCCTTGACATGAAGCCCTTCTGTGTCAAGCTCATGGCACCCCCACACACCGCCTAGTCTGTGATCCTCACTGTGAGGCTACTATCTTCTTGTAAATGGTGGAGCAGAGGAAGACAGGTCTAATAGTTATTACAGCTGCCTTGTTGGTCTTTCTTATGCATGAGGTCTATCATGGATGTCTTCCAGGAGCCAGGAACATGGCAGAATTGCTTGCTTCTGTTGAAGATGGTGTTGATGCAGAGTCTTGCTGCTTTAGCAGGTGGTAGCGGATATTGTACAATATAAGCTATTGTAGAGCTGTCAAATTGGGTGGTACGAGAGATTACATCCACTCAATTCACATTTTCAGAAATCATAAACTCAACAGATAAAAAAATTCTAATTAATTTTAACATATAAAATTGAACACTTATAACATTTCTGTTTGAATATACAACATACTGTTTCAAAGACAAGGATTACTTTATAATCTGTGATAATTAAAATAAATAGAAAAAATACCACAGTACATAAAAATATGTGATGCATAAGAAAGTAATTTTCATTGTAATAGGCATTGTATTACATGTACTATACCACTGGAGTCTGTTGTAGACAAAATAAATTGACTCAAAACATGAGAGCTGGAGCTATAGCATGACTGTTGGTATTCTTAGTTTTAATGCTACTTTAGTTTCAGTGTCTGTGAAAGTACTAGATAGATGTGTGCCACTGGGCATTCAAGAAAAGAATAAGTTCATCTGCTACCTGGTTTTGTTCATGTCTTGGCTCAAGAATATAAATTGTTGCTTTTGCTACCTGCCAGTTGGTTTCTAAAACTTAGGTTAATTCCAGTGAAATATTTTTCTTTCTCCACCTGTGAAAGCGGTTGCCGAACAGTAGCTAGTTTATCAATTCAGCTATGACATTGGGTTGCTAGCCAGATATGTTCATCAATTCAGTAGTTATAATTTCAGAAGCAAGCCTGAACTTTTAGAATGGTTCTGAGCCATTCTTGAAATTGATTATGGTGCTTGATTAGTAAATGCTCATGTCCCAGTAGCATGGCAAGGATTTAGACACTGACCTTGTAATCCTGTCCAGATTCCGTTTTGAATAATTACATTTTATCTCTCTAAAATTTCACAGGTGCACAAATTATTCTTTACTTACAATCATAAAATGCACAGTTATTGGTATTGGTGCAATGTGACTACATTTTAGTCATGGGTGAATAATTAGGGATTCATTAAAATAAAAACTACTATAGAAATACAAATTTATTTGGCTAACATCTGAGTTTCTGTGTCAGCAAGATAATGGTAGGGTTATATATTTGAGAGAGTTTGTCTGTTTGATCAAGATCTCCTAAAGGTAAGAGTTAGGATCAGAGATTTGAACAGGTAACGGGTTAACCGGTGCCCAGGAGCAGCCCCCCCTGTCCACAGCATGCCAAGGGCAGAAGGATGCTCCAGCTCCACCGTGCCATGGTGCTGCATAGGGATGTTAAATATTGGTAATTGAAT
This sequence comes from Pelodiscus sinensis, assembly GCF_052426305.1. Taxonomy (NCBI): domain Eukaryota; kingdom Metazoa; phylum Chordata; order Testudines; family Trionychidae; genus Pelodiscus; species Pelodiscus sinensis. The sequence goes on from NC_143085.1 coordinate 9,090,924, forward strand.
AGCAGTGTAACTGCATTAAACCTTTGTGGTTACATGACTATTTGATAGTCCCTGGAGGCAGGGCCCGCAGCCAGGGCATTCCAGTCCCACTCCAGGACTGTGCTGTACCAGAGGTAGGGTGGCAGGGGGAGCCAGTGTGTGGGATGTGGAGCAGCCTCTGTCTGTGAGGTGCGTAGGCCCACCACAGTCAGATAGAGGCAGCAGCGTGTGGAGGGAGAGGGAGTAGGCAACACCACAGAGCTGGGAAGGCGGGGACTGGCCTTTATGCCAGCTCCCTCCAGCACCGGCTCTTGCCCCCTTCTTGCTGCCTCTGATCAAAAAGTGGGGGGCATGTGTGTAGTTGAGAAGATTAACTGATAAGCCTAGGTTTATCGGTTAATTGTATAGTCGACTATTCATAGACATTCCTAGTGCCATGAGCTGGGGCTGTAGCCAACAGACCCACACGGAGCTAGGAAGCCCAGGTGGGGTCAGTTAGCAGGCCCAGGCAGGGAGAGGGGGTAGTGGCAGCCCCAGACTGGATCAGTCCCCCCTGCCCATCCTTAATGTTGTTTAATCAATTAACTGATTAAACAGGATTTTACATCCCAAGTTAGCACCACCGTCCTTTTCATATTTGTTCATTTTTTTAAATTGTATCCTTTGGTATATATGGTTGTGACTACTTTCTTCCACTATTTGATCTGAGGAAGTGGGTCTGGCCCACGAAAGCTCATCATCTAACCAGATGGTTTATTAGTCTTTAAAGTGCTACATTGTCCTGCATTTTGCTTCAGCTACCCCAGACTAACACGGCTACATCTCTATCACTAAATCAAAGTAATTATTTAAAACAGGGATGGGTAACCTGAGGCCTGGGGGCCAGATGTGGCTCCCGGCTTACCTGGACCTTGAGTTCCCCAAATGATTTTTCTGTGGATCAGCAGCTCCCAACCCGAAAAAGATTCCCCATCTCAGCTTACGGCAATGTATAGGTTTGGTTGTGCCAGGAAAACAGGATGTGCCTAGAATGGGATATTGTGTCATAAATCCAAACAGAAAAGAGAAAGAAGCACCAAATCAAGTATAGTCCATGAATGTTGAAAGAAACTGAACCAAGATGATCCAGAAAAGTAGTATGAACCTGGAATGGGATTGCTTCAAAAATAAATTTTACAGAAAAGAAATAAAATGGAGAAATTTGAAGTAGCACTGTTTTAGCAAAGCTAAATCAATGCTTAAGATTTGAAAAATAGAAAACAGTGTTATTAGAAGCCAAATTGACTATAACCTTTTTTCTTTTAAAACATAGCAAATAAGGGTTCATAAAGATGAAAAAATACACTTGATGGAATTTCCATTTAAAACATTTACTAAAATGAACTTCATAAAAATAACACTATTTTAAAAAATGCAATCATTTCAATAAAGCATGTACATTTTCCTTTCTTTAATAATAAAAAAAAGTTAAGGGCCAACACAACACTGTGTAAAACTGCTAGTACTAAAATATTCACCATCGGTGTGTCTACACTACGGAGTTGGTTTTTTTTTTTAATTGCCTTTTTTTTCCCCCAAAAAACCTTTATCTCCATCTAGACTGCCATTGCATTCTTTCGAAATTAAATCGAAAGAATGCGGCGGTTTTTTTCAAGAGCAGTATACCTCATTTTACGAGGAAGAACGCCTTTTTTCAAAAGAGCTGTTTTGAAAAAAGGCATTTGTTGCCTGGGTGCTCTCTTTTGAAAAAGTGGATTGCTTTTTCAAAAGTCTTGTGGCTGTCTAAATGATCTCTTTCAAAAAAGCCTCTTTTGAAAGAGACTTGTAGTCTAGACACACCTCATAGTTTTAGTTCAGTCAGTGTAGCTGCACATTAATTTTATCTATTAAATAGAAATAAAGTATTCATTATTTTAAGAATCTGAACATAATTTATTTAAAGGAGGTCTTGTCATTTATTGAAGAAAAACTGGGTTTTTACATTTCAGGTTTGTGAAAGGAAACAAGGGTTCATGGGAATCTTGAAAATAAATGTAAAAAATTACGGCAAATTACAAGTGACCTCTTATCTTAAGAAGCTGCACACAATATTTCCAACTGTACCGAGTGCATGTCTGCTTCATCTTTTAAACATCTTCATTAAGCAACTGATATTTTTGTCTTTTGAGCAGTCATAGCTGTTTCTTGTTCTCTTACACCAAGGTTGCCATTCAGTAGGTGTCTCAAATTTTGCCACTTTATTGTGAATAGTGCTTTTGTCAATACTATCGTCAAAAATATCACTTGCAGTTGAATTTTCATTGCAGATATATTTTTTGGCTTAGAGATGGTGAGAAGGGCTTCAGACTGAAACGCTGATCAGAATAGGTACATCTTGATGTTTGTGTATGTGTTTTTTTTATTTTAAAAGTAGTTGTAGAAATCTTTAGTAAGATCTGATTTCAGCATTCTGTGGTTTTCCTGTAGTTTTCCTGCAGTAACTGATGTCATTGTTTACACCTAACTCAGTGTAGAGTGCTACATTCTGAATGCGCTTTTTAGTTGTTAAAGATCTCAGCTGTAGCAGGAAAAGCATAGGGCAATGAGAGCAAATCTTGGTAGGTGAGAACAATCTCATCTTTAAATGCTTTGTCTTTAATATTAGAAAACTAGCAGACTTACCTGGCATTGCCTGGGTCCTTCACAGCAAAGAGCTGGCAGTGTGGTGGAAAAAGTGTAGTGCAAAAAACTGGGGCATGGGGATGCAAGTGTGAGAGCGGGGGGTTAAAGAGAGGCTCTGAGCTGGAGGTCCCATCCGGCATAGACCTTTTCTCTCCTCTTGCTCCCTCCCCTTCCTCCTGGCCGCTAGGGACCCTTTTCTCCTTAATCAGCACCTCTCAGGCTCTGCCCACAAGGATAAGCATCCAGCACTTCCCACAATGCCCCAGTGCTCCCTGCACTTTCTCCCTGGGGACTAGAAACGCTGACACCCTGGACCCATCTGTTCCAGCCAGCCCGTCTGCTTTTGTCTTTCAGTGCTCACTGCACTTGATAGATGCCTCGCTGTTGTGGAGCGTGTTTCCAGTGGAGGCCATGTTCAAAAGATCCCACCCGCAGGCCACATGTTGAGCCCCATGTGAACCTAAACTGCACAGCAGGCTGCAAACAAACGGGCATGGGCCGCATGTTGAGTAGCCTTGCTCTGCAGGATAGTTCTCCCCTGCAGGCTTGTTGCCCCCAGTGGCCACTCTCATATCACAGCCCTCCCTTTGCATGTTATTGAAAACAGTCCTTTTCCTGGAACTTCCACTTCTGGCACAACCAAACCCTGACCTTGTTTTAAATTGGGAGAAGAAGAAGCTGCATGCCAAATTTGCTGGCCCTAGCTGTTACTATTTAGGACTTCTTGAACAAATGGTCTCGCACACATGCAGACAAATGCACTCTAAAATATATAGATATATATATGTAAATTAACACTGTAAGGTTATTTTTTTATTGAGCCAAGGACTTAAAATAATTTTGTAAAGCTTTAGGAAAAGATTCACAAAAATACCTAAGGTATTTAGGAATGTAAGTCCCACTGAAGTCTCTGGTGTCTATTCCTCTTTGACATTTTCCCCTTAATGTTTATTTTGTGTTTACTGTAACTTCTCATTATCAGAAATAATCAGACTGGAGAGGAATAGGATTGTACTCTGCTTCTTTTACTTCAGGATGTGGATTAATTGAACATGTCTTGAGCCAGTTTCAGGTACTCAAGTCACAGATGGTTAACAGCCTAGCAATACATAACATTTTACAATATTAAACTGTCTTGTTGAGGTTGTAGCATTAACCACTGAACCTGTTCCTGTGTGTGTTATATAGGTGGCCATCACTACTGAAATACTATAGCCAGACAGAAAGTGTTAATTGGCTAAAGGAATATAAAGCACGGCAAAGTGCTGGCTTAGAAGCTCGAAGAATTGTAGCATCATTCTCCAAAAGATTCTTCTCGGAACATGTAAGGTTTCTAATGTATCATACACTTGAATTTGTGCACAAATATCTCTTATTTCATTTTTTTCTTCACTTTCTGAGAGTAAATTCTTATATTCTGTTAGACCTTATTTCTATTATTTGTATTGCAGTAGGATCTAGGAGCCCCGATCATGAACTAGCACCTCATGTGCTAAGTGCTGTATAAACAAAGAACAAAAAGACTACCCCTGTCCCAAAGTGTTTCCAATGTAAAAGACAAAAGAAGATGATTTCAAGGGAAAGTACAAGGAAACAATGAAATCTTAGCGGTCAAATAGACAAGATGGATGTAGGATAGGGAAAGGGGTATAACACACAAGAAGAGTGAAAATATGGTTGTGGTAGATGTCACGTACATTCAATGGCTTTGTCTAGACTGCATCCCTTTTTCGTAAAAGGGATGCAAATTAGACCTATCGCAATTGCAAATGAAGCGGGGATTTAAATCTCCCCCGCTTTGTTAGCATAAAAATGGCTGCCGTTTTTTTCCAGCTCGGAGCTTTGCCGGAAAAAAGCACCAGTCTAGATGCGGATCTTTCGGAAAATAAAGCCTTTTCCGAAAGATCCCTTATCTCGTATCTCTACAGATCCCTTATCTCTTAAAATAAGGGATAAGGGATCTTTCGGAAAAGGCTTTATTTTCTGAAAGATCCGCGTCTAGACTGGTGCTTTTTTCCAGCAAAGCTCCGAGCCGGAAAAAAACGGCAGCCATTTTTATGCTAACGAAGCGAGGGAGATTTAAATCCCCGCTTCATTTGCAATTGCGATAGGTCTAATTATCCCTTTTAGGAAAAAGGGATGAAGTCTAGACACAGCCAATGATTTTTTTCCCCCCATTTGGGGGATGGTGAACTTAGGAGTAGAACAGCTAAAGGGAAAGGGAACAAGGGCTATAAAGGAGGTGCAGGTATGGACTGAAGCTGATGTAAAGGGACTTTGAGGGGGGTTAGTATGAGCAAACAGTCAGTCAATGCAGGATAGAGGAAGTCTCATTCTTTTCAGATTAGTAGGCTGTGCCATTTTTGTAGATTATATGACAGTGTGCCCTTCTCATGAGCGGAGGGTACTGGGTCTAGAACAGTGGTTCCCAACCTTTATGGGCTCCCGGGCGCCCGGGGGCGGGGCCACTCACGCGCCGGGCGCCCGGGGGCGGGGCCGCGCATCCTGAGGCACGCCAGGGCTCGGGCCGCCCGAGCTGCGCGCCTGGGGCCGGCACCGGCGCCCGCATGTGCCCCGGGGCTGGGGCCGCCCGAGCGCCGCGCACCAGGTGCCGGTGAGTGTCGCGCACCTGGGGCCGGCGCCTCCAGTGCGCTGCGCCGGGGGGCGGGGCCAGCCCGGGTTGTCGGCGGGCGCATACAAATGCCCCGGCGGGCGCCATGGCGCCCGCGGGCGCCGCGTTGGGGACCACTGGTCTAGAAAATCCTTTTGTAAGGAATAATATGGATATAAGCCATGGATATACAGAGCACTGTGTTTTACAGTTAAATAAAAATAACTTAAATATGTTCCATGTTAATTTCTGTAGCATCTGTAAGATTTTTACACTGAAAGTAAAAGTTAACAGGACAATTGTGTCATCCACATAAAGAATTACTGTCCTGTTATCTGTTTACTGAGACCTATGGTTGATCATTGATGTTTACTCAGATGCATCTTTCATCATAGCTGGGTGACAGCAAATCTTCAGGTGACTTCAATTATTGGGCACCAAATACTGGAAATAAACACATACTCCATTAGAACTCTTATTTGCCAAGCCTGGAGAATCTGTTTTTAGTTCATTTTCACTTGTATACACAAAGTACTAAATGGGGCTCTTGAAACCTCTTCGAAATTACCTATTTCTGCTTGAGAAAGTACACTCTTCTGTAGTGTATAACACACTATTCTGTTTACCAGGTCCCATGTGATGGCTACAGTGACATTGAGATCCTTGGGTGCCCAAGTCATTTTTTTGAGGACGAGCTGGTGACTATCCTTAACATGGAAGGAAGGTGAGAGAAAATCAAAGGAGTTGGAAATGGAAGTGTAAGAGATTACTTTCATGTTTGTTTTAGTGAAGGGGAAATCCTACATTGCTCAGTGCACTCCAGTCAAATTAAGTCTGATTTCATCCTCCTTTGTTTTAAAATTTGCTATATATTTGAGAGTGTGTCTGTAAGTCTGTTAGTTCAAGAACTCATCCTAAATGGTAAGCACTAGGATGACCAAATTTGGTAAACAGCTTCCTCTGATCATAGCTTAAAACAAGGCCAAGGGTTGGTTGTTTCTGATATAATACAAAGGGAGGAGTCTGCTGGCAGGCACAGTTAATAATGCAGAATGACCATAGGTGATGGGCACACTGGTAAGAGAGTGGCTGGCTAGGGACGAGACGCTGGATGTTGCCAGTCACCATATAAAGGTAAGGTTCCCAGGCTGGTGAGCAACCACTAGGCAGCATGGCCACTTTTGTACAGGTCAGCCCTGGGAATCTGGCACCTGAACAGCACAGCCCTCAGTGCCCTGGTCAGCCTTGGTGATCGACCAGCCTCCTACACCCACCAGCCCCCTGTGCCTCCCTTGCCCTGAGCTCTTCCTCACCCCCAAACCTGACTCCTGCATGCCTCCACTCTCCCCATCTGAGCTCTTTAATGACCTGAGTAATGCCCAGTAAATGTGCAAGTAAACAGATAAATGTCACAGCTTTATAAAACTCAGTATTATGAAATTTATCTTGATATTCACCTTTCTTTCCCTTAGGTAGTAGCTGTCTCTTCATGTTAAACTTCAGAGAATACTTAATAGAAATCCAGAAGGAAAACAATGAGCATGACTTTTGGCACAGTGTGCTCATAGTCCTTTTGGTTGCTTTTTTGGTATTTGGTAGGGAAATGCAGTTTAACTTTTTTTTGTCCTGAAATCAGTTTGTTTGAGCCACTACAAAAGGCACTACTTGGTTACATTGCATAAATGCAACCCTGTTATATTAATAATTTAAAATAAAGGTAGAAACAAATTTATACACCTCTAGTTCTTGCCTGTGTAAATATTATTGTTGCCATTGTTAGTCTCTGGAGCAATGAAGAGGTGAACATTATCATTTAAAAGAGGCTCCATTACAGTGCTGTCTGTCAGTGGCATACAAGCAGTAGAATGGTGCTTCTGTTGTGATTGAAATGACAGTAGATTGCTCTCAGTGTGGCTTGGTAGCCTGTTGTCTTGATTAAAGGGACTGTTTGAAAAAATATAAACTAGAATGAAACTATTCATTTAATTGTCTGCTCACATTTATTTTGTAACTTCTGTGTTGAAATTGTGGCTTTCATTTCATATTTGACAACTGGTTAAACACAATTTGAGCCTTTGCACTTGCCAAATGCATTCCCATAAAGCAGCATTCATGCTAATTGCACCCTGATTGAGCCATAGTTCTTGCCATTCAATATCATTAGGCTAAATCATTTCCCTGGAAAATGTTCCATAAAGCGTCTGTCCCTGTGGAGTATCCTGATTAATTAGTGGAGGATAAAGTATTATGAGATTTGATTCTTTCAGTTGGCATGGATGGAGAGCAGTTGCTTGGTCTATTGTTGTGAGGGAGGAGGATGAAGGGCAGGGGAAGGGAATTCTTTTCAAAGAAAATATTTCAAATCTGTTTCAGTGAAAACTCCACAACATGAAGAAAGAAACCAAATTAAATAGTAACATTTATTTTCTGAGCAAATGCTGGAAACAGTACATCCCAGAGGACTCAACATATATAACCCATTGACTACTACATACAACTCCATATATGCTGAGGCACTCTGTAGAAAGACCTTAGAAAATTGAGAAATCACTTGTGTACCTTACATACTCCAGAAGACACCATCTCAAACAAGAAATCATATGTTTCCTCACGTTGGAATAAATATAAACTAGAAGGCCCAACCTATTGATCATACAGGAAATACAAACCAACTTTAAAAAACCCCCACACTCTGACAGATGTTTAACATAAAAACAAAAAATGGAACCAAATACCACAATTCCATAATGCACAAAACATTACCTCTGAGAGAAAACAAAGATACTATGACCAAGCCCTTGGACATTGAATGACAATACAACATCATCAATCTGTCAAGACTACTCCTAACTGGAACTGTAATATCTGTATTCTCCAAGAAACTGAACCTCTGCCTCAACACAGAACTTGATACAGTGCTAGCAGTTGGAGAACTAGAAGAATTCTTCTGCTGATTCCATGACAAAACTACCCATAACTACCACATCCCCACTGATGACCCATAAGAAAAAATCTGGTTGGATACATCCCAACTGATGAAACCACACAATGGATCATTACACCAGTTGCTTTAAGGAAAAACATGTGATTCTGAAATCCTCAGCAAACATGGTATCTACCATAATCTCTATCATTGATAGGATTGCTGTACAATCCCTGAAATCCCAGCCACCAGAGACTGATCAAACCCACAGAAAAAACTGATGTCATGATAGTCCTTAATTATGATGTGTATAATCAAAGAGGAAAATAGATAACTCTGATACCACCTAGTGTAAATAATTCAGAAATGACCCCACACCACTGTGTATGCAGGAGTTTAATAATAACATCGACTCTTCCCCAAATAACTCCCAAGAAAAACTTTTCAATCTTGTCCCACACAAACTCATCTTTCTACTTGCTTCCCAGGGTACACAAACAAGGGAATCTCGGCAGTCCCCTTCTAAATAGCCATGATGCTTTTACTGAAGGATTATAAGGAATCATAGTAACTACCTCTGTGTACAGTTTTCTTCTCCAGAAATCCTGCAACATGAGACCACCACCCTGTGCACCATAGATGTCATCTCCATATACCGGGATCTCAAACGCCTGTCCCACAGAGCTGGGGGGGGGGGGGAGGGGCCTGTCCATTACCGGTCCCCAAGCCCCGCCTTCTCTCCTCCCCATGACACCCTACCCCCAAGGATGCGGTTTCAGGGATTACTGGGGAGGCCTGGTGTCACATGGTGGCAATAGCAAGAGCTGTGTTGGGAAGTGGAGCTCACTAGGCGAGAGCACTCTGCTCTCCCCCTGCACCTGCCACTGCAGGAAGTATGGGGGGGCCCAACTGCTGCCATGTCCTCACAGCTGGCATTACGTGGGGAAAGGATGAGTGATGGTGGGAACGGGCAGAGTTTGGGTGCCAGTAACAAACAGACCCACCAGGAGCCCCAGCCCAGATTGTGCATTTGCTCTGTTTGTGTTTGGCCTGCAGGCTGGGAGTTTGAGACCCCAGCAGCAGTTTGACTAGTTAGCCAATTAAACATAATTTTACATCTCTACCTGCTATATGCCATCATCCCTTAGACTCTGTCATAGCTTTCCATCATAACTTCAGCCACCATCATCCATCCACAAAACGCTCCTTAGTTCACTCCCATCAACTTCCTGGACACCATTGTTAGCTTCAACAATGGAACCCTATAAACAGCTATATACAAGAAACCTGCAGATCACTAGACTTGTGTTGATAGAGCCAGCAATCACAATGGATTGCAACAAGAAATGTATGTACAGACAGTTACTCAGATGGAATAGAATTTTCTCTAAAGGAAACGTTGGGGATACACACCTAAATGCACTTAAAACTGCCTTCAGAAGTAGATACTGTTGTGGAAAGGTCCACCCAAAAGCCCTGGGAGAACTTGCTTCAATACAGGAAAAAAAACCCCACTGATTATACACCCTTAATTGTCACCTACCACCCTGCCTTGGGTAGTCTCAAATAGTTACAATCTATACTTGATGGATGGACTCCTCAGCCTCTCCAGGCTTATCAACAGAAGCAAGCTGTCTGCCACTCAGGACACACTAACACAAAGTGGCACCAGACCCTGCTAAAATAACAGATGCAAAACCTGCAGATGTACCACCAGTACAGCAATGATCGGTACACCCCATAACACACCTTTCAAGATTCATGGCTCCCACATAACTGGTGCACATCAACTAGTGTATCAAAGAGCCCAACAATTGTGTAGGTAAAACCAGATAACTGCTGTTCTGAAATGAACTCTTAGAAAAAAATGATAAAAGACAAAAGCGACATCTTGCCTGTGGCTGAACACTTTTACAAAGCAGTTGCTCCATATGTGACTTCTCAGTCTTTGTCCTCAAAGGAAATACAGGAAACCCTCACCATTCCCAAATACTGGGTGCTGCTACTCCCAGCCCTCATGGTGAGCTCCCTGTGGCTCCTGAACATACCACAGGGGCTACAAGCCACAGGGAACTTGCTGTGAGGGCCAGGATATGCAGGGAGTGTCTACCCCGCCTCCCCCTGCAAGCTGAATCAGGAGATTCCCAGTGATTTTGGGATTTGCAGGGTTCTCCTGAAAGCAGAACAACTTCAAAAGGCAAACTTGTGTGTGCATTCATAATTCTGCAAAACACTAAAAACCTTGGAGGATTCAATAGAGATACTGATTTATGGCTCATTACCACAATTTTTAACACACTCCACTACCTGCTATCCCTCAACTGTCCATTTCGTTTTTATGAGTTCCCTGCAGCGTGTGGGATCCCATTTACTTAACAGTCTGTCCCAACTTATTAGTTAGACACACTGTGCGGCTTGAAAGCTTGTACCTTCCAGCAACAGAAGTTGGTCCAATAAAAGATATTACCCCACCCACATTGTCTCTTTTAAATACATAGCAGTAATATTGTGTGAAATAAAACTATGGTGAAAATAAATTGAATTCTGCATTACCATTCTGAATCTGGGATCTGTCCAGTTGTTAACTTTCTGGAACAGAAGAGTCGGAGGAGGCATTTAATAGTAAATTGGCAAAGACCAGTGGTGACCCTGATCAGCCTGATTTATTAGTATAAATTGGAACTGTTGGCATTTAAAGCCTCTAACCATGTAGACCTTGGCTGTATTCAAGATCACCTTTTAACTGTCCCCTGATGGCTATTAGGTCTTTGAAACAACAGGCTTGCAGAGTTTCTGCCATTGCTTGTTAATTTAGTAGGCTATAGGGCATTTATGTTTTTATGTTTAATTCTACAGGAAGTGTCTAACCTGGAAGTACTATGCAAAGAAAATTCTTTACTTTCTACGACAACAGAATATTTTAAACAATCTGAAGGCGTATCTTGAACGACCTGAGGACCAACAGTCATTTTTAGAAGGTGAGTATAGGCCCAAAAGAAATCTTGTGCATTATCGTGACAGGTTCACTATGTCTGGGCCATGCCTTACCCTGCAACTGGTCTCCTGGGAGTGTTATCGCAGTGTGGAAAACTCCAAGAATCCACACCGATCCATGGGGCAGAGCTGTGGCCTCAGCAACTCAGAATCTGGCTTTCAGGCACCAGCAATGCCTGGCTTTCTGTGGCTCCCTGCAGTGAGTCTAGACAGGCTAGACTCTTGGGGAAGATTCGTTTCCAACTCTTTAGGGCACAGTGCTCCGAGTAAGTATTTGCAGTGAAACCAGGGAGCCTTTTCAGAACAAATAGTTTTGTAGCACCTTAAAGACTAACTATAATGTAGTATCATGAGCTTTTTGTGGTCAAAACTCACTTCCTCAGATAAGCTTGAATGAAGAAAAAAAGGGGAGGCCCTCAGAATATATAACTGAAAAAGAAGCGAGACGGGGGGGAGGGGGGAAATACCTGTCAGTTGTACTGGTGCTAATGAGGCTAATTGAGTGAGTAGAAGTGTCCCATACTTAGCTTCAAAGACTTGTACTAGATGGCCTATTATAAAACCAGTTTGCTTTACATTCAACATCCCATTGACATCAAAAGCTAAATATGAGACACTTCCAGCTCACTCGTTTAGCCTCATTAGCACTAGGGATGAGAATGACTAGTTGAATGACTAGCTATCCAATAAGCAAATGCTGCTTCTATCAGAAAGAGGCAATGGGGAGAGGGAAGATGAGGAGGTGCTTTAAAGTGGAAGTGCTGCATGGAGTCTGGGGCCAAACCCTGGGCTCCACATGGCACTGCCTCTTTGAAACTGCATAGAGCCCAGGGCGTTTCAAAGTGGAAGTGCTGTGTGGAGCCCAGGGTCAGGTAGAGATTCCCAAATTCACAATAATGGCATCAAGGCTATTAACTATAAGCCTTTCTGTGGTTACGTTTAAGTCTGAAAACATATAGTATATAGTTATGCTATTTCAAAATAGCCTACTTCTTACCTTGAACAGGTGCTATATTAGTTTCCTTTCTGGGAGAGAGTTTGGGTGCAGGAAGGAGATCCAGCCTAGGACAGAGCTTTGGAGTGCAGGCAGAGCTGTGCCATCCATAGACTTTGCAGTGACTGCCTCAACAGTCCTATGAATGGGATGGTTCACAGGCCCCCATACAAAGATGTCCCCGGGGATAACCTAGGAGGTCTGGGGCTGATGGCAGGAATCGTTCCCTCCCCCCGCAAAACTCACGTTGTGAAGTGGAACAGCCTCGCTGGGAAGTGGCTGTGAAGCAGCATAGGCTGCTGCGTCGCTCCACTTCCTGCTCTCACCATCACAGGGAGTGCGTGCAGGGGGACTAACCCCTGCTGCCAGCCCAGTCCACCTACCTAATCCCTTGGCTCACAGAGGTGGGGGCTTTGAGGAAGGTGCACAGTGGAGACAAGAGGGAGAGGGTGGGAAGAGGTAGGATGGGGGCAGAAGCGGCTCCATCACTTGACCCTTCCCCCCCAGCACCATCCCCACAGTGCCTTTGTGGGTCAGGGCAGCACACAGAGACACATTGTCCCTCTTTCTCCAGTAATGCGCAGAGACTTGCCAGCAGTTGGACATGGCGTGCAGGCAGCATGAGTCCTGCTGCGCCGCTGGACTTCTAGGAGCCCAGAAATCACAATTGACTAGCATGGGCTCCAGGTTTGACCAGCTGATCGTGATCAACGGGTTGATGACCATTGGGGACATTTAATTTTGCTGGGCTTCCCCTTAGCCTAAGACCTTGAGTTGCAGCCCCTAATGCCCCTGTATTAATCCATTCCTGTCAGAGGAAGTCTTCCCCTTTTGGCTGCCTGAGTGTTACTTTTCCAGGCCATTGGGATTTCCATTTTCTCTTCTGGATCCTCCATTCCCAAGCATAAGTTCTGTTCAGTTAATTCATTATTGTGCTCTCCAGCCAACAGACTACTTTTCCATTCCCTTTATACTCAGGCCTTATCTATGCTACAGGAATTGTTGAGGCATAACTGTAATGTAGATGCAACATAGAGACAGCAGGGTTTTTTCTGTTGATATAGGAACATCATATGCCGAAGGCCTAGTCTACACTGGGAGTTTAAGACAAATGTAGCTACATAAAGTTGATTTTCTAAACCATGAGTCCACATTACCAAGCCTGTTCTGTTGATTTTAAGGGCTGCTGAAAAGGATTTAGGTATTTCTGCTTTTCATGAGAAGTAACACAAATTTCAACCTTACCGGGTCGAACTTATGATAGAGTAGACCCAGGGTAGTGAAACTTGATGTTTTTGGCCACTGAGAGAGATCACTGAGTACCCCTCTGTGACCACTTTGGCAAGAACTTGACTCTACTGCTTTCCATGTGAACAGGAAAAGCCCCGGAAAAGTTTTAATTTCTTTTCCTGTGCGGCCAGCATTGTGAGTACAATCTGGAGCAGAGAGCACATCTGAGCAGCGCACGTGGCCATAAGTTCCATGAGTTCTGTGCTCCTGGGAACTGGAGCTCAGAAGGGCACTAGCATGGAGTATGAAGATCTTGGACTTCGAGTCATGGGGAGAGGAATCCATTCTCTGAGCTCTGAACCAGCAAAAGAAATGCCGATATCTATGTGAAGATTGCAAAGTATGTGGTGGAGAAAGGATACGCCAGGGATGTCCAGCAGTGCCATGTTAAAATAAAGGAGTTGAGGCCGTCCTATCACAAGGCAAAGGAAGTAAACGGGTGGTCTAGTGCATTGCCGCTAATATACCACATCTAAGACCAGTTGCATGCCATCCCAGGGGGACACCTGACTAGCCAAGCCAGACCATGGAATCCTCGTTAGGCACTCGGGCAGCAGCATGGCGAACAGCATGGTGGTGGAGGGGGAGGACAAGGAGGATGAGGAGAATGGCCAGTAAGTGAGCCATGACACCCAAGAACTTTTCCAGAATGCCTCACAGTTGGGCACTGATCCTGGGGAAAGCACTCCTGGTGAGTTCACATTTCTTTTCTTGCTGCAAGAGGATTAAAACAGTTGGGTGTGATGCGTGGCACACTCTGCCTACACGGCGAGGCTAGAACAGTTTGTTAATGTGTCTGGAGATGGAGCAGGAATCTTCCCTATAGATCTCCTCTGAAATTCTCAGATAGGAACTCCTTTATCCTTCTCACAAGGTTTCTGGGGATGCCAGCCTTATTTCAGCCTCCACAATAGGACATCTTTTCACTCCAAGTCAGCCCTAAGTGGTCTGGCATAATTGCAGCATAAGGCCCAGGTTTCTGGCCACATTCAGTCAGCATCAGCTCCCTATCACTGTGTGATTTGGAGGAGAGTGATATCTCTCATGACAACCTGGATAAAGGAGGGGAAGCTATTATCTGCTGCTTTTGCTGCTAGCATGTCTTCAGCCTCTGGTACCCCCTTCCTTCCACCCATCCAGCCACCCAAAGCACTCTCCCGAGAAGCAGGGAGTGGTGGACACTAAGGAGGGAAGCTACGTGAACCTCTGCACTGTCCCACTGGCATAACCATTCCCTGAACCCTGTCCCCTCTCCCACCTGCAGGATTGTGCCCTTGAGAACTCCATTGTGTACTCGCTGAACAGTGGCCGTTTTAAAGCATAACTTTGGCCTAGCACAGAACATGTCTCTATTGTCTTTAGAGAGACCTTCGCTGCATGGTAACAGATTAGGTTTTAGCCTCCACAATGTATCTCCTGTAATAGGTGTCCTCGTAACTTTTCATTACAGTGGAAACAGCAGGAAGCTTGCTGCATGCTCCCCCAGCTCCAGCAGCTGTTGGACTCGCACAAAGCCTCAGGCAGAAACGGACAAGGAAAGGCACGTTTAAGAAGCAAATGGAATGGAGGAATATGCTACTAGATGAGAGGACCGAGGATAGCAGGAGAGGAGAGTGTGCAGGGAACTTCAAGTGAAGCAGCAGGAAAATGTCTTTGTCCCTGTCGGCTGTGATGGAGCACATGGTGTGCCTGGAGAAGATCCCCCCCCCCAACCTCTTGCAGAACAACTTTCCCTCCTCACCTAGTTCTGTAGCCTACAACCCAAGGGGCCAGATGACAGGGAGGGGGAACCGATGGACAGCCTCATACTCAATTTCCAGGGTGTCTCAAGGCAAAAGGCTGTCCTTGCATTTCTGATTTCCCCATCCCCTTTGGGTCCCACTATGGGCTCTCTTTCTGTCCCTGCTGTTGTCTCTAAATAAAAATGTATGATTTCTAAACAATCTGTTTATTGCTTGTATTGCAGGAATAGGGTGGGGGATTACTGGCAAGCACACTGAATGCAGGGCCACCTCATTGAAAGCAATGTTCATGACTCTGAAAACTAGCCATTCATAACATTTTCTTTCAAAGCCTCTCTGATTTGCACTGCCCCGTGCTATGCTCTCCTTATTGCCTTGGTGCAAGATGGGCAATAATTTTCAATACAAGATTTTGGTAAGTGGTCAAGACTGCACTTAAAATAAAAAACATAGACCTGGAAGGGACCTCGAGAGATCTTTGAGTCCAGTTGCCTGCCCCCATGGCAGGACCAGTAACAGTCTAGATCATCCCTGATAGGTTTCTTTCTAACCTGCTCTTAAATAGGCATAAGGATATTGTGGCTACACTGCTTTTTGCACAAAAACCCCTTGCGCAAAAAGCATCAGCAGAAAATATGCTAATGACATCACGACTCATGCTAATGAGTCCATCTTTAGCATACTCTCTGCTGCAAAAACTTGTAGTGTAAACAACCCGAGTGTTTAGTTCTACACCAGCGTGGCTATTTGTTAGACTATAGAGATGTTAATTTTCTTATTAGTCACTTTGGCCTAAAAATTCATCTGTCTGTCTATTCTGAAGAGCACTTACACAAATGCTTAAATTAAACGTTTTTCTGTAAAAAGGGCTCTTATAATTGGAACTGAGGTAACTGTATTGTTGCAGTTGGCCAAAGTAAATGTGCTTTAATGAGTTACAACTAGTTTTGCTTCTTGAGGGGTACGTCTAGACTCCAGGCTTTTGTCGACAGAAGCTTTGTTGACAGATACTGTCGACAAAATTTCTGTCAACAAAGAGCATCTAGACTGCATCCAGTTCTGTCAACAAAGCAAGCCGCTTTGTCGACATGACAGTGTAGATGCAATAACGCCTTCTGTCGACAGAACTCTGTCAACAAAGGCGTTATTCCTCGTAGAATGAGGTTTACCGCTGTTGACAAAACTGTCGAGTTCTGTCGACGTTATGTTGACAGAACTCGGCGGTAATGTAGATGCAGGTATAGTTTTGTTGACAAAAGTGAACTTTTGTCGACAAAACCCTGTAGTCTAGAAACACCCTATATGTTTAATGATACTTTATCTAGAAAATTATTTCTGATGTTTTCACTTTGTCCTCCACTGTGGTTAGAATAAAAATTTTCATTCCATGCATATTTGGCTAGCACAGAGGTCCCTGGACTACAGCCAGTGGGTCATCTCTCTCCCACCAACACATTTTGATCAGCCTGCTAAATCCAGTGGTAGTATAATTATGTGCAGCCCATTGTTCACCATTCCTGGCCAATGGGAGCTGTGGAAAGCAATGCAGGTTGCAATAACATGCTTGCTACTGTTTCCTGTAGAGCAAGGCTATTCAACTTTGGAAGCCCCGGGGACCACAATGATACTCACAGCACATGCCGAAGGCAGCAATTTAAGTGCTGTTGTACATGCAAATAAATGCAAATAGCTTCTTTCACACTGATGGGCATGAATACAGAAATTAAGGCAAGACTACACAACATGCAGGCTCCATTTAAGACAGTTCTGCTGATATTAATAAAATGCAGTATTTACCCAATTTCCACACATGTGATAGCACTTTTAATGAGCAATGACAGTCCAGGAATTTAACTACTGAAACACATATCAGCAGAAGACCATTATATTGACTACTTTTTTTGTTTTGGCTCCCACCTGCAGGCACATGTTGAGCCCTGCATAAACCCAAACTGCACCATGGGTTGCAAACAAATGGGCCAAGTGTTGAGTGGCCCTTCTAGAGCCCATTGGCTAGATGTGGTGAATCACTTGCCTTTCAAGATACATTGCTCCTGGTGCAAACAGTTTTCACTGTTCTGTGGAATTGCAGTGGTAGAACATGAGTTCTCGCAAGGAAC
This sequence comes from Pelodiscus sinensis, assembly GCF_052426305.1. NCBI lineage: Eukaryota > Metazoa > Chordata > Testudines > Trionychidae > Pelodiscus > Pelodiscus sinensis. The sequence continues at coordinate 9,108,238 of NC_143085.1, forward strand.
TTAATCAAAACAAGTATGTACACATGTCTATATATAAGCACACTCCAGGACGTGATGCAGCAAAGACAAAACACAACTTGTAAGAAGGACTCTTCATCCCCTGGTCTATGCTTCTCCTCATCTCACCTCAGCTAGGTGGCCACCAAATCACTCAGCTTACAGGGAACACTCTTCTTCACTTCATCTTTCTGCTTCATTGCTCCTTCCCCCTATTTTCCTGCCACACCGCTACCTTTTCCTCTCCTCTTGCTTTTCATGAGCTCCTATCTATCTCCCCATGCACACTGCTAAGATAAATGGACTACCCATAGTTACCAACATTCTCTTGCTCTTTGCTGTCTTGTCTATATAAAATGTAAGATCTTCAGAGTAGGAATAGTCTTTTACACCTTTAGTATTATGTACAAAATATATATATTTTCTATCATTCACTTACTGCAGCGCACCATAAGAGCAAGACTGTGGCCTTAGAGTTAACCAGTTTCCCAGTAACTGGTTAAACAGCAGCATGCCTAGAGCAGCCCCTCACCACGGGATCTAGGTTAACCAGTTAAATATGCTGTTTAACCGATTAATCTTTTAAATGGGATTTTACATCCCTAGGCCTTAGCAGCTGAAAGTTTGGGCACCCCAACAGAATGAGGATTAATGTGTAAACACTATGAAAGGTTTATTTTTGTACCCTATTCTGTAGCCTCTTCCTATATACAGGAATTGTTCATTTATTAATTGTTTGAGTTTTGTTCCTCAGGGTAACTTTGCAAAAGGCATTTACTCTCCTTTCTTTAAATTAGCAAGTAATCTTATTTTCTTTAAAATGTTTTCTCAGTGGTGTAGATTTAAGAGATGCACTTATGTAATTGACCCAGTGGACAGTATTTATATAATCTCATATAATATGTAATAAGGCAATACACAAAAACCTGTTGCAGAACATTTTAATCTGCCTGGACACTCATTAATGGAACTCCAAGTCACCATTTTGTTTCAGGCCAGTTCCACAAGCCAAATAACACAGAGAAGGATTGGAACTTAATTTCATTTACAAGTTTAATTCTTATGCAGATGGTATGAAGAAGGACATCGTCTCATAGGCTGCCTTCCACATCCTATTGATTTACCAAACAAACAGTGGAGGTGCTAATTGTTCTTATCAGCCTCTTATAACTATTTAACCCTCTGTCTGTCTACTTTTTTTTTTCTCTCTCTCCTTCCTTCCCCCTTTTGTCTCTTTTCTTTTTTTTCCCTCTTCTCCCACCTCCCCTTCCCTTATTTATTGTTGGATCCGGACTTCTAATACTCCATACATCTGAAGAAGTGAAGTGCACTTTGCCCACGAAAGCTCATGATACCAGCTATATGTTTTGTTAGTCTTTAAGATGCTACTAGTCTATTTGTTGTTTTTTAGTTTTTCCTGTTACAGACTAACTGAGCTACCCCTCTGAAGTTTTTTATATAGTCTCAAAGAGCCTACTTCAGTGCCATGTTAGCAGCATAATGTAAGGCATTCAAACTACACTAGGTTTCTTAAAAATGAGATGTAGTTTATTTAAAATAAAATCCTAAAAAAAACTTCTTGTAAAGTTCTAATGGGCATGGAAGTGCTCTTGAAAAAAACTTTGTTGTATTGTCGGACACCTGTTTTCCTTACATTCATTCTCATGAGCATGTAAGCATGAACTAGAGAACTATGAAGAGATTATGTTTAGACTTTGAAAATGCAGTGTTATCCCAAGATTTGGGGTCTTGTCATGTATTCTAAAAATATGATAGACGTGAAAGTTGAGATTCAGAATTAGAAGGTCTGTCTGAGAAGTGGTTGCAAGACATAAATTATTGTCTAAGTCACAAGATACACAACATTTGTGTCAGTGTATCCATGTATTATGCATTTGGGTTTGACTTTATCAGAACCAATGACATTTTTTTTTAAAAATGACTCCATGTTTTTCTAAAATAAGTGCTTTTAAATGAAGAGCTGGAAAGTAGGCACATAAAACAAAGTGAAGGAAAGTCCAATATCCTGTTTTTTAAATAGCTTATTTTTTCCAGGTGCTGTTTTAATTGACCAGTACTGTAACCCGCTATCAGACATCTATCTAACAAGTGTCCGGGCTCAGGTTGATGATATCACGGACAAAGTTCGCAAAGTCCTGCGGACCAAAAATCCTAGGCATCCAAGCTTGGCTCCAAAGGCAGGTACTGTAGAGAAATGTCTAATTGGTCTTTCCAGGTGGTGATGCTAGTATTGATGTTGTGTAAACAGTGCTTATTTTGTGTAACTTATTCCATAATTTTTAAATATCCCTAATATGGATCTAGGGAGAGCTGGGGCTTTTGAAGTATTCTTCTCCTTGGAGCTATTACAAAGTGAGCAGCAATTGAATCATAATGTCTTCTGCGATCTGAAAGAGAGAAGCCTCTCCCATGAACCTTATGAAGTTTTCTGTGAAGTCTGCTCTCTTTCAAGGAATGAGCAGCTTGTCTGTGTATCATTACTTAAATAATATTTTTTCTCTCAGTCTTGTTACTCTGTATTCATTTTAGGCGGGATCTTGAGGGTTCCTGAGTTGGAGTTTCAAAGGCAGGTACTGGATGCTATGAATTGTGTCCTGTATGAACAATTAAAATACAAAGGAAATGAGATGGATTACTACAACTCTTTGAATTCATACATTCATCAGGCAAGTGTGTATTTACTGAACCAGTCTAGAAAGCCACTACTGGTACAAGTTTGAGAGACAATTCTGCTTATACTTTTGCATGGATGAGTAAGTAAAATAAACCAGTACACATGTATGTTACAAAGGAGTGGCTTGCTGTAAATTGTGCAGTATGTTAACTCTCTGTGCATTTGCTGCTAGTCAGTGGATTTTGAGGCAATTTGAGTAAAATTGCATCGCAGCTGAGAACCATAGTACTCTGTAAATTGAATTTTTTAACCTCCTGTGTTACGTGATCTATGATCGCTAAGCTTCCCTCTGATTTAGTCTCATTTTTCAGGTTTTAATCCGCAGGACAGGAATTCCTATCAGCTTGTCTGTTCTCTATTTAACAATTGCCAGGCAGTTGGGAGTCAGACTCGAGCCAGTCAACTTTCCTAGTCACTTCCTGCTGCGATGGTGTCAAGGGATAGAAGGGTAAGATTTCTGTTAAAGTCCATTTGGCTTTTGGGAAGACCAGTAAACCATTTTACCTCCACGAGACAATTTTCCTAGCCTGAAACTCCATTGGCAGAGAGGTCAATTAAAGCAGTCATGTTTGACAAGATGTTAAAATAGGTCAAATTGAAAGTTCCTAGTTAATTATTTTTTCACATGATGAAGGCATTGCATTTTTTTCTCTGGTGGACATTGAACAGATAATTTAATGCTGAAACAAGAAGTGTTGTTTTCCAAGGTAACCTGTAAATGCAGGATCATTTTGTCCAGTGTAGATCTATGCTAAATCTGTACAACAGCCAATGAATGAATACCCTGCTGTGTATTCACTCAGAGGGTTCTAAATGGCAACAGACTTCCTGAATAAATGTGACAGTACTCTAGGGTAGCACTTCTGCTTTTGATAATTGTATAGCTTTTTTTTAAAAAGGAATTTCATTTAATCCTTTTTTGCAGCACAACTGGTGGAAACTGCCACTACTGTGTCATGTACTCATTTCTCTAAATCAGAGTTGGCGATTCTTCCAGTGACCTAATGATTGGCTATTGGCAGTGGTGAAACTCCCAGAAGTACATATTTCAAGAGTAATGTTAGTATTCTTATTCAGTATAGTGAACTTGATTACATATACCCGGATGAGTATTTGACTCTCATCCAGACACCATACATTGCCATGAGCTATGTTCTGCCACCATCTCTCTTTAGCCAAACATGGCTTTCTAATATATCATTACATCAGGTAAAGCAAACTTGGAAATAGTTTGCAGGCTTCTCTGGGGAGAAGAAACACAGTTGTTAAAATGCATTTTTCTTCTGTTGGTTTTTCATGTGTTTGTAAGTAGGTTTAGGAGGAAACTAACTAAACCCCATCACTAAAGGAGCTGAGTTACTTATACTTAAACACAAAAGTGAAACACATCAGGACAGGACAGATAAATATTCACATTTAAATGAGATTCCTAAGACTGAGATTTATTTTCTTGGTGTATTCTTAGAAGCACAGACATCTTTGACTATATGTATATAGATGCCTTTGGAAAGGGAAAGCAACTAACAGTGAAAGAATGCGAATACCTGATTGGCCACCATGTTACGGAGGAATTTTATGGAGTGGTTACTTCAAAGGAGGTCTTGCAGCGTATGGTGGGAAACCTCTTAAATCTTGGAAAACGGTAAGGTTTACTTAAACCTCATGAAGGATTTAAATCTTTATGGAAATGTGGACCTGAAAAATGCTGCTTTGATTAGTAATATTCTTTATGGCAGTTGTGAGTGGTTTTTTGAGATATAAGCCCTGACAGTTATTCAGTTGGTAGTTGTACCCATCTCTTTACTCACTCCACAGGAATATTCTTGTATCAGAGAAGGTACTTAGTTATACAAGCAAATCAAGTGATTTGATTTTCCTTTGGGACCTATTAGAGTTTTCACATTCTGTAGAGAAAAAGGATCTTTCATTATAATCTGGTGAATTTATCACACATGATGAACTTAGTGTGGTTACACTAAGGCTGTCATAATTGACGTGTAATTTTGTTTGTTTGTGAACACCTTTCTTTCTGTTGTTAAGAGGTCTTCACTGTTGGTTATAGAAGACCAAAAAGCACAAACATAAAAGACTAGCTTAGCACGAATGAGCAAGGAGAACCATATCGCAATTTGAGAGAAAACAAGCTAGCCAACTTGGAGAGTAAATTCTCTGAAAGGAGATATTGAAATCGTGACTTTTTTTCCCACAAGGAAGGAGTAGAGTTTGGAAGGGCAATTTTAGTGTATTCCCTTTTAGCAGAGTAGTGGCTGCTTTTAGCAACAGTAAGCTTCAGGAGTTGCTCCAACTGGATGAGGGTACCAGTACTTTTCTAATGTTTTTATTGATCAGTGTCTCCAGGACACTGAAGTAATAGGAAAAAGAAATGAAGACTTAACCTTAAAATTTAATTTCTTCTTTGCTGGTAGGGAAACCACTGATCAGTCCTACCAGCTCTTGAGAGACTCCTTGGATCTGTACCTGGCTATGTATCCGGATAATGTGCAGCATCTAATGCTCCAGGCTAGGTTATACTTTCATCTGGGAATCTGGCCAGAAAAGGTACCTTTACACTTGGTCATCTCTTTTATCATAGGGGTTCTCTATAAACTAGTAAAATGATTCTGGGCTATAGTAACTTGTGAGTAATCAGCCAAAAACAATGTATAAACAATGTAAAGAATTATCACGTCACAAATCTATTTCCCAAAAATAGAAGAGATTTTCCTTTTTATATTCCTTGGGATAGCCTCTGACCTGATTAAGAAGTTAGGATTTCCTGCCCATAGTTGTGTTTTCTTTTTAACTTGGGATTCCAGATACTCTTGATATATCTACTAATGTACTTCTAATGTTTGAAACTAATGTTTCTCGATAGATTTAAGCTGCTTTAGATGCACAGGTATTTATGTGTTTTCTGCATAGGTCATGGATATAAGAGCTCTGACTAGATTAACTTTATCAAACAATATTTTTCCTTAATCTTTGGGATTACCTGTTACAAACTGAACTAAAACTGTGTCTTGGTGCTCGAGCCATTGCCACCTGCAAAAGGAATCCTAGACCTACAGTTAATGGGGCTGATGCTTCAGTCATGCTAGGCTGGAGACCAAATCTGGCAGGAGACCAGATAACCTGATGGAGAAAGGACATGGACATGTAAATCGACTGGGTCACTCAAGCCTTCTATCAGTCTGAGAATAAAGCAAATAATTAGAGCAACCATTTAATTACATTAAGAGTGTTGCTCATTGCAGCTGCATATAACAGCAAAATTTAATTCATATCAGTGAAAGAGGTTACCTTTTAAATAAACATCAATGTAAATCTCTACTCATCAGTGACTCAACATTCTAACTTTACCCACATCCCCACTGGAGATAAACCCATTTGCTGTTTAGGGCTCTGCTAATCCATATTATTAGTTTTTGGGGGCAGGAAGAACAGTTGCAATGCTTAGAATAGTGGGCCCCAATCCTGGCTGATTATGGATACTAATGCATGGCTGCATATTCCATAGAAATTGTCAATAACTTCTGCATAACACAATAATTTTACCCAACACAGTGATTGTCAAGGTAACATGATGAAAGTTAGTGGCTAAATTCAGAAGATCCTTACATATGTGGTATTCATTGCCAGAAGTAAAAGGGAATACAACAAAACCAGATACCCAAAACTCTATTGCATGCCTTTATTTGCAATATCCTTTAAAAATCAAAATCCAATAGCTGTGTGTTCAGATTAAGAAACATGTATGAAAGAAGTACAAAGAATTAAAATAATTGATTTAAGGCCCTTTTAACTAAATTCCTCTTTTGGGGCACTACACTAGGAAATTATTTCAAAATAACTTATTTTGAACTAACTCCCAAAATAATTATTTTGAATAGCAGGCTCACACTACAGCGAAGCCTCGAAATTAGTCTATGGCAGGTTTCCTTAGTATGGACATGCTATCTCAACTGAGAGCCCCAGGAAGCACTGGGGAGTAATTACTTTGAATTGCTCTGGGAGTAGTTATTTCTAAATAGCAGTGGAGCATTCACATTACTGCTGTTTTGAAATAACAGTTTTAAAATAAGCATTATTACTTATGGAAAGCATGAGTTATTTCGAAACAAGGATATTTATTTCAGAATAACTCCCTAATGTAGACCAGAGTTCTGAAGGCATGTTTCAGTAAGCTTGAGTGGCGTAGCTAGAATAATTGTCTAGCTTTCATATAATAAATTATTCACCAGGATTCTATTGTCTGGACTAAGTATCAGATTTAAGAGATTCACCCACAAATAAAATGGTACAAGCTAATGAAGATTCTCCTTGGAAATCTTCAAGTGGATATGACAGATGTACTGTAACATTGGACAGTTAAGTTTTATGATTCGGAGAGATATCTATGGCAAATTACCTAGATCATCAATTTACTTTCTCTGACCAGTAATTTTGAAGGTTTATGGTTGATTTATTTTCCTTTTCCTCTTTACTATCTTGCAATTTGTTGATCTTCAGTACAGATGATGATCTGAGTTGTATTCTCCATATCACTAATTTAATATTCGGTATTTCCTCAGCCTTCTCACTCTATATTGTACCCTTCTGGACCAGGGATCAGTAACAGGCACGTGTGAACAGCTGACAGAGAGCTCAGTGGGTTTTTTTTTTTTCAGCTAAGAATGCACTTTAACTAGTCTCTGTAATGTGTAATTTTTATTTTTAAAGCATGTCCATTCAGCATAGAGGAAAAAGTCAACCAACAGCAATGGAGAACATCACATTTGTAGAAATAAACATGAAATTTTAAGAGCTTAATAGCCCTGATTAAGCAATTAACCATATTTCATGTTTTATTATTGCTTAACTGTGTTCCTTGTATAAATGATTTAGATCACTAAACTGGATTCATTTTGGATATATAAATATTAGACAATATGTAGAGGGCACTTATACTCGTCCATAATGTCAAGTGAAGAAAAGATCCCTTTCTTTTAGTATCACTGGATGCATAGAAGGCTTTTGATTAAATATATAATGTTTCACACTAATCTAAGTCCTGGGCACAAATATTCTAGAGGAGTCGTAAGAGTTGAATGTGAAACTTGAACTTCAGTCAGAGGGTGAGAGAAGGCAAGAATTCAGGTGCTGAGGGAAATCAGCAATTCATGATTGAGAAGCATAGCCATACTGAAAGTGAATGTTTTGCCAAGGGTAGCCTTGTTTTAAAATATTTCTGTAATAAGATGAAGTTTAAGAAGGACAAATGCAAAGTATTCCACTTAGGAAGGAACAATCCAGTTCACACATACAGAAAGGGAAGTGACAATCTAGGAAGGAGTACTGCAGAAAGGGATCTAGGGGTCATAATGGATCACAAGCTAAATATGAGTCAACAGTGTGTGACACTATTGCAAAAAAAGTAAACATAATTCTGGGATGCATTAATAGGAGTGTTGTGAGCAAGAAGTGAGAAGTCATTCTTCTGCTCTACTCTGCACTGATTAGGCCTCAATTGTGTCTAGATCGGGGCACCACATTTCAAGAAAGACGTGGAGAAATTAGAGGAGGTCCAGAGAAGAGCAACAAAAATGATTAAAGGTCTAGAAAACATGAGCTATGCGGTAAGGCTGAAGGAATTGGGCTTGTTTAGTTTGGAAAGGAGACGACTGAGAGGGGACATGATAGTGGGTTTCAGGTATCTAAAAAGGTATCATAGGGAAAAGGGAGAAAAATTGTTGTTCTTGGCCTCTGAGGATAGCACAGGAAGCAATGGGCTTAAACTGCAGCCAGGGAGGTTTAGGTTGGACATTAGGAAAAACTTCCTAATGGTCAAGGTGGTTAACCACTGGAATAAATTGCCTAGGGAGGTTGTCGAATCTCCTTCATTGGAGATATTTAAGAGCAGATTAGGTAAACATCTATCAGGGATGATATAGACTGTTCTTGGTCCTGCCATGAGGGCAGGGGACTGGACTTGATCTCTCAAGGTCCCTTCCAGTTCTAGTATTCTATGATTCTATGATCATCCCAGGCTAGCAGGAATACAGAGAAAACTGTTAGAATGTATATGGAATAAAAGAAGACTGAGTGCAGATACTTTGGACAGATCTTTAAACAGAGAGTGGATTAGCTTTTCCAAATAGTCAGTGGTACTAAAAAGCCAACCGTTTCAAAATTAATGCACCATTCACACTTTTAATCTGAGACATTTCCTCAGATTTGTCACCTAGAAAGAATGGCTCAGGTTAGGAATCTCCGTCACCTTCTCTACAGTGACAACCGATGCAAAGAATTCATTTAGTTTCTCCACAGTGAGAGCTTGAATACTCTTTTAGCATCTCAGTCTTCCTGTAGCCCCACTGGTTTAGTATACCTGCTTCCAGTCTACTTAAATTTTTTTTGCTATTGCTTTTTGAGTCTTTGGGAGGCTATTCTTCAAATTCTTTTTTGGCCGTCTTAATTATATTTTTATACTTCACTTGTCAGAGTTTGTATTCTTTACTATTTTCCTCAATAGGATTTAACTTCCACTTTTTAAAGGTTTCCTTTTTGCCTCTCATTCCTTCTTTTACTTTTTTGTTTAGCCACAATAACATTCTTTTGGTTCTCTTAATATGGTTTTTTTTTCCTATTTGGAGGGTATGCATTTAATTTTAGCCAGTATTATGGTGTCTTTAAAAAGTTTCCACACAGCTTACAAGGATTCACTTTTAGCATTGCACCATTTAATTTCAGTTTAACTAACTTCTTCATTTTTGTGTATTTCCCCTTCCAAAATAAATAGTTTAAAAACAAAAATTCAGCAGATTGTTTTTAAACAGCAAAATATCTGAGAGATTTGATCACTGTACCAGGACTTTGCTTTTCCAGAGATTTCTTGCATTTGATGTTCCTTCTTGAGACATTAAATGGGAAATAAGACCTCATGGCCTATGCAGCACATTTAATTGACATTAGGGCTACGTCTAGACTGGCAAGATTTTGTGCAAATGCTTTTAACAGAAAAGTTTTTCCGTTAAAAGTATTTGCGCAAGAGAGTGTCTACACTGGCACGGATGCTTTTGCGCAAAAGCATCCTTGCCAGTGAAGACAGATGCCCTCTTGCGCAAGAAAACTCTAATGGCCATTTTAGCTATCGGGCTTTCTTGCGCAAGAAATTAACTTTGCTGTCTACACTCGCCCTCTTGTGCAAGAATGCTTGCGCAAGAGGGCTTATCTCTGAATGGGAGTGTCGGAGTATTTGCGCAAGAACCACTGATTTTGTACAGTACAAAGTCAGTGATCTTGCGCAAATACTCGCGGCCAGTGTAGACAGGCAGCAAGATTTTGCGCAAAAGCAATTGCTTTACGCAAAATCTTGCCAGTCTAGACGTAGCTCTAATGTCAATTAAATGTGCTGCATAGGTCTTATTTCCCATGCAGCACATTTAATTGACATTAGAGCTACGTCTAGACTGGCAAGATTTTGCGCAAAAGCAACTGCTTTTGCGCAAAATCTTGCTGCCTGTCTACACTGGCCACGAGTATTTGCGCAAGATCACTGACTTTGTACTGTACATAATCAGTGGTTCTTGCGCAAATACTCCAACACTCCCTCTCAGAGATAAGCCCTCTTGCGCAAGCATTCTTGCACAAGAGGGCGAGTGTAGACAGCAAAGTTAATTTCTTGCGCAAGAAAGCCCGATAGCTAAAATGGCCATTCGAGTTTTCTTGCGCAAGAGGGCGTCTGTCTACACTGGCAAGGATGCTTTTGCGTAAAAGCATCCGTGCCAGTGTAGACACTCTCTTGCGCAAATACTTTTAACGGAAAAACTTTTCTGTTAAAAGTATTTGCACAAAATCTTGCCAGTCTAGACTCAACCTAGATGACAGAGGGTCTTGAACTATGCAGTTCTACCTTCTAAGCCCTTTGCTTGTTACTTGTCTAAATATTTTTATACCCTTGTTCATTGTCTGTCCCAGTATACATCAAACAGGACAATGTTTATTCTGATATTAACTTCACCTATCTCAGATTTTCAGTGTTCAGTGTGTGCTGCAAGTGTTTGTAATGAAAATTCATAACCATCTTGCAGAAACTATCATGAGGATGCTGGGCAGGGAATAATTGGGGCATTTAGCAGCTGTTGGGGTGTGTACTTTAGTTTTGTTTTTTAGCAAATATGAGGCAGATGAAAGTTTTGATACAGGAATGGGATGCATTTCCCCTTCTACTGACCCTTTAAGACAAATCAGAGTACTTAAGAAGATTCTGTTCCCATTTAGTAGCCCATTTTTATAACATGTCTGTGTCTAGAATAGTCTCACAAGGATGGTCTGTTAGTCTAGCAACAAGCTCTCACCATCTCGGAAACTTTGTTTGAAATCTGTACCCTTCTTTTAGCTGTCAACAGTTTCATGGCTTATGAGTCATAGTTTGTGTACTTGTTTCAGGCCAGAACCTCATGTTTTGCAACACTGACCTTTCTGAGAAATTAGGAGTAACATTAGTTGGGTTTGAAGGCACTATCTCCAGTCCTCCTGGAAATGCTAATGACTGTAATACTGGACATTTAGGGTATATATGCCTCTGAAGGGTTCTTTGGTGCTGCAGTCTAGAGCAGAAACTGATTTTGAAAGGACTGACTAGCTGTTTGGTGCTGGTTCCTCATGTTCACTTGCTAGACTGCAATAAAAGGCAGCTGTTATGTTAAATATTCCTTAATACTACTTTTCAGGTAAGTAATAGTGGTAGTTGCCACGTGCATGTTACAAGATGAAGAATGAGAGGAAAGGTGGTCTGTGCACTGGTGGATAGGTCCAACTGGTTCAAATCTGTACCAAAATGTGGTTTACCCTAAGAAAAAGGGTTTTGGGAATCCTGATCTGAAGCAGAGTGGATCTCTAGAGTTGAGCACTTAAGCACTATGGAAAAGTAGATATTTGGGGGGGAGGGTTAAGCTACTGAAGAAACCTGTTTATAAACCTAGTTGTCTTTCTCTCACCACTGAAGGTTCTGGATATCCTGCAGCATGTTCAAGAGTTGGATCCATCCCAGCATGGGGCAGTAGGATATTTAGTTCAGCATACCCTAGAGCATATTGAACGCCGTAAGGAGGAAGTGGGACCCGAGGTGAAGCACCGTACTGATGAGAAGCACAAAGATATCTGCTTTTCTATTGGGATGATCATGAAACACAAGAGGTAATCAATTCTGAGTCTTTCAGTATCCAAATGCTAGCACTGTGCTCTTGATTATATATGGAATTATGTCTTCAGCTGTTTCCTTCTTACTGAGATTGAACATCAATACCATTACATTTTTATTAAGAAAGAGTTAGAGAAGTGTCTGCCTCTATATGTAGTTATATATGCATCCTTTTAAAGATATGAAGCCTGACTTCTGTATACTTCACTGTCCTTTCATGGATTCTAAATTGTTCTTTGCTTAGTCAGAGGACCATGAATATGAGCCATATAAATCCTAGTTGTTAGTATAGGGATTCTATGGCTAAGCTCTTGAAATAGTACAATAGCAATGAATGTATGTCATTGCTTTCTCTGTTCTTGCTATTCTATCCTCCTTGAAAGGACAGTGCAAAGGAACAGCAAAATCTTATACTTCTTCTTTCTCACATATTTTCCTCTTCCCTCATCCACTGAAGACTTCATTTTTCTGATTTTACTTTTTTTGTGATGTGCTTCTTCAGCTGCCCTTCTGGCCCCTCCTGTTCCTGATAAGATCATGAGAAGCAGATTTAAGGGTGGGGGCAGTCATTTTGAATTGTGAAAGAATACCACACAATCACGTATAATGCTCTAAAAATAGGTTTTATGTTTCTGGAAATTTTCCTCAGGATTGGACAATAACTGTCCCTCCCAATACAGTGACTTCTAAAGTAAATGATAAATGTAAGTCAGTTTGCATTGTAATAGGTTTGACTGCGGTTTTAGTGAGTATTTGACCAGTGTATTAGCAACTAAATAATCAATTTTTCTCTCCCAAAATCTGTTAGAACAACTCCCTTGCTGTTACATAAGTACATAAATCAAGCATGGACAACCACAAATACTGGGTGGGCTGCATTTGTCGCCCTTCTTCACCCCAGTGGACTGCAGCAGCCTGCAGTCCACTTGGGTTCCACCCGCTGCCTCAGGGCCCATCTGTCTGTTTCTTACCCCTGTTGGGATTTGTTACCAAAGAAGATGAGATTGGGAGTGGTGTTCATTGGGAGTGGTGTACCCTAGCAAGCTTGTATTTTATCTTTTAGAAATTCTTGCAGCCTAATTATTCATAAAAAACTTCTATTGGAATTTGTTCTTGTGCTCACAAGTTGTGGTCTGATCTCCTGTGACCATTTGCTGCAAAGTAAGGTTTATGGTGTATGGGCTGTGAGTTAGTAGGTGCTGTCCTGCTCTTGGTATTCAAATACTACAGTGGAGTTTAGTTTAGGACTAATCAGCCACTGAGGAAAAGGAAAAGAGGTGTCAGCAACTTCAAAATGGTTTACATGGGTATTGGTGTGAGGCAGGAACCGTAGTGATGATTATTGATTTATCAGCAGAGATGGGGGGGAAATGGCTGTTCTGTGTTCAGTTAAATGTGAGAAGCTTTATTATTGCTCTATTGACACAGAGTTAAAGTACAAATGGCTATTCCAATTCCCTCCCATATGAGGGTATATTATAGAAGGATTTCTTTGAACAAGTCTTCAACTTGCAGTCCAATCCTCAGGTGGATTGGTGTAGGATTGTCACCATGAGAACTTTATTAATTTTTGGTTTTCAAAATTACTCTGAATTGACTTGGTCTTCAGCTTGGAGGTGGAACAATAGATTTCTTAATCTGTTTCAGTCAGCAGTGTTCTTTATACAGAATCTTTCCAAGGAGCTCATGAGTGTGAGCACAAAGCTCCCATATCCTTTGGCGACTATCCTGCTGTCTCAAGAAGAGTATCTAGCTGTGCACCTTTCAAAGTTTTTGATTTTTTAAAATATTTTTATTTAGATATGGCTATAACTGTGTCATCTATGGCTGGGATCCCACCTGCATGATGGGACAAGAATGGATTAGAAATATGAATGTACACAGCCTACCTCATGGCCCAGATCAACCTTTTTACAATGTACTGGTGGAGGATGGATCCTGCATATATGCTGCTCAAGGTGAGCAAATAAATCAGCCTGTCATTGTGATGTGTGCACATTTCATTGTTATGTATGTGTGGTATATCAGATCTGTTATAGTTACTGTGTGAACACTTAATATTTATACTAAAGTTTTATGGCTACTAAAACTTGTGCTTATTATTTAAACAAATTAATATGCAGATGCAAGCAAGAAGGAAACTGATGGTTTAAATCTTAATTTGACCTATCTTGCTTCTGAACGCTCCCATAATTTCTCAATGAGATCAGTACTACTAGGAACGAACTCAAAAGTTTACTTCAGTTTTGCTACCCTTTAATTTTATTTTAAAAGACATTTAATAGTTTACATGACAAGAAAACACAGCTGAAAGCTTTGCTGTGTTTGGGAGAATAGTTTCAACTTTCACTTACATCTGAAAATTACTTGGTGGTGTTTTAGTTGATGTAATTCTGTAAGAAGCCTCAGAACAAGGAAAGAATTTCTTGGCTTTGGGGGGGGGGGGTTTCTTTATTGTTTTTGTCAGGTTTCTAAGGAGATTTAGACAAAAGTCAAAAATAAAATAATCATGTAATGGAAGGTTTCATTTTTATGATCACTGTGCCTTTTATAGAAGTCGTTTGGGCCATTTTTAATGCACTATGCTATATCAGAAAGGAAATTGTGGTTGTCAGAACACAGGAATATTAGATACTAGGAACTTCTGTATTCTAATCCTTCCTGTAACATTCACTTCCCCTTTGATTTTGGGCAGAATTCTTCACTTGTCTTCCTCTCATCTATGAAATGGAAACAATACTTCATCACTAGTTGTTGTAAAGATTGATTAAACATTTTTGAAACTCTTTGTTTATGAATATTTTAATTGACTGTGATTCAGATTTCACTAGAGGGTGCTGTCTAACATAGTTTGCAGTAAAATATATGAGAGTGAGTTAAAAAAATTAAGATCAAATACATCTGTAGTTGTAAAATACATTGAAATTGTTCTGGAGCACCATCTTGTATGCTTTAGTTGCTTTGTCCTTACTTGCCATCACCTATCACCCTTGACCATTCGCACTTCCTGTCCCTTCCACACTGTGTGCAAGTCACTTTTTGCTTTTTACATAAGTTTTGATTTTGTGCTTTGGGAAGGGAGTGTGGGATCTTGAAGGAGAGAATTTAAAATACATGTTTTGGTTTTTAAAATTTAATGGTTGCAGTTTATTATATGGTTTGGTCACAACTAACTTGATTAAACACATTATCAGTATTTCTAAGTGGTTTTCACCATATTGCTTGTGAACGATCAGTTTAACTCTCGCTAATTTAAGAACTAGGCATGGATGGATTTTTCTTAAATGGTGGTCTCTGCATCCATCCCAACCGCTACAGATGAGCCAAACAGGGGCATGCATAAATTCTGTCCACTCGTTCTATTTACTGCTAAATGTACATTACATTATTCAAGACTTCCAGAGAGATGATACGCTTTTAAGTCACTAATTAGACATAGCACAACAATGCTGCTTTACACAAATGAGAGCTTTTCCTCTGACAGAACAAATGAGTGGTATGTCATTTGATTCATTTTTTTACTATAGCACATTACTTCTGATTTTACTTTAATCTGCGTTTGCAATGATTAATTTTTTTTAAAATGGGAAAGCACATGAATATACTGTGGTAGTAAGGAATAAGCATTCATTTCTTATAGGATTACAACTCCAGAAAATTTGGAATTTAAATAGTAATCTCTGTGTTCTAAGCACAGTTCAAATCCCAATCGATCCTTAGGAGCATTCAAGGTGGTAGTCACAATTCTTCCTTCATGCATTTTCTATACAATTGGCTTTTCCTTTACACATTTCAAATAATTCGACAGTTTGTAAGAACCTCTTCTGGGAATTGGCTTCCTGACTGTGGGAGCTGAAGCCTAATTGTTTAGCTTCTGCATAGACAGAGTGCCTGCAGGATTGGGACTTAACTCCCTATGTGTTTGTTCTCTGTTCAGTATGAACCATTCCTTCTCTTCAGCACAGTGAACTGATACTCATTAATGATTTCACAATAACAGCCAGTCAGAAAGCAGAGCAGATGAAACTCCGAAACAGAAAACTGACTGGATGAGGGCAGAGACAAATAGTTTCTCCATTGCTGGGCATTAGTGTGCTGATAACTGTTTTTTCTTCTTCATGCAGAGAACCTGGAATATAACTTGGAGCCTCATGAAATCCCCCACCCTGATATAGGCCGCTACTTTTCAGAGTTTACAGGCACACACTACCTGGCAAATACAGAATTAGCTATTAGGTTTCCTGAGGATTTGGAATTTACTTGTGCCACAGTCCAAAAGATCTACAGTACCGTCAAAGAATGAGTGTAACTTGGTCATAAGGGCAGAAGAAAAGTCTGTCAGAGCTGTTGCTGTATCCTCTGTGTGGACAGAATCATGGAAGCCAATTTTCACAATGATCTTCAGTCTGATACCAGGAATTGCATTGCACTTTGTAACTTGTGAGATACACAAGTGGTTCAATAACCACTTAGTTACTATCTGCCTACACTAGTCAATTAATTTGGGATGCATCAGTATTCTAGACAAGGCATTAATTATCTTGAAGTGACAATCACAGTATGAAGTGTATTGTTCCCTTGCATTGTGTTTATGGATTTTTTTTCATATTTAGGATGTGAGCATGTTATGACTCTAGCTAGAGTCTGGAATAATCCCATGTGATGGATAAGGAGGTTGATCATACGTACAATATTTTTATATATATAGCCTGTGTATGTATGTTGTAGTTTTAAGGTCTTTCTGAAGTCCCACAATTGTTTATTTCCTCGATTCTGATTTTCCCGTTGCCCTGAAAACAATCAGTGTTGCTAGCATTTCAATGCTGAAATCACTTGTCAGCCTTGACAATGGCATTGAAATTTTCTCAAACAACAATCATGAGGCCCCATATGGTGGCAAGTTCCGCAGTAATTTGAATGGCCCTCATACACGTAACACTTTCAACTGTTACAAACTCACAGTTGAGTCACTTTATAGAAAATAAAATCCTGGCAATTTTCTCTTCCCAATAAACATCTTGTTGGGACCCTGATTCCTACATGTACTTTTTTTCTTTATTATATCTCCTTCATGATATGGGATATGGTCATATATGTATCTTTCTACAAGGGAAGTAATATCCTGTTTAATTGGTTAACCAATTAAAGTTAGGGCCCGTTGCAGACAGGGGCTACTCTGGCCATTCTGGCGTGCCCTCCCACCTGCAACAGGCTCTCTGCTTACGACAGGCTGAGAGCTGCCCCATCTCCCATCGGTTAACCAGATCCAATAAGCCTTACCTTTAACATTCTTACTTTCTACATGTCTCCTCTTTTCTGGTTGAAACTTAAAATTTCTGGTTTGCTAGAAGAATAACCAAACTGCTGAAATGCGAGATGTAATTATCGGACAGAAGTCAGATTGCAGTTGTGCCATAAAAACTGGTAGCCACCAGTATTTGGCAAACAGTGGATGGAGACCTTATTTTCTTATATTTTCATGCCTTCTTTCTTTTAATCAAAAGAAAAATGTCTCTTGAAGGGGAAAAAGGAGTAACTATTTGTCCAAATTCTGACTTCTGCAAGGGAAGTAAAATATTATAGAAAAAGACAGATGATCGGAATGAGTATTTCAAAGTTCCCAGCTCTGCCACTACCTGCTGTGTGACTTTGAACAAGTCACTTCATTCTGCCTCGGTTTGCTGTCTGAAGAATGGGTGTGGTCTGATGTTTTCTTGTTGTACCTCCCAAGAATGTTTTGAGAGTATTTGGAAAGTGCTTTGAAATCTTCAGCTGAAAGGTGCTTTATAGATGCAAATTATTCTGCTATTTAATATCAATGGTACATGTGTAATTAAACTCCTACACAAGCTCTGGTCAGACAGGAGATTATTTCAGCATCATGTTTCAATGTGACCTGGATTTCCTTTGTTTTTAAAGGTAACAATAAAGCAAAATTAAACCTCAAGTTATAACTGTAAATATATCTATATATATATCTATATATATAGATATATAGATATATATACACACATACATTTTAAATATATGCTGTTTATTCAGTAACACTATATGGACCCTACAGCCTATGGTGTAAATTTTCATTTGGGCACTTATATATTTTTTTAGAGAGTGGATTTTGGACCTGATAAATCATAGCAACTTGACCTTTTTCACAAATCTTTGACCTACTCCCATGTCACACTTACTGTATCAGTTTGTGAGATGGAGCCATTGCAGTGAACTGTTGGATATACATATAATTATGCATAGCTACTTTTCAAACAATTGTTCCACTGTTAGTTTCTGTTTATATTATAGACTAAGTTGATCTTGTCTATACAGTGGGCACATGGTCTGCAGAATGTTATGCACAGTTAGTTATTTGCAAGTCATAGGTAGAGCCTTGCAAATTCGCTTTATATCCACAGGAATCCACATCTGTGGATGTGGATGCAGATATCTGCAACTCATTTTTGTGGCTATAGATGTGGATACAAATTTTGTACCTGTGCAAGGATCTAATAATATGTATATGAACTAAAAATAGCAGAAAGATTTATGTGGACGTTAGAAAGGAAATACCATTTATATAGGAAAGGTTAGCCCACATTGTGGTTCTGCTCTGTCATATGATTTTGTAACAATAGCGGTGTGACTATATTTATGTTCAGTTTTCTTTTTGTAATGTAGAGAGACAGAACTAAACCTAGAACCTCTGGAGCTTAGTGCATGAACTAAAAGCCAGCTGGCTGTCAGCTAAGGGGGTAGAGCAAACTCATTTTCTCTCTCTCTCTCTCTCTCTCTCTCTCTTTCTCTTTCTCTTTCTCTCTTTCTTTCTCTTTCTCTTTCTCTCTGTGGTCTAAGTACATGGGACAGTGAACTACACCCGGAAGGTATATGGGTTACACTGTCATATGGACCAAGTTTAGGAGTAAGATTAAGTTTATGATTTGCCAGACCTAGATACCCAGTTTGGGATCTAGGTCAAGTTTGGGTACTTAGATATCATCAGTAAAAAAGGCTCTGTGGAGGAAATTGCATCCTTAGTGACACCCATGCAGTCCCACTCCTTTCCATAGGGTTGAAGAAATGTAAATGATTAGAAGTTGGTAAACAATTCTGTTGCCCAAGAATGAATTGCTCATTCTTATCTTCAATGATTCTGCACAGCTAACTGTAGTAAAAAAATAGTGTGAGCTTATTTTAATCACTGAAGAGGTCAGATCCGATTATGTATACACACGGGGAACAGATCTGATAAGGCAAGTGCCATTTTTACAGTGACTTCTTAGAGTAGAACTGTATTTCACCCAAAGTATATCATTAGTAGATGATGTTTCAGGAAAATTAAAGACCAGGGCCTTGGGGAAAAGACTGTTGACAGGATTACAGATGTATATAAGGTCAGACTTGCTTAACTTGACAAATCACTTCTCTTAGATAATTTTATCCTGAGTAAATTACATCAGAAGCCAAATGTGTGAGTTATCACTTCAAACTCGACATATAGTATCCATCGCAATATTACGTGTGCACTTCTTACTGTCAGATCTCATTGTGGAAGTAAATGAATGTTGCTTCTTGGTTTTATTAACACTGCTTACATACACACCTCAGAAGTGTTTAGATTGATCTTCCAAAATTATCAAAACTTTCTCAAATGAGCACAATACTCACAAATCCACTTTTAACATACTGATGTTGATGCAGGAGGAACAAATATTTTAGTAGCCTATCAAAATTAAAATTATTCCGGGTTTGTTTTGTGAGAGAAACTCTTCAAGGCCCTGTTAGGTATATCATTTATTGGGCATGAAGGAGTTAATCTGACTTTTAAAGGATCTTGTGCAAGAATAACTCCAGTTTACTTTGGATGCATGCATCAGCTGCCCCAAACCTTCATTGGCATGAAAAAAACCTTCTTTTTTTCTAGGCTGCACTCTTGGTTTCAGGAGGACATTGGTTCTGGAACTTTTGAGTCATTCTTTTTTAGTAGCTTCAGCGAACAGTATATACCGACAAAATAATATCTAATCTGGTTCTTTCTCATGCCTGTAAATAGCTTGCTTCTGGACATAAAGTGCATCTTCCAGAGAAATTGGATGGCATGGTTCTTTGTCATCTAACTTTGCTCCATCTCCTTTCTTCTAACTAAAATTTGTATCTGTACCTGTCTAATCTAGTACCAAATTCCTGCTCTCTGTGATAAATATATATTCTACCTTTTTTTAAAAAATAAAAGCACTTCCTGTTTCAGCTAATACTATCTTATTCCTTTTTATCCTCCATTTTGTTGATATAAGAAGGAGGTGCTTGTCCATATTTCAGAAGGATAATAGGAACCAGTGAGGTGTTAATTGCATTAAAGTCACCTCCCAAGATTTTTGGCAATGGAAGATAATCCAATAAAATGTGGGGAGCAGAAAGGAATGAGAAGATGATGAGAGAGAAGGATAGGAAGCAATGTATATTAGGTTCATAGTTTATTATAATCTTCAGGCGGTGAGTGATAAACCTGATTCGGTCATTGGCATATTTGGTAATCCATTGGTATTCTGTCCAATTATCAGATTCATTGTCTTTAATATGTGACTGCTCAAGTCATGGAGGCTCTGAGTTCCAGGCAGAGGGTGGAACTGATCATCTGTTTCCATCCTTTTCTATTACACTTTGGGTAAGTGTAAAGTCTACTGTACAAGGTTCTACGCTTTACTCCTAAGATACTTAGAGACCCAACTCTGTATGAAAATAAAGTGTTTTTGTCTTTTTTTCCAATTTCTTCTTGAGAAACTATAAAACACTTGGTGCTGAGTTCTCTGGTTTACTCTTGTATATGGATTATCTGCTGTGACCGGGCCCTGGACACCTGGTTCTGGATGCCAGTACTCAAATTGCTATGTAACTTTTACTGCATGTACATGAGATTGATGGCAAGTGGATATGGGGGATGTTGAGACTTGCCTGTAATTGCCTTGATTCTTGTCAACATTACATATCTCTCATAGAAGGGATAGAGAGTGTTCAATACCTAATAACTTAGGTTGTTCTCTAGGTGCTCTGTTTTTTTTCCAATTTGTATTTTCTCCTAAAAAATTTTTTATTCAGTGTGTAGATACCTTTGCCCCCCACATGTATTGGCCCTTTTGACTTAGAGTATCTCAATAAAATAATTATTGATTTAAAAATATAGCTATTTGTTGTTATTCTAAAGCAGAATACTTATATTATGAACTTAAGAGACTTGTGGGATTTTAAAACAAATAGCAAAGGGTTGTTAGGAACTTTATTATGAATAAAGAATGCCCTTGATAAGAGTTGCCCAGGGGTCTTTTGGAAATCAGAAGAATCCACATGAATGCTTTCTACATTTTTTTTATACATCTCATTAGGAAATGGGTATTTCTAGAAGGCGGACAGGAGTTCTATTTTAATGTTACCTAAAGCACATGCCTTAGTCCAGGGCTACTCAACTTTCGAAGTGCTGGGGGCCACAGAGATACTTATAGCACATGCTGAGGGCTGCAGCTTAAGTGTAGTTGCATATACATGCAAATATATGCAAATAACTTTTCACACTGACACTAATACAAAGATTAAAGCAAGACTACGCAACATGCAGGCCCATTTAACTCAGTTCTGCTGATATTAATACAATGCAATATTGACCCAATTTCCACCCACATGACAGCACTTTTAATGAGCATTGACAGTCCAGGAATTTAGCTACTAAAACGCATGTCAATAGAAGACCATTATATTGACTCTCTGTTGTGGAGCATGTTCCCAGTGGAGGCCATGTTCAAAGGATCCTATCCGCAGGCTTCATGGTGAGCCCCGCGTAAACCCAAACCATACTGTGGGCCGCAAACAAACGGGTCATGGGATCCATGTTGCGTAGCCTTCCCTTAGTCCTTAAATAAACAGTACCTTACTAGTATCCATGGATGATCTTAAGTACCAGAAAATCTAGTACCCACACAGGGATCTCTTGCTTCCAGATTCCCTGTTGAATCCTCAACAATTTTGTGTGGATGTGTTTTGAGTTCTCTCCCCCACCCAACCTGCTACAATTGTATGAAAAGCCTGGTGATCTCCTCTGGACCAGCACTAAAGGCAGGAAGGGGAAAGCCATGCTTTGGACTTCATTGCTTCTGGCTCTCCAAAAGTCTAAGGCCATCCTTACTCATTTTCTCCAGTTTGATCTATTTGCCCTTTTGATTTGGCAAGCATACTTTTCTGACGTAGCCCTTAAAGTGCTAACCTGTGCTAAAATTCATCTTTAAAAATCATTTGCATTAAATGCAAGGATTACACTTAAAGAAATAGAACTAGCAGAATTTTGTTGAAGGGTAAGGCAATATGCCGTGTTTATTGTGAATCTAGAATTCATTTACTGTTCCCTAGCTACTAAAGTTATCCACCATACATGTACACACTCATGCACACAATTCTACAGATGGGATTGTCTCAGTCTCTCATGCTAGTCCACAGGCCAGCTGGTCTAGACGTGAGGAGTAGGGTTGAGTCGATGCACACTGATGTTCCTGGAAGATGACTAGAATTGAAAGACACAACCCTATAGTTTTGAACTCCTCTTTTTATATGTTTTAGTACTTGGAGCCTGTTCAGTCCCACTTGCCCAGGGCACTGTATGACCCAGGAGTCATCGGTTAATGGCAGATGTGACTTTTGACCCTTTTTGGATAGTCGATTTTCTCTCTCTTTCTCTCTCTCTGGTGGGTTCTATTGCAGGGCTTACCTACATTATAATTTGGCCATCAAGGCTATGCTGGCAGCTACTCATCCAGACAGGCTGGCTTCAAGAATTAAGGTGATTTCATTCTTCAGCCCCACTCATGATTCACACACTGGGAACCCACTTTTCTTATTGCTGCCTTTGCCTATCGATAAGCAGACGGATTATTTGCTTCACAAATGTCAATTAAACTTGTTGGGAAAATAATCTCAGGGCAGAGGAGCTGTAGCCTTGATGCCTTTTTTTTCTTCATTTCACTGCTTGCCAACAGAGTTAGACTGATTTTCATTTGTCACTTTGGAACTGCATTACTGCAATTCACTTAGTAGTGGCAGTAATTTTCCAGTCATCCAGAATGAGGCACCTAGCCTTATGATATGAATAGCTGCCATGGGGATGCTTTCCTCTTGTGCTCTAGTTTCCTCTTCCAGCTCTTAAGGCTTATCTGTGTGATGAAGTTTTGTGTTGATACAGCTTTCACGGATTCAAATGTCCAATGTAGACACTTTGTGCTTGGATAAAGTGTTTGAAAGCAAGGTAACTTGCACCAGTACAAATCCTACTTTTTACTAATGTATCACCTCTAAGATGGTGTGGGCAACTCCCAGATGATAACAGCAATCATGTCTTAGTCTGGGACCATCTGCTCTTCTGACTATGGGACAAACTTCCTAAGGGGAAAAAACTTTAAAAAAAATAGTTCTGCAGCACGTTTTAGACTAACAAACATGTAGATGGTATCATGAGCTTTCGTGGGCGCAACCCGCTTCTTCACATGACTGGAGTGAAGGGTGCAGGGCACACACAAATAGCAGAGGGAGGGGATGAGGAGGGAAAGAGAAGGGAGGAAATAGGTTAAAAATATTGTCAATTACAGTGTATGTGCTAAATGAGGCTAATAGGTGGGCTCTAAGTACCCCGTGCTTGGCTTTTTATGTCATTAGGGTGTGGAATGCAGTGGCCCATCCAGGTCAGGACTTTGTTCAAACCTTGATTACAGGTGTCAAACTTGTAATTGAAACCAGTCAGATTGATCCAGAATTTGATTCCATTAGGCACATTATAATACTGTTCATTTTGAGAGTGCTTTCCCATGGTAACCAGAAGGGTGAAGGTCTGTCAGTGGCATATCTTTAGAATTAGTTGCTACACCAGGGAAGGAAGAAGAGCCAGAAGACTCCAAGAAGTGCACCAGAAAGTATGATTTTCCTTCTTTAACAACAATGTGACAGCAATAGTACGAGGTGGGTTACATCTTGATGGGATCTCACAGAACTATACCTATGGTGCTTTGTAACTTTTTTCTGCTTTGAACCAGTTGGTGGAATTACCTTCTCTGCCACGTACACTATACCCCAAGGCTACATCTACACTGCCTTCTCTTGCACTAGAAAATATGCAAATGAGACAGTGATGAATATCGCCATGCCTCATTTGCATACTTAATGAGCTGCAATTTTTGCTCAAAAAGGAGCAGTCTACATGGCTCCTTTTTACGCAAAAACCCCCTTTCGCGCAAGAGCCATTCTTCCTGAAAAAAAGCAGAACGGCTCTTGCGCAAAAGCCCCTTATGCAAAAATGGTGGCTCATTAAGTATACAAATGAGGTACGGTGATATGCACTGCTTTGCCTCATTTGCATATTTTCTTACACATGAGAGGGAAGTGTAGACGTATCCCTATACACCCTGGCATTGATTACACTGGCTTTACAAACAACTCATCGACCTCTCTTCCTAGCAACCTTGTAGGTGTATGTGTTAATGCTGAACAGACAGTGCTGCATTCAGGACGGGGATCTGGACAGTGCATAGCATCCAAAAAAGGAGCTTTTATTCCAGATTTGTCTGGGAGATGGACAGACGTAAGAACAGTGACTTTTGCATGTTAATGCAGGGAAGCAGGGAAGTGGGGAGAAGATAGAGGGTTCTCTGATTCTTGAGAGTCCATCATTGTCATGATTTGAATAGGGTTCTCTGTAGAGCCTGTGAGATGAATTTATCAATTGATCTACATATCACTTGCCATCTTCCAGCACAACTGGGTCCCACAGTGCCAGAAGGCACTGTTAGCTGTATGGATTTTCCTTTAAAGCCAAGTGCTCTAACACTGCAGACCTGCGCATGACATGCGTCTTCCATACGGTGTGATATTTTTTGTCTTCGCTTCCAGCACTGCAGGAGAGGTATTTATGTGTATTGTTCCTTTGTCATGACACTGAGGCCCAATCAGAACATGCAGAATTGCAGTATTTTCTACAAATCCCAGCTGCTACTTGCTCTAATTCTGTTTCCCATTCCTGCTGAAATCTTATCTGCACTCAACTCTAAGAATTGTTTCTGTTGTGTCAGAATGGAAGAGAGAGGGGATGGACTTTGAATGGTCAGATTAGCTATTTGACCAAAAATCTGATCTAGTATATTTGGGTATGTCTACACTACCCCGCGAGTTCGAAATAGCGGGGTAATGTATGCATACCGAACTTGCTAATGAAGCCCGGGATTTGAATTTCAGTGGAGGTTCTGGGGCGGCTGCACACCCTCAGGGGGCTAGGGGTCAACGTCGTCGCCCCAGGACCGATACCAGCGGGGACATCAGGGCAAGCCCCAATTTTGACGCCCTGTTTGAGAGTCCCGTACCAATCTCCCGCCCTGGCCCCCCATTTTTGCCCATGCCCTTTTTGCCCATGCATGGGCCATAATAACATCAGATGCCTGGGTTCTGAACATAGTAAATGGAGGCTATACTATCCCATTCCTAGGCCCACTGCCCTCAAAACCCTCTTCTCCGTCCTTAGTAAGGGACACCCCTCACGAACACATCCTGTGTCAGGAGGTGTCTGCGCTCCTCGAAAAAGGAGCAATAGAGAAGGTTCCTCCGCATCTGCGATGAAGGGGTTTTTACTCCCGTTATTTTGTTGTCCCCAGGCTGAAGGGAGGGGTCCACCCCATCTTGGACCTCCGAGATTTAAACAAGGCGGTCATAAAACACAGGTTCTGAATGGTGACTTTGTTCCTCGGTCATCCCAGTGCTACAATTAGGAGACTGGTACACGACTCTCGACCTCAAGGACGCGTACTTTCACGTGGCGATCAGACCAAGCCACAGGAGGTTCCTCAGGTTTATGGTGGGCCAATACCATTTTCAGTTTAAGGTGCTCCCTTTTGGATTATGTATGGCACCAAGGGTATTCACAAAATGCATGGCGGTGGTTGCTGCATATCTCTGCAAACAAGGGGTGCACGTGTTTCCGTACCTCGATGACTGGCTGATCTGAGGTCGCGCGTACGAGCAGGTAGAAGCTCACGTGGCACTCACAAGAGCCTTTTTCCTAAGGTTGGGACTCATGATAAATGTTGAGAAGTCATCCCTGACTCCCTCCCAACAGATAGAATTTGTGGGGGCCCTCCTCGATTCGAGGGTGGCAAGGGCGTTCCTGCCCAAGAGCAGGTTCCTCTCCATAGTGGAGCTGATCTCGGGGTTAACTCGGTCCCTATCACGACCCCTCGGGTCTGCTCCAGGCTCCTGGGCCATATGGCGGCGTGTACGTACACGGTCCGCCATGCCAGATTGCGGATGAGACCCATGCAGACGTGGTTGGCGAAGGCCTTCAGCCAGTCCAGGGGTCTTTGGGACTCGATAATTACGGTGCCCAAAGAAATTCTGGACTCCCTCCTATGGTGGACCCAGGAATCCGTGGTACACAGTGGGGTTCCTTTCAATGCCCCTCCCCCCTCCCTGACGCTGGTCACCAATGCATTCGACCTGGGCTAGGGAGCACACCTGGAGCAGCACAGGACTCAAGGCCTCTGGTCCCCCTGTGAGCGAGCCCTACACATAAACGTCCGGGAATTGCGGGCGGTGAGGCGAGCCTGCGAAGCCTTCCTGCCAAGGCTCGCCCACCGCTCGATCCTGGTTCGTATGGACAACACAGCGGTGGTCTTTTATCTCAACAAGCAGGGTGGGGCACGATCACCTTCCCTCTGCAAAGAGGCCCTGCAACTTTGGCATTTGTGCATCACGCACGGTATCACACCTCAAGCGGAGTACCTCCCGGGGTGCAAAAACCTGCTAGCAGACACGCTGAGCAGATCCTTTGAAGCGCACGAGTGGACCCTCAAGAACTCTGCTCTCCACCAGGTTTTCCGCAGGTGGGGTTATCCCTGCCTAGACCTGTTCGCCTCGGCACGCAATGCCAAGTGCAGGAACTACTGTTCCCTGCTGGGGCTGGAGAAATATTCCCTGAGGGATGCCCTGACGACCGTGTGGCCAGAGGGCATTCTCTATGCTTTTCCCCCGTTTCCCCTAATTTCCAGGGTATTGACCAGGACGAGGACCTTTCGGTCCTCGATCATCCTCATAGCCCCCAGGTGGCCCAGACAGTTCTGGTTCCCCATCCTGGTGGACATGCTTATCCAGGACCCAATAGCACTCCCTCTAGTCCGGGATATGCTAACTCAACCCTGGGGAAAGGGGATCATGGTTCACCTGGATCTCTGGTCTCTCCACCTAACGGCATGGTTTATCCGTGGTTGAACCAACCAGAAAGGGAATGTTCCCAAGAGGTTCAGATGGTTCTCCTCAGTAGCAGGAAACCTCTACTAGACGGTCGTACGCTGCCAAGTGGCGGCGCTTCTCGTCTTGGGCGTCCCGGAGAGGAGTACACCCGTCCTCGGCTCCTATTCCAACTATTCTTGACTACCTTTTCCAGCTTCGGTCTAGTGGCCTATCTTTTTCTTCTATCAAAGTTCATGTGGCATCTCTCTCTGCCTTCCACATTGGTATGGCAGGAGTCTCCCTTTTTTCTAACCCAGTGGTTGAAAGGTTTCTTACTGGCCTGGAAAAGCTGTACCCCTCGGTGAGGGCCCCGCTTCCCACCTGGGACCTTAACGTGGTCCTCCACAGGCTTATGCTACCTCCCTTTGAACCGCTGGCCACGTGTTCCCTGCAGCACCTTTCATTGAAGGTTGCTTTCATCATGGCCATTACATCGGCTCGAAGGGTGTCGGAACTAAGGGCGCTAACTGTAGACCCGCCCTACCTTGTTTTTTCTCATAACAATGTAAGGCTATGGCCTCATCCAGCCTTCCTCCTGAAGGTGATATCACCATTCCACCTGTCCCAGGAGATTTATCTCCCGTTTTTTTCCCAAAACCTCACGCCTCCTCTAAGGAGCGGGTGCTTCACTCACTGGACGCCAAGCGGGCGCTGGCGTTCTACATTGATAGGACCAAGCCGTTCCATAAATCACAATTGTTTATTGCATTTGGGGACAGGGTGAAAGGGTCGCCTATTTCGACACAAAGGCTATCAAGATGGGTGGTGCAATGCATCATAGAATGTTATCAACTGGCTGGTAAAACCCCACCCAGGGTGAAGGTGCACACTACCAGGGCGCAGGCGTCCTCGGTGGCCTTTGGTGCCCAGGTACCAATCACAGAAATTTGCAGGGCAGCCACATGGTCTTCCCTTCACACGTTTGCAACACACTATGCGCTACCTCAGCAGGCCAGGGAGGATGCAAGGGTGGGCTCTGCAGTCCTCGAATCTGTGATGTGAATATGTAAATATATATACATCCGGTTGTCTTTGTTCTTAATATGTGCCTTATCAGCGTTGGATTGTTCAAATAAATCCGTTTATTGTTCACCTTCCTTCATGACTCTGGTGGCATGACTGCTCCAACTCCTCCTACGTGGGGTTAGCTTGGTAGTCACCTACTTCGAATGGACATAAGCAACCACTTGAAGAAGAAAAGGACGGTTACTTATCTGTAACTGTTCTTCGAGATGTGTTGCTCATGTCCATTCGACTCCCACCCTACCTCGTTCCATGAGGTGTACCGGTAGTTCGGAATAGGAAGCCTAGTCCGAACTACCTAGTTCGAGCCCCGTGTAGCCGCGCTGCACGGGGTTCGAACCAGCGGGGTTTTAAAAATGGCGGCTCCCCGCTTATGCAAATGAAGCCCGGGAAATTCAAATCCCGGGCTTCATTTGCAAGTGCGGTATGCCTACATTACCCCGCTAGTTTGAACTAGGAGGGTAGTGTAGACATACCCTTTGTTATTCCCCATCAAGCACATGACACTCCTACTTCTCCTGAGAATTCTGGCTGCAGTAACTCTGGGAGGGACCTGGATCTGTTTTGGGAAACTGTGCTCCTCATCTAGGGAAATGCAGTTCATCTTTTCATCACTCAGTTCCCTGACAAGCTCAGAATCTTGCTAGATCTGTAGAGTGCTTATTTCAAGGTCTTGGCTTCTCTGTCCCACTGTACTACAAATATGTCTTATTATTTACTCTTTGTTTACTAAGGAAACAGCAGACAGGATACGATTCCTGCTCAACTTCAGCTAATTTTTACACTTACAGCTGCTGGCTAGGAAGTACAGCTGAGGATAAGGCATAAGGCAACGAGCAGCAAGCATGTTAAAGAGATAAGATAAGAGAGCAACCAAAGAGAAGAAACACAGTTTAGCTTGAAGTCCGTGGTTGCCTGAAAGAGTTGAAAAAGGATGTGGAATCTGCTTACTCATGCTAATCAAGTGAGACAGCAGCATAGTTTTACACTGCTGTGGTCTCTAAACACCAGCAGACAAGCAACCCCTAAATGCTGATTCTTCGACATATTTTTTTCACAGAAAAATGTCAAGATGTTAAACTTCAGCAATGGAAATTCCTTTGGAGAGGGATTTTAATATATGCCTATCTCCCTTAATTTAACCTTTCTGGTGTTTGCTTTACGGTTCCTTGCTATCATAAGCAACCCGGGTTTCAAAAGTGATAGAAATGTAGCTGTGTTAGTCTGGTGTAGCTGAAACAAAATACAGGACTATGAAGCACTTTAAAGAGCTACATAGTCCTGTATTTTGTTTCTGGTTTCAAAAGGACGTGGATAATTTTGCAATAAAATCAATAATGGGGTGGTGCGCAGGTAAAGATTCAGAAATCAAATCTCATGTTTAGGCCATAAACTGACCCAGAGAGGATTGAGAAGTGTCTAGCCAATCTGTGTAGTAGGGCTGTGAAAGGAAGGATGGGTTGTTGGCCTTCATGGAGAAAGTGGGAAACATCTGTATTTTAAAGAAAATAGAAAGTGTTTTCCCTTTGATATAAAGGATAGTACATGACCCTTTGAGCCCTATAGACCTGTCAAGATTGGTATGGATAATCCGTCAACTTGTGAACAGAGCTACCTTGACTGCGGCCTCACCAATGCTGAATAAAGAGGAATAATCACTTCTCTAGATCTGTTGGCAATGCTCCTACTAATACATCCAAATATGCTGTCAACTTTCTTGGCTACCAGGGCACACTGCTGACTCTCATACAGCTTCTCATCCACTGTAATCCCCAGGTCTTTGGTTATGGAGCCTAGTATGCCCTGTCCCTCAGAGTGTGTCTAGACCAGTGGTCCCCAACCTTTCATGGCTGCTGGGCACCCGGAGGCGGGGCTGCTCACACACCGCGCTTCCAGGGGTGGGGCCACCCACGCGCCTGGGGAAGGAGCCGCACATGCACCACATGCCCGGGGCCAGCACCATGCATGTGCCATGCACCGGGGACAGGGTCAGCCCACATGTTTTGGCGGGTGCACATAAATGCCCCGGTGGGCACCATGGTGCCCACGGGCACCACATTGGGGACCACTGGTCTAGACTACAGGGTTTTGTTGACAAAAGTCCACTTTTGTCAACAAAACTATACCTGCGTCTACACTACCACCGAGTTCTGTTGATATAACGTCGAAAGAACTTCATTCTACGAGGAATAATGCCTTTTGTAGACAGAGTTCTGTCAACAGAAGGCATTATTGCATCTACACTGCCCTTTGCATCTACACTCTCATGTTGACAAAGCAGCTTGCTTTGTCAACAGAACTGGCTGTAGTCTAGATGCTCTTTGACAACAAAACAAAGCCTCTGTTGACAAAAGCCTGTAGTCTAGATGTACCCTCAGGGTACAAGCAGCATGAAGAGACAGTTCCTCTTTGTTGAGGATTTTTATTCCCTCCTCCTTTCCCCCGCCCTTGTTGAGCTGCAAACTCTGTTGACAGGAGGAATTCACTTCTAAGGTTCTTCTTCATGGGGGAGGGGCTGAAAAATAAGCTACAACATGTATTGGTCTCTGCATTATTCCCTCTAGTCTGTCCAGTGTGGATGGGCCTTCTTCAGCATCCAAGATTTAATGCCTTCTGCTGAGACTTAGCACTGTCAGGGTACATCTACACTGCAGCGTTATTTCAGAATAACTGACATCATTTCAAAATAACAAAGTGCCTGTCTGTAATCTGTAGAACTCCTTGCCAGAGGAGGCTGTGAAGGCTAGGACTATAATAGAGTTTAAAGAGAAGCTAGATAATTTCATGGAGGTTAGGTCCATAAAAGGCTATTAGCCAGGGGATAAAATTGTGTCCTTGGCCTTTGTTTGTCAGAGGCTGGAGAGGGATGGCAGGAGACAAATGGCTTGATCATTGTCTTCGGTCCACCCTCTCTGGGGCACCTGGTGCTGGCCACTATAAGCAGACAGGATACTGGGCTAGATGGACCTTTGGTCTGACCCAGTACAGCCGTTCTTATGTTCTAACCCACACACCTCGTGTGGTTCACTGTCCCATGCAGTGGCACCTAGACCACAGCAACAGATAAGACCAAGAGACTTCTACAGCATGGGCTGAGAGCCAGCTGGCTTTTAGCTCAAAGGGCAGAGGCTTCTAAACTAAGCTCCAGAGTCCCAGGTTCAAATCCACTCACAGGTCTACACAGCAAGCCTTTATTTCGGAATAATGTCAAGATGAAGGATTTATTACTCCAACTCCTGAAACCCTCATTTCACAGGAGTAAGGGAAGTTCGACTTCCTGCTGTGTAGACAGCGCCAAAATCCGAGTTCAGCAAACACGCAACTATTGCCTTAGATTATGGGGTACAGTTGTTATAGAGGAGACTAATGCTGGCTGATGTTCACAAGCATCCTGCAGAGTCTAATCACATTCTTATCCTTCTGAAAGTGTTTCTTTATGACACAGAGCTAAGCTGCATGTCTGTCACTGTTCAGTGGACACAGAGGTGGCCTTCGCACCTGATCTGCCCAGCATCACAGGCAAAACAGCCTCACTCAAAAATACACCTCAAGCTGACATTATTATTGTAAGTAAAGTAGGTGCGGAAAGAATGCAGAATGAAAAGATGTGTGTTGTCTTAAGGTCTTTGTAATAAAAGCCACCGGCGCTTGAGGTGTTTTACGAAAACCCTATTATTCATAAGGCAGCTAACTGTGTGTATTTTTTGATGAGCCATTGGGCTAGTGCCATGCAATGGTGACATTGCTGGTGCAGCCATGATCTGGCACTGGATTTATTTTCTGGACAGAAAGAAGCAACAGCATGACCGGGTGTGTGATAGGGGAGAACTTTTTAACTGTCTGGGTGCATTAATGAGACACTGAAGGAAATGCCTTGAGGAATAAGGCATCTCTCCCCCGGTCAGGTACTGACATAAGTGAAATCAAACAGCAGTGTTTTGATTTTACTGCTGCAGTGAGACACCATAGAACTAAATCAAAGGCTCTATAACACCATTGACACCAGTATGGATTTAATCCAACAGAATGGTGATTTAAACCAGGGCAGAGTTGGCATTTGATGTTACTGCTGGAATTTGTACTGAGTCATTTCTGGGTCCCACTCCAGGCCCCTTTTCTCATGAAACACAGCTCATTTGCTGGTTTTCCTGGTATCTGGGTGCCACATCACTGTCCTTTTATCCACATAAATAGTTCTTCCACAGATGCCTTTTGCATTGAGTCAAACTGGGCAGCCTCCCCCATTCCCATTTCTTGCCGTTTGTTTGTAGTGGAGCCAAATCTCCCTGTGGGTTATGGGAAGGAGGTTAAGCTGCAGTATAATCCTCAAGGGAGCGTCTACACTGCACCCGTGGCTCAAAATAAGCTGCACAATATGAGCTATGCCAAGTGTGTAGCTTATTTTGAGTTAATTTCAAAATAGAGCGCTATTCCGAAACATTCCTTAATCCTTGTGCAACCAGGTTTACAGGGACATTGGAATAGTGTGCCCATTATTTTGAAAGATATTTTGAAATAATGGATGCGCTGTCAAGACATGAAAAATGCTATTTAGGGATACTGAAGTATCCTGAAATAGCACTGCTGTCTAGGAGTACTCCAAGTGACTCGGGATTTAAAAAATATACTCTGGAGGACTTGGAAAACTTTAGAATGTGTGAAGGGAAATTTATCAATGTTAGGTTATAATGGTGCTCCTACTCAGTGTTCCCTCTCTCTTTTTTTTTCCATCCATGTGTAGAATAAATCTTGTTATGTGCACCAATGAAGGTGTGGATGTGCACCACCAGTAGAAACACAAAGTGCCAGCTGCGGTCACTCTGCTAATCAGCAGGGTGGCATTTGAATCTCTCCTGGGTGGTCACCAGCTTATAGGGAACACTACTGGTTTTGTGGCACTAAAGTTAGTGGCAGTATTAGTTTTCATTGCTGATTTAAGTCCTGCATGGTTTATGTGATTAGATATTGTTGATAAACATTTCTCATATATCCGAGTGGCACAGAGCTTAAGGCTCTCATTGAATGAATCACAATCTAACAGAGTACGCTTAGGCAAAAGTCCAACCAATCAATAGAATGAAGTCTTAGAGGAGGATAGCAACCACTGGGACAGGTGGCTTACATGGCTTAATCCGCCCTTAGCTCATGGTTCTTCCCACTAAATTCTGTGGCTTTAAAGTGCATATACCGAGGCCTTGAGATCACAGAGGGTAAGGAGTACAATAGAACAGCATCCAGACACTGGCCATGTCTCATGTCTTTACACGTAATCTTCCCACAAAAGACATTTACATGGAGAATGCCTAATGCTGTAATGGTCCCTTTATGGTGACAAAGTGATGCAAAGGGATCAGTAGCATAAAGAAGGCTGCAAGCCTTTTCCACTCTGAATTTTCCAGCCTGGGGTTGAAATAGGTCAGTTTGTGGTAAATTGGTACGTTGTCACTGTTGTCTTATGCTTCAGAATCTGAGATTTCACTTAAAGAAAAAAAAAAGTTCTACAGATGAGAAGAGTAAAGTTAAGTGTGAAAACACATCTGGTGTGCAAGCGAATGCCATCCTGTCCCCTTAAGCAATAGCTCTGAGCAGAGTGGACTGCGTCACCATTTCTCTCGCTCGGGGATCAAAGTCTGACAGCGTGCTTACCAGGCTAGTGGGCTTGGGTTTCATAAACTGGACTGTGTGTACTTCCAAGCCCCCTGAGGCTGAATGCAGCCCAAGCCCTTCCTTCTGGTGTCAAGGCACACACTTTGGTCAGGGTACGGCTTGTCTGGCTGGCACCCTCTTTCTGACTTTGGCTAGCACCCCACAGTCCAGCTGCCATAAATAACCTCCACCCCGGATCATTGGTAACCTCCAAGACACTCCAGTTGTTTCTATATCCCTTCCCCCAAGCTCCTACCTTGTGGGATTACAGTTTGTCACCTTTCCAGGTACATGGAATAGCTGAAGCACTTAGGTCACAGGCTTTGCAGAAGTCATCTTGAATCATTACTTTTTATTTTAGACATCACAAGAGAGTTACAGGGCCAGGCAAATCAATAAAACATTTTCCCATCCTTCCTGGCCTCCATTTCCTCACCACTCTGGACCATTCTTCAGTGCAGAGTCTTGTAAGGAAACTAGGATCCTACATCTCCTTCTGTGCATGGTGTTTCCTCTGTTGTCTATACTCAGCCATCTGGTCTTTTTTTGTCACCCTACAATGTGACTCAATGAGAAACTTTTTTATATCCTCCAGACCCTGTAAGTGACCTCCTCAGGTGATCCAAGTCCCCCACCAGCTGATTCCTTACTTATTTACCAACCCATTTGAGTGGACTAGTTTTTTCTGAGCATAATAAGTCATTCCAAAGTGCATCCATGTGAGCAGAGACCCGTCATGGTTTAACAGTGTCCTTTGTAAGCCTATCACTGCCCCCTGGGAATTTCAATCCAGCATGGAGGTAAAAAGACCACAGTGACAGATTTATACAGAGTTTCATGATCTCTGACAAAATTAAGATGTTGTGAAATGACATATTACCACATCTGTTAACACTGAAACTTAATGGTATATTAAGAATTTCCTCTGGCTATTTCTCTGGTGGTCAACTATGGTACAGCACCTACCCAAATCTTGGAGACATCTACTCTCCCCCCTTCCCCTGTGACATGTTTATTAAAGCGAGATGAAAACAAAACAGTGATAAGAACTAAGAAGAGAGCAACACATTTTTCTTCTCCTTTGCTTGCAAATGAAGAAGCTTGGATTGATGTTGGTGTAATGCAGCTTTTTAATCCTGGGAAACAATTGAGCTCCAGATCAGGGAAGCTTCTGTGCATGAAGAAAAGTTGCCTATAGTTAAAGCCACAACTGAGAGAGAAATCTCTCTCTGTGCCTTACAAAGTAGGAACACTACATCTGTCCCACTGAAGTATGGTAAGACTTGCTTAATTTAATTGCTTTGCAGTCCTTGAATGCCATGTACTATATAAGTGCAAAGCAGTACTAATAAATGTGACTATTTCACATCCTCCCTGCAAGCATGCCTTGCCACAAGGGGTGAATGCAGAGTAATATGTTTTTCTTGTTAATATAATGTCTTCCACTGCAGCTCTCAATGAAGAAATAATGAGCTGTATTGTAGGTTTCTAATCCCAAGTGATAAAGTGTGTAGGTAACAAATTATCTCCCTGCTGTCCTAAACCAGGTCTCTCTAAAACTTGGAGGACTCTTGGACCCTGAGGAAGCCTGGAGCTCTATAGATGTATGTATTATAATTAGTGCCTCACGCTTCCTCAAGGTTTAAACCGATGCACTGTACATTCATCCGGCTGGCAGTGCTGTTAGCCAACACCTTAAAACTCTCTTCGCAGAGCTACTTTCTTGTCTGTTCTCTTTGAATGTTTATTATTTCATTTGTTTTGGTTATACAACTTCCACCACCACTTTTTAATATTCCTCTCACCCTCAACCCTAGCTTGGGTTAACTGGATTTTACTTAGGCTGTTTTGTCTTATTACTTTATACATTTAAAGGGATGGGTTCCTCCAACTCTATGCCAGAAGAGATTCAAGAACTTGCTGATAAGACTGGTTGTGAGTACTGCTCTGTGTTTAGTTTCTTTATTTCCAATGTTTGATTTTTAATAATTGCAAATGGCTTTAATGGGAAACTGGCAAGGTCTCGCTTTCTTGTCTACTGCATCTCCAATAGACAGCTGTTTCCGCAAGGTTCAGTAAGCGTGGAACTGATGAAGAATGTGGTTTAACTGCATAAGTGACTCTCACCCAGACTTTCAGTTGCTCTATGTTGTTGCATTTTACAGTGGCTTTCGAAACCTAGACAAGTGTTAGCAGCAAGATGACAGTGCGGGTTTGAACAGGAAGGTTGTGTAAGTGAACTCGAAACACAAATCTTGTTCCCTCTGCTTTTTCTTGCCTCTCAGCCCTTTTAAGGGATCAGTTAGTTTTGTGTACCTCTCGCAGCTGATTATGTGACGGATGGGTTCACGAGGACAGCTAAGAGCTGAAAAATTGGAGACACAACCTTGCAGTGCTTTAATAACAGCTAGTTCTTCAAACTCTCTGTACCTTGACACCTCTGGCTACAAAATGAAGATGTCCCAACCTCCCAGGAGTGTGGAACTCTGATCATGAATGTTCCTAAATTGTGATGAGCTCCT
Organism: Pelodiscus sinensis; assembly: GCF_052426305.1. Classification (NCBI taxonomy): domain Eukaryota; kingdom Metazoa; phylum Chordata; order Testudines; family Trionychidae; genus Pelodiscus; species Pelodiscus sinensis. The sequence continues at coordinate 9,144,596 of NC_143085.1, forward strand.
TAGATGATAAGTAAATGAAAACTACTATTGCTGCTCATTGATTGTTCCAGTGAGACACATCTGACCATGTGAGCAAGGCAGAAGTGGAAATGCCTAGTGATTATATAATTCCTGGGTGTCTCGCCTTTGCCACTTAAGTGTTGGGAGCATTCTAACATAGGGTCCTGCGGGGATTGGTTCTTGGCCCTATCTTATTTTATGTTTTTATCAATGCGAATCTAAAATGGTCACTGATAAAGTTTGCTCGTGACACAAAATTTGGGGGAGTGAAAAATAACGAAGAGGAGAACAGTACACATTTTAGTATGGCTAAATGCAAACGTGTATCTCCAGAACAAAGCACGAAGGCCACACTTCCATGGTGAGGAGACCTGGCTTGGTAAGCAGTGATTCTGAAAAAGATTTAAAGGTTTAGTGGATAATTGCCTGAACATTAGTGGCCAGTGCAAAGCCGTGGCCAAAGGAGCAGTCCTGGGAGGTATAAACGGGAATCTTGAGCAGGAGCCAGGAGACTATTTTACATCAGGATTTGGCACTGATGTGACCACTGCTAGAATCCTCTATCCAGTTCTAATGCCCACAATTCAAGAGTGATGTTTGATAAATTGAAAGAGTTCAGAGAAGAGCCAGGAGAATGATTAATGGGTTAAAAAAACCACTTTCTGGTGACAAATGCAAACAGAAGGTGAAGGAGTGTCTGGAAGGTATAACACAATGCAAGGGCTGGAAACTGAAGCCAGACACATTCGCACCGGAAATAAGGGTCACATTTTAACGGTGAGTGAATTTAACATTTTGAACAATTTACCCAGGGTCATAGTGGAGTCCCCATCACTGATGACAGTGAAAGCAAGACTGGATTTTTGGTAAAAGGTCTGCTCTAGGAATTTATTCTTAGGGCAAACATGCACTTGGTAGCAATCTCTGGTAAGCTTTTCCTAACTCTCCAACCCAGTGCTCTTGTAGGGGGTGAGGGTCTCTGTGATTATTGAATCAAAAGCAAGACTGTCAGTTCAAGTTCATCCCAGTGTACCAAAAGCCCCTCCCACTGTTCCCTAATCTCTGCAAAACCCAGCCTAAACCTCTATATGCAAACCCTCCTGGGGGTTGGTACCTCTCTGGGATTGTCCAGTCTCAGGGGCACTCACCTCACCCCACTGCCCTCCCCCCAGAGTTTTGGGTTCTGGAGGAGCTATGGTACTCTTCCCCTGTGGAGCAGAGCACAATCCTACACGCACTCGTCATAAGTTTAGTGTCATGATGATCCCAAAAGACAATTCATGGGGTTGCCATAACTACTGCAATGAACACACATATGTTCTAGCTGCTAACCTGATCCTAAACAACTTGCATCCAGGAGCTTCAAAATTCATTTCTCAACTTCATCCCCTGCACCCAAAGCTCAGAGTTTTATTCTGGGCCTTTTCATAGAGGGACAAAGTGTAACGTTTGGATCTAGCAGTAGAGTCGGATTCTGAACACTGAAATGTTAAGATCTGGGATCTTACGATGAGCGAGTTGTTTCATTTTTAAAAGTGGGTATGTAATATTAATATAAAAAATCACTTATATGCATTTTGTAATTAATACATTTGGGGAAGGATAACGTAGCTGCTTTCTAGATTCAAAAGCTCTGTCTTTTAATGCTACTCTGACCTTTTAAAGGTTGTTGTTTTCCCTCTAGTTCACTATTTGTATGCTTAGACCTTATTAGAATTTTTAGTACAAAATATTCTTAAATAGAAACAAGACACACACACATCCAAAAAACAGTAATAGCTCTGCATGTGATGAAGCATTTTGATTACAGAAAAATTAGCCTGCCCATAGCAAGCAAGACAGAAACAACAAATTAAGTAAAACCACATAGAGCCAATTAATTAAAATCAGTTAACTTGGAATAATTTAAACAGACAATCTTCCAGATTCTCATCCAGATGATTAAACTATTAAACGTATAGGTAGGAAGATAACCAGTTTGCATACGAGGGACCTGGTTAGCAGATGAATAAATTTTACTCTGATTTGGTGCCTCAAGAAAAGAAAATACTGTCTTATGGCTACAAAATCAAATTCATTACTGTAAATACTCTCAGTTTCAAGAAAGTCACTGGAGTTATACCATCATGAAAGTGTTTCCTTATAACCAATGAGAGGTATATTCAAGGTACACAATATGATACAGATGCTTGCTCCAGAACTTTTTCCCTCTATCCTATATTCCTTAAGATAGAAGGATTTACGTTGTATGGTGTAAATCATCCCAACAGAATTGCCCAGAAAATTGATCTAAGCTAGAGAGAAACTTTCTATCAATAAAACCCTTTCATGGAAATTCAGCCTGGTTGATTTAGAGTATTGTGTCATGATGGTTTGAAATCAGATAAGTCAATCTTATCCTGCCAATAGTGCAGGTGACAGAACTAAATGACCTCTCAAAGTCTCTCCCAAGTCTACAAATCTATGGTTCTATGATCAGCTGAGTTTTGGAATCAGCTGAAATTGCTGCTTGTCGCTCAGTTTCATAACCGAGCATGAGTGTCTGTGCAGCTCCAGCACACAAATGCACCAATACTTAGATCTGGGTTTATTTTAAACGAACCAAAAGCAAAACTTGGGCAGTGGAGTGGTATGAGAAACTGTGTGAAGCACCCCCAAAGACAATGTTTGTATGACGTGCTCACCCTGCCTCCCACCTTGAGAATCGTAATTGATGAGTTTCCCTGCAGAGTCGTCTGGCACTTGAGTCCCTTCTGGGGATGTGCCACCAAGGATTTTTCATTTTGTTTTGGGGGTTTTAAGGTGAATGATTTGTTTGAGGTTTTGAGATGTCATTGCTTCATTCATTTGTGCTGCAGTTGCATCCTAAAGCTGACAGCAAGAAAGCGAGGGCACATGGGAAGTGTAAAATGCCAACGTGATTACAAGCAGCAGGTCATCTTGGGCTGATTCATTCCATAAAATAGAGCTAGGGAAAGTATTAGGTTATTTTCCTTACTATTCCTAGTGTTAGTTAATAATAGCCTATTGCCCAGCACAGTGACAATTTCACAGAGATATCACAAAAGGAATCAAAACACTCACAGATGACTTAACCAGTCATTTGGTTTTAATCTTGATTTACAATTTTTTTCAGTGCATAATTTCAAAGATAAAATATGCAGGGGGCAGTTTGTGTAGCAGCTAGCACAATGAGGGTGTGGCTTATGAGTAGGACTCCTAAATGCTACCACAATATAAATGGGATGAGCTGAGAAATACTCACCATACAGCTATCCTCATTGCCCTCATAGCCGTCTGTAATAATAAGAATTGGTATGATCTAGGGATTAATTAGGCATGCAAACACACACATACACAAAGATCAGTTTCGGCATGAGTAGAAACCTAAACAATATTAACCCTCTGAAAGTGAATTTGAGTGCAATGTTCAAATAATTTGGATGAAAGGTTATAAATGCAACTGCAACCAGAAGTTAAGCAGCAATTAATTAGTTTTGGCATCAAAAATATGTTCCCAATTCTAATTCTATTGCTGCTTGGATCTACAAATCAATAGATCATAAATCTTCCATACCACTTCATTTTGCAAAGAGTCTTTCATTCAGATTATATCCTAAGATACTTTATGGCATGAGTACAAGTTACAGAGTTGAATAATACCTAATGAAATAGGAAGGAGAGATGCAATGTCTAGACAAGGGAGAAAACATTTTTCTGGCCATCTAGGATTTGACACGAGGAGAATCAATGTGGTACAGAGAAGCAGGGTAGCTGTTCCAAGTGTAAGGAGTGGCATAGAAGCAGCATGCTCACCTCCTCTGTTGGGACTTGATAAGGGAAGAGGGCTGGGGAGGCTGCAGCAAACCCAGGATTAATTCTAGGCACTGACTGATTTTTGAGCATGATTCACAGGTTCAAGTGACAAAGATATTGCACCTGCCCCAAAGAACTTGTCTCATGGATGCTTCATACTGCATCAAGGAAGAGCTGTAAACAGCCAAAAGGGAGAGGCAGTGTGGTCTAGCGTATAGAGCCCTAGGAGACTTAGTTTGTATTCCTGGCTCTGCCATGAACGTGCTGCATGATTCTGGGCAATTCGCCTCTCCCCGCTTTGCTTCTTTTTCCCCTTCCACTGTCTGTCCTATCCCTCTAGAACAGGGCAGGGGTTGGCTTGTACTATGCACTTGTACTGTACTGCCTAGATCTGGACTGATGTTGCTCTAAAGAGGCTACTCTAAATGAAATAACAATGGCAAGAGCCAGCCTTTATTTAAAAAAAAAAGCAGCTTGTAGCAGGCCAATCTGATATTGAGTTATTTACAGCCAGCTCCTTTGTGAATGCAGTCACCTGACCCTCTGAGGCTTGGGGTCTGTGAAGTGGATCCTACCTTCTTATCAGAGCCTCTTGGTAGGCTACATTTAGAGTGAGTGACTCTGGAATGCCAGCAGCCTACACTATATTCTGTCTTTAAAATCAAAAGTTCCATGCCATGTTCCCATGAGATCCTATATTGAGGGCCCTCCATAGACTGCATTCTGCTCTGAGTCTGAGCATGCTTATTGCGTTTGCGTGTTCTAATATACTAATGGGCTTTAATGAGGGGCTAATCTGGCTGCCTGTTAAGTGCCTGTGCTTGCAGACAGGTGGGTATGTTGGCCTGGTTGATATCTCTCCCTTCTTTATCTATTAGATTAACATTTAAGAGAGAGAGAGGCTGGAGCCTTTGGTTTTCCTTGTTGTCTCAGTGTGCGTCTGACTCAACCCTCAGTAGCACCAAACAAGGAAGGGATGTTTGTAGAGTGAGGAAATATATTTTAAATTACTGTAGGAATTTTTAAAAATCAAAACAAATTATTGAAAAAGGATCAGCAGGTTGGATTCCACCTTGATAAGGTTCACATGGTAGTGGAAACATCAGATACACATGACAAAGCATGGTCCCTGGTGGAGTTTTTATAGGGATGTGGCCTCCAGGGTCTATCATTGATGCTGAAATAGTTGCCATAGGGACAAACTTAGAAATGTCATTTCTAAGGCTGAGATGGTGGAGGAGAGGCAGCAGAACTAATTGTCTCATTGGGGCTGGGAGATCCAAATTCTCTCAGGGCTAACTTATGCACTCAGGACACTCAAGCTCAACCCTCCCATTGATTGCAATGGAGGCGGGATTGCTGGGTAGGCGGTGTGCTGAACCCACGGTATAGTTTCTAGGGAGTTTCTGGTGCTCTCCCAGGTGACAATAGAGCAGCTCTGATTTTAAAGGAGGTAAAGTCCAATCTAGCTTTCCAGCACTAGGTGGGAGGGGGATGCTGTGATCTGCACAGGGACATTGCCAATGCACATATGCAAGTCCTACAATGTCATGTGTTCATGGTGGGCCTCTTGCTGCCTTAATTCTCAGCGAGGCACGGGGGTCATGGAGAGGGAAGGAGCAGAGAATGTGGAGGTGTTTTACAGGCTCCCAAATCCAGTGGGCTGTGCCCACGAAATCTCATGATACCCTCTCCATGTTTTGTTAGTCTATAAAGTGCTACCAGACCATTTGCTTGCTGTTTTTTTTCTGTAACAGACTAACTCGACTTCCCCCTGAAAATCAAGTGTGAGTGTTTTTTTTTTTTTAACATTTCACTTGCAGATTGAGATGTCCAGAGAAGCTGGCCATGTCAATCCCTCAAGACAGTCACTGACAGGCTAAGCATAGCAGCTAAGGCAGCACAGCCCAACTGGAGACCAGCTCCCATGGAGGAGGGAGACACTAGTGGTGTCGTGGGAACTGTTGGCGCATGTTGCTCTCAGCCATGCCTTGAGCACTGCTCTGAAGTGTGCAAAGGCTTATGCCAGTTAACCAGTCATTAGAAAGAAAGGTCCTCATAACCCAGCTGATCCTTTCCATCTCTCTGGGGCTAGAAGCATGGAAGAGAGTAGATTCATGGTGGGGCTGGGTGAAATGTGACAATTGCCCAAAGGGTTTTTAGGGTGTGAATGCCAAGGTGGAGGAGAGATGACAAAAATGGGCTCGGGGGGCCTCAGTTCAAACAAGACCATTTCAGGATGATCCCTGGAAGACTTTCCTAACAATGCAGCTGTCAGACCATAAAAGTCTCCCAAGGGCAGGGGTGAAAGGCACATCCCTGGAGCTGTGTGCAACTGGACTAGATAAGGCCCTTCTGTGAATATCCTAAGGCACCATCCTTCCGTGGCTGGAGGATGTTCCAGATGACTCAGCAGGTCTCTGACTCCATGAACTGGCATGTGACTGTCACTGATAGTCTTCTCTGGCCTTCACCCTCCAAAGCAGGGGTGGGGAACCTCCGGCCTATGGGCTGAGTCCGGCCCATCAAACAATTTAATCCGGCCCTCGGGGGGGGGGGGGGGGGAAGAGGGATCCAGCGGCCATGAAATGCTGCGGGCGGGGGATGGGGAAGTGGGAGTTTCCTGGGGCTGCTTTCAAAACTTCCCCCAGACTCTCCTGCAGTGGGGGGCCGGACACTTCTGGTTCCTCTCTTGCAGATGGGAGAGGCACGTAGGAGACCTCGCCAGATGGGGAAAGCGCCGCATGTTGGAGTTCCTGAGTAAACAAGAGCGCCAGCCTTTCTGTGCTTATTGTTCCCGCCCCGCACCAGGCAACTCTGAAGGGCTGGAGCACTTAAGGAAATGTGCAGGGACGGGGAAGGAAGTGGGAGGGGGAAATTCATCACTGGAGTGAGAGGGAAGGAAAGACCCTGAGTCCTTTGCCTGCATGGGGGAGGCCACAGCAGTGTCAGCATCCCCCCTCTCCCTTCCTTGCATAGGGTGGCCACACACTTCTCACTTTTGTCTGGCCCCTGACTGATACCTCAGTTGACCCAAAAAAGGTTCCCTATCCCTGCTCTAAAGCATGAGGATAGAGAGAGCACACATTGCTACCACTGCCCAGTCACTCACCCATGATCTCTTTGGGCTGGATACCTTTTCTCTTGCAAGCATAAGGAGGAAGGAGTTTTGCTGTAGACTTCAGTGGCAGAAGGATCAAGCGCTTAAGAAGCAGGTGGCAGGAACACAAACTATAATTTATTTGCTTGCCCCATGATTAAAGGGAAAAATCCTCTCAGAGTCCTTTTTTTTGCTCAACAACTTTGGTCTTCCCTCCTGCCTTCTTTTCCCTTCAACAGAATTTTTTCCTGGTATTTTTTTGGGGGGGAAGGGAAGCGAGAGTGGGGGGTCGGTATTTTTGTTTCAACCATCTGGCAACCCTAAGAGTCGGACCTCAAGGCCTAAGTCAGTGGCCAGCTGGTGTGCCGGGTAGAACTATGGGAACACACTTCTTTCCACACAGGGAAGGACCTGGCTTTGGCTGGAGGAGAAATCGCATCATTTATGGACAGGTAGTGCAGTCTGCTTACCAGACTGAAGCAAAATGCAGGACAATGTAGCTTACCAGACTGTGACTCATGCAGGCCAGAACTCCTGAGCCAAAATATTAAATCAACCACCTGAGAAGTTAAAGGCTTACCCTGCCCAGGTGGGAAGAGACAGCAGTGTTTAGTCATTGCCAGCTGTCTGTTCAGTGGCTTTTGTGAAATGAGTTGATGAGCTCAAAGCCTTTTTCCAGGGCACAGGTGTTCTTTTTACCAAACTCGCTGTCAGGACAGGTTCATCAGCTGCAGAGTGGGCAGAAGAAACCTGGCTGGCCCGTGTTTCTGTAGAGCAGCATTTAATCCAGCACCTTTCAATGGTACAAACATTCACTTAGGCAAAAATAACACAGCCTTCATCCTCAGCCATGATTCCTCTCTCTCATGTGAATACAAACAATGAAATGGTACAGCTTAGGTTCCCCTCTTCTACAGTGCACATCCAGGCTGTCAGAGGAACATATTAGGAGGTAAGATGGTGTCACATAATGCCCAAGAAGTAGCCCGTTCAGCTAAATCACAACTCAAGCCCCAAATTTACAATATTGGTACCTGGCTGCTCTGCTATATAGGTTATATGTCTCTGTGGCATTTGTAACACGTCCATCATTGTGGCATCTAGGCACCAAAGTCAAGTCACAATGTTGTACGAGTGTGACAGGTGCTGTTTCCCAGTGCACTGTCAAAGCCACTGCCACTTGCATCCTTGCTCTCTGGGGCTCCTCACCAACCTGCCCTGCAGGACCAGATTGCCTGGTCTTCCCCCAACATATCACAGAGCTTCCCATGCCCCTCAACCCCACAAAGGACAATGCACTTCCATTCTGGGAGAATGCAGTTCAAGGGCACAATGGCCCAGGAATTGAATCCCCAGATGGAATCAGAACCCCAAATAAATCTCTTTCATTGTGTGAGAGTTTCACACATTGAAAGCTCATTCAGGTTAGCCCCCCTTTAAAAATGAAAGAGAATATGCACACTGATTGTTTCCCCCGGGTAACAATTATTTACTCTGGGCTTGCTAGTAAATAAAAGTATTTTTATTATGTACAAACTGTAGGAGTTAAGTGGTTGCAAGTGAAAAAAGGCAGATCAAAGTAAGTGACAGAGTTAAAATAAAAGAAAACGCATAACTAGTTCTAATATACTAGGGCTCATTGAAAATTTTCTGTAACATTGCTCTTATTTCAGGCAAGCCTTCAAGTCAGAGATCTTTTATTCTGACTCAGGTCTCTGGCTCTCCTTTTGGGTATGTGTGGCAGGGCGGCCCCGCCACTCCCGGAGCTGACCGCAGCGCGGGCTTACCCCGACCGCCGCGAGGCGCGGTTCGGGATGGCCGGCAGACGCCGCACAGGGGGGCGGCATTCCCCCAGCCCGGCGCGGAGCCTGACGTCATCCCCGCGACGGGGCCAGTCGGCGCGCACAAAGGACGTCGGGGGAGACGTCATTCCCCGGCGTCAGGCGGGAGTTTTAAACGCCTGGCCGTCCGTCCAGGAGGGGAGAGGCGAGCAGGGAGATCGGGAGGCCCCCGGAGGACCGTGGGGAAGTGGATACTGGCGCCCCTGGGTGAGGTAAAACCCCGGGGGCCAGCAAGGTGGGACCAGGGGAAGAGGGAGAAGTGACCCAGGGCTGGGCCGCGAAACCCGAGAACGGGGGAGTTTAGGGGTCGCACCCCCCCCCCCCCCGTTACTGGCTAGGACGAGTGTCCTGGCTTTAGGGCCCTGGGTTGGGGTCCGGAGTGTGGGCGGGCCCGGACCCCCTCCCTCTCACCCTTTCCCGAAAGAGTGGTCATTGGGGCCACGGTCGCGTATTACGGGATAGGCGCGGCGCGGCGAGTGTAGCGGAATTAAAGGGCTTTGACTAGGAAGCTTAGCTTGTTTGGCGTTAAACCAGTCAGGAAGGGGGGGACCCCCCCCCTTTCCCACTCCCTCCGGGACGGAGACGTAACAGTATGTCACTCCAGTCAAAGAAAAAAGAGACTGATAGCTTTTCAGACTTCCTTTTAGGAGGGATCCTTTGTTTCTATACCCCTCCCCTTCCATGGAAAATTACCTGGTTAAACAGTATATCAGTATAAGTTGGTTTGGTCACCTGTCTTTCCAGGCCCACGCACTTCTCAAACTTCAGACAGAAAACCGGGCTGTTTACAGGCCATTAAGTTGATCATCCAGTCGTTAAAGTTGCCAGAGTATTGGAAACACTCTTGATGGCTTTCATTTGCATATTTAAAGCCATAAACCATTCCATATCCCAACTTTATACACAAGAATGATACATGGGCAGCAGGTTTAAAACAAATAAAAGGAAGTTCTTCTTCACACAGTGCATATTCAATCTGTGGAACTCCTTGCCTAAGGAGGTTGTGAAGTCTAGGACTATAACAGGGTTTAAAAGAGAACTAGATAAATTCATGGAGAGTCAGTCCATTAATGGCTATTAGCCAGGATGGGTAAGGAATGGTGTCCCTAGCTTCTATTTGTCAGAGGGTGGAGATGGATGGCAGGATAGAGATTGCTTGATCATTACCTGTTCGGTTCATTCCTTCTGGGACACCTGGCATTGGCCACTGTTGGCAGACAGGATACTGGACTGGATGGACCTTTGGTCTGACACAGTATAGACATTCTTATGTTTTTATGTTATGTTCACCAAAATAGGATATACAGAGCCAGCAGATTGTGACATTAAATCTGATGAAGTATTTTGTCCAAAGCACCTTCGCGTTGTGCATATTTGTATCCATAAGGCTATTTCATAAAGCATGGGGGTGAGAACTGTGCCAATGGGTGTCTGCTAAGTTATTATCATACTTCATCTCTTCTTCCAAAATAAAATATGTAAGTCTCTGCTGCACATGATACAAAATAGGAGGGAGGTTAGAGAGCGGGAAGGTGGGTCTAGTTCAAGCTGAATGTCTATCTGCATTTGGCATATATAGAGTACAATTATAATGAAAAGCAAGGGCAGCAGATATTAGGTGGGGGAATGCCTATTACAGCTGTACTGGGGGGCAGAGGGTTGCTGCTCCTAGCACCCTCCCTCCCCCCGCACGCACACACACATACACCATGCTCCAGGGTTGGGGAGGCTGGGATCATGTGCTTTTCTCCCTCCCCGGTGCTCTGGGGCTGGGAAGGTTGGGGTCACATTCTGCACTGTCTGCTCTCCCCATGGAGCTGGAATGAACCCCCATGGTGCAGGGGGTGGGGCTTGGGCAGATGAGGTGGGGTAGGGGACAGCCTGGGGACATCAACGTGAAGTAACAGGTCAAACATGAGTTGTTTTTAGAGTTGGCCCTCAGTGTTACCTACACAAACCTGCAGCTTGCTAGTGGAGCCACGCAAGGGAAGTTGGTGGGCTCGTAGCAAGAAGAAAACAAAACCCCCTCAGCTTTTCATTTGTAAACAGAGCAGGTTTGATCTGGAATCAGTGAACATTGGCTGGGTAACTAGATGAAGCTATTTGCTAAGGAGGGACATTGTGACCAACTGACGAGGTCACTGGACTTGGCCTCAGGAGACCTGGGTGCCATTCCTGGCTTTGCTATTGGCCTGCTGGGTGATCGTGGGCAGGTCACATCACCCCTCCCCCCCATGCCTCAGTTTCCCCATCTGTCAAATGCTGTTGATGAAACCTGACCTTTATAAAACACTTCAAGATTGACTGATGGAAACTCTGTCTAAGAGTGGCTGTTGAATTAGAGTCACTTTTCAGTACTGAATCACATTGGCCAGTCCCCATCGTCAGGCCCTTGAGAGGCCGAGGCTCAAGAGGAACTCTGCTTCCTCCCTACTTCGCTCAGGAGCTGTGTATATTCAGAGGCTGACTCCCTCCAGCAGGGCTACTCAATACACGGCTCGGCCTGTTAGTTTGCAGCCCACAGTGCGGTTTGGGTTTACACAGGGCTCAACACGCGGCCCGCAGGTGGGATCTTTTGAACATGGCCTCACTGGGAACATGCTCTGTAACGGCGAGGCATCTCCCAGGCCGGATGAGCATTGAAAGATGCAAGCGGACAGGCTGTCTTGACAGACGGGTGCAGAGTGTTGGTATTTCTAACCCCCAGGAAGGAGGTGCAGGGAGCACCAGGGCATTGTGGGAAGTGCTTTGTATTCATGCCTCTCAGTAAGAAAGAAGCTCTTTGCATATATTTGCAGATATATTTACATGTGTATACAACCACACTTAGGTTGCAGCCCTCGGCATGTTCCATGAGTATCACTGTGGCCCCCAGGTTTCCAAAGTGGAGTATTCCTGAGAGCACACTGGCGGGAGTGAAAGACAGGTTTCCTGCATTGCCCTAAGTCCTGTAACAGCTATTGGTGGAGCAATGCTACTGTCATACAGAGGCTGCCTACCCTCTGTCATTTGTAGGATAACTGCAGCTGATGTTGGCTAGGGAGAGGGCTCCCAATGGGAGCAGAGGAGGACAAGAAGGGAGGGGAATGTTTGGAAAGGAGTGTGAAGTTCTAGCCTGCATGGCTGAAAAGACATCCCTCGCCAGGAAAAGGTAAGTCTGAAGCGCATTCTCCATTGAGATACATAAATTGGAGCAGTAGTTGGTGTGTGGATTGAGGCAGCTGTGCGTGTAAATCAGAATAAAACAGAAAGTTTGGCCTCTGGAGGGGTCATCACCCTGGCTTATTGTTCCTTCCCTGGCTGTTTATGTATGTGCATTAGTTGGCAGAGAGGAGAGGGGGAAGTTTCTGAAAGTTATATTAGAAGCCAAATCTATGTAGGGTTGGCCCAGACCCAGGATAAGCCAGGCTCTGAGAACTCCACTGGGAAGTGGATTCCCACGACTACAGCTAGACCTAGAATGTCATCTCTCTGGGGCAAGGCTGTGTTTGTATTGCACTTGGCTTGGGTGCCACCAGACTTCAAATACTGCCTAGGATCAACGGCAGCACAATGGGAACAGACAGACCCATTTCCACTGACTGTCTTCACTGCTCTGCTGGGACTCGGAGCCAAAGGGATCTGGAGATGCAGAGAAGCGCCTTGTGGGATTTCCAAGGTACCTAGAGACCTACCTGTGTCTTCAGGCACCCAAGTGCCTTTAAAACACCAGCCCTGGCTCTGTGAGCAGTGACTTTGTCTACCTGTGGAGCAGGAGCCCTTAGAAGTGCCATTGGAACTCAGCTCCTGATGATGCCCGGGTGCCTACATCAGCCTAACTTTGTGGGAAAGGCACTGCAATTCTTTTGAACCCAGTGTGGAGGGCAACTGGTCATCTGCCTAGTCAAAAGGGGCGGTGGGTCCCTCCTTGTGCTGCCAATGGCAGCATGTGGAGGAGACCTGGCTTTGGGAGACCCCCTTTTGTTTTGTACCAGGGGCAGATGAGTCACCTGGGAGGGAGTGGTGAGCCCATATTGCAGCACACATAGCCATGCCAGCTTTTCACTAGCATGTGAAATGGCTGTCTAATGACCACCGGTGGTCCCTAATGCACAATAGTAGCACTGGGCACTCATTCTGCCCTCCATCTGTGCATCCCAAAGTGCTCCACAACCCTCTTGAGGTGTTCCCTCCATTTTACGTATGTGCAAAGCCGCATTACAGTGAAGTTGCAACGTGCCCAAACTCAGGTTATGTCTACCCTACAGAGTTTTGTCAGAAAAAACAGACTTTTTTCCAATAAAACTTGAGGAATGTCCACACTGCAAGAAAATGGAAAGAACGGAGGGGGGGTTCTGGCATTGGTAATCCTCATTCTACAAGGAAGAAGCCTTTTTCTGAGAGAGCTCTTTTGCAAAAAGGCGTGTGGACAGGGAAGAGGGAGTTCTTTCGAAAGAAGAGGAAAGAGGAGAAAGCACAGGTGCCCTGGTGGCCACTCCATCTGTAGCAATCACAGCTTTTTCGATGCACTTTGGCTGTGTGGACTCTGTCTTTCGGAAGAAGTTTTCTCAGAAGATCTCTTCCGTAAAAAGCTTCTTCCTAAAGAAGCCTGCAGTCTAGACGTAGCCTCACTGGTTGAGCTGAGAACAGAACACACCTGTCCTACTTCCAAATTCCCCGTGCTAATCACAGATTTGCTCAGAGCATTGTGATGGCTGGGAGAGTTAGAGGTACCATTTCACTGCCAGGAAGGTTTTTTGTCACTCTTTGTACATTCCCTGGGCTGTATAAGGTTCTGGTTTAAAACCAAGTTCCAGATGCTTAAGACTTCCTGGCCCCATTGTTTCCATGGTAATGGTGATGTCATCAAGTGGCAATGTGAAAGGACAACAACTGATCACTAAGCTTTGCAAGCAATGTGTAGGAAAAAAGTTTCCAGTAATGTGCCACCCTTGAAGAGAAGTAAAGCATAAACCAGAGCAGGATTTTAAAAGTACTACATGGCCATGCTGGAGACCTAAGAGTAACAGGGCGAGTCCCACTTTAAGAACTAGAGAACTGAAATACAACAGAGTCCTGATCATTCAAACAGTTTGGCCAAACCCATCACATTTGGCCAAGGGCGCCAATAGACAAGGACACAAGTTACTAATTTCAAGGGGCCCAGATGTTGGCCATCTGGATGTGTGCAATGGGTGTGGTCACAGGAGTCCCCTTGGGAATTTTCCCCAGTGTGCTGAACATGCCACTGGTGCCCACCTTCTTGCTGTCTGGGGCTCCCCTCCACCGCGTCCTGCTGGGCCAGATCCTCTGGCCTCTCCAGACAAGGCACAGAGTTGGGGTTACTGCCCCCTGCAAAGCAATGCAGACACCGAACCACTTCAACTGTGGGTGGACACAGTTCTAGGGCTCAGCATCCAGGAAACCAACCTCCAAAAGGGACCAAAAGCCCTCAAATAATCCATCTTTCTCTGCATAAATGTTTTACGCAGGAAAAACTTATCAGGTAAGCTACTTTTATCAATAAAACAGAGATAGGCATAGTGGTTGCTCCCTTCAGCTAACAATTATTTACACTGGGCCTGAAAGTAAACAAACGTGTTTTTATTAAGTGCAAACAATAGGATTTAAGTGGTTGTAAAACAGACAGATCAAATAAGTTACCAAATTAAAATGAAAAGAAAACACATAGCTAGTTCTAATTCACTAAAACTTATTGCATGCAAATTCTCACCTTGAAAAGCCGTTCATATTTCAGGCATAATCTTCACGTCAGAGACAAAAATCTTTTGCTCTGATTTGGGTTCTCAACCCTCTTTAGAGTCCTTTGTATCCTTTTAGGGTATTCCGGGCAATTTTGCAAGCCCTCTTAAACAAAGGGCTGATCACGTCCCATTGCTTAAATAGACTTTTCCCCAGGGTGGGAATCTTCTGACTTACATCCTCCCTTCCGTGGATAAATACCAGGTTCAAAATTATTCAGGTTATTCCTGAAAATAATCGGCATAGCAGCATTGCGCAAGAGAGTTTTTCTTGTGCAAGAAGAGGCAGTGTAGACAGCTCCTTCTGGTGCAAGAGCCTCTTCTGCAAAAATGGTAGTTTATTAGGTATGCAAATGAGGCTCAGCGATATTCCACGCGTAGCCTCATTTGCATATTTCTCATGCAAGAAGCCATGAGTGTAGACATAGCCCTAGTATGGTTACTGAGCAATGCAAGTGGTACCTAGACCACAGCAAAAGCTAACATCAAGAGACCTCTACCGCGTGGGCTGGAAGGCAGCTAGCTTTTAGCTCAGTGGGTAGAAGCTCCTATATTCTGCTTCAGAGGTCCTAGGTTCAAATCCACCCTGTGGTGGTTACACAAACAAAGCAGAAGGCTTCTTTTCCCACTGCTAATAATTGCTATCGTCAATATTTATGCAAGTTTGAAAAGTACCAGCCCATGACTGGTTTGAGTTCTGTAAATGTGAACATGAGTTTCTGGCAAAAGATCAGCGAGTGAAAAGAAAAGAACTTCCACCAAGACATTCAGAAGTCAACCAATCAGTGATCGGTCTTGCCAGAATTTATTGCTGGTTCGTATTAAGGCAATTTCCTCTTGCAGTAGGAGGGGAGCACTGCTAGAGCATTGAATCTGAAGTTTGTCCAAGGCTCTGTAAGACTTGCAGTGTGGTGTTGTGTAATTTGACTTCCTGCTCTTGCCTCAGCTTTCCCATCTATAAATTGGGGATAATTCCTACTTATTTTGTGGCATGTGTTTTTGTAAATCTCCTTGAAGTTTGCAGCCAAGTGGTGCTCTATGCCAGTGAATGGAATAGAGTTCACTCCCAGGCATGGAGTTTTTACTAAGGTGGTAGCATTAGTTGTAAGCTCCATATGGTTGGGGTAAACGTCAGAGTTTTTGTTCTCCCTGCATAAACCGCCCTAGGCCTTTCCCCACATAGTTAGTACGTGGCTCAGATAGTATTTCATATGTTCAAAGCAATTTACAAACATGCCCTTCGCACACCCTTCTGAGATAAGCAAGTAATGACACCTGATTTACGGCTGGGAAAACAGAACTGCAGAGAGGCTAAGTGACATGCCTACTGCCACAGAGGGAGCCAGTGGCAGTGCTGGAATAGACGCTTCATCTCCTGAAACCAGTCCTGCGCTCTTTGCATGATTCTTTGCATGAATCTTCTCTGCTGCTTTCCAAATAATGTAGCACTAGCACAAGGGTGGGCAATAATTTTTGATGGGGGGGATGCCAAGATTTTGGAAAAGTGGCATTCTTCCAGGATATCAATGGAGGAATTCCAGGGTCTGGCCGGAAACTTGGGGTAAGGGATTGGGGTGCAGGAGGGAGAATGGGGTCTGGGAGGGTGTTTGGATGAAGGAGGCAGTTGTGTCCTAGGGCAAGAACTGGGATGCAGGGTTTTGGGATGTGACCTAGGGTAGGAAGGGACTGTGATCTGGGGCAGGGGACTGGGTGCCAGATCTGAGAGAGGATTTGGATGCAGGAGGGGGCAGAAGGTTTGGGTATGTGGGGGGGGGACAGAGGGTTGGGGAAGGGAGGGGCTGGGATGCCAGAGGCAGGCTCTGACTAGGAGGCACTTACCAGCTGAAACCTAAGGCAGACTGTCTGCTGCAGGCTGCTCACTGCTCCATGTGGCTCTGCTCTGGGCATGGGAGGGAGGGATGGGGTAAGGGGTCGAGGAGGAAGGGAGAAGGCTTCCTATACTGCCTGTGCACCTAGCAAAAATTCTCATCTCCCATGGGCCAGAAACTGAGAAATGGAAGCTAAGAGATTTTGCTGGGGGATGGGAACAGCATGAAAAGTCTCCCTCCTCAGCCATCTGGAATGGAGAACAGCTGGCTTTTTAAAGTGTGAGCTGTTCTGCCGCAAACCAGATCTGCCCCGCTGGCAGCCTCTTGCCCACCTCTGCTCTAATGGGCGACTTTTCCAGAAAGTCACCCGAGTTGTGACAGAGCTGAGTATCAAGCCTACTCCAATGTCTCCTCTTAAGGAAGTGACACATTCCCAGTACTCCATGGCACCAACATGCAACTTTCAGGAGAGCTGCTTGGAGCATTGAATCGTGTCTACATTAGGCTGCGTCTACACTAGAAGCGCTCCAGTAGCACAGCTGCAGCTTCACTACTGTAACACTGTACTGAAGACATTCATTCCAGTGAGGAGGGGGCTTTTCCACTGCAGTAGTAAAGCCACCCCCTGGAGATATGGCAGTTTCCCAAAGACTTTGTCCATTGCCCTGGCAGTGTTTTAGTTTGATTTAATTCTGTCTCTCAGGCTATGTCTACACTACCGCCTTTTGTCTGCAGAGACAATGCAAATGAAATACTCATTAGCATTTGTCGCACTGTCATTTGCATATTCTCTGCCAATGCTTTTTGCAGAAGAGGTTTTTGCGCAAATACAAACAGTGTAGACGGGGCCATTTTGCGCAAAAGAACCCTTTTGCACAAGATTCTGTAGACCTCCTTTTTTGAGGCTTAAGGGATCTTGAGCAAAAGGGGGGTTTTGTGCAAAACTTCCCCGTCTACACTGCTTATTTTTGTGCAAAAACCTCTTCTGCAAAAAGGTCACAGTGTAGACGTAGCCTCAGGGGCATGGAGTTTTTGAGTTCCTGTGTGATGTAGCAGAGTCAACCTAAATTTTAGGTGCAGAGCAGGCCAAGGTGTCTGTATCCATTTTTTTCCATCTATTGTCTCTCCTCACTTCATCTCTCTCATATCCTGGGCCTGGCACAGTTACAATTACACTCTCTACATTAGGTCCACAAGTTGAATATGAGTCAACAGTGTGATGCTGTTGCAAAAAAAGCAAATATGATTCTAGGTTGTATCAACAGGTGTGTTGTAAGCAAAACTCGTGAAGTCATTCTGCCGCTCTACTCTGCACTAGTTAGGCCTCAGCTGGAGTACTGTGTCCAGTTCTGGGCACCACATTTCAAGAAAGATGTGGAGAAATTGGAAAGGGTACAGAGAAGAGCGACAAGAATGATTAAAGGTTTAGAGAACATGACCTATGAAGCCAGGCTTCATGAACTGGGCTTGTTTAGTTTGGAAAAAGGAAGATTAAGGGGGGACATGATAGCGGTTTTCAAATATCTAAAAGGGTGTCACAAGGAGGAAGGAGAAAATTTGTTCCTCTTGGTTTCTGAGGACAGGACAAGGAGTAATGGGCTTAAAGTGCAGCAGGGGAGGTTTAGATTGGACATTAGGAAAAAATTCCTAACTGTCAGGGTGGTCAAATATTGGAATAAATTGCCAAGGGAGGTGGTGGAATCTCCCTCTCTGGAGATATTTAAGAACAGGTTAGCTAGACATCTGTCAGGGATGGTGTAGACGGAGCTTGGTCCTGCCTTGAGGGCGGGGGGCTGGACTCGATGACCTCTTGAGGTCCCTTCCAGTCCTATGATTCTATGATTATTCTATAGGTGCCACTCATGAACCTGGATGCACAAAGAGATTTTCACTTTTACTGGTGGAGATGCACTAGCTGTGCTTTCCTCTGGAGTAAGATTTTCACCTGACAGGCTTTCTACTGGACTGACCGTCTGCGATTCCCCTAGATGCAAACGCTAGATTAACACACCTTCCTGTGAACACAGCATGGGGCTTTCTTTGCAGCACCAAAAATATGACCCTTGCTAGGAGTGCGTGCAGCAGAGGGGAGCAGGGAAGGAATGGGGAATGGAGATGTTCTGAAAATACCCACTGGGCGTGCAGCAGCAGTCAAAAAAGCAAACGGAATGTTGGGAATCATTTAAAAAGGGATGGAGAGTATCTTATTGCCTCTGTATAAAACCACAGTACATCCACACCTTGAATACTGCATGCAGATGTGTTCACCTCATCTCAGAAAAGATATATTGGCATTGGAAAAGGTTCAGAACAAGGCAACAAAAATTATTGGGGTTTGGAATGGGTGCCATATAAAGAGAGATTAAAAAGACTGGGACTTTTCAGCTTAGAAAAGAGGAGTCTAAGGAGAGATATGATAGAGGTCTATACAATCATGACAGGTATGGAGAAAGTAAATGTTATTTACTTTTTCTCAAAACACAAGAACTGGGGGGAAGGGAGGGAATATCACCAATGGAAACTAATAGGTAGCAATTTAAAACAAACAAAAGGAAGTTTTTCTCCATGCAGCATATAGTCAACCTGTGGAACTCCTTGCCAGAGGAGGTTGTGAAGACCAGGACTTTAACAGGGTGCAAGAAAGAACTAGATAGATTCATGCAGGTTAGGTTCATCAATGACTATTAGCTAGGCTAGGTAGGAATGGTATCCCTAGCCTCTATTTGTCAGGGGATGGAAATGAATGACAGAAAAGGGCTCACTTGATAATTACCTGTTCCTGTTCACTCCCTCTGGGGCATCTGGCATTATGCTCTGGGTGTGTGATGTGATAGAGATGTTCCAGGTGTATTCTCTCTTGTGGGAGCTTTCTCTGAAGGCAAAAAAATATGATTATTATCAACAGTCAGTAGCTGTAACAGGAATGAGATCCAGGAAATCTGCCCAGCCCCTTTTCAGTGCATCTGCAGGAGGTGAAAACGTCCTGCTGTGAGTGTCCTCCATGCTAGTGCTGTTTCCCCCAGGGAACGTCTGGCAGGGTCTAGGAGCCCTATTCTGAGACCCCACCTGGTTGGAAAGTTTCCGCTACTGGCAAAGCAGATGAGGCAGAAGAAGTTAGTGACAAATGATCTTTCTGTCTTCCTAGTCACTTTGGAACAAATTGAGCACCTGCATCGGCGATTCAAGCAGATAAGTGGGGACCAGCCAACAATCCGGTAAGATGCTTCCTCTGTCTTTATTCTTTCTTCATTGCCCTGGCTGGGTTGTTTATAAACTCAAACCTTTAGGGCACTGGTGCTCTTCCTGTCTCTCCCTCTGGAATTACAGAAAACTACCTAGCACCATCCGGAGCACCGCACAATACCATGCGTTACAGGTGACTGGTTTTTGGAACTGCCCAGAGACAGAAAGGGAGAGAGAAAATGGACGTAGTATGTCATAGCAGGAAAAGACCATATTTAACTCAGAAGGGAATGGATGCCACAACATAGGCCGTGTCCAGACTCAGGGGTTTTTTCAGGAAAAGTAGCCTTTTCCCGAAAAAACTTCCCCTGCGTCCAGACTCAAGCCGCGTTCTTTCGAAATTATTTCGAAAGAACACGGCTTTTCTTTCGATGGCGGTAAACCTCGTTTCACGAGGAAGAACGCCTTCTTTCGAAAGTTCCTCTTAAGTGATCTTATCCAATGGGGACACTTTATGCTTATAACTTGACTGTCCCTGTTAATAAGCTGTGGCTCTGGCAGGCAATGGTGCTTCTGAGGAAGCTTGTTTTATACACATCCATATGTTTATCTCTCAGCACAGCCACTTATCAAAAAGTGACTGTGCAAAACGCAGTGAGATGGGGGTACGAGGCTGAGCCAAGAGAAAAGATGTAGTGGCATAAAAGGACTCGTCTCACTCTGTTAAGCCTGAAAGGGCCCCATTCATCCTGGATCACTGTGACTGCTCCTCTTAATGCAAGACCTGGCCAGACGAGGAGGCTTAGAACAACGGACAATTTTTAGCCAATTGTTACTGTTCCAGGTGCCATAAACCTGAGATTATTTTGCAAATGAAGCAGCACAGAGGAACTCCTCATGCCTCTGAGAACTTGGTCTGCAGAATTCAGGTGGGGATTTGTGTGTGTGATCATTGGACCACGAGGCTGCAGAATGCTGGAGGGGAGACCCTACGGGGCCTTTTTCCCTCGCGTGCGGGACTGATGAGAGGAGAAGCCACTTCTGTAAGTGATATGTGGGAGAAAGGGAGTTTAAGGAGTCTTCAGAAATTCTTCCCAGATGGGGGAAGAGCATAAGGAAGTATGGATTCTGCAGAGAGGCCCTACATGGATATAAGAAAAGGGAATCCCTCTCTCCACTCCAGACACAAGGCCTGCTTCCCCACTGCCTCCCAGTGGGGGGAACCACCTACACCTGAAGGAAGTGGGTATAAATTGTTATCACCAGGGCAACAGTGTGTCAGGTTCTGCTATCCAGCTTGTCTCGCTCCACATCCCCATTTGCCCAGGTGTAAATGACTCCGGGGGCTGCAAGGCAGTGAGAAGATCAGGCGCTGGATGTAGGCCAGGGGTTCAAGATCATTCCCAAAGCTCTCAGCGTCTGGGCTCTAAAATGGCAGAGGAGTTTGCTAGCAGCCCCATTCCCTGCTCTGGACACTGGCCCACTAAGCGCTGTGCCACGAAGTGGTGTGTCATGTGGGAGACAGATGGTATCGAGTGGGGAGGACACTTCCAGAAGGAACATGCTGCCATCAGGGTGTGGTGAGCGCACACGCAGGGATATTGGTGGGGAATCGCAAGCTACCCACTTAGGAACTGGGAGGTTGACTCCTAACCTGACTCTTTGATGAAGGTGAAGGTGGTGGAGGAGTCCCCAAAGCCAGTGCCTGAAACTCATCCCATGTCCCAGCTAGATCCCCACCTCATCGCATATCCCAGCTTTGTTCCCTTGTTCCAGAGTTTTGCTCAGCTAGCCATGAGATTCCCACCGGGTTCTTCAGGAGACGCACTGACTGCAGGGACAGGTCCTTGAGCCTGCTGTGTCTCCCTCCACGGGAGACTGGCCCTGCTCAGTAAAAGCTGCTCAATCGATAGCATGTTTTCCTGCGCTGATGCAATCTCTCAGTAACCAGCCACCCCGCGTTCTCCAGGGCGCCGTGATGAGTCAGCCCTACCTGCAAGAAGCCACAGGTCTGACCTTTCTGCCACTGCACAGTCAGCTGGAGACTCAGCTGTGACAAGGTGGCAGCGCTCTGTGGTACAAGCTGACTGTCAGGAAGGTGCTGCAGCAGACCACAGAGAGGCACAGAAACCTGCTTTGCATAATTTGCCTGTCACTCTCTCCCCATGTCTTCAAGATAGAAAACAAACCTCAGCGGCCATGATGACCAAGAAAATAAATATTGCACGATGCAAATATCTAACCCTCCGGGGGCTCCCCCTGCTCTAGCCTGGGGGGGGCGTGCACCAGGCTCATTAAAACGAGTGTCCCTGAAGCAGAGCACGGTGCTGCGGATTGGCACGCGGTGACTCCTGCCTGAGAGGCCCAGCACTGCTTTGCTGTCACTTGGTTGTGCCAGATGACTTCTTCTGCTGGAGGGAGGTGCAGTCTGTGCCCCTGGAGCAAGTGACCCGTCATTGCTGATGCCCTGTGTGGCTCTGTCCCCCTACAGCCTCTTCCACAGTCCGGCTTAGGAACCCCCTCAACAAGCACTGAGGTGGGTTAGTAATCAGAGTGCCTGGTCTACCTGCACCTCTGGCCCTTCAGGCTCTTGTCCAGTGCAGCCCATCCCAGGTCCTAGCCTGCCATCTGGCACCAGGGGGAATAATGTGAGCATGACCTGGGTTGCAATCCCCTCTCCAAGGGTGATTAGCTCGGCAGCCCTGAGAGACGCAGACCCTGATGTGCTGTTCCCTCCGGGGCAGTGACAAACAGCCTCCGTGTGTGCAGAACAACAGCGCGTCCGAGAGAACTTATCCTGCGACAGCTGCCTAGCTATTGGGTGTCTAACCACCTTCCATGAGGGACCAGCTCCCTATGGATCCTTCCTAAGAACATCTCCCTTGCACCTCCCTGGGGAGCCTCTGACAACTGATACTTTCCACCCTCCCCCACAATTTCTCCTCTTCAAATAGGGTTGCCAGATGGTTTAACCAAAAATACCGAACACCCTCCCCCCCCCCTCAAAAAAAAAAACACCAGGGAAAAAAATCTGTGGAGGCAGGAAAAAGTTGTTGAGAAAAAAAAAGGGGACCCCAAGAGTTATTAAGCAAGCAAGCAAATAAATAAATAAAACATTAAAACAGCATGGCCCCTTTAAGTGCATGCAGAGTCAGAATATGGATAGGAAGAGGAGAGGTTGAGCACTAAGACCCAGAGAAGGCATTGCTTCCCCTTCCTCAGGTCTTTAGGCTTTTTGCTGGTGGCCATCTTTTTTTCTTGGTCGAGCCAGACGGGAGCTTCCCTGCGGAACCAGGTAAGCAGGGGCACCAGAGGCTGAGCCCAGTTGTTGAGTATGTCATAGGGTTGCCAGGTGTCCAGTATTTTCCCCTCCTGGCAGGGAAAAAAACCAGAAAATACCGGACATTTTAGGTGGCCACTATTTTCTGAATTTTTTCACTGGACAGGAGGTGAAAATGCCGGACTGTCTGGGTGAATACCGGACACCTGGCAACCCTACGCTCAGAAAAGTTTAGCAGAAAAGTTTTCCGTTAAAAGCATTTGCGGAAAAGAGCATCTAGATTGGCACGGACGCTTTTCCGCAAAAGTACTTGCGGATGCATGGGCCTGTTAACTCCTGTCGTGTATGCGCCTCTCTGCCACCCGAGCACCGGAGCCACCTTCGGGACAGCCTTTTCTCCCTCCCCATGAAGCAGGGGGTGACAACTGCAGGGGAATGCCAAGCACAAAGGGAAGCAGCACTTTCCTGGAAAGGCTGCTACGCTCTAGTTTTATACCTTGGCTGCTTCAGCCATTGGTGCACACATGCAGATGCAGAAAGGAGGTAGTGGAGTTGGCAGAATTGCTCCCCCAAGCTCGGACCAATAAAAAGTCATGAGTCAGGCCCCCTAAAATCATGCGTGTAAGAAAAAGCACATGTTGGGTTCTTTTAATTGGCTTTCTGGGGTACACGCATTTTTTGAGATGATGCTCTCCAGCTTTGCTCTGCAGTAAGGATTAGAAACTTTTTCAAAAGCTTTCCTGCATGATCACATGACCGCAGGAGCTGTGACTTTAAGCAAATAGCATGACCAAGTAATGCTGGGTTTGAGGTAGCGTTGCTTCCATAACACACAGTACTGATAAACATCCTTTGTACAACCCATGCTGTTGCCAGGGTGTGTAGAACTAGCATAAAGCCAAACAAAAGCTGAGTGAATGGGGAAAAGCAGCCAAATGCAGAAAGCAACAAAGCACAAGGGGCAACAGAACAAGAACTGAGCAATGCAGCATCAGTGAAAGTGCCAGTGAAAGACACTATTTCCTCCAATCCTTTCCCAAACAGACCACACGTAGCCTGGGTATTAACTCCTGGTAGGGTGGGAGGGTCTGCAGCTCTGCTAGGCTGATGCAGCTGGCTGCTGATGACGTTCTGCTCACATTGCAGGACAGGTTCACGATGAGATAACTAATCTGCGTGGCATGCTAGAATATGAGAGCAATGCCTGGCACATGTTGGATAAATGCTCCGTTACCAGAGGGGTTAAAATAATGGAGCCTTCATCAGTGAGGCTTTGGGGTGGTGTTTTTTGTTTGTTTGTTTTTTGTTTTTGTACATTGCACGCATATCTTACAGCAACTAAGTGCAACGGTCAGGTCTGGCTGTCCCGTTAGCACACAGCTGCCAGTGATTGGCAAGGTCCTCTTTCAGTTTTGTGAGTTGTGTTGCACCTGTGTGGTGGTGTTCTACCTGCCTTTGCTCTGCTGGTTAATTAGCACAAGCAAGCTGAGCCTGAGGCAGGGGTGAATCTGACGAAGCTGCGTTGCTTGGGCACTGGAAAATGGATAGTTTGTCGTAGTCTGTGACCAAATGGTCTTGTGCACTTCATGGAACCAGATTCACTTTCCTGACCCAGCCTCTGGTGCCTTGTCTCTGTTTTCCTTTCTGCTCAGATTCACCTGCATGTTGGTGTTGTCTCTGTTTTCTTTACAGCAAAGAGAGTTTTGACAGGATCCCCGACCTGGAGTTCAATCCAATTAGGTCAAAAATTGTTCGTGCCTTTTTCGACAAGAGGTAAGACAAGCATCTCTGGCCACACTGGCCAGGGGGTTGTGTGTGCATCGGGTGGGGGGAGAGGGCAGGGTTGTGTGTATGACCTTTTACATTTCATTTAAACTCTAACATCCTCAAATAGTACTGGAGAGAAAACACAAGGGCTGCATCTAGACTGGCATGATTTTCCGGAAATGCTTTTAACGGAAACGTTTTCTGTTAAAAGCATTTTTGAACAGAGCGTCTAGATTGGCACAAATGCTTTTCCACAAAAGCACTTTTTGCAGAAAAGCGTCTGTGCCAATCTAGACGCGTTTTTCCGCAAAAAAGCCCCGATCACCATTTTCGCAATCGGGGCTTTTTAGAGGAAAACAAATCTGAGCTGTCTATACTGGCCTGAACGGGAGCAGAATAGTATTTCTGCAAGACGCACTGATTTCTTATAGTAGGAAGTCAGTTTTTGCAGAAATTCAAGTGGCCAGTGTAGACAGCTGGCAAATTTTTCCGGAAAAGCGGCTGATTTTCCGGAAAAACTGGCCAGTCTAGACACAGCCAAGAACGGCATCCTGGCTGAAGCCCTGGCCAACCTCAGTTTGGAGTATAGAATCCCACCAGATAAAGTCTTGGGGGGGAAAACCCCAAATGATCATGCCTTGATGCATAAGGAACATTTAGAGGCACATGTGTGCAGTTTGGGGTCTGAGACAGCACTGTTAAAGTCCCAAAGGATCTGAAAAGGGCAGGGCAATTTGTCTGCATCTGAACCTAGTGCGTGAATAATTGACTGGATAGTTCTAGCCCACCAGCTGATACTCAAAACTGTTTCAGTCCCTTGGGAATTTCATTTTCAGTGTTTCTAACCACTGGTTATGGGAGTGGCCCTACAGTAGCGCTTGCGACAATCAGGGTCCAGACAACACAGACCAAGAGCAGGGGATCTGAACACCAACCGATTGTACACAGTGTCACTGTATTATAGACATACATCCTGCATTATACACATACACCAAGTTGGGTTTTTTATGAAAGCCAGGGATGCACTGGTGATCGTTACCATTGTGAAATGTCTGTATTAACATGAAAGCAGGTTATCAATGTCCTTATATAAAGTCAGTAAACAGACATGGGGAGAAACAGGTTTTCTCCCAGACAGGAGGGAAGCATTATGGAATCAAGTCAAGGGAAGTTCTATGACCTATCAATCAGCAGCTAGCGGGGGTGGCAACACAGAGAGGAACAGCAGGAATTCAGGCCAACACTTGAAACAGAGACAACAGACATTGGGTAATAGAAAGAAAAGAGACTGGAAGAGACAAAGAAGCCTAGCACTGAGTTCAGGGGAGCCGACAGAATTGCCAAGCCCCTGGGCAAAGGGTGTGCGTTGGCCTAGTTTTGTGCTCTAGGAAGAGGCAAGGCTCTAGTAAAAAGGGGTGTGGCTGGGGGGAGCCGGTCCTTAGTGCTGCTGGACCGCACGGTGTCATTCCCTCCCACCCCCAACCCGCCCAGGGCTCTGGCCACCAGCAGTAGTGGTGGCAGTGGCCAGGAGAGCCAGGACATTTTGAATCGCAGGGTCTCGGGACAGCTGCCCCCTTTGCCTCCCCTGTTGGCAGGCCTGGCTGTGTTGAATCCAGCGTAAGAATGGGCTGAAGGACAATTGAGGTGAGAACACGGCGCGAGTGTGTCAAGTTCGCTTTTACTTTTAGAAGTGTCGTTCTGTTTCCCGTCATTGGTAGCCAGCTCCAGTCCCTCACCTGAGTGTCACTTCCATCTCAGTTCTTTGGGAAGGGATTTCATGCTGTCGCTGGGTCACCAGTGAGCCGAACGAACAGGCCAGTGCTGCGAACTGCTGCTGTATGGGAGTAGCAAATTTGAGAGTGCCGCAGCAAACGGGGTGAGTTCTGCGAGAGAGAAGTTCTCGGAGCCATTGGTGTCACCCTGTCAGGAGTATCCAGGCTGGGGAAAGCCAGGGTGACGTCATTCTTACAGATAGGCAGAACAGACAGCTGTGTGGGGGCATCACCAGGTCTTAATGTCCACCCACTCGCCTCTTCCTATCCCTGTCCTGTGAGGCTGTAGTTAATTTAAAACTGAAATAGCCAGCCAGAGCTATTAGCAGGCCATCCAACCTATGAAAGAGCCAATCAAGTGGTACCCAAGCCATGTAACAGGCATCTGCCAACCCCAGGCATAACCCGTCAGTTTCTGATTTGACTGTGTTAGTGCAGGACCTTGGTTTAAAATCTGCTTCAAAAACGTCATTAGTGTGTTGCTGAAGATCATAAAATCACATCTCTTAAAAAATCCTCACTCCTGTCAGGCATTTACTTTAATAGGACTGTATAGGGCCCCATAAATCCTAAGGACAGCCCTGAGAGCAGCCTGCTGATGCTGGTGGTGTCAGAACTTGGGAGGGATCTGACATTTGGGGGTTTGCATCACCACCTGCTCTGAAACTCTGGGTGCCCATGCTGTGCTGCTGTGATTCCAAGCCTGGATCCCACTAATCAGCCAGCCTGCAAGCTACCAGGTCACATCCTGGCTTCCCCTGCCCAGGTCCTTTTTCCAGACTCCAACAGTCGGTCTTGGTAGTGGCCAGCCCTCTCCCGGCCCCATCACAGAAACTATTCTGCTCCTATTACTCCTTTACAAAGTCAATATATGCGGCAGTATATCAATGGACCTAGAGACTGGCAGACACCTGTATTTCAAGCACAGCACTGAATTACAAGTTTATTAAGCAGAAAAGCAATAGGTTTAAGTGATACCAGATTGAAGGAGTATGGATAGAAACAGTCCCAAACAGAAGTAAAAATATGCTGCTAATTCTAAAACTTAGTTTCTGTGAGTTACAGTCTTTGCCTAAGGAGATTTCTCGCCTGTATCTTGTTCCCAGAGATTTCAATCCCATAGGCCCATTTTTCTCAGAGGTACAAGAGCCCTAGCCTCTTTTATGGGCCCTCTAATGTACAGCTATGGGTCTCTCCCCATTCTTCTTGTCCAGTAACTCTTTGAAATATATTCTTTGCAAAGTAAACTCAAGCAAAACATCGCTCTCCTGCTGGAGCATAATTGCCCATACTGTCTTCTTGCTCACTTGATAGCTTTATTCATCTCCTCAATGTTTCTGCCTGACAAGCAAACGCCCGTTCTAAGGCAGACATGGCTTATGCATTTTTTGCCAAACACGTTTTAAGAACATAATTTTAGCACATATTTACACCCAAGCACAGTGATGATCAGTAAGGCTGTGTCTACACTGGCATGAATTTCCGGAACTGCTTAAAACGGAATACTATTCTGTTTTCAGTTTTTCCGGAAAAGGAGCATCTACATTGGCAGGCTGCTTTTCCGGAAAAGGCCTTTTTCCGGAAAAGCGTCTGAGGCCAATGTAGACACGCTTTTCCGGAAAAGAGCCCCGATCGCCATTTTCGCAATCGGGGCTTTTTTCCGGAAAAGACTACTGGGCTGTCTACACTGGCCATTTTCCGGAACAGTGTTCCGGAATAAGGACTTATGCCCGAGCGGGAGCAGAATAGTTTTTCCGGAATAGCGGCTGATTTTGTACAGTAGAGCATCGTTGCTTTTCCGGAAATTCAAGGGCCAGTGTAGACAGCTCGCAGCTTATTCCGGAAAAGTGGCTGATTTTCCGGAATAAGTGGCCCAGTGTAGACACAGCCTAAGTGACTAATATCCCAAGGATATATTTCATGACACCTTTTGGGTATCCAGTAAAACCTCAGAGTTATGAACACCACAGGAATGGAGGTTGTTTATAATAGGGATGTAATAGTCTAGTTGATTAACTGATTAACCGATAAGCAAAAGTGTATAGGTTAATGCTACAGAGAACACACATTTCCTCCCACTCCTTGCCAGTAAATTTTTAGCAGGCTAGCCAGCCTTAGACCCAGCCTGTACCAGGTCCTGAGCCTATCCCCATTGCAGCTCTGCATTTAAAGTGTATTAGGAGCCAGGCGGGCAGGCAGCCTGGCTCAGTTCCAGCTCACCCTGGGTCCAGGAGCTCAACCTCCCCGCCTCCAGACAGGGGCTGCCCAGCGATTACAGAATAGTCGACTAACTGATAAGAATTCATGAGGTTAATCCACTATTCAGTTAACCAATATTGAACATCCCTAAGTTCATAACTCTGAAATGTTCGTAACTCTGAACAAAACGTTATGGTTCTTTCCGAAATGTATCCTCCAAATGCAGCTTTGAAACTTTCACTATTGAGATGAAAAAAACTATGTTCCCTTTTTTTTAAAGTAGTTTACATTTAACACTGTATTGTAGTGTATCCTCCCCTCCTCCCCCGTCTCTGCTGCTGCCTGATTGCAAAGTTTTTATCCAAGTTCTGGTCCAAATAAGGGGCGGGGTTGACTGATCCATTTGTAACACTGGTGTTTGCAACTCTGAGGTTCTACTGCAGGACATGACAAGAGCGTGTTCAATGTAGTGAATATGTTGGGTCTGATGAGTGGCTAAGCAACCATCAACTTCGGTGTCACAGACATTTCGTGTTAGACAGGTCAAAGCACTAGAAATATAGTGCAGAAATCTAGTCCAGACCAGCTTGCACTGACCTGGGTGGCATGGATGGAGAAGGTGAGCTAATCTTCTTCTAGTATCAGAGGGGTCGCCATGTTAGTCTCGATCTGCAAAAGCGACAAGGAGTCATGTAGCACCTTATAGACTAACTGAAGTGTTGGAGCGTAAGCTTTCGTGGGCAAAGACCCACTTCGTCAGATGCTAATCTTCTTCTAATCACTCTTCTGCTATGGAAAGCCACTTGCTGGCTGAATCACTGCCAGTAGCTTCATGCCTGTCCTCTCTGACCTTGTCATCATCTCATGCTTCTGCAGGAACCTACGGCAGGCATCGGTTGGGCTAACTGACGAGATCAACTTCGAAGATTTCCTGACTATCATGTCCTATTTCAGGCCTATTGAGATGAATATGGATGAAGAGCAGCTGGATCACTTTCGGAAAGAGAAACTCAAATGTGAGACTTACCAGAAGTCCCCTGCTCAGGGCCCTTCCCTCACAGTTTTTCGGGTGGGCTGTACAGACACACCACTTCTCCCACTGCTCTCTTTGTAGTAGGGTGCTGGGCTCCAGGATTGTGATTTGGAGATGTCAGCTCCTGGCACTCATAACTGAGCTCTCTTGTTTCCTAGTTCTCTTTCACATGTACGACTCGGACAACGACGGGAAGATCACCCTGCATGAATACAGAAAAGTAATGTATCGTTCTCGCTTCCACCTCACCCCAAAAGCCTTCCCCCCAAGCAGTGCCACGCCACCCCTAACTCTGGTCCGACTTGCTTCCTGCTCCCCGCTAGGTGGTAGAAGAGCTGCTGTCAGGGAACCCACATCTGGAAAAGGAGTCAGCGAGGTCAATTGCAGATGGTGCCATGATGGAGGCTGCCAGCATCTGTGTGGGACAAATGGTGGGCCCCTTTGGATGTCATAGGAGTGTGCAGCTGTTGTGCCATGTCTGTGTGTGCCCTGCAGGATAATCTGGCACTGCTCAATGGGACAGTGTACTGCCCAGCTCCAGTTTGTTCAGCACCTATGCACCACTGACTGCACTCCGGGGATGATTTTGGGTGGAGCACTGCAGGACCTTATGTACATGGAGCTGCCACTGCATTCCCTCTCGCTGTCTGATTGCAGCTGGTTGCATATCTGCAAAATGAGTGCACACAAACCCTGCTGGAGGAGTAAATGTCCCAGCTCTAACCACTGTGTGTGTATAGACAGCTCAGCTAAGTCTCCATTGGCAAGATTTTGTGCAAATACTTTTTAACACAAGAGTTCTTGCGTTAGAGTATTTGCGCAAGAGAGTGTCTATACTGGCATGTGCTTTTGCGCAAGAGCATCCGTGCCAGTGTAGATGCTCTCTTGCGCAAGAAAGCTCTGATGGCCATTTTAGCCATAGGGCTTTCTTGCACAAGAAATTCATGTTGCCTGTCTACACTGGCCTCTTGCGCAAGAACAGTTGCACAAGAGGGCTTCTTCCTGAACGGGCGCATCATAGTTCTTGCACAAGAAGCCCTGATTTCTTACATTAGAACGTCTGGGTCCTTGCGCAAAAACTCATAGCCAGTGTAGACAGGCAGCAAGTTTTTGTGCAAAAGCAATTGCTTTTGCGCAAAATCTTGCCAATGTAGACACAGCCCTTAGGTCCCATTCTGCTTGCACTTAAGTCCCATTGCAGCCTAGGGGGTTTGAAGGCTGGAACTTCCAAGGCTCCTTGGGCTAAGAGGTCCAGAGTCCTGAAAACGAAGGAATTTGTCTCCTTCCACTGTCCTAATGAGTCAGCACTTGGTGCCTGCTCCTTTGGCTTGGCTCAGCTTTTGCTTCTGACTGAGACTTCTCCCTGAGGCTGAGAAGCAGGTGATAGTGGCAGGCTCTGGTCTTGGCGCCATCAGAATTGCATTGCTTGTTTGCTCAGAGAGTGATACCATGGCATTCCGGTGCCAATCTACGTCCCAGCAGCCTCAGCCCCCACAAGGCCAAGTGCCTGGGCGCTGGCCTTCTACTCTGTAACTTTTGCAGCTGCATTCCTTTCCTCTAGCTTGATTAGTCTCCAAGCTTCTCCCCCCACAAATATCAGCCCATGCCAAAAACTAACTGGTTACACTTGTTTTCCCTCCTCCCCCTGGTCTTATGCAATGGCAATCCTTTGCACCCTAGCACTCAGAGGTAGCTAGGTATTATTCCTGTTTTATGGGGGGAAACTGAGGCACAAATGGAGGAAGAGCCAGGTCTTCTGACTGCCAAGCCCCCAGCCAGACACCCTGTCTCTTCCCAATCTTTTCAGTGCTATGAACAGAACTGGAGTGGCGTTAATTCTGTGTCTCTTCCCAAACCCTAGGAGCCAGACCAGGTGTACGAGGGAATCACTTTTGAAGACTTTCTGAAGGTTAGCAAAGACTTCTGTGTTGGTCCGACTAACTTTTGCAATGGGAGCCTGAATGGGGTGGGAAGAGCCCCTCGGGCTAAATCCAGCAGGCAAATTCATTCCCCAGACTTGTCTTGTGCAGCTGTTGTGTCCCAATCCATTTTGCGGTTGTTGTGACAGCAAATGTACTTGCACGCAGCACCTAATCCTTTTGCACTAATCATGCAGTTCTTCCCAAACTTTTTGGCATCACGCCCCCCTTTCTGATTTTTGAGCCACACCCCCCCCCACCCCCAAATAGCAGCAAAACTTGTTGAGCAAAAAAAAAGGGGGGGGGCAAAAAGTAACTTGATTGGGGGGGAGGGAGGCTGGGTCACCTTGCATCCCCCTGGAATTTCTTCATGCCCCCCAGAGGGACACACACCCCAGTTTGGGAACCCATGCACTAATGTGTCTATGGTTCCTGTGCAGGGCTGGCTACCAGTGACCTTGCAAAGGCCTCATTTACCCACTGCCACCTGTCCTTTTGTTAGTAGCAAAGCCACACTGCCCCCGGCTTTTCTCCCCTCCAGCCCCTGCCAGTAGCATAGTAACAGCTTCCAGGCGTGCAACACAGGCACTGGCTGGGCAGGTTTCCCATGCGCTGTCTCCTGCCAGTTGCTCAGCGTTGTTCTGAAGGGCACACTTCTAAGAGTAGTTTGGTCTCCACGGCCGCTTTGATCTGATGGAGGCTGTCAGCGAGGGGTGCCAGATGGGAGAGTGGTTTGTGTGATGTGGACCTACGCCCCACATGAATTCAGCAGAGACAATGAACCTGCTTCACCATAGAGCTGCCAGGTGGTAGCAACACGCAGCCATTACCAGCCCTGGCACCATCCGTGGGCATCAGCGCAGGTGTGAAACCGATCAGCTCACGGCAGAAGGACTGAAAAGGGCCCCCTGCCTCTCAGGAGTGCCAGCCAAGTACACTCCTGTTGCGAGCTCTACCAGCCCCCCCCACCCGTTGCATTTAACTCTGCCTGTTCCAATTCCAGATGTGGCAGGGGATTGACATTGACACCAAGATGCACGTCCGCTTTCTAAACATGGAACCTATTGCCCATTGTCACTGACCTTCGCCCATCCCAGAGCCACTGGACTGCAGGGAAAGGGGAGCAAAGCCGCGGGCAGAGGAGCAAGGCCGGTGACTACTAATGGCAGGTCCATGCTTTGGGTACCAGATGTCTGTCGTTTTGCTGCGGATGCATGTGTGATGAAAGCCTGTGAGATCCCTATGTTCCCACAGGCACAGTGTTGTGCTGTGTAGAAAATGTCTGATTGCAGATTCCTTCGTATAATAAAATTCCCTTTTGTTTTGTACACCTGCCTGAGGAAATGTTACCACCCTTCAAAGTGGCCTGGAACTTGGAAGGGCAGTTTCTCTGTAACTGCCTGTTGCAGAGCAACCCGAGGCTAGCGGCAAGGAGGGGGCATAGGCAGCCATTGGCCTCAGCTAGAAAGCAGCTGCTGCTGTTTCCAGGCACACTGCAAACACAGTAAACTGCTCTCAAGCCCTCCTCTAGCCAAGGATAAGCGCAAGCACCAAGCGCAGGTGCGGCTGGGGAAAGGGGGAATGTGTTTTCCTCAGTTTGCAATTTTCACACTGGTCATTGATAACAGCAGCCAAAAAACCCCAAACCAAGAAGGGACTCGTGCTTAATGTTATAGGAAAACAAGTTAGACTGGGTCTTTGGATCTGCAAGATAACAATGCACAGATGGGCAGGCCTCCCACGTTCAACCTCTGACTCATTATTCCCCACCCTTCCCAATACACCTCCCCTCCCCGAATTGATCATGTGCCTCTGACTCACCTGTCCTCTGCCCACTAACCAATGGGCTTCTGACTCCCACCAGCTGAGCCGATTCAGACAGCCCCTCCCATCTCTTTGCACAATAGGCTCTTGGGGCAAGCAGCAGCTCTTGCAAAGCAGTTACACAGCGTCTAACCTAGGGAGTGGCCCGTATCTTTGTTGGCATTTCTAGGTGCAGTCACACTACAAATGATAAAACCCCATTTTAAGAAATAAAATCATCTGCCTTAAAAAGTTTCCTTTTCTTCTCAGTTGTACATTTCCACCTCTAATGTGGGGATGGAACAATGACCCATTTAAAATGTTACCAAATGTAGGATCCAGGAATTGAAATTTTCTACCAATGAAAGGGGCTAAGATCCAATAGCCACATGGATGGTCACTTATTCCTAGGCCTGGCAGATTAAAGCAAACTGAGACTATCTTGTTGGCTGATATTAATAATATATATCTTCCTTTGGCGATCTGATACCAATGTAGTCTGTAGTGGGCAAAATAGGGGGAAAAAATACCATTTTTAGAAACTCCAGACTGTTTTTAAATAGCTTTTTCTGCAAAATATGTGGCATGAGCAATCTAGGTGGCATACACAAAAATGTTCCTGTGCCACAAATGAGCAGGTCAGCCCTTGTCCCTCCCCCCGCCTTTGGAAGCCAGTAAATCATTAGGCTGGCACACAGCGTGTGGGTGTACTAGAAATGGTGTAGTACATGTCTCTGCCTTACGCAAGCATCCTTGGGCCCCGTTATGTTTGGTAAGAGAGATTTGCTCTCATTTAAAGGATGAGCAAATGTGCGCTGGGAATCTTGAAAATACTTGAGAGCTAGTGAGTTCTTAAGAGCAAGTGCTGTCTGGGAGGGGAAGCTTCCTAATTCAGGAGCATCCATGGTGAGTGTCACATGTTATGTTACATCACTCCGGGGTGTAAACCCCTCACTCTCCCGCATCATGCCTCCCACCTCTCCCAAGTGATGCAGGTTTCGTGCTGTCCATACCAGTGGTGACACCAGACACACCCTGCTGAAATGGGATTTTAAACAGGCTCTAGGCAGCATGTGAATGTCCAGGAACCACATGGAGTTGGGGGAAGATGAATGCACCATTTACAAGGGGAAAGATCTCTTGTCCTTAGGGCTTAGTACTGCTGCCATGAAGCTCAACCCTCTATCCCTTCCTCCTCTAGAGGTTCTAGAATGGTACAAACCAGTCCTGTCCTGCAGTGCTAGCAGCCACCCCAAACAAGGTTCCCTCTAAGATGCAGGGCAGCACAGCCCCTCAGCTGCTTAATGAGCCCCACCCAGTCACGGGCTCAGGGCTCCATGGGGAGCTGCCTAGCTGAGGGAGAGGCACTTCCCCCTCAGCCACAGCTCCCTGCTGAGGACAAAGCAGCAAGAAACTGGGCTGGGAGAGATTCCCTGCTCTGTCCTTAGCAGGGCGCTGCTGCTGTCTCTGAGGGAGAAGTACCCTTCCCCCAGCCAGGCAGCTCTGCATAGAGCCCCAAGCCCCTGGCCTGGCAAGGCTGATTAAGCAGCTGTGGCCATCCTGCTGTGCAGCTTGCAGGGAACCTGGATGCCAAACCTCTGCCCTTCTTCTTGCCAGCCCTGCTGCATGGCCGGGCTAATGCACAGGGCTAGCTCAGGGCACGAACAAGCTGCGCTTTACTCTGCTACCAGCCAAGCTCAGCCCCAAAATATCTTGCCTCTATATAGAACTGTGTAATAGCATTGCCTGGTGTCTGGTGTTTGACTCGCACTACCCGTCAAAAAGGGAACTTGGCAGCTCCAGTTTGCACTGCTGAGCTGTTAAGAGTTGGTGGGGTATGGGAGGCTGCCACTAGCAGACTCCCCACCTGGCTCCACATGGCTCTTAGAAATGACCACACCCCCTTCTGGCTCCTAGGCAGGATGGTCGGAGGGGCGGGAAATCATGCACTGCCCCTGCCCTGTGCGCCAACTGTGCAGCTGCCATTGGTCAGGAACGGCAGCACAGCGCCACCTGGTCACGCCTCTTGCTAAGAACATGTCACCACTTCTCAGGAGTCCTCCAACGTAAGTGCTGCCTAGATCCCGCTTCCCACATTCTCTTCCACATCTCAGTCCCCTGGCCCTGCCCTGAGCCCCCTTCACTTCCTAAACACTCTCCCAGAGCCTGCACGTCACACCCCAGGCCAGACCTTAGCTTTTCCCAGGGCTCACACCCTGCACGGCCGATGACCTATATGTGATCGAGCAGGGTTTCCATTTGTTCCTTGTCCTCTTCCTTTCCCAGTCCTTGAACCCTTCAGAAATGTCTGCTGTTTGCAAACCAGGGGGGGACTAGCCCTGCAGAGGGAGAGGTGAGTTCAGCAGCATGGAAGGTGACGGAGTAGTACACTTGACTAATACCCCAGCTCTTTTGCATGAAAAGCTGCTCAGTAGAGGCAAAATCCCACCTCTCTCTCTCTCCTTCAAGCCCCACTCTCCCAACAAGAAGGGAACACTTACACCAGGGAACAGGCAAGATCCCATCAGGAGAGCAGGGTCACTTGATGCCACTATTTCCCTCTTGCAAGCTCCATCCTGCCCAATAATATGTATCTGTGCTTATGGTTGTATTTTATAAGGTGCACACAAGGGTGGGGTGGGAGAAAAAAGGACACACCTAGGGCTGGTTTACTCTGGCAAGCTAGTTCAGCAATAAGCTGGAGTTAAGTTGACTTAACCCCAAAAATATAGTCCTTAGGGGTACAGAACAGCTGCCCTATGAGGAGTGATTAATAAGACTGGGACTTTTCAGCTTAGAAAGAAGACAACTAAGGGAGGATATGATAGAGATCTATAAAATCTCCCTCTCCCTCTGCAGAGCCAGTCCTCACTGCTCTCCTGACGGGATCTTGCTTGTTCCCTAGTGTAAGTGTTCCCTTCTTGTTGGGAGAGGGGGGCTTGAAGGAGAGAGGTGGGATTTTGCCTCTACTGAGCAGCTTGTGGTGTGAGTTCTGGGAGAAGCTTAGGACTGGGCAGGAGTGTGGAGTACCAGTCCTGGGAGGGTTTTTAGGGGTGTGAAGAAAGTACATTAGGAAGTTATTTACTCCTCATAACACTAGATCTGGTGGTGTGGGTGTCACCAAATGAAATTAACAGGTAGCAGGTTTAAAACAAACAAAATAATTTTTCACACAATGCAGTCAACCTATGAGACCTTGGATGCTGTGACAAAACCAAGATGATAACAGGGTTCAAAAAAGAACCTAAGTTGACAAAGGATAAGTCCATCAATGGCTATTAGCTGGGGCGGTGGCCCTAGCCCTGCCTGCCAGAAGCTGGGAATGGGTGTCAGAGGAGAGATCATGCGATGATTCCCTGTTCAGTTCACTCCCTCTGGGGCACCTGGCATTAGCCACTGTTGGCAGACAGGGTCCTGGGCTAGATGGACCTTTGGTGTGACCCGGTACAGCCGTTCTTATGTAAAGAGAGGGCAAGGGAGGAATTATTCTGTTGATATAGCTACTGACAATGTTGCCAAAGACAAGGATGCAAGGTTAAGGAGAGGCCGAGTGACTCAGCATGGCATAAGGTTGAGCAAAGGCACAGCAACCATTGTATTCTATGGGGGACAGAGGTAACATACTTACTTGTGTGTTCATCTCCTATATATTTGAGAGTGAGAGTTCTTGCTTGTGTGTGTCTGTTCAAGAACTCCCCCTAAGAGGTAAGAGCTAGGACCACCAAATTCGATATACAGCTTCCTCTTGTCCTAACTTAAAGCGAGGTCAAGGTTAGAATAGAGGGACATCTAGACCAGTTAATGAATAGCCTAGTTATAGCAGAAATGTTCTTCGGTAGATTTCTATTACATGTATGAATGAAACCAGTTGCCCTGGCAGTAAACCACAGAGCAGAAGGAGAGAAGTTAGGCATCTTCAGAATGGAAGGGATTGTTCAGTTACACTGCAAAGATCAGAAATAACAAGGGCTTCTTGAAAACATAAAATGTATTTTATTGTGTGGTCTCCTTGACTGAGTTTTTCCCTACACATTTCCAGTAATACAATGTATTAGAGAAAAGTAACAGGGTTGTTACAACCCAACAACACACAGAAATTTACTTGGGGGTCATGGAAAACATCACAAACAAATACAATAAATAATTGTAAACGATGTCTTTTCTCAGGCAGGAGACGTTACTCTGGGACTAATTTTTATGTGCAGAGACAACACAAAGAGAAACCATTTCACAAAAACTTTCTCAGCCTGCTCTATACAAAAAATTGTGCTGATTTAAATAAAGGTATAATTTTAAACCCATTTAGATAAACCAGTGAAAATATGTAGACACTCTGAATCCACTTAAACATGATTTATGTTGGTTTAGCTTTGCACTCAGAAAAGTACAGATGTAAGCTAAATGAACTACCACCAGTTTTAAACTGATGGCAGTTACAACCATGCAGGATTTGGCGCCAGCTTAGCCAAATCAGTTTTTAAACCAAATTTAGTTAAATCAACACAGGCTCTCTCTGTAGACAATGCCTTAGCTCTAACTTCTC
Source organism: Pelodiscus sinensis (assembly GCF_052426305.1). NCBI lineage: Eukaryota > Metazoa > Chordata > Testudines > Trionychidae > Pelodiscus > Pelodiscus sinensis. The sequence goes on from NC_143085.1 coordinate 9,182,422, forward strand.
TTATTCAGGGTTAGACCCAGCAATCCTTTAGCATGTACAATTCTCAGAGGTCAACATAGGTTAATCACACAGAGAAGATGAATGACAGAATTTGTATAATCATTTAGTTTGCCAGCTATGTCCTCTCTGCTTTGCTAAATGGGGATGATCAGTCTCTAATATCATGTTACCTCAGTGATTTTACGAAGGTTCATAGAATTACTCTTAGAGACATCCAGAGAATCAAATCAACTTCAGATATATATAGGGAGGCAGTACAATACAAGGCACTGTACAGCAGAGACCAGGGGAATGGCAGCCTTTCCCAGTACTACATAGGGATTAGCCAACCTTAAAACCTTTAAGAAGGCAAATCCTTACAATAGTATATATGTATGAACCTTTAATGTACAGGTCTGGACATTTTTCAAATTAAAACTTCTTTTAAAAGAATTCTGAAGTGTACGGCAAGCTTAGTTTCCATGCTGCTCCAGCCTGGACGAGAGCGAGTTGCCGCCTGTGAAAAGTATACTGCGCTTCGTTCAGCTGCAGATTGTTGGACATGCCCTCCAAAACACGCAGGCTGTTATGCAGGAAAGAGATCTCAAGGTTGCAGCTCTCCAGTAGGCCTTCTCCCAGTTCTCGTTCCTTTCACTCAGGACAGCCAAGCATATGCACAGGTTTGAGCTTCTCTGTGCCCTTATGATCCTGTTGAGAAAGCATTCTCTCTCATTTTGCCACTCAGGGGTCTCCTTTCCCACACCTTGACACATCGATCTGCCATGAGGATAATCAGCACTCTTCCTATGACCAGTAGGAATTGGACCATTTCCCCAGGTTTAAGTCTCCCACTTATTCTTCAATCTCCACTGACTAGAGCAAAGGTCATTCTGGATTATCAGTATGTTCTAGTGGTACTTTTGGGGACAGCCTCAGCATCAGTTCATATACCTTCAGTTTTCAGCAAGAACCCAGCTCACTAATTATGCTATATCAAATCAATGCAATCATAGTAATCCCTTTTTTGTGATTCCCTATTTCCTTTCTGCTCCATGTTGGTTCATAGTGGACTGGACCACAGAAAATCAATGAAAAACCATTCCTAAATTACCTAAATGTTGTCATAGGGGACAGCAAGGCCAATGTTGTAGTTGTAACCAATCACTTCATCATAGGAAGAACGGCAAATAGGAAGGACACTCTCTCGAACCAACTGGTCCACTGAGAATTCGTAGGCATAGATGATTCCTCGATGCCTAGGCCAAAAAGAAAAAGAGGACAATGTGCTATTCTGACTTGTGTTACAAGCAAAGTTAAATCTTTACCAACACAAAAGAAGTCTGTATCCAGTTTCCAGAAGCAGCCAACATTGGTTGTTTCAAGAAAGCAAATAAGGCTCAAATCATCATGAACATCTGTGCAATATTGTAGGTAGAAGGAAATCCCTTCCCGGCCTCTGAAAGATTAAATTTGTTTCACTTACTTTAGCAACACATAGATATAACAGTTACTTGCTCTAAAATGATCTTATTCGGAGACACAAAAAATCCCTATATTACAGCTTGGTACTTGTTATCAGAAAGGCAAAAGTGAACAAATATGTAAATGACAAGACCTTAGTTTAGGTGTCAGCGTTTTCTCTTAGGGAATAGAGGCCATGACTAACATTTAAAGCCAGGCAAGGAGAGCTGCATTCCCTATGCTGTTTCAGTGGCTTGTGTGTTCCCCTACTGAAGAGGGGACTTCTAAGTTCAGAGGCAAATAATGAGCACATTATTTCCCGATAACTTGGAAGATTTATCTGCTTTAAATGCTGCACATTTGTCTGGTTACTGGTTTGGCATCAAAACCTGGGTTTTTTTAACCGACATTTTCATAAGTGTCTCCACTCCTCTTTAAGACTGAGTGTTCAGGTGCAGAAATTTCTGTCCTCCAGAGCCAATTCACTCACCTACGGTGAGCTGTCAGGTCATCATCCATGTTGCTGGCACCCCGAGGGTTCTTCTCATCTGGGATATTTGCTGTGATGAGGCTGTGAGTATTGAACCAGATATGACGGACGGGGTGTCTGGAAAATAAACAGGAGAAGTGGGTTAGAGAATCTACTTACACATGCCAGATACCTAAATGACTTAATCAGGAACCCAGAAATTGTTCTATTGAATTAGCCAATGATCCATGTGACCAGCTCCATGTCTTTATTCACAGCCTGAGAAACTAGACTTCCATTCTTCTAGGCCATGGGTTCCCAAACTGGGGGGGGGGGGGGGGCCTGGAGGGGCGCGTGAAGAAATTCCATGGGGGCGTGAGGCAACACAGTCTCCCCTATCCCCATCAAGTTTTGCTGCCCCAGTCAGTTTTGCTGTTGGGGGTGTGTGTGTGGGGGGGAGGTTTCAAAAATCAAAAAGGGGGCATGATGTGGGCGGGTGGGTGGGTTTTTCAAAAATCAAAAAGGGCGTGATGCCGAAAAGTTTGGGAACCAATGCTCTAGGCAGTACCAGAGAACATCAGAGTTACAAACATCTCGGGAAGGGAGGTTGTTCGTAATACTGGACAAACATCCTGATCGTTCTTTCGAAAGTTTACATATGAACATTGTCTTAATACAACTTTGAAATTTTACTATACAGAATAAAAATTCTGCTTTCCTTTTATTTTTTATTAACTTATATTTAACACAGTACTGTACTATATTTGCTTCTTCGTGCATGTTTTTCTCAGATGCTGCCTGACTGTGTATTTCCAGTTCCAAATGAGGTGTGTGGTTGACTGGTCAGTTGGCAAATCTGGTGTTCCTAACCTTGAGATTCTATAGCAGGATGTTAAGAGGTGGATAACTGACTAATTCTATAGTCGATACAATTTGTATCAACTAAATGATTACTCATTAAGGGAAGGCGCCCTGACCCAGCTCATGCGGGGTCCAGGAGCTATCCCCCTGTGGCGGCTCTGCAGTTTAAATGTAATAGGAGCCAGGCATGCAGGCAGTCCAGCTCCTACTAAATTTAAACTGCAGAGCCATAGTGGGGGTAGGTCCCGGTCCAGCATGGGCTGGGACAGAGCCGGGACCGCTGCGGCTCTGCATTTTAAATGTAGTAAGAGCCGCCCAGCTGGGTGGGATCCAGTTTGCACCAGGTCCATCAGCCTCTGCACATGGCCAACCTGGGCTGCTGCAGACAGGGGCTGCTTCATGGCAGCCTTCCCTACCTCCTGCCCCCGCCCGCTGCTGCCTCTAATAGAGGCAGCAGCGCTGGAGTGGGGGCAGACAGCATCATGGAGATAGTGCAGGGGGGAACCGTGTTTTAAGCCAGTTCCCCCTCATCATTGGCTCCTCTTTCCCCGCCCCCATGCTGCCTTTGATGCAGAAGCAGCCGGGGTAGGAGAGGCAAGCGAGCAGTTGACTTGACTACCCAATAGGCTTAGGCTTATTGGGTGATTGACTATTCAGCGACTCACTTTCATCCTTAGTGCGGAACCTAAGGTCCAGGGGCCGAATGTGGCTCCCAGCTTCCTTGGATCCGGTCCCTAAAGCTCGGGACCGTCCCCTAGCATTGTGGAGCCCATGCTGGCTCTCCAGCCTCCCCCCTTGCACGGGTAGAACACATAAAATCTACTAGCCTGGGCCCCCTTGGTTCTGTGTGTTAGGGGAGGGAATATGCCGAGTGTTTGTCTCTCTTAGTCCGGGGCCACATTAGTGAGGGGTGTTTTTTCTTTTGGGTTGTGGTTTTTTTTTTTTTTGCTTCTCAGTTGCGTGCAGCCCCCAACTGATTTTTCTGTAGGTTAGTGGCCCCGACCCAAAAAAGATTCCTCATCCTTATTCTACAGTACCTATTTAAATATGAAAATGCTGCCTTTAGCACCACCTAGTGGAGTATTGTTAGAACACAGACAGAATGGAGAGCACGTTGCAGGCATGGTTATGAAGCAGAACAAATGCTTATCTTCTCTGTGAATGCACTAACATCCAAGCTAACAGTATCCACTTTGTGTGTGACACTTCGGGTGGAATCATGTGTTGCGAACGTTTCAGTCCTCCACTGCATGACACAAAGCTGAAGTGTTCCCCTCATCATACCCTTCACTTGTGTAGTTCTAAGTATTGACCTCAGAACTCTTGTACCAAGGCAGGACTCTTTCAGTATGAAATGACCCCAGAGGATGATAAAATAGCTTATCTCATTGGCTGTGTGTTATGCCTCCTGTCATTGTCCAACCAAACAAATCATCTCCACTGCTTTCCCATCTGTGGGTTAGGACACAGATACCTGATAATGCCTTCCCTTTCAGAGAAGGCCTCTTGGCACTATTTATTTCAATTATCCTTTCTGGCTCATCCACAGGTTAATAATTTTATAACTGCTAAATCGAATGACTTCAGTCATATGCTGTGTTTCCTCCTCCACCCCAAAGGCCCATCACATACAAATCGTCCTCTTCTCTGACATATTCATTAAGTGTTGCCTTGGAAAATAATCAATACAATAATGTCCCTAATGCATCAGATGGATCACAATGAACTTAACAACTCATGGGGTCAAAGAGAAGGGAACCACCTGAAATTAATCAATGACCTGACTTGAACTCTCCAGACAGTAAATACCTTGTCTCATCCACCTGGGTCTTGAGAAAGGGTCATTAAAATTAGGACACTTCTCTTCACTTTATCACGAGATAATAGTAGGATATCACTCTCACACGTATTAAAGGGTAAACTGTGTCGTCTTTGCTTGGGCAGAACTTAAATCGAATGGGAACTTTGCCTGATAAGAACTGCTTAAGGAAGCTGTCAAGATATGGCCCATGCACCTAATGAGTCTTTCTTCGTTTCCAAAGTATTGTTCAAACGTTGTGTGCTTTCAGAATAAAACAGCTATAGATATGTAAATCTGTAGGTTTCTGCCTACATATTTTTTTTTCCTACCGGTATTACTAAAGTAGTGCAGAAGCATCAGTTTGGCCCTCTGATTATTGTCCTTTTAAAGGTATGGGAGTATGCTGGTGGATGCGTGTGTGCTTAAAGATGGAATAATCTCCGTAGTTGAATAACCCTTTTTAAATGAAGCTCTCCTTTTTGACCTCTCCAAGCCATAGCAGGTGCAAACAGTTAGCACAACAGTAAAACAGACAAGAGACTGGTAAGCCAAAACTACCCAAAAGTCAGGGTTTGTAAAGTGAGATTTGACAAAAGCTAATACAAAAGAAATATTACCCAAACTCAATACCGTACACCAGTATAAGATACCCCTGCTCTGTCCCCCTGAACCAACCTAACAAAAACATTTCCCTTTGATAGTGTTTTCAAGCAATACGTGGCAACATTGTCCTATGGCAAGGAAGCAAATGAAATTAACAATTTATTGTCTAGTCTTAGAAAAATGAAAAAAAAAAAACCATGAAAAATCAAACTTATAAAATTACCTTCATTGCAGTAATGATGTGCTAGAAGTAACCTATTTAAAGGATTTTGGCCATTACACATTTGTATTTTTTCAGTGCTCCTTTAAATTAAATGAGCAACAATCCCTATGAAAATTGTGGAGAACCCTTACACACACGATTAACCATTTGGATTCCTCTTTAACTTAAGAGTCCAACTGAACAGACCGTAGATTCCACTTGAGACTGAAAACAAACAGAACTACTGTGCTGTCTGCAGCAACTTTAGGCATAGGATGTTCAGGACTAAAGTGAACACTTGCCAGCTCAGTCATTCCTACTGCCACTGGATGTGGTAATGCCCTGGCAGAAAAGCTCCCCGAGCAGCTGAAGTTACCTGGCATGCATTTCCCAGAGCTTGGTGCCCATCCGCTGATCCCACACGCAGACCAGACCCTCCTCTCCTCCACTGACAATTTTCCAGTCATCCATCTGCACAGCAGACACTCCTAAATGGTGGGCATAGAGTGAGCACAAAGATTTGCTTTTTCGGAGGTCGTATACCCTGACCCTGAACAAATGGAAAGCAAGAACAAAGAGGCAGCAGTTATACTCCCGTCTGCAGCTCCTGAGAAGTCAAACATTGTTTGGATTATATTAGGATATTGATTACAGTTACATTACCCTTACAAAACCAGAATACTTTTAAAGAGCCTGCAATTCATTGGCAAAGGCAGAAATCCAACAAAATCAGCAGCTAAAAACTTTCAGCTAATCTGACTGCTCTATTGGCTATATGCCATCTGAAGTCGTGTCTATACTATGAGCACTATATACCATAGCTATGATATGGTAAACTAAATTCCAATCAACCAGGCAAACAAGGCCTACTACTATATCTGTTTTCTAAAAGGCCTTTTGACATCTACACCAAGATGTGATTCTATTGGGAGTGTTAAGATTTCTTCATTTGAAAACTATGAACATTATATTAAACATGCACCTTACTGACCAATTATTATAATACAGATTAGATATTACTGTTGAGAATGGAGATTTGTCCCATCAGGATTACTTATTAATATAATATGAAACAGTAGTCAATGCATTCCTAACTTGGGCTACAAAAATTGCTAATGCTTGCCTAGCAGTTCTTCTGGCCTTGAAAATACCCCTCATAGCAATGAGAGCATCTAGCATGAAATTCTCTTCTATGTCATATTTAAAATTACTCCAGTTCAGTGTCACGTGACTGATGGAATCAGAAGTAGATCTTTTGTACGTCTTTTTGCCCCACTGGATTTTCCCAGTGCAATATCCACTGTCAGTTGAAAGATTTTCTATCAGGGTTCTTCCCAACTGTTTGGAACTTGGCTTCTTTGCATGCATTATATAAATATTACAATTAAATATATAGAGAATTTCAGTCCAGAGATGATCTGTGTGCCTTATGAACGGCTAACAATGCAGTGAATCATAAATGGAAATGTATTGGAAGGAAGTATTTCTACAGTGCTTGTTTCCCTGGTATCTAGGTATCTAAGCACTGTCCATAAAAATGTCAGGACAATACCAAAATGCAGCTAAAGGACATGGAACCAAATGTTACAAAGAAAAAAAAATCAAGGGAATTGTAGGTTAACATGCACAAGCGTGATTATTAACACTGAACAAAGCCATAGATGAGCCTGCAAACGGCTGCCTTTTTAAAGAACCTTTGGACTAGATTTTAAAAAATGACTAGTGACGTTGGGTGCTCAACTCAAGACAACTTAAAAAACTCTGATTTTCAGAAAGTACTGAGCACCCAAATAAGCTACCCCTTCAATTTAGCACACCACAGGTCAAACATTCAGAGCAACAGAGCTTTTGATGAACAGCTGAGGTTGTAACTGCTAGATCAATTAACCAAAATAGTCCATGTTTTCTATCCAAGGCAGCGGTGGACCACCTGAGGCCCATGGGGGTTCTATGAGTAGCCCACAAGACATTTTGTTACCACTGCCCATGTGAAAGGTTGCCAGATTTCACTGGTTTCCATCTACATATGTTTTTTCCTACCATTGTTACTAAAGTGACACGCACATAGGATAAGGGCACATGAAGTGAGGCGTGTGCTGATTGAACACAATATTGACCGTAAGAGTTGTGTGCTTCCTCTGCATTCAAACAAAGCACTGCTACAGTTCAAATAGCAGACACTGAAAATTTTAAGCTTCTGTAATGTCCTGGGACCAATATGGCTACAAGAAGATAGCATACAGTATTTTTATGAGTCAATGTGTATGTTAAAGCTTCTTATTAATAAGGGATCATTATAATTATAATGGTCTTCAAACAGATTGTAAAACAGAAGAAAAGTTAATTTCTGTTTGGATACCATCCTGCCTGAGAGAGAAAAATTCTGTTACGGGCTCCAATTCAGGAAATGCAGCCACATGCTTAGGTGCATTCTTGAATAAGGATGCTCTTCTGAATCAGAACCTTGACAGATGACTGGAACATACAAGTGGGTAGGAGAGAGAAAAGTTTCAAATGCATCCAAGGGAAAAGCGTCAGTTAGAGAGGGGGAAACTTTTATCAAGTCTATTCTGAGATAAATAATTGAGTTTATCAGCCACTTCTTCCCTTACAGACAGTGAGAATGGAAGTCTTTGTGCAGGGGAAGGATTACTTATACCAATTAAAATCTGTCTCAGAGAACTCAGCTGAATTCAAATCTATATCACTGCCTGACATGCCTAAGAAAACATCAAATCCAGCATTATAGTAAAAAAATGGTGTGTTTTTAAAAAACTTAATATTTCAAGATAACCTGATAAATGTCAGAAATGGAACGGGCAAGCAGATTGAAGTCCAAATTGTATTATGTTCAATATTCATGATTTGATACTTGTGCTGTTCCAAAAAGCCCTCCCCACTTTTCCCTGTTCTAATGAAAACCACACCATAGGAGTTTGCAAATAACTCTATTCCAACAATTAAAACAAAAGAAGTCAGAACCATCCAAAGACTCCAACAGGGTAGCATCCATCTGACAGGCAAGAAAACATGCTGGAACAGAGATGGGAGTACACTGAGGATTTTTCTGTAGCAACACCTATGGCATAGCTCATCAGAACACTCACAGAGTGAAAACAGCTCCTAGCTTTCTCCCACTTCAACAGTGAGAAAGAGCCTCTGGTGTGCATTAGAACTTTGGATAAGGGTATAATATTGCAGAAACTCTCTTATTTACAGCACTCTTCCCATATTTGGCTGCAAGTGCCCTGTATGATAATTAAGGTTTCTCCTATTAGTAAGCACAGCTGGAAACGAAACTCTGACTGCATCCCAGTTGATACATCAGCAAGGATCCAGCTTTCAGGCACATTTCCCTCCTGCATGCCCTCAGAAAATTAAAAAGAACTCTTGAGTTGTTTACGTTTGTTTTAAAAAGAAAAGGCATTTTACACACCCGAGATGAAGCTCTAAATAACTGGAGTCTCAGCTATTGCAGACTGCCATTCCCCTCCAGGCTCTGCCATGACAGTTATGCTCAGTGGGAATGCCTCAATTTTATACTAGTCCAAATGAGGGGTATATGTCTTTGTCTCTGATATTTGATTGCTCCAGAAATAAACCTAGCCAGGTTTAGGAATAGATGTAAACCAGTATCTGCTCAGCTAGTTTTCCCACAATGGCAGGTACCAGATTCCCCTGATATTTAGTTTTCCAGTGTTATCCACCATTTTAGGCACCTTCAAGAAAAGCGACATAGCTGCTGTGGAGCGTGTGCACTTCTCATTCTTGTAATGCTATTTGGTTCTCGTTATTTGCTACCAAAGTGCACTTAGTCTAAGTTCTTTGGCTCCTCTCAAAGGAATCACTCCTTTCCCCAATGGAAGGGAGTTAGGGGTTTCTGGTTTTGTTTTTAACAGGTGATGTTGAAAGGAGGACTTTCCCTATCACATAGAAACGTGGTCAAATCCTGAGAATGTCCATTTTAAATCCAGCAGTAGGCTCCTCCATTGGCCGTTATTATTTAACATTCATATTGTGAATGCCCCATTGCAAATACTTACCCTGCAAAAGCAATCTAGGGTTATGAGGTCCACTTGACAGAGATAGGGGTCCAGTTAAGAAAATACTATGCTGCTGCTAATACCCTCCAAACAAACCTTCAAAGTAATTTGACTTTTGGTGGTGGGTGGTCCTTTTTCACAGGCCCTATTTAACTGTTGAACCGCTGGATATCTGCTTTCCAATTGAGTTCCAATCAGGCCCTTATACACCAAAAAAATGGGCTGAAAAATTCAGAATAAAAAGCTTTTCATAATGATATTCTAAGAGGAGAGGACTTGTGCATTTATTCTCATATAAGAGGCGCTGCTTTAAATGTCTTACATGAACAGCGATATCAGATGTGCCTGTGCTCTTCTGTCTGCACCTGGGCATACTAACACTTCATTATGCAAAAGAATAAAAACTACATCAGATTTCTTGGGATTCACAGGATCCTAGCATACCCAGGAGAAATTTATACCTGTTAATTTAAGAAAAAAATCTTAAGGATTCACGTAAGCTGCTTCTTGTATTTTCTTTGCTGACAAAGTAGGCAGTTTGCTTACATTGCCTCTTTGCCGAAAAGAAAAAAATAGTTTGACAAAATAATCATTTTTGCAAGCTGCTGCACTGGCAGGACAGAGGTCTGGGATTTGGCAATGGAAAGTATCCGCCTCACAATCTGATACCCACCACTGAACCAGACTACCACCTGCAGCCACATGCCCAGCACTTAGGGGAGGAGGGAAAGAGTGGGAGCCATTAGAGACTGGCCTCTTGCCATCCCACATCTCTTTGGTGCAGTGGAGTGACCCTGCAGATCACCAGCCAAAAAAGAAAACCTAAAAATTGGACTCAAAGGGTCTTTTTAAGCACTTTAATCCTTTCACACTGACTGTTCCCAGCGCGTCCGTTTCTGGCACCAGATATCATGCAGGGAAAATCCAACTTGCCAAGCCAAGGAGTTAAAGAGAAGGCTGTTAATCAGCTAAATAGAAGCTGGAATCTGTTCACATGAAAGTCTCTTTGCTGTCACCTGAGGGACTCTGCAGTGTTCCGAAATACACTCTTGACATCATTTGGCAGGCGGGCCCATCTCGTCCTACATGATTCATCCCCGAGGTTATTTTTTTAATATCAGAAAGTGAGCTTTTAAATGCCAAACTAATTTTGTGGGTGGTGATGGGGGGAAGTGGAAGATATTCCAAGTGGTCTCGCTGGGCTGTACACCAACTGTGTCCACCAAATGGCTTAAAAAGAAAGTCTTCCCATTGTGCTTTCAGAGACAAAGCAAAATGGCAGCCCCCGCCAACTATTACCTAACACTGTACTCTTGAAGTTTATGCAGGCCGTGTTTGCAGTATACGAGGGAGAACATAAGCCAGCAGGGAATGAGGGACAGAAAGTTAACTAACTCTAGATAAGGTATTGCTCTTGCTTTTACATACCTCCTGTCTTTATTGCCTGTAACAAGCATCCATGGAGGACAATTCTGGAGGTTGACACATGTGAAGTCACCCAATGAGCTGCCTAGCTTTGTTAAACACTGACCTGTTTCCAGGTTGTAGAGCAGTATCTGGCGGAAGGAAGGAAAAAATGCACAAGGTGAAATATAACAGGAGCAAGTTGAGTGCATTTTGCTGTTGCATAAACCAAATAATGGTCATTACCACTCAGATTTTATTCAAGAAATAGTTTACAGCCCTACTTTTCAACCATCCAGTATGTAATCAGGATATACAGATACCACTACTGAGGACAGCAGCAATAAAATGCATTTTGGGGTGGCAGACAACCAGACTGGCACTATAGTAGACAATCATGAATTAGGGACATGTAGCTTGAACATTAGCTCTGGGAAAGATTCAAATTCTGTATTTGCTCAGGGCATATTGAAGTCAATATTGAAAATTGAATCTTCTCATGAACAGACTTTGAATTGTATTTGAAATAGTACTGGAAACTAAGCAAATACGTTTTAAAAGTGTATCAAAGAAAGAACTGCAAGAGAAAGAGTCCATGAACTATGGCAAGGAGAACAATAAAGGAACATAATTTACTTGGATCTTGCAGGAATGCAGAAAACTCCTGCTTAGATGGTCAACTTAAATCACAATTCTGTCTGGTTTTTTTAACCTACAGCTCACTGTTACAAAGATTAGAAAAAGTATTTGTCTTATTTGTGTACTTTTTGCATTTGAAAACACTATTTTGATAGTCAGCTGTTCTGCTTCTCTGGTTCAATCAGCTTCAGCTGTTTATATGGAACCTTCCCATAGCAACAGGAGACAGAAATTTTGTCATGAACAGGAAAAACATGTTTATCAAACTATAAAAATTGGCAAGGAGGCCCAAATGTAGGTATAGAACTAAACATACATGTAAGTCATTCTGTGAAGGTAACTAGATAACAAATTCATCACAAATCTACATCTATATAATATTACGGTTGTACAGTTAATGTCAGGCAAAAGAAAAAAACAAAGGTTTCTATAGGAACAATAACATGACCATGTGGTATATGTGTAGTATTTTCAACTCCTATTTTTTCTTGCAATAGCCGGTGTTGATTAATATATGTTACATAATGACTTTAACAAACATATGTGAAACACAGGCAAGTTAACCCTGTTGTAACCTTATTAGCATTGTAACTTTCAAATTTTAACTGAGCAACCTTGATGTTGCATTAGCATCTTAAAAAAAGCTACCCGGATATAATGCAGATAAGCATTTGAACAGCTTTTACTAGCTTTTCAGTTCACACCCCACAAGAAGAGCTCCCCCTTTTTTTCCCTCAAGATAGTTTTCTGCAATGCTAAAGTATAGCAGTAGCACATCTTTTGTGAGGACTCTTTTGGCAACAGTCTCCCCTCCCCTTTTTTTAATAATGAAAGTTTAGAAAAAGTGAGGAATGTAACAAAAATTGCAGAAAAATTGCATTTTTTTACTTTCCTTCTGGCCCTGAGGAGAAGGCAATAGTGTTTGCAGGGAGAACTTTGCACCTTGTATCACTGCAATTTTTAGAGAGTGCCCTCATGCATACTGCCCTAGCAACAGCCAATGTGCTTGACCCAACCCTTTTCCCATCCAGCCCAAAACACGCATTATGGTGATGCCATAAAAAAGACAGAGCTTCATTAGATTCTACTAATATATCTTAGCAGCAACCAAGAAAGGACCCATACGTGATTTTTCTTCAATAGTATGCAATGTTTATCATTACTCAACCAATCACTCCCCAATTCTTGGTCCCAGACTGTCTTTGTAGTGAGGGTTGCTGAAATTCCCCAGACCCACTGATGTGGGGGGTGGGAGGGAGGGGAGGTGAATAGCTGCCCTGGGGCCCAGTGATTCAAAAGGGCTCCTGCATGCCAATACTACCACCACAGGAGAAGCAGCAGCTGCTGGAGCCCTGGGCCATTTAAATCGCGGCCAGGGAGGCGTTCTGGGCAACTCTGAGGACTGCTGGGTGCGATGGAGAAAGGACACGCTCCAGGCAGCACTGAGGGCTAGCTGCCTAAACCCGCTCCTCCCACGAGCATGGATCTGCCCCGCCCCACCATGCCCACACGCCCAGCAAGTCTACTGGCCCCTCTGAAATTACTCCATTAGCTTCCATCAACACATTATTGATGTACAGGTCTCAAAATTAAGCCATTTTTAGTGGGTATATATATTTTTTTTATTAATGGAGATTGCCTATCTCCTAGAACTGGAAGGGACCTTGAAAGGTCATTGAGTCCAGTCCCCTGCCTTCACAGCAGGACCAAGTACCACCCCTGACAAATATTTGCCCCAGCAAGGATTGAGCTCACAACCCTGGGTTTAGCAGGCCAATGCTCAAACCACTGAGCTATCCCTCCTCCCCCCAATCATCATCACAGAAGTCGTATCTTCTTCTTTGTCTCTCACAATCTGGCACCAACAAGGCTACAACAACAATGCAAACATCACTGGTATTTCAATATCTCACCACGGAAATGCATCCCTTTCTGAAGTAAAGCACAGCAACCAATCAGAACACTGCACACAACACAAGAGGAAAAGGCATTTTGGCCAATACATTGTGGTACAACCACTAAAACTGCAGAAAAAGCTAATAGGCATGCTTGGCGGATCAGACTTCTGTCTTGAAGGTCTCATTTTAAAGACACAGGCAATAATCTCTATTGAATTCACTTTATTTATCTTGAGACAGATTAGTGACTGAGTTAACCCTCTCACGATTCTTGTAGTTCCAGAGAAACTAGACCACACCCTTCTGGATGCACTTAGTCCCTGGAGAGAAGATAGTGCCTCTTGTTGTTCTTGAGGAATTCCCTGCGGCTGCTACTTTGAGTATCTATAAACTATTAATTCACCTAATAGATCTCAGCTCTAACCAACCCTGTCAACATAAATCTGGAACACAATTTCCAGATATGTTTCAATATGAACAGAAATGACGTCTATTAAAACTTGTTAATGTGCAGGCATATAAATACCTTACACTATTTTTTAAGCAAATACTGAACCCGCTGTCCTAATCGCAATCAAAACAATTTACAGTTCTGTAGTAATTGGGAAACGGCATTTTTAAATTAACATTCATTTCTTATTTAACTCACGTAGTTTACAGACTGCCAAATGCTTTAATCTTTTTATCTGTAGCAAAAATCTGGAATCACCCTTTCCATATTTATTGACAATAATGATAGGATAAATGTCTGTTTCTCTTTCCACTTTCTAATCTCCCCTCTTTATAGAGATTTGTGTATGTTACATACATATATTTTTCTGACTTACTGGCTCATTGTCTACAAAAAAACAATGGTGTTATTGGCACATATGCTCATCTTTTCCTTGCTGAGTATAAGATTTTAATTTTTTAAACCCATCTCATTCAGTTTTACTGTCTCAGTCTACCACGCTTCAAACCAGAATGCAATTTTATACCTGAATTAAAAATCCTTTTAAAAAGAGGGGTTATAGCTGAAATGACAACACAATTTTGAAGTTGTTGTAACACTTCTAGTGAGCTCTGCCATAACTCCCTAAAGTAACTAGGATTTTCTTTATAAAGGCCAAGGATAAAGAATGAAAATATCTTTTCACTGGGGAGTTAAAATAAGGCTCACCATGTTAAAGGGCAAACAAAATATAAGATTCTCTAGGAGGTTTATAATCTTATATTGCACACAACAAATGGATTATCCTTTTAAAAACAGATATACCGGTAATCCTATAATGGACACACAAGGCTAGTGACTTAATGGGTACAAATCTGGTAAAGGTAAGTGAACCAAAAGCTTCTGGGTGTGAAATGGGGTACCCTAAAGTAATATTCTAATGAGGTGTCCTTTTCTTCCACAACACTTTTGGGACAAGAGGGGTGAATGGCATTACATGTAAACAGATACTATTTATATATGTATAATGATCTAAAAATCCAAAATTTTCAAATGCAGAAGTCTAAGTTACTGGATGAGAATCAAGCGTTCTCCCAAAATGTTTAATAATTCAGCAAGTCAGAAGTATCCAAAGAATACCTTTACCATTACATTTAGTTAAAGACCACAGAGATTAGAAAACACATTATCCATCTCAGAGGCGATTCTTTCCATGTTACAAGTCCCTTAACGACCTTTACCATCTCTCCCTCGCGCGCTCTCTCTCCCTTTTAATAAGGCTGAGCAAATGGGACTTCATTTTATCTGACTGCCACAGACTAGCGATATTAATTATTCATGATCCTACTCTCTTTTGTTAAGGCACTGCATTAGACTAATTTCCCTTTCTGTTGCACGAGTCTGGCAAGTCCCAGCCTGTGGCCACTGTTCTCAGAGAGATGTGCTGAGAAACTGGCTTACAGACTTATTAGAAGGAAAGAGGGGAGGTAGGAGAAAAAGAGAATGGAAAACTTACTGTAGCTAGGAAACCTTAAATCAGCAGGTGTGTGGAAATTTTAAAAAACACAGTCCAAGAACCTAACAGAGAATTAACAGACAAAAAAAAATTAATTTCTGTAGCTAGACCAACTTCGGCAGTGAGCTTTGTTAGATCTTATAGCTGACTAAAGTCCAGCATGGCATAAATTCTATGGATAAAACACTTCCAAAAAAAACCAAAACAAAACACCATCACCACCCAGGGGCTGAAGAAAATGGTGTTGATGGAACTCTTCCATGCACATCCAATATCCCAGCATGGTGCTTGGGGTACTGTGCTCTTGGAGATGCCTTTTTTGGATGGAACATAAAAACAGAGTCCCCAAGCACTTGTTATCAAAGAGCCTGCAGTACTTTTCACAAGAGCAGAGGTGTTCACCCCAGTGTCCTGGCTAAAAGCCAACTCAGGCAATTGCATTCTGAAATAGCTGGATTTGCTCTGCAGGGAGTTATGTTTTTCCTTCTTGCAATAAGTTGTCGTGTTTTATTGCCAGTAACACCCAAAGAAGGGTTCTCCTTTCAGCAATGGGTGAAATGATCTTTATACATATAAGAGGTGATGGATAAGTGTAAATAATTAGAATAAATAAAATAAGGAAAAGGTATAACAATGGTCAACAGTATACTCAAATCATTAGCCCCTTCAATACTGAACAACATACTGGGCACACATGTTCTTTGAGCATCTTAACTTTCCATTCATTTGAAAGAAGAGATCTTAGATTAAATGACACTTGGCACTTACAGAACTGTCCTCAGATCTCAAAGTGCTCTACACAAGACACATAATATTACCCTATTTCACCGAGTGGCAAACCAAAGACTAGAAAAAAATTATAAACTTGCCAAAGACACAAAAGGACTCAATGCCAGGGTCAGGAACAGAATATGCATCAATTTGTTTTCAGTTCTGTGGCCTATCTGCTGGATTATGCTGTACACATTGCCTATATCCACCAGTCTTCACACAGCAATAAGGAAGATCATGGAATTGCTATTCAGACATTGCTTCTTTTAATAAAAGAACAGAACTCGTGAAGATTTTTTTTTAATCCATGGGTCAAGGCACATTCAGCCTACATCTCCTCTACACACAGTGGAAACAGCGCTCTCAGATAATTTTTTTTACATCTCATCAAATTAAGCTTAGCTTCTGGTGGATGCTACTGCAAGTTCTGAATTTTATTTATAAGAAACATGTGGGGAAAATATAAAAAGTTTATAAGCCTTAGGGGGACAGTTTGATGATGCAAGTGTACCAAACTGTTAAAATGTGTACTGTAAATACAACACAGTATAGCAACATAAGAAATGTGGCTATTGTCAAATGCAAGGTCAGCATATAGAGCCTTGTACACAGAAACAAGTGTATTAGCTCCATAAATTTAAAGATGAGCTAAGATTTAAGAAGAGCAGAGGAGGGAGAGAGAGTTAAAAAAAATCAGAAAGCGAACCAGAGATTAAAAAAAAAGAGTAAATCATACATCAAACAGCCAGTAAAAATAAATAAATAAATAAATACGCGGTTAATACACATGAATAATGGATGTTTGATTTAAAAGCAGTTTACTCCAATATGATGTAATTTTTGACAATTAGCCAGAGAGACGATTTTGCAAGTCTTTGCCAGATACAAGTAACTGTGCAGGACTGGTAACATAACCATGTCTGTAAGCATGTGGAAAATTGACTTTCCTGCCATCCCAAAGGTGACTTTACACTGGTAAACAAAAACTCTTATCTGAGGTGCACTTAGCTGTCCTCCCTAGCCCTAAGCAGGGCTCAAAGGGGCAGCTCAGAGAATCCATGAAAGTAATGTTAGGATTCATCTAAAAAGCCTGTGGTGTTCCCAGCAGTGCAAGAGTCAGGTCTCTCTCACAATGCTCTTTACAAATACTTATGGCCTGCTATATAAATTATCTATGAAGCTATATGCAAATGTAGGTTTATTTTTCCTTCTAAGTTTTTATTTGAATAGAATATAAAAATACTCAAAGCTGATAGCAGTAAGTAGAGCTAGACATAGTACAGACAGGCAGTGTACAAGCTTCAGCAACACAATTCTGCCAATGCACCTGCAACCCCTGCTGTTCCAGTACTGGACTCTTCCTGAATAGGGCCTGCCAATCATCCAACATTGTGCCAAACTTGATGGGTCTGTGATGTGGACAGATGTCTGCTAAGGACTGGAACGAGGTCAACAAAACTCATTTAACTTGTGGCTGAAGACCGATGCACAAGTTCAGATAGCCAGAAGTGAAAAGATATTGTTTGCCCACTAAACCATCTACCACATAGGAAAAAACAACAACAGTTTTTTGTTTCTCTTCTGCCTGATAAGATTAGGATGGATAACATGAAGGCAAGTTGGTCCTCAAAATGGAATGAATTATTTGCCTGGCTTTGCAGATAATCTCCTTAAATATTCATGATGTATCCTAAGGGCAATATTTTCAAAACCTGAGATACTTGTCTAAGCATTGTGCCAAGTCTCAGTGCAGGCATATAAAAAGTGGCTTGTCATTTTCATTAGGAAATCTAAGTAAACATATTTCCCTAATTTTTATTAAAAGTTGCAAAAATGCATGGCTCTTTCAAGTTGGTAAACAATTTACAAGTTTTCAATGGAAAATTATGAAGGCAAATTAAATTATTCTTGGGCAAGATACTGGTCAAATACTATAGTCTGTGTGATGAAGTTTTCTTGACTTAAGTCATTCATCTTAGTTATATCAAGATGTTATTAAAGGTTTGAATTAGAAAGATAATTACAAGGTTCCTTTTGGGATGAAAAGGAAGGAGAGACAATTATACATAGGAATCAATACTAAATAATAAAAAGCGCAATATTATTTTAATAGTGTTTTTCATCCCAAAAGTTACCTTAACATTTTACAAGATAAGGCCCGGCTTCTAAGCCGGCTCCCCCCAGCACCGGCTCCTGCTCCCCTTCCTTGCTACCTCTCTGTGATAGAGGCAGCAGGAGGAGGGGAGCAACTAGTCTAGGGACTAGTAAACTATTCAATAAGCTCATGCTTATCAGATAATCGACCAGTCGCTTACATCCCTACACAGTACTTCTAGAAAGCAATACATTCTGCATTGGCCTGTTAGTGTCAAAAGGTTCACTATTGAAAAAAAAATTAATACTGAGCATCTAATGGCCAAAAATACTCCCACAAAAATGACCGCCAGCTAATAATCAACAGTATACTGAACATGAAACAAAATATGATGCAACTTTTATACTGGAATGATGTAGCTATTAGAAATAGCACTGAAATTCACTACCAATATGTTTGAGATCTAAAGCTCTTCTAAAGACAGGCCATCAACTTGCGACTAAAGCAATCAACCAATGCAAAGTCCCTTCACGTCTGTGTGTGGGGAATAATTATCATAATAGACATTAGTAATTAATTTCCGGCGTGATGTCAGCTGGTGTAGCAATGCCAAGCAAGCCTCCTTGTCAAACCACACCCCAGCCGTCTGGACTACTTCAGTCACATCACCCTGATTAGGATGCGCACTGATGCACTGCTTAATACAATCTGCCATCAAATGCCAAATACTTCAGAACTAAATTAGGAAATATGTCCGAATCCACAGAATGATGCTAAAGACTGTAAGTGAATTTCTCTATACCTTTATTAGACACAAAGGCAATAGCCAATGTAATGGTCCTGAATGAGGCAATCCCATCTTCTAACCTCCCACCTCTGTGCAGAAAAATATTGGATTAGGATGGCAAAGGTATTAATAAAGACAGTACAGCCTCATAGCACCTCTCACCCCTGGAGGTATTTATAGCTCTTTCAGTATTTTGTGTGCGAAAGGGACTCTTAAAGGGAAATTAGATGCAGATTTACATCAAGGGTGGAACTATACAGAAAAGAAGCTGCCCTATTCTATTTGGTTGTCACATGGGGAAGCCTGATAGCACTGCACTTGTGCGCCACTTGCCACAGTTCCCATCCCAGCAACAACCCCTTTGTTCCATGCCTTACCTTTCCCCATCAGCCCCCTTCACCTCTTTCCTACTAGCTCATTACACACCTGAGCTGGAGCAAAGGAATTAAATTAATCAGTGGAAAATTTAGACAAGGAAAAGAACCCAGAAAGATTTCTTAGCAATGAGATCTATTAACAGAGGAACCCTTTCTCCCAGGGGAAGTGACAGAAACCCCATTGCCTGAGTCATTTAAAATGGAACTGGGCAAGGCACTGACTAGACACTAGGGCTACGTCTACACTGGCCCCTTTTCCGGAAGGGGCATGTTAATTTCAGCTATCGTAATAGGGAAATCCGCAGGGAATTTAAATATCCCCCGCGGCATTTAAATAAAAATGTCCGCCGCTTTTTTCCGGCTTTTAATAAGATCCTCCGGAAAAGGGCACTTTTTCCGGAGGATCGGGGCCAGTGTAGACGCTCTTTTCCGGCTTTTCTAAAAGCCGGAAAAAAGCGGCGGACATTTTTATTTAAATGCCGCGGGGGATATTTAAATCCCCCGCGGATTTCCCTATTACGATAGCTGAAATTAACATGCCCCTTCCGGAAAAGGGGCCAGTGTAGACGTAGCCTAGGGGTTGAGTGGGGAACCTTTTTTGGGTCAGGGGCCATTGACCCACAGAAAAATCAGTTGGGAGATACACACAAGAAAGAAACCAAAAAACCCACCCCCCAAAAACAAAACCCCATAACCCACACTGACCTGGCCCCGTAGTGAAAAGGGGGAAAACCCCTCAGAGACATGGCCCCCGAAGACAAAAAAAAATCATCTCACTCTCCTCAAGGTCCAGCCCCACGGGGGAAAGAGAGGGAGGGCACAGAGGCTCAGGGCTTACCCCTAGGGCTGGATTAACTCTCCTGGGAGCCTGGGACTAGTAGATTTTGTGGGCCTCCCTAGGCTTTAGGGGTGGGGCCAAAATATTAGAGATTCAGTGTTTGGGAGAGAGATGCGGTGGAGCAGGCTGCAGGAGCAGGGTGAGGCCTAGGGAGCAGGCTCAGGATAGCGGGGCAGGGTCTGGGCCAAAGGTAGGGTGCAGAAGCAGTGGGGGGGGGGGGCTATTTGGGCTTCTATTTGGCACAGTTCCTGGCAGAGGGCACAGGTGACTCCACACCATCCTGCACTTGCAGGCACTGCCCCCTACCACTCCCACTGGCCACGATTCCCAGCCAGTGGGAGCAACAGGGATGGAAGTTGCAAGTGAGCACAGGGACAGAGCTTCTCCGTGCTGCTGTTCCCAGAGCCGCTTCCTCCCACCTGCTAGGCACAGACTGCAGGTTGGATGCAGCCTGTGGCTTGCCTTGATCCAGCTCGCCAGGCTTGGGGCTCCAACCATGCAGAGGAGGGTGGAGCACCAAGCCTTCCGGGCCAGACCAAGGCAAGCCACAGACCTACTAGAGGTTACCATCCTTGCACTAGGCTACGTAAAGAATCCGTATGCTGCCAGTAAAGTGGAACTAATACCTAATATGCCTTTATAATCTGTAACATTTTTGCTATTCAGCCACAATGAATATATAAAAGCGGCAAGGAGTCCTGTGGCACCTTATAGACTAACTGAAGTTAGTCTATAAGGTGCCACAGGACTCCTCGCCGCTTTTGCAGATTCAGACTAACACGGCTACCCCTCTGATAATGAATATATAGTAGCTGAATGTTTCTAATGAAGTCATCAGCAGTAAATAATTTAAACATTTAATTGGTCTTCATGCAGTTTCAGGATTACTACTCCAGTGAGATAAATGAGTCGATTCACATTATTCAGAGCTAGGTATGTTAAATATTGGTTAATTGAATAGACGAGTAACCTCGTGAATTTTGATTGGTTAGTCAACTATTCTATAATGCCCATGGGTGGGGCCAGTAGCCCCTGTATCAGAGGCAGCAGTGCAGGTTGCCAGGCAGAAGCTGGTCCATGAGGGGAGCCAGTTTAAAAACCAACTCCCCTTGTGGACCAGCTGCCTGTCTCCCAGTGCTGCTGCCTCTGATGAAGAGGCAGACACTTGGGGTGGCAGCAGCCCCTGTCTAAGGGGGGGTCTGAGCTCCTGGACCCAGTGCAAGCCAGAACTGAGCGAGGCTGCCTGGGCACATAGCTCCTAATACACTTTAAATGAAGAGCCACAGCAGGGGTAGGTTCTGGACCCAGAACGAGCCAGAACTGAGCCGGGCTGCTGGCCAGCCTGCTAAAAAATTTATGGGCAGGGGAGGAGAGAAATGCATGTGGTCTATAGCATTAACCAATAAGCTTCTGCTTATTGGTTAACCGACTACACTATCACATCCCAATTCAGAGCCATTGCTTTAGTCTGTCTACAGCTCCTAGAGCAATGTTTCTGAAAGTGCTCTGCGAAATCACTTTGAGAAATACATTAACTGGCCACCCCACTTTGTTTATTTACTAGCGTCGCGGCCACGGAGCCTCATGCTCCCTTTGGCTCCATTTCGCTCTTTTCAGCCAAGGGGAACCGCGGGAAGTGGCAGTCCAGATCTGATTCATGTTTGGGAAAAACCACCACCAAAAGAACTAGAAGCTTTCCGCGCTGTCCCCCCTCCCCCAGTGAAAGTTTAAATTCTACAGTAAATTTTTGTATATACTATGCCCATTCTGCAACATAAAGTTGTGATGAGTATGTCCAATGGACCAATCAAGATGCTAGCTCAAGAAAAAAATAAATATTTTATGATGTAGCTAATGACATATGTCAATCTCAATGAAAAATTAAAAGCTTTGTGGAGTCATTGGTTTCACTGGGGAATTCAGCCCATTTGATCTCTAAAGCACTAGTACCATAGTTTTAAAAGATACAGAACTTGCCTGAGCTAGGGATGTAAAATCCCATTTAATCAGTCAGCTGGCTAAACATTATGTCTAACTGGTTAAACACTTAAATTGGGGCGGGCAGAGACATTGCTCATGGTAGGCGGTGAGGCTGCTCCAGCACCCTTCAGTTAACTGTAACTGGTAAGCATCACCTGGTAACCTTTTTAAGCATAGATTCAGTGCAATTGCAAAAACAGAATCTGTAGCTTACTGACTCTGCCATTGACAAAAGATCTTCTAAAGGTACCAGAATGCATTATAGAAGGCTTCAGACACACAAAGATGATTTATCTAGCCCCCTAGCAACATCTCACAATTCGTATAGGCTTGGAAGTAAAACTTATCTTAAATACTAAAGTGAAAAATAATAATCTCCAAGCGACTACACAAGCAGGGTGTAACTTGTTATTTAGGATGTCTCCAGTAGGTTTATTTTTTAAAGAAAACAATTCCACTTAGAGAACTGCAGCAGTAGAAGATTCAGAGTATCTCCTGCAAATACAGTACAGAAGCTAGTATGGAGCCGTTTGCCCAAGAGCATATCTGCAAACACAGCACTGCAGCTGTATGAATGCAGATGTGCCACTGTGGTTATCTGGTGAACACACTCTATGCCAACGGGAGACAGCTCTCCCATTGGCATAAAAGAACACCTGAGAGTAGCAGTAGCTATGTTAGTGGGAGAAACTCTCCCTACGAATTCCATGGACTGGTAGTGTCTAGAAGATAATCCCAGGACATAGTATTTCCGGAAAGCAGTACTTTCTTCATTGGCCTGTTAGTGCAACAGTTCCCAACCACTGTCCGTGGACCTATGGCTGTCGGGTCATGGCTGCTCTGTGGGCTGGGGTATACCACCCTCACCCCGGCTGTTGGGAGAGGTGTGTCCTGCCCCGCCTCTCAGCCAACCAGTGCTGGGCGGGGATCGAGTCTCCTCCCGGATGCGGAAGAGCACTTCCTTGAGTGGTGGAAGGGATCTTCCTGCCATGCAGAGAAATGCTCTTCCATGGCTGAAAGGAGACCCCGCATGGCCCTCCCGCTGAGCAGTGAACTGCTCTTCTGCTGCTGGGAGGAGACCCTACCCCTGCCCAGTGTTGGAGGGTTGGGAGGTAGGACAGAAGACACCTCTCCCAATAGCCACAGCAGGAGGAGAGGCGCTGGGAGGTGTACCCCAGCCTCAGCCCCCAGAGCCGTCACCCTGCAAGCAGCAATGAGGTGAGGGGTACAGAGCAGTCTTTGAGGGCTCCAGGGGCAGGACTAGTTCTGGGGGGCTCTGGAGGTTGAGCTAGTAGTGGGGAGTGGCTATAAGGGCAGGGCTGACATAGCAGGGTTCTGGAGACAGGACTAACATTGGGGGCTGGCACTGGGGAAGGCTCAGGGGGGTTGACTGCAGTGGGCCTCTGGAAACAGGAGGCTGCTACTGGGGGGTCTGGTGGTTGGGGGCTCTAAGGTGCAGGAGGCTGGTACAGAGGTATTTTCAGATGGGGAGGTGGCACTGGAGGACACTGGGGTCAGTGGCTGGCAGCGGGGGTAGTGGAGGAGTAGGAGGCTCTAGGGATTAGGGCTGGTACTGGGGTCTCTGGGGACTGGGCTTTTAGTGGACCGGTAACATTTTATTTGCATATTTGCATATTCATCATCATTTGAATAAAGAATACGCAAATGTGCAAATACAATGTTACAGATCAGACAAAAGTTTGTGAATGGGTTTGCCAGTCCCGCTATCAAAAAGGTTGGGAACCACTGTGTTCGTGTCAAAAGGTTCAATATTAAAAAACAAATTATTTAGGAGGCTGGTTTATTCTTACTTCAACCAACATACAGAACACCAACATAAACTGCAGAGTAGCTTAAATTACCAAAATACTGGCATTTCCTCATTTCTTGCTCACGGAAACAAATACTGAAAGGCTCTGCAAGTCTCAGAGCACTGTGTTAAGAAACTGACCTCCCATTCCATCCACAGAAAGATAATAACAATAACAACAATTTATTATTATTAATTATTATTGCCTTTAACTGTAGAAAAGGACCTGAGTTTTCCTCTTTGAGGTTCTGACTCTAAGAACCACTCAATGCCAACTAGGAAAGAATTCAATGTTTTGTAACAGCAACTCCTAGCAAGTCTGATAAACTCATTACATCTAACACACTTGTCACAGTATTTATCTATAAAGACTGTCATGCGAGTAGGAATGTGAACAAGTAGTTGACTAGTCGATTAACTGAGAAGCCTAGGCTCATCGGTTAACTAGTTGACTACTTGCATTTCCCCCCGCCCTTGTTGCCCCTGTATCAGAAGCAGAGGGAGGAAAGGGGAGGATGGACAGACACGGGTAGCAGAAGCCAGTGCTTGGGGAAGCCTGCTTAAAAGCCAGTTCCCACCAGCACTGGCTCCATGGTGCCACCTGCCCCTCTGACAGAGACAGCAGTGCAGAGAGTTGGGGGAGGCAGCCGCAAAGCAGCCCCTGCCTGCAGCGGTCCCAGACTCACTGCAGGTAGAGACTGTTCTGGCAGCAGCCCCAGTCCGTGGGGGCCTGGGACCCCCCCCAGACAGGGGCTGCTGCCGCAATGCAGTCTCTGTCCATGGCAATGTCAATGCTAGCCATGGACAGAGGTTGCTTCGGGGCAGCCTCCCCAGCTCTCCCCCCAGCTACCTCTCTCCGTAGGGACCTTGGACACCCCATGGACAGGGACTGCTGCCACCCTTTGCTGCTGCTTCTGTTTTTAAACTAGCTCCCTTTGCAGACCAGCTCCCACCTGCAGCAGTGTGGGGCAGCAGGGGGCTCCCTGGGAGCAGGGGCCAGAGTACACAGGCTGCAGGCCCTGCTCCAGGGGACTATACAATAGTCAACTAATCACTAAGAATTCATGTGGTTAGTTGACTATTCAATTAACCGATAGCTAACATTCTACATGCGAGAACTTAAATCAGGGTTCTCAAATCCCGGGCCAGAACAATTGCTCAATCTGGTCTGGAAGTTCCAGCAGGCTCTGGGGGCCTGTTTGTTACCATTCCCCAAGCCCTGCCACCCATTTCTCCGTCCTTCCCCTTCTTCCCCCGATGGCACCCTGTTCCCAGAAGATGTGACTTTGGGGATCACTTGGGGCTGCAGGGACGTGGCGCTGCACAGCAGCAGCAGTTGGGTCCCCGGCAGTGGCAGGATCTATAGGGAAGCAGAGAAAGGAAAACTGATGCCTTAATAAATGTTAGAGTTTAAGGTGTCATCAGTCTTCTTGTTGTTTTAGCAGCTTATTGCATCATTGCCACCATTTGGAATTACAAACTATGACTCATCTGTGTCTATATTTTACCTGCTTTAACCTCTCAATAATATTTCTTTTTCTTAGCTAATAAGCCTTTAGCTAGTTTATGACTGAATTAGCTACCAACATAATCTTTAGTGTAAGATCTAGAATGCAATTTGATATGGGTGAGGGACTGATTTCTTGGGACTTGGAGTAACCGGATAGTGACATAAGGTAACTTATACCAAAAAAATCACACTAAGTCCAGTTTTTGGGTGGTAAAATAGAATACACAGTCTAAGGGGATGACTGTGTGACACCATAGTAAAACAGGAGTTCACATTTGTCACTGGCTTAGTGAAATCTAATTATCGACCATGCCACCAGTTTGGGGTATCTGCCCTGTTTTCTGACAGTCTGACCAGAGGCAGGCATTAATAGTCACAGCTCCCTCCACAGACCGTGACAATACCAGTTCTGGTTCCACTCAATCTAAGTATCACTTACATCTTAATCTCTGTTAAAAAAAGCATTTGTTTTCACTACAAGTAGATTATAGTGCTGGACCAGTCAAGAGGTGAAAACACGGTTTTGTTGGGAGCAACTTACCTGCTAATTACTGTAAGTGTCCAGTGACAGGCTGGAAACTGCTGCAAGTGCTCTGAGGATATGAGGGTTAGAGTGTACCTAGCTATAGCACGTATCATGAAGGTGAGGTTTACAGAAACCTGTAAGTCTGTGCTGGTGAGGCCAGAAGCTGTTGGTTTCAGTGAGATGAACCACAGAAGACATAGACAAGGCTATGTCAAACATAGGATGTGTCTAACCTACACCCCTCTGCCGACAAAGGGATGTAGATTAGGCACATCACTATTGCAAATGAAGCAGGGATTTAAATATCCCACGCTTCATTTGAATAGAAATGGCCACCGCTTTTTGCCAATGTGGCACTTTGCTGGTAAAAAGCGGCAGTCTAGACGCGGATCGGTCAACAAGGAAAGCCTTTTCCAACCAATCCCTTATGCCTCAAGCAGCATTTCCCTCTAATTTTGTATGTCCATGTGGGGAATGAATTTTATTAGTGCACTAATACGGAGATGGAGCGCGAATAAACTGCCTAGAAAAGTTCTGGAATCTCCCTGCCTGCACCTCTCCCTCCCCCACTTGGCACTCAGAAAAGCCCACTGCAGGGCCATATGTGCATTTCTGAATGTTGAGAGCCCAGGGGAGGAGGCGAGAGGCTTCTCACACTGTCCCCACCCCACATAGCTCCCATTGGCCAGTTTCTGACCAAAAGCCACTGCCTGTTTGCAGGACAGGCAGCATGTGAAGTGCCCTTCCCCTCTTATGTCTCCCAGCTCACAGTGTTCAGTTCGCAGCAGCAAACATGGCCCCTGGAGCTGCTCTGAGCACATACGGGGGCATGGAAGGCAGGGACCCTGGCTAACGAGCCTGCGAGGCTCCTGGCTGAGAGCCACCCAGGTAAGATCTCCCAGCCAAAGCCTGCCTCTGGCACCCCAGTCCCTCCCCAACTCTCTGCCCATAGCGCATGTAACCCAAATTTTCTGCACCCCTGCTCCAGCCCCATACATCTTTCCAGACACTCACTGTATTCCCTCCTACACCTCTCCTCAGGTCACAACCCCCTCCCAGAGCTTTTACCCCAATTCATTGTCTCGTCAAAACCCAAATCCCTGCACACCGTCCTGCACTCAGTCACAACTCCCTTTCAGACCCTGCACTCCCCTCCTCCTACACTGCTCCCACCAATCCAGAATCCTTTCCTGCACCCATATCCCTCCTAGACCCTGCTCCCCTGTCCCAGGTCAGAACCCAAACTCCTGCAACCACTACCCCAGGTCACACTCCCCTCCCAGACCCTGCACCCAAGTCTGCTATCCCAGGTCATAATCCCCTCCTTCCCGCAATCCCCTCCTTCCCAGATACCGCACCCCAATTCCTTACCCCCAAATCCCTTCTGCATCTAAATTCCGTCCCAGGCGTGAGCACCTCCTCCATTAATATAATGGAAGAATGCGGCCCTCAACCACTTGCCAAATAGTTGGGAGTGGCTCCCATCAAAAATTATTGCCCACCCCAATCTAGACTGTGCTTGATCCTGCGTTGAGTGCAGGGAACTTGATGATGTCTTGAGGATTCCTTCTAGTTCTAGAATTCTATGGTTTTATAAGGGACTCCAGGTACAGGCTTCCCTAGCAGAGATGGCTCCTCTCAGCTCTCTCACACCCAGCAGCTGCAGGCCAGATGAGGGGCACCATTCTGCCAGCCGTGGCAGCTCTGGTGGGGCTGCACTAGGCCAGGCAACAGGAGATGTGCGTCTCCCCCAGTGCGGCAGGTACATACTGGGGCCAGAGGAATGCACCTCTCCTTTGGCCGCAGCATGTCTATGCTGCGGCTCACAAGCAGAGGCAGCACTCTGTGCTGAAGAAGAGGCATCTCTCTGTGTGGCAACCTTGAGCCTCTGCACAGGGTTTATTAGTCAGCTATGTGGCTGTGCAGATTAGAAATAACTTAGACTCTGAGTACTCCGGGAAGCAACACTGAAATTTACTGTGATGTAGATATGTGAAAGTGTAACTGTGTATACAATTAAACCATGAGCCAGGGCCCATCAGTTAACGTTCATGGTTACACGCAGACTCCCAGTATGTGCGGGGAGCCATCTTCAAAGCCAGCTCCCTGTGTGCACTGGCTCCAGGGGAGCCACCTGCCCCCCACATAAATCCATGTAAAAACTGAAATTTTCAGTAGTTACACAATTACTTAATTAAATGCATTTTAAAATCCCAATCGTTCTGAAAGTTTGGAAGTTTGACTTCTACAACAGAACACTACTACATAATCTAAGGTTTTCAGAATACCTTGTTGGTCTCATTCAACAGCCAGCCAAAGCCTTTTACTCCAAAGGCTGCCTCGTTGGCAGATACATCTAGACATGTGACAGGCTGGCCATATACAGAATGGAGAACTTTGCCTGGCTCTTCTGCTTTTAAGATGTAGACGGTATCTTCAGCAGCTGCTATAGGCACTGGACTCCCAACATCTGGAACCAGATGGAGAAATTTGACCTACAATAGCACAAACATTTCTTAGGTTTTTTTACACAAGGCATAATCATATGCTAATTAGGGCTCTTTACAACACCCTTCATCATTCTAAGGCTTTCATAATCAGCACATTTATTAAAAGAGAAGAATTAATCCTTAAAGAATTATGGAAAATCAACTGGGAGAAAATGTAGACTACCTACTGGGGGTTGCCCTGTCTTTGGGGACAGCCAAGGAAACTTTGGAGAACATAAGAGGAAGGCAAAAATACTCCTTTTTCCTGCACCTGAGGAATTAAATAGACACAACTTTTACATTAATAAAAAATAAGCTTTTAATCGAGCTCAGCTGTAACGTTGCAAAAGACTATTAGGGTGATAGAAATTTCTTTAGACATATGATTAATCACATTAAAGTTTAGTCTTTAAAATCAGTATTGTCTGCCAGGGGCCCGTATCCGAGATGTTACGGAGGCATTGTCGAGGATTATCTGGCCCTCTGACTACTACCCCATGCTACTCATCCACATGGGCACAAATGATACTGCCAGGTGTGACACTGAGCGGATCAAGTGTGACTACAGGGCTTTGGGAGTACGGGTGAAGGAGTTTGGAGCGCAGGTGGTATTCTCTTCTATCCTTCCTGTCAAAGGTAGGGGCCCGGGCAGAGAGAGGTGCATCCTGGAGGTGAATGCCTGGCTGCGACGATGGTGTCACCAGGAGGGATTCGGCTTCCTTGATCACGGGGTGCTCTTCTAGGAAGGACTGCTTGGCGGAGATGGAGTTCACCTTTCCAGGAGCGGGAAGGCCTTGTTTGGACACAGACTGGCTAACCTTGTGAGGAGGGCTTTAAACTAGGTTCGACGGGGGCAGGTGAGCAAAGCCCACAGGTAAGTGCTGGACTGGGAGATGGGTTGGAAATGGGGGGGACTACGGCCTATAATGGCAAGGAGAAAGGAGGGTCAGGGCACAACAGGGAGGCAAGATCAAATCAGTATCTTAGATGCCTATATACAAATGCAAGAAGTATGGGTAATAAGCAGGAAGAACTGGAATTGCTAACCAATAAATACAACTATGATATTATTGGTATTACAGAAACCTGGTGGGATGGGACGCATGATTGGAATGTTGGTATGGAAGGGTACGGCTTGCTCAGGAAGGACAAACAGGGAAAAAAGGGAGGAGGGGTTGCCTTGTATATTAAAAATGTACACACTTGGACTGAAGTGGAGATGAACGTAGGAGATAGCTGTGTAGAGAGTCTCTGGGTTAAGCTAAAAGGGGTAAAAAAACGAGGGTGATATCATGCTAGGAGTCTACTACAGGCCACCTAGCCAGGTGGAAGAGGTGGATGAGGCCTTTTTTAAACAATTAACAAAACTATCCAAAGCCCAAGATTTGGTGGTGATGGGGGACTTCAACTATCCAGACATATGTTGGGAAACTAACACAGCGAGGCACAGGCTATCCAATAAGTTTCTGGACTGCATTGGAGACAACTTTCTGTTTCAGAAGGTTGAAAAAGCTACCAGAGGAGAAGCTGTTCTGGATTTGGTTTTAACAAATAGGGAGGAACTAGTTGAGAACTTGAAAGTGGAAGACAGTATAGGGGACAGTGATCACGAAATAATAGAGTTCATGATCTTAAGGAAAGGTAGAAAGGAGACCAGCACAATTGAGGTAATGGATTTCAGGAAGGCAGATTTTGATAAGCTCAGAGAACTTGTAGGTAAGGTCCCATGGGAAGCAAGACTGAAGGGAAAAACAACTGAGGAGAGTTGGAAGTATTTCAAAGGGACGTTGTTAAGGGCCCAAAAGCAAACAATTCCGCTGTGTAGGAAAGATAGAAAAAATGGCAAAAGACCAGCTTGGCTTAACAAGGAGATCTTGCACGATCGCAAAATAAAAAAGGAGTCTCATAAAAAATGGAAACTAGGACAACTAACAAAGGATGAATATAGGCAAGCAACACGGGAATGCAGGGGCAAGATTAGAAAGGCAAAGGCACAAAATGAGATCAAACTAGCTACAGGCATAAAGGGAAACAAGAAGACCTTTTATAAATACATTAAAAGCAAGAGGAAGACCAAGGACAGGGTAGGCCCACTGCTTAGTGAGGAGGGAGAAGCAGTAACAGGAAACTTGGAAATGGCGGAGATGCTCAATGACTTCTTTGTTTCGGTCTTCACCGAGAAGTCTGGAGGTGTGCCTAACGTAGTGAATACAAGCAGAGAGAGGGTAAGTTTAGAAGATAGGATACACAAAGAACAAGTTAAAAATCACTTAGGAAAGTTAGATGTCAGCAAGTCACCAGGTCCTGATGAAATGCATCCCAGGATACTCAAGGAGCTGATAGAGGAGCTATCTGAGCCTTTAGCTATGATCTTTGAAAAATCATGGCAGACAGGGGAGATTCCAGAAGACTGGAAAAGGGCAAATATTGTGCCCATCTATAAAAAGGGGAATAAGAACAACCCAGGAAACTACAGACCGGTCAGTTTAACGTCTGTCCCAGAGAAGATAATGGAGCAGGTAATTAAGGAAATCATATGCAAACACTTGGAAGGTAATAAAGTGATAGGGAATAGCCAGCATGGGTTTGTGAAGAACAAGTCATGCCAAACTAATCTGATAGCTTTCTTTGATAAGATAACGAGCCTTGTGGATAAGGGAGAAGCGGTGGATGTCATATACCTAGACTTTAGTAAGGCATTTGATACGGTCTCGCATGATATTCTTATTGATAAACTAGGCAAATATAACTTAGATAGGGCCACGATAAGGTGGGTGCATAATTGGCTGGATAACCGTAGTCAGAGAGTTGTTGTTAACGGTTCTAAATCCTGCTGGAAAGAGATAACAAGTGGAGTTCCTCAAGGGTCTGTTTTGGGACCCGTACTGTTCAATATCTTCATCAATGATGTAGATATTGGGATAGAGAGTACGCTTATTAAGTTTGCAGATGATACCAAACTGGGTGGGGTTGCGACTTCTTTGGAGGATAGGAACATAATTCAAAATGACCTTAGCAAGTTAGAGAAATGGTCAGAGGTAAACAGGATGAGGTTTAATAAAGAGAAATGCAAAGTGCTCCACTTAGGAAGGAACAATCAGTTCCATACATACAAGATGGGAAGCGACTGTCTAGGAAGGAGCATGGCGGAAAGGGATCTAGGGGTCATAGTGGACCACAAGTTGAATATGAGTCAACAGTGTGATGCTGTTGCAAAAAAAGCAAATATGATTCAAGGTTGTATCAACAGGTGTGTTGTAAGCAAAACTCGTGAAGTCATTCTGCCGCTCTACTCTGCACTAGTTAGGCCTCAGCTGGAGTACTGTGTCCAGTTCTGGGTGCCACATTTCAAGAAAGATGTGGAGAAATTGGAAAGGGTACAGAGAAGAGCGACAAGAATGATTAAAGGTTTAGAGAACATGACCTATGAAGCCAGGCTTCATGAACTGGGCTTGTTTAGTTTGGAAAAAAGAAGATTAAGGGGGGACATGATAGCGGTTTTCAAATATCTAAAAGGGTGTCACAAGGAGGAAGGAGAAAATTTGTTCCTCTTGGTTTCTGAGGACAGGACAAGAAGTAATGGGCTTAAAGTGCAGCAGGGGAGGTTTAGATTGGACATTAGGAAAAAATTCCTAACTCTCAGGGTGGTCAAATATTGGAATAAATTGCCAAGGGAGGTGGTGGAATCTCCCTCTCTGGAGATATTTAAGAACAGGTTAGATAGACATCTGTCAGGGATGGTGTAGACGGGGCTTGGTCCTGCCTTGAGGGCGGGGGGCTGGACTCGATGACCTCTCGAGGTCCCTTCCAGTCCTATTATTCTATGATTCTATGATTATGATTGTTTTATATGTAATCTTTCTGCTCCCATTATCCTTACTCACTGTTTTGTAAATCTTAACCTTCGATAATAAGCATATGCTTGGTGTTACTATAAATCCACCTCAGTATTGTGAGGTGACACTGAAGCTGACCTGAGTTGAATGGTAAGTCCACTGCTCCTCTGGGGACAGCTGACCTGATCCTGGACAGGACTCTCACAGCCAAAAGGAGAATGAATGAATGGCTAAAACTGAAGGTGGCAGGGAACTACCAATTAAGCACAAGCAAGGGGGAAAGAAGGCAAGGGGGTAAGAAGGTGACTCCTGATCCTGGGCACCTCAAGAACTATCTCTACATCTCCTTAACAGAGTCATTTTACAGATGGAGAAACTGAAGCACCAAGAGGTTATATAAAGTGATCTGCACAATGGCATAATAAATCAGTGGAAGAGGCAGGATTAGCATCCAGGAGTCCTGACTTTCAGTTCTCTGCTAGAACCACTAAGAGACTACAGCAACATTTCTAGGTTAAACAAATGTGCTGGTGAAACTGCTGAGGGAGTTCTCAAACCAGGGGTGGGGGGCAGGGAAATCACAGTCAGGTGAGAAGATCACAGCCACTCTGCTTTTGCCATACTGATAAATGGGAAAGAGGATTGCTGGGACTTTCAGTATGGAAAGGGTTGAGATAGATAATTTCATGCTGTGGTTTCTAATCCAACCCAACTGACAGGATCTCCAGCGTTTCTTTCAAATACCAGAAATTGGTATTACATACAGAGGAAGGGGAAAGAATACTGACAATGGATCTCCTTCCATGGAGGCACAGAAATAATCATGAGGGAGCACTTCAGAACAGGGTGATCCAGTTCCAATGCAGTTATTTCTTTGTTGTTTTCTAGTCAAATACTAAAACATGTAAAAATCATCAGCTTCATTGTTCTAAGTAGTTTAAGGATGTTTCCAGGTAGAAGATTATTAGGGTTTGATTCATCAGAGCTCTACAGTTATTCCATGTACATTTAGTTTTCTTGTATTTGTCAGAAATCAGAAGATTTATACTTTAATATGTTCATTTCCTACCTCGCCATTTAACAGACTTGGCCCATAATAAACTTTGGATTTTTTTTAAAAGATAAAATAGCCTCAGAACTCCATAGACAGAAGGTGTAAACTAAAGAAGCTGTGCAACCCGTTACAGCTTCACAAGTGACAGCATTAGCTAGCTTGTGATATCCTGCCTCAGAACTCATCAGCTAGTGTTGATCTGAAATTCTATGTGAGAAAACCTTGATCCATAAATGAGCCAACTTAGTTTAATGTTGACAAAAAATAATTAAAAAACAACAAAACCTCCCACACCATATGGGCTCAGCTTCATTTTCACTTGTGGTTTAGGCCAGGATTTCATCCTAGCTCTTCAGGGATGAAAGGCTCATGCATTAACTCACTACAATCCCAGCTACCTGTTAATGCTCTCACATAGCCAATGCAACATCCTTAAGGACATTGTAAGATTTCACTTGGCCAGGAAGATTAGAAGATCTGGAACACCTGGAACCAAACTGGCCAGCTGGAAAATACTCACCAATTTCTGGATTTCAAACTGTGCAGTAGTTTGCCAATATCCCCTGTCATCAGCGCTTTCCACCTTGACCTGGAAGCCAGATGCAGTTGCTATGGCTGCACCCTCCGAGCCAAGGGCCAAAGCCTGTATCCTTTGATTGTGCTGGTAATGATGGATGGGTTCACGCCCTATCATGAGACTCCAAACATTAACAGTGCCTGCATACAAAAGGCAAAACAAATGCTTCTGTTACCCTATTTAATACACAAAAATAGCATGAAGATAGCAGTGTCTGTGTATTAGTGAAAGGGCTGACACATGGGAGGCAGATCCCGGAGCACCTGCAGGACTACAGCCACGAGAACTCCAGCGCACTGCCAAATGGGCTCCAGTGTGGGTAATAGTTGTACTTTCCCTGAACAAGTCTTACATTCTGACTTCCAGAGAACATTGCCTTGACCATGTTCCTCTTGATGCACTAGGAATGAAACAAACCATTTGCTAGAATACAAGGAGTTCTTAAAAAAAAAAAGTTGCAAATGATAAGACTTAACTTTTTATACTTACCCTCATTTAATGACAAGGAACCACTCTGGAGATCCAGGTTAAATGCTTGAAGTGACCGCCCCCTTACATTCTCGCACTCTAAGTGTCTTTGTACAGATTTGGATTGTGCACAGGAAGGGAGATTCTGTGCCCTTCTGAAAGTGGAATCAAAGGCCTTATCCTAGCAGGACAGTTACATTTAGCTTGCAATCAACACTTTATTCCCAATCTTGATGTTTCAAAGAATGGGGGAAATGCTGAGATGATTATCACTTTTTGAAAGCTAAAGAGAACAGTACCCCTGGCTAGGGAAAAGGAATGTTACTCCTTTCAGTGGTTCAGATCAGTGGATAACAGGTTGGCAATTGCACTAGCTTGCTGCGTGACTCAAAAGAATTCCACTTAAAAAGGAGAATACATAAAGTCAAGCACTTTAATTTCAATTTACAAGCGTAAATTGGAGTTATTAGTGAATTACAGACCAGCAGGGCTGAACACACAAAGTGAGCTAGAGCTCACTTTTAAGCTACCCCTGAACTGAAACGGAGCAGCAGTTCTTCAGTATGACAGGATCAGAGCTAGAGAAGCCTTCCCTCTACTTGAGCATGGCCATTAATGAAGAAATGATTAATGGTGGCTTCTACTTCAAAAGGAGACATAAAAGCTCTAACAAGCAGCTGTGGATGGGCACCCATGCCAGTTTGCAAACGCCTCGCCTGCGTCCCAAAGGAGGCAAAGCGAGAGTGTGGTAATGAAACTGCTCATAGTGGAAATGGTATCTAAATGAGTTTAAATTGATTTATGTTCCCTTTTGTAAAGATTATTCAGTATCTTGAAAGTGCTACCACTATAAAATAATGTAGACATTCCTTAAGGACTCTCCCTAATGGCACTCCTGCAGAATATTTATATTCCTTGTCATGGGAATGAGAACAATAATGGAGACCATTTTTGTTTTATTAGGGATGCATATTTAAATTAATCTGCTATTTGTCTAAACAGTTAGCCACCTCTGTTTGTGTGCACAAAGCCAAAACTGCAATTAGGCTTCCATTAAAAAAATAAGTCCCAACTAAAACTGTCCCAGTGGAGTCATAAGGGCTCAGAGCAGAACTTCCAAAATTACTTCTTAGCCTAATGGTAATTATGTTAATTTCCTGAAAGGTAAATAACTGCTGAACTGGTTTTGAGAAACAGAATGTTAGCACATCATACATGCACACCCATGTTTAAAACAAGTGAACAGGTTTCAATGAATGGTGTAGACTATTGTTTGTTCTGGGAGTTGTAGCTTATGCATCATGGAGGAGTAAGGCTTTCGTGATTTTTGGTTACCTTACTTGGTAATTGACTGCAGTCCGTATCTCCATACTGATACAACAGGGCTGAGATCTCATGAACTTTAGATCAGCTACTGAGTACACCAATATTGTGATTAGCCAAGTTTTCGAGAAAAAAAAGAGGCGCATATTTCTAAGTACGAGAACTGGATGCTTGGACTTAATCTGTTCATTTGTAAGCTCACTGGAATCAGTCCTGTGTTCATATTTTTTGGCCGAAAATTGTAATGGTGTCATGACAGGTCTCCTGCTCCATCAATGACCATTTGGCTACATGTATATACGCTCCTCTGTGTATTGTGTTGGCTTTGTGCAAGCAGTCAACACAGCAGACTGCAAGAGAGACCCC
Organism: Pelodiscus sinensis; assembly: GCF_052426305.1. NCBI lineage: Eukaryota > Metazoa > Chordata > Testudines > Trionychidae > Pelodiscus > Pelodiscus sinensis. The sequence continues at coordinate 9,218,535 of NC_143085.1, forward strand.
CAAAGACCACAAAATTAGATAAGGATCAAAGGCCCTTGGTTCATTGTACTGTCAAATGAAGTACAGTAAGAGTTGAGAATAGACTCTATCGAACTACAAACCAACCTTTTGCACCTCTATGAACAAAAACACAGAAACATTTGTCAGAGAAGAGTATAACCAGAAACACAAAGAATGAGTTCCTTCTCTCTTCACAAAAGAATTGTTTTGCAGAAACCATAGAGTTTAAGGCAAGACAACATGAAATACGCCCACCATAGAGAAGCTGGTTCTATCCCATGAATAAAATGGAGAATTCGAGGACTCAATGTTTTGGTTTCAGACTCTGAGAAGCAAAAACCATTTCATGAAAATGTTTATGGCAGATGGTATCCATTAAAAGCATCAAAGGGGCTCCAGTTATGAGATGCAATTATATATACATAGTATAAAAACAATCTCATTTAACTAATCTTTAACGTACATACCATTTTACCAAATATTTAAAAGACAAAACTCCCTTCCCTAAGGCACTTACATTCCGAGCCAGAAAAATAAAATGTGCAGAAAGCTGGTTCCTGTACAAGCGAGTACGCAGACATCATTGATAAGATCAGAGAATGAAGGTTTTGTGAAGATACGGGGTTCCAAGTTTGCTTTAAATTATCAAGCCAAGAATAGAAGATGACCGAGGCAGAAGTTTGAAGAATGAATGCACAAAATGGGGAGCAAGGGTTGATTAGTATTTTCTTTCATTATGAGTGAACTGAATATCATGTGCACACATGATGCGTGATGTTTGGAAAATATGTATAGGGCTTGCTTGGTTCCAGGGAACAGTTAGAAATGCCTCCATCAGGGGCACCAAAAGGTAAGGAGCATATAACCTCTAAAGCAGGGATTCTTTCACAGAGCAAGCCAGTGAAGTGACACCCCTTCCTCCTTATACATTACTAGGGATGTTAAATTGAGATTGCCTAATAGACTATTCGATGCAATTCACATTGACTATTTGATTAGTTGTTAAGGGTGCCTCCACTTTCCTGACTGTTGCTACACTTCTAAGGCAGTCCCCCACTGGCCCCGAGCTCTCCACAGGGTTTCAAAGTGGCAGCGCCACATTGAGCCCAGTGTTAGCTGGGGACTCAGAGTTGCCAGCTGGCCCTGGGCTACATGCGGCATTTCAAAGGGGCAGACCCTGGATTTCACACGGCATTGCCTCTTTGAAACACTGCATGCGACCCAGGCAAGCTGGGCTATATGCGGCGTTACAAAGTGGCAGTGCCACATGGAGCCAGGGTCTAACCCTGGGCTTAATCGACTAGCATGTCGACTATCCGATATGCATTTGCTTATTGGATAGTTGACTAGTCATTCACATCCCTATACATTACCAACTTTTTTTTTTCTATTTAATGATATTATAAATGCTGGAGGAGAAGTGGGACTTGGGGGTGGAGGCTAACAGCTGGTGACCCCCCATGAAATAATCTACCAATCCCTGAGGGGTCATGACCTCCTCTAAAGCAGCATTGCTATGAAGCACAGAAATGGAAGTGCAGGTTCTTCCATTCCAAAACATCAGATAATGCATTAATTAATGGGCAAGTCAGCCTCTGCTTTATTCACTTACATTGTATTTGATGGGATAAAATGGGGGAAGAGTCGTTCTTACATTTGAAATGATCTCTGTTGAGATAATGCACATTGAAAAGAAATCTTTTTTAAATATTGAAGCATAGGATTTGTCAGTGTGGATGAGATCACTGATCTACCCAGTCTGTCTTCCTGCCTCCAGCAGCAGCTCATATTTCATTTCCACACAAAAAGCTTTGCTAAGGTGAAGTTAAGGTTGTAAGCATATAACCATGTATAAGCACATATTACACTTCTGAGATCATTAAGGTTTAAAAAGTAAAACCCCATCAAGTGTTAGAAATGCACAAAATGGTGAGTAAAAATGGCACTTCCACAACAAGCCAGAGTTACACCACAACTTTCTGCTCTCCGGTTGAGCTGTGATAGTGCAGTATTCTCAGACTACTGAGAAACTTGCATACTTGCTTTCCTTTTTGGCTTAAGGAGACAGATGTTTATTTGTATTGTCTAAGTGCAAGTAATCAGCTAACACCAAGATAGTGTAGCTGCTATCTGCAATATTACAATCATTGTACTTGCACTTCCTGATGATCACTTAGTATAAACATGCACTCCTTTACACTGTTTGTACAGTGCCTCACACAATGCAGCCCAGATTCAAGATCGAGGCCTTTACATGCTGATTTAGAATCAGACAATTATATAGGTTTTTTTCCCTGAGTAAGAGTTTGAGTGAGATGTTCCCCATTTAGCAATGGAAGCTTCCCACACAACTAGTATTATGTAGTTTCACATATATTTGTCTCTAGTGCCACATATGATGCTTTGCCACCATACTAACCTGAACTGTTTTTCACATCAGTACTCTAATTTCATGACATGGTAGGTCTGCATAGGCAGACAGGCAAAATCCTTATCTGCAAAGTATTACATTGTAATCATGTGTCTGTCTGAGCTTGTTTATGCCAGCAGAGCCCCCTAGTGGAGATGCAGCATAAGCTGACAAATTCTGCCGACATAGCTACACCATCCCCCCAAATGACATTAGCTAAGCTTACAAAAGCGCTCCGCTGTTGGCAGAGTTTTATCTTCACAAGGGGCTTTGCTGGCATAGCTATGTTGGCTACAGGGTGTGGGTTTTTTCCACAACCCTCACTGATATAGCTATGCCAGAAAAACTTTGTCATGTAAACTAAAACTGTACCAGTGTTTGTTGCATCTTCCTTTTAGTAGATAATCAAAATAGGGGATAACTGCCTACTACTGCTACCAGCTAATAGTTAACAATCGTTTAAGTGGAATTGGACTGTGATTCGAATCTAAAGATCCTGGGTTGAAACACTGCTGATGACTCATGTTGGGGGGTTTACTTCAAGAGTTCTTACTCATTACGACAGTACTGTTAGTTGTTGCCGTAAACCTTGTAGACCAAGACATAGACCAGTCTAAATGCACATTATCTGCAAGGAACAAGGTAAGAAAATCATTCCTATGATTCCATATTGGAACAGAGTGCCTGGACATCGTGGTGATAGGGATCTAATAGCCTCTCACTCCAGCTTCAAAGCCACACAGTCATGTAAGACTACCAGAACCATCTTGATATACAGTGTTTGGTTTTTTGATGGGTGGGTGGGTGTAAAAGGGATGCAATAATGTACCCATTTAAATGCTTAACTGATAAGTATGAGCTTAATGGTTACATGCCGGCTCCTGGCCCCATGGGGTGGCAGCCAGCTCCCTAGAAGCAGAGCCAGGAGCTAGGCCAGGAGCTAGTACATGCTGGGAGCTGACTTAAAAGCCAGATCTTGGGGCTCACCGACTTCTGTCCCACACTGCTGCCTCCGTACCACAGGCAGCAGTGTAGAGCAGCAGCTGGCTCCCCAGGAATGGGGTAGCAGGCGGCGTGCGCAGGGAGCTTGTCTTGCAGAGCCCGCAGCGCAGCCAGCTCCTTGGGAGGAGGTTCAGGAGATGGCTTCCGGCACACGCTGGCTGCCGGCCTGCTCCAGGGGAGCCAGGTGTGCTGTGGGCTCTCCAGGATAAGCTGTATGCTGCAGAGCCTGCAGCACGTAACCACTAAGATTTTTAATGGTTACACAGTTACCTAATCAACCACTGTTTAACATCCTTTGTGTGTAAATGCTCATGTTAATGTTAATGCTTCTCTATTCTGTTTAAAACCCCCAACTCCCACCTTTCCTATCCAGATCCAAGTTAGTTTAAATATAAAACTTCTCATTTTAGAATACTGTATTTTACTTTCAAAAGGAGAAAACAGGAAAATATATGAACAGATAACTCATGTCATGGTCTGGAATACTAACTGCACTATATATAAGTATGAAAATGGCTGAAATTATAGAGAAATAAACCTTTAACGAAACAGGATTTTTTTTAATTGAGACTTCAGGCCAGTTCTAACTTGCTGTCTTGCATCCTAGACTTTTGCCAATAACCACTCATAAGCGGTATTGATACACAGCAAGACTGGATATCATCTAGGAATCTATATAAATATCAAACACATCTGGAAAGTTGAGATTCTCATTTAGGCGCAGTGAATCAGGCATAGAACTAGGAGAAAGATAACTTGGATTCTCCTCCCAGCTCTGTGACTCACTGGTGTTAAATTATTCCTTAATTCCTTTCTCTCATTTGTAAAATGGACTGGTTATAATTACACTGACCCCTTTATTTGACAACTGCAAAATAGAAGTAACCTTGGCCAACTAGTTTTAGATCTTCAGTACAGAAAGCTTGAAATTTCAGTTGATTACAATTGATTAAAATGTGAGTCTTATTTTTAAAATTTAAAATCAAGTTTTATTTACATACTTTTCACCAATGAAGAGGAACAGTAAATTCACAGCAACATTTATCCAGGCATCCTTCTTCTTCAAGGCGTGTGAAAGCTACACTATTTAGTGTTGTCACTCTTTTGTGCCATGTTTTGAAACTTAGAAGAGTGCAACACATAGACCTGTTCACTAGAACACTCCAATGGTTCACTAGAACCACATCCGATACTGTAAATACAGGGTGGAAGGTGGATGAGGAAATGGCTCTGAGAATCTCTCTCACTCACCCTTTTGCTTACTGACATGCCAGGTTTTCAGTTCAAAAGCACTGCTGCTTCACTTCTTAATAACTGAGAATGCATATAAGTAAGGGCATTCTGACCACTGCAGAAGTCATTTTCATTTGTTCTACACTACCCTATGAAAAATACTATTATATACTGCTGATAAGGTTTCAAAATATTAACCTAAATGGCATCAACATTTTTTCCCTTCTATACCCACAGACACAAATGACAATTTAAGTCTTAAAAAGTGGTACAAAAAGGACGTTCTATTTTACACCACAGCAGTTTTCCAATTCAAAGTACGAGATTCTGGGGGAGAGGGCAGTTAAATTAGACTTTACTTCCCCAAAAGCCGTGGCTTATGGCCAAAGTCAGGCAAGCATGGAGCAGATGGAGTCCTGGCAAGGCTGCCACTGTCTCTGCATTAGCAGCATCTGCTCATTACCCAGAACCCTCGCCTGCTTTATCTAATGCTCCAGGAAAAGCATTTTGATTTGATTCATTTCAGCACGGTAACGTGCAACACAATTAGTGGTAAAATCAAACTGGAGGACGGCCAGTGCTGACAATAGGAAACAAGGCAGAAGAAATACGAGGCCAGTGGGTTGGAATTCAAAAACCACAACTGTGGATCAAGTTGCCAAATCCCACTGCCCCAGGTGTACATATAGTGTGCCTACTGGACATAGGGAGAGGAGGATGGAACTTACATTTCCTCTCCATACTGTTTTCCCATCTACCTCTCCTTGCATATGGTTCCTCTGTGGTAGATTCCCAAAGAATATCCCTATGGATGCATTCGCCAGGACTCACAATTAAACTTTTCTTCAGTGCAGTCACAGAGCAAGTTTACCATAGTACACAGGCACAAATCACTGATAGCATCCCTACAGGATGCACTCTTTTCTTGCTATTATATTTTATTCTTTAGGAAATGTTAGCAACTGCTGTATCGGCAGATGCTGAATGAGTAGAATCTGCCTTAGCGTTTCTGCAATCAGATGTCAAGGACATCAGTGCTTGAGCACTGTAGAACTGGGAGAAACTGATGTTCTCTCAATGAGTCTGCTAGCCATGGATTCTTTGCCTGATAACACCCTCTTCAACACTCCAGCAGATGGTTTCTGTATATTAGTTAAACTTACAAAAGGAAGAGAGCTGGAAAAATACAACAAGCAAAAGCACATACTAATTTAGGAAGTTTTTGTCATCTCTCTATATATTAAAAAAAGTTTTTCCTGCGGGACAACAGAGTGACTTGATCACATCAGTCTGCGTCCTGCTTGCCTCCTCCTCCTCTCCCCACTTCTCCCCTCCCAGACTGAGTCCAACCTTGCTGCTTCCCCTCGCCACTTGGAATTGCTATTTTAAATCAAGCCCCTTCTCCTTTCCTCCACCTCCACCCCATAGGGCTTTCAACACCAAGAAACATGTCACAGTAGGCAGCAGGCCCACATCACAGTCATGACAATCCAGGGGCGGCAGGGGAGCTATGTTGCTCAAGAAGCAGCCTGGGGACAGGCGTAGGAGCAGTGGTCCCAGCCGGGTTTATATGTCAGCAGCAGCCTCTTGGAGGTTCCCCTGTCACCAGGCTCTTCGGGAGCTGGAGCACAGTGCCTGATTGCTCCAAGTCCAGCTGCCCCTGTGGAAACTCATGCCCACCTCAGCGGCTGCACTTCCTGAAGCAGCCAAAGCACTTCCGAGCCATCTGGGGGAATCGTCGCGCTAACCTGTCTGCCCCTTCCCTTCCACGCCCAGTGGCCAGATGGGTGGCCCTGGACTCTGCGGGCAGGGCTGAAGGGGTGAGCAGCACAGGTGGGACTGCACGGGGGAGCAGCTGGGTGAGCAGCCCCCTGCGCTGCTGCTTTCCCCCACCTCAACAGGCTGCAGTGCCCCAGAGCTCCATGTGCACACGGCACAACCTGTGTATCACTGCGCCCCATGCAGGGCATGTAGGCACCTCTGGGCCTCCCCATTCACCGGAGTTAGAGCCGGGCCTGGTGCATGCTGTGGGTGGGGGAGGTTAGAGTTGGGGGGAAGGAGAGAAAGGGCCAAGGCTGGTTGGGTGGGGGAAAAGAAGGAAAAAGGAGGGGCCTGGGCTGTTGCAGCGGGTGAAAGAGAAGGGGCCAGGCTGGCGCAGCAGGGGGAGGAGGAAGGAGGAGAGCCTGAGCTGGCATGGAAAGGGAGAAGGAAGGGGCCCGGGCTGGCACAGCTGCAGCCCAGCCCTCCCTGGTGGCTGGGGAGAGGAGCCGGGATTGCCTTACCGCCCACAAGAGGGAGGTTGGCAAACGCTATGAACAGGGACACAGCCCCCTAGTTTAGATAAAAAATAATTCTCTCCAGTAAATCGTCAATATGTGCCCTGTCACTCATGACAGTAAACAACTTAAAAACAATTAAAAAGCAAGTGTGTATGGAAACTAAGCTATTTTGATTGAGGCTTTCAAATGTGAATAATTACTGACCTGACACAAAGTCCATTAAGTAATGCATCCAGGAGAGTTAAGACATATAGCTATACTCATGACAGTCACATTGAAACACACAATTCAACACAAGGACCATGAGACAAACAGATAATTAGACCTGTAGTCAAAGAAAGACCAAAACACAAACTAATATAAAAACAGAGAACGCTGCTCTTTTACCTGTTTGCACAAACTGGATAGAAAGCCAGAGATCAGCTCCCTTGTGCTATAATACCCAGTGACTTAACTACCCAAGCACAATGTACAGATGTTAATCACAACAGAATGGCTGTTGTTAGGAAATATACCATTAACCTTTTCTGGTTACAACAAATGACAGAATTAATGCTGCAAAAGACAAATACTACAATCAAAATACTTTGTTTCAAAGCAGAGATTTGGTTTGTTTAAAAAAAAATATGTACAGATTTGGTTTCTCTGTCATACTTTGTGTTTTTTCCCCATCTGCCAGCTGGTGACATTACAGTGCATCAAAATCAGCACTTATATCATAGCTCTGTAACTAACAGGTTTTGGTTCTGACCAGATGTGAGGAATAGGTCCTTCGCATGTCAAATCGTGACAAGTTACATGGAGAATGCAGATTATAATAGTAATTAGTTTTGCTTAGATTCCTAAAGCAGAATCCCAATTACTTGAATTGATCTTATTCATGATTCCATTTTTTCAATGACCTGTCACCATGCATCTCTGACCTACTCACTCTCTGCCTCAACTTCTGGCACATAGAAGAACATAATTTGTTGGACAAAAGTCAACATGGTTTCTGTAAAGGGAAATCATGTCTTACTAATCTATTAGAGTTCTTTGAAGGGGTTAACAAACATGCAGACAAGGGGGATCCAGTAGATATAGTATACTTAGATTTTCAGAAAGCCTTTGACAAGGTCCCTCACCAAAGGCTCTTGTGTAAATTACATTGCCATGGGATAAGAGGGATGGTCCTTTCTTGGACTGAGAACTAAAAGACAGGAAACAAAGGGTAGGAATAAATGGTAAATTTTCAGAATGGAGAGGGGTAACTAGTGGTATCCCCCAAGGGTCAGTCCTGGGACCAATCCTTTTCAACTTATTCATAAATGATCTGGACAAAGGGGTAAGCAGTGAGGTGGTAAAGTTTGCGGATGATATCAAACTGTTTAGGATAGTCAAGACAGAAGCAGACTGTGAGGGACTCCAAAAAAATCTCATCAAACTGAAGCAAAATGCAGGACAATGTAGCACTTTAAAGACTAACAAGATGGCTTATTAGATGATATATATGGTTGTGACTATTTTCTTTCACTATTTGATCTGAGGAAGTGGGTCTGGCCCACGAAAGCTCATCATCTAATAAACCATCTTGTTAGTCTTTAAAGTGCTACATTGTACTGCATTTTGCTTCAGCTACCCCAGACTAACAGGGCTACATTTCTATCACTATTCATCAAACTGAGTGATTGGGCAACAAAATGGCAAATGAAATTTAATGTGGATAAGTGTAAAGTAATGCACATCGGGAAAAATAACCCCAACTATACGTACAGTATGATGGGGGCTAATTTGGCTATGGTGGGGGCAAATCAGGAAAGAGATCTTGCAGTTATCGTGGATAGTTCTCTGAAAACTTCGACCCTGTGTGCAGCGGCGGTCAAAAAGGCAAATAGGATGCTAGGAATTATTAAGAAAGGGATAGAAAATAAGACACAGAATATCTTACTACCCCTGTATAAAACTATAGTACGTCCACATCTTGAATATTGTGTACAGAATATATTGTGTACCTCAAAAAAGATATTTTGGCCTTGGAAAGGGTTCAGAAAAGGGCAACTAAAATGATTAGGGGTTTGGAATGGGTCCCATTTGAAGAGCGGTTAAAGCAACTGGGACTTCTCAGTTTAGAAAAGAGGAGACTGAGGGGGGATATGATACAGGTATATAAAATCCTGAGTGGTGTGGAGAGGGTGAATAAAGAAAAGTTATCTATTACTTCCCGTAATAGAAGAACTAGAGGACACTAAATGAAGTTAATGGGTAGCAGGTTTAAAACTAATAAAATAAAGTTCTTCTTCACACAGCGTGTAGTCAACCTGTGGAACTCCTTGCCAGAGGAGGCTGTGAAGGCTAGGACCATAACAGAGTTTAAAGAAAAGATAGATAATTTCATGGAGGTTAGGTCTATAAAAGGCTATTAGCCAGGGGATAGAAATGGTGTCCCTGGCCTCTGTTTGTCAGAGATTGGAGAAGGATGGCAGGAGACAAATCATTGTCTTCGGTCCGCCCTCTCTGAGGCACCTGGTGCTGGCCACTGTCGGCAGACAGGCTACTGGGCTAGATGGACCTTTGATCTGACCCAGTACGGCCGTTCTTATGTTAACTCTATCTCACACACATCTGATAGATCCTAAGCAGGAAAAGATTATTAGGATTATAGTAGATTCCTAACGAAAACATAATTAGGCTTTTTTTTTCCAGATAAGAGTACGTGATAAAATAAGCAACTGGTATTGTTTACAAAAAGAAATTTTCCTTCTTCGCCACATACCATAGTCCAATACCAGTGAAAATTAAGGGACCAGTACAGGCAATATTCTTTACATACTCCCTAGATAGACTACACATAGGGTCTTATGAGAGACGATACAGAATTCTGATTAACCGGGTACTGAAAGTTTAGCCATATATCCATAAACATGCCTCAGGGTGCCCTAAGAAAAACAAGGCTGCTGAAGAATATTTTACAGCAAACAATTTATTTGCTTAAGACGGCTTGGTTGGATCACTGCCTGGCACTCAAACCCTGTGCAGCAGTTCCAGTAGGAATTACACATCAGTTTTAATGGGTGCTGTGTTCCAATGCTTTCTAATGCATTTAGGGTTATTGGCCAACTTCTTCACATAAAAGCAAGTGTATGTGCAAGTGTGTGTGTATACAGAGGATTATAGATCCACAAAAAGCTGAGCACAGCTGCTTCATTTTTGTTAAGCTTTGTTTATCACAAAAAAAAGGGGGGGGGAGGAGAGTTGTGGGTTACTTACCGTCCTCATAAGCTGCTACAGCCAGAGAGCTGTTTATCCTCACAAAGGAGACATGTGGCTGAGGTCCAGGATCAGCAGAGCCATGCACTGGTTCCAGGATGGGGGCTGTGTAGTCCCAGGTGCGGGTGTCCCACAACCTCACATCTCCTGATGTATATCTGGAAGGGAAGAATATTATTAATTCAGAAAACGTTTGAAAAGATTTGGGAAAACAGAGCTGGGCGGAAAGGAAACAAAAAGAGTCCTAAAACCAAACCCCATAGGAATGGGACTCCCTCTGTTTAAGTTCATTGCATTGCAACATAACTAAGACATCTTAGATATAGGATCTGAGCCGCCTCTCACTTATTCTGATTAGATATTGGCATAAGTTCACTGATTTCAGTGGAGTTATTTCCAATTCATACTACTGTTATATATAGAAACTGGTCAATTAAGTCTTTCAAACAGTCTAGAATTTAAAGTGATCCCAATGTAGTTATAGAAAAATGCTAAAACAACATATAACTTTCTAGAAAGGGTGTAAGGCGAGATGAATCAGTGCTCATTACATTACACCACGCATGGTGAAACCTATATTGTAGTTTATGTATCAATCCTCCTTTGTCCTTAAGACCTGCCTTTACTGCAAGGGTCATGTACAGACATTTTTAATCAACAGCAATATTTTCACATGCACAGATGACAGACAGTGAAAACTAATGCTTTTGGTAGGCACAAGCTTTCCAATGTCTCATCCATGCATCAAAGTTGACTGAGTCAAGTCCCTGAAGACTAATTGATTTGTTCATACAATAAAGTCACGGCTTTAGATTCAAAGCAGTGCTGCCTTCACACGGAAAGCTCTTTTGCTGGAACATGTGGCAATCTCTAGTTTTACTCCACTTAAGAAGATAAAAAACCAAAACAAGCCTCTCAGATTACAAGAGCTGTACCTAATAGATCAATTAAGGCCACAAAGATGAGAGTAGCACAGAACCTGACTTACAGGGTATGTTTTAAGGCACCAACAATAAAATTGGGGGAAGGGAGAGAGTAAAGAATGTTGTATGCAGAGTGGAACAGTCTGCAAAAAGAATGACACACCAGCTCCCTTACTATTTGTCAAAGAGGAATATCAGTCTGAAATGGAAAAAATAAAGCTATGGTGCACAGCAGTGGCTAGTATGAAATCACAGTGGGACAGGCAACAATAAAAACTTTAAACCAGTTTCTTTATCTCTTTTTCCATAATGCTTAGAAGCACACAGTGTTTTATAAATAAAAGACAAACCCCTTTCTCGTTAATTTTGACATTCGCCATAACATTTGAAGAACAGTTTCTTTTATAACAACATTTTTCATTAAACTGAAAGCTTCTCAGGGCACAGGACTAGTTTTCTTCTTGTTTATAAAGTGTATAACACACTTTTCCTGCTACATAAGTTAATAAATACTAATTGTAAATGAAAGGAAGGATGGTCCTGTGGTTAAAGCACTGGCCACGACTACACTAGCACTTATGTTAGCATATCACTCCAGAAGCTAGCGCTTTAAGAGATGCATGCTAGTGCTGGCAGCACTGAGCAGTAGAGTATTTACCTCCACGCTTAACAGAAGGAAAAACAATAACATCTTCTTCCTGCACAAATGCATATTTGTTGGCATTTATTCAGATGTGGGAATGTAAATAAAAAGTGCAGGAGTCTGGAATGGAAGGCCGAAAGGTTTGAGCAAAATTAGGAGGAAAAAAAAACAGATTTTTTTTTATTTCTATAAGCACTAAACTTAACTTCTCTGTATAGCATGCAAGATAATCACTCTGGGTCTTGAACCATGCTACTACACAAGAGGATAAAAACGATTGGTGTTAGATTCCTTAACAGTGAATTCTAGAACAAAAATAAGCTTTAACTTTATTCTAAAGGACAATACAGTCTCAATGTTAGCAACTTAAACATTGTTGAAGTACTAGAAGAAAAGGAAAGCAGATTTTCTACTTAAAGCAATTAATTTTTACATCAAGGGATTTGTTGCACAAGGCAAAACTTCATGTTCTTGTGGCTGTTTTGCCTACCAGAGGTTGGCTCAGCAGAAAGACATGCTGAACAATACATAAACTGCTCCTAGATGAAAGATTAATGCCAACATTCCAATTAAAGACTCTCCCACCAACCTCAGTAATTTTTAGAGTTCTCATGCAAATTTTCTTCTGATGACTTATATTAAACTGAGAGAATCACAAAATGAAGTAATTTATACACAGACGAGGTACAGAAACTCTTAAGACTATTCACATTGGCTTCTCTTGCTGGAAGGATATAACAAGTGGGGTTCTGCAGGGGTCTGTTTTGGGACAGGTTCTGTTCAACAGCTTCACCAATCATTTAGATCAGTGGTCCCTAACCTTTTGGGGCTGCCGGGCACCCAGGGGTGGGGCCGCTCACGAGCCGCATGCCCAGGGCCGCCCATGTGCCACGTGCCCAGGGCCGGCACCATGCATGTACCACGCGCCCAAGGCAGGAGCCACCCATGCACCACGTGCCCGAGGCACGGGCTGCCCATGCGCTACACGCCAGAGGCCAGCACTGTGCATGTGCTGTGCACCCAGGGCAGAGGGCACCCATGCGCCATGTGGGGTCGGCCCAGATCATTCTGCACGTGCATGTAAATGCCCCGGCGGATGCCATGGCGCCAGCAGGCACCACATTGGGGACTACTGATTTAGATGATGGCATAGAGAGTACATTTATTAAGTTTGTAGATGATACCAAGCTGGGAGGGATTGCAAGTGTTTTGGAATTTAGGGTCAAAATTCAAAATAATCTGGACAAACTAGAGAAATGGTCTGAGGTAAACAGGATGAAGTTTAATAAGAACAAATGCAAAGTACTCCACTTAGGAAGGAACAATCAGTTTCCCACATATAGAATGGGAAGCGATTGTCTAAGAAGGAGCACGAGTGAAAGAGATTCAGGGGTCATAGTGGATGACAAGCTAAACATGAGTCAACAGTGTGATACTGTTGTAAAAATAAAAGCAAACATGATTCTGGGATGCATTAACATGAGTGTTATGAGCAAGATACAAGTCATTCTTCCGCTCTACTCTGTGCTGATTAGGCCTCAATTGGAGTGTTGTGATCAGTTTGGGCACCACATTTCAAGAAAGATGTGAAGAAATTGGAGAAGGTCAAGAGAAGATCAACAAAATTTATTAAAGGACTAGAGAACATAAGCTACGAGGGAAGACTGAAAGAATTCTGCATGTTTAGTTCCAGACCAGATATTCTTTACTTACTCTCTGTGGTCTTGTTGAAACTTCTAAGGACCCTTTCTCTGGCTAATTCTCAGCCAAGCCTAGTATTCTACAAGAACACACCTCCTGTGCCACAATCTGCTACTTTACCAACAGTGGTGAGAAAGCCTTTGCTTCTGAAACTCCTGCTATCCCCCTTACCTACCTCATCACTTACCACCTCTAAAAGCAATCTTTTTTTGACATAACCATATTATTTATTCTAATACAATTTTTGGTAAGGCTATTGCATAATTCTGAAAAGCAGCCTGTAATACACCTCGAAGGAAGTCACAAAATCAGAACCACATCGAGTTAATTTGCTTATGTTAATTAAACCTATTTTTAATCCTACAGTGAACATGTGATATTTAGCATATTCTTTACATCAAAATACTTCACAAAATTAATTAATTCTTGAAACACTCATTGAGGCAGATAAGGATTATGATCCATATTTTATAGACGTGAAAATAGAGCCAGAGAAGTTAAGGCTCAGATTTGTAAAGATATTTAGGATTGGTGTGATCAGCACTGTAATGCCTAATTAAAAGGAGCCTAAATCTTATTTTCAAGAAAAAATTAGGTATTCAGAAGTCTAAATTCTATTTAATCTCTTTTGAAAATGGGATTTAGGCTCCTAAATCAGTTAGGCACTGTGACAATCAGTGCAGCAAAGCCTAAATACTTTGAAAACTCTAGGTCTGTCTAGCCCAAGGCTAAAAGTGTTACAGTCAAAGCTGAATGCACACTACAAATGAGCCTTTTAAAAATCTGTTTACTTATGGAGATAATTTAACTGCATTTACTAGTAGTATCTTTACCAGAAGGTAAGCAATATCTTCCTTAAACTCTTTTATGATGTTGAAAGTGGAAGACAGGTGCTTAGGAAAAACAAACTGTGGCCTGCTTTAGCAGGTACTCCATGCTGACTCAGCAGTGGGCAGTGAAATGCAGCACACGTGGAAGAACACAAAAGTGTGGGAGTTGGACACTGTTCTAATGAAGAGGTACTGAAGAAGCAGACAATTTCATAAGCACAAAAACTGGGAAACTGGACAAAAACAAAATCAGATCTGAAAAAGCTTAACTATATCGGATAGCAAGAGCCAGAACAAATTTGGGGAAGGGGGAGGAAGACTGATCTCTCTCCAGAGCCCCAGATGTCTTTATGGTTACCTAATGACAATTACCTTCAACCAATTAAGACACTGCTATCACAGTTGCATTGTTAGTAAGCCTTTGGCCCTCAGTGTTTATGGCTGTCTAATTAGTGTTTGTGCAAAGTAAAACTGCAACAAATACATAAGCTAACAAATACAAAAAAGATAAACTGTTACCAGGAGCATTTTCAAAACAGTAGTGAAATTGTTCATTCCGTCCATTTGCAACTGTGCAGACAAACTGTTTCCTTCTTAATGTTCTCAGTACTGGCAGGACAGATTTTCACTCCAAACAAATAGGTCATATGGGCCATTACTTCTTTTCTATTTTTCTAGGATATTGGGATAGCTCCTTGATTTGGGCTACCCCAACTACATCATACCACAGCACCTAGCTAACCTTGAATGGTTTAATACCACAGACCTCAGATATGCAGGCTCACAATTAAATTTAGTATTCTCATAATTCCTCTAAAGAATATGTAACAAGAAAAAAGGGGAAAAAATGCCTCGCACTTAGGTTTAATTTCCAGAAGGCAAAGTCTGTTCAGTTTCCAGATACCTGTGGTGATCAACAAAACAAAAAAAACCCAACAACTTTGTTTCAGGCAGTCAATGACCATCTGTTAATACTCAAAAGATCTGATTATGAAATCCTTATTAAGTCACAACTCCTACTGAAGTCAGTGGGAATTTTGCTCAAGTAATGATCCACAGTCATAGCACAGAGTTTAAACAGTGCCTGTTGATAAGCAAATTAAATAATAATGAGCACTTTGTACGGTCATGCTGCACTGAACAGCTCAAATCTTTCATCTTTATTCTTCTAACAGTAATTAACCAGTCCTTCACGAAGTTAATGAAGGTGCCTAGTCAGTGGTTTCTGGCATAGCGTTGTTTATTTGGGGGGAGTGAGGGAAGGTTTATTTGAGAACAAAATGCAGTTAAACATGCAAAACCAGTCCACAAAATCCATAGCCTCACTTATTCAAACCACATACATCTTATCACTCATATCTCAGGTATTTATATGGTACCAATACCATAGTAGCTGAGTGCCTCATAGTCTTTAATGCATTTATCGTCAATTCCTGTGAAATATGGCAGTGCTATCAAACCCATTTTACAGATAGAAAAATTAGACATACATAGACTAAAGTGCTTGTCCAATGTGCAAGATAATGACCTTCTGCAATGCCCATGTTACAAGGTGACAGATTATATATTCAGTTCCGAATACCTCATCAAAATTATGACATATTCGGAGTCCATCAAAAAGCAACACACACAGAGTGATTAAACAGATTCCATGGCCTTTGTCTATATTGATATAGGACCCTCAAATCTTCACTGCTATCAGAAACAGTGGAAGCTATAGCACAGGCATAGTTTGGGTCTGAGTACCAGTGTCTTCTGACCCTGCATAGAGTAAGGTTAGATGACAGAGGGATAACAGTGCCCAACCCTTACCTATGTTCCAGCTTCCTCTAAAGCAGTTATTTGTGAATATTAATTTGTCACAGTTTATGACACATTTAAAGACAGAAAGCTTGGTTCAATAATGACTTAAGAGGAAAGAGAGCAAAACTGAGCTACAAATATAAAAATATAAATGACGCAAACCCAAGGGGAGGGGAAGGAATTATTTATGAGGGGACAAAAGTATAAGTAGAATATGATGAAAATAAGAAAAAGAAATTTAAGCTTAATTTCAGGAAAGGAGAATGATGGATGTTCCATCACTTAAAAGAACAGTAGACAAATGTAAAAGGTGGAAGGAGAGATAAAGCACATGGAACAAACCTTGCAACTGGTAAAAGAATAAGTTGAATTATCGTTTTCATTTTTAATGTCCACAATTCCATCCCACACTTAGTTTTGAGTGGCTTGTTGTTATTCAAAACAGATGTCTCAGTTTACAGCCAAAAAGTAAATATGGATCATTTTGGCGTTGGAGTGTATGCGACTTTGTACCCAGCAAAATAATTGTGGGCATCACTTTACTCCAATCCCTAGGAAACAAGGTCTAATAGCACTCAATGATGTGCTGTTGGGGAAGGCATGTAGTTCTTTTGTTGAGAATCTATACTGAATGTAACAAAATAACATTTCAAAAGAGCATGCAGAAATATTTACAAAAGCTACAGATATTAAACAACTTTTCTATTCATTTATTAAGTGCACACAGCTGATATTCCATGGCAGTCGGAACAAAGAATTCAACAGCATCCAGAACATTTCTTGTTCAAAGTGAGTAACCTGCCCTTAAAAAAATATTTCACAGCAAATTTAATTTTAACATTTTATTATAATTCCTCCTTTAAATCCAAGGCAAAACATGATTTTTTATAAGGTAGTTGGTTTCTATAACACTCAAGTTTTCCACTGTGATATAATCTTTGGTTGGTATAAATAAGAAAATACCCAAACAACCAAATTAATTAATAGTGCTGGACTGTGACTGTCACGTAACTGGCATTCACCTCTTCCACAGCATCACTGCACAGGGCTACTGGTACATATGCATAATAGTTTCCAAAGGGGACAAAAAAACAATGCAAGAAACACACAATAATTGCTCAGACTTTAGGTTGGGATAGGGGAGAAATGACAGCTCCATTTAAGAAGATACAAAGTAATGTTCTTACATCAGCAAGATACGCAAATTTCAACAAAAAGTGAAAAAGAGAAAGTGCGAATTTAACTTTAATATTTATAACAATCAAGAAGGCATAAGGATATTATAATTTTACTAGGGGGCTGTGCCCCCTGCTCGCTATGCTTGCCAACCACCCTCTCCCTGGGGGTAGATGTGTGGCCGGAGGAAGGTGGTAGGAGAAGACTGGGGGTGCAGGGAGGGTGCAAGAGACGGGGAGGGGCAGAAGCAGGCTGGAGGGTTCTAGGTCTTGGTGGACAGGGTAAGGGGCCTGAGGGTACAAGGTCTCAGCAGTGTGGTAAGGGGGCTGGGAGTGTGGGATCTTAGCCAAGGGGTTGTGAGAGGGGGTTGGGAGTACAGCGTCTTGGCCAAGGGTGTGTGTGATGGGGTTAGGGGTGTAGGGAGGTGGGAGATCTTGTGGCACCTGGCCTACCCCACTCCCTGCAAGGGGAGAGGCCTCCCAGCTCCCAGACTCCCCTCCCACAAAGGGGGAGGGGGCAGTCTGCATAGCTCCGCATGCTAGAGTACTGGGAAGGGAGGAGGTAGAGTAGCTAAGGGCATAGGGAGGGGCTGTGGGATGCAGTGTGACATGACAACATCATTCTGTCATCCCACAGGAAAAGTTTTTCTATGCAGCGAGAAAGAGAAAATGAAATATATGAATTTGCTTATTTTATTAAATTTAATTTTAAAGCAAGGTAAACTAAGCTAGTCCAGCAGAAAATTGGTCTTTACAAAGTGTTGAGAATTTAGGAGTATTACACATCATTGCAGCTCAAAACAGCCATGCCCTCCTAGAAACCTGATGAAAAGCTTTGTGTAAACCAATAGCTTAATGGTCAGACAAAATGAAGGGGGAGCTTTTACAAAGGGCAAGTCTCAGGTTTCTCTTGCCAGTTTCACCTGAAAGAATCTTTTTCAGTAGGTGGAGGTTAAGTGAACATACTTGTAATCTGAACTCTCTCACATGTTTTGTAATTCTATCTGAACTCGTGATGTCATTTGTTTTCTACTCACTGAAAGCTGACCTGCAAAAGGAAAGAATATTAAGCTTAGGCTTTTTTTTTTTTTTTTTTTTTTAATAATGAGCAACATGCACTTGAAAGCTTTTTTTGTCTATTAAATGTCTCCTTTCTTGTTTGTGTTTTTGCATTCAGGCCCCACTCCATATGAAAAAGAAGTGCCAAAATGGCTTACAAGAGTAGAGACTGAAAAGTGGGTAATTAAAAAAGTAAAGGATTTTAATGTGACCGTTTAGAACTTTTGTTTGTTAAAAAGTATTCAAATTTAATGACGAAATATTTTGGGGAAACATCTGTGAAATGTTTTCAAACATTTCTGTCCCTTCAGTTAAGGTGCGAAAGCTACCGATATTAAGGATGTAAAAGTGTAAACATGTACACGGTTAACCAGTAAGTGTAAACATGTACATCGGTTAATGTGCACAGTTACAGGCAGCTCACCTATGCTACTGCCTCTATCATAGGCAGCAGCGCAGAGGGGATGGAGCAGGCGGGAGCCAGTGTATGCAAAGAGCTAGCTTTTAAGCTGGCTCCCCACAAGCACTGGCTCCCAGGGAGCTGCCTCCCATCCTGCTGTACAGAGGCATCAACGCGGGATGGAAGGCATGCCTCACCCCACATGTATGTGTAGCCTCTGAAAATTTCAGATGTTACATGTTTACTTAAATAAGCACATTTTAACATACTTAGCTCTCAGAATGCTTATCGAGTATCTACAGAACCTTACAGCAAAACCAAGAATCAGAGCAGATAAGAGAAAAAACCCAAGAGTTTTAAACACAACAAACAAGTTAGGAGGTGAGGCAGAATGTCATGCAGGAACAAGACATAGAAATAGCCAACTCAGGCTTCAGTTTATGTTTACTGCTCATAACTAAAAATAAAGAACAACTCCAGGATATTGAGTGGCCTTTGGACACTGACCCCCAGCTTGTGCTGTGGGTAACGCAGTGACTCAACATGTCACACCCTTAGTTAAACTTTGTGGCACACAATGTGAAGTAATGTCTAATTCTCCACACATAAATATGCGCTGCAACAAGATAACTTTTCTACCACCCCTTCTCTCATACAAAGAAATTTAAAACAGAGGGATCATCCCTTCATTTCCCAGTGATTGAGTGCTGTTTATGGACATTTTACTTGATGCACAGCATTTTCAAAAATATGTACAATAGCAGTAAATGCTATGCCAAATAAAGTACTATTTCCAAAAAACCACATTCTATCAGGCTACACAGAGAGAGAGAAAAATCCTTAAGGGGAAGATCACAGATTTTTCTTTATTGTTGGGTTTGTGGTTTTGCAAGGGAAAGAGATGAAGCAGACTTGCAGCAAAGTAAGTGTTAGCATAGATGTGAAAGTTGAAAGAAGCCTCCAACACAGTTCAAGAATGTCTTCCTCTAAGAACCCCACATACAGTCTATCAGGCAGCAATGAAACAACTGCTGTTGTATTACCAGAGCAGTGCTCTGTGATACTGGCAGGATAGTCTACCTAGAAATAACCCATTGTTCTAATGAATGCCAAATGACTTGTTAAGCAGGACTTTGACTATTTGTGTTTTGGGGATTCACTGTGCTAGCAAAATGGGTGTGATTAACAACTGACTGCAACGCCTGTCAGGTAAAGCCCTATCACAGCCATGGTCCATTATAAATGTCACAATTTCTTTTAAATCTGAAATTTCACTGTGTTTTAATTGTAGGGGTCCTGACCCAATAAGGTCTTGAGGGTATTTGGTGTTGCGGTATAGCTGTCCTTACCTCTGGACTGCTGCTGGTGGAAACACTGCCTTCGGAGTTGGGCAGCTGAAGAGCAGTGGCTGTTGGCCAGGAGCCCAGCTCTGAAAACAGAGATGCTGCCAGCAGCAATGCAGAAGTAGGGATTGCATTGTACGGTCACCCTTATTTCTCCACTACTTCTGGTGTGGCACTACTACTTCCGAGCTAGATGCCCAGCCAACAGCCACTATTCTGTTGCTACTTAGGTGTAAAGGTAGCACAGTAAGGGTGACAAGAATATAATCCTCCTAAATAGTGATGTGAGGTGAGAATATTCTCTGGAGAATATTCTCCAAGAACGAGAATATTCTGAGAATATTCTACAAAGATTATTTCTCGAGAATTTGAGAATTTTCTAATTTTTCATTTCCTCTTGACATAATACATTATATTCAACTTTTAGAACACTCTGAATGTTAAAAAGCTTTCTGATCATTCAAGATAGTTTGAGAGCATTATAGAACGTTCCAGAATGTTATGGAACTTTCTAGAACATTCACAAGTCAGGAATTCTGACTGTTATGGAACTTTCTGGAAGCATCACAAAAAGTATATAAAGAGGCAATAACACATTTATTCTCTTTTGTGAAAGATGTAATTGTGTTTTCATCAGTATGAAAAGAAAAACTAAGCCTTGAAGTGATGTGTGGATTATTTCCTTCATAAAACAGTTAAAGACAAAGTGGTATATGAATGTAAGTACTACAAGGCTGAATACATCAGAAATGCGACAAGGATGAGAAAGCTTATTTCCAATTGTTTGAAGACTCCTGCTTACATCAAGGAAAAGGCAACAAAATTCTCAGAGTCCAGAAGCAGATCACCTCAATCATCAACTACATCAACATCTATAGAACACTGTGATAGTGCTAGTGAATTTATATCACCACCTGACACATCTAGTTCAGCTAAGGTGTGTCATTCTATAAGTTGCTACTTTGATTCTATGAATGAAACTGAAAACAAAGTTTTGGATGAATTTTTTGCACGAGCTATATTTTCCATCGGGATTGCCACTTTCACTGGTTGAAAACGAAGATTGGATTACTTTCATGCAAAAATTAAGACCATTTACAAGATGCCATCCAGGTACACACTTTCTAACACACCTTTGGAAGCTGAATATCAACGTGTTAATGCTATTATAAAAACAAAAATTGCTGAAGCCTCTTCTCTTGCACTGCAGTGTAATGCCTGGAGCAACCAAATAAATGAATGTTATAAATTTTATTATATCAACACCCCAACCAGTGTTTTACAAGACAGTGGCAACCAATGTTGAACACCATACTGCTGAGTATATGGCATTCCGTATGGAAGAAATAATGACAAATAGGCACTGAAAAATGTGGTGCCGTTGTCATGAATAATGCTGCAGCAATGGTGACATCTTTATCAATGGTTAACGAAAAATACAATCACATTGCTATGTACACTTGTGCTGTTCATACACTAAATTTGTTAATTGGTGACATCAATAACTTAAAATCTGTTCAAGAAACTGAAGCTACCTGTAAAACTATTGTGAAGGAAATTAAATTGCAAGTTTTACGAGCTCATTTTACTGCATTTCAAAAAGAGAAAAAAAAAATCAAACTTGTGCACTTAAATTGCCAATTAAAACTAGGTGGGGTTCCATTTTATATTGTTTGAAAAGCTTATTGAAATAAAAAATATGTTTTAAAATGCCTTGCTGTCCATGAAGATTTACAGACTTAACTGAGCAAACGTACTAGGAATTCAATCCTGGATGAAGATATATTTTGAGTACGGGTCCAAAAACTGCATGCACTGATAAGTCCTGTTGTTAAATGGATTACACTGCTTGAATCTGACCAGCCAAAAATGAGCAAAATTCCTGAATGTTTCAGGGAATTAAGCAATCATTTTGATAGGCTATTTCCCAAAAGTCCACTTACCAACTAAGAAAAAGAGGAAGTGATGAAAAGTTTTGAAAAAAGAAAAGATATGGATCTAAAACACATTCACTATGCTGCAAATATTCTAGATCCAAAATTCGATGGTGAATGCCTTACTAGAAATGAAAAAATACAAGTAAATGAATTCATCGATAACTTAGCCACAAGAATGTATGGCACTGATCACTCAGCAAAAGTCATTGCAGAGCTTGCAGAGTATTGTGTTAAAGAAGAGTTTTTTTGAAATATCATATGTAACAAAATCAGCTGACTCAGTAGATGCAGTAACATGGTGGAAAGGTATTTGCTATGGATCAAAATTAGGGAAAGCAGTGATCAACATATTAAATATTCCACCAACAACAGCAGCAACTGAAAGAAGTTTCAGTACTTACAGACTCAGTATCATTCATAATGCAAAAAAAAACAAGTTAATACAAGAAAGGGCAGGCAAGCAGACATTCATAGCCCATAATATAAAGCTTCTTAAAAACCCAAATGATGCTCCGTTGAAATCCTCAAGAGAAAAAAGGAAACAGAACCAGAGAAATGAGGAAGAAGAAATTGATGATGCTGAAGAGAAAGAAGTCGAAGAAGAGGATATGTATGAGGAAGAAGAAGAGATAGAAATATATGGGTCAGATTCAGAAAGTGCAGATTCTGATTAGACTTGTATTTAATCCAGAAAGTTAAAAATCTTTGTACCCTGCAACAGAAGATTAGTAATAAAAGTTCTAATAATTTAAACCTCTGTCTTTTTTTCTTTACTTTCCCAAATTTTCATTTTAATAATTGGAAACTTTCATGATTCTTGAAGTTTTATTAAAGAAAGACATTATTATAATTAGTAAAATTCTTTAAAACCTATTGAACAAGTATTTAAGAGAAAACTCTCAAAAATTCTCGCAGTGGAGAATATTCTCAAGAACATTCTTGAGAATATTCTCTGAAAGTTTATTCCTGAGAATTAACATCACTACTCCTAAAATTACCTAGTAATGCCTCCCCACTGCAACTCTCTTTTAGATCAGGATGTCCAATTTAAGAAATGCTGATCTCCAATGTGAAATCTCTGTAGCAGGGGTGGCCAACTTATTTAACAGAGAGCCAAAACAGCGGCAGAAAAATGCAAAGAGCCACACCAAAATTATCGACCCCCCCCCCCAAAAAAAGCCCCCTGAACAGAATTGTCAAGCAAATGACTTTTTTTAAACTTTTTAAAAAGAAGGTTGCCCCTTTAAGATGGCCGCCATCTTGGACACCATTTTTAAAACCCCGCAGCTCTGACCCGGTAAGCACAGGAAAGCTGGGGGGGAGCTGATGAGGGTCGGGAGCCATTTGGGGGGGAGCGCGCAGGAGCCACTTTGCGAGCTGCACTTTTGGGGGGCAAGATCCGCATGGGACTCGTGAGCCGCAGGTTGGCCATGGCAGCTAGGTAGCATTGGGTAAAAGCACACACAAAACCAGATTTCATGGGAGAAAGCCAGATTACATGGACCATGATGCATTTTTCATGTTTGTGAATTTGTTAGGGCTCTACTAATAGGTTATGTCAATGGTAGCAAAAGAGATTACTCTGAACGGTATACGTTAGCTTAGATGATTGTGATGGATATTTCTGGAATACTATACTGATGGAAGGAAAAACTGCTGTAGAACTCAGCTGTACTACACATAACTATTGCATAACAGATTATGTATTGAAAATTAATGTATTCAGAAATAGTGAAATATTTTCCATGCCAATTTATAAGAGGCACTTATACAGATAAGCTACTGCTTAGTCCAGTTTTGACCTTTACATGTTAATAAAAACGCCAATTATGTTTGCTAGAGACATTGGGAGTGGGTAGAAGGCCAGTGTTTCTTTAAGTGGATCCTTTGAGACACGTAACTGTAGAAAGGCTGGTGTGTACAACATTGATTGGGAGTGAGGTAACCACAAACATCACTGTCTCAAATGAAAAGGAATTCAAGGCCTGACCCAGAAAACAAGCATCGTAACCACTAGATAAAATTTTAATGATAAACACAAGATGCTCCACACATAGGCCAACCTGAATGATCTGATGTCAAAGCCATAAATGCAATGTCCTTTTAGAAAGAAGAAATCTGAGCAGCCACCTTTGACTCACAGCTCAAGCTGCACTTTATCAGTCCTTGATATTCTGCCATTTTCTGGCTTAGGCCTTAGCAGCAAGAAAGAGAGAATGGGGAAGATGGAGATAAACTATGGGTTCCCAATCCCCATACAGGAACAAGTTGCAATCTGTTCATGTTTTGCTTCTTTATACAAGGCGGGTAACAAACAATGTCTCAACCTATTTGGTTCCAGATGACTGCATACTCCTGAACTAGTTTAGACAGGTTAACCATAAAATTTGCATAATACAGTTCAGAATAAAAGTGGTAAGTCACCCTCTTAGAATTATTTGTCTTTCACTTGTTCAAGTTCCCTTTCAGACAAGTTTAGAAATCCATTCTAGCAAGTGAAAGAGATGAAGCAGAGCCATAAAATGACTCTATAACAGTTAGCACGCTAAGTGCCACTGTTTTCAAAACAGTAAAATATTGATTAAAATGCCACTCGTTGCAGTTTTAAGATTACAAAAGTAATATTTAATGTCCCAATCTTGTGGAAAGTTATGCACAAGCTGAACTTTAGGTACATGGTGAGTTTCATTGACTTCACATGTGTAAAGTTAAGCATAAGTCTTTACAAGGCTGTAAAAGATTACTGATATTTACATCCAGAAGTAAACTGACTTCTGTTAACCTCTGCTATTAAATTACTCATTCACTACTAGGATGCAACAGCTAAATATTGATCACTAGATTCATTATAGTTTTATGACTTATAAATCTGAAAGATGTGATGCCATTAACCACAATACTATTAAAGGTTTTTTGAGGGGTTTTTTAATGTTTGGAATCCAATAACCACCTATTTCAATTAAAGCAGTATATTTCAATAATTCTGTTCATCATGTGACATAAGATATTTTCTTATATATCTAGCAGCTTGTATGTTCTAGCTACTCTTTTTTTAGGTTCTTCTTGCTTTTATTCCTATTATTTCTAAAGACAGTGGTGTCTAAGCTTGACTCTTTCATTAACAGAAGTTGGTTCAATGAAGATATTCATACTACCTTATCCACCTGGTCTGTCTAAATAAACACCAAAATGGAAACACGGATAATAAAAAAGAAAAAAAATCTGAAATTACCAATATACCAGGCCAAAGTCCTTCTGAAATAAAGTATTTTAAAACTCAGATGGAAGGAACGAGGAACTGCAGACTCCACACAGACAGACAGACAAACACACACACACACGCGCACACACACACAAAATTTAAAAGAGCAGGAGAGCATAAAAGGCAAGATACTTAGGAAAGAAAGCCATAGACAGGAAGCTGAAGACACTGAACAAATGGCAAACATAATTATAGGTTGTGAAAGCAGTACCAATGGTCTCATTTAAAAAACAACTATTCTTAAAAACAGCAGGACAGTTTTAGGATGGTATGATATTTTGTGCTATCTTGAAAGAATCAGGACTTGAATGTCACTGGTAGAATGCCAGCTGCATCTTCTCTTTTGAAAAATTGTGTTAGGTATATGGAATACACTTGTGAATGTGGCCAGTTACAGGAATATTTTCTGGGAGCTTACCAAAGAAAAGTGAATTACAAGTAAAAATAAACAAAGAAAACGAAGAAACAAATGTATTAAAATATGTTTTAATATCCTAAATGGTTGTTAGTAATATATGTAAGAAAAGTGAATTAAGTATGATTTCACCTAATAGTGTCCTCTTACCGCTGTTCCTTATAGCCTTGTAGAAGATTACAAAGTTTCTTTAGAAGGCTAAAATACATGTACAGCCCAGTCCCCCTGAACTCTTACTGAATTTTGGACTTACATTTTGCTGCAATACTCACTGATTTCTGGGGCACTCTAATGCAGAATTTTAAGAAAACTGCAACAGCTTCAGAAAAATTAAGAAGTGAGATTATATGTGAAACAGATTGCTACAATCAGGACATTAGGCATTTTTATTTTGAAATTAAAAATCTTCTGGTCTCAACATTGTCAGTTTTCTATGTGCAGCAGATAATTACACAATGTATAAATGCAGTGTAAATGTTACTAAGGAATGAATGAGAAAAAGAGAATCTGGATATTTTGGCAGCTGTACAGTAGTCAACTGTGGCTTCAGGCACCCAAAAAATTCTATTCGAGACCGATATAAATACACTATATCCTGAAGTAAAGCCAAGGAGTACACTGTACAAGTTACTGGGTGCAAAGATGTGTCACGTTCTAGACTGATATACTGCAAACCTGTTTTTCAGCTATATGCCAGAGCAGAACTGCTGTAACTATACCAGCTGCTATTGCTCAAGGCAGCTAAGGCAGTCCAGAACTGACCCAACTTAGGGACACCCTAAATCCATTCAGCTTCCTCCAGCGCCTTCCCTATATAACAGTAGCATAGGGTGGCAAATATGCTAATCTAGAGGATCCTCCATACAGTGGGGAATGGAAGAGTGTGAAATCTTCCCATTGCCTGTGGCTTTATGGTCAGAATCCACCAGTGTTGCTGTGCAGAGCAGCCACAATGCACCCTGAGTTCTGACCCGGATAGTTGCTACTGCTACAATGAAATGGTTAAAACTGGTATTGTACAGTTTCAAAGCTAACTGGCTGACAAGAATATGCACAAGTCAGGCCTCTGAGAATTGTTTTTCAGGTGATTTGCAGATGAATATAACTATGTCAGTTTACACACAGTTTCTGTTGCTTAGGGTTGCAAGGTTGTGCCTTACAACCAGGCACTTAATAAAAAAAAAAGCAAAAACTTTGTAACACACTAGCCCAACAAGAAGCTGGTTCACAGGAAATTCTGCAACTGTGGGATCACAGAACACATTGGAGCACAGCCCCTTTGCTAGTAAACTGAAAGCCACGGAAGTAACTGCAACAGCAAAAAAATAGACATCCTGTCATTAAATAAAAATTGCTGGAGTTAAAAAAGAAGAAAAAAGTAAGGAAGTTTAAGAAAAGGAATGGGATACAAAAGGGAACATGCAAATAGAAACCAAGTAGGGAGGGTTTTTAATTTATGAAAGAAAAAAAGTAGAAGTAGAAAGTAAGTGTTTGGGTAACATCCCCTTTCACTCGTTTCCTTTTGATTTAGATATCACCTCTCTCACACAGCCATACGATTCGAAGATATTTCGTTGCTCCGTACCGAAGAATCTGGTATGTGGGGAAGTGTTTCCTCTAAAATTTTCCAACCATGAGCGGAGAGAGTTTTGTCTTGTGTGCCAACAAGGAGGGCATGTGTGCTTGTTTGGGTGGGTGCTATTGTGGCACCCACCAGCAACGTGACTACCCGAGAGATTCTCCCAGATAGTGCCCTCCAACACCTCATGGGAAGAGGGTGAGACATGCCCCCCTCCCCAGGGAGCACTGCTCCCCAGGTAGCCTGTGTGCAGGGCAGAGGAGGCCCCGGGCTACCACTCAGAGGGCTGGCTGAGAGTCCCCACCTGGGGCAGATGGAAGCTGCTGCCAGCACCCAGGGTTTGCAGGGAGTGAGGTGCTGTTGGTGGAGCAACAACATGTGTGAAGGGAGTTGTGGGGAGAGAGTTGGGGACAGGGGGCTCTGAGGGAAGAAGGAAAGGTGCAGGAGGGGGAGAAACGGAGATGCATGGGGCCCCAGCCCCAGGAGCCGCTGAACCGCAGCCCAGCTCCAGCCCTGGGGAAGGGCTGGACCTGGCCCCAGGAGCAGCCCGGCCACTGGGACAGACCTGGCCACCCACGATGCAGCAGGCCCTGGCCAGGCCCCCAACACACGGCCTCATGGCAGGCCTCCAATCACCAAACCAGGGCCCCAACTGCCAGGGCATACCCCAACCCACACCTTCCCCCCCATGTGCCCGCAGCAGGCCCTGACCCCCGGAGTAGGCCCTGGCTCCCCACTGGGATAGGGCCTCACCACCACCATGCAGCCAGTGCCAGCCTCCTGAGCAAGCTCCAGCCGTCAGAGCAGGCCCCGATCTCCTCACCATGCAACTAGAGCAGGCCCCAACTGGCCCTCACCACATGGCCTCAGCACAGAACCCAGCCTCCGGACCAGGCCCTGGTCCCCCTCCCAACTACATGGCCACAACAGGCCACAGCTCTCCCACTAAGCGGCCCCGGTTGCCAGAGGAAGCCCCATCTCCCCTGATAGCACCCCCCACCACAAAGTCTCCTCCAGCCCCGCCCGCCAGAGCAGCCACCTGTCGCACCACTCACCTTCCAGCAAACTCTGCAAAGGAGGGGCTGGAGTTACAGGTGACAACTTTCCACTGGGCCAGGGGGGTGCTCACTGTTCCACCCCCAGCTCTGCCCTAGGCGCTGTCCCCCTCCACCCTTTCTCCCCCTAGGTTCCTGCCACTTCCTACCCTCTCCAGTGAGCCTGTTACACCCATGCTTCCCCCCTCCCGTGTCTCCCACTGAGAAAGAGCTGATCCCAGCGGGCAGGAGAAAAAGGAGAAGAAGGCACTGACCAGTGGGGCTGCCAGTGGGCAGGATGTGCTGAGAGCAGTGGTAGGGAGATGATCAGGGCTGGTGACATAACGGTTGCTCTTCGGCAATGTACATTGGTAAATTCTGGCTCTCTCAGGTTTAGAATCATAGAATCACAGAATACTAGGACTGGAAGGGACCTCGAGAGGTCATCGAGTCCAGTCCCCTGCCCTCCTAGCAGGACCCAGTACTGTCTCCATCCCTGATAGACATTTATCTAACCTACTCTTAAATATCTCCAGAGATGGGGATTCCACAACCTCCCTGGGCAATTTATTCCAGTGTTTGACTACCCTGATAGTTAGGAACTTTTTCCTAATGTCCAACCTAAACCTCCCTTGCTGCAGTTTAAGCCCACTGCTTCTTGTTCTATCCTCACAGGCCAAGATGAACAAGTTTTCTCCCTCCTCCTTACAGTTATCATGTCCACCGTCAATCTTCTCTTTTCCAAACTAAACAAACCCAATTTTTTCAGCCTTCCTTCATAGGTCATGTTTTCTAGACCTTTAATCATTCTTGTTGCTCTTCTCTGGACCCTCTCCAGTTTCTCCACATCCTTCTTGAAATGTGGTGCCCAGAACTGGACACAATACTCCAACTGAGGCCTAACCAGCGTAGAGTAGAGTGGAAGAATGATTTCTCGTGTCTTGCTCATAACACACCTGTTCATGCATCCCAGAATCATGTTTGCTTTTTTTGCAACAGCATCACACTGCTGACTCATATTCAGCTTGTGGTCCACTATAACCCCTAGATCCCTTTATGCCATACTCTTTCCTAGACAGTCGCTTCCCATTCTGTATGTGTGAAACTGATTGTTACTTCCTAAGTGGAGCTCTTTGCATTTGCCTTTATTAAACTTCATTCTGTTTACCTCAGACCATTTCTCCAATTTGCCCAGATCATTTTGAATTATGACCCTATCCTCCAGAGAAGTTGCAACCCCTCCCAGCTTGGTATCTTCTGCAAACTTAGGTTGGCCACCCCTGTACTATTGTGACTTCTTCTAAAAGGACAATAATTACAAAATCTGCAAAATATAACTAGTTTCAATTTAAAATCATACATCCATTGGAATACTCAGGGTAATGCAATCAGCAAGTCTGGGATGAGCTAAGAGTCAAAAACACTTTTTCAGTACCATAGAGATGAATAATAGCAGACCAAACAGAGGTGGCAATAAAGCTGGAAGAACTGAATATAAATGGAATTCCTGAAAACTAAATATTTAGGTCTGCATCTTAAATAAGGTCACATCACAACCCTGTAGTGCTTCCAGATGTAAACAAAAATAGTCCCCCTGGAATACTCTTACTATAGGAAACACAACCATCTCTCCTGTAATTCAGGAAGAGTCGTTTTGGGGGAAATAACAAATATTGAAACGTTTTCCTGGAGGTCTGTTTGGCTCTTTACACACTCTAGGTGCTACTGCAATATAAATAATAGTTTTATCTAATCAAAAGCTCCTTACGTGTGTACAAAAATTACAATGAAATTAGAAAACCTTTCAATTGAAGTATTGCAACGACCGTTTCAAAACAGAAACAGCAATAACAAGAAGGTAAGTTCTTTACTCCATCAATATCCTGGCTCTTGCTAAATCATGTTGCTTCTTCCTCTTGAATATTAAGATGTCCGTCCTTTCTTTTAATTTCAATCTGTTTGTTTCTGTCCTCTACTCAAAACCCGGTCCCTGTGTTAGTAACAGTAACGCCTTCCTCTCTCATCTTCCACTTTTCATAAATCTCTGTGCCAACATTTATTCCAAAAATAACTGCTGCATTTATAGGGTTGCCAGGTGTCTGATATTGACCCAGACAGTTCAGTATTTTTGCCTTCTGTCCGGTAAAAAAAAATCAGAAAATACTGGACACCTAAAACGTCCAGTATTTTCTGATCTTTTTTTCCCCACCAGGAGGCAAAAATACCAGACACCTGGCAACCCTACACACACTCAGCAACCGAGCCCAGTCCCCGCCCCCTCCCCAGGCCCCTGCACTCCCTCCCAGACCCCCCACTTACCTGGTTCTGCAGGGAAGATGCCTTCTGGCTCCGATCAAGAAAACAAGAAGGCTGCTGGCAAAAAGCCTAAAGCCTCTTCTTAAAGGGGCCATGCTGTTTAATGCTGTTTTATTTTTTTTAGCTTAACTGTTGGGGGTCCTCCCCTTTATTTTTGCTCAATAACTTCAGTCTTCCCCTTTTTCTTTCCTCAACAGAATTTTTTCCCCAATGGTTTTTTTTTGGGGGGGGGGGAGGGGAAGGTGGGGGGAGGTCAGTATTTTTTGGTTAAACCATCTGGCAACCCTATGCATTTATCTTCCGGTTAAACTATATGTTTAATTAATTGGTTTACTGGCCTGCTGCATCTTGTAGCCAGCTGGGACCGCAGGAGCAGTCCCTTGCCCATTGTGCAGTGGGTTCTACCAGGCTGGAGTAGCTCCCAACCCTAAGAGGGCTGCATCAGGTAAAGCCTGCCACACCATGCCACAGGCGAGGGGCTGCTCCAGCTAAGCCAGGCACCAGTTAACTACTTACTCTAGTATTCATGCTGGTAAGGTAACTGGGTAATCAATTACCCTTTTATATTGCTATCTTGAATCCAATCACCTTTTTTACTATGTCCAGGTAAACATTTGTTCCCACCCTCACAGCCTTACACATCCTTAAATCTGTCTGTCTTGTACATACTAAAAAGTCGCCCTATAACAGGGGTGGGTAAGTCAGCCTCCACTGGCCGGATGCAGTTCACCAAGCCAGTCGATCCAGCCCACAGCTACCCTGCCAGACCTCCACCCCCAAGCCAACCAAGACCTGGGGACGAGGGATCTGGTGGTTCTCTCTAAGTACTGGGGGCGGGGCCAAAGACTTCACAAGCTCCCCTGTCTCCAGGCCAATCAGAGTCTGTGGGCAGGAGAGCACAGGAAGCCTCCTGGCCCTGCCCCTCCTGTGTAAGGCCCCACTCCTTCTAGGGCGGGTGAATGACCACTTCAGAAATTTGTGAAGTGGCTCCCCTTCAAAAATTATTGCCCACCCTTGCCCTAGAGCATCTGCTTTAGAGGCTCATGCTGCTTTTACTAGTTTAACTACATCTATTTAAAAGCGGTCAACTTTTCTAGAACAGAAGTAGTTTTACGTGCCTCTTTTTCCCAACACTTCTCCTAGACTTCTCTCTTTACTCCTTTCTTCATTTCCTTCTCTTAGTAATGGGTACTTGTTTTTATTATTATTGACTATCATGCATCCTGCTGTACATGAAAGTCTCCTACACTTACTGTCTCTCCTTAAAACCCAAAAATCTTTCAGACGCCATTCACATGTGTAATCTCCTTCCATTTTTCTTCTTTCATTTGTGGTCCCATAGTGTCTCATATTTGAGCTTTCCAACATGGGGAAGGATGGGGGTGAACTGGATTTGGGGAAGGTGGCAATGGTGTAGCTGCACTAGTGTAATTGCAATGCACTAGTGTAAAAAGTAGCCTGAAGGAAAACTGCACTGATGTAAAAAAATAGGGATGCTGATGGGTAACCGCTAACCTGGTAAGTGTGCTTACTGGATAACAGTTACCCAGTACTCAGGGAGCAGGCCACCACCCATGGTCCATTGCACATGGAGAGCTGCTCCAGTATTGCCGGGCTCCTGCCTTCCAGCTTATGTCAGAAGCACCTGGGCTGGAGCTGCCCACCCCGGTATAATCAATTAACTAGTTAAAATTTAGGTTTAACTGGTTAACTAATAAAATGGGATTTTACATCCCAGGTAAAAATGATTTTTGGTGCAGCTTACCTCCAAGTCACTTTTTATGTACACATTTGCAACTTGTCGATGCTATGTGTTCATATTGATGCAACTACAAACAAAACCAAAAATAGCAAAAGCAAAGCCTTAGTCAATCTTATCTGTCTCAGACTGCCAACAATCTTTCATCCTGGTGACAGTACATCTTAACAGGAAAAGAGCTGCTGCTGGAAAACATAACTCCTCTCTACTATGTCTGTCTGGATTTACTAGTGTATCAATCAAAATACAGCATGCAAGAAGTCACAATAAGAAAGACTACACAAACATTAAACAATTCCATACTTACCCAGCAATGACAACTCCGTCACAGGAATGAACATCACACAAAACTTTACCCAACTCGTATTGCAGCTGGCTCACAGCACCGATGCGGTTCTGCATAGAAATACAGGGACACGCTATTTTTCCTTTAATAGGCTCATCTAACACCAGATTCTCCTGGAAGCACACACCCTCCTACATTTTTTATTGGTCAAGATTTCATTTTAATGGCCATTAGAGGAAATAATATCCATCCACTATTTGCCGATCCCCTGTGCGTTTCAGAGTCTCTACTTCCCCATGTGTTCCCTTGATAAGAAGAATGACATTGATTTACTATGCAAGAAATAGCCTGTAGAAGTCTACATGCATCTCCCACTCATCAAATTACAAGGTGACTTGGGATGGGCTGGAAAAGGGGATAGAATTACCTGCACAGACTAATTCCAGTGGGGACTCTTCTCAAAAGCAACAACTGAAAAACCTGGACTTTAAGTGGTGATTACATAGGGCGTAGAAGCTATGGTCCAGAGTCAGAGCACATTTTCAAAGTGAAAGCAAAACAGGCAAGCAAGAGGGCACATTAAACCCTGCACTGCCTTCACTATCTTATTGGCAAAAAAGGCAGCAGTCAGAGGTTCACTTTTCACTAAGGCTGTGTCTACACTGGCGCGATCTTGCGCCATAGTGACCGCTCTTGCGCAAAAACTTGCTACCTGTCTACACTGGGCGTGTGTTCTTGTGCAAGTAAACTGATGTTCTACTGTATGAAATCAGGGCTTCTTGCGCAAGAACTATGATGCTCCCGCTCAGGAATAAGCCCTTTTGCGCAACTGTTCTTGCACAAGAGGCCAGTGTAGACAGGCAACATTAATTTCTTGCGCAAGAAATCCCTATGGCTAAAATGGCTATCAGAGCTTTCTTGCGCAAGAGAGCGTCTACAGTGGCGTGGATGCTCTACGCTAGCATGTGCTCTTGCGCAAAAGCATCCACGCCAGTGTGGACGTTCTCTTGCACAACTACTTTAATGCAAGAACTCTTGCGCTAAAGAGTTTTTGTGAAAGATCACACCAGTGTAGACGTAGCCTAACAGTAGAACAACTGATTTGATTGTGTTACATGGTCATCACTAGGTACTGTTTTAAAAAATCCTTTCATTTTACCTTCCAATTGGTTCTTAAAGTCCGCTCTTTGGCACGGCAATCTTGAAGGGCAAGTTTCCAGCAGGAACAATCAGAGATGCTGGCATCAGGCAGGTACCCTTCCTGTTGGCACAGTCTGAACCACAGCACTTCATCTTCTGCAAGTATTTTCCATGTCTTGCTCACCTAAAAGCAGACAAAAAATGAAATATATACCAGATTAGGAAATTATCCAGGCCCAACTGTCATCCAAATTCAATGCATTTATTTTGCTCTACCTTTGTGATAACATGCCCTTTTAGAATTTGAGGGGGAAAAAGGAGGTAGTATTTTTAAAGATTCAATATAAATTCATATTCAAAATTGCATTTGCACATTTATAGGATAAAGATAATTCTGATGCAAGCATCATCCCTTTAAAGTCTTGCTGACAATGATTGATTAGTAAGGTGACAGCAGTGAGATATAAAATACTGAATTACAGATTGCATCAATAAGAATGAAGTATTAAGCAAAAAATTGTAAGTAGCCTCAAGTTGCTGTCTATTTCAAACAGAAATGTTTCACCACAATTAACTGCATCTAGAACTTCCATTTTAAACAATTCAATAAAATGCTTTGAGTGGTGATTCTACAATTTTTGCATGAAAGAGAACAGCAAAATACAAGTGAAATATCTCCACGTGAGAGATGCGATCGCCAATGAAATCAGTGATAAGCCACACACTGATTAAGAAACATAAATGCAACCTGAAGGTTGCACTATATTTTAGTGAGTTATAATCAAATGTCTAGAGCCTATTTTCAATCCTAAATTGTATCTCATGTCTAAGTGTCATTTAACAAGTAACCCAGAATTTATTGCATCCAGTTCATTTACACATGTCACGGCCAATCATTAAATATGCCAGATAAAAACTAGAAAATCCAGACTGAAAATAGAAACGCTTTACAGAAATGCAGTTATATTTTTGCTCATGGGAATCAAACAACTAGAAATATCAAACAAGACAATGATCTAGGTTACAGTTATTCTCTTAGAAGTGAGGAAACGTGCACTGTTTCTTCTCTGGCTATACATGTCTTAAAACAACAATAACAAGAGCTTCACAAAAGCTTTTGTTAGTCTTTAAGGTACCATACAACTTCATAGACTTCAATGGCCATCATCATGTCCATCCTAAAGGAACACGGCCATGCAGCTCTGGAGAAACAAAATGATGCCAAAACTTAAAACTGTTCTAACCCAGTAGGGAATCACCTTTCAATTCCAGTTATTTGAAAGTAATACAAATCTACACACTGTTGCCTAGACAAAGACAAAAGTTACCATTTTTTGCTGGCACAACAAAAAAGCAGCTGTTCTGCGGGAGTTAAAACT
Organism: Pelodiscus sinensis; assembly: GCF_052426305.1. Classification (NCBI taxonomy): domain Eukaryota; kingdom Metazoa; phylum Chordata; order Testudines; family Trionychidae; genus Pelodiscus; species Pelodiscus sinensis. Next base: position 9,253,689 of record NC_143085.1, read on the forward strand.
CTGGGCAAACATGGTGGATAGGAAACAAACCTCTCTGTCTCTTTAGCTGGAACTCATTTTTGCTGACATTAATGAGGCAGGTTTGTGCACAAATGGAGAAGTAAACAAAACAAAACCATGCCAACTTCTGCCCTGCTACCATTATATTGAAGAAAAAAAAATTAAGTGTTGCCAAAATGGATAACATTTGCTGAGACATTTCCAATTTTAAGTTTAAGTTGGTTTTAAGTAGTAAAAAAAAATTAAAACTGTAATAAACGATATCTAACATAACCTTTCCTTAATGCACCAAAACTGGCATGACAATCCCTAGTAAAAGCCCCACTGAGCGAGCCTCAGCTGCAAGAAGTCTCTAATAAAAGTGTCTCAAGCATTTCACTTCACAACACTACTGTGAGCTGCAGCATTAAAAACCATCTATTGGCTTGAAATCAGCTTTATTAGCTCGGCTTGAGTTAGAAATTCAGGTGAGGCCTTGGGAGCCAAAAAATCATGGCTTTATTTGTGTACATGTACACACATTCACAAACTGCTTGCTAAAGGCTAGTCAAAGAGCTCAGTCAAAACACTCAAAATTCTCATTAAAAATTAAACTAGGACCATAATTATTTTCCAAGTTTCTTTATGTAAATCTCCAAAGTTTTTCATCAATAAAATCTTGCAGGGTTTTCCCTGTATCTAGAAACTATTTTTTTTATTTAACCTTTTATGTCACCATTATCTTTTTATCACGTTACATCAGACTATATCAGAGAAAATTCAGTTTCCCCTCAGCTCCACACAGGAGCATCACTACATCTTTCTTACACACAAATGTGCATGAAAGCGGTGTTCATGAATTTCGAATTTTCACCTAATTTAAAGCCATCTGCAGTGTTTAATAAAACCTACAGTTCTCTTTCCATTAGATTCCAGACTTCTGTCTTGACTGAACAAAATTCAGTTGAACACTTTATCCATCCCTTTTAAGTTTTATCTCTTCCACAACCACACTGCACAAAGCCATTACAAAGCTACCTCCCAAGGACTTCAACGGAAAAGTATAGGCTGCAATGTGGTGCAAAATTTAGCCTAAATTTAAATGCTAATATGGTAATTTCATCAAGAGCTATTGAGACTGATTTTGTTAATAACAAAAGAGTTATCAGTTCTTTTCAAACACCAAGTTCAGGAAATCTCTATACATCTGCTTTTCCACTTTCTCTCTCATCCTCCTGACTCGCTTGAGTTTAGCTCATTGAATGTAAGGAAACAGGTTAAGTCTCATGCTCCATGCTTCAGAACTGTACTGTACTTGAAAAAGCTGAGAATACCAAACCATGTGTGTCTTTTAAAATAGATCTTAAAAGCATTATTAAATAACTCAAGGTAGATCTCAATTATTCAGGTTAATAACTCTACTGGTAACATAACCATGCAACTGAAAATTCTTGTCTCAAAGGACAATTCATTCTTGAAATACAAGACTCAGCTCCTCCAGTGACAGCCTTAAAATTAGATTAGTGGTTCTAAGTCACTCTGAAGATGAAAAGCATGACGTTAGGTGATAAACATACTTAGATCAAATGACTCACCAACATATTTACAAACAGAACTCAATCCCACTCTAGCTATAGCTTTTAATATACCTCACATAGGAGCATTTCCACCTCAAAATGCAAGTGTTGAATGCTGTCTTATTAATAACTATAAAACATTTAAATAGTACCAAAAATTCACACAACATTTTACCGAACACAGACAAGATACATTGATCCCACTAGTTTCAGGCAATGACTTCCCTTTGCAGGATCAGGAAATGAGTTACGTTACTCTCACACATCTGTAGGATCAGGCCCTCCATATTATACTTATTAAAAAAAACTGTTTACAATTCTTGACACATGCACAGCTCACCAAGGGCCTCATTCTTCTCATTCCTATTCACTATCAGTATTAAGAGAAACAAGCACGTTTAGTGACTTCTCAAAATGCAACTGCCATCAATGGTACCAGAAAAGAACAGCTAGAATACTAGAACCGAAAGGAACCTCGAGGTCATCAAATCCAGTCCCCTACCCGCAGCTGTGCAGCATATAACAATATGGATATTTCAGATGGCCAATGAAACCATAGGAGTTCAAGGAATTGATGACACCATTAATTTACTTGATGCACATGACCTTATAGTGTCTAAAATACCATACAGACACCTTTCCCTTTCATAGCATTAGTTTGAAGAAATCAAAGAGCAGCTGTAGGCAAGAAAGGAGGATGGTGAGGGAGGGGGGAATCACGATAAAATTAAAGTTCTTCCAAGCAGTCTGTGGTGTGATTAAATCTCAAAGAGACTCAGCAGTCAGGCTACTTTACTGTTAGTCAGTTACCAATTTGGCATAAAGAACTAAGCAAAGAGGTTTTCTCCAAAGGCACTTGCATAGTTCATGATGCCAATTCCACTAACTGGCCCAATTTTACTAAAATCCCAAGACACCTTAATAAAGAAAATCTTCCTACAAAACCCTATAAAGCAGCAGGGCATTCCATTTAAGAGGGTGGAGATTTTCTTTTAGAACACAATTATGAAGAAAAAAATGAAAACAATATTTATTTGTATTGGTTTGCTTTTTACTTGAACACTTAAAGAAGCCAGTTCTGCACTAACGCACTAGATATTCCTCATTTTGAATCCTTTGAAAAATATTGGGCCTTTGCTCATCTGTTAGCCACTGTATAATATCCTCTGTATTTTTCAAACGATACTTTGCACATCTCACTTTTAACTTCTGCCTAAAAATGGGCTTTGATTTTTTTTTAAAGAAAGATCTGATAAAAAGTAGCCTTTTGGTAGCTAATACTACCACATGCTACTATGCTGCAAAGTAAATAGTTTATGACAGCACAAAAATTAGTCTGGTCTTCTTGAAAACCACTCTGAAAGGCTGCCCTGATCCATTTTTATAGGATGGCTGACAAATAGGACCAGATGTGAAAGTTTCGTGGCCTTCTACAAAGCACGTCAGCACAAAGTAATGAGACAGAAACTTTTTGAAGTAGAACTCTTGAAAGAGGAAATCTTTTTCTACTATGGTTACTTTTTTGCTGTTTTTAAGTGACACAAATTTTTAAACAACAGCTATCCATATATGCCTAATATCTTAGATTATTAAAACTGAAAAAAGATTAAAATGTAAAATTTAATCATTCATGCTGGTTACAAATAGTTACCATTTAGTTCAGCTAATCAATTTTATATGTTGGCTGATGAGTAATAATATGATGTTTTACTGTTGCAAACAGGACTACTCATTGTTTTTAAAGTTACAGACTAACACAGTTATCCACCCCTCTCAGACTTTAGAGGATGTTTAAGTCCACCCCCAAAACACTGCTTTTATTGGATTGTTTTTATTGACATTTATGACAACAATCCTAAATGCCACGTCCCAAAACATCTGACAGTATCCATGTAATAAACTGGCAATGAATGCCTGAAACATTGCACCCTGTTAACGTTCCCCATGCTAACTGGCATTTGCTAAGTGGGTTCTGGTGATTCAGTGAAGCAGGTGACACATTGTTCAATCTATATGGACAGGAGGGCAACAGGGCTCCCTGGAGAGAGAGGATCAAGGGTGTGGACTGAACAGTCTGTGAGTACAAACCCAAGAGGGGAGCCCAAGGTAACTTTATGCAGTATTAGCCTTAAATTTCCATGTTAACAATACCAAATCTCAAGTCAGAGATGAGTGTGAGCTACTGTATACATACAGTATGAGAGGTCCTCAAGAATAGGCTGATAACACCTCTTAATAATTCCTCAAAGGAACAGGATGAATTTGAAAAAAAAGTCTTCACCCTAGGTTAGCTTACTAAACTACCAGAAGTGACAGAATTGTTAAGATTCCATTTTTCACTATCTTATTTGTCTACTTTCTACGTATCTTGAGAAAAATCAATTTTTCAATCAGTTCCACTTCCAGGTTCTCAGTGCTGCATTGTTTGTGTTTCAAACACTGCAGGAAATGTTCATTTGTTTATAAACAACTATACTGACTGGAATTGAAAATCCAAGCAAACATTTCTTTTGCTCTTACATTTTCATGCTATCAAACCTTCAACATTTTGGTTCAGCATACACAGAAGCAAACCATTAATCAAGTCTAATGAATACTTTTTTCAATTTTCAGCTTTTGAACTATATTTTAATACGTAAAGAATTATAAATTAAGTCTGTGATAGAGGAAAATGTCATTTAGGGCTACTGCACAGTGTAGTAGTTGAAATGCATCACAGTGAGCACCCATGCTGATCTTACATGGAATGAGACAAGAAAATCTTGGCTAGTACTTACCTGAGCACATCTGCCCAGCTCAGTCCTTCCCAGGTACTGAAAAATGTTTAATGCCAATTCATAAGGTAGCTGGATATCAAAGAAAGGAACCTCATTTATCTCATTCTGAGAAGAAAAAGGAAAATAAATTAAGTCTTTTTGTAATGCAGGAATAAATTGCACATTGTAAGTAGCAAGGCAGTAATAGTCTTATAGTAAAATCAAGAAGAGATCATAAGAACTCTTGGTGATCTAGCTAAAATCAGGCAGACATTCTATGCTCTTCCACCCTACAACTCTACTATACCAGAATGCCAGGCTGTCACTCCTACATGAAGGTGCAGAGCTATTCTCATCCTAACAGTCAGATCAGGCAAGTCACATTAGTTCCATTTGGGAACCTCTCTCCCAGACTAGAGAGACCTAAGGCCTATCTAGATGATTCATGAGGAGTTTCTAATCACAAAAAAGGATTATAAACATGAAGAAAACACAAATTTTAGCTTTCCCGAGCAACACTTCTTTTTTGTACTCAGATGGTTATACTGGTTGCAAAGAGAAGGCCAATGAGAAACATTTTCCTTGTCAATTGTTAATGCTCAGAAATTAGAGTTTTTCAAGTCTTTTATCTGATTATACAGGCTGCACTTCCCTTGTCCAGCACCCTCAGGACCTGACCAGTCCTGAACAAGGGAGGGAGGTTTACCAGACCTCTGCGCCGGGGGATGCCAGTTGGGTTCCGCTCCCTACCTCCGGAGTTGCTGGCAGCCGACCCCTAGGACACTAGACTGCATCAACAGCTGCAAGAGGTTCTCTGGCGCAGAGGCTCTCTGCTCCAGCAAATCCATGGTCCTACTGGACTACAGATGTTGCCAGACCAGAGTCTCCCAGGCCAGAAAGGTTCAACCTATAGTTGAATAAGCCATGAAGTAACACGGCCATGAAGATATACAAGATTCATGCACACTCATTTTAACATCAAAATCTAAAACAAAAACCAGAAGGATCTTGAAGACAAGTTTCTAACAAAAAAAAATTCAAAATTTCAGTCATAAGCGTAAAATGAATGCACTTGAAAAGAATATACCCTCAACACTTTCATTCACTGAGGTTTTAACTACAGTGTGTAAAAATGTAGCGTTCTAATATCTTGATTCACTTAATAGATCAAAATGAAATTATACTCTATGGCAGAGATTTTTCAATCTATTTCTTTCTGAACCCACCCTCTCTCCTCCCATTATGCTATAAAAACTCCATGGCACACTTGCGTTATAACTGTTTTTCTGCATATAAAAGATTGGGCAGCCATCAGGGAGTAGTAAACAGTATTCCCTCTAATTTTTCCCACCCCGGAACAGAATGGATTTTCTTATGTGCACCAATGTGGTTTGTTGTGTGACATATCACTTGCATATTGGCACACATAATAAAATTAATGTGGCAAGAGATTCTGGGCATGAGAGGGGGCTCAGGCTTAGGAAAGAAGGCTGAGTATAGGGGCATGAGGGCTCAGGCTAAGGGAGCAGGTTCTAGGGTGGGTCTAGAGTTGAGGGGCTTAGGGCTAGGACAGAGGTTTGGGGTACAAGCGCTCTGGCTGAAGGTGCGGGCTCTGGGGCAAGGTTTGGGATGAGGGGTTTGGAATGCAGAAAGGAAACTCCAGGTTTGGGGAGAGGATCAGGGCAAGACACAGAGATGCAGGAAGGGTACTGGCTCGGGGCTGAGGTACAGGAGGGGAGTACAGGTTCCAGGCTGGGGGAGGGGAGTGGGCTTTGGGTACTCAGGGCTGGAGGAAATAAGGTGGGGCAAAGATCTGGAGCTCAGACTAATCTTGGTAGCTCCCTGCTGTGGATGGTGAGGAGTGGCCTCTTTCTCTTAGCCAGAAAAATTTGGTATTGCAGCCAGCACGGAAGAGCTGCAGCCCTGAGCCCCTGCTTGGCCATGCAGCTTAGGGGGAAACTTAGGTTACTGAATTATGAAGGGGTAATTTTACAATGTAATGTTCCACTGAGATCTGCAGCTAAAGCAAGATTAAATTCCCTTATATCCAATCACAACTCTCAGCTTCAGTCTTCATGCTTAACTTACAAGCAGATCATAACTGAAATTTTCAGACACTTTTCATATCATAATAATGGCAATCTTGGCAAATCTGTAATATTCAAGAAAATCTACTATTTCTAAAATTTTGCTCTTCAATTTTTTTTGTTTCTATAATACTTACATACCAAACATCAAGAGTCTCATACATCTTTGTTACATCTCTCACATAAAATAATTATTGAAATTTAACTAACAAAATGAATCCCATTTATTCATTATCTCTGCCAAAGTCAAGCATATTCTGATTCTTCAGCTTTGTCTGCTCTCCAATACTGCTGCTGCAGTGCACAGCTTGCCTTACCTACCACCTCTACTTGATCACTCCCATCATTGCCAATACCTCATTTAAGTTTATGCCCTCTGCAGCCCGATAAAGGAAATGCAGAACAAAAAAAAAATAGTAAAATGGGCAACGTTGAGCTTACTTCAGACAAATGCTTCCTACTTTCCAGCCCAATAAAACCAAATTTCAGTACAGACAAAAAATGTCTAGGTCTAAAGCAGTGTTCCCTGTAAGCTGTGCACTTGGACAGCCATTCAGGAGAGATTCAAATGCCGTCCACTGATTAGCAGAGCACTCTCAGCCAGTAGCATGTGTTTCTACTGATGGTGCACATCTGCATCTGCTTTGGGGCACATAAAACTTATTCCATACCTGGATAAAAAAATAGAGAGAACTTTGATATTATGTGCATATTTATGGTCACACTGTAGCATCAGAGTCAAAGCACAGATAGTGACTTAATTACTGGAAAACAAAAAAAAATTCCATTTCCAGTGACAAATAGCAGAACTTGCTAACTCCTAATATCGGATGCCAAGCAGAATGCATGTTCAATGGTACAAACGGTCAAAATCCCCAATTAATTTGTCAGTAGGAGAGTGCTCAGCATAGCACATGAAGCAAAACCGATAAAGGAACAATATTATATTAAATCAGCACTGGTCTGTCTAAAAGTCTATTGGAATGAATCCAAAACTCTAATACTATCATCCCCTCTGAGAGGGATTTGCACTCTTGTGTGCTAATGGAGCACTAATTCTGTAAACAGATTAATGTGTGTCTAGCTGTCAGAAGTATAATTTGCTTTTTTATTTTTATTTTTTTAAGGAAAGAATAATTAGTCATAGCTAAGTTAGTAAGCAGCAAAGGCTTTCCCCCGATTTCTCTCAGACTGTAAAATAAAATCTCTAATGCAGTGAGAGAACACAAGAAGAACGTACCTAAATAGCTTTTAACTTGTTCAGAATAGTAATTAGCACTACTTTCAAATTAACTGCTTCATTTATACAATTAATATTGGTTTCTTTGGTGAAAGGAATGCTAATCCACTGAGATACAATTTAACAAAATATTCGTCTAGGCAAACTAATTAAGTAGCCACTATCTTGAGATAAAAGATTAGATTTTATTTAACAGAAAAAAGTTCATCTGCAACCTCTTCATAACACTGAAGAGCAAACACTTTGGTGTCAAAGAAAAACTGTTATAAAAAGACCATGTATTTAGAAACCAAGGTAAAATAGGCTTAGAGTAATTAAAAACTCAATAGTTACAATCTAAAGTATTTACATATAAACCTTCCTAATCCCATAACAGAGAAATTGTTCAAGTATAAAGGAGTGTAAATAATGGTAACTCCTGTTGAAGGCAGCCATGTATAGTTTTGGTTTAAAAGCAGTCCCTGTCATTAGTCAAGTGCTTCTATGATTCCTGGAGTACATAAACCTTCAGAAAGAGGTTGTTGTGGTGTTGTTGTTTTTTTAAAGAACACATAATTCCCATGTGACTCGAATCTTGATCTAGGGTATTAAGTCAGTTTTGAGTAAAAAAAAAAAATCTTTCACCTTTTTGGGTGAAGGTTCAAAAGAGAGTTTTTCTTGTTATCATTCTTCCTTTTCCTCATCAACTATAGAAGCAACATCATGACCATGGGGGTTATTTCAGGACCTACTTAAAAAATTTAGGCCTTGATTTTACAAATGTACTCATGCAGGGTTCCAATAAAGTCAATGGAATATTAACAAAGATATAAAGGGCCACTTGTATCATGCACAGCTCCAACTAAATGACAGTGACTGGAGGTGACATTTTTGTTTAAGTGCATCCTATCACATATTCTTACCAGTTTCATGAAGCTGAACATATTTTAACATTTAAGATTAAAAACTGAAAATAAACTTGCTCAGACTTTTGATAACAAAACTGCCAACATGCAACACCAGACTCAGCAGATCCAGTCTGTAGTCCTATTTAACTACAGATTTCTCAACTGACAAACTATCCTTCACACAAACTAATCCAAAACCATGAAGGAGAAAAACAGAAGTGTACAATTCTACTTCTGTGAATTACTTATTTCTGAAGGCAGCAGCAGGTCCAGAACGGAGTTACTTTGTGTGCTAGAGGCAAACTTAAAATACATAGCAGGCCTTTTATGAAGTCACAAGGTGCCTCAAAAAACTACAAGCTACTTTTGAATTGGTGTTATCCCATGAAATGTTACAAGAGCTTCTCACACCCAAAGAAAGAGAAAACCCTCTTATCGTCTACCCAGGAGCAGCCTGGCCCACATTATGCCATGAGAGCTGCGCTTTGTGGTTGGCACAGGAAGCAGAAGAAATGCGAAGGAAGGAGCCGGGACTGCTCCAGCAAAAGCCAGCGCAGAATGTGCAAGAGGCCCCTGGCACCGCACTCTGCACACAACCCCGGGACAGGACAAAGTACCCAGCCCCTGCTGAAACCCCAAGAGAGGAGCGGGGGGAGGAGGGGGGGTATTGGAAGGAGAAGCTCGACGGGATCACGGGGGAGCGGGGAGCAAGGCGGCCGGGGCTGTGGTCTGCACCTGGCCGGCGAGCACAGAGCGGGGGCGAAGCCATGGAGGGTGGGGCAATGAGAAGCGGGGCGAACGGGGGGGGGGGGCGCAGAGAGCCCAGGAGCTGGGGGGAGATGCAGCGGCGGAAAGGGGGGCAGGGCGGTGCGGTGGACCGGCAAGAGAAGCCCCCCCCCCCGTTGCCGGGAGGGGGGGGGTCCCGTACCAGGTCCCGGATGAGCTGCCCCAGCAGGTCGTTGTCTCCCCCGGGCTCGGCGGCGGGCTGGGCCGGCGGCGGGGGGGCCGGGCGGGGGTGGCGGTGGCGGCGGCTCCGGGCCCCGGGGGCCTTCCCGTCCAGCAAGCTGCGGGCCAGCGCGAAGTACCCGGCCCCTCGCCGCCCCCCCTCGCCGCCGCCCTCCTGGGGCGCGGCCAGCGGGACCCCCCCGCAGCTGCTCCAGCCGGAAACGGGCTCCCGGCGGCTCGGGCCGCTCCCGGGCTCCCCCGCCCGCCGCCGCTTCCTCCCCGGGCGGGCCCCGGCCAGCTCGGCCCGCCAGCGGCGGCGGAAGAGCTCCAGCTCGCTCGGCCCGGCGGCCATCACGGCCCGGGCCTGTCCCGGCAACCCCGGCACGCGGGATTCCCGGCCGGGCGGGAAACCGCGGCCGCCGCCACTCGGTTCCGCCGCACAAAGGTTCCTACCCCGCTCTCGCCGCTGCCCTGCGCGCGCCTGCAGGGCCAATCCCCTCCCCCACCGCCGCCCAGGCTGGGCCCCCTGCGTGCGGGCTGCGCTCAAGCGCCTGTCATATTCGCGGCGCATGGCTTGCCCCGGGAAGTCCTTGCTTTGTTCCACTAGCCCCGGTCCTGCCTGGCCCTGGGACACCCTGGCGCTCCGATGAGTACACACAGGTGCTTGCAGGATCCGTGCATGGGGAGCTTGCTCTTGCAAATTTGGCCCACCGCAGGCAGACCCATGCCCTGGGAAGCCCCTGCTTGCAAGGGTGCGGGCTCCACCTTGCACGTCCTATGGGTGCGGGGAGTGTGCATGTATTATCTCTTTGTCATGCCCCGCAGCAAAATGAGGTCCTGGCCCCAGGCAACTGTGCCAGCGTGAGTGAATGAATAGATCAATATGCTTGCAATAGGGGGACTGCTTGTCTCGTGTCTTGAGAGACAATGCTTATTCCTGCTCTTTGTCTCTCCCGCCCTATTATCAAGTTATTACAAGAGAGTCTTCGTCCCATGTTTCCGGAATAGCCATGACCCTTCGGTCATGCATTATATTCAAATAAGCCCATTATAATATTGATTTTTTTTTTTTACCAGAGGAGCCAGTGCTAGGCAGAGCACCAGGAAGAAGTGTAGGTCGGTGGCCGTGGGGGTCTTTCAGGACACATCATGCCCAAATAGCCATGATGGCAAAGAACCCAGTTCCAAATGCAATTGGCCAGAACACCGCTCTTCATTCTGTTGGACACAGATGAGGCCGTGGTGATGGATGCATTCATGATTTCCAGCCTTGATTATTACAACTCATTATCTCTAGGACTGAAGCCACACATCCTGAAAAAACTCCAAATGATACAAACAGCAGCCTGCATGTTTAGCAACACAGGATGCGGGGAGCACATTACCTCTTTTCTGCCCTCTGAATTAGTTCCCTACTGAATATTAGAGCGCAGCTCAAACTCACTGCCCTCATATCCAAAACACTGCATGGGATTGGCTCCCAACTACCTGAGATACTCCTCTCCCTCCATGCTCATGGCGATCTCCTTCAGACAGCTGCACCCTATCGGAACAATAAAATCATCGCCCACGCAAGGCAGATTCCTCAGTGCAGGAGAAAGGGTCTATCTGAATGTCCTGACAATGACCATCAGTCTCACCACTTCCAGAACTAAATGGAAAACTGGTTTCTTCATCTTAGTTTTTCTGCACTTTCTTCTCCCTCTGCACGTCCACATGTGAACATAGAACAGTAAACGAATACAGATGAGATTGTTCCTAGTTCTAATTTTACATAACGGAGAAGCATTCATGTACTTCAAGGATGGGAGGGGGGACGACTCTCTAAGTCCCTACATAGAATCTTAGTGTGCTAAAATGCATTTGGAAGCCCGTGCAATAGCTGAAACCGTGGTGTAATGTACTCCTGCTAACCACCGATCCTCAGAGTTCTTCCAAATGAGCTCGGAGGGTAGCCTGCACATTGCCATAAGGGGGACAAATTCTCTGCTGGTGTAAATGGATGCAGCTGCACTGACTTCATTGGAATTTCCCTTCGTTTATATCAGAAGAGTTTCTGAGTGGTCTTCATTGCATAGAGCTGTCTAATACTCTAGACTCTAGTCGGAGTTCATAAGGGAATACTTAACCGCCAAGGCCAACATCGAAGAGAAATGGTTTCAGCTGTTGTCCCTAGCTCCGGTCACTGAGGACCTATTTGAAATCATGGGATGGTGAGACCTGAGACTCCAAAAGCAATGGAGGACCCAGGAATATCCCTCAACTGAAAACTTGATTGAGAAGGGATTGACAAACCCTGAAAGTCACGGGGGCAGAAACCAGACGTGTAGATATTTTTTGCCTCGTTGAAGTGTCAGCTAGTTTCCTCTGATCCACGTCCTGTCATGGCCAGGCAACTGGGAAAGACACTGCATTGTCTGGGTTTACTATAGAGAGCACAGTTGTCACCTGCACATTGATGGAACTACAGCCATGAATGTCGTGTACACCAGGGAATATAAATGTCTTGAGTAGGGTTCTAATGAATTCTCCTTTGAAGGAAACTGGCATATCTCGGTCAGCATCAGATTCTGTACCTCCCTGCTTCGCCACGAGGAGCGGGAGTTCAACTTGCAGGGAGATGCCTGCTAGCACCGTACATCCAGAACTCTCTTGACTATATCTCAGCCAAGGAAGAGGTGGCTCTGGATAGCGGGGGGTTGTGCTAGGGTTCTGAACAGATGCACCGAGATCCTTGAAATCTCGTCACCTGCAGGTTTGTGGAAGAGACAATCTTTTACCTTCTGCTTTGAAGTGGGTCCTCCAGCAAGTGTAGAGATGTCATCATTCCTTAGATACTTTCACCTTGTCTCGGGGATCCTACAGCCACAGCATAATAGAAAGTTTCATTACTTGTCTTCTGTATATAGTTTCCAGGATTAATAAAGGGTTTATCTTTAAACTGATTATCTGGCCGGAAAGATACCACACAAGCCACAGAGTGATCAATGAGGAAGGTTTTTTTTTCAACTTTAAATCAGATTTTCCTTTTGCACACCACTCTATGGACCTATCATTAGGAAACATCTTCCATACCACCCAGTTGAAGATGGATGAATATATCAGAGAATCCCACTGTGCCTGACTTTTGCATTGGGCACTCTGGGAACCTCCCAAGTTCCAACTTGGATACATCTTCAACTGAGTTTCTTTGCAGGAAAACATGCTCTCTGTGTGATTAATAATCCACTGTTTCTTTGTCGTCTTCAGTTCTACTTTCTGCAGTTGCAGACTGAAACCTAGCACTGAACTATGGCCTACGGGCACTTACCGTTTGCTACTGGAGGTGCAGCAGTATGGACTAATGTAAATCTGTCCATTGCACATGCCATCTGAAACCAGGTGCCAACAAAATCAAACAACCAAAAATCCTCAGGAAGTCTAACTCTTTGGATCGATTTCAAGTTACAGCACAGGTGCGCTGTCCTTTCCCCTTGAAAGCGAAATAGTTTTTTTCCCTTGTAAAGTGAGCAAAATTATATTTGTTTAAATTGGTAAAACAGTGGATCTTCACTGAGGGCTAATTGCTGGCAAAGCTGTGTGTTAATAGGGTGTAGCGATGGGATAGTGGCGAGAATTTTCTCTCTCTCTCCCTTGAAATATTCCCATATCCCCGCATTTGTGCTCAGCAGCAAGTTGCTGCTTCTTAGTTCTGCTCCGTTGGCAACTACGTGCTTTTTTATTATTTTTTTCAGCGCGCTGCTTCCAATCCCAATTAAAAGATAATCGAACACACCCCGAAGAAGCCGTGTGGATTCCAAGCGCTGGCTTTGGGGGATTCCTCTCACTCAGAAACTCCTCTCACGGTGGAGAGCTCATACGGCAAGTTTCAGCCCTCACAAAATGCGCCTTGTAGTTACAAACCCACGCAAATAAAAGGTCTGTGCCGGGACAGCCTCTGAGATGATAACGTTGCCGCTGCGCCAGGAGGAAGCTGGTACAAAAGAATAGAGACTTGCTGAGACGAGGGAGATTTTAGTTAAAGGGGGGCTTGAAACGGCCCTGAACCTAGACCTCCAATTCACCCCGGCCCTCCTCCGGTGGCAGTCAGTAGAGTTACAACGGGGATAGAGCTGCCCTGAACCTGCAGGGAAGCTGAGCAGTTTGTTTTTAAAACGACCCGGGGAAAGGCTACATGAAGGGGCATGCTTCAAAACAGAGGGAGGTTAGCCCTGTTGCGGGACCGAAACCCACAAAAAAGGTTGCGCCTCGCAGCTAAGTTTACCCATTGGGGAAAAGAGAGCCCGTTTGCCCACCGATTTTAAGGCTGCCCAAGAAGCAGCAGAAACCTCCTCTGTCCTGCACAGCTAGTGAAAGGCTCTGCCGGTTTGTTTTCTGGGGCAGATCGGATTCGGATAACGGTGAACCCAGGGACAGGGGTGTGCGAGTTAGAATAATACCCAAAGAAGAGCAGGACACACACACACCCCTTTTCGCTCCCCAGAGGACAACAAATCTCTAGTGATTATAACTCTTGTAGGCCCCGCGAATGGGCCCGATCATGCTCCCAGGTCACTGACAGCTTTGCCATGACTCGCTATGGATCGAGCCTCTCGACGCTCTGTGGTAAAAGAAGTGACTTTTTTTTTGTTCACGGTGTCACAGACCAGTGTGAGAGGGTTTGCCTAGCCTGCTGTACGAGTCAGTGTTCTCTCTTCTTTAATCAGCTCCTGTAACCCCCAGCTCCTGTCCCTGGAGACACCCGTCTCCTGGAAAGCTTCAAACTCAAGGATCACAATTGTGGGTGATTTTACATTTTTAACAACTTTTTTAAAACTCAGATGCTCTAAGATCTCCTCTCGCCCTGGGGAGTCATTTCTGGGGGGAGGTTAAGGTTTTTGTCTCTTGAATTTTCGCTTTAGTTGATTCTCAGTGGGAAGCAGAAAAGAAGAAACGCTTCTTTTTCTCTTTCATGTAAAACTCACCTGCCTTCTGTTTAAAGTAGGAGGAGAATATTCCACACCTGTTTTGGATCGTGGATTCTCATTCGGAGTACAACAGGCACACATATCACTTTTCAGTGACAAAGCAGGCACAAACAGGACCTCTCCTACAATACTGGACTTTGTGTCTCCTTCCCAGCAGGGATAAAAACTGAGCACGGATCAGAATTAAAAAAGAAAAAAAAAACCCTCTCGCAAAAAAACAGAAAACATGCCCTCATTTCATGTCCATTTCAGGGAAGCCTCTGGTATTTTAAGAGAGAACCTCTTATTTAGGCACAAAAAATCAAAATTGGAGGAGATGAGGGAGGGCGCAAAGTCCGAATACAGATCAAGTCCCAGGAAAGGCCTTTCCAACTTCCCGGTCCTTCCATAAAATAGGTATAAAATATTTTCAAGACGAAGGTTGGAAATAAAACGTCTCCAAGCCGGGGGGGCAGGGTTTATAAAATGTCTCCAAGCGAGAAGGAGGGGTATAAAACATCCCGAAGACACCTCATTGGGGTAAAACATCCCCAAGGGGATATAAAATAACCCCAAGGGGGGGGGCGATAGAACATCCCTAAGCAGGAGGGGAGGAAAGGGAAGGAAGAGGTAGAACATCCCCAAGCGGGGTGGGTGTGTAGAACATTCCTAAGCAGGAGGGGGGAAGGGAGTAGGACACTCCCAAGGGGGGTGTAGAAAATCCCCAAGCGGGGGAAGGGTAGAACACCCCAAGGGTGGGGGATGGAAAGGGGTAGAACATCCCCTCGCCACGTGGGATTGGCTGTCGCTCGGGTCGGCTTTGCCAGACTCGCGGCGAAGTTGGAGGCCGGACGGCGCAGCTGGTGGCTGCTCCAGCCGGCGCGGCACGAGTTAAAAGTTACCTTTCCTGCTGCCTTCTGCCCGCATCCCCGACGGGGAAGGATGATGTAACCCCCTCCTCACCATGTGACACTTTAATTAATACTCGCGCAGTTCGCACAACAACAGCACAGCGCACGTTAACTCCAGCCGGCCGCTCCCGGGCTCTGCGCGGGACCCGCCGGGCGCAGCGCAGCCATGTGCCCCTGCGCGCAGCACGGCGGCCCCCCGTCGGCTTGTCTCTGCAGCCCTGCCCGGAGCGGGGAGCCCCTCTCCGGGGCGCAGCTGCTGGCGGCCCGCCTGAAGCTGGTGGGGGATGAGCTGCAGGAGCGCACCGCGTGGAGGCGGGCGCGGAGCCGGGGGGCCGCGGCCGGGAGAAGCCTGGCCACCGGCCTATGTGTGCTGTGCGCCGCCGCGCAGATGGCCGCGCTGGTCTGGCTGATCCGCAAGAGGAGCGGGTAGGGACGAGGGCTCTGGCAGGAGCTGAGAGCAACCGGGAAGAGCAACAGGTAAGGGACATCCAGCGAGCGACATCCAGCAACCCTAGAGGGGAGGGAGGAAGCTTTGCAAAACCACCGGGCCGGTGACAGCTGAGGGGGCTTGGTACGAAATGTCCAAGGACAAAGGCGCAAGTCTGCAGCCGCTGACCTCTGCTTTTCCCCCTTCCCAGCCCCTCTCTGCCTCACAGCGCCCCTAGCTGGGGGAAATCTAGTCCAGGAGAGAATCTGGCCGGGGGCACCAGCTGGGGAGCCCCTGGACCAGAGAACATAAGACCAGCCACACTGGGTCAGCCAAAGGTCCATCCAGCCCAGCATCCTGTCTGCTGACAGTGACCAATGCCAGGTGTCCCAGAGGGAGTGAATCGAACAGGTACTGATCAAGCGATCTCTCCCCTGCCATCCATCTCCACCCTCTGACACACAGAGGCTAGGGACACCAAAAAGAGCAGGGTCCTTATCCCCATCGCGCAGGGGAAGGAAACTGAGGCAGGGACAGGGCACGAGGCTCGGCTGGGAATCACACCGTGCCACCGAGCAGAGTCCAGAATGAAAACCTGCCCTCCCTGCCGCCGAGTCCATCGGTGTGGGAATCACTCCCCGCGCCAGCTGCGGTCCGGAACGCGCGCGCCGCGTGCGAAGCTGATGTAAGGCGTGTGTGTATGTAAGGGGAGAGGGGAGGTTCCCTGTGAGTGCTTGGCGCGCCAGGAGAACTCACCGTCCGCCCGCAATGGGAGCTGCAGATTTGGTCAACTGCGCCTGAGTTACAGTTGGTAGAGCCTGGAGCTGGAAGGCAAAGGTGGGCATGGAGTTGGGTAGCCAGGCGCTCGCTTGCCACACTCCAGCGCGCAAAAGCCGGGGCGCGTCAGGAGGGGACGGGGAGGTTTCCTTGTGATGGTGTAAACCTTGTGCTGGGGAAACACCCAGGAACGGTCTGTCGCTGCCCCGTGGAAGTAACATCCAGCCTGGCAAGTCCCCATCTCCCCCGCCACTTACGCCCTCTGCTTTCAAAGACTTTAACTCTGCGCCTGGAGTTGAAATTCCAAGGCGCCAGCTGCCTTGGCTGACGTTTCTTTCGGGCACTTTTCCGAGGGGCCCGGCTTCACACCCGCACTTGTCTGTGCTGACATCGTTTGTCAGCTGCGCCTTATTTACCAGCCGGACAGTTTCTCTTCCCATTTTGCAAACCCGGTGGAAGTACCAGGGCTCGACACTTCCCACCCTCTCGCCAGGACAATGCAGAGTGAGTCGCCGGGCGCTCGCGCTGGAAACCCCGGTGCAGGTTCAGAACGCAGGTCGGTGCCGGGGAAGCAAAGGGGCGCTCCCTGTGGAGTGTGAGTGGGTGCCTGGCTTGGGCTGGCGGACTTTACAGGTTCGAAGGGCAAGCGACACCCACTGTGTCACCTTTCGCTTCAGTCTTTGCCACAGCCCAAGAGGGCGATGACTCCTGCGGAGCCGCAGCCAAGAGAGCGCGGAATGTCTGCTCAACAGAAGCAGGGAACAGCTCCGGGGCTGTCTCCAAACGCACGCGCACGCACCCACCCTCACTCACAGAGGTGGCCCCGTCTCCTTTCAACACCCCCCTCTCCCCGCTTGCTGCCGACGCCCAGTCGCAGCGGCACGCCGGCAGGGAGCAGGAGGCTTGGGACCCTTCTGTGCGCTTTGTGCGAGTGAGAAACTTCAGCTACTTCTTCGCGCCTCCCAGGCAGCCCAAGCCCGGAGCTGGAAGCGCGGTCAGGAGCCTGCGCCGGGCAGGGGGGGTGCGCCAGACAGAGTAGGTAGGTGGGCTGAAACCGGAGGGTTTAGTCCCAGTTCCTCTCCTGGCCCCAGCCCATGTGCCTTTGTTTTCGTGGGAGGGTTTGGATGACACGTGTTCTCTGCCTCCTCGGACCGTGCCGGCAGGAGTGGGACCGAGCGGTCTCTTCTCTCACACACCCCGCCTGGGAATAGGGTCTGGGGGTACCGGTGCAGGATGTCTCCCGACTCCAGAGCACTGTCCAGCCTGAGTACACAAGCGATCCCAGCTTCAGAACTGTATATCCCTGGCAGCCGGGCAGTGGTCAATCCCCTCCACTCCTCTATGGCCACACCGTGCCCGGCAGCAACATTTTCAGGGAGTTTGCTGGGGGGGGGGGGGGGAGAGAGGAATCCCTGAAATGGATTCAGTGGAAAGTTGCTTTCTCAGCTGGTCATGCTATAGAGTTCTGCGGTGGCCGTATTCTCTCCCCCCACTCCCTCGCAATATATGGATTGTCCCTGTAGACTCAGCCAGATGCATAGAAAGCTCTCTCAATTCTAGCGCATCAGTTTCTCTCTTCCTTGAGTGCCTGTGGGATTCACAAAGGCACTTAGGTATCTAAACCCCTACATGCCAGTTTTAGGCTCCACTGTGATTCACAAGCTGTAGGGGCTTAAACTCGGTGCCTAACTTTTTTTGCTTAAAAGTTCCTAAGCACCCCAGTTTCTGCTTTGGTGCAAGCACACTGCCACCTCCCCACAGTTGACAGGATGCTTCTCTCCGGCTCAAGCCTTCCAGGGAATAACAAACTGGGGGAAGACAGGAATTCAGCTACTTCTCTCACAGGTCAGATAGACATGCTTAATGACAGGATAGGGTCCTACTCCAAACCTGGCTGGAGGAGGGGGCTGTGGTGCTGCCCATCTTAAAACTTGTAGCCCGGTGGTTAGAACACTCCCCTGAGAAGCAGGAGACCCTCTGTTCAAATCCTTTCCCCCTCTGGTCAAGGGAGGAATTGAACCAATATCCCCCAAATTCCTAGAGTGTGTTCTAATGCTGGGCTGAAAGTTATACATTAAGCAACACAACCAACATTTCCTTCTCCTCATCACTGTGTGTGGCATTAAGCCACTGCCCTCAGGGGTTCTCAAACTTTGTGATAATGCAACCCCCCCTAAGTTGCTTGCAACCCCTGGGGGGGGGGGGTCAGGACCCACAGTTTAAGAAATGTGGGCTTAACTCATTCTCACAAGATATATCTTAACAAAAGAATGGCCATACTGGGTCAGACCAAAGGTCCATCCAGTCCAGTATCCTGTCTTCCTGTGTTCCGACAGTGGCCAATGCCAGGTGGCCCAGAGGGAGTGAACAGAACAGGTAATCATCAAGTGATCATCCCCTATCATCCATTCCCAGCTTTTGACAAATGAAAGCTAGGGACACTATCCCTGCCCATCCTGGCTTAATAGCCATTGGTGGACCTATCCACCATGAATTTATCTATTCCTGTTTTGAATCCTGTTAAAGTCCTGACCTTCACAACATCCTCTAGCAAGGAGTTCCACAGGTCGACTGTGGGTAGTGTGAATAAATGCTTCCTCATTTGACAATCCCTTGTTTTTGTGTTATGAATAAATAACTCTATTCACTTTCTCCTCACCTGTCATGATTTTATAAACCTTTATCATAATCCCCCTTATTCATCTGTTTTCTAAGATGAAGAATCCCATTTTTATTAATCTCTCCTTATATGGCAGCCACTCAATATTGCTAATCATTTTTGTTGCCCTTTTCTGAACATTTTCCAATGTCAACTTCCAAGATATCTTTTTTGAGATGAGATGAGATGACCACATCTGCACAGACTATTCAAGATATGGACCATGGATTTATATAAAGGCAATATTATATTTTTTGTCTTATTCTCTAGCCTTTTCTTAATGATACCCAACATTGTTTGCTTTTGTGACTGCCACTGCACATTGACTGGATGTTTTCAGAGAACTATCCACAATGATTCCAAGATATCTCTCTTGAGTAGTAACAGCTAATTTAGTCCCCATCATTTTATATATATAGTAGCGATTATGTTTTCTGATGTGCATTACTTTGCATTTATCAATGATGAATTTTACATGTTATTTTGTTGCCTAGTCACTCAATTTCATGAGATCTTTTTAAAGATCTTCACAGTCTGCTTTGGATTTAATTATCTCGAGCCGTTTCATATCATCTGCACTTTTTGCTGCTTGACTATTTACCCCTTTCTTCAGATCATTTATGAATATGTTGAATAGAACTGGTCCCAATATGGACCCCTTTGGGACACTACTAGTTACCTCTCATCATTCTGAAAAATAACCGTTTATTCCTACCCCTTGTTTCCTGTCTTTTAATCAGTTACCAATCCATGAGAGGACTTTAGGCTCTTAATCCACAGAGCTGCAGGACAGGGTTCCCTGCTGCTGAATTGCTAGCACAGATAGATGCCTCCATCCAGCACAGGCATAGGCCTTGAAAGGAGCTGGTTTAGAACACCCCCTGGCTGTTCACATTTCCCATTGGATAGCTTTGCTGATTCTTTGCCTAATATGTCAGCTTTTGTAGATCACATTCTTAGGCACTTCTCTCTCTCTCCAGTGCATATGGAGCTCAGGGTCCTCACTCAGGCTTTGTGAATCCTTGTCTTGTTTCTGTGATTTTCTAGGCACCTAAAGGTTAGGTGCTGCCATGGTGAGTGTCATAAGGCCAGAGTCCTAGCCCTATAATCTCATCAATCTGGTCTCACTTTTTAAATTATGTTCATCAATATAAACATTATTTCTTTATTAAATAAACCATAACTAATTATTTTAAAAATCAAATACTAAGTACCACATTGCTCTTTACTGGCGATCTCCCTTCTGTTAAACAAAAGAAGCCCATTTCTGTACTTCCCAGTTGCTATGCTAAAATGCTGACTTCTTAACCCCTGATTTGTACTTTGTGGGAGTTTGCACTAGCTATATGCTGGATGGTTCTGCTAAAATGATCAGCAGTGAAACAGTCAATAATTTAGCCATTTAAATCCTCATAATTATTCTTCAAAGTTAACATTTTATTGAGATGTCTGGAGCAAATCTCACTTCTCAAAGCTAATTGTATTATAACTGTTATTTATATAACACCATAGATACGATAGATATTTTATGGTTCCAATAAAGAGGGAATTTTACTTCTTGTCCATCAGAGTTTACAACTTGTTTCAAGATGACAGTTATGCAAATATTTAATGCTATGTTCAGGAAAGCACTTAAATGTGCATACTTAATAAGTTCCATTGATCTCAACTCATTTATATGTGATTAAAAGCTTTCCTAAACTGAAGCCTTAGTGGCAATAAAAACAGAATGAAATGACAATAAAGAGAACGGCAGAAGAAGGGAGGGCCAACGGAGAAGAAAATATTATTGTTCTTTCCTTTCCTTCTCCTACATCCCCTTGTTCATTTGTAATCCTTAGCTGCAGTGTCATATGGACTCAAGACTGAACTGCTACTTGTTAGTAAGGTGCCTGGCAGTGGCACATTTTTAGATGTCTAAATAATAATAAATATAAATTTGATTACGTGGGAGGCTTCTGTATTCATGTGGAGTGTTTTAGAGCAGGGTTTCCGATAGAGAGATGTGTGTTTATACTCTGTGCGTGTATGTGTTTGTGTCACAATTATTATGATTAGGTGAGTGATATACAGCTCTTGTATCTGCACACTCAGTTCACATTCAGACGTTTTCTCAACAAACAGGACTACACCATTTATTTTTTAAACTCAAACTTTACATTCTACATAGCTGGCAGTGCGTCCTCTGCAGAGATGGCATGTGCCTAAACACAGCTCAGCTTGCTGGACAAAACTGCAGTCAACTCTATTGCTGACATCCATTACTGTTCTCTAGCCTCCAGGGTTCAGTTTCTTAGGACGTTCATGAACCAAGCTATGTGGTATGGTTCATAGTTTTTGGAAAGCAATATCCCTCTGAGATCCACTTGTAGGTTTGAGCTCAACAAACTCAAGCCTCCAAGGGAAACATTAAAACTGTGATGTAATGTAATGTAATGAAATTTAATGATGTTATGTATGTTAGCATCTCATTTGCTCCATTCTTTTTAGCATAGGAACTCACTTATTTTCTTATGGTGTTGAAGTGCTGGAATGTAGAGAGGGCAACTATAGGAAGAGATGGAGCTGGTGAAGTTGACTGGAGCATAGAAAATATTTAGCAGCCTCAGATCCACTCAATGCAGGCTCACCAGGCGAAGGTCCACAAAATTCCGCCAAACCTCAGATCTAAGGCGCAGTGAAACTGAGTTTGAAGTTAATTGCAAATATTTGCATAGCTTAATATGGGCAACCCGAGTTCTGTCCCTACTTGGTTTTGACATTGATTTACTATGTAACCTTTGCCCCAATTTCCCCATCTATAAAATACGTTTAATGATACTTACCGTCTAGGGATGTAAACATCTCTTAAAATATTAACTGATCACATGATATAATTTTAATTGTTACTGGTTAACTGGGGTCCTGATAGCCCACAGTGGGCAAGGAGCTCCTTCCAGGGATGGTGGGGCTGCTCCAGCTGGCTGGGGTCCCACTGCACCGCACTGCACCATGGGCAGGAGGTTGCTCCATGCATGGTTGCTCCATGCATGATAACAGCATAGAGAGTACTTTCATAGAATTTATAGACAATAACAACCTGGAAAGGGTTGCAAGTCCTTTGGAGGAAAAAATTAGAACTCAAAATGATCTTGACAGACTGGAGGAATGGTCTGAAATAAATAGGGATGAAATCCAATAAGGACAAATGCAAAATACACCGCTTAGGAAGGAACATAGGCATGGGAAGTAGGGATGTGGGGGATGCTGCAGTGCACCCAGGGGGCTGTTCCCACCACGGGGTTCACCAGATCCATGTCCCAGCCTCCAGGCAGCCTCTCCAGTCCCTGCCAGCTTCAGCAGCCCTTAGAGTCCTGCTGCCCTCTGTTCCCATGGATTCTGCAGTCTACCATCCATGGGCTCCATAGCCTCCTCTAGCTGTGGCTGGTGTGTCAAATCTCCGGTCTGGATGCCATTAGAGGCAATGGCATCTGGTCCATCCAGTCCAGGAGAGTTGGCAACTCTAGGTCTGACCCCCGTCTGGGGCTGTGAGAGGCACTAAAAGGTTTGGAGGTGTAGCTCAGCACCCCCATCTTAAAAATAGAACCAGTGCCATTGGGAAGGAACAATAAATTGCAGAAATACAAAATAGGAATTGAACGCCTAGGAAGGAATACTACAGACATGCATCTCGGGGTTATAGAGTATCACAAATGAAATATAAGTCAGCAGTGTAATATTGTAGCAAAAAAGACCAAATATCATTCTGGAATGCATTAGCAGGAGTGTTGTAGGCAAAACAAAAGAGAAATTCTTCCACTCTACTCACCACTGAACTGGAGTACTATGTCCAATTCTGGGCATCACATTTCAGGAGAGGTGAATACAAATAGAAGAATGTCCAGAAGAGAGCAACAAATATGATTAAACATAATCTCTGAGGAAAGATTTAAAAAGCTGAGGTTTTAGTCTGGAGAAAAGAAGACCGAGGAGAAACATAATGATTTTCAAGTAGGTAAAAGATTGTTATATGGAAGTGAGAGGTTCTCTTCAACCACACAGGACAGGACAAGAAGTAGTGGCCTTAAATTGCAGCAATGGAGAATTGGGTTAGACATTAGGAAAAATGCCCTTCCTGTAATGCTGTGTAAACACCAAAACAAATTACCTACGGATGTTACAGAATCTCAGTTATTGGATGTTTTAAGAACAAGTTAGACAAATACCTGTCCTGGATAGTTTAGATAGTTTAGGCTTTAGTGCAGGAGGACTGAACTACTAGATGACCTATCATGGTCTCTTCCACTCCTACATTTCTATGCTTCTATGATGCTGAAGTGATGAGCATGGTAATGAAAACTTAGAAGATATATAGAAAGAGCAGTACTTTATGAGTGCTGTAGAATGTGTGTTTTTGAACCAATATTTATTATTTCCTTTCCCCCATACATCTAGGCTAAGTCTAGACTGGCATGATTTTCTGCAAATGCTTTTAACGGAAAAGTTTTCTGTTAAAAGCATTTGCGGAAAAGAGCGTCTAGATTGGCACACATGCTTTTCCGCAAAAGCACTTTTTGCGGAAAAGCAACCATGCCAATCTAGATGCGCTTTTGCGCAAAAAAGCCCCGGCCGCCATTTTCGCGATCGGGGCTTTTTTGCGCAAAACAAATCTGAGCTGTCTACACTGGCCCTTTTGCGCAAAAGGGACTTTTGCCCGAACGGGAGCAGCATAGTATTTCCGTAAGAAGAACTGATTTCAGACAGTAGGAAGTCAGTGTTCTTGTGGAAATTGAAGCGGCCAGTGTAGACAGCTGGCAAGTTTTTCTGCAAAAGCAACTGCTTTTGCGGAAAAACTTGCCAGTCTCGACACAACCCTACAGAGAAACTCTTCAGAGATAAACTTCTTGCACAATAACATAAATCCTTGGACCTGACCACTC
Organism: Pelodiscus sinensis; assembly: GCF_052426305.1. Lineage (NCBI taxonomy): Eukaryota > Metazoa > Chordata > Testudines > Trionychidae > Pelodiscus > Pelodiscus sinensis. Next base: position 9,277,799 of record NC_143085.1, read on the forward strand.
AGGTTATTAGGGATTGCATGGCACAGTTAATAAGAACAGGGGAGTTAGCTTGTACCACTTAATACTTACTCACTTAGCCCAATCTCTGGTTGAATCACTTGTAGTCTTATGGTTAGAGAAACAGAACGGTGCTCACAATAGGGACAAATTCCAGCTCAGCTAATTGCTTACTGCTCCTCTACATTCTCTCCAGGAGTTTGAAATGGACACGGTATTTCTCACTCTCTCTCACACTCCACACATGTATGTGCCTGTTTCTAGCTATCTCCTGTGATGTGCAGCTCTCTCAGTTGTGGAACAAGGTAGAAGTTTAATACTGCACAGCAGCTTTATATAGCCGTTTACACTAAGAAATGATCTCTCTGTATTGGGGGATGCTTCCAGGAATCAGGTTTTAAAGGACATTTGGGCCTTGGCTCACTTAGCATTCCAAGGCTTATGTGATTTAGATGTCTATGCCCCACTTTCAAAAATGGTATAGGCATTTGTGAGCCTATGTCTCAATGGGACTTGGGCTCCTAAGTGCCTAAATCACTTTTGAGCATGCCACTTAACCACTTAGACCTTCCAGTACTGAGCAACATATCAATACTTCTAAAAACTTAGGCCCAAGAATCTTCAATAGAGGCAAGACTGTGTTCATGGGGTGAAACTAGTTTGTAGTGTCCGTGTGACATGTTGGGATCTTTGGATGAAAAGTGCTCTGAAAATGACAGCTTTGTAGTATATAAGCTGACATCACCTTGAAACACCCAGCCAGCGTATGAAGTGTAGTTAGCATGTGCCAGTTTGGCATGCAGTGCCATTTACATTTTGCTCTATTAGTCTAGAAGTAGAAGAGTATTAAATTAACCCACATCTCTTCCTGCCAGCAACACCAGCCCGGTTCTATGCTCCTTGTGTTGCCAATAATTTCCTCCAATGTCAGCTGCTAGATTCATGCAGAGCTGCTCTGTCAAACATCGCAGTGTTGTTAATTAGCTGTATTAAAATGGAGGTGATAGGATTTTTAGAGATGTTTTATCGAACTGTGTGGCAATCCTCAAAAGAGTAAGGACTGGAGGCAGAACTACAGTTATGGGACTAGTCTGCCAACCCAGCAACAGACTACAGTTTTGTACAATGAACAAATTGAACATTCATGTTGCAGATTGTGTTTATTCTGTGCTTTCCTGAGTCTGACACCTGGAAAAAAGCTTTGCTGCTTATTTTCCTGAAAAACTAAGAATCTTCCATCTTATGCTCTTCAGAGGCCCTCACTGCTAACCTTGCAAAAGAGAAAACCCTCATCCCTAAGGGTATGTCTACACTACCCCGCTAGTTCGAACTAGCGGGGTAATGTAGGCATACCGCACTTGCAAATGAAGCCCAGGATTTGAATTTCCCGGGCTTCATTTGCATAAGCCGGCCGGCGCCATTTTTAAATGCCGGCTTGTTCGAACCCCGTGCCACGCGGCTACACGCGGCACAGGCTAGATAGTTCGAACTAGCAAGCCATTCCGAACTATCTGTACACCTCATTCCACGAGGCGTACAGATAGTTCGGAATGGCTTGCTAGTTCGAACTATCTAGCCCGTGCCACGTGTAGCTGCGCGGCATGGGGTTCGAACAAGCCGGCATTTAAAAATGGCGCCGGCCGGCTTATGTAAATGAAGCCCGGGAAATTCAAATCCCGGGCTTCATTTGCAAGTGCAGTATGCCTACATTACCCCGCTAGTTCGAACTAGGGTGGTAGTGTAGACATACCCTAAGTCTCTAATAAGCCAGTAGCAAAGAAGCATATTATTGTTAGAGCTATACAGCAGCCAAGATGCACCTCTTTCTAGGGATGGATTAAGGCTAACAGGACCCATATCTTCTAGAACTTTGGAGTTGCCCCCAAAACTTTCCCCCTTGGCCTCTGGCCTCCTTGATCTTGCTATCCTAAAATCTCTTAAATAGGCTGTTCCTCTGAGCCTCTCTGCAATGGATCAACTCTTCTTTCCTGTTGCCACTCCTTGCCCCATAGCGTATTTCTGGATCTTCCTTTCCTAAATATCCCTTCTACCTCCCTCACAAACAAATCCAAAAAGCCCTGATGTAAGTGGTTGGATCTCCCATGGATTTCAATGGGAATTTCATTCACTCATTCCAAAGCTCAATAAGGCCTTTGGTTTCTCACTAGCTTACTGCTGCATCAGGCTGAAATCCCAGGTTTTGCCATGTTGCTGACCTTTCCATGGACAATCCAATTTCCCTAATATTTCCCCTTTGCATATATTATTTATAATTATTTTATGTATTAAGCATGGACGAAATGCAAAATTAATCACAGGGGGAAGTAGGTATAATTCCATGTTAGTGGGGAACTGGGCTCTATGTACCCAATGCTTTACAAACCATGTAGAAAGTCAGCTTCTTCTATGGTTTCAATAGTGCTAGAACTGAGCATACAACTCTGGCTTGACTCTCTGTCTCTGAATAAAGAAAAGCCATAGAAGTGCTGAGCAAGGGTGAGTAACGTCCTATCTGAGCCACTTGAATCCCATTCCTATGAAACTGTCTCTCCTTCAGCAGGGCAATTTTCCTGTCTGATAGAAACACCATCTAGTCCAGGGATGGGCAATAAATTTTGCTCAGGGGCCACTTCAAAAATTTCTGAAGTAGCCCCAGGCCACCCTGGAAGGGGCAGGGCCTAAACAGGAAGGGGTGGGGCTACACCACTCCCAGACCATGGTTGGTCTGGGAGTGAGGGAGCCCTATTGCCCCGTCTTTCCACTAGGCACCCATGCCCTGGAAGAGACTTGGCATGCCCCCCCACCCCAAGGCCAATCAGAGCATGGGGGTGGGGTAGCGAGGGAGCGGGGGAAGCCTTCTCCCACCCTGAGAGGAGCACGTGGCACTTTGAAGTGGCTCAGGCTCCTCTCAGGGCCAGGGCAGGGTGAAAGAAGCTTCACGTAGCTCCCCCACCCCCAGACCCCGATTGGTGCTATGTGGTGGAGAGGTGCTATGTAATATGAAGGACTGAAAGATTTTCAAAGCTGGCTAGGTTTTTGGATGCCCAAATGCCATTAAAATCACTGGGAATGAGCTGTCCAGTCCACTACCTTTGAAAATCTCACAACTTTTGAAAATTTCAGTCTAAAAACTTTTCTTTGTGTCCTTGGCTCTTGTTTACGAAGTGAAATTAAAGGGGGCCAATTCAGTGAACTGAAAATCAAAAAGGAATTCGATACAAAGTGGAAACATGGATGAACTGTTAAAGGAGTACAAAAGAATAGTACCCGCAGGGTACAAAATCAGAAAGGCGAAGGCACAAAATGAATTACACTTAGCAAGGAGCAAACAAGGCAAAAAAAAGAGATTCTTCAAATACAGTAAGAGCAAGAGAAAGACAACAGAAAGTAAAGATCGTCTACTTAGTGGAGAAGAAGGGCTAATAACTGATGATATCAAGAAGACTAAGGTGTTTATGTCTATTTTGTTTCAGTCTTCTTTAAAAAGGTTAATGGTCTCCAGATTCTCAACACAATATTAACAACACCGAGGAAGGAATATAAGTTAAAATAGGAAAGAATATGTCAAGGAATATTTAGATAAATTAGATGTATTCAAGTTAGCAGAACCTGATGAAATTAATCCTTGTGTACTTAAGGAAATAGCTGAAGCACTCTGAAAACCATTAGTAATTATCTTCAAGACCTCATGGAGGACAGCTGAAGTCCCTGAGGACTGGAAAAGGCTAAACATAGTACCTATCTTTAAAAAGAGGAACAAAGGGGACCCAGGAAATTATAGGCCAGTCAGTCTTATTTGGTACATAAGAATATAAGAATGGCCATCCTGGGTCAGACCAAAGGTCCATCTAGCCCAGTGTCCTGTCTGCCGGCAGTGGCCAGTGCTAGGTGCTCCAGAGGGGGTGTACCGAAGACAAGATACTGGAACAAATGATTAAGCAATCAGTTAGTAAGCATTTAGAGCAGGGGCGTGAAACCTTTTTTGGAACCTCAGGCCTATGGGCTCCTGGATTCAGCCCCCAAGGCATTGGGAGACTGTGCTGACACTTCCTCCCCTTCTCCCTGCTACCTCACTACGGCGGTGGGGGAGGGGGCACTGACCCAAGTAAAATCAGTCAAGGGCCACAAAAAATCCACACTGACGTAGTGCCCAAATGAGAAGGAGAAAGACACTCCCCACATTCCTTTCACATGCCAGAGCCTAGAGGGGCCCAGCCTAGTATATTTTGTATGCTCAAACCCCGTAGTGGGATAGCAGGGGGAGGGGGAATGGCTGGAGTGCCAGCACAGGCTCCCCAATGCCTTGGGGGCTGGATCTAGGAGCCCCTAAGCCTGAGGTTCCCCACCCCTGATCTGGTAATAGCCTTATAAGGAATAGCCAGCATGGATTGGTCAAGAAAAAAATCATGCCAAAGCAACTTAATTTCCATCTTTGACAGTGTTATTGGTCTCTCATATATGGGGAAAGAGGTAGATGTGATATATTGCAATTTTACAAAGGGTTTTGAAATAATCCCACATGACATTCTCATAAGCAAACTAAGGAAATGGAGTCTAGATTAAAATAGTATGAGGTCCGTGCACAGCTGGTTGACAGAGTAGTTATTAATAATTCACTGTCAAACTAGGAAAGCATATCTAGTGAGGGCATGAAGGGGTTAATTCTCATCCAGTATTATTTACCATTTTCATTAATGGTTCAGATAATGGAATAGAGAATATGCTTATAACATTTAAGGTTGACCTTAAGTTCAGAGGGGTTGCAAGAACTTTGGAACACAAGACAACAATTCCAAATTACCACAACAAACTGGAAAATAGGTCTGAACTCAACAAAATGAAATTAAAAAAAAGACAAGTGCAAAGAACTTCACAATTACAAAATGGGGATAATTGGCTAGCTGGTAGTACTTCTGAAAAGTCTCTAAGGATTAGAGAGGATCACAAATTGAATGTCAACAATGTGATGCATTTTGGGGCATATCAATAGGATAATTATATGTAAGACATGGAAGGTAAATTGTCCCATTCCGCTTAGCACTGGAGAGGCCTTAGCTGGAGCACTCTGTCCAGTTCTGGGCACTATACTTTAGGAATGATTGGACAAACTGGAGTGTGTCAGAGAAGAAGAAAAAGGGATTGGGGGAGTTTAGAAAACTTGACCTATGAGGAAAAGTTAAATAAAAATGGGCATGTTTATTCTGTAGAAAAGGTGGCTGAGGTATGATCTGATAACAGTCTTCAACTGTGCTCAATTGTTCTCCATGTCCACTGAAGATAGGACAAGCAGCAGTGGGCTTCATCTGCAGTTAGGCAGTTAAGTTAGACACTAGATAACACTTTTTAACTAGAAGGGTAGTTAAATTTTAGAACAGGCTTCCAAAGGAAGTTGTGGAATCTCTGTCACTGGAGGTTTTCAAGAAGAAGTTGGACAAATACCAGTCAAGGATGATCTAGGTTTACTCAATGCACAAGACTGAACTGGATATCTGCCTGAGATCTCTTCCATCACTATGATTCTAGGTTGTGATTAGAATTTGAGCATCCGTAAGTGGATAGACAGCAATGTACAGATCAAAAGTACGTTAGTTTTCCTGAAAAATGTCAAAGGAAATGAAAATTTTTCCATAATTTTTCCCACATCATTTTGGTTATGGGTTGTTGTTTTTTTTGTTGAAAACCAAAGATATTTCAGGGTTTTTTGTTTTTGAAACCCAAGAAATATTTTTTTTAAATAAAAATCTGAAGACATTTATCAGGAAAATGTCTGTTTTCGACACAAAAAGCACCAGTTTTAATTTTTTAAAAATTGCTAGGAACATGTTTTGCATTCTACAGAGAGGACATGCAGGCACTCCCTCCCTCCTTGTAAACACTCTAATACTGGGTGGAGTCTGGCTTTTTCCAGCTCCTTTCATACTTAAAGACCCAAATTCCAATCTATCTATCTGTCGAATGCTTTGTGTTAAAATTGGAGTAACTCTACTGATGTCCATTTGAATGGTTCTGCATTGATAGTGCTGTAAATGAGATCAGAATTTGGCTCCAAGTATAATCCATTAATGAGTCACATAATGGAAATGCAGCCAATATGCACCCAGGAATGGCTTTAACACAGCCTTCAATATTCAAAGTTGTTTTATTGAGAGATGGGATGCAGGCCAGGATCCTGGAGTTTTCACTCTTCAAGTGAAATTCATCCCTATGCAGAGAGTCAGCATGAAGCCTGTGCAAAACTTAAGTAGCACTGAAGCCCTCAATGTCTATCTACACTATGAGCTTTGCTGCAAGAGGCAATGCAAATAAAGCACTGATTAGCATTTAGTCGTGCTTCATTTGCATAATCTATTCCAAGCCGTTTTTGTGCAAGTGTTTTTTGTGTAAAATGAACACAGCCACGCTGCTTGTTTTTGTGCAAAAACCCCTCGTGCAAAAATGGCTCGGAATAGATTATGCGAATGAAACGCAACAAAATGCTAATCAGAGCTTCATTTGCATTGCTTCTTCTGGCAAAGCGCATAGTGTAGACATAGCCACAGAATGAACAAGCATTATGGTGGGTATTTGTCTGCACACAGATTTTTTTTCCCTTGAAGCTTAATAAGTTTTTGAATTAAAAAACGTTTGAAAACTTAGTCAATGTTTTCTTCTGTTTAGGGGAAAGAGAGAAAATGGTGGTGGAACATAAGACCTTCAGGTGGTAGGCTCTCTCATGCTGTGTTTGTAACACTTTTAAGATAGTTGGGCCATGATCTTTGGTTGGTGCTACCACAGCACAAGTAAAGTTCTTTGTAAAACTTGAGTAAAACCCTAATACTCTCATTTAGATTTTACTCAGGCAAAGTTCCCACTTCAGTTTATTTAATCCCTCATAGACATTTCTCTGAATCTCATCTCCTTTGATTCCAGGTACTAAAATCAATGAGATTTTTCCTTTATTATGGTCTTCACCCCCTATGTAACTCATCCTTTTTCTTCTAAAGATGTGGGTTCAGGTGTATTTTAGATCACAGTGCAAATGGCTAAGGCACTCTCAGGCTCTCTCTAAAGACTGCACACATACAAAAAGCACTGCACAGTTGTTAGTCTTTGCTCAGCAGAAGCCTAGAAAGAAAACATACAGGAGTTCTATAAACTGAGGCTGAGGTGCATTGGCAGGATTGTAGGTAGGAACCCATTCTGTCACTCGCATAGATTAGAAGGACTGACGTGAACTGTGTGGTGACATCTGTCCTCTGGTATGTTTTGACTCTGAGGCCATGTCTACACTGCAATTAAAACCCCACAGCTGACCCTTGCTCGCTAACTTCGGCTTGTGGGGGTCAGGCTAAGGAACTGTTTAACTGTAATATAGACCGCTATAACCTTCACCCGACTCCAAGTCGCAAACCAGGCACGCTTGCCCTCCCACAATGGACAGCCCACTCAATTGGTCCCATGATCCCCGCATTCACTCCCAGGCACACTGACCCGGCGTACGCCCCCACAACCCAACCAATGGTGCGATGCTCACCCTACCGAATCCAAATCCAACCCACTTAAACTACCAGTTCAACCTCAGAATGAGCACCGCCACCAAACCCCCATCCGCTACCCAGATAACCACCCCATTGGCCGTCTACATCCAGGGCCCCACACCCCCCTTGTTTCCATTCACTTTGGGCTTCTAACTAGCCACACTCCAAACCCCCCCGCCCCAAGCCTCCCCCTCCCTCAGGAACTACCTATTCTTCGCACCCCTCAACGAAAAGCCTAGGTCATCATTCCAAAGGAGGAAGGCACCCCACCAATGGGCCCCCCCGGGGGGGCCCAAACGCCCCATCACGGGCCATAAACCCAGGCCCCCAGGGCATAGATCCCCCCTACCACTGTACCTCAAGCCGGCTACCGGATGTACCCATTCTCTCAGTCTTACTTGTTACTCAAAATTGTCTATCATAATTTATGTATTGTCTTTAAAAATTCTCTAAATAAACGTCAATATGTTCAGGATAGAGGCCAGGTTCTAAGACCCAGTGAGGTGAAAGGTTCTCACAGCTTGAGCTGAGTCCAACCCCAATGTCTATACTGTAATTAAACAGTCCCTCAGTAGGGCTACATCTACACTGCTGCAGCAGCTATTTCGAGATACTGGAGGTATCCAAAAATAGCTATTCCACGTCTTTTGAGTGCGCCTATTATTTTGAAATATGATATTGCTACTCCTATTTCCCTGTAAACCTCATTCCACGAGGAGTAAGGGACATTTCAGAATGATTTATTTTGAAATAAGTGCTGTGTAGACAGTGCCAAATTTCAAAATAACATCGATATAAGCTATGCAATTGCGTAGCTCAAATTGTGTCACTTATTTTGAGCTACAGGTGCAGTGTAGACACACTCCAAGAGGCTCTTAGCCCAAACCAGCTGGCACAGCCTCAGGTGTGTCTTAACTGCAAGGTAGACATACTCTAAGTCAATAGTATGTTCCCATTCCATTCAGCACTAAACATCTTTCCCCCTTTTTCCTCACCAGCAAAAAGTTCCTAAAGTATAAGCAGATCTGAAGAAAAGGTGAAGTCTCTCTCTCTCTCTCTCTCTCTCTCTCTCACACACACACACACACACACACACACACACACACACGTTAGGCAACTTGCGTTCTTCTAACTTTGTTCATAGTTGGGTTAGGTATCTTAGTCTTGACAGCAGAAGCCATGGATGAGGAGTGAAAACGGGAATAATTGCTGCAGTTCCATGTAGACTGGGAACTCAGCCTACTTTTTGAAAGTGGTGTGTTTACACAGAAACAGAACAATCTCCTGTCACTGAAACATCAGTTCAGGAGTTACACAGCAAAGACATTAAAATTGAGAATTTAATGGAAAAGATCTAGGGTCAGATTTTGATAATATATGTACCAGTGTAAATATAAAGTAACAATACTGAAGACAATGGAATTATTCTGGATTTACATTGGTGTAACAGACCAGAATCTGCCTCATAACTTGCTGTCAACCCTAATCACTCTTAGATGACACAGCTGGATGTTTTACTGCTCACAGCGTGTGAAATTCTTCTGATGTAGAGGGCCAACATAGATTTCTCTAGTGAGGTTTTTATGCAATTACTCATCACTCTGGGATCTGAGAGCTATGAACCTTGTAAATCCCTTAAAGACCCCATTAATGGGTATTAATGAGACTTAAAAAGCATGTAGACCGGAGATGCAAATATGACATGGAAACTTTATTTTAAAAGTTTTTCCACAAACTGTTCTTGAGAACTGGTATTTATATCTGCAAATGCCTGTATCAATGAATGCAGTGTCCTGGGACACTGTGGGTACGTCTTAGACTACAGGGTTTTGTCGACAGAAGTTTTGTCGACAGATACTGTCTACAAAGCTTCTGTCGACAAAGAGCATCTAGTCTACATCCAGTTCTGTCAACAAAGCAAGCCACTTTGTCGACATGACAGTGTAGATGCAAAGGACAGTGTAGATGCAATAACGCCTTCTGTCAACAGAACTCTGTCGACAAAAGGCGTTATTCCTCATAAAATGAGGTAGTTTCAATTTTGAGTGACTAAGGCCACTCAAAGTATAGATATGGCCTTAGTCACTCAAAATTGAAACCACACAGGAATTGTGATAGCATTTTGAATAAAAGCCAGATCTCTTGATCTCCTTTCCTTTAACCACAAAATGGTCTTCCCCATAAATTACATATACAGTACTTCCTAGCCAGCAAATTCTTGCATAAACAAGAAGATTCATGCCTACATTTAGAATATATTTTTATTGTAAAAACTGCATCAGTATAATAAAAAAAACCCCTTATTTTGCTTTTTCAGGCTGGAGAAACCTCTGCATCCTTGGAGAAAATCATTTCCCCTTTTCCTGCAGGGAGTACAGTCTGAGCAGCAGCTGTGAAGTATGGAGATAAGAAAGAAGAGGAGGAGGATGAAAGAGGCTTGAGCAATGGGAAAGAAGATTTGTACTGAAGGAGCTGTTCAAGTGTGCAACAGCAAAACAGACACATATGTGCTTCTATAGAGCGAATACGTTAATACATGCATGCCTTGTTGAAAACGTAAGAAACATTCCTTTTAGATTACTGTGGTCTGAGCGCTTGTGCGCCTGCAGTTTGAGTCAAAAAATTAGTGATGTTCTTGCTGTAGCGCTAACACCTTCCCCACCGGGCATTGTCTATGGTATGGCACACCTCTGCCCCTTTAAATGTAGAAGTGTGAAAAATCACTTGCAAACCCAGGGCTAAATAATATCTGCAAGTAGTACATTTGCTGCAAATAAGCAGCTGCTTACTGTGGGAGGTGGAGGAAAGGGGGTGTTCAGCTGTTTTGACATGAGACAGTTTGTGTGTGTATATATTTTAAGCTCTATGAAACCAGGTGAGATATGCTTTTCTTACAACAGTACTTTCTCTGGTGCTACATTTAATATTTATCTGGGGCTAAATTGTTTCTTTGTGGTGCTACAGTTTTACCAGCATAATGTTCTGAAACATAGAGCTGGGGAAAAGATATTTTGATTATTAATATTTATACACAAAAATAGGTTGACAAGGTGCTATTTTCCTTTCTATCTGTAAATAAACTAACAAACACCAGCCAATCCAACCCTTTCTAAATTAACTCACTTTGGGGCAGTTCATCTCTTGTTTTGTTGGAAAGTACCATGTGATGATATTAGTCAGGCAGAACAGGAGATTCCTTTCACCCCTACATATTAAAAAAAGACTGAAGGATTAGGCCCCATAATCAGCTATGTTAGAACTTTGTGGTGGGGAGCTGGTAGGGTTACAGGCCAAAGTCCTGGCTACTCTTTGAAACTTAGAAATTTAGAGAGCCACAAAATGCTCATAGTCTGTAAGGTCATGGGGCAATTATAACTATTCCTACTAGTGCTGCGATAGCTGATATTCCATTACCAACACTTTCAGAAGTTTCATAAAAACAGCAATGAAATTACTCTGGGCTGGAAATTTAGCAGCCAAGTTTCATCCAATTAGCCATTATTCTTATTAAACCTTTAAAAAAGACTGGGTCTGACACATCCACATTAAACAAGCACATTCTGTTGTTTCAGAGCTGGTATGCTGGATGATCAGAACACAAAAGAATCAAACACAGAAAACATCACTGAATATAAACTACCTTGTGATAACATTGTGTATTACAGGTGTAAATAGGCACATATGACACAAGGAACCAATCTGAGCAAAAATATTTACAAGGAAATGCAATCAAATTTACAAACAAATACATGTTCACCAGAACAGGGGCATAAAACCAATACTGCAGAATGCATACCAAAAGCCAATGGTGGGTTTGTTATTGGGGTATCTGCACCAGAAGATTTTATAGGTTAGGGGTGAGATTTTCACAAGGCACAAGGGACATCAGATGCCCAACTTCCATTGCCTTGCAATGCAAATTGGGCCCATACCTGCTCTTTGTGACTTTGAAAATCTCCCTGTACTTTCATCCCACCACGGAACAGAAATGTATTGTATGTCTTTTATGTCTAATCAGAATGACTTGGATTTTGGATACTCGCAGAGAAGAATTTTGGTGCAGTCTCTAGGCTAAAATCTTGCATCAAACATTCAAGCACACCTGCATGTTTGAGAAAATTACTGGTTTCCAAACAATTGACAAATAGGGAAAAGGGTGTACATATAAAGAATACATTTTCATGGTGAATAATGTTGCCCAGCTTAAATGATGGCATGCAGTGGGTGAAGAATGACAGAATTCCTTCGTTGAGGAGACTTAAGTGGGACATGGCTACCAGTGGACCTCAGACACTACCACATATTGGTAGAGTTTCTTCCATATCACTTTTGGGGGCTGATGCTGAGAGGTGCTGAACACCTTAAGCTCCCCTTGGCCTCTATCATTCTCCTACTGAAGTAAAGGAAAGGTTTGCCATTGACTTCAATGTGAGCAGCCTTAGGCCTGCTGATTTCAATGGAAAGCGTGGGTGCTCAGCTCTCCTCTAGGGCTGGCCTAGTCTTTAAAAACTATACACAGCTATGAAAATAAATCACAAAGGAAATGAAATTGTATCTTTATATATTTCTGCATGATATTCTGTACAAGACAGGAATCCTGTAAGGAGATGGCCAGGAGGCAAGGTCACCGCAAGTGGTATATGATCTGGTTTGTTTATTTGTACAGGAGAGGCAGGAACCTTCCCTCACACAAAATCACTTTTCCATTCTAAAAGACCAGCCTCCTGCTTCTAAACACTCAGTAACTTCCCATCTGGAGAGGGTATTAGTCCCCTTCCCCTGAAATGTGTGTGGTTTGCATGATCATTTGCTAACTGCATTGTGACCCCAGAGGCTCCCTCAGTCTGCAGCTCCCAGACCTTATGTGGCTTTCGCTCCATCAAGGAGTTTTCATAAGTCAATCACAGATGAGCCACAGCCCGATGATACAATGAGACAGATTAAGGACATAAAGGGCAGATTCTACTCCCAATGGCGTATCCCTGGTCAGCGGGAACTACTTCAATCAAGGGTACTGAGACTCAGTGATGAGGCACATAGCTCTGAGGTTTATCAATTAATAGATATCCACACAGAACTGACTAAACCCCCAAAGTCCCTTAGCAGAGACAGGGCTTGATGTAAAAATCAGGAAGGGTTCTCTGGAGGATGACGGGGGGAGGGGAAAAGGCAGGAAGAAGAGAGATAGGGACCTCTTTGGCTCTTCCCAATAAATTACTCAAGAATACAAAAGGATACGACACTCGGTTAAGCTCCAACTATATCAAGAACATTTCACAAGTTTACACGAGAACAGAATTTGGCACAAAGGTTCTGCTTTAACTCCAACTTGTCTGGCTTTTGTAGGCTTATATCAGATGTTTTGTGTGAACGGAATATTAAGTGCATGGAGATTTACTCTAATAGCAGAATCAAGGAAACTTTGCGAGAGAAGCCTCCTGACAGAAGTTTCACAGATCAAATTCTCTGTATATAAATTCAGTGATTTATAAAGGGTTTGTACGTATGTGTCCAAAGCCTTACATTTTCTGATATAAATTGCTATACTTGAATGCCTCCATCTTTTGACAAGGAGTGTTTTTATGCCTTTTTAAAAAAAATAACCAGATTCAACTCTGTTTGAGATTTGTATTTTGCAACGAATACTTTATGTATTCCCCACCATCATTCTTGTTCGTTACAAGGACCGTGCAGGATGGTGGTGGTGGTGAAGAGGGGTTGTACTTTCCTAATGGGTAGGAAGCCTGCACAGTGCCTCTCTCTCTCTCTCTCTCCTCTCCTGCAGCAGCCAAGAAGCCATTGATTTTGATTAGCTTTGCAGTGGAGCCTCTGCAAAACGCAGGAGTGCTCTCTAAATGAAAAAAGACCTCATCTTAGGTTTCAGCAGACAGCGTGTATGCAAGCCCGGGAAGGAGGTTATGAGATCATAGTCTGTATGGAACACTGCATAATGTGACTGAGAAGAAAGTCTTTATTAATTTTTAAAGCAGCACTTGAATGAGATAGATCCCATAGCATATTGGAACGTCACATTTCAAGTTAGAAATTCAAGTAAGAGTGGGGTAATACTGCCCCCTCCATCACTTAGCCAAATTTATTCTTGGTGTAAGTTCAATGAAACTTGGAATCAGTGGGGTTATATCCAGGGTTGAATATGATCTGCTGTTTCTAGATTTCTGCTCTCTTTCCTGGAAAGATTTTCATCAGCTAAAGGGGAAGGTGTATAAGTCATTCTACCCCTTGTATATTACAAGGCTATATGCACTTACCTACATTATTTTGTCTTAGGACAAATGTTATCAGTTGGAGAAAGAGCAAATCATCAAAATATACATGGTTTTGTGCTGATGAGGCTTAATAGATTCCCCTGATCCACTCTCTGCTTGTGTGAACATCAAAACTGCACGAATTTAACTAAATCTTTTCCTATATCAATGTAGTTAAATCAGTGAAGCTCTCTTCCATGGACACTCTTAGGAAAGTTTTAAACACTTAATTTGGTTTGTTACCTATTTAAATTAAATAGAGATAAGACCCTAAAGTCCATTTTAGAGTTTTCAAAAAGAAGGCAGCAGCAATTTAATTAAACTGATTTTGAAACAGGTTTATTTGAAGTGGGCACAGTTTGTGTGTGTAGGAAGGGCCTGCCCTAGACTTTCTTTGTTCTTTAGCAACTGGAAAACCTTTGAGTGCTGCTATAGCCATATTCCTCAGTCTATAAACATAGGAGTTAAGGAAAGAAGCAACTCCCTATGGAAACTAGTAGAGAACAGAAGTGAGGCAGCAGGAAACCCTTCTTTTGAGAAGCCAATTTCCAGTGTAGAAAAAGTGTTGATAATGAGGCTGAGTCCCATGTTGTCAGGTCAAGTCTTATTTTTCCAGATTTCTTTATGATATGGCTGCGGAGGGGACAGTTATTACTTCAAAATAAACCCAAGCTAAAAATAATAGAACTAGAGGCTGCTTCAAACCAAAGCCCTGGAGCCAAACATGCCCAACCTTATGGCATTTTGGATACAGAGCCACACTTCACAGCTAGAACTGTACTTGTCGCATGTTCCCATATCTACATTCCCGTCTTTTGGGCAGGTTTAATTCTGCGGTTCAGCCTCAGCTATACAAGCTGCTGTATGTGGCACATGTTCATCTCGTGGGACAGAAGCTTGAAAACTCAGCATGATTGATTACGACTATGTTAATCAAAGTCAAAACCCACATAAAACGTGAACAATGGGTGACTTTACTTTCCTCAGAAGAATGCCATGACATTACATACTCTGAAGGAAGGAGAGAAACCTACATGTGTCATCTCTAGTCTCCCCTGCTCACTCTGTTCAGGACTGAACTTGTAACCTCTTTGACTCTGGAGCCCTCTTTCCTTGTAGCATAGTACTTGCTAACCTGTCTCCTACAGGGTTGAATAATGCTCCCTTTGCCTTTACAATGATCTCCACCTAGCCCAGAATAATTTCCAACCTCCAGTCTTCTAAAGAACAGTATCTTTTACTAGCAGCTATGGGACAGGGCTTAGAGTGCTATTAAAAACTGTAGAATTAGCATTCCCACAATATACAAGAGGTTGGTAAGATTTATTAGAGCTCAGCATCCAACAGAATTTTTTTTCTATCAAGGTTCAATCAAATGCAAAAGCAGATTTTGAGGTCACCATACTTGTACTCCTTCACTGCAGGTATTCGAGCCCTTGCACTTTCCCGGTGTGCAAGTACCTACCAAAAGTTAATTTGCAGCTTAATGCTCAAGTATTCAATAAAGGCAGATTTAAAACTATATATGTGACTCTCAGCATTCAAGGTCATATTATATCATTGTTCCCATTCAGTCAGAGAGCAGAAATTATGCCACCTGACTTAATTTGCAATCATATTCACAACTCTCTTTACGATCAACCTGGAGGCCTTGATTTATTTGCTGAAGAAATTTGCCCATAATTTCCAAGAGCGAATTACATTTCAGAATTTTCTAGTCTGCTGCCCTATGCACTCTAACAACAGATCAAAAAAATGAAATGTATCAAATACAGTATATTCATTTTACATTACTGGGTATGTGAAGGACCCTGTAGAGTAACTGTGCAAGTTTCCTCCCACACCAAACCGAAGGCAAGACATGTGCTTACTGGCTCTTGTGTATAGCTAGATATGGCTTCTTTTCCTCTTTTGTAAAAGGAATTTCATATGCTGGAGACTCTTTGTACATATTTGTAATGACTTTATTAAAAAAAATCAATTGTTCACTGGGAAAAAAGGTCTTTTTATTTCCTTTCAAAAATAGAGATAACTGTCTCTGAGTTCTTTTCCCAACTATGCTCCTACTCCCACTGAAATTGATGGAAGTTTTAGAACTGACTTCCAACAGAGCAGGAGCCAGCCCTGTGTTACCTTCTGAAAGGTTAAAATACCACTTCTAGGAAAATGACTTTTCTGCCCCATGGACTTCACCAAAATTAACATAAAAAGGAGTGGCTCAAAGAACAGCTGATTTGTTTGGTGGCTTATGTGTGAAATGAGTTGGCCTCTGTTTTTCAAGTGTAACCAGTATCCACAGTATAAAAGCACCACTATATTGGGTTCTAAACAATCGTAAGAGGGAGAATGAGCTAGTCTCTCACGCTAGATGTGGCCCTTCCACATCAGGGCTGAGGTTCATTGGCAGGAATCAGCATGAAGAAAGTTATGTTGCTGCTGAATGTGCAGTACCTGTTCTTGCAGCAAAATGGAGGCCTTCAGTCTCCATGAGTGTCAAACCAACTCCTTCATGTGTTTCCAGAACTGAGAGACATTGGGAGCCTACAACGACTTGCTCACTCAGAGCTTCCTGATTACACATGTGGTCTAACACACTGAAGCTGGACATAGGAGAACCATGCACATGTATCTGAATCCAGATCGATAGCAGAGAGGGAAAATAAGCTTCAGACTGTGGTGACACAAAAACAGAAAAATTAGCTCATCTCTCACAACAAATTAAGAATGTGGTGGCAGGTGTTCAATTCTACAGAAAGCTTCAACTTAGAGATTTTCCCCACTGAGTAGCAGTATCAAGCCCAGCATTAAGTTTTTCTGGAGTGTTTTGGCAGAAGTGGAGAGTTTTAATTCTACAGGTTGAACCTCTGTGGTCTGGGACTCTCTAGTCTGGCAGCTTCCATGGTCTGGCAGGGCCATGGATGTCATTGCACTATAGAACCCCCATGGCAGATGTTGCCAGTGGCTCGCAGTGGAACTGACTGGCAGGGCCAGCAGGGTGGCAGAGCCCATAGGATATCACAGCCTGTAGCTGGTGGGGGGGGGGGAGGGCGGAGCTCATGGGGCCACCGACAGGACTGCTGGGGCCATGGGAGCACATGGGGCAACAGAACCCTGGCACCTGGGCTGCAGCAGCTCGCAGGGCTGTGAGGCTGGGGGAAGAGCCCAGGTGGCTAGAGAGAAGAACCCTGCCTTCCCAAATCTCCCCTGATCCTGCAAATTCCCCTGTCCTGTACCAGTCAGGTCCCGAGGGTGCTGGAGCAGGGAGGTTCAACCTGTAGCAATTTACTATTAAGATACCAATTCTTTTTCTCATGTTCCACCCAGAAGATAATAGTGGGATGGTGAGAGGGGGGCGAAAAAAAAAAGATCAACATCAACAGGGAAATCTTGCATCTATTGATGGCAGGGGGAGGAGACACTAGATAAACAAACAGAGCTTATTTACATTCAGAATGTCAAATACCATCAGTAGTTTTAATCTTTCTCCTACTATCACTCTGATGCACTTCACCATCATTCCCCACAACACTGATTTTTGCAATATCAATGAAAGGCAGGCAAAGAAAGAGCCACTCCTAACTAGAACTAAGTTTTCAGAGCAGCCATGAGACTCTAGGAAGCAAAAACTATACATTAACCTATTCCTTTCACTTAGTGGTATTACACACAGTGGTATTACACACAGAATTCAAGATGAACCCCTCCATACTACATGCACCTCTGCTTTCTTGTCAGCTGTTTGCCTTTCCATCCAGATAAAAGTTCACCCAAGCTATGATACACATACCAAAAATTGGATGACAATAGGAAATCTCTCCTATTTCTAACAGAATCTAAGGCTCTTCCTTTGGAAGCAAGTAGAGGATTGACTGGCTTAGTTCATGCCTTTCTACAGCAGCTTATAGCAAAGGCACCTCACCTCATTTTGTTGGGCTCCTCTCCCTTCATCCCATCTCTCTCAATTCAAGATTGATTCATATGCTGCCTCCATCATTTCTTCCCTGCTTAGCTATTTTCTTTTTCAAAGAAAAGTTGAGGCAAAACTCAATTGCCATTAGCTCTTCTTTGCTTTAATTTTTCCCCCAAGGAGGCTCTACGGTAGGAGGGGAGGAAAGTAACCAATACCTACATGCAGCCCTATTTCCCAGAGGTATAGTTCTTCCTGCTTGATTATCCAGTCAAGGGGGATTGTAACCTTACAGCCATTTCCATAGTAATGAGCATGGAAGATGTCATGATTGCTTTAATGAAGCAGTTTCCCCTGGTGTTCAGCAAAAAGTAAACTGTCTAGTGAAAGAGAAATCTCCAGCTCAAGATACAGTGAACAAACATCAAATCCATTTGCATCCTTGTGTGCCAGTGTAAGATGCTCTACAAACACCCTGATAGTAAAATACAGACTTGTGCTACTCCAGCATACAGGATGTTTCTGTGCCTATTAAAGGTACACGCTGCTGTTCTGGAAAAGCTTTGTCTGAAGTGAGCCATTTGCTTGTTTTGGTGAGATGGGGTTTTATCAATAGAGAATGTTTGTTCCAGAATACCCTCGAAGTTGGAACCTGACTGCAGGGTCTTCATAACAAACAGCCCTTCAAGTTTGTTTCACACAGCTCTCATAAAAGGAGGGGACCTCCAATTGCTTCCATTAAAGGAGTTGTCACCATGATAGGAGATCTAGAAATATTGCCTCTTTGCAGCAAGGCTGGCCAGATCCAGGTACATACCCTAGATCTAGGAGAAATCTTAACATGAGCTAATGGATCATCTTTGGACATCTCAAAAGAATCCAAATTCCTTACATCTGTACCAGGCTGGGAGCATTTGCATGGAAAGCTGAACCCTGTTAGCAGGCATCAAACCTGCTGGGGGGGAGGGGGGGAGTAGGGGGAAAAGGTGGACTCTGCTGATTCACTGAGACAAGTGGGAACAGCTCTCTACAGAGGAAGGATCTAAGGTGTGGACTGAGCAACCCTAAGGAAGGAATCCTAGGAACACCCACGCCTACGAAGAAAGTTTTGAGTAAAACCATAGGTTATCTGACTGCTGATTTGCTTTTTAATAAAACCAACCCCCAGGAAACAGCACGAGGTGCCTTTTTAAAAAGTTACCTCTGTACTGTTTGAGGGCTGTGCTTGAGAAAGCCATCTCCTTACATGGTCTTCTGTTAGCCCTTGAACTAAAATTCAGACCTGGCTTTAATTTCTCCCCTGACTCTCACACTCTCCCGTCTGCAGAGGAAGCAGATAATCTGACCACAAACACCAAAGAGGAAACATTTCAAAACTGAGGAAATGCCACCTGCTTTGGTTTCTTTAGTGTGACCCTGTCCTCATTTGCTTGTGATTTCATAAAGATCAAGACGGCAACCCATGTGTTTTATGGTATCAATGACAACAACAGGGATATGGGCTACTAACCTCTCCCCAAACCCTATGAATGTCTGAACCAGTGGCACTGAAGTAGTGACTTTGAAGCATTTCCCCAGGTGATATAATAGCGGCAGTGTAACTATATGGCGACAGATTTAGGGAAGTCAGGAGGTGGGTTTTAATGACACAGACCCAATCTGCTGACTTCTCATAAGTCAGCTGAGGAAGGCTTTCCTCCAATATTGTGGACTGTGCACATACAATGGGAAATTTTCTTAACGCATTCTCTACAAACACAACATTTATTTACACAGAGAGAATATACAAAGAGGAACTAGCCTGGGGTAATCTGTGCAGTAGACAGCAAATTCACACAAGGATTACAGCTCTATGTTAGCAAAGAAGAGTGGCAGGAATGGGATCTGATGGGGAAGAGTTGAAAACCCTCTCCCTGTCCCCCTCCTTAGCAGATTTTTTTATGCTAACAGACTCTGATGCCTGCTACAGATGTCACAACATGCTAATTTGCTTCCCCAGTTGCATGGCGGGAGAGAGCTGGGTGAAAGACGAAGACAACAACCCACTCAGTTCTCGGAAGCAAGGCGTTTCCCAGCTTTTTCCTTCTGTTTGCTAACGTCATCTTGACACTGGTACGTGCATTGGGGTTAATAAACCTGGAAATGAGCTGAGGTGGTGCCGTCTTTCCAGCAGCGCAGAGTCTCCACTGCGATGGAGCGACACAAAGGGCAGGTCTTCTCCCTGTCAAACCACAGGCAGAGGCACTCCTCACAAAACACATGCTGTGGAGAAAAAGGGGAGGCTGTCAGGCTGAGCAGGGGATGAGAAGGGGGAACTGCCCTGTCGCCCAGGGCATGCGTGGAACACAGAAGCTTTTGTACAGGAAGCAATATAAGTTTGAAAGGAGAGGACTGTCACATAAAAGTCATATGGGGGTCCTGCAGCTTAACAGGCCTGGGATGGAAGTTTCCATCCCTGTTGTCCCCAGCTTAGCATGGCCTGGGACCCTGCAAGCCCAAACAGCAGCTGAGCTTTATCATCTTTTAGCCATGTCTTGAGCTGGGAAACTACTAAGCAATCAACAAGTTTGGCCTTGGTCTCAGCTCATAAGAGTGATAAGAATGGCATTGAGCCAGATACATGCACACCCGGTAAACAGCTGTTGTATAACTAGTGTAGGGAGTCCCATGCTCATTGAGTCTCACCAGGGACCTAGATCTTGAAGGGTGCCCTGGATCCCCCTAGCTGGACCCATATCCGCTGTGGCGGGGTGCGGGGTGACCAGAATGGAACTTCCTGCAGATTGAAGGGGCGTAAGCATTTCTAAGTGCCTATTACTCTTTTATGCATTTCTCTGCTTATACTTATTGGTGTATTACTTTGCAGTAGTTGTGTAACCATCTGGCAGATTAAGCCTGTAACAGCAGTGACATAGTGAAATTAATAAAAGCAACTATCCCTAATCAACTCTATCTTGAAGTGAATCCACAACTCTGTTGGGCCCTGGCCCTGTGAATTGATAGGGACAACCTGTAGGATCTAGCTCATCCATCAGCATGAAAAATAAAAGCTAAATATGAGCATACTGGCCCTGCACAGGCAATAACGGAGTCAGCAGCATGCCTTAATGAAACACACATGTACAAAACACAGCTCTTGTAAGTGTGGGGTTTGTTTGAAGACATAACAGCAGGTTTCTGTGCTCTGCACTAGGTATCTGTTCTCTTCAATGTGCAGGCCAGGCTCTCAAAAACTGAGGGGTAAATCTATGCAGTATTTTGGAACCAGTGGCCGCAAGTCTGTCAGCCAGAGCCCAGGCACTGATGCTGTGGAGGGAGGTTGGCTTCAGAGTCTGAGCTGCAGCTTCAAAGCACTGTCTACAGAGCTACTTCTAGCCCAAGTCTGTCGACTCTCTGTGTGGACCAGCACGAGAGCAGGATGAGAGAAGGAAGGTATTCACTGACAGTAGAGGAATGGAGACTCTTGGGTATCTTGGCTATATTCTAGGCCAGAGGCAAGCAAAATATGGGCCATTGGCCAAATCTGGCCTCCCAAGCTGCCAGATCCAGCCCACAGGAGCTTCGACCAGGTCAAACCAGCATGCTACTCAGAGCAACTCTCACACACTTCTCCCACCTCAAGCACAATCTACAGCTCTCATTGGCCAGTTTCTGGCCCATAGGAGCCACCTGTTTGCAGGACAGGCAGTGCACGAAGTACCCCTCCTCCTCCAGGCTTGCAGCATTCACAGCTGCACGTGGCTCCCGTAACTAGCGTAGGGGCATGGAAGGCAGGGAGCCATGGCTGAGGAACCAGCTAGGCTGCTGGCCAGGTGCTGCCCAGGTTAGTGTCTTTCAGCCAGAGCCTGACCCCAACCCTGTGCCCCATTCTTGCAACCCTACCTCCTCCCAGAATCTGCACCCCAATCCCCTGCACCCCTTCTTCAGATCAGAATCCTTTTCAGCACCCATACTCTTTTCCAGACCCTGCACACCAGTCTGCACCCTACTCTCCTGCCCAGGTTCACAACTCCGCCCTCACCCAAATTCCTTCCCGGAGCACCCCTCCCCTCCCCTCCCCACACCTCAGTCCCTTATCCCAAGCTTTCTCCTGCACTCAATCTCCACCATAAATCCTGTATCCACTTCATAAATGTCATGGAAGAGTTCAGCTCTTGACCAATTACCAAATTCTTGGAGTGCCCCCATCCTTATTCTAAGCACTGAAGGGGAGTATGTGCCAATGGTCACAAATCCTTCTGCTTGTCTCCCCCCTGCAAACTTGACCTGTTCTGCTCCCTTTTTCACAGCCTGTCCTCATCTCAGTCCTCTCACCCAAGACCTACTCTAGTCAACTGGTCAGACTCCATCTCCACTTCACAGGCGTCTCTTCCTAGTCCCAAGCTTCTTGTCCAGCAAGTCCTAGTCCCCCCTCCCCCTCCTCCAGGACTCTCCATCTTAGTCTCTCCTCTCCTGCTCCCAGTGTCTTTTGCCAGCCAGCCCTAGTTCCCTTACCTGACCCACCCAATCTGCCTCACCCCCCATTCTTCATCCCCACTATTCCAGTCCAGTCTCCTGCCCTGGCAATTCCATCTCTGTCCACTTCTCCTGGTGCCTGTTTCTCTCTTCCTCCAATCTCCCCCCCCCCAAGCTTTCAATCCAAATTTTCTCCCTCTGCCCTCTTTCCTAAATCCCCATTTCCAGCTTTTGTCCCATCTGCATTTGAATCATGTGGCATCTTCCTCCATCTTGCCTGGGTGCCACCAGGGATTTCACTGTGAGCACAGGGGAGACAGATTCCCTGTTCTCATTTTTGGTATCTATCCCCACCCCAGAAGCAGCCATTACAGGGGAAGTCTGGTTTTGTCTACGTAGCCTTAGGCTGGATGCCACACATTCACTTGCACTGTGAGGATGGCATATGCGCAGTCTGGATGGCACTACATGCTGTGATAGATTTGAGCATGCTCCAGATCTGAAGTCTGTAGCTCCAAAGCGAGGGGATATGACAGTTTTAAAATGCTTTAGTTTTTCAAAAGAAAGGTCTCCAGTACTTTTAAGAACTTTGTTTTACAATGTATTCTTTCAAGCCTCATTCCCTAAAATAGCTGAATTGCTTCAGCTGAAATTTTACAGAAAATAATCATCAAAAGGGAAACTTCAGGCATGGAAAATTTGAACTCAAGTTTGACAAAAAATGATAAGCAACAGAAAACAGGATCTTATAAAGGAAAGTGTTAAGCAAGCATAATAGGCAGTGCTACCAGCCTCACATATATGAATGAAATGTGTGGAATGTTGTAAAGGGTTTATCAGCATCAGATCTATATTGGCAAGATTTTGTGCAAAAGCAGATGCATTGTGCAAAATCTTACCACCTGTCTACACTGGCCACAAGTATTTGCACAAGAACACTGATGTTGTAATGTACAAAATCAGTGGTCCTTGCGCAAATACTCTGACGCTCCCATTCAGGGATAAGCCCTCTTGCACAAGTATTCTTGTGCAAGAGGCCAGTGTAGACAGGCAACGTTAATTTCTTGCGCAAGAAAGCCCAATGGCTAAAATGGCCATCAGAGCTTTCTTGCGCAAGAGAGCATCTTCACTAGCACGGATGCTTTTGTGCAAAAGCACATCTCTTACGCAAAGGCACATGCCAGTGTAGACGCTCTCTTGCGCAAGAAAGCTCTGATGGTGCAAATACTTTAACGCAAAAATTCTTCCGTTAAAAGTATTTGTGCAATATCATGCCAGTGTAGACGTAGCCCAGGTGTATTATTCACAGAGTGCTGTTATTAATTTTTGCTTAATACACAATGTCAGTGCTTAGCAAATATGAAGTAAAAACTCCTCTGCACTGGCAGGGGGAAGGACTGGATGATAGAATAAGTATTTTCCACCATTATCTATAGGATTCCACCCCCCGGAATAATGTAGTAATGTGACTCATATGGCTGAGCTGTACCCAATTATTAAGTATTGTTGGGGACTTTGGTGACTTAGGCAGATGTCCACTGGGCGTGAGACAGAGACCTATAAAATAGAGCTTGGAAGTCACTACACTGAGTTTGATGGCAGCACTCATTTGGCAAGCCTGGTATTCTCACCTGGCACAAAAGGATCAAAGGTTCCCTGAACTCCACTTGGCAAATAGCACAGATATCTCCAGCCTCACTGCACTGCTGGCTGGTTGCACGAACTCCATAAGTCTGTTAGGGAGAGGGAAGAAGAAAAGCCTTTCTTTGCAAAAGGGTTTACATTAAGGACGTTAAAAGCCAGTTAATTGGATAGTCGAGTAACCTCATGAATTTTTATCAGTCGACTATTCTATAATCCCTAAGGGCAGGGCCGGCAGCCGCTGTATCAGAGGCAGCAGCGCAGGGTGCCAGGTGGGAGCTGGTCCACAAGGGAAGCCAGTTTAAAAACCAGCTGCCTGTTGCCCACTGCTGCTGCCTCTGATAAAGCAGCAGCAGCATGTGGCAGCAGCAGCCACTGACTATGGGATGGGGGTCTGAGTTCCTGGACCTAGGGCAAGCCGGAATTGAGCCGAACTGCCTTCTCCTAATACACTTTAAATGCAGAGCTGCAGCAGGGGGCAGGTTCTGGACCTGGCATGAGCCAGAACTGAGTGGGGCTGCTGACCAGCCTGCTAAAAAATTTACTGGCACGTGTGGGGGGAGGTAAATGTGTGTAGTCTACAGCATTAACCGATAATCAGTTAATCCGTTACAGCTTATCAGTTAATCGGTTACTACACTATCACATCCCTAGTTTAAATTATCTGGTTTGCTCTCATGCTTGGACACAAATGCTTCCTCTCATGTCCAGCTTTACTTCACCGAATAGAGCTCACTGGAAACTAACCCAAACCCAAAGTTATGCCATACACGTCAATCTGTCTGCAGAAAAGGGATGCAGCATCTCACAATAAACTAGCCATGCCAGGATCCATTAACATTGCTGGGGAAGGGCAGAAGTCAGGAATTGCTTCCCCATTCAAAAGGATGGGAACTAGTTACAGCTACTTATCATAGACCTGGAGTGGTGGGTGACATTTTTCAAAAGTACCATAAATCTAGCATCCTGAGCAATTTTTTACTGAACCTTTTTTTTTTTTTACTGAACCGTTCCTGAATCAAGCCAGCCACACACACTGACAACTTACCTGAGGGGTGCAGAGGACTTTCAATGCCTTCCGGACACTCCCCACCCGGCCACAGATGTCAAAAGACTGCAATGGAAACACTGAACATTAGACACTGCTTACAGGGTGATGACAGACATAGAGTCCTATAACTTGGCAAACTTCTCGGGAGAGATGATATCCAAAGAGATATTCATAGGATAGGAGCAAGTCTGGGAAGCAGTCATGCACATGAATCTTTGGGGTGACCAGGAGCAGAGAAACAGACATGTGTTTATACAGTCGGTCCCTGACTTACAAACGTGTTATGAACCAAACACTTGGTCGTAATTCGAAGTGTTCGTAAGTCAGACCCCATTCATTTACATGCAACCGCGCTGTTCATAAGCGCGAATCACGTTCATAACTTGGAGATCACCTTTACGACTGCTTAATGGGAGGTTTGGTCATAAGTACGAACGGTCGTAAATCGACCGTGCATAACTTGGGGACCGGCTGTATTGCAATGTGGCAAATAAGAACAGCCATACTGGTTCAGACCAAAGGTCCATCTAGCCCAATATCCTGCCTTCTGAGATTGGCTCATGCTAACTACCCCAGAGGGAATGAACTGAATAGGCAGTCACCAAGTGATTCCCGCTCCGCCATCCATTCCCAGCTTCTGGCAAACAGAGGCTAGAGACATCATCCCGGCCTATCCCGGCTAAGAGCCACTGATGGGCTTATCTTCCATGAATTTATCTAGGTCAGTGTTTCTCAAACTGGAGTCCTAAGGCAGGCTTCCTTATCCTGGTTCTGCACAGCTGCTGGAAGCGGCCACCAGATCCCTGCAACTACTAGGCACATGGGCAGCCAGGGAGGCTCTGCATGCTGTCGTCCCCCCCCCCCCCCAGAGCTGACTCTGTAGCTCCCATAGTCAGGACCTGTAATCAATGGGAGCTGCAGGGGCTGCACCAGTGGGCTCAAGGGCAGTGCACACAGCCTTGTGTGCATTGCGGGGCCACTTCTGGGAGCTGCAGTCAGCACTGCCAACACTTTGAACCCCCTCTTTACCCCAACCCCTATGTTCCAGCCCAGTCTTCTCCTGCACCCAAACTCCCTCCTCGAGCAGGCATCCTCTGTCCTTCTCATACACCAGCCCTCAGCCACAACCCTCCAGAGCCTGCACCCCTAGCTGGTGCCCTCACCATGTGGCCTGTTCTAAGACTGCATATGAATGCTGGGTTACCACCTTAAGGGTTTACAGGCTTTGTCCCAGGATCAGGTCCAGTATTCAATTATTTTATGGTTGGGAACCCTGATGTGCACCGTTGCAACACTCACACGATAGGAACTCTTGTATATATTTACAAATGTAGTTTATTAATACAATTAGCACAGTCCAATTTCGTAGGATGGATAGGGAATGTACAGTCATATTTCCCTACCATATACTCACACTATTTCTCCTAGAGAACAACCTGAGGTGTTAGCCATCATCTTACTCGTTACCTTTGCCTTCCCCATCATCACCAGGGGCCATCATTCTCGCTCCTTCCATGGACTACATCTCCTCCTCCTCCCACCCCCAGGTTGGGACACTACTTTTATCATATGTTATGCTGACATTGCTATATTGGATGCATATTCTGTAGGGGATGTTTTCTTTTCTTCTTATTTGTATTTCCTTATCTTACAAATCTCTTTTTCCAAGAGATTAATTTATTACTGATCTCAACTTATTATCCTATGTATCAGTTCGTTACCATCAACCTTTTGTGGTCGTTTGTCACATTTATTATTTCTGTCCTACTTGGTTATTAGGTCTGGTCTCAACTAGTTATTTTGGGTTTTTCCAAGTAACGATATGCCTGATAAGTTTGAGGGTATTCTTGGAAGTGCCTATACCATGGAAAGTCCCTTGATCTTACTGCCATCTAGATGAACAGTCCCGAGAACACATGAGCTAACTGTGCAATATGGGTGAAAGATCCCAGGCACAAATACTAACTTTGCCTTAGCTCAACATACAAGACATGGTCTTTAATCCCAACCCCCTCTTCCAGCCTGGTGAATGTGAAAGTAAGGGAGGGTGAGCAAGTCTGGAACAAGCAGGGGGCAGGGGCAGAGAATCAGTGAAGGAGCAGGGAAGGTCCCATAAACTTTTAATCAAAATGTGGACCCTCCAGTTGCTAAAGTTTGAGAACTGCTGATCTAGTTCTTTTAACCCTCCTATAGTCTTGGTCTTCACAACACCACTGAGAAGACTATAACTTTAAGCAGGGCACACATGTTAGAAGAAAGGGGGACAAAACAGTCCCTCACGGTCTGATCTCTGATATGCCTGCTAGTGGAATAGTCCATTCATTTCTGGATGTTTCATTATCAGCTGGAAGGAGTTCAGAGAAGAGCAACCAAAAGCAGTGTAGGCTGATTTCTGAAATACATACAGACTGGCTAAGTGGTGACAATGGGTGAGTCAGTGTGTGTGGTGGGGGGCACAACTCAGTAACTGTCTACAAATATATCAAGAAGGATAAATACCCAGGAGCCAGAAAAGTTATTTAGCATAACACAGCAGTGAGGAGAGAGCTAAAAGTCTAATGGAATATCAGAGATAGATTTCAGAGAGTTTAATTTATCAGCTGGTGGGATGGTGTCCCAAGACAAACAGAGAAAGCCATACTGCAAATGAGACTAAACAAGATGTGAGAAAAGGCCCCACAGGGAATAGTTCTGCATTAGCAAGGAGTGGGGTTGCATGGCGTTAACAGGACTTTTCCATCTCTAACTTGCTTAGATATGGAGTGAGTGGGAGGGCCAGGGGAAGATCTAACATGAAGAACGGTATTAGACTTACAGGAGATGCACACACATCAGAAAAATAGGATGTTTTTTTGGGGGGAGGAGTGGGGGGTCTTTTGGTCAGTGTGATTTAGTGGTGTCTCTGCAGAGAATGCCAGTGAGATCACTGTGCAATAGATGTGGAATCAAATGGAGGCAGCAGTAATGCTTCCAGTCAGCAGATAAAAGGGCTCCCAGGGTCCTTCCAGTAATGTTTCCAATCAGCTCCTCGGGTTTGAGGCTGTGGACTGTTACGGATTTTTAAACATTACTGATCCCTTGGTAGGCAACAGCTCTCTCACAACCCCACTCTCTCTCTCAGGCTTATTTATGTCTCTGCTGGAGCCCCAGAGTCTCTTCCAGTATCCTCCCAGCTACATTTATTTCTCTTGCTACCCACCGAAATCTAAATTGCAGACACCATCTATCTGGCCCAAGAATGGTTTCACTTCTGTTCACAACTAGCCAATGCTGCTCCTTACTGAGCTGGAAGGGTACAACACTATGTACATTCAGTCTAAACTGATTCAAGGAGAGAGACTGGGATGGGATTCAGATCCAGGTCCCTAACCTGGCAATAAAAATCCATTCCTTCCAGTGAGCCAGCCTTTCCATTCTGTTTTCCTACCCCTGCCCTCTCCTCTCCTCAGAAAGCTAGCAGCTCTCTGGGAAGGACTCGTCTCTCTGGCCGGGCATTGAGACATGGTGCACGCACACATATTAACAAAATACCAAAATCAGAGCCCTGTGTTTACAAATCAGTCAGGTATCTGTACTGAGATGACCACTGCCAGCTGTCACACACCACCTCACTCTAACGTGGACCTGCAGGGCCTACCCTTCATGTCCTGGAGAGGCATTTCAGTTCAAGCAAAGCCCTGGAATCCTGCCAAGAGCACAGAAGAGCTGAGCACCAAATAGGCTTTTGTGGTTTTTCCAGTGTGGTTTGTGGCTTTGCTAATGTGGGCTCCTAGGGGTATATTTTCAGAGCGTCGGGCATGGAATTAGACTTGCAACTTCTGTGACTGTAAATGGGATCCAAGCACCTAATATTTCATGCACTGCACTGGAAATGAATAACAGCTTATTCCCTCTCTCAACCCACACCCTATCCTCTCACACAGTATCCCCAGGAAAAAGGAGAGTTGAGCTCCCCAGCCTGATCGCCCCAGCACTCCAAACCCTGGATATGGCCATGGATACAAAAAGCATCATGATCCGCAGCACATTCCTGGACTTTCAGCCACTGGGCTGTACTATCTTCCCACTTAAACTGGTTTAACTCTACGGACTTCAATGGAGTTATCCCGATTTACTTAGGTGCAGAATGAGAGGAGAATCAGGCCATGTTTTGCCCAAATTTTTGGCTTTTCCCAACATGAGGCTGTAGATGAGAGGCCTTCATTGCAAGCAGACTTTTAGGTTTAAAACAGATCTTTTCTGGTTAATAGTAGCAGATATTTGCTTAAAGCAGGAGAGCCTGGTCTAAAGAGATTACAAGATAAATAGATGAGCCAGTTCCCTCTCATTCCTGACCTCTGCTGTTGGTTATCAGCCATGCCTTGGCAGCATCATGAGTGGGACGGTGCAGAACTGGCAGTTAGAACTATGCAAGCTAAGAATTCCTAAAAGATGTCAAAGAAGGGCAGCATAAGCGGTGGCGAAGCAAGGTGCTGATCTGTTACAAAGACGCTCTTCTGAAGTAACGGCATTGAAGTCCCTCCTCATACCACGTTCGTCCTTGTAGATCAGCAGGGTCTGTGGCTAAAGAAGAAGGGGAAGAAACTTGTCTGCTAATAGCATATGCAGAGAGACTTCAACAGAAAGGCACTCTGCAGCCCTACTCCTGTGCCACAGTGAAGGGCCGTAGATCACTTTGATTCTCCTTTGATACCGCAGCTGCGAAATCATAAAAAAGGAGAACTTCTCAGAACAATCGACAGCTTCATCAACTCGGATTGCCATCCCGCTACCTCAGAAGTCAGCCCCTCATCCTGTGGAGAAATGACAACCTACGCCATAGAGAAAAACGGCCTGAACCCGGGATGCTCTCTCTACAGGAGCCATGTTTGGAGCCCAAGACTGGAAACATCCCTTCCCTTTCACAAGGGGATTTACACAAGAGACACTCAAAGCATTTCAAGAAATCAGAGTCACGACATAGGACTCAGAACTGTGCCCCTCATAGTGCAGGAAACGCAGATAGGATCATTTAGGTCCCCTCTTGGAGGCTACGGTCAACGCCCTTCCACACCAAACCATGAAACCGTTTAATGCTCAAAAGCACAACTGACAGCACAGACAGGTACTGCGGTCCAGTGAATAAGCATTACTCTAGGATGCTACTGTTCTGCCCACTGTCCTGTTGCGACCATGGGGAAATCACGTCCCCTTTCTGCCTCAGTTTCTCTTCCCACCATTTGTCTGGTCTATTTATTTTGTGATCTCTTTAGACCAGGGACTGTCCCTCACTAACGTTTGTGCAATACCAAGCATAAATGGAGTCCTCTAGTCGAGCGGTTCTCCAACTTTTTGGGCTCCGGAGCCCTTTACATGAGTAAAAATTTATGCGGCGCCCCAACAGTCCACTGATTGTACGTGTTGTACCTATCGAAGTTTCCAGCTTGTCAACCTCGCGGAGCCCCTGGAGATGTCTCACAGAGCCCTGGGGCTCCGCAGAGCAGAGTTTGAGAAACACTGCTCTAGGCAATACAAATATATTGTAAGCAGCAGCTGTCTCCGGACTTTATAGACATAGGTCAAATCTAGCTGAGCCACTTCAGTTACCAACTTCAGTTAAATTAGTACAACTCCCTTGTGTGGACAGACTGATTCTGGTTTAACAGCATTAACCCACCTTAGCCCTCTCATGCATTCCACCTCCCACCCAGATCCCTCCCCCCATCCTCAGCCTGCTCCTATGCCCAACCTCCAACCCAGACCTCCTCCCCCAGCCTGCTCCTGCACCCTACCTCCCGGCCAAAGCTGGCACCTTCTGCCTGCTCCTGCACCCATTTTATCATGGGTGGTAAGTTGGTGATCCCTGGAAAGGACTGTGTTAAGCAGGATGGGCCATGGGCCAAAAAATTTGAGAACCACTAGACTCAGCATTCAGCCTGCCTTTCTTAAACAAACCAATGGAAAGCATGCCAAAACCAGTCTTCATTTATCTCTTTCGACTGCTAGGCTCCTGGATCCCCATCAGCCAGGTATCAGGCCCGAACACTGACTAGAAATTGCATTACTCATTTTGTCCATATGGGGATAAGGGGAGGAGAGATTTATGGTCCTATCACTAGACCCTTCTTCTGCAGTCACAGCTGTTGATAACACTATAAAAGGTAGACTTGTAGGACTGGAAGGAACCTTGTGAGGTTATCTAGCTCAGTCCCCTGAACTCATGGCAGGTGTGAACATTAGATATCTTTATCCTGCCTTGCAGGACGAACAGAGATCAATGAGAAACTGGGCTGATGGCAGTCTTTCCACTGGGGCTGTATTCTGAGAGAACGGTGATGGGTAATTTCTCCTTGTGCTACCATGCATCTGATCCACAATGTTTCTCAAGGTCCTAGACTGTCTCCCATCCTCTTCTATTGTTTATATGAAACCATGGGGAGAAAGGATGGCACACTGGAGACTCAAAATTGTCAACAATATGCAGGCAATCCCATGTCTACATCTCACTCCCCACCACTGACCAACTATCTCAGTACTTGGCCAATACCAGGAAGTAGAGTAAAACTCTCTCTGAACACTGAGTCTGCCATTAACTGCCAGTTCAGTTCCTAGCCTGGCAATTCTCCTGGACTCATCACAGCTTCTACATATTCTGAGAGCTATAGCTGCTCGAACCAGCTTTTTCCATCTGAAATTGCCTAGGGGCTGTCTCTCAAGGACCTGAGAGAAGCAATCCATGCCTTTGGGATTTCCAGGGCTGGCTATCCCAACTCATTGTACTTGGGAATACGCACACTGACCTTACAAAACTCCAGCTTGCCCAGAATGGAACAATCTGATCCATTTGTAATACCAGCCACTAACGACACGAGCCACTCGAATCGCTACTCTGGCTCCCCAGGCAGAACTGGTGAACTTCACAATCTCAGTCCTCATCTTGAAGTTTCATCCATAGCGACAGATCAAACTAACCAAGAGCAGGAGCTCCCTTAGCGGTTACGTTCCATAGGAACAATAAAATAGTCCAATTTCCAAAAGCGGGGCACAATGCTTGGTTGGCAACCCACTCACTGCAATGGTGAGAATCACATTACAGACCTCACATCCTTCAGAAGTAACTGCAAAACTCACTTCTTTCCCCCCTCATCTTGCCTCTAGTGAAAAGGAAAGAGAAAGGCTATGTCTAGACTCCACTGTTAAGTCGGAAAAAGATACGCAGATGGCGTACCTTTTTCCAATCTACTTTTTTCTAAAATTAGTCTTCTGACAAAGCAATGCAGTCTAGACCTATTCAAAGAGGAGAAACTCTTACACACACAGAAACCTCCTGCAGAAGAAGGCAAAATCTAGTCCATTTGCTGCCCATTTAGGTTGAGGATCAAGGTTTATCCTGCCCAAAAGCCTGGTTATTGTAATTAAGAACAACGGCAAAATCCAAGAAACTTCCTGTCTGGACAAGATCCATCAAGCTGATGGGACTGTTAGCTTGAGGTACTGGTGGCATTAAACCAGTATCTTCCATACAACTATATCCATCTATCAGAGTCCAGACATCATTCTGGCTGCCCTTGTATGATGTTCTCGCAGTCATGTATCTACTCATGGCTGCTTTCATAAGGTAGAAGGATGGTCCAGTCATTAGGGCGTCAGCTTGATACATGGGGCTTGTTCACATGAACTTTTAGATTGTGGCAACCTGGGATGTGAATCTGCTTTGTGAGAGCCAGCTGTGGTCTCACTGTCTGTGTGGACCTTTGTGAGGTGTGTGACCAGTCAGCTAAAGCACTCTAAGCTAGATCAAAGCGCTCTGAGGAGTTGTTACTGCACATCAGCATGGTACACACAGACAGTTAGATAGTGGCAGGCTAGTGAGGGAGGATTCATAACCCATCTTGCTGAGTTCTAACTGTTCATGTAGATTCGGCCTGGGGGGAAAGACAAAGACTTCCTGTGGGATCTTAGGCCACTCACTTAAATCTCTCTGAACCTCAGTTTCACCATCAGCAAAACGGGGAGAATTGTATGATAATAGATACTATATAGATAATAGATAATATATGATATGGGTGTTGGGTGGATAAAACACTTGGAAGAGCATGAAGTGTTCAGATATAATATAGCCCCATTAGCACCGCATCTAAAACAGGACATGTTTTAAAAAGTTATTTTTTTTAATCATAAAAAATAAAAATCAGGGATTTTGCGGTCATGTACAGAGCCTACCGCCTTGGTCCCCCTTACCTTGCAGAGGCTATACAGTATGATCAGGATCCCTCCTAGGAAATAGCTGCTGGATGGATCATCCCCCATGATGTATTTATACCACAGCTGGATGGGGACAAGGGAACGGAACAGCTGGCTCAGCTCTTCAATAATCAAATAAAACTTTCCCTGTAAAACATAAATTATACAAATTATCTGTGTTGCCAGGAAGCCACGAGGAGAAGCAAAAGGCTCTGATGTGAGAGTTAAATGTTATGAGGAGTTCTGGATGTCCATCACCTCTCAGGCTCTTTGTTAATGGTAGCACAGACCAGTATTGTTGAGTTGCAACTAAGGCCCTCTTCAGGGCCACCTAATTTAGCACTGAGAAAGGGACAAGTATCTAATTTCTTCCTTGCGCTCCCCTGGGAAGTTCGTTTTATCCAGCTCTCGTCTACAGTCTGACACTTAGCAGCTTTTCAGGAAAGGACTTTCTCTTTGTGATATGTTTGGAGAGTGTCAAAAGGAAGACAGCCTGCTGGCATAAAAAAGAAAAGGCGTGCAAGACTTTCCCTGGCCCCATCTCTGTGCTGAAGGCAGAGTATTACTATTGTACAACCAGCTTGGCAGTCCTATGTTGCGGAGAATCCTAGTGAATCAACTTGCAATGCACGGGGCAAGAGAATTCATCCATCTCTCTGCTCTCCATTAGAGAGCCATGCATCTTGCAGGAATGGGCCTTGTGCCTTTTCTAAAACTCCACTGAAACAATTCTCTCATCTTGGTATTTCCTCGAGATTTTAAACCTTTTATGCTTACTAAGGACACCATTAAGGTGCCATGGTTTACCTTCAGGTTCATCATATCCCTGAGAGGTCACAATAGAAGTATGTTTACTAACTCCATTTTCCTTTGCTACCCACCAGCCAGAACCAGCACCGAGAAGCTGGCTACATAAATAGGATTTAATTTCTGATCTCCCAACCTTGATGAGTATCCATTTTTGTTTTGTCACTTATCACTTGCAAGGAAGAATTAATGCCAGGGCAAAGGGATGGGACCAGGGGTCATGAACATAAACTAAGAGATCAGCTGTAAGGGCATTAACACTCTAAAAGTTTTAAATTTTAAGATGTCAAGATTTTCAATTTGATAAAGATAGAGAAGGAAGGGAAAATTCCCCTAGAATTCAGCTGCGTGCACCACAGGAATAGTATCACTGATGTCATCATCACAGGTCGCTGTCATTAATCGCCATCGGTGGGGAGTGGGGATTGAGTCCTCTACAGTCCAGGAAAAAAAGCAGCAGCCAGCACCCTCCCCCTGGGTTTCAGAGATGAGATCACTTGGCAGGCTGTCCTGCTGTGCTGAACAAATCGAATCCTTCAGAGAGCTCTGGCATTCTCATGATCTCATATCTCCCATGGGACAGCAAGTGAGGTCACACCAGCGGTTGCTAAAGGACCTGGGCTTTTTTCTCCCCACCTCCTTCGCCCCTCCCCCCCCACCGCTTCTCTTTTTAATCCCATGTGGCATCACATAGCAAAAATGTAACAGCAACAATCAGGGATTCTAAATGTAAGCAATTTATTAAATTAGCAAGAAGGGCTTGCTAGCCAGACTCACACTTCTGTACAATCATCATTTATTTCATAAGCCCCTGTGACAGAGGGTCGCAGTTTGCTAATGAGTAGTCTATCACTTTCTTTAGCAGAGGCAGCTCTTCATCCTCCTCTCAGCATCCAATCCCTGAACAAAAACAACTGGCAAGCAAAATGCACTGAACATTTCTAAAGCAAGCACTTTGCTGCCTCTCTTTTGTAATTCTCTCTCCCACCAGACTCAGACTTTTCCTCAGACAGTTCAGCATCCATAATAGACGGTCTTGTTCTAGGTCAACACTTGTCCTGTATCTTCACACAAAACATCAGAAATCTACCAATGATCAAAACATCCCTGCTCCTGAGATACTTAGGAGCTGGGCAGGGCTAAAACTAATCTCCTGCAGAGTTTCTGAATTTCCCAGGGTAGAGCAGAGGGCTGGAAAACAATCAGGTAAGCTCTGGCCAAGAAGATGCATTAGACGAGGTAGAACTGTGTAGAGATGAAATTGCAGCAAATGGAAAATTCTGGTTCTGTTAACTAAGGCTAGGAAGTGTTAAGGTAATTCCAGCTCACTCACTTCCCCTAGGCTAGCCCTTGCCACAGAGATGGACTTCTCAGCAGCCTGCAGCTATGTTAATAGCCTTCAAAAGAGTGCATCTACCAGCATGAAATGGGTATGCACCATCCAGGATGACTTATACCACCAGAATGACCATCCAAGAGAGCCTTCCAATAAGATTCATCATCACAGCCACGCTGGCTACAGCTACAAATGAGACTTAATACAAGGAAATAGTTGCCATATAAGATGTTGTTCCAGCAAAATTTTAGGGTTGTGGAGCCACATTTCAACCCTCCTGTGAGGGTTTTTTTCTTTTTAACTGCGCTTTTTTAAATTTAGGGGGAAAATCTCAAAATAGGCACAAAACACAAGCAGAGAGATGACCCTGAAAAGAAGTGAGGGCTTTCTCTTTCAGCAAGTATAGAGTCAGCTACAAAATTTAGTATTTCTGATGTTATCACAGGCATTACTATGAGCTCTGCCTAATAAGATTGGTTGTCATGTCCCATTATAAAAGCCTGTTTCCAGCTGCTTATAAAACTGTGCTGAACTTCAATCATTTGAGCTGAAATCTTCTATGCCACCTATCTTCCTCATGCTCTGTGCTATTTATTTAGTGAATTTCTAAATTTCAGCCATTTCTGACAATGAAGTGTGGGTAAAGTCCATTGCTTTGCCAGGGTTAAAAATAAATAGTCCATACAACCATTTTGCAGAGAGGGTGCAGCACGACCACTCTTTGGAGCAGGGGCCCAGAGGTGGCAGGTCCTTCATGTGACTGGACTGCACATGTGGCATCCCAACAGAGCAGATGTGCATGCACCAAACCAGGGCTGCAAGAGGACTTTTCCCTGAAACTGCAGCTCTTAGCTGCTCCAGGACAGGGCGAGGCCAAGAATCAGAACTCAGAGCAGAGCTTCTATCTCTCCTGTGCTGTCACTGATCTCTGGCTGGTGTCAAAGCAGTATGAAGGAGGAAGTAAGTGCATGGGTAGAAAAATAAATTGAGGTGAGGGGAAATTGGAATGGCAGTTCAAGTGAGACTGGGACTAGGACTGACTGGAAAAGGAAACTGGTACTGGGATAAAAACCTGGAAAAGCGGAGACTGGGAATGGGATGAGGAGTCAACGGTGAGGAAGAGATATGGCTAGTACAGTGACAAAAAGAAGGAGACAAAAGGGCTTGCGACCACTAGGGAACACTCCTCTCCAGAGTGTGGAATGGAACCCAACACCGCAGAGTCTCACCATTCCTCTACTTTCAGCAACTATCTGTGAAACTTGCTGGCAAAGTATGTGCCTCATTTCCCTCTGACACTGGTCCACAGAGGACAACAACTTACTTTGTTCTCACCCACAATTATTTCCAGTTTGAGAACTACTTATACCTCCAGATCAGCGGCACAGCCATGGGTACACGCATGGCCCCACAGTATGCTAACATCTTTATGGCTGACCTAGAACAACGTTTCCTCAACTCCCGTCCCCTTTCACCCCTCCTCTACCTACGGTACATCGATGACATCTTTATGATCTGGACACATGGCCAAGAAACACTAGAGATATTCCACAGAGATTTCAACAACCTACACCCCACCATCAACCTCAGGCTGGACCATTCTACACGAGAGATCCACTTCCTGGACACCACCGTACACATCAACAATGGAAAATTAGACACCACTCTCTACAGAAAACCCACCGACTCATACAGTTACCTACATGCTTCCAGCTCCCATCCAGAACACACCACACGATCCATCGTCTATAACCAAGCCCTTCGATACAACCGCATCTGCTCTAACCCCACTGACAGAGACCAGAAGCTTCAGGATCTCTACCAAGCATTTATAAATCTCAACTACCCACCCAGAGAAATAAAAAAGCAAATTGAAAGAGCCAGACGAATACCTAGAAACCATCTACTTCAAGACAGACCCAAGAAAACCAACAATAGAACACCACTTGTCATCACCTACAACCCCCAACTTAAACCTGTCCAACACATTATCAATAAACTACAGCCTATATTGGAACAGGATACCATACTCAAAGAGGCTCTGGGAGACAGACCCATAGTCTCCTATAGACAACCACCTAACCTCAAGATGATTCTTACCAACCACCACAGGACATACCACACTAATACCAACCCTGGTACCTTCCCTTGCAACAAACCCCGTTGCCAGCTTTGTCCACATATTCTTTCTGCTGATACCATTATTGGACCTAACCAAGTGAGTTATAAGATCAAGAACACATATTCCTGCGCATCCAGAAATATAATCTATGCTATCATGTGCCGAAAGTGTCCGTCTGCTATGTACATTGGACAAACATCTCAGACACTTCGCCAAAGGATTAATGCCACAAAACAGATATCAGACAAGATCACAAAGAGAAAACAGTTTCTTGCCACTTTAACCAGAAAGGACACTCTCTAAATGACTTAGCCACCTGCATTCTGCTACAAAGACCTTTTACATCTGCACTTGAAAGGGAATCCTCTGAACTGTCATTCATGTTAAAATTCGACACTTGTCAACAAGGACTTAACAAGACTTTGAACTTTCTCGCCCATTACCAAGACAGTTTCCCCAATTATCACCTGTAATACCATTAACTCACAAACATCCCACTCTCCCTACCTTTAATATCAGCAATTCACAGACACTTACCTTCCTTCCTCCCTCCCCCTTCCCACCCCCCCCCGCATCCCCCTTCTGTTCTGCAATGTGATTTGTCCTTTTCATATTTGTTCATTTTTTTTTTTTAATTGTATCCTTTGGTATATATGGTTGTGACTACTTTCTTCCACTATTTGATCTGAGGAAGTGAGTCTGGCCCACGAAAGCTCATCATCTAATAAACCATCTTGTTAGTCTTTAAAGTGCTACATTGTCCTGCATTTTGCTATTGCTATCAGTTACTCCACTAGCTCAAATAGCAGAGGCCTGTGTGGTAGATTTAAAGGGGATGAGAGAGGATGGAATTAGCTTTGTCACTTTGCTTTTTTTGTTTGTTTCCTAAACAGAGAAAATGACACAAAATCAGGGGAACCCATTAAGGTTGCAATGCGAAACACTAAGAAGTTATCAAAAGCCAGAAGTTAAGTTGCCAGTACAAGGTTAATTCAGGCCACTTGTGATCAGGGCTTGAAAAATAATGATCATACAACCCAGAAGAGCCGGTGCAGAGTGATCTGCGCATGCACAGAACGACCTACGCATCCACAGAGCGCAGAACCACGTGGCTGGCGAGCCTTGATTATGATACAGTCTTTAATGACATGATCACCTAGTTTTTCCCCTTCCAGCCTTCTGCTTCATTCAGTGCACAGGATGGATGGTGTTCAATAGTTTGTCATTTCATGTGTGGTCCCAGGACTCATGTACTGTGCCTTGTTCAAACCCTGCCCTGAAGCCAGAGTTATTAATCTCCTCAAAGCCTTTTCTGTGGCTCCCCTCCCCTTAGCATCTGACTGCTTTACAAACATTAATTAATTTTTGTTCCACAACACCTCTGTGTGGCGAGGGGGTGCTATCCCCATTTCACAGACGCAGAACGGAGGCACAGTGATGCTAAGACCAAACCTCAGTTTGAGAGGCCTATGACCTACTGTGTCTGAATGCTTCCCATCATATAAAATTGTATTTGTTCTAAGCGCAGCTCCCATTGACTGAGTTGCATTGGTGAGTGCTCCACATTTGTGTCAGCCCACAGAGACTTAAATCAGCAACCTGAAAATGAGGCACGCACACTTACTGACCCGCCCCAAATGATAAATCCGTTCAAGTGACTTGTCCAGCATTGCACAGACACTCTGTGGCAGAGCCAAAGAAAGAATCCAGTTCCCCAGGGCAGCATTCAGCTTATCCATGAAGCTGTCCTCATTCCATTCGCTCTACAACTCCAGCTTGTGCAAGAAATGAGGCAGAGGATCTACAGAGATAAGTAGATGCTTCCCTACACAACCCTGATTCACGGATTCTTTCCCACAGCAGGCCAAGCCACGGCAATGCACTGAGAGTGAGGAATCCAGTGCAGAAAATGACATAGGCCCACGTAATTAAAAATTACCCTAACACATGTGTGTAAACCTGCTACACTGAGGTTGCACGGGAAACCTTAACTCTGGTATTTCTTAACTTCTGAGCACTTGATTCTCTTTCTGAGAGAGAGAGACAGTTGTAAAATGGGATTTGAAAGTTAGAAAAGTTCAGGGTCTCCATTGCCGGCATTGTTAGGACATATAAAAGAAAAGGACACTGAAGAAATCTCTCGGACAGTGGTTCACAAATGTTTTGGTCCATGGCATGCCCTGCCCAATGAAACCTTTCTGCAGAGCACCAGCCAACCACCGATGGTGACAAAAAGGATGAAGGGGGGGGGGGAGGGGTGTGTCTGTTCCCTGTAAGCAGACTGCTTGGGTGGCCACCCAGTAGAGATTCAGGTATCACCCCGCTGATTGGCAGATTGCCCAGAGCTGCCCTCAGCCAACAGCATGTGTTTCTATTGGTGGTACACATCTGCACATGCCTTGGTGCACATAACAAAATGTATTCCACACATGGATGGAAAAATCTCAGCGGGATCATTGGTGGGGGTGCAGGGTCTGGGTGGGAGGTTGGGAGCAGGAGTGAAGTGGGGGTCTTGGAAGGAGAATGTAGGAGCAAGGTGGGTCTGGGGTCTTAATGGGAGAGGAATGAGTGACGGGAATGGGGATGTGAGATCTGAGCATGAGGATGGGGGGAGGTGCTAACCTGGCTCCGTGTCTCCCACAGCCCACAGGCACTGCTCTCCTTCCCCCCCCCCCCCGCTCCTGCTGCTCCCATTGACTGCAATTCCAGCCAATGGGAACAGTGGGGAAAGCTACAGGCCAGCAGTTTCTTGTGCTGCTGTTACCTCAGCTGGAGGGAAGGCAAGTAGCAGCGCACCGAGTGGTTTCCTCCCCCCACGAGCTGGATCCAGCCTGCAAGATTCAGCCCTCACCCCACACTGGGAAGCCAGCATTGGCAGCGGCGGATTTAGGGCAGGGTGAGCGGAGTGGCTGCCCCAGGCCCCGCGCTTCCCAAGGCCCCGCGCATGCGCCGTGGCGCCACGGCGCATGCACCATGTCAAAGGAGAGGCCCTGCGAAATTTCACTGTCTGGGGCCCCGCGGTGCTCTCCTTCGCCCCTGAGCACTGGTGCTCCAACCTAGTAAGGAGAAGAGGTGCAGGGCTGGAGGTGAGGATGAGCCTCACTGAGAGAGAGGATGAGCCCCAAGACTGCAGCCACTTGCAAGATGGTTCACACTTTGAGAACCACTGCTCTAGGAGAAATCTTTCAGATCGCAGGACAGCAGGGAGATAGGTTCTAAAGGAGAGGATGTTGGAGAGGATGACAAGAAAGGACTATTGCCAGTATCTAAAGGCAGGTGAAAAGGATGAACAGAGCACTGAAAACCCACAGATATCTGCTTTATATCCATGGGTATCTACATATGTGGATGTGGATCTCCCCAGCTCACTTTTGCAGATATG
This sequence comes from Pelodiscus sinensis, assembly GCF_052426305.1. Classification (NCBI taxonomy): domain Eukaryota; kingdom Metazoa; phylum Chordata; order Testudines; family Trionychidae; genus Pelodiscus; species Pelodiscus sinensis. The sequence continues at coordinate 9,318,503 of NC_143085.1, forward strand.
GATGAGGATACATATTAGTATCTAGAACCATGCAACTTTGCAGACATCCACTTAATATTTGTGCTCATTGCCGCAGATACAGATGTGGATATGAATACAAAATTTTGGATCCATGCAGGGCTCAAGCTAATAATTCAAAAAAGGGGGGAGGGAGGTGTTCTTTTTTTTTAATCTCAGTAAATGTGAGCAAATCTTTACTGCACCTATGGTTCGTCAGTGGGAGCTGCAGGTCTCAAAACTTCTGAAGATCAGGCCCCAAGAGATCTCAAGTTGTGAAGTCAAAAAACTGAGGTACCAAGACCAATGGCCACCTTTGAAAATGGCTCAGAGAGACAGGAAGCTGGTCTGCAAGGAAACTGGCTCTCCTCGTGGATCAGCTCCCACCTGGCACCCTGTGCAGAGTGGCAGAAGACTCCTCGGGAGTGGGGAGGGAGTGCATTGGCTGCCAGGCCCGCTCTGGGGACTACAGAATATTCAGCTAACCGATAAGAATTCCTGAGGTTACTCAACTATTAAATTAACCGATATTTAACATCCCTAAAGCAGATGGCCCAGGCTAGCACTGCTATAGGAACAGACCATTGTTCTTCCAGCCGTGTTGCTGTGGACAAGTGGGGAAAAATCTTAGTCATGAAACGTGAGTTACACAGAAGAACACTCCTGCGTCTCCAAGACCATATCCCGGCCAATACTGAAGCCACAAATTGTGAGAAAAACTAAGGCCCTGCTGTGTGTGGGGAGAGGGGGAAGGGGGAGAAAAGAGGGGGACTGGATTAACTGGAGCAGTGGACGGGTGGCAAGTCCAGGCATAGGGTCTGATCCTGCAACTTTGAAGCCAGTGGGGACTTTAATGGGAGCAAGATCAAGCCTAAAACTACACACCATGCTAAAAAGCCTTCTTTTTCCATGTAAAAAAAGCCCAGTGGAGCACAGCAGAAATTTAAATAGCAGCTGGGCTCCTCATTTCCACAGGAAAGGCGGGGGGGGGGGCGGGGGGGGGAAGGTTTGGCTGTGGCCCCACATATTGAAAGCTCTCCATTAAAAAAAAAACCCAACAAATATCATTTGGTTCAATATAAAATGAATTAAAGTAAATTAAACTGCAGGAGACATGTGGCCGGTGAAGGCCTTCATTGTTGTAGATCTATAAATGGCAGCTTTTCATTTTCACTGCTAAGAAACGACAGCTTGGTGGGTGTGGAATTAAAAGTAAATAAATAGGAAAGACACGGTTACTGAAAGATTGCCGTTTAGGAAATCCCAGGTGTCTGTAGGACTCCCCCATCCCCTCCCCATGTGGCTAATCAACAATTTTTGTTGCTCTTTTTCGAAAATGTAATAAAAAAGGGGGAGAGAAAGATGAAACCCCCCACAATATGAGAAAGGAAGCAGGCTTCTACGGGGGCAGACATCTGTACTGCAACATCCCTTTTCAGCGTGCTGGACACACTAGCTTCGCTTGAGCTATCTACCCAGGCTGGAAGGCATGTTCCCAGCTGCAGTATAGTCATACCAGAAGGCTGATGCACCTAAGGTGCCATATGTTCTTTAATGCTCCTAAATGATCAAGAGCTTGGGTCCTCCTCAGAAAATGGCGAATCCAGCATCCCATGGCCCCCTAAATCTAAGCTGGGGTGTCAGCACAGCAAAAACCACTGTCCTCCATCACTAACGGCACTTCCTCTAGTGTGCTGGATTCTTCTTCAAGGTCTCCCATTCAGGTCAGATCCTGCTTAGTTTTCGAGATCAGAACAGATCACAGATGGCTTAATGGAGAGAACAGTGGGGGTAAACACACACATGTTTATAAGAGCCATGATTAAGTGGTAGCAACAGAGCCTCAGATGTCAAGGGACAGAGAAACCATCAACATCTCAAGACAAAAAAGGACTTAAAAACTGGAGAAATATCGCTGTACAGAAAAAGGTATTAAAAATGAAGCATCTGTGCTGCAAGCCATTATAGGCCCTTGACAGATGTGATCTTACCAGCCTCCCACTATAGCTGCAAATAAAGACCAAGTCTCTTTCTTCTCCCCCGACAAGGATTAATGAGTACTTGGGATAGCGCTCAGACAAGCAAGCAAAGGCTGTGAACCTTTTCCAGCATAGCAATTTATCTTGGAATGACTATTCACATCACTTTTTTTTGCAGGCTGGATTATGCTCTGACCCAGAACATTAATCTCCCAAAATAAAATAATAACAATAATAGAAAAAAGAACTGGACAATCGCCAAAGATAAATTAATAACCATCTTGAGTACCCCGAGTGAGCAGGAACAAACAGCTCAGCTCCCCTGCCACCCATGTTATTAAGCATAACTATTCACGGTTTAAAAATTCCCTTTAAGTGCTTTGCCCGAGACTTTCAGTGAGGGATGATGATAGTAATATTTTGCATTTATATGGTGTCTTTTATGTCAAAGGCTGCCAAAGTGTCTTTTTACAAAGTTTAACTGATCTACACACTATACTGTACTTACCACTTTCACCACTGGTGGAGGGTCGGGGCCAAGGGAAACATGACAACTCTAATAGTGAACGGGAACTTCACACAACAGCTTAGGACAGGAAGTGAAAACCATCATATACTCAGATGTGGCCTACACATAGTTTTTGTACTGATAGAATGTTAGGACTGAAACGTTCTCCCAAAATAGTTTGTCACTCCTACTTTGGGTGCAATTATATCACTGTAAAGGAGCTTTTCCACTTTCCCTTACAAAAATAAGCTGTACCCATGCACGTTCGCACCCATATAACAGCCCTTTTCAGGTTGCCCCTGCTATATTTACTTGCACCTCCATGGGTATGGAACTCCTGCTGTGGGAAGCACCACGGACCAGGACGCTGCAGCCCACAGCTCCCATTGGCCGGGATCGGCGATCCACAGCCAATGGGAGCTGCAATCACCCATACCTGTGGAGATGCAGATAAATATAGTGATAGCAGCCTGCCGGGGCTAACTCTGGGGAACCAGATCTGACCTGTGGACTGGTATCTGCCAACCCCTGGACAAAACAGTACAAATTGCTCATAGTCTGTAATAAGGGGCAGTTCTTCATACTCACCCATTATCGTCAGCTTTCGTTTAGCCCGTCTCTTCCCTTCCCTTTTTGGGGCAATGGGAGATAAGAAGGGAGGCAGCCAAGAGCGCCCAGCCTATCTTGAACATAGGAATGAAAATCTGTCTGGTCCTTACACAAATCATGCAAAGGTTTGGAGAGATGGAGATGCCCTTTCTGTGGCACACCCAGAGAAGGACTGAGCAGAATCTGTATCTAACATCACAGGCATGGTTTCACTGGCTGGCTCCCATCATGTAAGATTAGGAAGAAAGTGGAAGTCCTTTACCTTTGCCTTGACAGCAAGAATGATTTTTGGCAGGGCAACGACCAGGCATTTCAAAGAGATGGTGAGGTACTTCAGCACAAAGTCCACAATCCCCACAGTCCACATCAGGTCAAAGAAATCCAGGCTCTCCAGATTGGGTTTCAGAAATATCAGGCTGAAAAGTAGGACAGTCAGAACCAAACATTAGCAAGTGTCACATCCTCTGCCCTTCGTCAAAGCCCCAGTATAAAGAATGGGCTCTTAGACCCCACCAAACATGAGCACAGGTTCATAACAATAAGTATCACAGAAGCATAGTCAACAAATTAATCTCACTGTTCCACTGGGCCTTCAACCTACACCCGCTCTTATCCAGCCCCACTGAGTCTATAGCTTCAGACTTGCCCATTTTCAGTAAAGGGAACAGTAGAAGTTAGCTCCTACACTCCATGCTGATGAAAGAAACTTCACTGGCAGAGCGGGGTGGGACACTCCACATTTTCCTTCTTCAAATTGATTCGGGTGTGTCTACACAGCAAAATTGTTTTCGGAATAATGGCTGTTATTACGAAATAACAATGCGAGCGTCTACACAGCAATTCCGTTATTTCAAAATAATTTTGAAATAACAGGAGGCTTATTCCGACTTCTGTAAGCCTCATTCTATGTTAGTGATGGAGTTATTTTGGAATAGGGGTGTGTGTCGATGCTCCACTGCTGCTATTTCAAAACAGCCCCTCACCAGGGCCATTCTAAGTTAATCCTCCTGGGGCTCTAAATCAAGTTAGCACATCTACATTAGGGAAGCCTGCCTCGAACTAATTATGAGGCTTTCCTGCAGTGTAGACGTGCTATTTTGAAATAAGCTATTTCAGAATAACTATTCTGGAATAGCTTATTCTGAAATAACTGTGCAGTGTGTTATTCCGAAATAACCGTAGCCTTCTGGAAGTAAAAGCCACCGATTAAACATTGAGTCTTGGGGGTTTGCTCCAGACTTCCCCCAACCCCCGGCCCACTATGGCTGGGCTAGAGAGGTCCCCTTGCCATAGTCAGGGCCTGCTCTAGCCAAGTCAGTCCCACTGTGGGCAGGGGCTATGCTGCCCCCCCCGGTTACCCGGTACACATCACCCGGTAAGGTAACCATTCACATCCCTGTTTGGCATGGGATGATTGCACAGAGATGGCGTCTCACCGACTTTGGAGGCACACTAATAGTATCTCCTATTTAAGTCTACGTATTCCAAACTTATGGAAAGGGCAGTCCCAGCTCCGTCACAGCTTCCAAGCAACTAATGGGAGGTGGAGAGCAGTGACACAGCAGGCCTCCGTATGCAGGCCCTGCAGCTGCAAAGGTTCCAGGGGCAGCAGGACCAGCATGGTTCTGTCACACAAACACAGAAGGCTGGTTTCCAGGGGCTGTGCCCCAGGTGCACCATTCCACCCAGAAGCTCAAGCTGAACAGGAAGGAACAGGGCCTGAGCATGGAAGGGTCAGAATGTCTACACACTTTGATTAGACCCCACACATGTATTGAGGATAGGGATGTAAAATCCCAGTTAGTTGGCTAACCGGTTAAACCGTAGGTGTGATCAGTTAACCGATTAAGTGGTATCTGCTCTCTGCCCTCCTCCTCCCCCCGCATATGGGACTGTCGGCAAAAAGAACTGGCAGCCCAAAGCATGAGGGATCAGCTTCTGCTTCCATGTGCTGCTCCCCCCCATGCATGGGGCAGACAGCTCCCAACCCCTGCAGGACTGGAGCAGCCCTCTGCCTGCAGTGGGTAGGGGGCTGCCCCTAGGTACCAATTATCTGGTACCCAGTAAACATGACCCGGTAAGGCTGATTCTTACCGGGTAACTGGTTACTCTCTCACATCCCTAGTTGAGAACTCAACAGTCATGATTTCAGTCATGGAGCAAGAATAGCCTTCACAGAGTAGTAGAAAGATGCCTCTGCTTTTTCTCCTCCCGCCACCCACAGTAACTGGGGCAGGCACTGAGTTTTATTTGCTTCTTAAGTAGGAAAAAGCGAGGGTGCCAGTACTTCATGATTGGAAACCACTGTGTGGATTACCAATGAAATCAAGACCTTCTTAAGCACTACAAAGGGGCTTCTTTTCATGGTTACTAAGTCCATGAGTCCACTAAGCTCTCTCATGTGAAAAGCAAAAACTAAACAATAAGTAAAACCCAAAACAAAAAGCCTAGGCATGAAATTAAAATACTCACAACACTGGCACAGCACAACTGGTAAAATTAAATCCTAAAAACAGAAACAAAATTAGAGGCTTAAATATTACTGGGCTAGGAAAAGAAAACATAAAAAAAACCCAGCAAAATCAGGAAATGAAAATAACTGAAAGGGACAAAAAGTGAATGGCGATGTCTAACCTCACAAGCTTGGATAGGACTCTGAGCCCCAATGCAGCCAAGGTCTCCTCACAGACAGATCTCTCCATCCATGTGGAGCATTGCTGAAGTCAAAGGACTCTGCATGGGGCTGCTTGGCAGATCAGGCCTTGGTGTGGAACTCTTTGTCAGCATTTTCAATATATTTAACCCTTTTGGCATCTACACACGGGTCCCCAGACAAATAATGCTCCTGTTTGGCTGAAACCCTTTGAACTAATCTACTTCTCTCCCAGTCCACTTCTGCTGTTCCTTTCCAAATCTGTCTGGCCTCATCAGCTCCCCTATCTTGCTGTCCAGATATCCATGCTGCTCAGAGCCTCCTACCAGCCTACTTGCTGCCTTCTGTATCCCAGCCACCCACTAGGGCAGCCTTTCCAGCGCATTCTCCTGATCGGTTTCTCCCGTTCCACTCTGACCCAAACTGTGCTCTTGCCAGTGGCTGGGCTGCAGCTTTCCCCAAACATCCTGACACTCATCTGTTTCCAGGCTGAGTCACACTGCAGTACCCTCTTCCCTTCAAATACCCAGTCAGAACCCCAGAGGAAAGTTGCAATTTTAAAAATGAAATAATTCAGAGGTGTTGGGGGGTCAAAGGAAATGCTCCTTCCTCCAAGCAACAGTGAAAGACACAGGAATTGTGAATCGCAGTTAGGGATGAATTTGGATCAAAGAAGCAGATTCAGATGGGTGCCACAGTTCTGAGCATGCAATCGTTCTATCAGGCAGTATGCACTTTTTCCAGAGGAGAGATGGTTCCATTACCGCAGCCTTGTCACCATTAGAAATGGAAAGGCTACCTATGAGGTCATCTAAGCTATTGATGATCATTTGCTGCAAGACTGTTTGATACAAGGCGTGTTCCAATGATACCTTGAATATACAAAGTTCCAAGCCTCAGTCAGTGGGACTTACACAATTTTGCCTTAGGAAACAATTCCAGAGGGGAACAGCTCTCACTGTCAGACCAATTTTCCTAGCATTTCCCTTTTATCACTCCATTTATCCCAGTTACACTCATCTAGCCCAATGCCAAAAGCTTCTCCCATTTGGAGCATTTAATTCTTCCTTTATCATTGTAATAACAGATTGACCCAAATGTGGCTATTAACACCTCTCAGCTTTGGAGAAGTTAAGCCCCATATCTAACTTTGGATACTGGCCCCTCTCAAGGCTGTTCCCCACTCTGACACTCTGAGTGCAGAAGGTACGGGCCTGCAAGAAGACTTTAAAATACCCGACCACTAAAAGCTTGTGTTTAAAAACTCCCCCCAGTCAAAGACTCCCTGGACTTACATTGGTATTGCTGCTGACACCCAAAAGCTGAAACCCCTTTGAGAAACCTTGGAAATTCCTTCGCTCGAGCTCTTTATCCCTTCCTCTGGAAACAGCTTAAAAATTGGTAATTTCTCTTTGTATAGGTTGACTCTCTGAAGTCTGGCACTCTCTGAACTAGCATAAGGTTCCTCCTAAGCTGCACAGCTGCAGGCCCATCTTGGTCTGGCATGATTTTAGTCATCTGGATGTCCACTTATCATGGGTGTGGCCAAGTTTCCCACGGTTCCATAAAGTTTGTGTATAGTCACCAATCCTGGCTCTCAATGTTCTGTGCTGTTTTTAGCTCTAATTTGCCCCTACCTATCTTCTAAGACAGTGTTTCTCAAAGTGGTTCACCGGGTCACACCACTTCCATGGCTCTCATTCGCTGAAAACAGCAAACTGGAGTCAATGGGAGCTGCGAGGCTCCACAGTTATAGATCCTTTAGGTAAACAAGCTGGTGCAGGCCACCTTGAGAAAGACTGTTCTAAGAGCCCAGTAAGCAATGGAAGCATTGGCAATGCTGCTAGACAATACTGACCTCCTGTGTTTTGGCAAATTCTCTGGTTTGGCACCAGTCAGGTCCCAAGGGTGCCGCACTAGAGATATTCATCCTGTAGTAGGACTTACAGTCTTAGGCACATGCACACAGAACCTCCTGCCTTCTAGGACACAGGAATCAGATCATAGCATTACAAAGGTGATTTCTTTTTATCAACAAAACCAAAAAAATCCCTGGGATTCAGTCTGGAAAGTAACAGCATAAAGGGGTTAGCACAGAGAAGTCCAACAAACCCCAAAATAATGAAAATAATCTGATCACACCTAACAAAACATTCCCTGTTCTACTTATGTATCATTAATTTCAAGATTTAGTCCTTCCCTAGGCATGGATGTCACTGGATTCTCCATCCCTTGCTTCCTGGCTTAATTCGTGTCTCCTAGCTCTGCTCTGGTTACACAAGACAGTAACAGGCAGGGATCCTGCTTCCAATTCAAAAGCCCACACTGTTTCCATTGGCTCTTCTGGCCTCCTGCCAACTCACTTCCTGCTTCCTTAGCATCCCTAGGAACTCTCCAAGACCCACTGTCCTATGGTTTTAACCCTTACAGGCAAGACATTTAGGGTTAGGTCTCAAGAGTTAACCACTGTGAGAAGACTTGGGTGAACTGAATGGCTGGAAAGTCCAGTAAAGGGTATTACTCCAACCAATCATTATAGCCTCTATGTGCAACAGATCCAAATACCACTAAATACTGGGAACATTTGCATCTGTTTCCAAATCCAAACGTCATTACTCAATTCCATCTCTAGTAGCAGGGTAAAAGCCTGATACACACAAGGAAAGAATCTCTTGTGGAAAGGGAAGACGAATGTCATTCCCTTCTGGTTCCGGCCCCAGAGCTCTTTGTATCTCAATTATACCACGATACACAATCCCAGCTTCCATGGGCAAGAAGTGACCCACATGTTTTTCCTCCTCTGCAGAGGTGGCAGATTCCACGGAACTACACTTCTATCTCTTAAAACGGTGAGTAGAGGTAAGCTTGCTTTGTTCCACCCTGGCAATTATTGCTGCTTTCCACCAGGTAGGATTTACCACTTACCCACCTGTTGTACAGCTGCTGGGAGTTGAAAGTGTAAAGCAAGTATAAAGTATTCCCCAGGAGGAAAGCCAGGATCCAGAAGACAATCAGCACTGACCTCTTCTCCTGAGCAAAAACAAGAGGCAGACAAGACAGATTCAAAAGTCTAAAGGGAACACGCATATTGTGCGCCACGCCTTGAACTGTTGAAAAATGTGAGACCAGCCCAGGGGACAGACACACACTTCTAGGCATTCAGTAATTAGTTATTTACATGGGAGTGAGATATAAAAATAGGCAGCACAGTACAGACATAAACAAGAATCTGCTCTCGTGTACTTTCTCAAGCAGAGTTACTGCATTGAAATCAAGGGTTTTACATTGGCAGAAAGCAACAGACAAACCCAGAGGTCCTGGTTTTCAAAGGTGGATGCCTCAACAGGATATGCAAATCCTGCATGCTTACACTCAGCTTGATGAATAGTAGCTGATATTCTCTACCACAAGTTAAGCTTCCACAAGCAGGATCTGGACAGTCTAATAAGGGGACACATTTAATAACTGGACCTATCACCTCTAAGCATGTAGCTTTAAAAAGAGCTATTATCTAGACTCTAATGTAGACCAGCGTAAGATATAGAAAATCCTGCACAGAGCATGGATGGATACTGTTTGGATAAAGGGAAGTTTTAGAGCATATTTTCTCTCTCTCTCCTCCTCTCCCTCCCCCTCCCTCCCTCTGGAGTTGGCGAGAGTAGTGAGCAGTGGGTGTAGCCCCTTAGTTTATAATACAAAAAAAAAACCCAACTGAACCAATGAAAGAACCAACAGTCGCCTAAATTCTACATTCTTGAAGATGGGGATGTTACAGAATATTAGATCCTAAGCTCAGCACTTGTGAAAGTCTGAAGGTTGCCTCTTCTGAGCCTGGGACCAGTGTAATTTTGAGAAGTCCATAACTGGGAGGGAAAATGAGGCAGTATTTCTGTAGCAAGTTGAAAAGGTGGCTCTTTGAAGCAGTTCAGAGGAATGCTACCTTGAGCCTTCAGGCAATGGATTAATGGGCAGGGTAAGGTTAGCAACCAAATTTGCAAGTTAAAGATAATTAATACAGAGTTGTGCAATTTATCCCATCAGTCTGCATTGTGTCACATTTATTTCATTACTACATGTGTATAATTATATATTTACGCCACTTACATTCTCTCTATCTGCTAATGCAGCCCAAAACCTGTAGTACAATACTGTTGAGGTATCTCAGGGTATGTCTACACTACCACCCTAGTTCGAACTAGGGTGGTAATGTAGGCAACCGGAGTTGCAAATGAAGCCCGGGATTTGAATTTCCCAGGCTTCATTTGCATCTTGCTGGGCGTCGCCAATTTTAAATGTCCGCTAGTGCGGACTCCGTGCCGCGCGGCTACATGTGGCACGGACTAGGTAGTTCGGACTAGGCTTCCTATTCCGAACTACCGTTACTCCTCGTTTCACTGGAAGCACTGTGAGATGCCTCGGCCCCCACCCCCAGGCTCTCACACTCATAGAAGCACCTGGCTCTGCAGGAGCTAGCTTCACTGAGCGCAGAGTGGGAACGAGGCAGACAGGGAGCTGGCTGAGGTCATACTATGAGATCATATTTTGCCCAGGCCTGATCTAATCACGATTATTTTTAACACTTACGTGATTAGTATTTTTAAACCTTTTTTACATCCAAAAATTCCAACATGACTAAAAACCATGGTATCTTAAAGAGGCCAACTGGTTTATTTAAGATGCAGCCAGAACACCAAGATAACACGTAAGTATTAGTAAATAATACTTCAATAGTATCTTTAATCTCCATGCACTCCATAAAGTGCTAATAAATTAAGTCTCCCACCATCCTAGTGAAAGGGGCATTATCACTATCATTTTTACATATGGGGAAACTGAGGCCCAGAACTGTTGCTTGAAGTTGCAGTGCAAGTCAGTGGCAGGGACAGGAACTGAAACCTGTTCTGATTTTTCAATCTGTAACCGCTAAATCAGACTTCTTGCAAAACAGGTCAGTGGTGGGAGGCAAGTAGAGAACAAAGCATTCATATACGCAAAGGAATTTGTGCATACTCTGATGATCTGGGATCAGCATTATTTTGCACATTAAGAGCAAAGGCTCTGGAACATCATTGTACTCACTTTCAATGAGACCTGTTCTCGGAGAGTTGAGTTAGCATATGCAAATGTGCTGGCCATACCAATGCACACAGCAATCCCTGCAAGGAAAGACACCTGTCAAAGGGCTGTTGGCCTGAGGAGGAAGTATTCACATTATTAATTTTTTTTAATACTCCACACTTTAGGTTTAAAAACAACACAACACAAACTCAACACCTGTAATTGCAGCAGATAGTGGGGGACAGGTAACATACTGAACGCTGAGCTCTATAGAGCAGGGTTCAGCTCACAAGCAAAATTAATATGAATGTTACAATATTGAACAAACAGCAGCCTCTGTTCATGGGAGACTCAGGAAAGATACTGCAGGTCATGGCTGAGTTGCACTAACAGAGATAGGAAAAGAGGGAAGACTGGAAGAGCAGCTGGTTTGGTAGAGCAAGACTGAGGGGCACAGGCAAAGCTATGTTGCGATACAGGGTTGAGGTTCTGCAGACAAAGACTGATGTGTATTATTGGGAATGTGTGTCCACATGAATAAACATGAATATTGTGGCTTCCTCTAGTGAGTGATATCTCACTTCCATAAAGACAAACATTCACTAGTCACATACTCTGTCTACAAATTACTGTTTAAAAGGAAGATTGTGGTCTGAGATCTTTCGAGGATATCTGCAGCTCACTATTATGAATACAGAGTAAGGATGTTAAAAATCGGGTAATTGACTAATTGAACTCTGCCCCTTCCCCGTGCTCATTGGAGTGGCGATTCAAAATGGTGCCCAAGATGGCGGCCATTGACAGGAGCCTGATATGGCCCAAAAGCCTAAGCTTGTTTCTTAAAGGGGCAGACTCCTTTTCTTACTTTTTTTGTTTTTTGCTTGACAATTCTGGTGCAGCTCTTTGCAGTTTTTCCACCACTGTTTTGGCTCTCTTTGTTAAATGGATTGGCCACCCCTGGACTATTTGATTAGTTGATAGGGTGCCTCCACCTTTGAAGTGCAGCAAGAGCCCTAGGGCTGTTGCTACACTTCAAAAAGTAAAAGCGCCGCGTGGAGCCCAGGGCCATCTGGGGACTCGCTGACCCCAGGCTACATGTGGTGCTGCTGCTCTGAAATACTGCGGCGGCGTTTCAAAGTGGCAGCACTGCACAGAGTCCCTAGCTGATCCTGGGCTCCATGTGCTACTTTGAAATGACTGATGCTGGGATCCCTGCAGCATTTCAAAAGCGGTAGCACCATACAGAGCCAAAGGTCAGCTGGAGAGTCCACAGCTGATCATGGCTTCTTCCCGTCCCTCCCCCTTCATTGCTGTCTCTATCTGATAAAAGCAGCCGGGGGCGGGGGGCGAGAGCGACTAGTCAACTATCCTGTTGACTATCCAATAAGCATTTGCTTATCAGATAGTTGACTAGTCCTTCACATCTCGAATACAGAGACGGATGCAAATAAAAAAACTGGTATCTGCTCAGGGCTCTATGCATCTTCCCATGAGGATTCCTCGTGGCCCCTCAGTCCCCAGTGGAGAGGAACAGAAAGAGAGGCCAAGACGAGGAAAATGAGTAGTCCCGTGGCACCTCAGAGACTAACAAATATATACAGAGACAATATATACAAGGAACAGAACCAGAGTCGATCACACAACAGGAAAGGACATCAAACATGAGGCTTGCGCTCAGCTGTAAGAGCCAGTAATGAGATTAAAGAGGAAGAAAAGGCAGGATGCTAAAGACAGGTAGCTTCACCCTGACCACCCAGGTCCCCTTTGCTCACTGACTTTTCTACCTGGAACAAATTGTACAGAAATGAACACAGTGGACACTGCGACCAAACCCAGCTGCTGAGCCTCCCTCTCTCAACCAAAGAGCCAAACGAGGATGGAGAGTCGGCTGCTTACCAAGCGTATGCTGAAAGCACACTTTGGCCAGGAGGATCAGGATGAAGGGAAGCCCTTTTTGGAGCCAGCAGATCACAGCCTTCAACTCTGAGAGGGCAGGGGCGGGAGTCCCAGGCTGGTCCTCAGGACTGTCTTCAGCATGCCCATGCCGGTCTCCACTGGCCATGTGCAGTAGAGAGGACCCCCGATGGTGGCCATGGTGATAGTGATGAGACTGCTGCCGGTGGTGGAATGCAGCCCCTTCTGTTCGGCTGGCCCCTTCTTCCCTTGGGGCTGGCATCTGAATGAACACATCCCCACCTCCTGCTGAGGAACCCAGGACCAGGCCTGCCTGGAATGGGGTAGCTGGAAGGGTACCAGATGGGATGCCTGCCAGTCCCGAGAAAAGCTGCTGGGGAGAGGGAGTTTCAGCCTTCAGACCTTCGAACACGCCTCCTTCATCCACGCTGGTCTCAGAACTCACGGTCTGACTCCGGCTTCTGCAATGGGAAGAGATACCCCACAGTGGGAAACATCAAGCTGTGCATTGGAAAAAGCATCCTCCTCAGGACCCAGGCTGGATTCGATTCATCTTGCCATGGCTGCAATAGTCAGGCAATTTGATGGTGCTGATTCCCCTTCCACCCCACCCCGAAAGGCCATAAAGTGATTGAGCCGGTCTAGACTAGGGATGTAAAATCCCCTTTAATTCATTAACTGGAGGACCCGCCTACCTCCTGTCCGCTGCAACCGCCCATGCTGCTCCAGCCAGTCTAGGCCTGCCACACACACACACGGGCTGCTCTGGCCAAATTGCAATGACCCCACGCATGGTGCACTGCTCTAACTGAGCCGGGCTCACTGCAGACAGGGGCTGCTCTGGCCAGGCTGAAATGCCCCTGCCTGTGGCGCACTGGACCAGGTCCACCACAGGCAGGGGCTGTCCTGGCTGGTTTGGAGCACTCCTCGTCCGCTGCAGGCTCAACAGCCCCGCTGCCTTAACTATAACCCGTAAGCACCACCCAGTAAGGGCGATACTTACTGGTTAACCATTCACATCCCTCGTCTAGATGGTGCATGGTCTAGGGATGTTAAATTTAGATTAATTGACTATTCAAATAGTCAATGCGATTTGCATCAACTATTCGATTAGTCGATAAGGGCGCCTCTACCTTTAAAGTGTAGCAACAGCGCTGCAGGGAGCACAGGTCCAGCAGGGTACTCAAGCAGTTCCCCACTAGCCCCATGCTCCCCATGGTGTTTCAAAGTGTCAGCTCTAAAATAGCTTTGAGGGTAAATGCGTAATGTGTGCAAAACACCATTTGCTGGGTGGGGGGGGAAGGCTACATTTTTTAGGGATATGAATCTGAGATGGCTACACTACTCAGGAGTAAATTAATTCGCAGCTCCAGTTACTAGGCTCTTCCCACTTTCTTTAGGGGTGGCCAACTGCCATCCTAGCACAGTCTGGAAGGAAAGCCAAATGATAAGAACATGGGGCAAAGCCACCCAGAAAGAGGCTAAGAACTTTTCCTGTCACATGACCCAGCAGGAGAGGTGTAAGGGAAGAGAATGTCCACCTGCATTTGTTTGTTACACCCGAATTTTCTGTTTAACTGATATTTACACCCTCGAGGCATGGGTCTGAAACAGACATGGACACTGCTTTTGTTCCTTCCTGAGCTGAGGAGGTACCCCACCAGCTTAGAGAGAGTTTCCAAGAAGTTCGGGAATCTCATTATTTCATCCTAATGCCACGTGTCAAGGGAAAATATGCTTTGTCTGTCTGTGCTCAGTGGCATGGCACTAAAGTGAACATCCAGAAGGGCTGACCCCACATGGCAGTGAGGACAGAGGAGACAAATCCCAAAGCAAGTCACTAGCCAAAAAAATGCCGAGTACAAAATAAACACATATCTAACTGATAAACAGAGAGTAAGGAACAAACACAAAGATCGGCAGTATGTCGAACCCACAAATAGACACTCAGCACAGTGCTACAGTCTCTCCAGATCCTAATCCCTGGAAGCCTCCAACTTTAGAAACAGTGATCATTGCCCTGTGCCAACACCTTCCCGTAGCCCATCTCCCCCATGAGACCATAACTCTCCCCAGACCTCTTATTTGGTGCACAGCTTTGCATTTCATCTCACTCTGAAACCAGCTTGAACTCTCTCTTGGGCACTTCTCCACCAAGCAAGCGCTAAACAAGGCTTTTCATAGCTATATGCTACTCCCAGAGTCTCCATTCAGGCACCCGCAAGGAATCAAAGCAACAAGATACTCTACTTTTTTCTGTGGCTCAGAATTAACCAGACGCATACTGGATGACACACGTAATGCCGTGAAACAGGGTCGGACACAGCAGTGATACCAGCAGCAGCTCCATATTTATCGCCAGAAACATGAATGCAGACAATAAAGCATACTGGGCAGTTACACATGGCAATCAAATACAATGATGCTGTTTGGAAAAGTGCTGCTAGGATATATGATACATGACTATTTCTCCAGCAGGGAAGGGGTTCACTAGAAACATAGTTAAAAAGGGACACTATGAACGTAAATACTAAGGATGAAATCTTGGCTCTGCTGAAGTCAATAGGAGCTCTGCCGTTGACTTCAAGGGAGCCAGTATTTTAGTACATATACTAAAATAACCCTCGCCCAGGTTAGTAATGATACTACAGGCAGTCCCCGGGTTACGTACAAGATAGGGACTGTAGGTTTGTTCTTAAGTTGAATCTGTATGTAAGTCGGAACTGGCGTCCAGATTCAGCCGCTGCTGAAACTGATCAGTTTCAACAGCGGCTGAATCTGGACGCCAGTTCCGACTTACATACAAATTCAACTTAAGAACCCCAGGCATCCCCAAGTCAGCTGCTGCTGAAACTGATCAGCGGCTGATTCCAGGAAGCCCGGGGCAGGGGCTTCCTGTAGTCAGCCACTGGTCAGTTTCAGCAGCGGCTGACTTGGGGACGCCTGGGGCAGACCAGCTGGGGTGCTGCTGGGTTGGTCCAGTAGTGCCGCCGCTCCTCAGCGCTACTGGACGAACCCAGCAGCACCCAAGCTGCTCTGCCCCAGGCGTCCTGATTCAGCTGCTGCTGAAACTGACCAGCAGTGGCTGAATCAGGACGCCTGGGGTAGAGCAGCTGGGGTGCTGCCGGGTTGGTCCAGTAGCGCCCAGAGCGGCGCTACGGGACCAACCGGCAGCGCCCCAGCTGCTGTACCACAGGCGTCCGGAGCAAAGCCGCGGAGCACGGGGGCAGGGGGACAGCCCAGACGAGCCGTGGCTGTCCTGCTGCCCTCGGGCTCCACGGCTTTGCTCTGCTTTGCTCCCCATCTCCCTGGTCTGCAGACCAGGGGGACGGGGAGCAAAGCCGCGGAACATGCGGGCAGCGGACAGCCCAGACGCATCTGGGCTGACCGCTGCCCGCGTGCTCCGCCGCTTTGCTTCCTCTCCCTGGTCTGCTGGAGACCAGGGAGACGGGCCCCGTTCGTAACTGCGGATCCGACGTAAGTTGGATCCGCGTAACTCGGGGACTGCCTGTATATTGTATTAAAATGAAGTTTTTTGAGCCCGGTATACTTTACACTGCTTCCCTTTTGCATTTGCGGATATAAATCTTGAATTTGTACAGCAGCTTTCACCCTCACCAGAGTTCCCTCTAACTTTTTATGTCTGTGTGGAATGTTTTTTGGGATGTGTCATTCCAGACTTGGAAGTGAGTGGCGGGGTGGAGACAAGAGGTTAGAATGGGGGGAAGGAACCCAGGGCTGGGACAGAAAGATCAGGTGCAGAAGTGTGAGGGCTTAGGCTGAAGGTACAGGCTCTGAGGTGAGATCAGGAATCAGGGCTTGGAGTGCTGGAGGGGGCTCAGGATTGGGACAGATGGTCAGGGTGTAGGCTGAGAGTTCTGGCTGGAAATAGAGGCTCTGGGGCAGTGGTTCCCAAACTTTTCGGCATCACGCCCCCTTTTTGATTTTTGAGAAACCTCACATGCTCCCCTCTCTCCCCCCCAAAAAAATAGCAGCATAAATTGTTGAGCAAAAAAACCCCCCAACAACAAAAAGGGAGATTGATGGGGGGGGGGGGTCGTGGCTGGGTCACCTCGCACCCCCCCTCGAATTTGGGTTAGCAAGAGGCGGCGCCTCTGCCCCCAGCCACGGTTGCTCCGGGGTTCTGAGGAGAGGCACCTCTACCTACCGCAGCCCTGAGCCTCTACACAGGGCTTGGCTGTGCAGCTTAGAAGGAACTTGGACCCTAACCAGTCCTGATCTGTAAAGCCCTTTTTTTCCTGGAAGCGGGCAAGCCACACCTCAGTATAGAAGGTCCATCCAAGATCCTATGAATCATTCAAGTCCCAAAGCATCTGTTCTAATGCTCAGCCCACACTCCATGCCAGCTAGCATCGTAGGAGATGCGAGATGACAAAATTAGGGTATGACTACACTACCCTCCTAGTTCGAACTAGGAGGGTAATGTAGGCATACCGCACTTGCAAATGAAGCCCGGGATTTGAATTTCCCGGGCTTCATTTGCATAAGCGGGGAGCCGCCATTTTTAAAACCCCGCTGGTTCGAACCCCGTGCAGCGCGGCTACACGGGGCACGAACTAGGTAGTTCGAACTAGGCTTCCTAGTTCGAACTACCGTTACTCCTCATTTCACGAGGAGTAACTGTAGTTTGAACTAGGAAGCCTAGTTCGAACTACCTAGTTCGTGCCGTGTGTAGCCGCGCTGCACGGGGTTCGAACCAGCGAGGTTTTAAAAATAGCGGCTCCCCACTTATGCAAATGAAGCCCGGGAAATTCAAATCCTGGGCTTCATTTGCAAGTGCGGTATGCCTACATTACCCCGCTAGTTCAAACTAGCGGGGTAGTGTAGACATACCCTTAGAGGCTGGGCAACATGAAAATTTGATCAGGAGATCCGACTTAACCTGCTCTTATGAAAAACAATTATGGGATCCTTAACATGGTCAGGAACATTTGCTTCACATTTCTTCAACTTCACAGAAAAATCTGGACGGGTTAGTTGCAGTTTTGCTCCTGATTAATTTTATTTCCCCATTCTCATGCACTAGTCCAAGAAAAATTGAAGGTTAAAAACCACAGCAACAAGAAACCTGTGTTCACTGGAGTTATAAAAAAAACAACAATACAGCAAGCTACCTTTATCTAGTCACGTACAAAGGGATAAACTCTGATTTAAAGCAAGTCTCAGGGATCATCTAAAATCTTCATAAAATTTATGGTTGTGCTAACCATGAACTTTAGCCACCTATGCTCTGGTGAGCTGCAGTTAAGTTCTTGAGTAGTTCCACATTAACATCTCAAGAACAGAGGTCGTAAAGGACCTTCATACCTACGGAGCTCACTTCCAAATCTTCGGTGCTTAGGACCCCCGTAGAACAGTAGCCTGAAGCTCTCCTATGAGTTTAGGAGTTCCACAAAAGTAGAACCACAATCAGTAGAATTCTGAGGGATGTAACTCTGGCTTATCTAAAGTTTGGTTATCAGGAGTCTGAGCTAGGCTGAATGTGAAAAATGTTTATTGCATATATACAAAGCTACATGTTGAGCTTAAACTAAATTGACTGTGTCTCTTTAAAAAACAACTCTAGGAATCATGGTATTGGATTTGCAGCAGTGAACTGACCCACTGGACCATCAGATCTGATATTCTGCATCAGGGAACTACAAATGGTTTCACTTTTCCATGAAATATCAGCTCTCTTAACTCATGCAGCATGGTCGGCCATGTTATAGATATCGGAAAATATTCCTTTTTCACTTTATTGCTTTTACCTTTTAAAAAGGTATTAGATGCACCAAACAAATAAATCAAAATATTGCCTTTTGGAAAGGAACATGGAAGAAACATGGGAGGAAAGACAACTTACCTTTCAGGAGGAAGGCTATCGGTGTTGCTGCTATGCCGTCTCTGCATTTTCCTTAACACTTTGAAACACAGCACACTTAACATTAACGTGTCAGATCAGCTATCCCCAGTGATCCTTAGTAACAAAGGCCCAGAGGGTTGGAGAGCTGTGACACCCATTCACCCAGGGACATGGTTAGAAAAAAAAAAAATCAATTGCCTGTTTCTCTGAATAGTGATTCAGGAGTGTATCAGTTTTTTAGTACGCTAGCAAAGAAACATCTCTGGAAATGTTCGCCACTGACATTTGGTAGCACACAAAAACAGCACTCTGGTCAGGGCAAGAAGGAGCCAGACCACTTTCTATAGTACTGGGAACACAGCAGAAAAACACATGGACTTTAGAATCCTACAATGAGGTGATAGAAGAAGGGACTCCAAGACATCAGATGATAACCCGAGATGTGACATACGAATTGGCTGTTTGTTCTCCAGGAGCTCTTTTGCACTGCCTCTTCTGAAGGAATTTGCAAAGCACAAAAGGATAGGGAAAAAAAGTAATATTTTATGAAAAATGCAGTCAAATCAGAACACAAGTTTTGTTTTTTGCTACATAGAGCATCCCTAGTAAATCACATAATTCCCACTAGTAAACTCGCTAAGTGACCCTTAAATATGTGCATGCATGAGAGATCAGATCTTCTGGGCAATGTCAAGTTATTTAATAAACTAGTAAACACAGGGATTATAATAATCTTAGACCCTTGGCTACAACAGCCTTTCACAGAATTGGAATAAGGTTTTATTTATTTTTTATTCTCTTTCAAGCAGCAATTTAGGATCTTTGAACCTATTTTTTTTTTAAAGTAATCATTCTGAAAGCAGAAACAAACATCATCACTTCAGCATCAATGGGTCACACAGACATGAATGAGAAAGGCTAGCAAAGTCCATTTTACTACAGGGAAACCAAGACTGGAGATGTAAAAGATTAATGGGTAAAGCCTACCAGTGCTGGTTAATCAGAGGGGCTGGAGCAGCTGTCCGCCTGCACTGGGTGCCCCTATCTCCCACCCCCCAACATGTTACATGTTGCTGACCTGCTCCCAGGGAGCTGGCTACAGAGCCCAGCAGCCCGTACTAGGGATGTGAAGGACTAGATTGACTTGAAGGACTAGAGTCAGTGGTCTCCAACCTTTTTACACCCAAGATCACTTTTTAAGTCTCAGAACAGACGAAGATCTACTGCCTCGCCCCTTACTTGAAGCTCCGCCTACATTACATGAGGAAATGTAATGTAAATGTACTGCGCAGGTGCGCAGTTCAGAGAGGGCTCAAGAGCTACTCTTGGAGCCCATGAGATCTTCCGGTAGATCGCGATCTACTGGTTGGTGACCACGGGACTAGACTGACTATCTGATAAGCAAATGCTTATCAGATAGTCAACAGGATAGTAGATTAGTTGCTTCCCCCTTCCCCCCTTGCTGCCTCTGTCAGAAAGAGGCAGCAAGGGGCGGCAGGGGGAGAAGAGGAGGTACTTGAAAGCGGCAGTGCCCCTTGAAGCCTGGGGTCAGACCCCGGGCTTCACATGGCTGCTTTGAAATGCCACGTCCAGCCTGGGGCCAGCTGGGGTGTCCCCAGGCTGCCTGAGGTATTTCAAAGCGGCAGTGCCACGTGGACTCCCCCGCTGACTCAGGCTCCATGCGGCACTGCCGCTCTGAAACGCCGCGGAGAACCTGGCTCCGGGCTCTTGGCAGCGTTTCAAAGCAGCAGCACCACACAGAGCCTGGGGTCAGCAGAGGAGTCCTCAGCTGAACCTGGGCTCCACACGGCTCTTTCTCCTTTGAAATATAGCAACAGTCCTAGAGCGCCCTATCAGCTAACCGAATAGTCAATGCAAAATGCACTGACTATTCGATTAGTCAATCAGTCAATATTTAACATCCTTAGCTAGTACCTGCCCCACTTCCAGGGAAACCTCCCCTAGGAGCAGGGTTGGTGGCAGCAAAACCTCCCCCAGCAGGAGTGGAACCCACTGCAGTCACCTCCTGTGCAGGTGCAGATAGAATGTTTTCATTTCAGTCACAGGCTGAACCTCTCTAACCTGGGACTCTGGTGCAGCAACATCCGTGGTCAGGCAGGATCATGGATGTTCCTGGAACAGAGTCCCAGTGGAGAGCCGGTGGCCAAGAGCCCTTCCAGGGGTGGGAACCCAGCCAGTTGGGTGGCAGGGGGCCAGCAGCTGGGAGCCCTGCCGTGGGATTCCAGCTTGGGCTGGGGGAAGAGGGACTGCCGTCCAAGAGCTCGGTGGGGTGGCAGAAGAGCAGACTCCAACAGGGCCAGCGCAGTCAGAAGCCCTGCTTGTCACGAGCCCAGCTTACCTGGTGGCATAGGGGGGGCCAGCCAGGAAGTCTGAGGTTTAGCCAGGAGTAGCCAGTGGCAGGGGTCCTGAATTGACTTTCCCTCATCCACCAAACTCTCCTGTTTGGCACTGGTCAAGTCCCGAGGGTGCTGGATCAGGGAGGTCAAATCTGTATATAAACTGGCTCTGTTGAATGATTAAGGGCATAACTACACTATATCATTGCTGCGGCACCGCTGTGATGTGGGCAGCGTAATCATGTTTTACCAGTGTGGAAGAGCTCTCGTGGCAATAAAAAAGTCCACTCTAAAGGAGGGGTGAGAGCACTAAATCAAATTGGCTAGGGGTGTGTTTTTTCATACCCCTGAATGACTATAAGTTTTAGCACTGAAAGTGGCACTGTAGACAAAGCCTAGTTCATTCAGCACTAAGAAACCAATTGAAAACTTGAAAAAGCAGGAAATCTTGTTTTCCTCTTGCATTCTTAGAACAAAAACTAGGCAAAAAAGAGATCAATCTATTATTCTAAAATCTTGAATCTTGATCAGAAACAAATCAATTCAGGTAACTATAGATAATATTTCCTTTGTTTGATAAATTACTTGATTTTAAATGTAAGCGCATGTGGATGAGCTTCTTAATACATAAGAAAAAGAAAGCGTATCCAGCATCGTAAAAGTAGTTTTTATTTAATACAACAAAATTGAAATGTGCATTTTAACTGAATTTACACCCAAATAGAGCTGACACAAATCAAAAGTAAAAATGATTATCTAGTAAATAAGATGTGTCATTCACAATTTTCTAACCTAATCACAAAGGTAAAAATTAAGACTCTGAATAAATGTAAATTAATCTAAACAATTCTTAAATAAATGTGTCTACATGTGTGTATCCTCCAGATTAGCAATAAGAAGCACAAAATGTAGTGAAAAGGCTAAGCAGCTACAAATCAACATGTTTTAATGGGAACTAAAAAGAATGAACAAAAATAACTAGAAAGTTCAAATGCAAAACAAGAATAAAATCAGCGGTTTAAATCAAGGTTTCCTGCTTGCTGATTTAAATGACAATTAAAATCAGTGATTTAAAAAAAAAAAACTTGATTTAACTCAATCCACCCTGATCAACACATACCTTTATTCTGTGAGGATAGTTGTTCTGGTGATATTTCCCAACACTCCCTCAAATATCCTAACCTTGTTTGAAGTGTAGCCTATACTTGTAGGAAGCTATGCAAGAAAAAAAACAACACAAAGATTTAATGTGGAAACTGTTCTGCTCATTTTACCTATGTTACCACATTCCTAGTCCCTCATTCTTTATTCTTAAGAACAGACATGGAACCAGAATAAACAGTTCTTTGGCAAAGATGGAAAAGGCCATGCAAAAGATATCAGATACAGACTTTATACATAAAGGTATAAATACCTTCCCCTCTCACACACATGTATAACCCTAACACTGAATCACAACCAGCTCAGAGGTGGAGCTAAGGGACAAACCAATGAAGAGAGAAAGGGTATTTTGACTAGAATACACAAGCAGATGCCTGTACTATTAAAGAGTAGCACAGGGTTTTGAAATCTACAAAAGCCAGAGAGGACCTTAGTTTGTAAATCTGATCCTGAAGATTACAGTCTATTATGTGTATCCTCGTCCTATATAGAAGGATGAAGAGCCAGCAGCAAAAATGGTTTCTCAGCATTTCAAACAGCCATTCTGTCTGACATTCCTTTATTTTCTAATTAGAGAGAGAGAGTTGGGACAGCCATAAACTGCATATGAACATGGCTGAAACTACATTACACAACGAGTATACAGATAAGTTGACATACTCATGAGCTCCAAGTAAGTAATTCCATTCAAGAGCTCTGATTAACACCCCAAACCACAAGCACTGTTCAAATTACAAACTTTTTTTGTAACTCATGACAGCCCTTTTGTATATACATTTTTAAATCCAATAATGTGTTTTAGGGTTCAAAACATATTACAAAAGACATTCCTCTCTGCAGCCCCCAAATAAAATTGAAGTTGCAACAGTCACAATTCACGGTGACAATACTTATAACAACAATTTGCTTTTACTCACTCCAAATACAGTGTAAATGTTCATCCATTCCCTGCAAGATGCATATGCAATATTCTTGCCATTTTACAAATGGAGCGAGACAGAGGGAGATTAAGTGACTTTCCCTAGGCCTATGCACCGCCACAAGGCTCCATATGCTAGCAGAAATCTGCTCATGCAGGTTGGATTGCAGGATGAAGGCAGAAGTTAATGTCAGAACTCAGGAGTTCTTGAGCTCCACTAGCTTATGCTGTATGATAACTATCCACCAATTTGTCTTTTCAAATGTTTCCTCTTATCAAAGCCTTTGCAGAGGGGAACCCTTTTAGGCATTCACAATCATGGGAGCAATGTAGAGAACCCAAGGGGTTAGGAACCAAGAAAGCACAGCTCCAATAAGAAAACTGAGCTTCGGCCATATACACAGTATGAACCTAAGACCAGATACCACTGATGTCATCTCAAGACACCTAATTTGAACCCTGAATGGTTGAGCTGGGTCTGGACTTGGCAGTTCCACATCTTGTGACACACTGTAATTTTCCACTCGCAGTGCTGTATGCCCACAAGCATTTATATCAGGGGAAAAAAATCAGGCTACCTACATCTTGCTAACAGAGGAATGTGGATGTTCAAAGATAGCACAGTATTCAAATGTTGATATCACAGGCAATGAGTACCATACCAACTACATATTAAGTAGGTATATGAACAAAATGCTCTAATGGGTCATATCTGCAAAAATGTTTTTTATTTTTAGTATTTGTACTTCAGTACTACCTAGAAGCCCCAGGCAAGGGCTAACTCCACACTGTGTTAGGGGCTGTACAAATACAGAATAAAAAGGCATAACTAGGGTGCACACATCCTGGTCTGTTTATTATGCCCCCACGCACAACAGGAAAGGTCTGCCTCTATGCCCCCCACAAAGTCATTGTAATCTGAAGATAACCTAACAAGGTTTAAGACTGGGGCGTGCTCGATTTGATACGAAATGATTATTTCCCTCTGGCTGTGCTCAGCCTTCCCCAGCTAGAGTGAGGTCTGGAAAAATAGCATTTACGATGGAAGAGAATGGCTAAACAACTCCATGGGGGAGGAGGAAAGGAATTTTCCCCTTCTTTGAACGCAGCAGCACCGTATATAGACACGGCTCGCAACTAGTCACAATCCCACCCTTTCAAAATGCAGTCTCACGGTACAAACAAAACCCCACATCACGTTAGATAGGAGGATAAAAGCACAGAGCCTCTTCACCTACCCTGGGTGTCCAGCACTCACAAGGGCCATCCTCCAAACCCTGCCAGACCCACAGGAATAAACAAAGCCACCCATGTGACGGCTGACTTCCGACTCCCCCACCTCTTCCAGGAGAGACACAAAGTAACTCCCTCCCTTCCTCTTCTTCTGCAGCCTATCAGCCTTCCAGCGGATCATGTGCTGGGATCCGGAGGGCAGCTGGAGCGGAAGCACTTAGCGGATGTGTTTAGGTTCCTTTGCTGCAAGCAGCAGAAGCAGGAAATAACCCCACTTTTGCTTCAGATTTGGTGGGTCTGGACCTAATAGGATGTGTGGGGGTTTTTTTTTTGCATTGATCCTTTTCTGAGAAAGAAGGAGAGGTGACAGGCTGAGGAGACTCCTGCAATCCCCGGATCCGTCCTAGGATGCTCTTTTAGGAGCATGTCACGGTGGGGAATGGGGCTAGCTACAGAGGTACGGGCTGGTGCGATGGTTTCTTTTTCTGAAGACTGCATGGCACGTTGGCTTAGCAAAGGTTCCCTCTCTAAGCTAGAATGCTCTGTTAGATTCCCTCCGTTTCCTGCTAAATATCTGAGTAAAGATAGTTAGGTGGTCCTAAGTGTAGCTGTGTTTGTATTTTCGGGTGAGAGAACCCCCTCAAAAGTGTACCTCCTAAACAGCTCTGTTTAAATAGTTGCTCACGAAGGAAGAGCTGCGGCTTTTCTTTCTGTGTTCGGTCCTAGACTTCTTGTTAGGATTTAAGCCATAGTGCTTTTCTTTTAATAACGTTCTTCCAACTTCTCCAGAGTCTTCCCAAACTAGTTTGATTTGCAGCTGAAAAGTGCAGTCCTGAAAAAATTAGTTTATATCTGGAGGTTCTTTTCATTCCCCAGATAACAGGAAGTGGAGTGATTGGAGGATAAATAAGAAAAAATCTAGGGAAAATCTGAACCTGCTGTAGGTAGAACGAGAAGAGGGAAAAAATCCAGCAGTTCCAGAGCACAGCAGTGTTAGCAAAGGTGCATATGGGAATGGTGCACTTTATGTCAATGGTGTGGCGAAGGCTGCTGAGGAAACGTTGGGTCCTTGGTATTGTATTTGGACTCTCCCTCATCTATTTCCTTACCAGTACCTTCAAACAGGTCAGTATTGCCTTTCTTCTTTCCCCCTTGCTGCCTCATTTCACTCCTTCTCTGTAGATCAAGGCCCAATCCCCCAGAAATACTTAATGCCAAATATGGTGCTTATTACTACTGGAAGTCCTCCCATTGTATGACCACACATTATAGTAATTGCTGCAGGTTTGGACCTCTTGTCTCTGAGCTCCTTAAGGCAGAAAATACCCCACGCCCTGTGTAAACTTGCAGTAAAAAGTCTGGGATTTTAAACATGATTTCTGTTGCAGTTTGTAAATTATTTACAATGTTTTGCAGAGAGACTTAAAATAATATGCTGATGTACTATTTTTGTAAAACTTGCATTAATGATGGATCTCAAAATCTTATTCTAGGGTTCCTTTTGTTCAGCCCGCCTCATCAGTAATATTTAAGGGGACTGTGCGGAGCCTAAATCTGAAATTTTGTGCAAAGGGAAAGTTTTACATCAGCAATGTGTTCATGGAATCTAAAGGGCAACTGAAAAATGTTATGGGATCAAAGAGTCCTCTTGTGATGTCTGCTGTGAACCACTATTCCACCCAGGATAGCAGCATTGTGTATGGCTCAGGAGGGAGAAAAAGTGTCACTAGCTGCTCCAAGCAATGTCCCTAATGGTTTATTACAATCTATGCATGTGTAAATCTGTTCCAAGGATTGGGACCTCAGTGAGCTGCAAAAAAAAAAAAAAAAAAAAGGCAAATATAAATGGTGAAAACTAATGAGAGTACTTAACTCCTTTGGGTAACGTTAAAATGTCTACATCTGTGAACTGTTTATTTTTTTTAATGAACTAACCATCTATTATTAAAGACCAGGGAATTTCCCTTCCCTTGTAAATGATCTCTGTTCAATTATCCATGTAATTTAAATCTTTGTTTAAAGAAAAATATATTCTTCTGATGGTGATACTTGCCGTAGAATTGTTATAGTCTTACGATAAGTCCAATGTAAGGCCCACATTTCTTGACATCTGTTCTTTTTTAAGCAATGCCCACATAAAACCTGGATTGTTTTATTCTTTTGGTATGCACAGCAGATGTAAAAGTAAAGAACAACAAAAGATCTGGTAGCACTTAATAGACTAACAAAACATGTATATGGTATTTTTGTTGTTTTTTAAGTTTATCCTGTACAGACTAACTCGGCTACCCCCTGAAGCAGATTTAAAAGTGCATTCTATAATATGATTTTCCAAAGGCAATCCAAATGTTTTATAAATCTGGCCATTGTTCTTGATTTGTCTCCATTACATATCACAACATCTCTATTTTAAGCGAGTAGAAAAAGCAGCTTTGAATGCCTGGAGGATTAGCAGATTTTGTTTCAGTGATTAGAGTCGGGATTCTTAGTTTCAGAATCTGCCATAACTGCCCAACTGACTTCCTATATGTTAAGCTAAGCCAATTTTTTTACAAGTGGCCAGTGATTTGGGATGTCAGAGATCCTCAGAACCTGATTTTCAGAGGTTCTGAGAAACTGCAGTTCTATACGACTCCAGTTCAGGTCAAAAAAGGGCTGTATCAGTGAAAATTAAGCCCAGCATGTCTCAGATTGGGCACCCAAAGTTAGCAGACGTTTCTGGGAAAGCTAGATTTAAATACTATCCTCCTCATTTTCTCCCATCCTTAACCTGGGAACAACAACATTTAGTAAACTTGTCAGGAGTAGGTTGCAAGGCTTAATTTAAAGTGAATGTTGACAAAGTGCTTTGGGTTCCTTGTATAATTGCACATTTTATTGTGGTTGGTGACCCTGTTTTGTAAAGAAGACTGATGGCCGGTGGAAAGGAAAAAGAGAGAAGATGGCAAAATAACTTTTAATACATGTTAGTTACTTAGTGAAGGGAATGCTACTTTTATGGTATAAAATAATGTCTGAGTTATGACATGTTAAATAGTCCTGCTATTAATATCTACAACTCTCTTTATCTTCATTATGTTGGTTTAATGTTATACGCAGTATATGGTAAACTAGTGTCTCTGACTGTTGGAGCGATAGCTCATGCTGCTTTAGTTTCTTGCAGTTTCACCTCTGTATTGGAAATTGCAACAGTTACGAGCTCAGCAGAGTGAAGGGTGCATAGAGTTGAGTAAGAGACAGGAACTGCATGTTAACTTCCATTGCTGTGTTTCACTGCAGGAAGAGAGGACGGTACACGATCGGAATCTTCTCCAAGTTCAGGAACATGAGCCCATCGTCTGGAAAGTGCAGTTCAGCCTGGGTAACAGCAGTCAGCTGAGTAACCAGTGCAGAAATTCTGTTCAGGGGAAGCTGTTCATTACAGACGAGCTAGGTAAGATCAATGATCAGAGCCTCTCTGGTAAACCAAGATTCTCAGCACTGTGTGTACTCTCTTTGCTGATAGCAATTCCTTCCACGCTCCTACATTCCCATAAGAGTAAATTCTTCTCTTGTGGAAATGTCTGATACTCTTTCCTTACAGTGAGTACTACCTGGAATTGAAGCCAGGCTGTTCAGTAATGGCAACAGGTAGATCTGGAATGAATGCAGTTATCCGAACAGCACTCCAGACATAATTGCCTACATTCCCGAACACTCTATGGGTATGTCTAGACTACATGCCTCTGGCGACAGAGGCATGTAAATTAGACTACTCGACATAGGCAATGAAGTGGGGATTTAAATATCCCCCGCTTCATTAAAATAAAAATGACTGCCGTGTTGTGCCTGCTCAGCTGATCGTCGACACAACACGACAGTCAAGACGCAGATCAGTCGATGAGGAGAGCCTTTGCCAACGATCCCTTATGCCTCCTGAAAAGGAGTTTACAGGATCAGTCGGCAAAGGCTTTCCTCGTCGACCAGTCCATGTCTTGACTGCCGCATTGTGCCAACGATCAGCTGAGCCGGCACAGTGCGGCGACCATTTTTATTTTAATGAAGACAGAGGCATGTAGATTAGGCTACCAGGCCTAGGAAAATGAAGCGGTGATTTAAATAATCGCCGCTTCATTTAAATTTACATGGCTGCCACACTGAGCTGACAAACAGCTGATTAGCTGTTTGTCGGCTCAGCGCGGTAGTCTGGACGCGCGGGGGTCGACATCAAAGGCATTTGTCCACCACCCAGGTATGCCT
This sequence comes from Pelodiscus sinensis, assembly GCF_052426305.1. NCBI lineage: Eukaryota > Metazoa > Chordata > Testudines > Trionychidae > Pelodiscus > Pelodiscus sinensis. The sequence continues at coordinate 9,346,996 of NC_143085.1, forward strand.
CCCTATATGTCATCTGGAGACAGTGTTCTATTGTAGGGAAGTAGCATGTGAAACAACATTTCCCACAGCAGAAGAATTTACGCTAGTGGAAATTTACTTGACATTTGAATTTAGTCAGGACTTCAGTAATTTCACTTTTATGTATTTTTAAGAGTGCCAGACTTGGAATTTGGCTAAGTATTGCCTTGGAGAAATGAGTAGAATACTTTCTGCAGGATTTAGTTTCTGCAGAACCTAAAAGGACCCATCTAAGTTCTGAAGATGACCCTAGCCCACCTTAGTTTTTGAGGGCAGATGTACACTAGGGATGTGTACATGGTTAACATTCATGGTTACACGCAGGCTCCCGGTACATGCTGGGAGATAGATTAAAAGCCATCTCTTCACATATCCTGGCTCCCGGGGGCTGCCTGCCTCCCTCCCCCTGCACTGCTGTATCACAGGCAGGAGTGCAGGGGAGCCAACTTTTAAGTCAACTCCCTGCATGTACTGGCTCCAGGGGGCTGCCTGCTTTGTCCTCTCCCTCTTCACTGCTGCTTCTGTATCAGAGGCTGTAGCTTGGAGGGGTGTGTGTGTGGGAGCTGGTACGCATGGGAGGGACATCTTAAAAGCTGGCTCCCCTGTGTTGCTTTCTCTTAAAAGCTGGCTCCCCATGAGTATGGGCTCATGGGGAGCTAGTTGCTCCTCTCCCTCCCCACCCCCCACTTGCAACAGTGTGGGGGGCAGATGGGAGCCAACTGCTGCCCCATGTGTAATTGTGTAAACTGCTGAAATTCTCAGCGGTTACACGGTTACTTAATTACATACATTGTACACTATGGCAGTGTTTCCCAATTGGTGCTCCGTGGAACCCCAGGGTTCCGCAAAGTGAAAGTAAGGGTTCCGCGAGAACGCAGCCTTGCCCTGCCCCCTCTTAAAGAGACAGAGTATTTTGCAGGTTTTTTTGCTCAACCACGTCTGGTGGGGCTTTTTTTTTTTTTTGCTTGCCAAATTTTACTCTGGGAACCCTAGGGGTTCCTTGAAATTATTTTAAGCTGAAAAGGGTTCCGTGGCCAAATAAAATCAGGAAACACTGCACTATGGGGCAATGCTAAGCTACGGTGCACAACTCCGGCTATGTGAATAGTGTGGCTAGAGCTGACAATACCATAGGTAAAATTGCCGCAGGGTCTCAACTGTGGGGGTCAATGGAAGAAACTCTCCCATGGACTTTGTTTTCACGTCTCATTCTGGGGGAATACCGGAATCCACGAGAGAGCAATCAGCCGTCAATTTAGCATGTCTTTACTAGGGATGTAAAATCCCATTTAATTGGCTAACATGTTGTTTAACCAGTTAACTGATTTAATGGGGACCAGGAGGGGGGCTGCACCTATCTACCACTGGGCTGGAACACATTTCCTCCCCACTGTAGGCAAGAGTAGCTCCAGCCTAGCCAGATCAGTTCCTGCCCATGTTGTTCCCTGCCACTGGCAGGGCCTGCACCAGCCAAGACACCAGAGCCGCCCCTGTCCTCTGTGGGCCCCCTTCAGGCCTGGAGCTGGCTGTCAGCTGCTCCTGCCCCATTGGTTAACCTTAACCGGTAAGCCTAACCCATTAAGGGTGAGGCTTAATGGTTAACTAATTAAATCTTCACATCTCTAGAATTTACTAGACCCACTAAACCGATACTGGGATGCCTGATTGCTATGATCTTTGGGTAGGTGGGGGTCCACCCTGAGATCTGACTGGTTCATAATGTGAGGTGGCGCAGCTGTAGTCTAACTACCTTAGTTCCTTTTTGTGTTCAATTGAACAGAGCTCTAAGGCCACTGGCCACTCACCCTTATCAAATGGTCATTGTTAAGTTGTTTGAATATATCTAGCTGTACCAACCATTATCCTGCCCCCAAATATATGGCATTATGAAACATTTTGGAAGCGTGTGAGTTTTGATCCTTAGAATGTATTTTAGTACAATGTATTTTATCTACAAATTGCTGAGTTTTGAGACAGACTGGCCAAGAGTGATTATTTCCAAAGGGCATCTGCTGGGCCACTTGGGTGTTGAGGGATAGCAGCATTTCTCAAACTTGCCCATTCTCAGATGACAGGGTCCTTAACATGTGCATGCTCTCTCTCTTTCAGTCCCATTGCTTTACTTCACCCTGCTCCAACAGAAGGAGCACCAGAGAGACTTCTGTAAATGGCTTCTATTTCCTCTGTTTTTCAGGCTACATCTGTGAAAGGAAGGACCTGTTGGTGAACGGCTGTTGTAACGTCAATGTGCCTAGTACAAAGCTCTATAGTTGTGACAGCTGCCTGCCCAACGGTTGTTGCAGCGTGTACGAGTACTGCGTTTCCTGCTGTCTGCAGCCCAACAAGGTACATGAAAAGCCAGCAGCGCTCCATGTGCTTATGCTGTTCAGTCGGCTGAGCATCCTAATTTGCTAACTGGCCAAGTGTGCCCTTGTCATTGGGGAGCCTGAAAACAGGGAAAACCTGCTAGGACCATGTAAGAAATTGTCTTACAATAACAGCTAGGGTTGTGTGTGTGTGTGGACAATGGAAAGTCCATTTTGCCAGGGATTTTGAGATTTCTTCATTCCGGCTAAAGAAGAGACTGGTACTTTTTCAAAATTCTGTAGGAAAGATTTTTTTTTAAATGCATTTGTAACCATCCTCCCTGCAAGTTATAGTGCTTTCTTTGGGCAGCATCGGGTAGTCAGTACGTCTGTCAGCCTTTCTACCCAGCTACACAGGTCCCCATCAAGGAGGAAATGACATACCAGAAATCATCTGGCAGCCCTGGCCTTTGGTGGTCCACTACAGACTCTAAGGCACTGGCCCTCTTTCAATGGGCGAAGCTTTTCAGCAGTCTGTGGCCCTCTGCCTCCCGGCTTGGGCATGTAACCATAAGTTAGGGCCCTGGCCCACTCTGCTTGGGCAGAGCAATTAAACAGTTTATAGCCCGTAGCCTCCTGGATGGGGCAAATAGCAAGAATTAAAGTTTTTGGTGCTAGCCTTCTGGCCTAAAGGTTAGTGAAGTGCCAAACAGCGCCCACCCACCCTGTTTCACCAGGTCCCGGCTCAGGGCCCTAGCTATGGGTGGAGAAACATGTGGTTGCTATCTCACATCCCAGCAACAAAACTGGACCAGAATCTTGTTTCCCTGGGCTACTTCTTACCAACTGTTCCTGCTTCGTTGCCATTAGGACCTGGCTCTCAATCTTGTAATCAAGCAGCCTTTCCCCCGTCTCTTCCTCTTGCATCTCCTGGGGTAGTGGGTTGCCTTTTCCACTTTCAGGCTCTCTCTCACCATTAAACTGCAAGCTTATGCCCTTTGACTATCCTAACATTCAGATACCTACCCTATAGAGATGCAGATCAGACCAGATGTGCATCAAAACTGGCATCAGACTTTCAAAGGGAAGGACTTCTTCTTTGTTGCTTCTCTGTGTAGTGTTTAACTCAGCAGCAGGACTAGAGTGAAGCTGAGAAGGTTGCTACTGCTTCCAGCATGTCAGGTTAAGTGCTGTGTGCCTACTTTTTGGCCTTTGTCCTGGGGATGCACTGTGTGTGTAACAGAAAAGGCATGATTCTGGGCTGCTGAATGAGCTCTCTAGGAGGAACGTCTGTCTCCTCCGGTCTGGCCACAACTGTAGAGTCCTATACATCCATGGATATCTGCAGGTATCTGCTTCTGCATATGAAAATGTGCTTAGCTGCAGATTCTTTTTATAGATACGGATACAGATACCAATTTTGTATCTAGAACCCTGCAAATTTGTGGATATCCACTTTATAGCTGTGGGTATCCACATCCATGGATGTGGCTGCGGATATCCATGGCTCACTTTTGCCGATGCAGATGCGGATGTAGATACACCTTTTCTAACCACACTGGTTCTATACAATTGAGCTGCACTGCTCTTTTCTTATACTTCCTGCAAGAGGAATGGAGTGGATTGGGTAGTAACTCTCTCTATATGGAAGAAAAGCCACTTTGCCTTACCACACCATTATTTTGGGTTAAATTGATACATTTCCTCTTGATAAGATTAAAATGTTTCCATTCGCCTTTTTAATATAATATAAAACTTAAAAAAAATAAATTGTATATAATACAACATTTTTAAAAAATCAAAACAAAAAGTCATTTCCAAAGAGAGAAAAATCAGTGTTTCATTCCAGCTGTTTTTGGATACTCCTTTTTTTCTCCAAAATAAAATGTTGGCAAAATGACATGATTTTTGTGACGTATTCTGACTTTCATCGAACTGTTTTTCAGTGAATACAGTTCTGTGAAAGTTTTTTCCAACCAACTATAGTAACAACCATGTCTTATGCTTAGATCCCTGTGCAGATACAAAATTTATATCTATATCCACACAAATGACCCCCAGATATACACATCTACATCTGTGGATATAGATACCTGTGGACATAAAGTGGATATCCATGGATTTGCATGACTCTACTTATGCTTCTACTACATCTGTTATCCCAGAAAAATCTAATTATAACTTTCCACTGCTAGTGAAACTTCTTTTTGGACACTTATTAATAACCGAATGTCTGGAATGTGGGATGCCAACAGATGTCACTGTTAGACTGCAAATTTATGCCCTTTGATTATTCTGGCATTCAGATTAGGGATGTAAAATCCCAATTAACTGGTTAACCAGTTAAACATAGTGTCTAGCACTTTGTTTAACCAGTTAACAGATTAAAGGGGGGGACAGGAAGGGGAGGTGATGCTGGTTACCCATTGACTTCCCTAATTCAGATGCAGATCAGGTGTGCAACAAAACTGGCATCAGACTTCAAAGGGAAGGACTGCATCTTTGCTGCTCCTCCAAGTAGTTCTTAACTCAAGGTGAAGGTGGCAGCAGTGCTAGAGTGGAACTGAGATGACTGTTGATGCTTTCTGTGTCAGATTAAGTGCCACGGGCCTGCTTTTTGGCATTTGTTTTGGGGATGCACGGTGTATGTAACAACAGAGGCATGATTCCGTGCTGCTGAATTAGCTTGGGAGTAATGTCTAGTAGCAGGGGATGTTGGCTTGGGCAAACACAAATCGACTTACTGCCTCCATCCCTGTAGCGTCTGAGTTGTAAGCACTGATGAAGCATCTCATGAAGTATCCCTATTTTACTGATGAGGCATCAGAAGCTGGGAGGGACTTTGAGTCAGGAAATGAAACCAGATTTCCTTCTTCTACCTTGGAGCAATGGCCACCAGACTGTTAATGATCCTTGTTTGTTGGCACTGCAGCACTTGACTATATTCCACTAAGCAAGCACAATCCAAGGCCACTTTGAATTCAATCATTAACAAATGGAGAATGCATTGCTAGCAAACTTCTAAGAAGAGAAAGTAACAAGAACAGTTTGGAGAAACTGTTCTGCTGTCACCTTAATAGTCCAACTCCCAGTTCAAAACCCCTCAAAAAATAAACAAAAAAAATCCACTGTTCTCCATTCCCTTTCCTTAACTAGCTGACTTGGATGCTTATTTTTTCTGCCTTTCTCAGCAACTGCTCCTGGAGCGGTTCCTAAACCGTGCAGCTATTGCTTTTCAGAACCTCTTCATGGCAGTGGAAGACCACTTTGAGTTGTGCTTGGCCAAGTGCAGGACTTCATCCCAGGTCAGATGCGGTGGCATGGGAAGGGTGGTGTTGATGTATGAATGTATATTTCTTATACATACATGTTTGTGGGCTCATGTTCTTGTTCTAATCAGTCCGTCTTGGGGGAATATGTGAGCAGCTTTCTCTCTAAACTAGGGGCATGATGCTCTCCTAGAGCAATGTAGAAACGGACACTGATTTCTTCTTAGCACTAGGGACACACCGTAAAGGGAATTCTAAGCTGGAATGTGGCCAATCAACTGTATTAGTATGCCTGTTTTCCCAGCAGCTTTAGCAATCCTGTATTGTTTACTTCACAGTACAATACATCTGGGTAATCACCTCTGTAAGTCTGCTGACTATAGAAATTTTAACTGATGTTAAAAATACACAAACCAGTGCTGGGTACCTGTAATTGAAACCACCGCCAATTCAAGGCTTCTTGGTTAGCAGAGTCTTGTTCTAAGCAGACACTCTACCTGTTGGAAGGGGGTGGTGAGGGTGATGCTTCCACCTGTGTAGGATGCACTTAAGCAGATGCTCCTGCTATAAAGTAAAGATGATGCCTGCACCGTAAATCAAGGATAATTGATCCAAATGTCTCTAGAGCATTGAGGGAGAAACGCCTTTGTCTCTAGCCTGGATTTGTTTTGTTTTTCCTATGACATTTGATTAGAATGTGTTCCTGGGAACTTGAGCAGTCTGACTCCAGCCCACTTGGTATTTAATTCTGGCTACACTTCAGCAACAGAATGGTGTAAAGTTGCAACTAAATTTTTTTAAGTTATGTTAGAATACCTAGATACCAAGATGGCGTGCCTGTGAAATAGTCATTGGCATATAATAGGGATGTTAGATGTTGTTTAATTTAATAATCATGTAACCGCATCAAATTTTAGTGTTTACATGATTATTTGATAGTCCCTGGGGGCAGGGCTGGCAGCCAGTGTGCTCCGCAATTTGTGTACCTTTTTCCAATGGTTTTGTTGGAAGAAGCTTTTCCGAAATCCATCTACACTGGGCCAAATTTCAGAAAAGCCTCCTCTTTTGGAAGAGCCCTTCTTCCTCGTGGGAGGAGGAAGACGGGGCTTCCGAAAGAGTACATCTGCTCTTCCGCACAAAAAAGCGGAAGAGCAGACGTGTTCCCTGGACACAGCGGAGTTTTTCTGGGATACCAGGAAAATCCAATAGTGTAGACATAGCCTCTGATCCATAGGCAGCAGTACATGGCAGCAAAAGGCCCTGTTCACTGGGGGTCCAAGCTCTCTGCAGACAGGGGCTGTTCTAGCATTCCGCCAGCCACCTCTCCCTCCCACTGCCTATGTGGGAGGCTGGAAGGAGTGGGGGCAGGCAGTTCCGCAGCATTGGCATGCTTGGAGAGCCATCTTAAAAGCCAGCTCCCCACGTATATCAGCTCCTGCCAGCTACCCCCTCCCCATGCTGATACAGAGGCAGCAGTGTGGGGATGGCGGGGCAGGCGGCTCTGCAGGATCCAGTGCTTGAGGGGAGCTACCTCCTTGCAAGCACCAGCTTTGCCTTCCTCGGCTTGCTGCCTCTGATACAGAGGCAGCAGGTTCGGGGAGAGCATGTGGTCCTTAGGATTAACCGATCAGCCCAGTCTTATCAGTTAATCATTTACATGACTATAGGCTAACATCCCTATCCTATAAACACCTCTGCCTTGTGTGGAAGAGGAGTGAGGTATTTTACACCGGAGAGCTGCTTTTTAGTAACACATGTTCCTAAGGGCTGTTCCTAAGGGCTTTTCCTTCTCTTCCCAACAGAGCGTGCAGCACGAAAACACATACAGAGACCCTGTTGCAAAGTACTGCTACGGCGAGTATCCCCCGGAGCTTCTGCCTGTTTGAAAGCTGCCTAATCGGAACTCGTGTGGGGAAAGCAACCTGGGGATTTGTGTCTAGAACAGCAAGACAAGAGCTGCTCATCCAACAGCTTAAACTCTCCTCCTGAGATTTCCAAAGACAAAGAGAGCGATTTACAGTCTAAGCTTCGGATTTATTTCTTTGGGAAAACCTCTCCTATTTAGATGGAAAAACACTGTAGACCTGCCATGGAGGGGTGGGAGGAAATCATTTGAAGGGTTAATCTAGTTGAAGGGCTACCTTTTAGGATGCACACAATGGATTTGATCTATAGATCAGCTTAGAAAAGGACATAATAGAGCTTTCATCTGTACATTGAAGTTAAACGATATCCCCAAAGAACATGGACTTTAGACTAACTGCTGGAGATATGAAGAAGGATTTTTTGTGCTTAAAAGGTAAAGAATCCCTATTGAGCTTATCTCTTGGAGGACCTTTCAGCATCCATAATGCAGCCTTTATACGTAACTATGAATTATTTATTGGGTTTATGTGGAATTGCTGAAAATATTGATGCTTCTTGTAGCCATTGGCTGACTCCTTTCAATCCATAGATTATCTCCGAGAAAAGCATCCTTCATCTTGACCAAAATCACTCATTTCCCTCTTCTGTCAGGGTTTTTTTCTACTCATCATCATGGTGTATGTGTGCCTTCCAATTTAAACAGGCCTAGCCAAGTCTCCTTTGGAATGCATGGAGCCTTTGGTTCCTATATCATGAAAGAGAAAAGAGAACTCTGCATGTTTTTGTGAGTGGATGCATTTGCCGTCTTGGTTAGAGAAGTTTAACCCAAGAAGAAGTACTGAGGTTTCTGCTGCTTGTATTGCACACCACCATAACTCCAAAACTCTTCACTCCTGGTTGTGCAGCGCACGAAGCAAAAGGACCGAGGTGTTTGGGGATCCTGATTTTAATGAGATCCTGATGTAATTAGACTAAAATGTCAGGATTTGTGGTTCTAGCCTTCCTCTGAAGTTAGATTAGCAGCCAGTTTTGCAGTAGTTCTATTAACAGCTTATTAATGATATTCCAGCATGGGGTTGTGACCTTGCTGCTCGGAGGACCCTCTAGCCTGTGATGTCAATCTAATTAATATGCTAATTGAATACAATGTTGGTTCCCCCTGCAGTTTCCTATCACTCCTGTAGGCTGCAGTTTAAATGATGCCTCTGTGAGGCCAGTCTACAAGAAGAAAGTTGGGAGAAAGGTTTTTCCATTGCTTCTAAATGCTGAGCAAATTTATGTTTTCTGAAAGTCAAAGTCCCAGGACTGAGGCAAACTATGCTGTTCTAGTGTATATAACAGCTCACTCCTAGTGTCTTCTGCCTTTATCATATCTGTGCACCTAGTGTTCTGCCAATGTTTTTGACTTTATGCTCATGAATGCTAATCAGTACCTCTTATTTCTTCCTTGGGATAAAGCAATTTACTCAATTAAGAAATGAGACTAATGTGGCCAGTATTCTATGACATCCCTTTGTTAAAATATTATTTATTCCATTGTAGGGTATTCTGTTGTGATAATCATTAAACTGTATGTGGCATAAGTGAAAATTAAAAAATTATGATACGTGAAATTGTGAAAATTCACTTGCATTTTTTCCTGCATTCTTTTCCAAAAGATTTCAAGTGAGATAAGGTCTTGGAAAATATAATATGCATGCCACCAAGTCCCTATGAAAAGTCTTAAAATTTATATCTCATGGATCTGTGACAGCAGTTTTATCAACACATATCAATCCCTTTCTCCTATTTGCTGCCTTCCGATGGCAACTTGCTCCAACAATCATCACAGTATACAAGGTTATACCCTGGAAAGTGCTTTTGGTGGGCTCGGGGAAGCATGATTATGGAGGCATGGCAACTGCCCGCTGATGGGCAGATATAGCTATACCAATAAAGCTATATTGGCTAAAACCCTGAGTGGAAATGCAACTTTTAGGACTACAGTAAAACTCGGATGATCCGGCATCTGATGGTCTGGTACTCCTGATGGTCCGGCACCATTAGGAACCCAGAAGTGCTCCGGGCAGCCGGACCATTGGAGCTGCTCTGCCCCCAGGTTCCCCGATTCAGCCGCTGCTAAAACTGCCCAGTGGCTGAATCGGGGACGCATAGGGCAGAGCAGCTGGGGCGCTGCCAGGTAGGTCCCGTGGCGCTGCCCCTCGGGGCTGTGGGACCCAACCCGGCAGGGCCCCAGCTGTCCCCAATTCAGCCACTGCTGAAACTGACCAGCAGCTGACTCCAGGAAGCCGGAGGCAGAGCTGCTTTGCCCCGGGCTTCCTGGAATCAGCCCCTGATCAGTTTCAACAGCGGCTGACTTGGGAGCACCTGGGACAGAGCAGCTGGGGTGCTGCCGGGTTGGTCTCGCAGCGCCAAGAGTTGGTGCTACCAGACCAACCCGGCAGCACCCCAGCTGCTCTGCCCCAGGCCTCCTGATTCAGCCGCTGCTGAAACTGACCAGCGGCTGACTCCAGGAAGCCTGGGGCAGAGCAGCTCTGCCTCCGGCTTCCTGGAGTCAGCCGCTGGTCAGTATCAGCAGTGGCTGACTTGGGGACACCTGGGGCAGAGCAGCGCTACCGGACCAACCCGGCAGCACTCCAGCTGCTCTGCTGCAGGCGTCACTGATTCAGCCGCTTCTGAAACTGACCAGCAGCGGCTGAATCAGGGACGCTTGGGGCAGAGCCGGACTATCGGAAGGGGGGACTATGAGTCTGGGGTGGCATCCCTCCCCACTCCAGACCCCTCATAGCCCCCTCCTTCTGATAGTCCGGCAAATCTGATAATCCGGCACCCCCTGGGTCCTAAAGGTGATGTATTATCGGAAGTTTACTGTATTTTGCCAGTACATCTGCATCTACCACAAAGCCTGGCCTGAACCTAAAATTTGAAGTCGTCCTAGCTCCATTACTCAGAGATGTGAAAAATTCACCACTTGAAAGATGTAGTTAAGACAACCTAACGTACTGCACCATGTACTGTGTGGAGAACGACCATGCTGGGCCGGGACCCCCCCCCCCCGAAAAAACCCCCACCTCTGACACAGCTAGGTTGATGGAAGCCTTCTTCATGGGCCTAGCTACTGCCTCTCAGAGGGGTGGATTAACACCAGTAATGGAACAATCCCCCTCCTGGATGTAGCACATGTCTATCCTACAGTGCTACAGATGCAGCACTGTAACTATGATAGTAGCCTCTGTCATATATATATATATATACAGCCTCAGGTTTTTGCACACCTAGCTGTGTTGGTTAGGAATGTGAAAAAAAATCACACCTCTGACCATTGTGGCTATGCTAGCAAACAAATTTAGACCAAGACTTTGAGAGAGCCAGTGTGATCACAATTTCTCCCTGGCTTGTGAGACCCTTCAGTATGGAAAATAAGACCAGATAGCAAGCGCTATGTGGTTTGAGAAAGCAGAATTTCATATGGGCAGGGAAGACCACAAATTACTGTTATAGATGGTACTGAGCAGCAGAAAGGGGATTCCAAGTATGTGGTGCACATAGCTGAGATTGCAGATAGCTAATTGTAGAGACAGATCATATCTGATCTTCTGTCAGTTTTGTGGGAGCTTGAAATTGGGCCCTGCTCTCCTGATATAAAGTAAATATTTTCTCTCAATGTACTGAGTGACCAGTGGACAGAGAACTGAAGTGAAAGGCAAGGAACTTGAGTTTTATTCCCAGCCCTGTCACTGATCTGCTGTGTCCTCCTTGGTAAGTCACTCATCTCTCTGTGCTTCTATTTCCCCTCCCGTAGGGCAAGGTCTTTATTGTATCTACAGTTCCTCCTACGATTAGCCTTGATCCCAGCTGGGGCCTCTTTGTATGAGTGTAATACAAATTATATCTCGCTCTTTTAGAGCTTTGTAAGTAGAAAGTTCAACATTCTGATAAGGTGATACGATAAAGGAAGGAATAACTGAGTGCAGGGCCAGACCGAGCCATTCTGGAGCCCCGGGCAGACAATTTAATTGCGCCCTGGGTTGGGGGAGTGTGTATGCGTGACCCTTGCCCCGTGCCAGCACGTGTGGGAGGACGCATGCACAGCCCTGTCCCGGCGCGTGGAGGAGGGCACATGGAGCTGGTGGCGGCAGGATGCCTGTGTCCAGCCCAGCCCAGCTACCCCCGCTGGCACGCAGCCTGGGACCGCCCGGGGCAGTCCATGCAGGGCCCCGTGGCTGCGGGGGGAAGGGCGCTGCTGGCTGGCACTGTGGGGGTTAGCGCGGCCCCCGCCCCAAGCGGCTGCTGCAGGGTGGCCAGTGGAAGCTGCTGCAGCCCACAATCCAGGAGCCGGGTGCGCGGTGCCTGATGGAAGCTGTAAGTTCCACTATGCGCCCCTTATTGCTGCCATCAGGTGCCTCCCATAGGTTGACGTCCCGGGCAACTGTCCGGCTAGCCCCCTCCTTAATTCGGCCCTGACTGAGTGGGAAACTGCCTGGGCAGCTCAATCAGTTTTGAAAAAAGTCAGTCCTGATCCACACATGGCATGAAAAACGAAGCTTCCAAATGTACAGACTCTATGGACTGTGGAGAATTGCATCCCCTCTCAAATGTTTGCAAATTGCATTTTCAGGGCCACCCCATCATGATTTACATGGCTCTGTCATCCCAGCAAATAAACTCATTCCAGGATGGCAGGACCATTTATGGTTTGCATAATATACAAACTTGGAATCCCAGTGTATTTAAAAAGTCCATACCAATTATGAGTAATTAACTTCAACATGCTTCCTACAATCTCAGCTGTCTTCTTATGTTTAGTCTTTGTTGGGACCAACTGCTACAGAGGGAGGCTGTGAGGCCAACACCAGTGTAACGCTTTTGATCAACCAGCAGAGGTTACCATAAGACAGAAGTTCTCAAACTTTTTGGCCTGCAGCCCACCCTGCTCAAAGCAAACCTTTCCATGGACCACAAGCCAACCATCCATGATGACAAAATGCCTTTACTTATCTCTAAATACCTTAAATACTAAATTATTCATATTAGGTTTCTAGAGCTATAACGTAAGGAGACATATATAACTTGTAAGAAAGGAAGTATTATTAATCAGAATAATTAAATAGATTAAGCGCTTTGACTTTCTCATGTTAGTTTACCAAGCTTCATTTTAAATAAAGTAAAATATTAATTGATGTCCAAAATGAAAGGTTTCAATGTTGTCGTTATTTAGCTGGAATGGGAGACCTTTTTTGGGTTGGAGCCACTGATCCACAGAAACATCAGTCAAGGGTCATACAACAGTGAGAGGCAAACCTACCCCACAAATCCCAACCCCAACCGAGACACCTCACTCCCCTGGTGCTCCGGCTCCATAGTGGAGGGAGAAAGAGGGTCAGGGAAGACCAAGGTTAAGGACTTTCCATAGGCCAGATTAACTCTTTTGGGATTCTGGAGTTAGTAGATTTTGTGAGCCCCTCCCAGGCTCTAGGGTGAGGCAAAAAGTGAGGGGTTCAGTGTGTGGGAGCAAATAAAGCACAACGTGGAATATTGCTATGCTTCATTTGCATCATTTGAAAAAATGAGGAAGAATGGCTCTTGTGCAAGAGGGGGGTTTTGCACAATAAGGAGCCATCTACACAGCTCCTTTTTGCACAAAAGCCTCTTGCGCAAAAGCGGCTTCTAATTAATTATGCAAATGAAGCATAGCGTGGAATATCTTGCGCAAAAGTGGCTTCTAATTAATTATGCAAATAAAGCACAGCAATATTCCACGCTGTGCTTCATTTGCATAAGCTTTTCTGGAAGAAGGCTATAGTGTAGCTGTAGCCTCAGTTTCAGAGTCCTGATTTCTCATTGACCCTTCCCTTTCCTTTTGGTACTGGGAGCTGTGTAAACAAAAACCTTTCTGAGGTTCAGTAGGGGGCCAAAAATCATAGAATATTAGAACTGAAAGGGAACCTGAGTGGTCATCAAGTCCAGTCAGTTGCCTTAATTTAGATTGAAAAGTTATTCTCTAAAAGTATCAAGAGGCTTTGTGATTTTTGTGTCTCAGGTGACTTCAGAGCAAATTTTTCTGGGTATGTCTACACTGCAAAGTTAATTCAAAATAACAGCCGTTATTTCGAATTAACTTTAATAGCATCTATACATGCAAACCACTATTTCAAAATTAATTCGAAATAGCAGAACGCTTAATTCGAATTTGGTAATCCTCATTCTGTGAGGAGTAACGCCAAATTCGAAATAGCTAATTCAAAATGAGTGCTGTGTAGATACTTAATTCGAATTAGCTGGCCTCCAGCCCTTCCCAGTTTCCCCTGGTGGCCACTTTGGGCCAAACAAGGAAAACTCCTCTCCTCTCCCACAGCCCTGGAGCCCTTAAAGGGGTAGACTCTGGCCAGACTGCACATGCCAGATCCAGGCCTGCCAGCAGTCTCTGCCACTGACCCAGTGGCCCCACCATGAGCCAGGCAGCCAGTGCCAGCGAGCCATCCTCTTCCCAGTCCCCCAGCGCCCAAGAGCCAGCCAGGGGTCATAGACGCCATGCTCCCTCCTGGACTAGTGGGGAGATTATGGACCTCATTGAGGTTTGGGGGCAGGCCCCCAATGTGCATGATATCCACACTAGATAGAGGAACGTGGCTGTCTACAGTCGCATAGCGGCCACTATGGCCCAGAAAGGCCAAAGGTGCACCCAGGAGCTGTGGCAGGAGTACGCCAGGGCCACTCAGGGCAGCTCCTCAGCAGGGGCAAACACCTGCCCCATTTTGACGCCCTGGACCACATCCTGGGGGCAGTGTGGTCCGTGCCACCCTGGGGAGACCACGAGCTGGGACTGGAGGACCCTGACCAGGGTCTGAAGGAGGAGTTGCCATGCCAGCAGGACCCCCCAAGCAGTCCCAGGAGAGGAGTCACCAGGGTCGTCCGGGGAGGCCTCACCATGTAAGTGCCAGCACTGTCACCTTCCTGGAGGAGGGGCGGGAAGGGAGACCAGGGACTGCGTGCATGGGCCTTGCCTACCACGGATCATGCAGCAACCTGTGCATGTGTGAGCATGTGCCGTGCCATGCCACCCCTGGGCAGGTCCCTCCAGCTGTGCACCACACGGGCTGTGGCCTGATAGCCACACGCATGTGTGAAGAGACCTGACATGCTCCTGACCCCGAGGCAGGACACAGCAGGACACCCTCCCTGCACAAGTCCCCTCTAACATCTCCCCCCACCTCACCCATACTATACACAGCACAGGGGCATGGGTGCAGCGTGGGGGCAGCTCCCACTACCAGGGATAGCCAGACATTCCGACCATGGCCTCTGTGGAAGCACATCGGCTCTGACGGTGCAGGGCATGGTCATCCTCACCTCACAGTGGGGGCTGGGCTTCACCCACTGTGTCCCCAGAGAGAACTGACCACTTCTCTTCTTTCTCCACAGCCGCACCAGCTGCACATGCAGGGCGCACCATCCCACATGAGACATCTTCCCACACCCGAGGGTTCCACAGGATGACCGCAACACGACAGGGGCACTGAGAGCAGCACCTGGGGGCCCTGCGAGCCCTGACCCGCATCATGGAGAAGCGGGCACAGGAAGAATGGGAGTTCCGGAGGGAGCTGCTTGCCCAGGGTCGTGCCATCTGTACCCATCTGTAGACCCTGGTGCAGAGCGTGCTGCCTCGTGCCGCTCCAGCGCCTGCTGCCCCCCAAGCTACTGTTCCTCCTCCCACTGCTTCTCCCCCTCCTGCCTCTCCCTCCTCAACCTCCACACCCTCCTCCCCTTCCTCCCACGGATGCCGAGGCCCCCGCACCTGCCGTGCTGGAAGACATGTGGCCCGACGAGACCCCCACTCTTGAGCGTTGAGCTTCCCCTCACCCTTCCTCCCCTTGCTTCTCCCTTCCAGCTCCCTCGACCCAATTTTCCCCCTCCCCTCTCCCAGCCTCTCTCCTCCCGTCTCCTGCCTCCTTTCCCCTGCCTCCTCAGAAGTTCATCCCCCTCTCTCCTGCTGTTTTGTTAAATAAACAGAGTTTCTATTTTTGAAAAAAAATGTATTTTATTTGACTTCAGGAAGGGGGGGCTAGGGAGGGGTAAGTGGAAGGATATGAGGGAGGAATGGGGCACGAGGAATGGGGAGGACCAGGGAGACTGTTAGTGCTCCTTGGGGTTGAAGCTCTCCCGCAGGGCCCCCTGGATACTGATAGTCCCCCCGATGAACCTCCCAGGGTATGTCTACACTACCCCGCTAGTTCGAACTAGCGGGGTAATGTATGCATACCGCACTTGCTAATGAAGCCCGGGATTTGAATTTCCCGGGCTTCATTAGCATAAGCGGGGAGCCGCCATTTTTAAATCCCCGCTGCTTCGAACCCCGTGTAGCGCGGCTACACGGGGCTCGAACTAGGTAGTTCGGACTAGGGTCCTATTCTGAACTACCGTTACTCCTCGTGAAACGAGGAGTACCGGTAGTTCGGAATAGGCACCCTAGTCCGAACTACCTAGTTCGAGCCCCGTGTAGCCGCGCTGCACGGGGTTCGAAGCAGCGGGGATTTAAAAATGGCGGCTCCCCGCTTATGCTAATGAAGCCCGGGAAATTCAAATCCCGGGCTTCATTAGCAAGTGCGGTATGCATACATTACCCTCCTAGTTCGAACTAGGAGGGTAGTGTAGACATACCCCCAGATGGCAGTCTGCGGTGAGTGCAGCCAGGCTGATGGCAACAACCCCCGAGACGCACCAGCGTGCCCAGGGGCAGCTCTGGCTCCATGTAGCCAAGTGCTGTGGTGTCCCGAGTATGGGCACTTAGGGCACTCCAAGACAGGACTGCTTTGCTGTCTCTCATCAAGATAGACAAGCAAGCGGGGAACCCTGAGAACTGTCTGTCCGGGGTGGAGGGTAGGGTCCCTTTAAGCACGGAGCTCAGCTATCCTCAGGCAGCAGCCCCACACACTAAGTCCTAACCTGATGCCCTGCCGGCATGGTTCTGGCCTGCCATAACTTTGGTTCAGGGTCCACTCAGTGTGGACGCACTATTTTGAAATAGCAAAACGCTATTTTGAAATAGTTTTTGTGTCTAGATGCATTATTTCGAATTAGCTTAATTCGAATTAACTATTTCGAATAAAGTTAACTCAAATTAACACTGTAGTGTAGACATACCCTCTCAGAGTAAAGAGGCTTTTTTCGAACTGCTTGTTCTGTAAACCCAAACTGGGATTGGAGAGTCAAGTGAGATCTTTCTGGACCATGCTAAAGGTTCTGCAGCTGTAAATGAGTTAATAATTCTGCTGATGATAGATGAACCAGAATAAAATCCAATTCAGTTTAATCAAACCTGAATACTCAATAATCATGGGTTAAAAACTCAAGAAATTGCCTTAAATCATAAGATTTTTTTTAAAAGCTTAAAATTAATTTTTATTTGCATTCTGGTGCTGGATCTCTTAATGTTCAGGGTTTGAAGCTTTTCTTTGCAACTATGAGGCCTACAATATTTTTCTTAAATGGAAGTTGAAATTGTCAGGTGAATGATTTGATTCCAGAAACTGGGATTTGGGGGGGGGGGAGGGGGAGATGTTACAAGACTCATAATAAAATTATAAGAGACCATCACTACTGAGACCAAATTTTGTTCTTCAGATTAATGACACTAAAAGCCAGCTTCCTCTCTGTTCTGTCTTTGTTCTGTAAAGATAATAGGAATACATTTAATTGTCACAAACAATGAGAAGTCCTGTAGCACCTTATAGACTAACACATTTACTGGAGCAAAGCTTTCATGGGCAAAGACCCACTTCTTCAGATGCATGCAGTCTTTGCCCATGAAAGTTTATGCTCCAATAAATCTGTTAGTGCCATTTAATTGTCACTAAATGAGAAGAGAATTGGAACATGCACCAGGAGCAGATCTGTTAAATAAGCTGTCACTTATACAAAGTCACTTTTCTGACCCTAATAAATGGTCTTTGAGTCCTACAAAATTGTTTAAGGACCAAATCCAGAAGACAGGCTAAATTCCTTTGAAAGTTAATGAGTATTTTGGTTGGGTACGGGATACAGGCTTTGGACCGAATAGGGATTTTCAATGTCATCAAGCTTTCCACTTGATCTTATTTCCCACAGCTGAGAGATTCAATCCTGAAAAGTAAGGTTTGTGATAGAAACTCTGCAAGGGACCAAGCCATTAAAATAAACTAAGCTGTCTATTTGTGAGCACAGATTAAATGTTTTTGATGATCCACTATGTGCACTCGTCACAGCCCTGCTACATCAAGGTTAAAGGGGGAAAGGTGACTGGCTGGAAGTCATTTAATCAAATGGAGATGTTGATTTTCAGGTACCCCATTAGGGTGAGGTTTGCAAGCTCTGTCACTTTTAACAGCCGTATAATGAATATGCTTTCCAAAATTCTTGTTTCTCATAGCAGCGGCAGCAGCGGCATGTGATATGTGTCACCGTCAAAAGGAAAGTGAGATGTAGTTAATATAGAGCTGCACAACAAATAAATATTGATCAGTTCTCTCCATGCTATGCTTGAGCATCTGCAGTGACAATAGACACTGTAGCAAATGGGGATGGAAGAACAAAAAACACTGTGTTCCAAGGACATGATGGGGGAAGGCTAGTGTGGGAACAATTCAGCTTCCCCATTCAAGTGTTTCTCCCAAGACACTAAATCCAAGTGAACTGAGAGACACTTTATTCATGTCACGAATGTGTCTCAGATGTACTAGCTATAGTGTTAAAATCAGAGGCTCACAAAAGACAAGCTAGAACAGATTATTGTCTCCAGAGTCCCCCTACTAAAATAAAATCAACCAGTTTATACTTTGGTCAGTCCAGATGAAGAATACTTTGGATAAGGCATTAAGCAGATTTAGGAGTTACCACAGCACTTCAAGGCAGTTGTAAAATGGGGTTTGTTCTGCACCACACTGCACTATCTACAATGGTTATATTTTAGTTGGAATGGACTATTATATATTTTGACATGATGTTTCATTCTAAGATATGTGGTTTCTTTGTGGGTTTTCTAAAATTCTCTTCTTTAAAAGAAAAACAAACACTTTAAATGTTAGTAATCAAAATACAGACTGCTAAAGTTAACTTTCTTTAACTTGATTCTTAACTTGTGTTTTTTAACTATATTGTCAAAAGCATTCCGAATTTTGGATTCTTTGCTTTGGAATTTTTATGAGCTACATAAATTGAAAATTTGTGCTTCTAAGGTCATAGATTGCTATTTAAATAAGTACCCTCACTTATTTTCCCTCAGTAGTTCCCATTATAATGAGTCTTCAGCACTTCTGAAAAATGAGGACATTTATTTAGGAGCCTAATTTAAGAGTTTGAATTTATGGCTGTGGCTTTAAACAATAAAGTAGCCTACTGTCATCACATGCGATCATAATATTTCACAACTATTTTTATTAACTAACAACTGACAAAGGGGCCCCAAAGTTGTCTGCAAATGCAACATATCTAACTGTTCCTTTCAATTTTACTTATCAATAGAGGCTTTATTTTTGGTTTTATGCTGTAGGAGGGGAATTGTATCCTAATGGATCTGCTAATTTCCCTCAAATCTTTCCAACCCTAATTCTAGGTGGAAAACTATTATTCAAAGTAACAGAGCTGCAATAGTAATGTGTTTTCATGCTACTTCCCAACCCACCTTTATCCCCTCTAGTCCTGTAGCTCTCTTTCTATTAGTGGATTTGACCTTCTGGTCTACATTTAAATCATAGGTTGATCTAGCTATGTTGCTCAGGGCTATGAAAAATTTTGCACCCTGAGCAAGGTAGCTAGGTCAAACTAAGCCCCACTGTAGACAAGACTAACATGACAGCACTTAGGGAGTCTTCCATTGACATAGTTACCATGTCATGGAGTGATAGATTAACTATATGGATAGAAAAACACTTTCTATTGGCATAAGAAACATCCATGCTATGACAGCTCAGGTGCTATACAGGCAGTCCCTGGGTTACGTACAAGATAGGGACTGTAGGTTTGTTCTTAAGTTGAATTTGTATGTAAGTCGGAACTGGTACATGTTGTAGGGGAAACTCTAGCCAAACATTTCTCCAGAGCTCAGTTTTATTCTCCCACACCTCACTTCCCTCAGTCCTTTATTCTCAAGCTTAGGTGTCTGCTGAGAAAAGCCGCTCCGCGTCTCCCTGGTCTGCTGGGGCGGGAGAGGGGGGCGCTAGCTTCGCGTCTCCCTGGTCTGCTGGGGGGAAGCAGCTAGTGCGGGGTTGCCTCACCCCGTTTGTAAGTAGGGATCCGATGTAAGTCAGATCCATGTAACCCGGGGACTTCCTGTACCTGTGAAGCCATAGTTTAGATACCCCCATGATCATCCCTATGTTATTCCTCATTATCTTCAAAGGCTCAATCATGGAAATTCTCTTTTTCTAGTGGCTTCAGTGGAAGTTGAGAATGCTGAGTATTCTCACTGTCTCCATCCTATCCATGACTAGTGTCTTTGTCCTTCATAGCTATGCTAATGCTGTCCCTTATCATCCTTTATTATTGCACACTGAAGCATGATCTTCAACCTCACTTCATCATTTTGCCTCTGACACCTGTTCTGCCAGCCTCAGTGTAATCTATCAGTGCTGTCAGTGTCATCCTCCGGAACAGTATTTATTGCAGCATGCCTGTGTCTCATCGCTGTGATTATGTGAGCTTCTGTGATTGTACTACATCTATCACCTCATTACTGAAATAAAGTTAACAGTAATAGGAGTCATACAGCTAACCCCCTGCTCACCATGCTGGAAATTTATTCTCAGGATAAAAAGGAAATGCATATGGATCCATTTAAAACTGAGCCAGCCATGCAGTTAATCCAGAGTTAAAACATTTTTAGATGTATAGAGTGCTTGTCATGCAGAAGTTCCCAACACGCTTATAAACCTTACACCATTAAGGAAGAAGGAGGAAGTTTCTGGTAAAGCACTGCAGAAAATCTGAGTTCCAGTCTTTGTTTGGGGACAGGCTTCCTGCGTGACCCACATTTCTTCATAGTTATAATATTTTCACTCCTACACATGTTGACGAGGATCAATTTATTGTCATTGTGTGATCCTTGCATGGAGGGATGAAAGAAATGCAAGTTATTACTACATCAAACCATTTCACCCATTGATAAAAGCAATCTCCTTTGAGGAAACATGGCAATGATGTGTGAATAGCACATAGCAAACAATTTAGGACAGAAACAGAAAACACTGTTTTCAAGAGGCATGGAATGTTGAAGTTAGATCAGCAAAATAGAATGGCCAGATTCACAAGGTGGCTAGAACAATGGGTCATACACATCTCCTTATATGAAATGAATTGTGAAATCTTTAGTGACCATAAGCAAGCAGGAACAATTCTGGCTTTCTAGTAGTAGGGATCCTTTTTCCCTCTCATCATTGGGGTATATGTTTTTTCTTAGATTTTGAATCAATTGCCTCAGCAACCATCTTTTCACTGTGGCTGTGTCTAGACTGGCCACTTTTTCTGGAAAAGCAGCCGTTTTTCCGGAAAAACTTGCCAGCTGTCTACACTGGCTGCTTGAATTTCCGCAAAAGCACTGATGATCTCATGTAAGATTGTCAGTGCTTTTGCAGAAATACTATGCTGCTCCTGTTCAGGCAAAAGTCTTTTTCCGAAAAACTTTTGCGCAAAAGGACCAGTGTAGACAGCAGAGATTTGTTTTCCGCAAAAAAGCCCCGATCGTGAAAATGGCGATTGGGGCTTTTTTGCGGAAAAGCGCGTCTAGATTGGCCACGGATGCTTTTCCGCAAAAAGTGCTTTTGCGGAAAAGCGTCGTGCCAATCTAGACACGCTTTTCCGAAAATGCTTTTAACGAAAAAGTTTTCCGTTAAAAGCATTTTCGGAAAATCATGCCAGGGTAGACGTAGCCTGTGTGTGTATGTACAGTGTCATGTCAATAATGAGTGAGGCCTTTAGGCACTGGTGCATAGAGCTGTGCCAATCCAGAGGTATCTGCTTTATAGCCATGGATAGCCATGGTTCATTTTTGGGGATATGGACACAAAATTTTGTATCTGCACAGGGCTCTACTAGTGCAATCCCAGTTCATGATAGGAATACTATTGACTGAAAGGGACAAATATCGCCCACTGAATGTTTTCCTTCATTATCTCCCATTCACCTAGGACACTGCACAGTTATTTTGGAATAAATTATTCCAGACTAGTTATTCCAAAATAGCTTATTTTGACATAGCACGTCTACATTGTAGGAAAGCCTCAAAATTAGTACGAGGCAGGCTTCCCTAATGTAGATGTGCTATGTCAAAATAAGCTATTTTGGAATAACTATTCCCCCCCAAATCAAAGAATTACCAAGGCAAAGATGCATACTAAAATAAGCTTGAAGTACTGCTGGTAGGCGTAATGCTTTGCATCTATTACACCTTCCACCCGAGGATCTCAACGTATTTTCAAAAGCAAGTAAATCTCTTCATTGCAGAGATACAGGAATTTCACTTGTATCATAAAAATGAAGGACTGGAAAAGACCTCGATAGATGATCTAGTTGAGTACTTTGCACTGAGACAAGTCTAAGTGGTATCTAGACCATGGGTGGAGAACCTATAACCCCCTTCGGTAGCCTCCAAGTCACAAGCCAGTGGTTTTGCTCTAGCCATGGTGTGGCTGGCACACTGCTGTGTGGGAAGAGCGAATCTTGACCCTCATGGGCCGGATCCAGGCAAGCCACAGGCCAAATTCAATCCTGTGGGCTCTGACTGGCATGAGGAGGAAGCGGTTCTGCCCACCGCAGGGAATTGCTCTGTGACGGCACCACCTCCGCCTTTGCTGGTAGCCTGGAATCGCAGCTTAAAGGAGCAGCAGAGGGGGAAAACGGGTGGGCCTGCAGAGAGCATTTTCCTTCAGTGCACAAAACCATGTGGAGACTCTTGTGCTCTCTCAGGAGCTGTGCCACAAAAGTGCCCCAATCCCTTGCCCTCTCCCGTCCAGATCCTGCACCCCCAACCCACTCCCGACCTCCCAGACCTCACACTCCTACCCCATCCCGGACGCTCCACCATGACCCTGTTCCTGCATCTCCTTCCTCCCAGACCCTCCACCCGACTCCTGCACCCTCCTATCCTCTCAGATCCCTCACTACTCCCCGCTCCTGCACCCTCCCTCCCACCCACCCACCCAGGTAGCCCCCACACCTTCACCCTTCCTCCCAGCTTGATCCTGCACCCTACTTTCTGCTCAGACCCTGCACTCTCACTCTCACCACCAGCCCACTCCTGCACCCTAACACTAGCCCAGACCCTGCACCCCCAACCCCAGCATGCTCCCTGGCAGCCCCTCCCTCACACTGAACCCCTCATTTTTGGCCTCACTCTAGAGCCTAGGCATGCTCCACAACATCTATTAGCTCCAAGCCCCCAGAAGAATTTTCTGGCCCTGGGGCTAAGCCCTGCTTAACTACCCTATGGTAGTTAGGAAATTTTTCCTAATGTCCACCCTGTATTTCCCTCGCTTTCTCATGCTGTGTGTCCTCTCTCTAATACCCACTGAGCATTTCAAAGCCTGATGCAAAGGATGTTATGTAGCATTGCCTCCTCTTTTGCAGCTGGAGAAACAAATAGAGTTGAGGTCATTTGCACAAGCAGAGCTAGGAATAGAAGCCAGAACTCCCAGTTCCCAGACTAGTGTACTCACCAATGAACCCTATTCCTGCTCTGAATTCATGCACTTTGCACTTCAGAGATTCTCACTATTGTGTCTGAAGGCAGCAGGCACAATGCTTCATGTACTGTCTATAGTTTGTAAAGCACTGTGGGGTATTTCAGGATGAAAAGTGGTTTATAAACAAAGATTATCATATGATTATATTAAAGAGCTTTTTAAAAAACCCAGCTGTTGGTGCACTTTTTTTAAAAACACTTTTTTTTTTTTGGCTTGGACAAGGTAGAGTTATTGATCTTCCACTTGCTGTCCTTCGGGTCTGAAAATAGCCCCCATCAGCAGCATGTATTAGCATCCCCACATTTTTTGCGAAGTGTACAACTCCCCAGCCCTACCTGCTTTCTGGCTTGGTTTTTCCTCTTCTAGGTACCCACCAAATGCCAATGTCTGGTTGAGTTAACTCTGCTATAAATCAAAGTCTCACCATTTAGCTGATTTAATTAATGTGTTGTGCCATCCCCAGAGTCTCTCCCCACTTGACTGCTAATCAGCCTTCATCAGCAGGAGGAAAACACAGCCCTTCTTCGAACCACACAGGAGAAATGGAAGAAAAGACAGTTAATTGCAGCTGTGGAGATGAGTCTATTGCTCATCTCTAAACCATAGTCTGCTTCTTCAGATGCTGCTGTCTCTGACCAACAGGAGAAAAGACGAAGCACATTAATACAGACATTATTTAATGTCCTATTGGAAATAATTTCTGTCTTGGAAGCATGTTGTTTCTGAAACGCTTCACGGAATCCTTCTATGTTCATAAGTATTTTGAGCCACTTTAACAGCCTGCATATCAAATCAGATGAAATAATCAGTTTACCATATAAACTGGGGGAAGGCTTAGGTGCCAGATGCAGCCTCCTGGCTCTCCTAAATCTAGCCCCCGAGGCTTGGGGCTTCCTACTGCCATTGTAACATTGGCTCTCCTGTCTTCCTCAGAACCCCTCTATGGGGCTGGAATACACAAAATCGACTAGCCTGGGCCCCCTTAGGCTCTTGTGTGCAAGAGGAATAGGGGGAGCGTCTTTCTTCTTAGTCGGGGACCATGTCAGTGAGGGTTTCTTTGGTTTTTTTGGGGGGGGGGAGTTGTTTTACTTCTCACTTGTGTGTGGCCTTGTAGCGGGGCAGCATCTGGTATGACCGCACCCCGCACTCAGGCCAACCCCGGGGCCCACTGGGAGGATCCGGAGGTGCGGTCAGGCGGGGACACTGCCAGCGCGGCTGCAATGGCCGGCGAGGGACAGGAGGGGCAAGCCCCAGCGCCAGCTGATGACGTCTCTGGCGTCCCCGCGCCGGGGGTGGGGCCACCGGACGAGAGTGACGCTGTGAAGGGTCGGGGCCACGGGCCGGCGGCGGGAGATTTAAAAGGGGGCCAGGAAGGCCCTCAGGGGGGAGAGAGCAGAGGCAGACAGGGACAGAGGGAGGAGGCCGAGTCGGGTAAGGGCCTCCCTCGGATGTGGGTGAATTAAATCTCTCAAAGGGAGGGGGGGAAGAAGTGGTCCAGGGCGGGGCCGTGGAACCCGAGAACGGAGGGTTTGGGGTCGGCTATCCCCTCCGTTGAGTGAGGACGTTGACCTCACCTTAGGGCGCTGGGCTGGGGTCCGGAGCGAGGGTGGGCCCGGACCCCCTTCCCTCCCCTCCTGGTGGCAAGTGGAGGGAAAATCAACGGATCACTCACCATAGGCAGCTTAGTTCCTATTGGGCTGGCCAGGGGCTGTGTAAGGGACTTTGGGACCCCACGGCACCCCAGGCGCGTTTCCCCGCAGTAGGTGGGAGACCCGTGACAGGCCCCCAACTGATTTTTATGTAGGTCAGTGGCGCTCAACCCTAAAAGGGATCTCTACCCCTGATATAAACCCTGTGCATATACACTGGACACATTTCATAGTTCTACAGCACAATTATCACTACAGATCACTGAGCCAAAGATGACCAAGCCAGTAAAAAATTATAGGTAAGACCAGTGGTTCTCAAACTTTCGAAACTCCTCTTTCCCTTTCAAGAGTCTAATTTGTCTTGTATATCCTGAAGTTTCACCTGACTTTTAAAAACTTACAAAATCAGACATTAAAATACAATCACAGTACATTCTCACTGAGAAATAATGGTCTTTCTCATTTTTACCATATAATTGTAAAATAAATCAACTGGAAATATAAATATTATACTTACATTTTAGTGTTTAGTATATAGATTAGTGTAAACAAATCAGTCTATATAATTTTAGTTTGTACTGACTTCACTGCTGGTTTTTAGGTAGCCTGGTGTAACACAAGGAAATTAAACAGGTGAGTTGATGTAGCCCCCAGAACATCCCTGAGTATCTCCAGACACACACATAGCTCTGTCCGAGAACCGCTGGGGTAGCCTATGTAATGCAATAGTTCCCTTGGAGTCTTTTCTTGTACTAGATAAATGATAGCTAATTTTAAAATTAGATTATACACATGTCACAACAGTGATTTTATTGCTGAAAGACCCTCTGACCTGACGGAAAAGCTTGGTGTACTGAAAAACAAAGCATAAAACAATGAAATTGGAGAGGATTGAAAGCATGATCTGTATTTGGCATTCTTGAACCCATGACTAACTATAATAATAAACAACCCTCTTAAACAATAGAAAGGGACTGAAAAAAAGTGGAGAGGAGAATTTATAAAGAGCCAGCTGCCCTCTAGAAAAAAATTGCACTGCATGTTTGTGTCACTTAACAGTTGAAAAGGAGATTAGAGGAGCAACCCTAAAGCCCCAGAGTTCCTTGCAGCTAAGCCTAGCTGCTGACTTCATACACAATGATGGGCTCTCTGAATGTGTGATGTTGCCATATGATAGACTGTATGTGTCAATAATTAGGGTTCTGCCACCGATTACCTATGGGACCTTTAGCACGTCACTTCACTGCTCTGCGCTACAGTTCTTCCAGCTGCTAAAAAAGGGAAGAGAAACAAGTATAATGAAAGGAAGGTCCTGAGAATTTCTTCTGTTGGGGTTCCCATGGCATCACTTGATGTTCTTATACAATGAATCGTAGAGGCCATGTCGACTCAAGGAAACTATTTCAAAATTACTAAAATAAATTTTACTTCCAATTTAACAAAATCAAAATAATGTGCCTCCACTATGGGGAGGCATAAAAATTAGTTCCGACATCAATGTCAGCTGGTCGGGGAAAGAACATGATGCCTGCATCTTCCAGACCTGTTGCCTATTCCAACAGATGCACGTCAGCACTTTCTCCTTCACTACACCATCAGAATCAGGGAGGTGGATATGCCCATAGTCATCCTGGGCAGGGCTGGCTTGAGCCATTCCTGTGTCCCGAGCAGTGGGCGCACGACACATGCGTGGCTCCGCCCCCGGGCACACGACACATGCGTGGCTCCGCCCTGGGCACATGACACATGCGTGGATCCGCCCCCGGGCGCTCGGTGCATGCGTGGATCCGCCCCCAGGCACATGACACATGTGTGGCTCCACCCCCGGGAACATGGTGCATGCATGACCCCACCCCCCGGCGCGCTGCACACCTTACAGCTGCAATCGGGCACTCGGTGCCTGATGGCAGCTCTAAGGGGCGCCAGCCACATGTGAGACACCCTTCTTCTTCTCCTGGGACTTTTCAGTCCCATAGGAGGAGGGGAGCAATGGAAATGCCAGCTGCGAGAGGCCTCAGGAGCCCTATTATTTTAAATAGCTTCACTGGCGCAGTCAGTGGGGCTGCTTTGGTCAGCCAGTATTTGGACAAGTTTCTTTGGCCAAGTATATACTGAGCGATAAGGTCAAATGTATTCAGGTTGATTTTTTTAGCACCTGATTTTCTAAAGACAAAGATACATGTCCCAACTATGTGCAATAATTCAACCTAATTCAAAGTAGTGCATCCCAGTAGGATGGCTACTGTTGTTTTCAAAAGTGATGCACTTGACTATACCACAGCGCCTCTGTCCCTTTGCATTCTGGGTCATGCTCCCAGTGCACACTGAGTCAAAAACTGCAGCAGGTAGATCTGGGCACATGGTGTCAGTGGCCCATAATGCACTCATTTCCTCCCTCACCCCTTGCTCAAGAGGAAACCTGGGTCTTATCCTGCAATGCTTTGTGCTGCAAAGATGCCGGACCACTTATTGCCTCGCTTGGCATGGAAAGGTGTCCTCCCAGAATAAGGCTGGCCTGCACAGACACCTTATGAGAAGAATCAAAAAGTTCCTATTTGAGAGCTTCAGGGTGATGTGCAGGGAGGATTGTTGTTCCATCTCCAGGCACATTAACAAGTTGGGGATCTCCCATTGCGTAGGCACAGTGGCCACCAGATCACACCCAATCACCTTTACCCACTTTTAACAAGATAAAAAAATGTGAATTCCCCAGAAGTGCGCTCCCCCCCCCCCGAATCAGTGTCAGACTGTAAGCAGTCCTAGAAGGAGGGGATTGTCTCCAAGGCAAGAAAAATGTTTTGGTTCTTAGTGATATTGGTTGCGCTACTAATCATTCTCCTTCTCCTCCTCTTCCTCATCCACATTGTCCCATTCACTGCTGCCTGAGGCTGCCAGAGGAGTGTCTTGGGAGGAATCCACAGACTGGCTAGGGAAGCTGGTCAAATTCCCTCCTAGGATCATGTGCAGCTGCTTACGGCAGCAGCATGTCTGTGGTGATGCTCCAGATTGTCCATTTGTCTCCTTTGTCTTTTGGTACACTTGCTTCAGCTCCTTAATTTTCATGCTGGGCGATCGTGGCATATCATTTCTCCTCCATGCCCTTTGCGATCTTGGCATAGATCTCAGCATTTCTCTTGCTGCCTCGTTGTTCTGCGAGAGCATATTCTCCCCACACAGCAATGAGGTTCAGGATCTTCTGCATGCTTCATGCTGGTGCCATGCATGTGACTCTGGGAACTCGTGGTCAGGTGTGCTGCTTGAGGTCTGCTTGCCATGCTGGCCACACAGGAAATAAAATTCAAATTTTCCTGCGGTTTTTCCTGTTCACCTGGAGAGCAGTCGAGTTGAAAGTCCTGGCCAGAGCTGTCCCCGCAGGGCACGGTGGAACACCTCCCAAAGGCCAAAAATGTCAACTTTCACAGCACGGAGTCTGTACTACTGCAAAGTCAACCATGAAAGGTTGAATTTAGCATTGCTCCTCATGAAAGCAGGAGAACAGAAATAGACTTGAATGATCCTTTAAGTCAATGGAACAGGTGTGGTGGGATGGACTCATTGTTTAAAAATCGATTTAAAGTATCTAAGTTAGACCTACCCTGCCATTGTAGACCAAGCCTTTGAGTTCCTCATGTGATTGGCACTGCGTAAGTTCAATGCATTAATTCTTCAGCCATTGTGCCTGCAGACTCAACAAGGCTCAGAGTGGCTTATTCCAGGAACGCTCTGCCTAGCCAGAAAAGGCTTTACATAGCGTAGATCCGAGCTCACAGGGAGGTGTGTCAGATATCCCTAATTCTGCAGTTCCACAGCTGTTCCTAGAGAGACAGAGTCATCGACCACAGTTGGAAGATTCAGTGCCCTGCAGTTCTTCTAGCACTGCCTAATGGAGCCATTGCAATTATGAGCAAGCATCTGTATCCGTTGTAAATTCCTAATTTCAAGGATTTATAACTTGGCCATAAAAATCCTCTCCAGGCAGAGATTTGGACAAAAAGGCTTAGCCAGGGAGCTATTTGTTTGTTTATTTTTGAACACATGTTAAAAAACATTGTTGGATAATATTTTGTATTTTATGTAGAAGGCCGGGAAAATATGAGCATGGTATCTCTCGGATTTCTTAGCTACTTTTAAAACATTTCTTTTTTAGGAGACCTAGGTCTTGGTTTTTATTTTATCAATCACATTTTATTTGGCACCTTTGAGGGACTAACAAATTTATTAGGGCATAAATTTATAAATCTGTTAGTATCTAAGGGTATGTCTACACAGCAGGGCTAAAACTGAATTAAGCTATGCAACTTCAACTACATTACTTGTATGGTTTAAGTCAAAATAGCTTAATTCGGTTTATGGCACTGTCTACACATCAGGAAAGTCAAAGGATGATTACTCTTCCTTCAACTTCCCTTAGGCTATGTCTACACAGAAGAGCTATTTCAGGAAACCCCTTGTGTCTTTAAATGCACCAAATTTCAAAATAAGCTATTTCACGGTAAGGGTGCTGTGTAGATGCACAAGAGTTGATGCAGGAGTCAGAGTAAGAAGTCCTGCAGCTCGCCTTTATTTCAAAATAATAGCTTGTTGTGTAGACACGCTCTTCATTTTTTTAGAATAACGTTAGTTATTCTGAAATAACGCTGCTGTGTACCCTCAGGTGCTACAGGACTCATTTTTTCAGTTATAGACTAACACAGCTACCCAGCTGAAATTTTATTTGACAAAAAAAAGGTGATATTATTATGCTCCCAATTAAAATAGTGTGAAAACAGGCATACCAAATATTTAAGAAGGAAGTCTTTCCCTGACAGTGTTAATTTTCTAGGTTAATTCATGTGTTTTGTTTTATTTGTCCCCCATAAACTCTAAGGGTACTTATAGACTGGCAGGTTTTTCCGGGATACCAGAGGTATCCCGGAAAAACTCTGCTGCATCCAAGGAACACGTTTGCTCTTCTGCTTTTTTTGTGTGTACTTCATTCTTGAGGAATAAGGTTCCCCCAAAAGAGGAGGCTTTTGCGTCATTTGGCCAAATGGTGGAAAAGCCTCTTCCAGAAAAGCAATTGGAAAAAATTGCGGAGCACAATTTGCGTAGCTTTTTCCAAAAAACGGTGATAGTGTAGACCTAGCCTAAGGCAACATCAAATCCCCCTTCCTATTGCTTATTTTGATGTTCTTTTGTTTTGCACCTTAATGTCCCTTTGGAAACTTACTCTCTGTGAAAGCAAATTCTTACTCTGCTCTGCCTTTCAGCATCAGTCATCTGCAGGAGAAACTGTCTAATTTCTGAAGTAGTAAAGTGCCTTACCTCATCATAATTATTAAATGAACCAGTAGACAAAGAAATACTTGTTTACACTTTTTCTGCCCTCCCTACCCTTTTCCCAAATTTCTCAAGGGAACTGAAAAATTGGCACCGAGGTAGATTGGTAGCAAGCCGTAAAAATTCACCATAGGGAAAGATTTTGTTCTTAAAATGGTTTAAACTGGGAATCAGTCCAGTTAAATCAGTGGATTCACACTAGTGTAACTGAGAACAGATTCTGACTCAGAAGGGCTTTTTTAAATATCTCTTCTGAGAATTTGCTCTCCTATGGGAAGCAGAGTCCAGGCCTTCTGAATTCTACAGACACAGCCCTTTTCTAGTCTTTAAACTGCCACTAGGGTCCTTATTTAGGTAAAGTGGAATAGCTTCAACTGGAGGGACTGAAGGAACACCATGTCAGAGTATCCCTCAGCACAGTGGCTACAGTATGCACCTGCAGGGTGTGGAATATCCAAGTTCACATCCTGCAGAAAGAGGATTTGCCGTCGCACTCCCAAGTCCCAGGGCCAGATGTTATGAAGGCCAGTGCCTTCTCCTCTGGCTGTAAAATGAAGTAGGTGCCTACATTCATTCTCACCAACATGACATATGTGATGAAGCTTCCTGAGTCCAACTGAAAGAGATTCCCATTTGTACATTGCTAGCAGAGACAGGAGCCTCCCTGCTACCTGGATTGAGGCACCGACCTCTGATAGCGTTGGGATTTAGGACAAACCTCTCTGCTTGGCATCTTCCAGAGGTTACTTTGGGTGGCTCCCTGCTGAGTACACAGGCTTTTATGAATTGCCTTCTTAGGTATTCTCTGCCCCCATTCAGTGTATAGGGAGGGTAAGTGCCCAACTTAGTGCAACTTTGTGCATCCCAGTATTGCTTCTGTGATTTTTCTAGGCTTTTAAAAAGTTAGGCCTTGATTCAGTTTTGGACCAAAAAAAAAAAAAAAAAAAAAAAAAAAATGGTTTCTGCTTTTTCAATGAAAAATCAACATTTTCTATAGATGAACTTCCAATGGTTGTTTTTTAAATTTTTGTTGAAAATATTTGGGGTGTGGGTAATTTTTCTACCTTACAAGCAATATTATGAGCTCTCTGGTCATTATAACTGACTGTTTATTATAGAAAAAAAAGGGGGTAGGGAATTATAGGTAAAATGCAAAAGTGGCAACTATTTTTTAAAGTTATTTTTATTTTGTGTTTTTATTACTGCAGTGCCTAAGCATTCCGATAAGGGCCTTGGGCCCAGCACGGTACAAACCTTCAATAAAAAGACAGCCCTCGTCCCAGATAACTTGCAGTTTATAATGGTACACAAAATTAAACTCTTCTGGGAAATTATGTAAAAGCTGGGACAACACCCTTTACAATCCACATTATTTACTCACTTACAGTGGGATTTTCAAAAATGAAAATCCACAGAGGTATTTAGGTGTTTAACTCCCATTGAATGGGAAATGGAAATTAAACATCCAAACATCTTTGAAGATCTGGGCCTAAATAACTGTAAGAACATAAGCTTCAGGGGGTAGCCGAGTTAGTCTGTACATGTAAACTGAAAAAACAACAAATGGTCTGGTAGCACTTCATAGACTAACAAAACATGTGGATGGTGTCATGAGCTTTCGTGGGCACAGCCCACTTCTTCAGATGACTGGCATGCTCCCCTCCCTATGACTGGAAGGTAGGAGCACGCATGCCATCCTGACTCCCTGTGGGTGTGCAGGAAAGGAAGGGGGTCTCAACAGAAGGGGTGAGGCTGGAGGTGGGGCTGAGGGCTTGCCTTCCCCAGCCCTGCTTTGACCAATTGCCCATGGTTTGAACCATGGTTTGAGGACTTCAGTAATGCAGCCAGACGGTAAGGGGTCTATTACAGGAATGAGGTTTTGTGGCCTGCTATGTGGTGGAAGTCAAAGCAGATGATCATGATGGGGCCTTGTGACTTTAAAGTGTGAGCTACCAATTATGAGTGTAGATGAAAAATTTCAGATATTTCCATTTTGCATCACTGAAAGTCATGACCAGCACACAGCCTCACTTTTAAAAATATAAGAACATAAGAACGGCCATACTGCGTAAGACCAAAGGTCCACGTAGCCCAGTATCCTGTCTGCCAACAGTGGCCAAGACCAGATGTCCCAGAGGGAGGAATCACAACGGGTAATCCTCACATGATCCCTCCCCTGTCACCCACCTCCAGAGAAACAAAGGCCAGGAATACCACTCCTACCCATTCTGGCTAATAGCCATTGATGGACCTAACCTCCATGAATCTAACTAGCTCTTTTTTGGACTCTGGTAAAATTCTAGCCTTCACCACATCCTTTGGCAAGGAGTTCCACAGGTTGACTGTGCGCTAAGTGAAGAAAAACTTCATTTTGTTTGTTTTAAACCTGCTGCCTATTAAAGAATTTTAAAGGATTAAAACAGAGAGGGCTATAAAAAGTCTGTGAAAAGTGGTCTGCGGCACTCACGTTATAAGTACCAAGGTATGAGCTGCTGTGAACCAAGTCACCTCAGCACTGAAACGGGATTCTTCTTGCTCTGGATAAGCATGTGCAAAAGTAACTTCCTGCATTCTTGGTTCTCTTCTTCTTGGCTGAGATCAAAATACATTCAAAATCACACTTATGATATCACATGATATTCATCATGGTAGTTTTGGAAAGAAGATGCTGAAGGAGGAGCAGGAAAAATGCTAAGGCCCCTCTCCCCCAATTCAAACAAGCCATAATAAATGAAGGAGGAATGGATTGACAGCTCCTCTTAGAGCTACGAGCATCTTTCCCAGTGAGAGAGTTATGCATTAATTTTTGGACACATTGTCATTTCTGAAGGAATCAGCACTATGGAGGGTTTTGTTATTGGTTTTTGTTTTCAGGTTTTTTAACTTTTTCTGCCACATTTCAGTGTCTCCCACTTTCTCGTTTCTGTGTGCGTATTAAGTGGCACATGCTGAGTTCAGCCGTGGTATGTGTCCTCGTGATAAATCACTTTTGGTGGGCTTTTTTTTCTCTTTCTCAACTGAAGCAGCCACCACACATTTTAATAATTGCAAGTGAAAGTCTTCAACATCCTCTGCCACTTCCTCTTTCCATACCCTGAGAATATTAAATAATTTCTCAGTATCTGCCTTTAGGGAAATTTGTCCTGTTTTAATTCTAACCCCCGGGGAATAAATCCAATAGTGGTGTCTAGTAGCTATCAGCACTGGTCACATGCCCTCTGCATAGGTGGGCAAGTCTGTTTCTCCGCCCCCCTCTGCTGCTCTAGGATCTCAACGTTCTTTACAGCATTAATGAATGAAGCCTCACAGCTTTCCAATTAAGTGGGTATTATCCCTATCTTACCAACTGGGAAATCAAGGCACAGAAGAATGACTTGGCTGAAAAGAAAATTATGGCAGGGCTGCAGGAAGACGACTCTGGGGTTCTCATGCTAAATCCTATGGTCTAACAAGTGTGACCAGATGTCCCAGTTTTGCAGGGGCAGTCAAGGTATTTGGGGCTTTGTCTTGTAGGGGCCCCTGTTATCTCTCACCCCATGTCCTGATTTTTCACACTTGCTATCTAGATCTATCTAACCACCAGAACAGACTCCTTGGTGTTTCAGAGAAAACCAGAGAAATGTCTTTCACATCAGAAAAGAAGTAAAGTGAATAAATACAAATGAATTCTGCACCTTTGGGTGTTTTTAAAACTGTACGAAATAAGAGGATGAGATGGTGTCATGCACTCATAGGACTTTTGCCGTCTCTTGACTTTGTACGGTTCCCAAGGAACCCTCTTCAGTGCAACAACCCTTCCCGGGGGTCCACTCTGTTTCAGGGGGTTAAACCATAGGCCCCTCCACCTCCTGGAAGCACATCTCTCTGACCCTTCAACATGCCTCTCTTGGCCCCTCAGGGAATCTGATCTCTCTGGATTCCTGGGGCCTGTCTGCAACAGAGAGAATAATGGAACCCTTATCTCTAGACCCCAGGGACTCTCAGCCAGAAGGAAGCAGAGGGGTTACTGAGCATCTGAACACAGCATAGGAAACTCTCTGGGCTCAGGCCTAATGTCCCTCAGCTCCAGCCTGCAGGTGGGATCTGGCTGCTCTCTCTCTGCAGTCCAGAATCCCCTCCCCCTTCCAGCCGAGCATCCAGCAACACCATCCCCCAAGTCCTACCTCTGTCCTTAGTCTACTGTCCCAGATAAACAAGTTGTCTGGGCCTCCTCTCCTCTCTGCATCTCCTTTCGTTCACCCTTTGTTTCCCCCCTGGCAGAGGCCGGAGCCCTCTCCCCACAGCCTGTTGTCCTCATACCAGCCAGAACTGGCTATGACTCCCAAGTGGAGCCTCCTGGTTGCCAGTCGCTGGGATCAGGGGCGGCCCATGACTATAGGCCAACTCGGCCGTCACCTGGGGCGCCCGATGATGATGTCAGTCCATTGACGGCCCTGCAGGCAGGGGCTCCGATTGCGCGTTCTGCCGGGGGCATCAGCTGTCACAGTCCACCTCAGACCACTCCTGGCTGGGGTATTTATTCTCCAGTCCATTTGCTGGTCCTTTTTAACAACAAACTCCCTGTCTCTCCATCTCTTTAAACCTGTAACAAACAGGGACACAGAGCCCCACGTCCTCTACATGTAAACCAGTTGCGGGGGAGAAACTCCCCACTTCATCACATAGTTTTGGGGCCGTTACTAGAAGGAGATGCTTTCACCCGTATTGCTCCCTCTGAAATCTGTTTGCACATACCTCAGTAGGTCACAGTCCAGTTCCCCCGGAGAACTGTGGTCATATCCTAGCAGCAATACAGATGGATAAGTTAAGCAGTGAGGAATAGGACTGAATAGACATGGAACACGATGTTGCCTCTTTTGCCTACATGTGGCGGGTCCCTCCAGATCAGGGCCGACATACAGTTGGGGGAACTTCTCTTGCTGCTGTCTATGCTGTACTTTTTTGGTAAATAAATAGCAAACTAAAGTCTCCAGGTTCTCAGGTTGTTTTTTCCTATCTACAGTTATCTACTCAGTGTTGCTTTTCTTGCCTTGTTCTAAAACATATGACCCTACTTCCATACCACTTATCTCTTTTATTTGTCCCCGTACTTACTCCATAGTTTTTTGACCTCTGCCTCCTTTGAGAGGAAGGTCACTATCATCCCTGTAAGTGGAGTCTCCTGGGTTTCTATCTCCCGCTCCAGTTGTCTAATTGCCTGGCACCTTACACCTGCTCTAAACTCACACCCATACAAGTCATTTAAAAAGTCCCCGGATTCCTTTGTGGTTCAGGGTTCTTTTAGAATTTCATTCCTATTGTCGATTTCTTTTGAACTTTGCATTGAAACTTGGGGCAATCAGTAGCTGTGTTGGTTTCCAATTTTTTATTTTCTTGTAGCCATCTTGAAAAATACTTCTCACCCACATCCTTAGAAATGTTCTGCCTTATCACCTGCTGATTGTTCCTTTCCCACTCCCTTTGAGCACAATGTATTCTGTAGGGAACAGGACATGAACCATTGATCTATCTTAATCTCTGCATTTTTTTGGAGTCCATAAGAAAGTAAAACGGTTCTATTTGTCCCCTTTAAAATTACAGGGGTTGTATTAGAGCTGATAAAACTTAAGAGGCAGATAGCACTGTTTTGAGGTGGGTGTTTTAAGATGAAGGACACAGATATATCATAGCAGATCCTTACAAACTTCTTTCCTTCTGTCCCCCATTCTAGATTTGGCCCTGTAACTCTGTACTTATATGCACTCCCCCCACTATTTAATATAAATGCCTAGTTGCTCTAACGGGTTTTCCATCAGTAGATGTCAGAGATTTTTAAAAGCACTTCATTATCATCCCCATTTTACATACTGAGAAACTGAGGCATGAAGAGGCAAAAGCTGGCCGTCACCAAAGCCAGGAATAGAGCGCTTCTCTTCCGGGTCCTGACCTACCCAATATGTCAACCCTGAAACTTCCAGTCTCTGTGGCATTTTCTTTGGATAATTAAGGAGTGATGCTAACATGCTCTGAAGAGAAATCACACACAAGACATCTGGTAGAAATAACCTAACTATGAGGCAGCGCCTTGGGGAGCTAAAAAGCTTACAGCAAAGAGAACTAGCAGATACAAAACACGTAGTCCATCAAAGCTGACAAGGACTCCTGGACTAGAATGGAAAGCCCTATCACTCTTCATAGTGAACAGTACTAACCAAATAAGCCATTAGCATTGCACAATTGCATAAATGGGCTGTACACCTTAATGCACTAAATGCATTTGTGCCTCAGATCCCCAGGTTAACACTGCCCCACAGCAGAAAAAACAACTGCCTGCTCTAAGTGTCAGAGTAGACCAACTACAGTAAATTAAGCAATTACATCAGCGGCCTATGAAATAAATGTATTCTAAGGTGTAGATGTCTGCTTGCCAGAATCCTTGGTTTTATGACGATGTTATTTTGGGTTTAGCATTCAGAGCAAACTAACATTTTTGGCTGCTTACTTAAAAAGCCATGACCAGGAAAAGAGTTTATTTTGACCAGAATCCGTCGGCCTGGGTCTACTGGTCAGTTATTCAACATTGTGTGACCTTGATTGTTTGCGCCTCTTCCAGTATGCAATACCTGAATTGCCACAGCCTTTCATAAACTCCTAAGGCAGTATATTCTGAAATAATGTAGGCTGTGAGCGAGGATGGATGACTGCTTTACTTTGAAGGCTGTGAGCACAGATGTTAGCTCAGTGGATGGCAGCCCCTTCCTAGCAGTAGGCCACAAATATCATGCAGTGTTTTCCTTGCACCTATTGCTCCAGCAGAGGGAGATGCCTAGAAGGTAGTGGGTTCTGCTTGTATTTGAGTGGTCCCACAAACACGCCCTTCCATCTGTGTGGTAGGTGCTGTTCTGCTCTCAGGTTGGCACGTTGCTGTATAGAATCTAGGAATCTTGGCTGGCTGTCAGATTGAGGCTTTTTCTGTACTAGTTTTTTTGCTTTTCGCAGCCCTCCCTCCCCCACTTCCTAGATATTTAACTTTACTAAAGAGTGAGCCGAGGTGAGAAAAAGGAGCCCAGCTGTGGTGTATAGACATGGTGTCTAGCGTTGTTTCATAGCCATATTTTAACCATGCATTTGTCAAAAGAAAGTACCCTTGTATATCTATCATTGATTTTAAAGATGCAGAGGGTTGTAAAACAACAGTCAAGGCCTCTGGCACCTAGTTTGACCACCAATGAAAGTGTTAGGGATGAAAGGAGCAACATACCTATATTAATATAGAAACAATAGTAAAGAATAAAATTGTGAGGCACGTAAAAGAACATAATTTGTTGGGCAAAAGTCAACATGGTTTCTGTAAAGGGAAATCCTGTCTTACTAATCTATTAGAGTTCTTTGAAGGGGTTAACAAACGTGCAGACAGGGGGATCCAGTAGATATAGTATACTTAGATTTTCAGAAAGCCTTTGACAAAGTCCCTCACCAAAGGCTCTTGTGTAAATTACATGGCCATGGGATAAGAAGGAAGGTCTTTTCTTGGATTGAGAACTGGTTAAAAGACAGGAAACAAGGGGTAAGAATAAATGGTAAATTTTCAGAAAGGAGAGGGGTAACTAGTGGTGTCCCCAAAGGGTCAGACCTGGGACCAATCTTGTTCAACTTATTCATAAATGATCTGGAGAAAGGGGTAAGCAGTGAGGTGGTAAAGTTTGCGCATGATACCAAACTGTTTAGGATAATCAAGACAGAAGCAGACTGTGAGGGACTCCAGAAAGATCTCACCAAACTGAGTGATTGGGCAACAAAATGGCAAATGAAATATAATGTGGGTAAGTGTAAAGTAATGCAAATCGGGAAAAATAACCCCAACTATACGTACAGTATGATGGGGGCTAATTTGGCTATGACAAATCAGGAAAGAGATCTTGGAATTATCCCTGAAAACTTCCACACAAAGTTCAGTGGTGATCAAAAAGGCAAATAGGATGCTAGGAATTATTAAGAAAGAGACAGAAAATAAGACACAGAATATCTTACTGCCCCTGTATAAAACTATGGTACACCCACATCTTGAATACTGTGTACCGATGTGGTCTCCTCACCTCAAAAAAGATATTTTGTGAAGGCTAGGACTATAACAGAGTTTAAAGAGAAGCTAGATAATTTCATGCAGGTTAGGTCCATAAAAGGCTATTAGCCAGGGAATAGAAATGGTTTCCCTGGCCTCTGTTTGTCAGAGGCTGAAGAAGGATGGCAGGAGACAAATCGCTTGATCAATGTCTTCGGTCCACCCTCTCTGGAGCACCTGGTGCTGGCCACTGTGGGCAGACAGGCTACTGGGCTAGATGGACCTTTGGTCTGACCCAGTATGGCCATTCTTATGTTTTTATGTTCTAATATGTGAGCCTTTCATGCATCAGTTCAGGGCAACTAGCATATGGTTGCTACCTGTCCCCAATGCAGTGACAGCAAGTGAAATGTGTCCCTCATGGCGATTTGGGTGCCACAGCAGGGTAGTTTTGTTCCTTGCTGGGTTGGTAGACTGGGATCTGTTCCAGAGGCAAAGGAGCTATTGCCTCATGCTGAAAAGCAAAGCACCCACTGTGGCCAGGGAAGTAAGCATGCTTGTCTATGTAGCTAGAAACATTTCCCTGTCACTGGGCAGCCAAATAGTGAAAGTGATGCTGCATTATAAGGAATGGTTATTTACTCACTCCTGGGGAATTCTTGTTTTCCATAAGGAGTGGTGTCACAAAGTTCACTCGCCGCTGATGGTATCTCCTGCAGTCCATCCTGGGGATTCATTCCAGCCAGATAGTGTGTCCTATCCTGGCAGTTTTGTTATCTCACCCTATGTAGCCCTCATTTTAGCAGCTGCCGCTTGCTCTGCAGGACTTACCTCTCGAACTATGCACATTTCCCCGTCTTCTAGAGGGTGAGTCTTTCCAGAACACATCATCCCAGGCCATGTCTATATCACATCCCCAGTCACTGGTAGAAACCCAGGCCTGTCCTCTATTCTGGGTTCCAGCTTAGAAACCCTTCAGTTAGCAGCTAAGGACTGCACTGTCCTATCTTGCCACTGGTCTCCTGAGCTATCTTTCCGACTTTACTCTGGGTTTGCCAGCCTCCCCAAGTCCTTCTCTCAGGGATTAAACATGAACTGTCTCCTAGGCTGTGAGACTAGCCCCCTATAGAGGCTTCCTGCCTATTTTTTTTTCAGCTGAGACAGTTCTACTTAAATCTCTGCTCACTCTCTCCTTCTCCAGATGCAGCGTAGGCAGTTAATTGGACCACTTTGTCATCCTGTCTTAACTCCTCCAGGCCTTGAGGGGGAGGGGTTCACTCTGCATCATAGGTGGGAAGAGGGAGTCCTTTGCTTGGGGGTGGAGAGGAAGGGAGTGAAGCCCTGTTTCTGAATGTCTGGCAATTTGCTAGTGTTTTGGATAACTACCACTACCTATACTTTCTTGAGTATGAAGTCTGTCCTGACACAGTAATGTGCTTACAGTTTAAAGGAGTTCCCTGAATGATCAGCTTACATCCCCATCTCTGAATGGGAGGATTTCTGTATCTTGTGGAGGAGAGATGGGGAGACTTACTAAATGGAACAGCCAACCCATTCCCTATCATGTTTCTACGTGGCTACTTGAGATATTCAATAAATAAATCAATACATTAAATAAATCATTTTCTCCCTCTTGTATGCCAAACACTGTGAATCAGCTTTGCTTTGTCTGCATGTCCCTTGAGTATTTTTCTCTGCTTCCCAAATGCTTAATGGTTGTAAGCTCCCAAATAGGAATCAGAGGTCCAATATGCCAAGTAATTACTTTTTGTTTGTCGCACATACTATTATAGATCAGGGGCGGCCCTAGACTAGCTGCCAGCAACTGGCGCCCTAGGCAAACCATGAAATCGGCACCCCCACCTCCAAATCCCTCAATGATATTGCACCACCATTTGGTGTCCCGTTTAAGTTGGCACCCTACGTGACCACCTAGTTCGCCTATATGGACAGGCCGGTCCTGTTATAGATCGAACAGTCTTCTTAATAAAAGGAGAAGGGGAACACTTCGGCCTTCTATCTACTACCACTGTTATTTCACACTGCCTAAAAATAAATACTTCCGGGTAATGTTAGATACTCCACAACAGTATCATTTTGACAGCTGTCTTCATCATGCATTAAATCAACAAAGGGGAGCACTAAGGAAGCCTGCAGCAGAAAAAGCACCGTATGGTAGGAAATCTAAGACAAAGAGATGAGCTGAGCTGCAAAAGGAGCGACCTTTTAATTCTGACCTCCAAATGTGCACTGATTGCCAAAGGTGGGTCAGACTCAGGATGCCGTTGAAGTTCCCAATGGTATGCTAGCTGGTCACAAGACTAGATTCTCCAATATATTGAGTGCCTAATTCCCTATTGCCACACTAGATAGGACCACGTATCCTCCTAGTTCAGGATTCTATCTCCCTCCATGGCCAGCATGAGACTTTAAAAGAGAAGGTGAAAAGAGCCTTGCAGTAGACCATTAAGGAATAATAATGTGTTCATATGGAGAGCTTCTCCCTTCTCTCTAAACTCTACAGGCTGTGTCTAGACTGGCCAGTTTTTCTGGAAAATCAGCTGCTTTTCCGGAAAAACTTGCCAGCTTTCTACACTGGCCGCTTGAATTTCCGCAAAAGCACTGACTTCCTACTGTAAGAAATCAGTGCTTTTTGCGGAAATACTATGCTGCTCCCGTTCAGGCAAAAGTCCCTTTTGTGCAAAACTTTTGCACAAAAGGGCCAGTGTAGACAGCTCAGATTTGTTTTGTGTAAAAAAGTCCCGATCGCGAAAATGGCAATCGGGGCTTTTTTGCGCAAAAGCGTGTCTAGCTTGGCCACGGATGCTTTTCCGCAAAAAGTGCTTTTGCGGAAAAGCGTCAGTGCCAATCTAGACGCTCTTTTCCGAAAATGCTTTTAACGGAAAAGTTTTCCGTTAAAAGCATTTCTGGAAAATCATGCCAGTCTAGACGTAGCCTACTAGTTAGAGATATGATCCTGAAGCAAGAAGCTTTTATGATCCTGAAAGACAGGTCAACTCAACTTCCTGCTTTCCCTCTGGAACAGCTTAGTAGCTTGAAGAGAAGCATCCTTACAGACAGATCTTCAAAAGAGC
Organism: Pelodiscus sinensis; assembly: GCF_052426305.1. Taxonomy (NCBI): domain Eukaryota; kingdom Metazoa; phylum Chordata; order Testudines; family Trionychidae; genus Pelodiscus; species Pelodiscus sinensis. The sequence goes on from NC_143085.1 coordinate 9,388,269, forward strand.
TTGGGTTAGGTTTTCAAAAGATGCCAGCACACACATTCAAAGACAAACTTTTGAGAGAACACAGCCTGACTTTGAGTGCTGCGTTCTGTCTTGAAACTCTGACCTTTAATGTTTTGACAAAGACAAATACCTGGGTGTCACAGCTTTCTCTTTCCCAAAGATTAAATGTTGTAGTTGCTAAACCAGTGAAGCCATAGGAAACAAAGTTAGAATCATAGAATCATAGAACACTAGAACTGGAAAGGATCCCGAGAGGTCGTCGAGTCCAGTCCCCTGCCCTTATGGCAGAACCAAGCACTGTCTAGGTCGGGGTGGGCAATAATTTTGGCAGGGGGCCACTTCAAGATTTTGGAAAGTGGTCAAGGGCAGCACTTTTCTGTGGAAGGGATGCAGGGTCTAGGATGGAGGTTGGGCACAGAAGGGCATACAGGAAAGGGACTGGAGTGCAGGAGACAGTGTGAGGTCTGAGAGGAAGTTTGGGCAAAAGAGAGGGTTGTGACTTGGGTCACGGGATGGGGATGTACGACCAGGGAGAGGGTATGGGTGCAGGAGAGGATTCTGGACTGGGAGAGGGGCACTAGGTGGGGGTGCAAAGTCTGGGAGGGAGCTGTGACCTGGGAGAAAGGCAAAAGGGGATGCAGACTACAGAGGCTGTGGGTGATGACTTGAGGCAGGGAATGGGGTGCAGGGTCTGAGAGGGAGTTGTGATCTGGAGCTGGGGGGTGGATGGTGACCTGGGGTGGGGAGTTGGGAGGAGGGGCTATGGTGCCAGAGGCAGCACCCCAAGGTAAGCTGGGTTCCCTGCCTGCTGCAGCCCCACGCTGCAAACCCCACGTTGCTCTCAGCTTGGGGAGGGGGAAGAGACTTGCATTGCTCCCATCCTCCAGGCCAATCTCTCAGATCTTATTGGCTGGTTGTTTCTGGCCACTAGGAGCTGAGAGATTTGCTGGGGTCAGTTCCTATTGGCCCATTATTTCTGGCCAATTGGAGCTGAGGATTGGACTGGGATGGGGAGATCGCACAAAGCCTCCCCCTTTCTGCAGAGTAGAGAAATGCAGACTGAACTTTAAGCTGAGTCCCCGCAGAGGGGTTCGAGGGCTGGATCCAGTGGCTTGCCGGGTTAGATTTGGCCCCCAGGCCATATTTTGCCCAGCCCAGGGGTCAGCAACTTTTCAGAAGTGGCGTGCTGAGATTTAACTTATTCACTTCTATTTATAATCTGCATGCCTCTGATATTTCTTAAAGTCAATAATAGTCCTACTTACATTTTTGCCGCTTCATTAATCTCTCTTGGTTGCCTCAAGTGTGCACCGCATCCTCCTTTACTCCCTCCCTTGCCCCTACATCCCTTTGCCCCAAGCACACACACTGGCAGGCAGCAGTACTGGGACTTGCAGCCCCCAGGAGCAGCACTGGAGCGAGGAGGCTGGGGCAGAGAGGGCCAAACCTGGCCATGAATGTCCTGGCCCAGCCTAATCCCCCAGCGGCCAGAGGAGGAGAGGGCCGAGCGTGGCCATGTGCAGCTTTGGCCCAGCCCAACCTCCTGGATACCAGGGATGTAAGAGGGCTGAGCCTGGCTGCACGCAGCTTCGGCCAGGCCCAAGCCCCCAGAGGCTGGGGGGAGAGGGCCAAGCTTTGCGTGCACAGATTCCAGAGCAGGCGGCGGCTGCGTGCCCCTCAAAATCATCTTGCATATCACTTATGGCACATGTGGTGTATGCTGCTGACCCCTGGTCTAGACCATCCCTGACAGGTGTCTGTCCAGCCAACTCTTAAAAATCGCCAGAAACGGAGATTCCACAAACGCCCTAGGCAATTTATTACAGTGTTTAATCACCCGGACACGAAGTTTTTCCTAAGGTCCAACCTAAACTTCCCTTGCTGCAGTTTAAGCTCATTGTTTCTTGTCCTATCCTCAGAGGCCAAGGAGAACAATTTTTCTCCCTCCTCCTTATAACACCCTTTTGGATACTTGAAAACCACCATCATGTCCCCTTTCAGTCTTCTACTTTCCAACTAAACAAGCAGAATTCTTTCAGTCTTCCCTCATAGTTCATATTTTCTTGTCCTTTCATCATTTTTATTGCTCTTCTCTGGGCCTTGTGGTCCAGTTGTACTGAATGGCTTCTTATCAAAGTAGAGTGAAGACAATAGAGGTATGTCCTAGTGGGCAGGTATTTTAAACAGACTAATGGCTTGAAGGCAATGGACACGATGTTGCTGAAGCTTGTGGGTGAGTCTGTTTGGGTTTAAATAATGCAAGCTATGAAGGTTTGCCATACCCAATTAGGCAAAGCAAATCAGGAGGCCAAGCCTTATAACTACGTATTAAATTCATTTGCTGTCAAGTCGTAAGACTTCTTCATCACAAATTAATGGCCTGAAACGCCCTCCAAGCCTCACCTTTATAGATATCCATTAACTTATTGCAATCAAATTTCATTCTGGTTGCACGCATCTTTTTTTTTTGTCTTTAACTTAATTACTTTCATTATGATTAAGATTATCAGAAGATTGAGGCCCGGTTTAGAGGAAATAGTAGGCAAGGAAGAGTGCTGCTTCAGACCAGTTTGAAGATGAATTGATCAGATATTCACTCTATACAATTGATTTGGGGGAAGGACAGGTCTGCTGAGGGGAGAGAGGGGCAGGAAGGGGGCAATTGCTCCAGGCCCTGGTGATTCCACTACAGTAGGAGCAGTGCCCAAAGCCCTGGGCCCTTTAGAATCACTACAGGAATGTTGCAGGGCACGCACCAGAATCCCAGCTCTGAGTGCTAGCAGGGGGAGAGGTGCTGCACCATCTGGGAGCACAGAACTGAACCCCTCCCCCCCCCACACACAAACACACACACATTGCTCAGGGTTCTGGCAATCCTATTGGCTCCTCTGGGGGAGGAGCAAAACATCTGGAGATTAAAATGTTTTCTGTTTTCATCAACTTCACAAAGACATTTGCTTTGAGTTACTCTTTACAATTGATTTGGGGAAAGGATAGGCTCAGTGTGCAGCTGCAATAAAAATAGCAAACAGAATGTTGGGAATCATTAAGAAAGGGATAGAGAATAAGACAGAGAATATCTTATTGCCTCTATAAATCCCTGGTAAGCCCACATCTTGAATACTGAGTACACATGTGGTCACCTCATCTCAAAAAGATATATTGGCATTGGAAAAGGATCGGAAAAGGGCATAAAAATGATTAGGGGTTTGGAATGGGTTCCAGATGAAGAGAGATTAAAAATACTAGGACTTTTCAACTTAGAAAAGAGGAGACTAAGGGGGGATATGATAGAGGTCTATACAATCATGACTGGTGCAGAAAAAGTGAATAAGGAAAAGTTATTTACTTATTCAAACAATATAAGAACTAGGGGTCACCAAATGAAATTAGTAGGCATCAGGTTTAAAACAAATAAGATGAAGTATTTCTTCACTCAGCGCAGTCAACCTGTGGAACTCCTTGCCAGAGGATGTGGTGAAGGCCAGGACTTTAACAGGGTTCAAAAAGAGCTATAAAGATTCATGGAGGTTAGGTCCATCGATGGCTATAAGTCAGGATGAGTAGGAATGGTGTCCCTAGCTTCTGTTTGTCTGGAAATGGGCGACAGGAGAGGTATCATGTGAGGATTACCTGTTGTTCCTTCCCTCTGGGGCATCTGGTATTGGCCACTGTCAGCAGACAAGATACTGGGCTAGATGGACCTTTGGTCTGACCCAATATGGCCGTTCTTATGTTCTTATGTTGACAGGAAAGCAATATGGAAACAGGAGAGCCAGATAAGATAAAAGCAATTATAACAGCTATGTATGAAGACTTCTGCAACGCTGTAAGAAATAGTGGAAAAGTACCCAACTGGTTAAAGTCAAAATTTGCTGTAAGATAAGGCAGCATGAAATCACTGCCACTTGTTGTCTTGTTCTTAAACTGGACATTAAGAGTGTTACATGAGTCGCGGGAAGGGAGAGGACCATGGCATTAGATGATCTTGAGTTAAACTCTTTAGTTTATGCAAATAATATGTTTGAATTAATGATGATACTTTCACTCTTTTGGAAAACTGGATTTACCATCAATATGAAGCAGGCTAAGCAATTGCATCTTGGGAAAGGGACAATTGATAAAATGTTGAAATAGAGTAGTGGGGAAGTCACAGAAAAATGCAATTTTATGTGTACTTCAGCAGCTGGATCAGTATCTGTAATGCCATCAAGAATTAGATTAAAAGATGTGCTTTAGCTACAAGTGCTGCATAGAAGTTGGCAGAATTATGGGCTGATAAGAAGCAGTACCTTTGGTACTGAAGTGAAAAATTATCAAACTGGTGTACTAATAGTACCCGTCTATGGTGTGGACAGAGCTGCATCGGAAGGCTGAAAGGAGTGTAGAGGAAAGTTCTTCAAAAGTTGACAGATGTAAAGAAGAATGATTTTAAGAAACAAAGAAAGCAATTGGAAGGAGAGTAGGATGTGAAACTAGAATTTGACATTGACTCCAGTTTAAACTACTATGATGGAGGGATGCAGCTTAAGACAAACAGATGATAGAATACCAAAAAAATAAAATAAAGCAAACAAAACAATTGAGTCTGTCCTAGAGGCCAATCACTGGCTAGTTGTCTGCAAAGATCCATGTCTGCAAAGATACTCCAGGATGAAAAGAAGTGCCGACTATTATATGCAGGCAAAAATAATCTAAACTTCTCATATGCAGCATGCTAATGAGCTCTGAGTTGTCAGTATTTTTAAGTAAAGACCAAGCAATCAATATGAATAGTTAGATAAGTAAAGATATCTAATTGATGATCAGCAGTACAAGTCACCCTGGTATACATCTGTTCCACACTAAAGTCATTGATGCTTGTAGGAACTGATGCACTAGAAGTCCTCCCATTCCCTGCTCTTAAGTCATGCAACCTCTCCCCTCTCCTCCCCTCCCCCGCCCCAAATTGCTCAAATGGAAGTCATCTGTGGGGAAAAAATTCCCCACTTTAAGTTGTTTTGCTATAAGTCCAAGTGTTTTGGAGCGTATCTTGGACTTATAGCATGGACAGTCTGTAGTAACAAAGCATTTAAGATACTTGGATATGTTGTAAATGGGAGAGACAGTTATACACATCAGAATGGTATTATGTCACCATGCCAAGCAATCCTATGTCCTGGTTTTCATCCCTTCTGACCTACAGTGGTTGATGAACTCAGATCTGTCCCCTGTCATATAAAAAGCTATTATTGGTTTACAGCCTCTGCAGCCTTTTCAGCCCCAGAGTGCATTTGGACATCTAAGTAGCCCACACTGCAAAAAAATTCCACTTGCAGCAGGCCAGAGAGATGCAGATTTGGCCAGCTGACTTACACATTCATGACCTGCAGCTCCTGTCTAGAAATGAAGCCAGAAAGCCTGGAAAAGATCCCAACTAGCACAAAATGCAGAAGTTGACATAGTAACATTGGTCGCTCTTGCCACTTCACCCCAATGCCCTGCTGGATACCCACAGCCTATAGAGTCCAATGTAATGTCTTTCTTTCCTGATATTCAAAGTGAATCAGGGAATCAGTCTTAGCTCCCTGAGGTCATCTCTTTGGCTGCATCTAGACTGCTTTCCTCTTTTGAAAGAGGAAATGCAAACAAGGAAAACGGAAATGCAAATGAAGCACCGATTAACATGTTCACATGCTTCATTTGCATATCCTTTTCCGATCCTTTTTCAGAAGAGGGTTTTTTGGAAAAAAAAAACAGTCTAGACATAGTTCTTTCGGAAAAAAAACCTTTTTCGAAAGAACCCTGTAAACCTCATTTTTTGAGGAAGAAGGGTGCTTTCGGAAAAGGTTGGTTTTTTTCTCGAAAGAACCTCATCTAGACTGCTATTTTTTTTCTTCAAAAAAACCTCTTCCAAAAAAAGGATCAGAAGAAGATATGCAAATGAAGCAAGTGAACATGCTAATCAGCACTTCATTTGTATTTCCATTTTCCTCATTTGCATTTCCTCTTTTGGAAGAGGAAAGCAGTCTAGACACGGCGGCTATGTCTAGACTGCCATGATTTTCCGCAAATGCTTTTAACGGAAAAATGTTTCTGTTAAAAGCATTTGCGGAAAAGAGCATCTTGATTGGCACGGACGCTTTTCCGCAAAAGCACTTTTTGCGGAAAAGCGTCCGTGCCAATCTAGATGCGGTTTTGTGCAAGAAAGCCCCGATTGCCATTTTCGCCATCAGGGCTTTTTTGTGCAAAACAATACTGCGTTGTCTACACTGGCCCTCTCGCGCAAAAGCATTTGCGCAAGAGGGCTTTTGCCCGAATGGGAGCAGCATAGTATTTCAGCAAGAACACTGACAATCTTACATGAGATCGTCAGTGTTCTTGTGGAAATTCAAGTGGCCAGTGTAGACAGCTGGCAAGTTTTTCCGCAAAAGCACCTGCTTTTGCGAAAAAACTTGCTAGTCTAGACGCAGCCAGCATGTTTGCACAGACATAGCTGTGAGGGCTCCTCATTTGCAGAACCTAGAAAAGTAAAAAAAATAATTCAAGTTTTCATTTACAAAAAAAAAAGCCTTGGAAATGTAGCTGATGCAAACCCAAGACTAGGGTTGAAGGCCTCTTGTTGATCTTCCCTAAAGAGCATGGGTTATTCACAGCCCTGGTTTCTGGGGACTAGAAAGAAACCAATAGGAGTGTTTTCATTACAACACAGTACTTGGAGTTTTCACAGATCTTTAGTTTTTTTACAAAACACCTAGAATGTGACCTCCAGAAATGTCCACTGGGTAAATAGCATAGAGGCCAATAGATGGGATGGGAGGCCAATGGATCTAATTGGGAGCATGGGCACTGCAAAACTGAAGCTTAGCCTGCAAAGCCGTCCCCCCTGCCCTGCATACACATGCAGATAACCCATGGTATCTTACAGTGGGTTAATCAAGTGATGCACTCTAAGGTAAACTTTTTTAATTCAAGTTGTCTCAGCTTTTTTGAACATATCTCTACTGCTTGTGTATCTGCACAACACTAACTAAACTCTAAAAGTCTTTTTCAGTAGTTGGTGCAAAGAATCTGGGTTTGTTCCAAGTCCTACTCTGGCATTTTAAAGGGGATTTTCCAGGACATTACATTCACACAGCTATCATTACATAATGACTATGCTTGTTTTCCCAAAGGCTTTCATGCCTTAAACAACATATTTTTGCATAAAGTAAAAATATCCCACTAAGCGTTTCCTAGAGCATATAAAGCTGGAAGAAGGCAAACCTTACCAAAGATCTTAATGACAAATACCAAACTATTCTGAAATGCTTTCTCTCCCCACCTTACCTTTAGGCTTCCTGAGATATTCAAGGTTCTGGTGCTATTGTTTCATCCAGAGTATATTGTTCATGGTGGCTGATGGTGGCTGCACCTGTATAGCTGTGGACAGCTTCCGTGGTGCAGAAGAAAAACAATGCTACTTATTTTGAATATCAAGGACTTAATGTGAAAAAGAAAAGTACTTCTCATTGCCATGTACCAATTCTACCTACTGTCTGAAAAGCTTCTAAGCTTTGCCGAACTTTAATAATTAGAAGGCATGTAAAATATGGAGGTTTAGGGAGCACCTTCTAGAAAAGTGAAAGATGGATCCAATTCTGGGGAAGCTAAAATAAGAAGGTATCTAATGCTGCAGTAGCATGAAGTTATACAACAATAAAATTATGCCACTGGGAAAAATGTATTCATAATGATTAATAATTTAAGCACTCTTTCCTTGTGGACTGAATGTTGTAGAATAAGTAATCTAAAATCAATCACTCTTAATGGACAGTTTTTAAAAAACTACTTTAAATACAAACTTTTGTCAAAGCTCAGGGGGAAAAATTGTTCATCTCTAAGAGGCACTGATAGAAAGTCTACCTCACTCTGTTCCTTGAGCATTTTTCACCCAGTCCAGCCCGATCCATAATGCAGACCAGCACAAAGCGTTTAAAACACACATTATAGCTGTCGGCATGAAGTTGATGTCCATTGAACAGAGTCTCTTGGGTCAAACTCTTAAACCCTAGCACTGCCCGCTACTGCTTCAAAAGAAGACTGGCTGCCTTCCTGGACGATGTGCTTTCACCAAACCCAAGTTTTTAGGCTCCATGCTGAGTTAACTGAATAAAATGTAATGGGCTGAGATATCCAGAAGTGTGGCTAGATTTTCAAGTTTTGAGCTGCAGTTCAGCAGGGTAAGCTGCAGGGGCGAATAGAGGGGGTTATGAGACACTTCGTTTGCCTGATGGTCCACAGGCATGGCTCCTTGCGGCTTCATGTGAATGTGGATCACCACTCCTGGCCAATGAGAGCTGTAGGGAGTCATGGCCCAGCTTGCACTGCTTCCCAAGGCTCCCATTGGCTGGGAACTGTGAACCGTGGCCACTGGGAACTGCAAGCAGCCGTGCCTGCGGACAGTCAGGCACACAAAGCATCTTGCAGCTGGTCAGCGGCTTGCCTTGATGAGATGTGACCTAAAGTTTGAAAACCCCTGACCTAGTGGATCTGATTTTATATATGATCTGGTGATCTGCTGAGACCAAATCATAGACTCCAAGGTCAGAAGGGACCATTATAGTCATCTAGTCCGACCTCCTGTATAAATGCAGACGACAGAATAATGCCCGCTGGCCATAGCATTGCACAGGGAGCTCCTGGCCAGCTGATTATCAACCAAGATCCCTCAAACCTTTTCCAAAGTCGCTTCACAGCTCTCAGATGGTTCTGTCCTTGAATGCTTTCACCAAGCGCACTTTATATGTATGCTATGGTAAGTGCATCGCTGAATGCAGCCTCCTGCTGTTAACCAGTCTGGCATTGGATGGTAGCTCTGATACAAACAGTACTGCAGCCATCCGATCTCCATCATCTTACCCCTTAGTTCTCTATTTTCCAAGCTGAAAAGTCTCCATCTTATTAGTATCTCCTCATATGGCAACTGCTCCATATTCCTAATAACGTTTTTTGCCCTTTTCTGAACCTTGTCTAATGCCGATATATCTTTTCTGAGATGAGGTGAACACATCTGCACGCAGTATTCAAGGTGTGGGTGTACTGTGGTTTTATACAGAGGCAATAAGATATTCTCTGCCTTATTTTCTAACCCTTTCTTAATGATTCCCAACATTCTGCTTACTTTTTTGATTGCTGCTGCCTCTCAGATCTCTTTCTTGAGTCATAACAGCTAATTTAGACCATGTCGTTTTATATATATTGTTGGGATTATGTTTTCCAATATGTATTACTTTGCATTTATCAGCACTGAATTTCATGTGCCATTTTGTTGTTCAGTCACCTAGTTTTGTGAAGTATCAGAGGGGTAGCCATGTTAGTCTGAATCTGAAAAAGCGGCAAGGAGTCCTGTGGCACCTTATAGACTAACTGAAGTGTTGGAGCATAAGCTTTCATGGGCAAAGACCCACTTTGTCAGATGCATGTCACATCCTGTAAGCTTATGCTCCAACACTTCCGTTAGTCTGTAAGGTGCCACAGGACTCCTCGCTGCTTTTCTAGTTTTGTGAGATCCTTTTGAAGCTCTTTGCAGTCTTCTTTTAGACTTAATTATCTTGTATCACCTGCAAATTTTGCCACTTCATTGTTTACTCTTTTCTCCATGCCATTTATGAATATGTTGAATAGGAATGATCTCATTAAAGATCCTTAGGGAATACCACTAGTTACCTTTCTCTGTTCTGAAAACTGAACATTTATTCCTACTCTGTGTTTCCTATATTTTTGTCAGTTACCAGTTCATGAGAGTACCTTCCCTCTTATCCCATGACAGCTTACTTTACTTAAGAGCCATTGATACGGGTCCTTGTTGAAGATATTCTGGAAAGCTAAGTACCCTATACCCACTGAATCCCCTTTATGCAGAGTGGACAGCGCTGCAGCTGCAAAAGGCCTCCAGAGGACAATTATTTTGAATTAGCAGCACCGGAGCATCCACACTAAAACTATTTCGAAATAACTATTTCAAAATTAGCATTATTCCCTGAGGAAAGCAGCAGCACAGATTTTGAAATAACCAGCCCGTTATTTCAAAATAATGGGCTTGGTAGAGTGGATGCTCTGCTTATTATTTTGACCTAGGGGGAGTTATTTCAAAATAACTCCCTAGTATAGACGTGGGGTATGTCTACCCAGTAGTGCAAACCTTGAAATAAGCTATGCAATTTGAGCTACACAAATTGTGTAGCTTATTTTGAAATAGCTTATTTTGAAATTTGGCGCTGTCTACACAGCACTAATTTCAAAATAAATCACTATTCCAGCATCTTCCTTAATCCTCGTGGAATAAGACTTACAGGAAGTTGGAATAAGAAGCCTGTTATTTCGAATGTATTTTGAAATAACAGGCATGCTGTTCAGAGGCGCAGAACACTATTTCAGTATACCAGACATTATACCGAAATAGCACTGCTGTGTAGACGTACCCTTCAAGACTTAATGTAAAATAAAAGGTCATTCTGGAAGAACATAAGGAGTGATAATGATCAGCTCACTAGAGATGCAAATGGAAAAATAAATCAGTTTGCTTAAAAAAGGACATTTCTTTCTCTTTTCTTTTCCTCCTTCATCAGAATAGATGGTTTCACAATGCAGGAAATAAATGTTTCCTGAAAGACAAGCCATAGTGACATGCTCAGCTGCACCATCTTCAAAACTTATGGAAACCCTGCTCGCCAAAAAGCACGTTGAAAAAGTGTATTTCATGCATGTCTCCACTCAAAGTGGAACTGAAGTAACTAAGTCAGTTTTAAGACATCCTTAATCCAAAGGAAGTATATCTACATACAGACTTGCTCTGAAATGAGTTCAGGTGTGAATTAAAACTGACTGAAGTATTTCTATGAGACAAGGAGGAAGAAGTAACATATTTTATTGTACTAGCTTCAGTTTGTGAAAGAGACAAGCTTTTGAGCTACACAGAGCTTTTCTTCCTGTCTGTCTCAAGTCTCTTTCACCAATAGAAATCCACCTTTCTCCCTCATATCATGGCTACAACCCCACTGCAAACAATAATGAAAGGTATTAGATTATTTCAGTTCCAGTTTGTGTGTAGGCAAGCACTTATTTTGCAGGCCCACTGGGAAAAACAAAGAAAACGTGACTCCAAACAAGACAGCCAGCCAATATTTAGATGTGCCCAGGACCCTACTAAACTAGAAGATCTGAAATCCACGAGGCAGAATCACTGACCTCATGCAAATAATAATGGGGAAAAAAACCTCAATGACATTCATCATTTTCTTTTAAAATGTCAAACAAAGAAAGTAAGACTGATAGCCCAGCTACGTTGCCGCTGCTGTCTGTCAGCAATTCATTTAATCAATGGAGACATTCCTTCTAATAATGCTCTGGATTCCATTTAATTTCCATTACATCATTGTTTTGTCTTGGTAAAACAGAACACTGCTTAGGTTTACAAATAAATACTTTAAGGATAACATCTCCCTCACATTTTCCCTCTTGCATCTTTTCTCCACCACTTATACTTTCAGTTTCACAGTTGAATGTGTGTCTTTTGGGTAAGAGATTGAAAACTGAAGTCCTGTTTCTTCTGTAGAAATCCTGAAGATTCCACTGCATGTTTATTTTTGAGAAGCAATTTGCCCATAGTTTCCACCCATGCACCCGGCTCAGGGTTTGCTGGTTGCCTAGCACCTTTCCTTCCCTTTCAAGGTGTTGACATTTCAGTGATGCTATCTAATTGTGAAATAGTATGATTTTTGACATGTCTTCTATTCCTGTGCTCTGAAATTCCCTCCCCCACCCCCCACCCCACACACCATTTGCACACCTTCTTTACCCTAACACCAATAATCTAAGCTAAACTAAAGTCCACATCAAGAGGAAAAGTAACTCTAGGCTGCAAATGATAAAAGAAAACCATCTATTTGCTATTTGAGAGTTTCATATTTTGGCAGCTGGTATGAAAGCAAATAAAGCAATCTCAGTATCTGAAGCCTGGTATGTTGTTCCCTTCAGGAGATGAGCCCTGAATGACTGGTATAGAGGTTGAAATGATGGCTTCTGGAAAGGTTATCAGCCTCTTCTATTACTTTCCCTGTGGGAAATGGATGTAGAGCAAAGGATGTATAAAAGCATTAAAGCAGGGATCTCAAACTCCCAGACTGGCTAGTCCTGGCTGAATTGACCATGCAAGACTAGACTCCTCATGTGCTGGAGGAGTGGCTTATTCATTACCAACCCCCAACCACTGCCCTCCTGTCGCCCATCCACTGCTCTCTGCTTCCCCCATTGCTTCTGCCACTACAGAGAGTGGAGGGGGATGGGCATGAACACTGCCATCTCAAGGTGCCAGGCACTCTGGGGACCCCCACAAAACTGCATGCACAGGCATGGGGAGCCATGGGGTGAGAGAGATGAGGGTGATGGCAGGAAGGGGCGGGGCTTGGGAGGCAGTAATGGACACTGCCCCTTTCCTCAGCCAGTGGGCGTCCCAGGGCAGATTGCGCAGACTGAGGAGTTTGAGACCGTTGCATTAATGGACCTTGCTTGTGTGGGTGATATTCTCTAATACACAAATATTGTCTAAAATGTGAGGCTAAATATAGAGGGAAACTGGTCAGAAGGAGTCGGGGAGAAGAAATTAGAATGAGCAAAACCCAAGCAAACAAGAGGCTAAATTGGAGACAGATGTACTATTCATTGAAAAACAACTCTTATGGTGAGTTCAAGACTTCTTATCCATTCTGGCTATACCCAAATAATCATCACTTCTCCTGGAGAATTGACTGACGTGACTGCAGTTCTCACCATCAATAACCATGCTGCCAAAGTGAGGTGGCCAAATTTGCAGGTGATACAAAACTGCTCAAGATAGCTAAGTCTAAAGCAGAGTGTGAAGAGCTTCCAAAGAATCTCACAAAATTAAGTGACTGGGCAACAAAATTTCAGATGAATTTTAATTTTGATAAATGCAAAGTAATGGATATTGGAAAACATAATCCCAGCAATATGCGGGGACAAAATTACCTGTTACCACTCCAGAGAGAGATCTTGGAGTCACTGTGAATAGTTCTCTGCAAATAGTCACTCAGAGTGCAGCAACAGTCAAAAAAGCAAACAGAACGTTAGGAATAATTTAAAAAAGGATAGAGAATAAAACAGAGAATATCCTATTGCCCCTATGTAAATCCATCGTATGTTCACATCTTGAATACTGTGTGCAGATGTAGTCACCTTATTTCAAAAAAGATTTCATCAGAGTGGAAAAAGTTCAGAAAAGGGCAACAGAAATGATTAGGAATATGGAACAGCTGTCATATGGGGAGAAATTATTAAGTCTGGGACTTTTCTGCTTGAATAAGAGATGACTAAGGGGGGCTATAACATAGGTCTATAATTCATGATTTGTGTGGAGAATGTAAATAAGGAAACATTATTTACTTGTTCCCATAACAGAAGAGGGGGTCACCAAGTTAAATTAATAGGTAAAAAGTTTAAAACAAACAACAGGAAGTGAAGGAGGAATGGGGCACGAGCCCCTGATGGGGAGTTCCAAAGTAGCTCTGAGGGTTCCTCAGGGTGGACGCTCTCCCTCAGGGCCTTCTGGATCCTGACAGCCCCCCCGATGGACCTTCTCGGATGGCAGCCTGCAGCAAGTGCAGCCGGGCTGATGGCAACGACCCCACAAGACACACCGGCATGCCCAGGGTCAGGTCTGGTTCCATGTTGCAGAGTGCCGTGGTGTCCCGACTGAGGGCAAGCAGATCACTCCAAGACACAAATGCTTTGCTGTCCCTCAGCGAGGTAGACCAGCAAGCAGAGAAACCTGAGAACTGACTGTCCGGGGTGGAAGGTAGGGTCCCTTTAAGCACTGACCTCGGATAGCCTGAGGCAGCAGCCCCACACACTAAGTCCAACCGTGATGCCCTGCCAGCACTGGTTCTGGCCAGCCTTACCTACGATTCAGGGTCCACTCAATATGGACGCACTATTTCGAATTAGAAAAATGCTATTTCGAATTAGTTTTTGTGTCTAGATGCGTTATTTTGAATTTGCTTAATTCGAATTAACTATTTCAAATTAAGTTAATTCAAAATAGCGCTGTAGTGTAGACATATCCTAAGTCCCTAGTGCAGGGCACAGCTTGCTAGTGACCTCTGGTGGAATCACATAATGACAATGCAATTTATGCATCCTTATTGATGTATAATGAACCACTTCAGACCATTCTTAGATAGAATGCACTTGCTCTTTTATAATTTACCCCATTTATACAACAATTTAAAGCACCAAGTTACATATAATAATGCGCCTAGAGTGGGAATGGAGGTAGATAGAATGTAGCTATCTAACTTGTCCAGGACCAACCAGAGTGAACATTTTTACCCTTGCAAAAATTGCTTTGAAATCTTTACTGTTGAGAAGGGTTTAGGTATTTTGATTTTGCATTTCATCCAAAAGAGGGCAACTCAAGTGACATTGAGTTTGTGGGTTGTGCAATATCATATTCCTGAGGATGACCTGATTACCTTGGGAGAAGTGATTGCTCAAGGTGATATGCCCGTGATTGGTTTTTGGAAAATAGGCCACGCACATGCTCCCAGATCTGTCAAGTGCGGCATTTCAAAGTGGCAGGGCTGCACAGAGCCCGGGGTCAGCGGGGAGTCCCCAGCTGATTCCAGGCTCCACACAGAGCTGCCGCTTTGAAACACTGACTTGTGGCATTTTAAAGTGGCAGCGCTGTATGGAGCCCGGGATCAGTTAGGGACTGATCCCGGGCTCCACACAATGCTGCTGCTTTGAAATGCTGGGAGGAACCTGATTCTGGACTCCCGTGGCATTTCAAAGAGGAAGCACTCCACGAAGTCTGGGATTAGTGGGGGAGTGCCCAGCTGACCCTGGGCTCCACGCAGTGCTGCCACTTTGAAATGCTGAGAGGGCTCCCATGGCAGTGTTTCAAAGCGGCAGCACCACATGGAGCCAGGGGCCTGGCTCCATGCGGCGCTGACTCTTTGAAGTACCCCCTCCTCCACCTTTCCCCCTTGCTGCCTCTTTCTGATAGAGGCAGCAAAGGGGCGGGGGGACTAGTTGACAAGCTTGTCAACTATCCAGTAAAGCATTTGCTTATTGGATAGTCGACTAGTCCTTCATATCCCTAGTTGAGATCAAAGAGCAAGTCCAATAGTTTAGGGGGTAGTTGTATATCTCTGCCTCTTAACTGAATATTGAGGTGCTAGTCTTGGTCTTCTGATAGTATGGGCACCTCTCTCCCCCTACCTGCCATGCTTCAATCTACACTTGCTGCATTCTTAGTATTCTGCGGCTGGGCTTCTCTTCAACAGAAGTTGTCATTTAACTAGATCTAGTCAAGCTGCAGAATGGTTTGGCAATATGGCAGGCCTTCAGATGCTGGGGAGATGGTTGTCAGTATAAAATCTAAGATAGAACAGTTGTGGCTCAGACCAAAGCTACCAAACTGGCTTTCGTTTGTGCCCTCAGTCAGGTTGGAACTCTGGGTCTTGCATGGTAGTCTTCCGTACAACCATAATCTCTCTCTTTCTTGTGTCTTTGCCTCCTCACCTCAGGGTAAAAACGCAGCGACAGAAGAATACAGAGAGCTTGTTGCCTTCCCATCCCTGTTAACTGATTCCCTATCCATTGTGTACACACTTCATGACTCATTAAGGCTCTGCCCCTCATGGCTTCTCCTTAGTATCTCCTAATCCAGAGGTGGGCAGTAATTTTTGACCGGGGGCTACTTCAGAAATTTTTGAAGTGGCCCCAGGCCACTCTGGAAGGGGCAGGATCTCAAGCAAAAGGGGTGGAGCCCTGCTTCCCTGCCCACTGGCCCTGATTGGTCTGTGGGTGGGGGAATAGGTGAAGTCTTTGCCCTCGCCCTCAGAGAGAACCTCCAGCTGTGCTGAACAGCTGGCAGTTCCCTCTAGGCACCCACGAACCTGGCAATGGGAGAAGACTTTGTGCACTCCCCACTGCCCCCAGGTCAATCAGAGCAGCAGTTGACTCTAAGTGCTGAGCCCCTTGCAGAGTGGGAGGAGACTTTGCACGCTCCCCTGCCCCCAAGCCAATCAGGGCTTGGGGGTGAGGGGAGCACATGAAGTTTCCTCCCATCCTGCCCTCCAGCATGCATCGCTTAGAGTCAATCACTAGGGATAACTCTACGCACCGCACACTCCCCCATCCCTGATTGGCTTGGGGGCGGGAGAGTGGCAGGACCTCTATGGGCTGTATCAACCTGCTTGGTTGTCCTAATCACTAATAAGGGTCAGATTCACCCAGTTTTTCAGTCTTGCACTCTATTGCTTTTATGAGTCCTCTAGTACACCATTCTCTGAAGTATACAGATTAGCCCCATTTATTACATTATAATCTCTTTCTAGGCTTCCAAAAAGGGAAGGCCTCAGCACTATATGGTACTGCTGAGCAGGAAGCTTTTTGCATGGTCCATTAGGGCAGTGACAGCTGAGACCAGCCATAGCAGATTGGAACAAATTGTTCTTACTTTGTTTCTTTACTATGTATTTTGAGAACAGACTCTAGTGCACGCATGCGGTTTCTCTGCCAGCAGACAGTGTTAAAATAGGGACAAAAAGACACTGGAAACAGAGGCCAATGGGATGCCAAAGAGAGGAGGAATGGCTATTTCTATTCTGCTTCCTGTGCTAAAAAGGAATGAGCAGCTGCAGGAGACAACCAGGAACATATAAGACTCCCACTCTGTCCCAGCGCTGCAGAGAGAGGCCATTGCCCTGTGGCTGCACAATGTTCTAAAGTCCCATTGAGATTCGGGAGGGGATTTTTAAAGGCACAAAGAACAGTTTGGTGACCAACTCTCATTAAAAGTCAATTTGTGACTTTGAAAATCTCCCTCTCCTTTCTTTACAATAGGCACTAAACTTCCAAGAACAGCCTTGGAGGCTGAGAAGTGTATACTAACTAGATCAAGGAGTGACCACGTGTAATACAAGGGATAAGTGAGGCAACCTGTAACATGCCTGTAGTTATCTGTGGGGTCAGTATAGGCTTGATCCAAAGACCCCCGGAGTCCAAGAGCATCTTTCCATTGACACCAGTGGGATTTGCATCTATTCCGATCTTCAACACCTTCTTCCTGACAGGTAAATATTTGCAAATTAGGTGTGGTACTCAAGGTGTCTGAGTAGTTTGCCAATGTAGGCCTGTTGGTGTGAGTATAGGAATCACTGCACTAGACAAGAATTTGTAAGGAGTAATATAACAACGACTATTTCTTACCTAGCACTTTCTCTCACAGCACGTAACAACCTTTAATGTATTTATCCTCCGAACACCTGTCAGAGGCAGGAAAGCTTTATTGCCCCCATTTTACAGATGTAGAACTGAAGCAGACAGAGTGACTTTGCTCAGCACACACAGGACATCCGTAGTAGAGCAGGGACTTGAACCCAGCTCTTCCAAAGCCTAGGGCTGTGCCCTTTCCTCTACTGATAAGGGAAGGATTGCAGCTGTTTGCTGGCGGCCTTCAAGACATTAACCCTTTGTGTGCTAGGGTGTTAAGGTTTCACCCCCATTTAATATGTCACAGTTAGTAATTGCTGTACAATGCAACATGGGATTCCTGCTTCCCAGACGCTTTGTGCATCTATAGAGCATTGAAAGAGTTAAATATAGCTGTTATTGACAGTGTATGGCATGTCTGAGGATTAGGGTTTATTTTAGCTGCTTTTCCTAAACATAGCAAAGGTCATGAGGGAACTGGCTTCTTTGCTAAGTCTTATTGGCCTTGTTCCTTCTGTGGGTTTTTCTGCAGGATGGGACTGTCTCACTTACAAGGATAATAGATGGTGAGCCTGATGCCAATTAACCTCATTTTAATTGATAATTAATTTTAAGCCCTATTTACTTTCCCTGGAACAGCTGAGACATCAAGGAAACCACACTGAGGGCTCACAAGGACTGAAATCTTTTCCAAAGGAATGGGAGGAGGGATATAGACTTATATTCACAGTCAGTCTCTATTCCCATTATGACTTTAGAGATTGAGTGAATTTGTGTCTTGTGAAAGAGAAGGGACTATCAGCTTTGGCTAGAAGGAGGTACAGTGCAGATACATCCAGTTTATACTTCTCATGGTTGGCTCCCCTAATGTCATTCAAATCCAGATTGGGTCTCCTCTGGTTCTGTCAATGCACTTAGTTTACCACAATCCCAGTTATTCCAGACCTGATGAACAGATTGACAATGTGTTTGAATATCCTTCCAGGACCCTGATGGTTGTTCAGCTTCTTGGAAAGCTGCCCCAAATATATGGGTTGTTCCATAGTACTTATAACTTGAGATTGTATTTAAAGACATTCTTATTTAGAGTCCCATTCTTTCCCCATTCTGATCTTTGTTCTGTGAGTCTCACCAACCCACATGATCCTCTAATTAGCTGTGTTGAGTTTCCTAACACCACGCACATGCAGGGGCTCTCCTAACCACAGCTACAATCTACTGAGTAGCCCTACTGCCTACTGTAATACTTTGTCCTTCTGCAGCACCTTTCACCCAGTGACCTCAAACATCTTAAAACCGTTCAAGAAGTAAGTCTCATAACACCTGTGAGGCAGGTATTATCCTTATTTTACTGATAAACTAAGAGGCTACGTCTACACTGGCCCCTTTTCCGGTAGGGGCATGTAAATTTCACTAGTCGTCGTAGGGAAATCCGCGGGGGATTTAATCCGCGTAGGAATAAGACCCTCCGGAAAAGGGCACTTTTTCCGGAGGATCAGGGCCAGTCTAGATGCTCTTTTCCGGCTTTTTTAAAAGCCGGAAAAAAGCGGCGGACATTTTTATTTAAATGCCGCGGGGGATATTTAAATCCCCCGCGGATTTCCCTACGACGACTAGTGAAATTTACATGCCCCTTCCGGAAAAGGGGCCAGTGTAGACGTAGCCAGAGGCTCTGAAAAAAAGAAACCTTAAAAAATAGTCCAATAGCAATTTAGAGACTAGCAACATTTGTAGATGGTATCATGAACTTTTGTGGGCACAATTCACTTCTTCAGATGAATGGAGTTAAGTGTCCCAGGGTACAAATACTTAGCAGAGAAAAAGATGGGATAGGGAGGGAAAAAGAAGGAAAAATATAGTCAATTATGCTACGTCTAGACTGGCATGATTTTCCAGAAATGCTTTTAACAGAAAAGTTTTCCGTTAAAAGCATTTTCAGAAAAGCGTGTCTAGATTGGCACAGACGCTTTTCCACAAGAGCACTTTTTGCGGAAAAGCGTCCGTGCCAATCTAGACGCGCTTTTCTGCAAAAAAGCCCCGAAAGCCATTTTCGCGATCCGGGCTTTTTTGTGGAAAACAAATCTGGGCTGTCTACACTGGCCCTTTTGCGCAAAAGTTTTGTGCAAAAGGACTTTTGCCTGAATGGGAGCAGCATAGTATTTCCGCAAGAACACTGACAATCTTACATGAGATCGTCAGTGCTTTTGCGGAAATTCAAGCAGCCAGTGTAGACAGCTGGCAAGTTTTTCCACAAAAGCAGCTGATTTTGTGGAAAAACTGGCCAGTCTAGACACAGCCTTAGAGTGCCTGTGCTAACTAAGGCTAATAGAATGGGCTGTAAGTACCCAGTGCTTGGCTTTTTACATCATTAAGGTATAGAATGTAGAGGCCCAGCCATGTCAGGTCCTTAATCTGACTTCGTTTCCAGGTGTCAAACTGGTACATGAAACCCAATTCTGCAGCTTCTCTCTCCCATTAGTTTTTGAAATTGCTTTGTAGTAATACAATTACTTTTAGATCCATTAATGAGTGCCCAGGCAATCATACGAGGCTATGTTTTGCTCAAGGTCACATCAGCGAATCTGTGCCAAGGCAGCACTAGGTCCCAGCAATACTGATTCCTTTAAGCTAAAGGCACTGGGGTAAGCTCCTTTCCAGTACAGCACACGGCTGATATGAGTTAAATTTAAATTACTTTGTATATCATAAGATATCCTAACATCTCAACCGATGCTATGTTTCATAGACTTGCATTCAGTGATACTAAGTCCTAAAATGTAGCATCTAGGTATTGTGGTAATGGATACTCCACCACCAATGGTAATTAATGCAGATGCAGAGGGCTACACATTCACAATGTCATTCCCAGATATTCCATCAGCTGGGACATAAACCGTTGCCTTTCTGTTCTTCCTTTGTCTCTCACATGCTGCTGAATGGAAGATAGGGCTCTGAGTCCTGGCAAAAGCTGCCAAACGGACTGATCTTTGGAATGTGCAGATGCATAAAAAAGGCCTCACTGGGTTCTTGCACTCTCCATGGGGTTTCTGCATTAGAGCAAATAGGTTAAAAATAGCTATTGTCAAATCAGATAGAATTAGAAATGCTCATTTAAAGAGTGCTTGCCACTCTAGGCAATTTCATCCTTTGTAATCTAGCTGACCTCCACTTTCACCGCATCTGTTACAGAGAATGATTGAGAATTCCTTTTAAAGTGTGCATCTGCTCTGAGAAGTGACTCTTAAAAATAACATTGTGTGATGCCAAGCTTGTCTGTGAGTGTCTTCAGAGCAGCTTTGCTCCATTACCAGTAGAAAGTACTTCCTCTGACCCTCAGTTGCCAGCCCTACAAAATCAGAATGGAATCTGAAAAGCAAGCTGGGTTCTCTCTTGCTTTGCATTATCACCAATAAAAAAACAACAACCAAATCCTTCTATTTTATATCTGGCTTAGGGTTTATTTGCCAGCTGAGCAGAAGAGCACTCTTGGTAGGGCCAGATTTTTATTGCTGTTCAGGCAGGCTTCCAAAAGTGCCCAGCACCAACAAATAAAGCCAGTCTTTCAAAAAAGCTTTGTATGCAGTAGATCCCATTGTTCTCAACTGAAGCAGCGAGATGCTAAGCCCTTTTGAAAAAGCTGACCTTCGTGACTGCTTTGACCTTCCCTCTCCAGTAACGTATTCCTGCCACAGCTCCTACTAATGTATTAGCTATTTAAGGGATGGAATGTGATATAGTAATTAAAGCAACGAGGCTGATACTCAGGATTACACATTTTAGACACAGCTTTGACATAGACTGTGTGTGTGACTGTGGTCAATTCCCTTGACCTCTCTGTGTGTCTGTCTCACCATGTGTAAAATGGGGATAATTCTTACCTGCCTCCTAAGTATCCTGTGACATTTCGTTCTCATTTGTAAAGGAATTTGAGATGCACGAGTGAAAGGAACTGTAGAAATTTTATTAGCGGAAGTTAATACTGATAGGGTCAGAAGGAATCAGGTTTTATTACTGGCTATGAGAGGAGCAAGACCTGATCAAGCTGAGGCAGAGGTCATTAAAGATGATGGTACAATGATTTCCATAAACCCCTCCTACATCTAACAACAGTTCCAGTATTACAAGTGTGGAGTGGCTGGCTGCTACACCAAACAGAACAGCTAGCTAGCCTATTCCAACATACACAAAATGTTCATAAACTGGATGCGCTGGGGGATTTTCCATAAAAACTTTGCCCACCCCTCTTCCCTTTGAGTTGGAGAGGAGAAGTTTTCCTATTGGCTTTCTCCATAAATACTGCTACATATTTTTAGCTGTTCAGGATGTCTCCGAGTACATACTGGCTCTGAACTTGCTATGTCAGCCTTCCCTTTAAACTCCTTCTCCGAAGGTTTATGACTGGCATTTTTGCAGCTTTGCTGATACAGCTTGTAATATTTATATCAGCAATCAAATATCAGCTGAAACCCAAAGCTGGGAGTTTTCTTTCTTTCTTTCTTACATCAACACTGCATACACACAATGGGTGTGTCTAGACTACAGGGTTTTGTTGACAAAACTATACCTGAATCTACATTGCCACTGAGTTCTGTTGACATAACGTCGACAGAACTCAGCAGTTTTGTCAATGGCTGTAAACCTCATTCTACAAGGAATAACGCTTTTTGTTAACAGAGTTCTGTCGACAGAAGGCATTATTGCATCTACACTGTCCTTTGCATCTACACTCTCATGTCGACAAAGTGGCTTGCTTTGTCGACAGAACTGGATGTAGTCTAGATGCTCTTTGTCGACAGAGGCTTTGTCGACAGTATCTATCGACAAAACTTTTGTCGAAAAAAGCCTGTAGTCTAGACATACCCATAGTGACTGTCTTGGAGTTTTATATTATAGATAGGTGACATTGCATTATGGAAATCTGTAGGGTAGAGAGATGAAACCAGGATTCTACCATTGTGTCTAATCCTGATCTGAGCTCATGGCATGGTAGTAAAAATATTTAAGTTTTGTCTAAATAGCTGCATTATAGTTGGAAAATGGGTAAACAAAATTATAAAGTAGACAAATTTCAACAAAGCATCAAGCCTGAAGCCTTAAGCAAGTCTTCCATCTTCCTGAAGTTTAAACTGATCTCAGATGAGGTTATCTTACCCTCATCAGGACAGGTGTTTATCCCCTCAGCTTCCCGTTTTGGAACTCCCCAATACACTCATGCTTCAAGTAAAATCCACTTTTGGGGATTTGTTTATTTGTTTATTATAACAAAATGGTTCATTGCATTGTGAGGAAGATGTGTCTTTGATTTGATGAACGTCACCATTCCTTACCATACCTATGGCCTAGTGTGTGACCTTCCCTAAAGCCTTTCATTGCTGAGTCTGCTGCTCAAATTCTCCAGAAGAACCGCTATTCTCTATCTCAGCCAGCTCCCTCTAAAGGGCAAAACCTTCTGTGTCTGAGTTGCTGTCATGTGACATTTGCTCACCTGATCTGGTCAGTTAGGACCTTTAAAGAGAGAGCAAGGAAGCATGCATAATATAGTTGCATAAGGACCAGTCCAGTGTTACATCATCCTCTGGTTTATAGGAAATTTCATGCTAATGTTGCTCCTGGTGACTGGGCAGTGATTTCCGTAGTTAAGACTTCTTGGCAATGGTACGAGCTTGTAAAGTTTCCATGACAGTTGTCATGTTTCTCATTCACAAAGGGCAGCCACATAGTTCACTCTAAAACCTGTGAACAGCAACACAGTAGATGAGTAAAAGCCTCCAGGGAAATTCCAATGTGCCTGCATCTTCCAAGTCACAGGGCTCCTCGCAGTTATGAGAACAAATTGGCTGCTTTCTCAGGAAAGCTGTGGAGAGAGGAGTCCTTTAAAGATTTGGTGAAAAATATGTGTCTCAGTGAGCAGCTACATACCCCCGTAAAAATGAATTTAGTGTGCCTATGTGTGTGTTAGCAAGCGTGGGGGTCAGATGAGGAGAGTAGCCTGGCTTTCTTTTCCAAACTTTTATCCCTCAGCTAAGTGAGCTCCACATTTGAATCCCTTCTGTTTTCTTGTGCATCTGCAAGCACTGAGGCAGCCCCTCCATTTTGTAGTTCCCCCCTCCACCCACCTTTCAGGTATGTGGCCTATCTATACTGCAGTATGTTTTTAACAATAATGTACTGCAATCCAGAGAGACCTTTGGGTGGTGCCATTCAGGGTGTGTCGAGACTACAGGGTTTTGTCGACAAAAGTGGATTTTTGTCGATAAAACTACACCTGCGTCTACACTGCCACTGAGTTCTGTCGACATAACGTCAACAGAACTCAGCAATTTTGTTGATGGCAGTAAACCTCATTTTATAAGGAATAACGCCTTTTGTCAACAGTTCTGTCGACAGAAGGTGTTATTGCATCTACACTGCCCTTTGCGTCTACGCTCTCATGTCGACAAAGTGGTTTGATTGTCGACAGAACTGGCTGTAGTCTAGACGCTCTTTGTCGACAGAAGCTTTGTCTACAGAACTGGATGCAGTCTAGACACTCTTTGTTGACAGAAGCCTGTAGTCTAGACGTACCCTGTGTTATTTCACAGACCTTGAGAAAGGGACTTGGAGGTGGTCAGAGGATATAGACAGCAATTCTCAATGGTCAAACTGCTCATCAGAGAAGAAAGCTTCAGGGAATATATTTCACAGTGACACACTATGCCAGTACAGGGTGGGATCATGGGAGTCTCTCCAAGCTGTAGTTGCATAGAGATCCAAGTGGGTGGGGGGGAGAGATGTGAATAAGAGACTGGGAGTGAGAGGAGGAGCAAGAACTAGGCAAGAAATGAAAGAAGTAGTTTTTTATGTCAATAGTAACTGGGAACTCTATGCTTTCAAGCGTCTTTTGTGTGACTCCTTGTTACATGCTTTATTGGTCACATCACATATCAGCAGGGCATAGCTTGCATAGCCACACAGAACTGACTAAAGCTCCCAAAGGCCTGTCCTACCACCTGTTGGTCTCTGTGTAAATCCTTGGGCGGGGGTGGGGGAATGTTTTCTTTCTTAGCTGCAGAGGTCCAGCTCCTGGAAGGATTTTAGGCTTCTAACTTCCACTGAAATCAATGGACATTAATTGCCTAAATATCTTAGAGAATCTGGACCAAAGTCCTGCACAAGAATCTGGTGGAGATATTCCTCAGGGCATTTATAAGACCACGCAATGGACAGAAATGGCAGGGAGAGGCGCTTGCAATGAAGGGATAGAGACCCTTTCAAACGTTCACTGCATTTCAGGTGTGGTGTAGTGGGAGGCTGTCTGCTCTGTAACCCGGTGTCCCCCTGTGCTGGGATGTGTGATTCCCACTGACTCACCCACATGTGTATTAACCCAGACACCTAGGACCAGCCTCCCAGGGAGAGAGACAAAGGGAGGAAGGTGAAGACCAACACCTGGCTGGGGGGCAGGGCTTTGGGGGGAGGCAGTAGCTGTCTGGGAAGCATTGAGAGAACAGGCTAAGCTGGGAACTAGGGGTGATGGACCCCTAACCCTAGGGGCCTGTGCCACCCTGCCGCTGCCCCTGGTACCCACATCACCTATGTGCTGTGATGTAGTCTGGAAAATCAATAAACCCCTCTCTATTCCACTGGCTGGTGGAGACTGTTCTGGCTGCTACGGGGGTGCAGGATCGGGCAAACCCCAACTTGCCATCACATCAGGAATGAAGTTGAATAGACAAGACCTTAATGCAAAGAGAATCCCATGTGTGCTCCAGCTTGAACATCCCTGGGGTGGTCCTCTGACCTTATTTGCTATGATAGAACTTTGGCTAATGACTGTTCTACAAGCACCTCTCTTCTAGGTTACAATCAACTCTGTCATCCTCTACTATATCGTTGAGAGTGTTTGTCTGTCGGTCCATCCGTCTGACTTTGTGTTCAAAAACTCCTCCCAAGTGGTAAGAGCTAGGACCACCACATTCAGTACGCAGCTTCCTCTTATCCTAACTTAAAGCAAGGTCAGGGTTTGGTTGTGCCAGGACAATGGGGTGTGCCTTAAATGGGAATGCTTCTCATTAAATGACAGAGGGGAAAAAAGAGTCTGAGTTAGCAGGCAGGCCAAGAGGCTGGCTGGGGGTGTTCCTCTTCTCCAGGACTGCCCCAGCACCAAGCCTTCCACCTCCACAGGCGTCCTTTAGGGAAGGCAGGGAGACAGGTTGAAGCTTCCTTACCCTCTCCTCCCCCCCCCCCCCCAATTTGTATGGGGACACACAAAACCATACAGAAAAGAGACAGAATCACCAGGTAGGAGAAAGGGGCTGGCTGGAGGCATCCCTTCTGCTCTGGGACCGCCTCACCCCCCCAAGCTTCCCCCTTTAGAGGAAGTTGGTGGTGGGGACTGAAGCTCCCTCCCCAATTCATATGAGAACTCTGCTGGCTGTTCCCCTTTGTCAGAGATTGAGAGGAAAGTGCACAGTTTGCTGCATTCACCAATCTGGCAGAGGAGCACAGGGAGCAGATGAATTGGACCTGCCCCAGCTCAGGGACATGCACCCCTCCCCCAGCTGTGCCCACTGTAGCTGAAGCAGCAATGGCACTTGGCTCCCAGCTGCTGCAGAATGAGAGGATTAGGGTAGTTCTGTCTTCCTAGGGCAGCCTGCCTACTAAACCCCTCATCTCCAGCCCCACCCCAGAGCAACGATTCATAGGAAGCAGGTACGTTTTCATTTTATTTTCCAAAACCAAAAACTGAGATAAGGATCCGAGAAATGCTGGGTAAATCTTCTAGTGTTAAAATTAAAAAAAACAAAACTAAACAAACAAACCTGATTTGGTGGGAGTTGTGGAGAAATTCCCAGCCTTTGCCTGGCTGCAAAGGTAAAAATGTAGGCTGATAGTAATGTGAGGAGACAACATTGCCACCTGCCTCCAGAACAGTGGTTCTAAAAGTGCTTTCCACGGACCACGAGTGGTCCACAGCCACCTCCCAGGTGGTCTGTGGCTCAAGTTCTGCCCCCACGCAGCGGGGAGCCTGCACGGCCATGAGGCTTGGAGCCCCATCTCTGGTTTCCAGATGGGAGGGCGTGTGTGTGGGAGAAGGTAAAGAAAGCTCAGACCTTCCCTGCCAGACCCAGCTCCCCAAGCGAGTCTGCCCCTGGTGCTCCTGATAGCTGCCCCAGCTCCCTGCCTGCTGCTCCCAAGTGCCACTGGGATCCCACACAGATCTGGTACCCTCCCCCCACCCCATGGGATTGAGGTCCTGCATGCGCCACTGCTCTTCCAGCTGCTCTGGCCCTGCTGGCACATGGCAGGGACTGCACCTGAGCCTGCTTCTGCACCCTACCTCCCGCCCTCAACCCCTCATTTTTGTCCCCACCCCTGAGCCTAAGAGGGTCCACAAAATCCATTAACTCTGGAACCCCAGGAAAGTAAATCTGGACTATGGGAAGCCCTGAACCTCAGTCCTCACTGTCTCTTCCCTTTGCCCCGTAAGGCTGGAGCACCAGAGGAGTGAGGTGTCTCAGTTGGGGGCCACACCAGTAAGGGTTGGGAGTTTGGGGAGGAGTTTTTTTGCTTTTCACATGTGTGGTCCGCAAATGATTTTTCTGTGGGTCAGTGGCTTCTGACCCAGAAAAGGTTCCCCACTCCTACCGTAAATAAAGAAAACATTGAAACCTTTTGTGTTGGATTTAAATTAATATTTTACTTTATTTAAAATGAAGTTTGATAAACTAACACGAGAAAGTTAAAACTCTTAATCTGTATAATAACTTAAATTAAACCGGTCTCCTTAGCTGGAGCACTAGCAAACTGGCTCAGGCATAATTATGTAATTAATGCCGAGTTTCCTTTAGCAAATGGTGATCCACGGAAAGGTTTGCATGGAGTCAGGTGGTCCATGGACCAAAAAGTTTGAAAACCACTGCTCCAGAATGAAGGCTTTCCACTCTGGTTAGGGCCAAAACCTGCTTCCTTTCTTGGGTTTGGCTTTAGTAGCAAGATACACAAAGTGCAACACAACCTTGCCTTGTGACTCATTGGCTGATGGTCTGGCATGTTATCATGTGACAATTCAAAGACCCTTCCATGAGTGCAGACATGGAATATTGCCTGGAAGAGTCAGATTTTCAAAAGAGCTCCCATTATGACACTCATGGCTAGATTTTCAAAACTGTGCAAGCTTCACTAAAAGACTCCCAGTGTTATTGGGCCATTTCCATGACAGTTTGAGTATTTATGTAGAACATTCAGAACAGCCACAAAACCAAAATCTTTGATATATTCCTTTTGTATACTGATTTTTTTTAAAACATAACAAAATCTTAAGCTGTTGGCATTGACAACACATACCTGACTCATTCAGCAAGTAGCTGATTGATTATGGTTTTTCCACCCTTTTAAAAATTTTATTACCACAAATGTGTGTATATTGGGGGTGGGGAGGGTATGTGTGTGGAGGATGGTGGGCAGGGAGGTTAAATAATCTTTTTTAAGCTGTGGTGTTTATTTTTGTAGCTCTAGCAATACACAGGGGGGCTGTGTCTAGACTGGCAAGTTTTTCCGCAAAATCATCTGCTTTTGCGGAAAAACTTGCCAGCTGTCTACACTGGCCGCTTGAATTTCCGCAAAAGCACTGACGATCTCATGTAAGATTGTCACTGCTTTTGCAGAAATACTATGCTGCTCCCGTTTGGGCAAAAGTCTTTTTCCGAAAAACTTTTGTGCAAAAGGGCCAGTGTAGACAGCAGAGATTTGTTTTCCTCAAAAAAGCCCCGATCACAAAAATGGTGATTGGGGCTTTTTTGCGGAAAAGTGCGTCTAGATTGGCCACGGACACTTTTCCGCAAAAAGTGTTTTTGCAGAAAAGCGTCCTGCCAATCTAGACGCGCTTTTCTGAAAATGCTTTTAATGGGAAACTTTTCAGTTAAAAGCATTTCCGGAAAATCATGCCAGTCTAGACGCAGCCAGGGAGCTTTACAGACCGAATATAAGAGGCCAAATCCGCACTGGCTGAAATGACTATAATTCTATCAAAATCAGTGAAGTTACTTCAGATCTATGCCACTATAAATGCAATCAGAATTTGACCCTGGAAGAATTAGCTTGACCAAGAAATAGTTCCAAACAGCATCAGACTTTATTTACTGCTCTGCTGCAACTTTGGAGAACTCCAGAACCAAATTTGGCAGCTCTAGCTCATCTCAAATTAGACTTCACAATTTTGCCTGCATGTTAGGTCTGTGTTCAGTTCTCTGGGAACCTAATCATAGGAAAAGGACTAACATGGACAGAGATAGTATAAGAAAAGTGAAATGAGTCCTGTTCCTGAGGATCAGTTTCAGGAGAAAAGGTTTAGCATTGTCCCTGGGTTTCTTTTTCACAGCACAAACTTTAAAGTACTTCACTAGATGCCTGCAAAGCTCATGGGCAGGAAATGTGTAAGAGCTGATTCAGGCAAGTTATTACCTCTGGAGACAGGATTTTTTAAAAAACGCCTAAAAATAGTCTCAGTGCCACTTCTGAATCATATTTGTATATGGCCCTTTGGCCCTGTTTAATTCCGCACACCCTCCTATGCACTGAAGTTCCTCTTCTCAAGAGTATTCTAGGTATTAGTCTAAATTTCCCTTGAATACCTAGAGTCTAGTGACTATGCCTCAATGACTTCCCATGGGAGCGTATAGTAAAGAGACGCTATAGGATGGTTTATTGAATGTCTATTGAAAAAAAGGATATAGAAAAATCCAAGCAATATGATTGCCATGGAGGAGAAAAATGGTCCAATTTGGTGTGAGGTTTATTTTAAAGTATGATTCATTTTTTCCTTTATAGTACACATTGAACCTCTCTTCTCCAGAGCCCTTGTGACCTGAGTGGTCCTGAAACACAGAGTTTGCCAGACACGGGGAGATTAACGCTCCCTACTCAGCTGTCAGTATTGCTCCCAACTGGAGCTGCACGCCCTGCCACTGCCCAGCTGTCTCCAGTCCTGGACAGAGGCTGGCCTTGCTGTCTCCAAGCTCAACTGGTGCTCTGCTCCCTGTCGCCAGCTCCAACTAGGACTACTCTCCAGACTGCCAGCCTTGCTGCCTCCTACCCCAGATAGGCCTGTGCTCTTTGCCCTCAGTGCTGGGCAGGGCTGTGCTTTCCATCATGCTGGCCTTTCTGGGGCTGCACTCCTCATTTCAGAACCTGGCCAGCTGGGGCTCTCTGGTCCAGCAATATTCTGACCAGAGAGTCCCAGATTTTAGAGGTTCAACCTGTAATTTTACCTTTTTCTCTCCCCTCATAACGGGCCCGGCTGTGTCTAGACAGAGAGATGTAGATTAGGCACATCGAAATTGCTAATGAAGCAGGGATTGTAATATCCCGTGCTTCATTAGCATAAACATGGCCGCCACTTTTTTTCGAAAAGGAGCTTTTTCAGGGGGGAAAAAAAAAAAACCTGGCAATCTAGACGCGGATCTGTCAAAAATAAATCTTTTTTCAACAGATCCTGTATTCCTCAAGAAATGAGGTTTACAGGATTTGTTGAAAAAAGGTTTATTTTCAACAGATCTGCCTCTATCCTGCCAGGTTTTTTTCAAAAAAGCTGCATTTGAAAAAAAAGCAGAGGCCATGTATATGCTAATGAAATGTAACCCCCTTTTTCCTCCCCGGGTTACTGGGGAGCAGGTCACACTCACAGGTGTGCCTGGGCACCTGGGCTACGTCTACACTGGCCCCTTTTTCGAAAGGGTCATGCTAATTTTAAACTTCGGAATAGGGAAATCCACGGGGGAATTAAATATCCCCCGTGGGATTTAAATAAAGATGTCCGCCGCTTTTTTCCGGCTTGGGGGAAAGCAGGAAAAAAGCGTCTAGACTGGCCCGATCCTCCGGAATAAAGCCCTATTCCGGAGGATCTCTTATTCCTACTTTGATGTAGCGCTTTATTCTGGAGGATCGCGCCAGTCTAGACGCTTTTTTCCGGCTTTTCCCCAAGCCAGAAAAAAGCGGCGGACATCTTTATTTAAATCCCACGGGGGATATTTAAATCCCCCGCGGATTTCCCTATTCCGAAGTTTAAAATTAGCGTGCCCCTTTCGAAAAAGGGGCCAGTGTAGTCGTAGCCCTGGTGTTTTAACCCAAAAGAGATCCTGAGCACCCCAGTGGTGATGGTGTTTAGTTGGGGAAAGCCCTATCCACCCCCTTGCTGCAGTCCCTTGCTGGCAATGAATGTAAACTGGCGGTGCCTCCACCTGGCTGGCCTTGTACACACACTGGTGCCTTGAGAGCCTCCAGGAACATACTCATTCCAACTATAATATGGATCCAAAACAACAACTACAAATCATATACAGCTAATGGAATACTTTAAAATAAACAATCTTTACTTAACTTAAATAAACTGGGATTAACAGAATTAGAAATGAATAGCATTAACAAAACACATATCAATAATTTAAGTTTATATAGCTAGACAACAGTGACCCCACCCCAGAGCGTGCACACCCTTAGACTCAGTCCCAGACTTGCTTGCGTGGGCGCTGATGTTGCAGCTGTAGTGAGGATTTGGTCCAGGCTAAACAGCAGCTCTGTCCCAGGCAGCACTTTTCCAACAAGGCCCAAACTTACTGCCTCATGCTGTGCCTATCGGAAGCAGCCTGCTAGATCCCAGTTCCAACAGGCATCTAGTAGCTGCATCCAACAGCCCCTCCACTGGGTCA
The DNA here is from genome assembly GCF_052426305.1 of Pelodiscus sinensis. Taxonomy (NCBI): domain Eukaryota; kingdom Metazoa; phylum Chordata; order Testudines; family Trionychidae; genus Pelodiscus; species Pelodiscus sinensis. The sequence continues at coordinate 9,419,210 of NC_143085.1, forward strand.
ATGACCTCGGCGGCAGCCTGGCTCCCTCTCTGGTTCCAAACTCCAAGGCAGAGTCCCAGACTGCTAGGCCCCTTTCTTCAAGCACATGGAGAGAGCAGCCCTCTCCCACACAAGAGTCCTTTCTTCCTGTTTTTTTCCAAAGGCTCATGGGAATTGTAGTCTGGAGTGTAGCACACGGGGTCTTTTCAGAATAAAACAGAGACCCCTTTAGTAAGGGGACTCCAGAAGCATGGGATATTTCAATCCCTACTTCATTAGCAATTTCAGCGTGCCTAATCTACATCTTTCTGTGGACAGAGAGGTGTATCAAGACAAACCCAGGGAAAGGAGGAAAGGAGGGAATAGGTTGGGAGGAAAGGAAGGAGTGAGTCTTTGTTAGACTTGGTTTCAGTATGGTCAGATGCTAAATCCAAAGGCCAACTGGAACAGTGAGAGACCGGGAATTTTTGGACATTCCTCCAGGAAAATGCCTCTCCTCTTTTTGGATGTTCTGAATCTGACACATCCAGGCATTTCCATTAATTTAAAATTGCCTCCCGCAGAAAACCTCCTTCGGTTGCTTGGAACACATGCACATGCATACCTTGTTTCAGGGAAATAGAGACCCAAGTCCGAGTGGCATGCACATACTGGCTCTTACCAACACTGGGTAACTTTGTGCTCATCTCTTCACCAAGGGTTGGACCAGGGGCAGATGGGTGGAGGTAAAAGCAGAAAGTAGCTACTTTTCCTATCAGGCTTGGTTAAAGCAGCATTTCTCTGCATTTCCCCTTCGCCACTTCCTGGACTGGCATGTTGAGACTTCACCTGTTTCAATCTATTTTAGCCACTGCTTAACCCCCATTCCTCATGTCTTTTAGCTTTTTGAAAATTAATGAACAAAGTATGGACAGAGAGAGGTGTGTAGTTGTTTTTCTCATTCTGATGGTGTTTGTCTTATAGTTCTACATGAGAGAAGTATTCAAAGTAGTGTTTGGGGAAGGGGAGAAAGAAGTTCTTAGTATAACACACAACATTTCTAGAGTAGATTGATGCCCTAAATTGCTGCAGTCTTTATTGGGTGTCACCTACCAAAGTGACACTAGCAACTACAGGCAGCAGGTGTCGCTGTGGTCCTTGTTTACCAAAGAACCAGAGAGAAATTGGGAAGAGAAAGCTGTGGAACACAGGCATTTAGAAAAGGAACAGTTTGTTCCAAAACATTTACTTTGTAATGGGGTCATCTATAAATTCTGGGATTTCCTGTTTGCTTAATGGTAAACCTTCTTTTTTTCAAGCTGCAGTCTGGAATCATTTTATTACAGCTCACTGCAAGCCTCTTTCCTATCCATGCCTAGATTTGCAGACTTTGCTCAGAAATTTCCCAGCTTTTGAAGGTTTTAAGTCAGATCCTTCAGTGCTGTCCTCTGGAGTCATGCTTTAATTTCCTTTGGGCTTTGGAGGTGATGAGATCATGGTAGTTTTGAGAGGAAAGTGCTGGATGTATTAATGACTTCTTTTCATGCTGATGTATGTTTGTTCTGGATACAAAGGAAGAAAAATATGCTTGTTCTGGAGACAAAGAAGTCAGAGAAATCAGGATTGCTTGGTAAATTGGATGCAAGCAAACAAAATGTTTTAATATGATTAAATGTAAAAGTATATGTCTGTGAACAAGGAAAGTAAGCCATAACAAAGCAAGGCTACCATCCTGGGTAGCAGTGACTGAAAAAAATTAGGGGTGCCTGAATACAAGCTCCCATGTTGACATTGGGGCCAAAAGAGCTAAAGCAATTCTTGGGTGCATAAGCAGAGGAATCTTTAGCACAGTGAGGTTATTTTACCGCTGAATCTGACATTAGTACAATCCCTGCTGGAATCGTGTGCCCGGTGTTCACAGTTCAAAAAAGGGAATGATAAATTGGAGAGGGTTCGGAGAAGAGCCATGAGAATGATTAAAGGACTGTAAACCCTGCCTCAGAGTGTTAGACTCAAAGGGTGTGTCTAGACTACATGACTCTGTTGACAGAGCGATGTAGATGAGTGTACTCGGCAAAGGGAAATGAAGCGGCGATTTAAATAATCGCCGCTTCATTTACATCAAAATGGCCATCACGCTGTGCCGATCAGCTGACTGTCGGCACAGCGCGGTAGTCTAGACGGGGATCAGCCGACCCCAGAACCCTTTGTCATAAGATCCTGTAAGCCTTGTTTAAATCGCTGCTTCATTTCCCTTTGCGGAGTACACTCATCTACATGGCTCTATCGACGGAGTCATGTAGTCTAGACACACCCAAAGAGCTCAATTTAATTAGCTTTACAAAGAGAAGGTGAAGGGGTGATTGACATAGGGAACAAATATTTAATAACATGCTGTTCAACCTAGCAGAGGAAAATATAACACAATCCTCTGGCTGGAAGTTGAAGGTAGACAGTCAGACTGGAAATACATATACATTTTTAACAGCAGGAATAATTTACCACTGCTCTGCAGTTTACCAAGAGTTGTAGAAGACTCTCCATCACTGATGATTTTAAAATGAAAATTGGATGTTTTTCTAAAAGATCTGCTCTAGGAGTTAATTTGAGTAAATTGTTATTCCCTGTGTTACATAGGAGTTCAGACTATGGACGCTCTCTTTTGAAAAAGCAGATGGCTTTTTCGATACTTACCCATTACAGCTCCCATTTGGAATGGGGAGGGAGAGAGCACAGGTGGCTTCTGTACTACCTTGTATTTGCGGGCGCCACACCCACCACTCCCATTGGCTGCAATTCCTGGCCATACCCTAGTGGGCTGGGCCCTTTTGAAAATCTATCCTGTTTGTGGCAATTGAGCATATTTTGGTTCTGTGTTTGCACAGCGCCTCTTGCACTAACTCACATAAATAATAATCATCATTTGAAAGTCTTTCTGCCAGGGGTAGGAGCACAGGGATGAGCAAATACTTGCCTGTAGGCCAGATCCAGCCTGCCAGGGTTACCTCCTGGTGAGCCCTCACCACAATAGGTACCTGGATGGCTGCAGGTACTAGTGATCACAGTTCCCATTGGCTGTGGATCACCGTTCCCAGCCAATGGGGGCTGTGGGAAGCAGTGTCCCACTCCGTGCCGCTTCCCGCTGCTCCCATTGGCCGGGAACAGCAATCCACAGCCAATGAGAGCTGCAATTGCTGGTATCTGTGTCCGTGCAGGTAAATATAGTGGTAGCAGCCCGCTAGGAGCTAACTCTATAGAACTGCTGCCATATTCTTGCCCACCCCTGATCTAGCACATAGGGATTCAAATGAGGGTTTAAAGCTGCCTGCATTGATCCGATGAATCAAGCACAGAGCCCGCAGCAGTAACCCCAAAGCCAATGACTCCTACATTTTGGAAGAGGGTGTTTCTAACACAAGGCACTGGAATTGTGAGGCAGGTCTAGAGAACGCGCTTGCTATTTGTATTTTAGCAAGTGAAATAGCCTATCCTACTGTCCACATGATGCTTTCCATGGATATTCTGACTGAATTGACTTTGGCAACAGCATCAGACTGTTTTTGGCAGCGATTAAAAATATTCAGGAGGTACCTGCCACTTTTGTTCGTATATTTCCAGAGGGCACTTTATTTGTACTATATGGAAGAAATGTAAAATTCAACAATATGGCTAATGCTGAACTTCAATCATCTTACATATTGAGGTGGAAAGTGACAAGCAATTTCTGTCCATTGGAAGCTTCTCTTTCAAATATTGTAACATGGAAGATTTTTAGAGCACTTCACTAGCACTTGCCTTCTAAGGATCAGAAACACTTTTGTGAAATATTAATGAATTAAGCTTCATACCTGTGTAGCGGGGAAATGTGACTGACCCGATTTTATAGATCAAGAAACTGAATAATAGAATCATGGAATCCTAGCGCTGGAAGAGGAGTCCAGCCTACTGCTCAAAGCAGGACCAACCCCAACTAAATCATCCCAGCCAGGGCTTTGTCAAGCCAGAACTTAAAAACCTCTAGGAATAGAGATTCCACCCCCTCCCTAGGTAACCCATCCCAGTGCTTCCCCACCCTCCTAGGGAAAGAGTTTTTCCTAATATCCAACCTAGACCTCCTCCACTGTAACTCAAGACCATTGCTCCTTGTTCTGCCATCCGTCACGACTGAGAACAGCCTCTCTCCATCCTCTTTGGAACCTCCCTTCAGGAAGTTGAAGGCTGCTATCAAATTCCCCCTCACGCTTTTCTTCTGCAGACTAAATAAGCCCAAATCCCTCAGTCTCTCCTCATAGGTCATATGCTCCAGCCCCCTAATCATTTTGGTTGCCCTCTGCTGGACCCTCTCCAATGCGTCCACATCTTTTTTGTAGTGGGGAGCCCATAATTAGATTCAGTCGTCCAGATGTGGCCTCTCTAGTGCTGAATAAAGGGGAATAATCACTTCTCTAGATCTGCTGGCAATGTTCCTACTAACGCATCTTAATATGCCATTAGCCTTCTTGGCTACAAGGACACACTGTTGGCTCATATCCAGCTTCTCATCCACTGTAATCCCCAGGTCCTTTTCTGCAGAACTGCTACCTAGCCAGTTGGTCCCCAGCCTGTAACAATGCTTGGGATTCTTCCCTTCCAAGTACAGGACTCTGCACTTGTCCTTTTTGAACCTCATCAGATTTCTTTTGGTTCAATCCACTGAAACACAGTGATTAAATATCAGTTATTCAAAGCTGACACTAATTTTGGATGCTTGCATTTTTGGAGGCCCAGTTAGGGCACGTGTAGACAGCAGCTCTATATCAGGATTCTTCCTGTATCCCGAAATAGCTATTCCGCATCTTTTGAGCAAGTCCGTCATTTTGAAATATAATGGGCTCGCCATTCCAATGTCCCTGTTAACCTTGTTCCACAAGGAGTAAGGGATTTTTTGAAATAGGGGCTTATTTTTAAATTTGGCACTGTGTACCCAACCCCAAATTTAGAAATAAGCTATTTTGAAATGAGATAGAAATAAGATACACAATTTGCATAGCTCATATAGCATATCTTATTCCCAGCTAAAAGTTCAGTGTTCATATCCTGTAGAGGCATTAAGGAGGTGATTTCCAGAGGCGCGGAGCATGGAAGCTCCCACAGATTTCACTTGGGGTTGTGAGTGCTGAAACACTCTGAAATACTAGCCCACAGTTGATGTTGTTCAGCTAATGTTGAGCCCCAAGTCAGAAGCCTCTGCCTTTTGAAAATCTGTCCGGAGTGACACTAGCAGCTTTTGCCTTTGCTGGAAATAGAACTGAGATCTCCTTTCCATCAAACAATTGCACAGCTTGTTGAGCACCTCTTTTTGGTGTGGAGTAATTGTATATACAGGGGAGCTGACAGCTTCCGTGGGCCCCCAAACTCTGGTGCACTGCCCCTCCCAGCCCTCAGAGCCCAGAGTGTGTGTCGTGGTGCCCTGGTGGTGTAAAGGGACTGAGACTCCAGGCACCACTACTGCTGCAGCCCCAGTCCCTCTGGCCCCAGAGCATGGAGAGGATGGGCACTTGGAGACAGCAACACTTCTACCCGCAATATGCCTACAGTAGATATTCTGGGGGCAGAGTCTGAGTGGGGCCAGGCTGTTGGTTTGGGAAGGAAGTGCCTTCCCTCACCTATTATAGCCAACTCCCCTGCCTGTCATGGACCCATACAAAAACCAGAGGACTGACATTCATATAATATAGCTTAGGAGAGGCTTGTCAGCTCTATGAATGTCACAACACATAGCCTATAAACACAGTGGGAGTTAAGGCTGCACATTGGAGACTCAGGATGAAGGTGGAGATATATGGGCTATCTGTGGTAGAAGGGTGGTAGTTGAGGTTGAACAGGAACCAGTGAGGTGAGTAGATCTGGTGTAGAATGACTGAACTGTTTGTTTTCCTTGTTTCTTACAGTCTGAATTTGGGCTATGCCACCTAGTAAGCTTATTTCAAAGTTAACCAAGATTTTTTTTTATGGCAGAATATATTGGATGTTGTGGTTGCATGTCTAATATCCTTTGCAGCTTTTTGAGGTGCCTACTCAAGAAGTTAAGATGATGCTGGTGTGAGGTTTTGCTGCTGCCTATTATAAAACCTTACTTTGAATGTTACTTGTGTTATTGCAACACCCACCCGTGTCTGGTTCAGGAGAAATCCGAAAGTGTTGGAAGGCGGCATGCATTCTGATCTTTTGCTCCCAGGGGTAGCTTTTATTATTATTATGTTATTTATTTATTGGGGTTGGAAAGGCAGTCATGAACCAGGACTCCATTGTGCTATGTGCTATGTTAACACAAAGCAACTGGAAGCTCAGTGTCCTTGGTGATTTTTGACCTAGTAAGACAATATTGTTGCCTGGTGAAGTGCTGGCAAGGATAAAAGACCTGAGAGAAAAGTGGGTTAGCCCCTGTGAAGAGTGATGTTTCTTTTAAATAGAATTATAACTGAATATTTGACCTAAGAATAAAATCTTTCGCATAGCAGGGCCACACACCAGTGCTTTTATAAAATATATATGTATAATTTATGCAGCATTTCTCTTAATCACACTCTCTACTTTAGATATCCATTAAAGCCCATCACATTAATTTAATTGAAAAAATCTAAAGGAACTGTATGAGATTTTTTCCCCATTAAATCAACATTACAGCCTTTAAATAGAAGTCCTAGGAACCCATTGTTGTTAACAGAATTATTATGCAAATTGATTTCTGATATCTACCCTTTTCAGAGCTGACCACCAACTCCTCTCCTCCCCAACCCAAATTTAATTATCATTTTCCTTCTGCTTTCTAGGTCATTAACACTATGATTTCGGCAGTCCTTCTCAGCTGGCACTCCCTGCTTATCAGTCTGCTTGGGCCTCACAGACTTAATAAGTTGTTGGGAGGATGGAAGGACAGCTCCCTATGTAGCTCACAGCCCTACAGGAAGAGACAGGAGAGTTCATTCCTCAGAGCTGTTCTTGTTGAGGGAGAAAGGCGAAGTGAGTTTTAGCTTTGTCCAGCACCATTCCACTAACTGGCTATCTGGGAGGCAATGAAAACACTGGGTCCAGGGCTTGAATGGTATCTATGGCTACAGTTACACTGCAGTAAAACACCTGTCACTGGCTTGTGCAAGCTGACTTGGGCTTGCAGTGCTCAGGCAGGGGAATGATAAAACTGCAGTGTAGACACGCAGGCTCTGAGCCCCCTCAAGGTGGGAGGGTCCCAGAGCCTGGGCTGCAGCCCAAGCTGGAACATCTATATAGCAATATATAGCACCACACCTTGAGCCCTGTGCGCCCCAAATCAGCTAGCCCAGGCCAGCTGCAGGTGTTTCATTATAATATAAACATTCTCTATGGGTATGTCTAGACTGCATCCCTCTGTCGGCAGAGGGATGCAGATTAGGCAGGTCGACATTGCAAATGAGGCAGGGATTTAAAGATCCCGTGCATAATTTGCATTAAAATGGCCACCATGTTTTGCCGACTCAGCACTTTGTCAGCAAAAAGCGGCAGTCTAGAGGGGGATCTGTCAAGAAAGAAAGTCTTTTCAGATCCCCCTCTAGTCTGCCGCTTTTTGCTGACAAAGTGCTGAGTTGGCAAAACATGGTGGCTATTTTTATGCAAATTAGGCACGGGATATTTAAATCCCTGCCTCATTTGCAATGTCGACCTGCCTAATCTGCACCTCTTTGCCGACAGAGGGATGCAGTCTAGACATACCCTATGTATTCCACTGGGTCTATCACTGAAATACCAGCTCCTGACACACACACACACACGCACACACACACACACACACAGCATGTGGACTACATTAGAGCACAACAGCTCTTCAAGAGAATCAAGTCTAGTCCAGACCCCTCTACAGAAAAGGATGCTATGTTTTTGCATATAAATTGCTGCTTTTCCCAGGATCTACCAGTACCTCAAAAGCAGTGCACATAACAGGCAGCAATAATAGACTATGAGTGATATTTTCATAGTCCTAGATTGCCTGTCTAAAAAACCCAAATGCTTTTTTAATTAATGACCCCTCCACTCCCAAATTCTGTCTCCCTGTCTGCCTCCTCCTGCTTTATCTTCCCCCAGAAAGTTTTTAGTGAAATCTTCTTTCCATTCAGGGGTGTGTTATTTTAACTGGCAAATTGCAACTGTGCCTAAGCTGGAACACTCTGAGGGTACATCTACATAGCGGATTTATTTCGGGATAGCAACCATTACCCTGAATTAGCGTTCTGAGTTTCTTAAGAGCAAGCCCGTTATTTTGAAATACATTCGAAATAACGGGCTTGTTATTCTGACATCCTGTAAACCTCATTGTGTGAGGATAAAAGGACTCATCAGAATAGCACACTATTTTTGAAATTAGCACTGTGTAGACAGCGCCAAATTTGAGCTACACAAATTGTGCTATATAGAGCTACACGCAACTGTGTAGACATATGCTGAGGAAACAGGGCCTAAGTAGATTCAGCATCTGTGAGTTGTGGTTTGAACTATGCTGGAGCATGGAGGGAACAGCTTGTGCTCGTATCTCAGGGCTGGCCTTACCATGAGGCAAACTGAGGCAGCCGCCTCAGGTGCCAGACTGGGGGGGAGGGGTGCCACTAGGACCCAGAGTGTAGAAAATTGTGTCTGCTGCTGGGGCATATGTATTCTCTCTGCTCTAGATGCACAGAGATTGCGGAGTGCTGTGCTGGAGGAAGGAGGGCACAAAGAGCAGGAAGAAGGCACAATTGAGACCTTTCAAAGTTTTGGCCCAAGATTTTGGGACATGAACATGGGGGCATCATTTGAGCTCCCCTCCTCAGGTGCCAAAATGTTGCGGGCTGGGCCTGTCCTATCTAAAGTAATAGGTGGCACCACACAGCTGAGTAACTTCATGGATCTGGACACAAGGAAGCTCCAGTTTGTACAGACCTCTGTTCACACCATAACCTGATACAGGCGGTGGAGTACATTATAAAGTAGATTCTGCATGCTGCCCCCTTCCCTACTAATCATTGATCTCAAAACATTCCCACCTTAGATTAGTAAAAACCAACAGGTGATGGGGCTGGGCCACATCCAAAACAGAATAACGTAGTGATCAGCAAAGACTTGAGCCCAGATGAAGAACAAAAATTAAGATTGCATCTGAGTTATCAGATGGGTTGTTGGGTTTTGGGGTTGGCATGTTGATGGATTTTTGTTGTCTTGAAAATGTGCAAGAAGTGGAAGATAAATATTCAGATCTATCTCCAATCACGCTATATAGTTTTCAGTTTCTTGGGTGACTGCCCAGTTCGGCAACCAAGAATGTTGGGTATTCTGTCTGCTGATAGAGCTTGTGTCCTTTATGCCAATTTCATAGAGTTTACATTAGATACTATGGAGTTTATATTGAATGCCCATCAAAAAATCCCCAGGTTACTCCCTGTGTTCATTCTGCATGCTTAATTCACCAGATTAAGAGTACCCAGTTGATTCTGAACCTTGCAACTGTGCCGTTGTATCATGTCATGAAGATCCCGATGGTGGTGGTTTTGCCATACTCCTTCATGAAGTTACATTGTAGCTGTTTGTTCCACAGAGGAGACACAAAAAAAGTTATCTATAATTCCAGGCCATGTCTGTTTATAAAGTTAGGGTCTGACACTAATAATTCAGAACACTTATTTAATTCGTTACTAACATACATCTTGACACATCTTCACAAGAGTTCTCCATACTAGAAAGAGGTTGAGTTGTTGAGGTGTTCAGCTTTATTCAGCTCGGGTATGTCTACACTACCCCGCTAGTTCGTGGAACGAGGAGTACAGATAGTTCAGAATGGCTACGTAGTTCGAACTATCTAGCCCGTGCCGCGTGTAGCCGCGCGGCACGGGGTTCGCACTAGCCGGCTTTTAAAAATGGCGGCGCCGGCTTTATGCTAATGAAGCCCAGGAAATTCAAATCCCGGGCTTGATTAGCAAGTTCGGTATGCATACATTACCCCGCTAGTTTGAACTAGCGGGGTAGTGTAGACATACCCCTCCAGAGTGAAGTTTCCCGTGAGTGGACAGCAATGAATTCTTGCCCACTTGTTTGCTCCATACCCTCCCACCCCTTCCCCGCTTCAGCACAAGTGTTATCTTATACCAGCTCATAAGGAACTTTATTGAAGTCACAAGAATCATTTTACTGAATAGAAGGAAGGACTCAGATATGCCTACATATTCCTGCTTCATTCATTAAAATTCTTTGCGAAACTAGATGCCTGTGTGACTTTATTGTTACATATGCTGGAATGCCAGCTGAAACGAGCTTAAAATTTGTAGGCAGTGAACCTTGCTTATTGCAATTCAAGTCAACTCAGTTGAATTCATACCCAGTCTGGCCTACCACAGTGCAGCTGATACGGGAATTTTAACACAATATATCAATAGATAACTGATAAGAGCAGCTTGTGGCTTGCTGAATCTCCAGGAAGGGATTCCACCTGCAGAAAGCCGTGCTCTGAATATAAGAATAGTCTGACTAAAAATCTCTCTCTCTTCTTGACTTTTTTGTGTCAGGTGCTGTTGACCCATAGGAAAATCTGACAGGGGCCACACACAAGTGAGAAGAGGCCCCTGACAGAGAAGGAGAAAGACACTCCCCACTTTCCCCTCCCACACCAGAATCTAGGGATGCCAGCCTAATAGATTTTGTGTGCTCCAGCCCCACAGAGGTATAGTGGGAGGACTGGAGAACCAGCACAGGTTCCCCAATGCTGAGAGGAGCCATGAACCTTGGGGGCCAGATCCAGGCAAGCCCAGGGCCACATCCTGAGGTTCCCCACTCCTGCCCTATAGAGCCATACTCACTTTTATATCAGGGTGGGAGGGACTCACCAGAACTCAATTAACCCTTTCCCAGCAGGATCAGTACCAGCTGCGTGGCATTCCAGCCCAACACTTGCCAGCCTGTTACATTCTTCTGCCCTGCAATCCTTTCCCTCTAGTTACTGAACCATGGGCTGCGTCTAGACTGGCATGATTTTCCGGAAATGCTTTTAACGGAAAAGTTTTCCGTTAAAAGCATTTGCGGAAAAGAGCATCTAGATCGGCACGGATGCTTTTCTGCAAAAGCACTTTTTGCACAATTGGGACTTTTGCCCGAATGGGAGCAGCACAGTATTTCTGTAAGTCGCACTGGTTTCTTACAGTAGGAAGTCAGTGCTTTTGCGGAAATTCAAGTGGCCAGTGTAGGCAGCTGGCAAGTTTTTCTGGAAAAGCGGCTGATTTTCCAGAAAAACTGGCCAGTCTAGACACAGCCATGATGGAATTGTTTAACAAGTTGAACTGCATAGTTCCCCTGCCTGACCCCTGCCTGACCCCTTACAGGCTCATTAATACAGTCCAAGCCTTCCTTAAAAGTAATAAGAGAAGGAGAGCATAGAGAGTCTGTCCAGTGACTGCCATGAAATCTACTTTGCTTGCTTGCTTTGAGAAGCATCAGAAGCATTCTCTGAAAGCTTTGGCCTGCCTAACACAATCAATAATGCCTCAGAGATATGTGAATTATGGTGGGCAGTAAATAAGGACACTGTTTGATGTACACAAGTGTTGAAACAAACACAGGCTGTAACCATCGTGCTATATCCCTTAGAAAGATATTTGGCAAAATGAGATTCCATTTTCATGTTGGTTTGTGCCACGTATGTACATTTCCAGCGAGACAACGAGCATTAGAGATACGTTTGATTGTCTGAATTATTATAAACAAACTGTGGCAGGTGATCATCCATCATATTCTTGAGGAATGATCCAGTACCAGCACCAGAGATTGACAGCAGAAATGTGAAAGTGGAACATGGGGGAGTCAGAATTCATACAAAAGATAGAGGGGCAATGAGTAAGCTTCAGAGGGATGGATCCAGGCAAGCTGGGAACCACATCCAGCCCCCAAGCCTTACGTTCCCCACTCCTGCTGTAGAAGACTTAAGTTTACAACAACGTTACTTCAAAATTTCAGGCCATTTTTGTAGCATTTTTTATAATGGTTCCATTCTAATGGCATACCTACAGGCTAACAGAGAGTATTTGCATTGTGGAAAGCATGAAGGTGACAGGCAAAGTTGCTGGTCTCCAGAGAGTAGTGTAAGGACAATGCTGCATGTTGAACTTTAAAAAGTAGGACATTTTGGCAAATAGAGGAGGGGGTCGGGGAGGTTTCCTGAATTCTACCTCAGTATCCTAGGTCTTCAATAGAGTTTTGGTTTAGTTTTACTTCTTAAATGGAGCAATTCAGCAGGAGTTGGAGGGTTAATTTATTACTAGATCTGTGGGAACAATTTGCAACATTAATCTATCCAATCTGCTTTGCTTTTTTCTCTGCTCACAAAGTATCAGTGATCAGACTGCTATTTCTGCAAATTTGTTTGTTAATTCAGAAGTATTTAATTACATCTTCTGTGAAATGTTTTAACTCTCCGATTTGATTTCCAGCAGTTTTCTGCAGTTATTTGATATTCAGAATTTGAGCTGCGTAGCTAAGTTGTGTTGAGTCACATTATTGTTTGTGTGTGCTGATTGGATCAAATGCTCAAGCACTTATGAATGGAATTTTGCACTTAAAAATTTAAAAGCCTTTCCCCACATAAACACTTGTGCTACCCCCACCTCAGTTGCATGAATATTCACAGGAAACAAACAGAAATTGGATATGAACACAGTTGATGCCAAATCATTTAAAATTTGAGCAAGGCACATTTTTTAAAATGTGACAATTCTTCTCAATTTTTTTAAACTTTTCAAAAATATCAATGAAATCTTAAACATTTAAACCAGTTTTAATGTGTACAAATATCCAAGGTCTCTCCAGCCCTTTTAAAAAATGTCAATTAAACTGTAGCACTTCATCTCTCATGGCATGTCTACTACAGAGATGAACGACCCTCAGGAGGTTGACTTTTTAGCATTTGGTTTAGTGGGTCTAGTGTAAATCCCCAAGCCAAATGCTGATGGCAGTCGCCACCAGTGACTGCTACTCCGAGATCTGCAAGGAGTAATAATCCTGTTGGCCGCTCTTTGGCTACATCTACACTAAATGCTTCTTGCGCAAGAAGCCTTTTGCATAAGAGTTTTTGTGCAAACAGGTTTTGTGTAGATGCTTGCGTTGTTATTTCAGAATAATGCTAGTTATTCCAAAATAAAGGTGCAGTTTAGACTCACAATAAGTTAGGTTGAAGATGATGTAGGGAAGAGGAGCAGAGGCCCAAGTAGCTGTTACAGAAAAGTTCTGCTATTGCTCCCATGGCCTGACAGCATGAAGAGTTACAGTGACCTGCCTGTGCAGCACACAAGTCTGTTACTAAAATAGTGCACTGAGGTTAGGGTTTCACTGAAGGGCTAGAAATGAGAGCTGAGTGAGAATGGAAAATGTTTGCTGCAAAGCTGGATGAGTTCTGGACAGAGGTTTCTCTCTCTCCACCATCCTAGACGTTCTGTCTTCTTCTGCTCAATCTTTATAGGCAGCTCTAATTCCACATTGCCAGACTGCGGAAGATCAGTAATTTTCATTGCAATCTGGTGGGACATGACCTTGGTTTTCTGAGAGTTATTTTGGACATCCAGGAGGGCGTGGGGGAGGGGCCAGGAAAACTGAATAGCGACGGTCGGTTTTCAAAGGGACTTGTCTAGTAGAGGAAAGTGAAGGAAGGTTCAGTTTAAGAAACTGCAAACAGTATATGATGCATGAGGTTTGAATGTGAGTAACTGCTGCTGGCATGGCAGAAGTTTATATTGGCCCAGGACTGCCTTGGGAACAGCAGAGAAGCTAACACTCTTGGAATTCTCTCCCTTTACAATTCACTCAGCAACTTGGCTCTAAAAGACAATAAAAAAAATGAACTGTATCCAAATATCCAAGCCAAGATTTATATGTGAAACTGTGAGGAGGAGATTAAAGGTCCAAAAAGTCTGATCTCTGACTGAGGAGTTGGTGGAGGAATGTGTGTCAAGAGTTGGGGGAATCAGTTTATACTGTGCAGAGCCTGTTCAGTCCTTGATTCCTCTGAGTGATCGCTGTGAGGGGGGCAACCTCCCTCGCCTCGAACAACCAAAGGTTGTAGTCGTTATGGTGGGGGACAGAAATTGCCTAGTGGGCAGTAGAGAACCAAACTGCAGAATCTTTTTCTTTTTAGGCTTCTGAGTTTGCAGGGGGGGTTGGTTGTTTGTTTGCTTGCTTGCTTTTGTTTTTGTTTTGTTTTTAAAATTTCAGTTGCTGTTTCCCCAGGGCCACCCTCTGGTTTCACTTCCCAAAAACTCTGTTGTCGCTTGGTCTTAATGCTCTTTCCGTGTAGGGGGATAGCTGAGAGCTGAGCCACAACATTGTGAGAAGAAAAGGTAGAAGTTGAGTGGTGCCACCAAATGAAGCAAGTTGTACAAAGAAGAATCACAAAGCATATAATTAAAAGAAAACAGGTTGTAACACTATACTCTTCGGGCAGCAATTCACATGGGATCTAGTATAGTCCATAACCTTACAGTGTAATATAGTAACTATTCTGTTTTGACACACGTTGTTTCTGTGCTTTCTACAGAGAGGGCAGGTTGCAGTAATCTGTATGAGATGCCAGTTTTAACACGCAACCATATAATTCACTAGAAATTTCTGACATTATTTTATGATGCAACCATCAGATTATATGAAGGCCAGGCTGGCTGATTTTTACCTGTATATCAACCCCAACCTCATAGATTCCTGCAAACTTCAATGTTATTTGCAATCTAAGACTTTCATGTCAACACAGCATTTTTGCTTATTGCTGGGGGGTTTTCCTAAGTCCCAGTTTGGAGGATATGCCATCCTGCGCATGACTATATTCCACAAGGTTTTTTTTAATTATAAACCAGGCTGAAAAAGTCTATGCTGCTTTAAGATGCCTAGTTTTTACTTGACCTTTATAAAAAGTCAATTTATGCTTTCTTTGTTTGTCCAACTTGAAATCTAAAATGCCCTCCAGGCACTTCTGCACAGAATTCATATTTGACGATCGGCAAAACAATTGCTCAGTTGCTCTTTTCAGGAACAACTAATGTACACGAGACAGACGCAGCCTTTATTTCTTCTTTTCATTTGTATTGGTTCAGGAGAAGAGTTCTGTTTTCAAAATTCTGGTGTCACACCCATAATGCGACTTATTTTGGAGGTATTCTGTACTTAAAAATGCTGAGACAAGCTCAAATTGAGAGGTAACTTGGTATAATGCTAAGTAGGGACTGAAACTTCTGAGTTCTCACCCTGGTTCTGCTGCAAACACTAGTGGCTGTGTCTAGACTGGCCAGTTTTTCCGGAAAATCAGCCGCTTTTCTGGAAAAACTTGCCAGCTGTCTATACTGGACGCTTGAATTTCCGCAAAAGCACTGACTTCCTACTGTAAGAAATCAGTGCTTTTTGCAGGAATACTATGCTGCTCCCATTCGGGCAAAAGTCAGTTTTGCGCAAAAGGGCCAGTGTAGACAGCTCAGATTTGTTTTGCTCAAAAAAGTCCCGATCGCAAAAATGGCGATCGGGGCTTTTTTGCGGAAAAGCGCGTCTAGATTGGCCATGGACGCTTTTCCGCAAAAAGTGGCTTTTGTGGAAAAGTGTCCGTGCCAATCTAGATGTGCTTTTCCGAAAATGCTTTTAACGGAAAACTTTTCCGTTAAAAGCATTTCCGAAAATCATGCCAGTCTAGACGTAGGCTAGTGAGCGCCCATAGACAAGTTTCTTACTCCAGTGTTGAGCGTGTCCATGTTTAAGTGCCCCATTTGAGAAACCCTGGGTCTGATTTTTCAGAAGTGCTAAGCATCCACCATTCCCCATGGAAGGAAGACAGTTGGAGCTGCAAGTGGAATGCAAAACTCCTTTGTTTAAAGATAAATGGAAGATTTGCCAGGGTAAGAAGTGCATTGACAGTGGTTTTGTGAGGAGTAAGTTGTGGATGTTTTCAAAGCACCCCCAGGGAGACAGTTTCATAGGCACAAAGGGCAGTTTAGGTACTAAACTCCCATTGACTTTCAGTAGGAGTTGGATGTCTAACTGCTCTTTGTGCTTTTAAATATCTCCCTCTAAGTAATTCTGATCATACCATCTCACTGGCTCCTGGTGACTTCCTGGATACAGCAATTAATCAGAAGATTGTAGGAATACAGAATTATTTTTCTAAGTATCTGCCTGTCTGTTTCTGTAAGTCTCAAAAGAGATGTGCATTTTCCTACCGTACTCATACTTCGCAGAAGAAGGCAAGTTTTGAAGGCACATGTCCTTTGGTGTTGGCAGGAGGTGTATTTTGTGACACAAAGATGCATATCTTATGATGTCAGCTGTTGTCTAAAAACTCACACAAACCAGTGTTTTTGAAATAAAGATGCAGTAAGTGCTGGTGAAGAAAGGTAGGATTCCCATCAGCTGCGGTAATTCAGCCCACTACTGAATTTAATGTAATTACTGTTATATTTATGGTATATGAGACATACTATGAACTGCAGGAAATCAGATAATGTCCTGGAAGTATGATCAGCCAAAGGGAGATTTCTCCAAGTTTGCTGATGGGAAACTGAGGTGCAGAAATATTCAGTGACTTGGTCAAAGTCCTAGAGGAAGTCTGTGGCACAGCTAGGAATAGAAAGAATCTAGATGGATCCTTTGCTTTTACCACAAAATCTTCCTTCTTCACCTATGACTTTAAAAAAGAAATGAGGCTTATATTTCTTTCTAATTAAATGTAATACTTAGAATATGGAAGCTAATCTGTGGACTCCCAAATGTCACAGATTTCATTCTATTGCCTACCCTTAACATTTACAGTTTCAGGACAACACTGGAGCTAGAACTCAGAGGGTATGTCTACACTTCATTCCTCTTTCAATAGAGAAATATAAATGCAGGGGAGCGAAATTGCAAACAAAGCACGGATTTGAATGTCCCATGCTTCATTTGCATAATCACGTCCGGGCGCTTTTTTGAAATACCCTATTTTGAAAGAAAAAATATTGTTTGGACGAGGTTATTTCGAGAAAAATCCCTTCTTTCGAAATAACCTTTAAACCTCATTTTTTAAAGGAGTAAGCGTTATTTTGAAAGATGGGTTTTTTTTCAAATCCACTCTTCCTTTGCAGTTTCGCTCACCTGCATTTGCATTTCTCTCTCGAAAAAGGAATGCTGTGTAGACATACCCAGATTGTCCTGCTGCATTAGGGAAACCGGCTTTTGCTAAAGGAGAATCTTCACTAGCTGTTAACCATATAGGGCCCATGACATGCATAAATGAGGAGCTCCAGTTATACTTAGCAGGAAAATGTTGTAGTGTAATTTATGAATATATATTCAGGGGGAGATAATTACGGTTGCATGGGCAACATGAATTCTGACTCTTCCATTACGGTGCCTGACTTTGCAACTTTAATATTCTTTAATAAAGTGGTGCATGAGAAATGATATGTGTATATATGTTATATAGATTGTTTCTCCTTTGCGGTGGTCTGTTGTCCTGGTCTACTGGAAAGACTTTCCTCTGTGCAATGCTCTATGGAATTGTTTTTTTATCTTTCTCATTTAGTTCCTGTTTTTAGCTGCCTGGTTGTTGTGACTGCTGTCTGCTGTGCCAATAAACAGCTTTCCAATGGACCTTTGCAAGCTGGGTTGTCTTCTAATCTGTCAATCTCATCATTCCAGTCTCACCTACCTACTGGGAGCTACCTGTGTCTTATTTTTATACACTTTGCATGGATGAAACTACTTAAAAATTGTTCTTAACTTGTATTCTTTTGCACCTGTGCATTGGCTCAGTGCATAGAGTATATAATTGCTAACATGGAAGGTTATATACATAATAATGTTATGTTATGAGGGTTTTATTGGCAAGAGATCAGAATGGCACATTTTTCATAAATGGCAAAGCCACAAGAATAATGTTCAGGTTATTCCAAATAACTAATATTTAAAATTATACTCCTCAGAATTATAATAATTTCTTGGACACACTGGGTGCAGGTGAAAACAAGCAGAGGATTTATTGGTTCACACAGCTGGTGGAGTACCCATCAGGGGCTAGCCTGGTGAGCACTAACTTAAACAAAACATACTTTAGATTATAAACGTAGCAGATGGACGGTTGTTTGGTACCGGCCTTATCAAAGTGAGGCCCTTTGGAATATGGTTGCCAGGGGAACCAGGGTCACAGTAACTGTTGTACGGTATGTTTCTCAGGGCTGGCCTAATACTTTCAGATTTGAGTTTGTCAGTTCTCAGCAAGATACTGTTACACCTTGGTTCCGTGATGTGATGAAAGCCTCAAGGGTTAAAGCTGATTACCTAGTGAAAACTACTGGACGATAGTGTAAAACAAATGATCTTTATTAAGTGGAATGATTCTTTTATTAAAACTAACAATTAGAAAATGGTCTTTTTAACTAACAATTGCCCAATGCTTTTACAGGGTAGAAAACTTGAACACAACTATACCTAACTGATTACAATTCCTAGATTACAATTTACTTTTATTAAATCACTATCCCTAATTCGCTTAAGGCAGCGCAGCATACAAACGAAAAATACAAAAAACAAAGTCAAAATAATAACAATAAAAAGGCCACCCACAGCCAATCCCTCCAATATTACTTTAGGACAGCTGGCGGAGTTAGTCATTGATTTTTTCTGTTACAGGTTAACAACTCCTGGGTTTTTCTTCTAACACTTGTACCTAGACTAAAACATAACACTATCACATAGCACAAAATTACACTATCTATACAATGCAACTTGCTTATACCTCACAAGATTACAAGACATGATTAATACAACTTAACTACTGACTAAGCTAACAATTGATAGATTTAAGTAATACTTACAAATCCAGCAATGATAACAACAGGAAGACACACAAAAACTCGGAGCATGCTCAGGACTCGCACACCCCTATCTTTGTCTCGAAGGGTGGGGAAGGCTGCCTCAGGGTGATCAATCCTTCATCTGGGAAAAAAAAAACCACGTGCCCTCAATACACGGAACCGCTGTCGAATAAAGGGGTTGAGGGTCTTTTATAACATAACCTGATATCCGATACCTTATTAGGGTCAGTTCCCTGGCCAGGCCTTATAGGCTGGTAATGAGGTAACGTGAAATACTGCAATATAGGATTTTTCATGATGCCCGCCTGATGGCCCTGTGGACAGTGCTGAGTGTGGGCATGGTCAGTGTGCATGGCAGCTGCGTCTTATCTCCCTATGCCTACCTCCCTGCCTTCAAAGACTGGTCAAGAGAGTCTTATTTATTTCTTGGAGCTGTGTTCTATTTTTTCATGCTCACCTCCCTTTTCTATGATGCCTACAAGGCCAAATTCCATTTACAGAAAGCTGCACTATGCTTCCCATGCTTTTCTGAGTATCTTACGGTCTGTTTTCAGTGAGGCAGGATAGGCGATACACGAAGGCCATGGTCAGAAAAGGCCTGCTTTACAACAGATACCATGGACTGCCTCAATTTACCCTACAGTTCCATATATAGCACATGTTTTAATAGCTGAAAGTTTTAAATCTTTTTATTGATACAATTTTTCATATCTCTGTATCTGCAAAGCTGTATGTTAGTTACCATGCGAGGCACAGCAAAGCATTCTAGGCACAGCTTCTATTTTTCATTAAAATTAATGGAATATGTGTCTAAATTACCTAAACCGCTTTGAAAATCTCAATCCATTAATCCAACTATGTAGGACAGGAAAATTATAACGAGTAATATTTAGGGTTATTAAAATGTATCTCTAATAGTCTTCTTATAGGTAATGTAGAAATGTGAAGGTCATATCTCCAGATTTGTCAGGGCTTGGAGCAAATATTTTATCTCATTGGAAAGCGATGAATTTCTCTGTGATTGTATGTGCCCTGTGTCTGTGTGGTCCAAGAAGGAGTTAAAACTCTTCACTAGACTGAAATGTGTAAACTGAAAGATTGCCTAAGCTGTCAGTCCTGGAGAGAAGATCTGGCGACTGTGGATTGAGATGAAACTGACAATTATTCCAGCCTTATCTATATAGGGAAAGTTACCTACATAAATGTACTACAGAATGAATCTCTCCGGTCTGGCATTTCTGATCTGGCAACATCTATAGTCTAGTATGATTTTAATTAGCCAGATGTCCATGTGCTGAGCTCGTGTTTGTGAGTGAGGGTTGGTGTGTGGTGGTTTGTTTGGTTGTGGTGTGGATTTTTTCCCTGTGTTTGTGAGTGAGGTGTTAGAGAGGGAGTTTTCCAGGTAGAGGAGATGGAGATACAGGACTCTTGAGGTAAGTAAGTGTTGTGTTTGGGGCTTTCTTGCTGTGTGATGAGCTTATGTTTGTGAGTAACGGTTGGTGTGTTTTTTGTTTGTTTGTTTTTTCCCCTGTGTTTGAGAGTGAGGCTTTTTTTTTCTTCACTTCCTCTTTCCCCTCCCACTCTCCTTCATGGAGTGTGTGCTATGAGTGGCAGGTGGAAACTGTTGGCTTCTAATTAAAGTTTGAATTCTAGAAGCCTCTGCTGATTGGCTGAGCCTTAGTAGGGGGAGGGACTTTCAGGTAGTCCAGGGCTTTATAAAGCAACGTGCAAGTGACCAAGGAGCTTGCAAACAGGTGAGTGCTAACAGGGAGTTTAGAGAGGGAGTTGGGAAGAGGGTGAGGTTCTCTTGCCTTTCTTTTTAAATCCTTTCTCTAGGACATCAGGGATGGATGGTGATAGGTCTTTTGTTGTTACCTGCACAGCGTGTGCCATGTTAGTCTTCCTCCCGGAAGAAAGAATGGATTTAATCTGCACTAAGTGCAAGCTGGTCACCATTTTGGAAGAAAAAATTAGAGGACTGGAAGCCCAAGTGTCAACCCTATGCTCCATCAGACAGGATGAAGACTTCCGTGATAGAAAGCAGCATTTAATCCTTCAAGCACGGCAGGCGGAAGAGCCAGAGAGGGCAGTACGGGACCAGGATGAGAACTGGCAGCATATAACTTCTAGAACGGGAAAAAGACCAGCATGGGAATCCCCCAATGCTAGAGAGGTAAGTAATCGCTTTCAGTCTGTTTCCACAGGCTCTGCAGTGGTGAATGCTTTGGAAGGGACCTCACAAGGAAGAAACCACAAGGGAACACCATCTACTGGAAGGCATGGGATGCGTAGTCCTAGGGATGGGGGTTCCACGACCACCACCCCCAAAAGAAGACGACGGGTGGTCGTGGAGATCGGGAGAGATCCCGAATGATTGGAAAAAGGCAAATGTAGTGCCCATCTTCAAAAAAGGGAAGAAGGACGATCCAGGGAACTATAGGCCAGTCAGTCTTACCTCGGTTCCTGGAAAAATCAGGGAAGGGATCCTTAAGGCACTTGGAGGAGAGGAAAGTGATTAGGAATAGTCAGCATGGATTCACAAAGGGCAAGTCGTGCCTGACTAATCTGATTAGCTCTGTGATGAGGTAACTGGCTCTGTAGACATGGGAAAGTCAGTGGATGTTATATACCTTGACTTTAGCAAGGCTTTGGATACGGTCTCCCACAATATTCTTGCCAGCAAGTTAAGGGGATGTGGATTGGATAAATGGACGGTAAGATGGATAGAAAGATGGCTAGAAGGCCGGGCCCAGCGGGTAGTGATCAATGGCTCGATGTCAGGATGGCGGTCAGTTTCCAGCAGAGTGCCCCAAGGTTCGGTTCTAGGACCGGTTTTGTTCAATATCTTTATTAATGACCTGGATGAGGGGATGGGTTGCACCCCCAGCAAGTTTGTAGATGACACTAAACTAGGGGGAGAGGTAGATATGCTTGAGGGCAGAGATAGGGTACAGAGTGACTTAGACAAATTGGAGGATTGGGCCACAAGAAATCTGATGAGGTTCAACAAGGACAAGTGTAGAGTTCTGCACTTGGGACGGAAGAATCCCAAGCATAGTTACAAGCTATGGACCAACCAGTTAAGTAGCAGTTCTGCAGAAAAGGACCTGGGGGTTACAGTGGATGAGAAGCTAGATATGAGTCAACAGTGTGTCCTTGTAGCCAAGAAGGCTAATGGCATATTAGGTTGCATTAAGAGGAGCATTGCCAGCAGATCCAGAGATGTCATTATTCCCCTTTATTCAGCTCTGATGAGGCCACATCTGGAATATTGTGTCCAGTTCTGGGCCCCCCACTACAAAAAAGATGCGGACGCATTGGAGATGGTCCAGCGGAGGGCAACCAAAATGATTAGGGGGCTGGAGCAAATGACTTATGAGGAGAAGCTGAGGGAGTTGGGTCTGTTTAGTCTGCAGAAGCGAAGAGTGAGGGGGGATTTGATAGCAGCCTTCAACTTCCTGAAGGGAGGTTTCAAAGAGGATGGAGAGAGGCTGTTCTCAGTAGTGATAGATGGCAGAACAAGGAGCAATGGTCTCAAGTTACAGTGGGAGAGGTCCAGGTTGGATATTAGGAAAAACTATTTCCCTAGGAGGGTAGTGAAGCACTGGAATGGGTTACCTAGGGAAGTAGTGGAGTCTCCATCCCTAGAGGTGTTTAAGTCTCAGCTTGACAAAGCCTTGGCTGGGTTGATTTAGTTGGAATTGGTCCTGCCTAGAGCAGGGGGCTGGACTTGACCTTCTGAGGTCTCTTCCAGTTCTATGATTCTATGAAAGCTATAATAGGGAGGAGAGACAACTAGTGAAGAGGTTTAAGGGAGAGATGTTCTTTTTCTGTAAGAATGCTCGGTAATCTCCTGTCCTAGGTATTCCTTGTAGCAGGGCCGTTCTTAGGCATAGGCAGAATAGGCAGTTGCCTAGGGCACAGGTATTTCTGGGGCACCTCTCTGCCGCGACGGATGGAAGCAGTGGAGCATGTGTAAGCAGGGGCTGAACTACTGCTTGCTATCAGCCAGCTAAAAGGAGGGAGCTGCTCTGGGAGTGGGTATACTCGCTCCAGTTGTTTACCTCTGCAAGATAAGTAACTGTGAACTGTTGATATGTAAATACAGCTCATGCCAGGAGGGGGAGGGAATCCGAGGTGTGGCTATGTAAATCCAACTCAGCCAGGACTGATGGAGGATCAGTGTTGGAATGGAATGTGATGTATTGTAACTAATTTGGGGCTGTTGTAGTGGTCACAAATCATGCTACCCCTAAATGTGGGAACTATAAAACATGCCACCAGTGCTCGCAGGAGAGACACCATCATTGTAAGAGGTCTCCGAGGAACAAGCCTCCCCCCTGCCAGAGTTGAGTGAACTGAATTTTGGGGGGGGGGGGGAGTGCTTGAAGGCTAAGTCAACCTACTTCATGCCTGCCAGGTGAGCTGTAAGACTGGCTCAACCTGCCCCTTTCCAAACAATTATTTTTTATGCAGAACACCAAGGATTCTTTGTAGAGAGAGAAAAAAAGACCATTTTGAACTCTATTCTCCACGCGTCACACCATTTAAAAAACACTGGTTTAGCAAGACATCTCTTCTCCTTTTCCTTTTCCATGTCACTGGGCAAAAGGTGCATATCCCTTCACATTCATCCATTTATATGATGGATATAGCACTCTACCACTTGTGCAAAAAAATAGAAGTCCTTAAAGGAAAGGTGAAAAGTATCACTATTTTCTAAAACTCTGCGGCTACGTCTACACTGGCATGATTTTCCGGAAATGCTTTTAACGGAAAAGTTTTCCGTTAAAAGCATTTTCGGAAAAGCACATCTAGATTGGATGCTTTTCCGCAAAAGCACTTTTTGTGGAAAAGCATCCGTGGCCAATCTAGATGCGGTTTTCCGCAAAAAAGCCCCGGTCGCCATTTTCACGATCGGCGCTTTTTGCAGAAAACAGTACTGTTCTGTCTACACTGGCCCTTTTGCACAAAAGTCTTTTGGGAAAAGACTTTTGCCCGAACGGGAGCAGCATAGTATTTCCGGAAAAGTACTGGCAATGTTACATGAGAGCGTCAGTGCTTTTCCAGAAATTCAAGCACCCAGTGTAGACAGCTGGCAAGTTTTTCTGCAAAAGCAGATGATTTTGCAGAAAACCTTGCCAGTCTAGACACAGCCTGCCTCTTTAGGAAAGTTATTTTGCAATTAATTCTCCACTGAGTCTGGCAAAAGTTTAATTAGCCAACTTTCTTATTCCAGCAAAGTTAAGTCACTTCTGTGTTTCCAGAGCCTGCTGCTTATTATATACAATGCCCAAATGGTCAATACAGCTGAGAATACTGTGATAGTGAGTAACAATACATTGTATTAGGGATGAAGCGAGAATTAAATACATCGATCAATTGGGTGCATGACAGATTTCACGGTGGTAGATTGCATGATGGCAAAGAACTGACACCTGAAGGAGAAGACTGTGCCGAGCTGGGGGTCCCTTGATAAGGGCATTTCAACTGGCACAGGCTGACAGCGCATCGGCTAATTGCAGATTGTTCTGCCTCAGATTCTGGGGGAGTCCTTGGAGGGAAAGTAGTTTCATTTAAAGAAAGCTGGTGGTAATAAGCAGAACTGGGTTTAAATGGGGTTTGCACGGATAGAACTGAAATCAAATTAGAGTCTAATTGGCATGCACGCGGTATGAGAGGCAGAAAGCACAGAGCCGCAATGGCTGTCTTGTGCTGAGAGGCTCAGCAAGCCGTGCTTATGCAGCCAGTCTCCATTAAGTCTCTATCCATAATGTATGAGAACTGTAAACCCAGGAGATTTCCCAACAAAAGGGAGAGATGCCTCCCAGCTACCCTTCAGAAAGTGATGGGTCTGCTGTCCCATGAGGGGCTGTTCTGGAGAGTACTCTTAGCAGCTAATGGTTCACTTTGGCAGCAGAGGGAATAAAGCACTAATGCACTACAAGCCAATGGGCTGGCTTCTCCTCCATCGTACTCCTTTGCTCTCCTGCTATTCAAGGATTGCTGCAAGGGGACAAGGCATTTTCCTCAAAATAAAATGAAATTAATAGGCAGCAGGTTTAAAATGAACACAGAGAAGTTTTTCTTCACTCAGTGCACAGTCAACCTGTGGAACTCCTTGCCAGAGGATGTTGTAAAGGCTAGGACTTTAACAGGGTTCAAAAAAGAGCTAGATAGATTAATGGAGGTTAGGTCCATCAGTGGCTGTTAGCCAGGATGGGTAGGAATGGTATCCCTAGCCTCTGTCTGTCTGGAGGGGGGTGACAGGGGAGGGATCATGTGAGAATTACCTGTTGTGATCCCTCCCTCTGGGGCATCTGGCATTGGCCACTGCAGGCACACAGGACACTGGGCTGGATGGACCTTTGGTCTGACCCAGTCTGGCCATTCCTATGTTTAAAAATGACAGCAATAATTATGAATGAGTGAGAAGATTTGCAGAAAGGTGATCCCTGTCTGAAATGCTTCTGTTGGGAGTGGCAACTTCATCTTTCAGTTACCTCATTACTTACTCAGGGCTAGGACCTAGGACCCAGACCCCTGACACCATGGGGCCAAGCTGCAAAATTCGGACAAGCCAAAGTTCAGAAGAATTCAGGTCTGGGATTTTGATTCAGCCCATGAATGTGGGAAGCAGAGAGAGGCTAGCTAGCTAAAACTCTGCATTAGATTTTTATTCTCTCTCTCGCTTTCTCCTATCTTTCCCCCCAAAATGTTGGGGTGTTTGGTTTTAGAGCCCTAGCCCTGCCCCATCTCAGCTATTAAATGCCTGATTCTGCTTTGCATACCAGGCATGTCGGGCTACTATATACTGTTCTATATTCCTTTTAGCCATATTGCAAAATTCACCTGCTGTTAGCACTTCTAATGTTGGTTTCAACACAGAATGCAACATGTGAATGGGCCTAGAAACTCCTCCTCACTCTGAGAACTGGACCTGCTAGAACAGTATTTTGCATGTTGGCAGAATAGTGATTGCAGTTGTGGAGGTGAGGAACAGTTACCCTGTTGCTGGTCATGCGGTACCCTTCTGTGGACGTCAGAATAGAGGGATTATCAGTCCGCCGACAGCATCTTAACTTACAACAAGCTGAAGAGGCCCAGAGAACATGAATCTTCATCGTAGGCTTTACAAACACCCTGACTTTGCTTTACAGTTTGGCAGTCAGATTTCTGAGGAATGCAAATAAGGAAACAGATAAAATATGCAAAAATGTTGGAGGCCAAAATTGTACGTACTTAAGCAGCCTCAGCTCCACTGAAGTCAACAGGCTGTGTTCATGAAAGCTAACAGTGAATTTGTTCCTGCCAGTTTCATCTTGCTATACTAGCAATGTCTGCTCCAACCCATGTGGCTTTACTACAAGTGGTAGAGAGGGAGAGGTGTCTCTTGGTGTGGAAGAGCCAGAGCCTGTCCCAGAGAGAGGGATCGTATTAGAGAATGATCTAAACTTTCAGATTCCTAACTGAACTTTTTGTGGCTCACCCTTTACTATCTCATATATAATGCCAATTACTATAGTAGCTTTTATACAACATCCTTCAGTTCAAACCATCTTGCATTGATTAACAACATAATAAGATCCCAAATGGCAGCATTAAAGTAACAAATAACTAATATTTATGTGATGATTAAACCAGTTAAAGATAAAAACTTCTAGTGGTGGGCTACGTCTAGACTGGTATGATTTTCAGCAAATGCTTTTAACGGAAAAGTTTTCCGTTAAAAGCATTTGTGGAAAAGAGCGTCTAGATTGGCACAGGCGCTTTTCTGCAAAAGCACTTTTTGCGGAAAAGCGTCCGTGCCAATCTAGATGCGCTTTTCCGCAAAAAAGCCCCGATCACCATTTTCGCGATCGGGGCTTTTTTGCGCAAAACAAATCTGAGCTGCCTACACTGGCCCTTTTGCGCAAAAGGACTTTTGCCTGAACGGGAGCAGCATAGTATTTCCGCAAGAAGCACTGATTTCTTACATGAGATCGTCAGTGTTCTTGCGGAAATTCAAGCGGCCAGTGTAGACAGCTGGCAAGTTCTGCTTTTGTGGAAAAACTTGCCAGGCTAGACTCAGCCATGATGTATTTTTTAAAAATTTACATTTTATTGTGGACAAACAACATGAAGCATTTTTTTCTAGTTATGTGTCAATGATCAGAAGAGCATATTTTTCATTTTGAACAAATCCAACAAATAGGAGACAATACACAAATGGTATTTACCCTTTTCCTGCAGCAAAAGCACAAAATTCCATTCTTTGCCCACTAGAACAAAGGATCATAGAAATCCTAGGGCTGGAAGAGACCTCAGGAGGTCACGTAGTCCAACCATCTGCCCAAAGTAGGACCAACCCAACTAAATCATCCCCGCCAGGGATCTGAGAGCCCTGCCAAAGGCTGGAATTGAACCAGGGACTTGTAGCTCTTCAGTTTAACATGCTCCCAACTGAACTACTTTAGTAATTATTAATGGTGCATAGGATGGTGCATACTTTGCTTTCTTCTCCCACCTCTCCGCCCCCCCCCCCCATTATCCCTGAAAGACTTAGTGGCCAACAGACACACCCAAGTCAAAATTCTTTCACTTGCCTTCTTGCTGAGGAGAGCAGCAATTTGCCACTAATCTCCCCCTTCATTCGGACTTAAGTGCACTAGAAAGTTGCAGGGGCAATTCATAATCAGGAGCCAAGGCAGTGCCCCTCCTCTGCCCTCCTGTACTGGAGAGGACTAAGAGGCCATGCAGGCATCTTACTACTGCAAATCTGAGCCAGAGGTCCAGGTAGCTAATGTGAGCATCAAGGGGGAGTGCTAACGCTCTTGCATAGGTATGTGTTATAAACCAAAATCTAGATAGTGATGCTGAACCACAACTCAATGGGACAACATACCAGTGGCATCATACGTGTGATTACTAACCTGTTTGGGTCACCTGTTCGACTTGAGTCCTTGTAGCAGACATTCGTCCCCATTTTGAGTTTGTTTCTGTCTGGACCCCCTGAATCCAACACTGCTTTCCCTGGCTTCCTTGCTGCTGGCATGTGTGAGTGTCTGGCAGAACTTTTCTATGGAACATCTGTGACAGGGTGCAGTCACAAAAGACCCCTCAGGGGGTGCCTCCCAGAGTGCTAACAAAGCCACTGCCACTCACCTTCCTGCTCTCTGGGGTTTCTCACCACCTGCTGGACCAGCTCCATGGTCTCCTCCAGCCAAGGCACCAAGCTGAGATCACGGCTTCCCCAAGAGGCAATGCAGTTTAGGGCTCCGCTTCCTGGGACATCACTTTCCAAATGGGATCAGAACCACAAATGAATTATTCATGTAAGCCCCCTTTAGCAACGATTGGTGTAGATTGGGTACAAATTGTTCAGGAACAATAAGTGGGGGGGAAAGGGAGGAGGTGTTGTTGTCTTATATATTAAAAGTGTCTACACTTGGACTGAGGTAGAGATGGACATAGAAAACAAACTTGTTGAGAATTTCTGGGTTAGGTTAAAAGAGGTAAAAATCACCTACCCAGGCAGAAGAGCTGGATGAGGCTTTTTTTAAACAACTAACAAAATCATCCAAAATGCAGGATTTGGTGGGGATGGGGGACTTGGACTATCCAGACAGCTGTTGGGAAACTAACACAGAAGGGCACGGATTATCTAACAAGTTCTTGGACTGCCTTGGAGATGATTTTTTATTTCAGAAGGTTGAGAAAGCTAGTGGGGGGAAGCTGTCCTTGATTTGATTTTATCACATAGGGAGAACTGGTTGAAAATTTGAATGTGGAAAGCAGCATGGGTGAAAGTGACCATGAAATCACAGAGTTAATGATTCTAAGGCAGGGAAAGTGGTCAGGGGCCACTCTTCCATGGTATTAATGGAGGAAGTACGGGGTCTGGGATGGAGGCTGGGTGCAAAAGGGAGCTTGGGGTAAAGGATTGGGGTGCAGGAGGGAGAACGGAGTCTGGGAGGGAGTTTGGGAGAAGAAGGCAGTTGTAATGTAGGGTAGAGAACTGGGGTGCAAGGTTTTGGGATGTGTCCTAGGGTAGGAGGAGATTGTGATCTTGGGCAAGAGATTGGGGTGCCAGATCTGGGAGGGAGTATAGATGCATTTGGAGGAGAGGGGCAGAATTGTGGGGTAGAGAGTTGGAGAAGGGAGGGGCTGAGGTGCCAGAAACAGGTTCTCACTAGGAGACTTGCCTGCCTGCCTGCAGAGCTAAGGTCTGCAGAGCTTAAAATGTTTCTGCCTGCTCAGCCATGTGCTTAAGTGAGTGAGCAGGAGGACTGTGCTTTGTGGCTGCTTGTTATTCAAACAGACAGCTCCCATAATTGGCTGGATAACCGTAGTCAGAGAGTTGTTAACGGTTCTAAATCCTGCTGGAAAGGGATAACAAGTGGAGTTCCTCAAGGGTCTGTTTTGGGACCCGTACTGTTCAATATCTTCATCAATGATGTAGATATTGGGATAGAAAGTACGCTTATTAAGTTTGCAGATGATACCAAACTGGGTGGGGTTGCGACTTCTTTGGAGGATAGGGACATAATTCAAAATGACCTTAGCAAGTTAGAGAAATGGTCAGAGGTAAACAGGATGAGGTTTAATAAAGAGAAATGCAAAGTGCTCCACTTAGGAAGGAACAATCAGTTCCATACATACAAGATGGGAAGCGACTGTCTAGGAAGGAGCATGGCGGAAAGGGATCTAGGGGTCATAGTGGACCACAAGTTGAATATGAGTCAACAGTGTGATGCTGTTGCAAAAAAAGCAAATATGATTCTAGGTTGTATCAACAGGTGTGTTGTAAGCAAAACTCGTGAAGTCATTCTGCCGCTCTACTCTGCACTAGTTAGGCCTCAGCTGGAGTACTGTGTCCAGTTCTGGGCACCACATTTCAAGAAAGATGTGGAGAAATTGGAAAGGGTACAGAGAAGAGCGACAAGAATGATTAAAGGTTTAGAGAACATGACCTATGAAGCCAGGCTTCATGAACTGGGCTTGTTTAGTTTGGAAAAAAGAAGATTAAGGGGGGACATGATAGCGGTTTTCAAATATCTAAAAGGGTGTCACAAGGAGAGAGGAGAAAATTTGTTCCTCTTGGTTACTAAGGACAGGACAAGGAGTAATGGGCTTAAAGTGCAGCAGGGGAGGTTTAGATTGGACATTAGGAAAAAATTCCTAACTGTCAGGGTGGTCAAATATTGGAATAAATTGCCAAGGGAGGTGGTGGAATCTCCCTCTCTGGAGATATTTAAGAACAGGTTAGATAGACATCTGTCAGGGATGGTGTAGACGGAGCTTGGTCCTGCCTTGAGGGCGGGGGGCTGGACTCGATGACCTCTCGAGGTCCCTTCCAGTCCTATGATTCTATGATTCTATAGGCCAGTGTCTGTCCAGAAACTGACTAATGAGATAGTGCTGGGGGCAGGAGCAGCATCTGAATATTCCCCCCTCCCCTATGGACTCCAAGAGAAAACACCCTACAACTACATTTCTGAGTGGGATAAGGGACTGCAGGGCAAGCAGGGGAGCCTGCCTGGAGCTCACCACTGCCTCCGTTGTCCAGATCCAGTAGCTTGGGCCATATTTTGACCAGGCCTATTCTAAGGAATGGTAAGAGGGAGAACTGCAAAATGGAGACAATGGATTTAAGGGAAGGCAGATTTTAGTAAACTCAGAGAGCTGGTAGGTAAGGTCCCATGGAAAGCAAGATTAAGAGGAAAAACAACTGAAGTGAGTTGGCACTTTTTAAAGGGACATTATTAAGGGCCCAAAAGCAAACTATTCCACTGTGTAGGAGAGAGAGCATGTATGGTAGGAGACCACCCTGGATAAACCTAAGAGATCTTATATGATCTAAAAATCAAAAAGGAGTTGCATAAAAAGTGGAAACTAGATCAAACTACAAAGGATGAATATAAGCAAACAACACAGGTATGCTGTCATGGTCATGAGGGATGGCCAGCAGGGACTAAAGGGTTAACTGTACCTAGCTAGGTAGCAGTTTACAAATCTCGTGATTCATTTGCATAATGGCATCCAGGTGCTTTTTCAAAATACCCTATTTCAAAAAAAACCACCAATGTCTAGACGGGGTTATTTCGAGAAAAAACCCTTCTTTCAAAATAACCCATAAATGTCATTTTTTAAGGAGTAAGTGTTATTTTGAAGATGGCTTTTTTCTTGAAATAACCCCGTGTAGATAGTGGGGGAGGAGGGAGTTAAAAATAGGGTATTTTGAAAAAGCGCTTAGATGCCATTATGCAAATGAAGTGAGATTTGTAAATTTGCATTTCATTTGCAATTTCGCTCAGCTGCATTTGCACTCCTCTCTCGAAAGAGGAATGCAGTATAGACATAGCCATACAGAATGGGAAGCGACTGCCTAGGAAGAAGTACTGCAGAAAATTTAGGGATCATTGTGGATCACAAGCTAAATATGAGTCAACAGTGTGACACTGCTGTAAAAAAAGCAAACATGATTCTGGGGTGCGTTAGCAGGACTGTTGTGAGCAAGACAAAAGAAGTCATTCTTCCGCTCTACTCTGCACTGATTAGGCCTCAGTTGGAATGTTGTGTCCAGTTCTGGGCACCGCATTTCAAGAAAGATGGGGAGAAATTGGAGAAGATCCAGAGAAGAACAACAAAAATGATTAAATGTCTAGAGAACATGAGATATGAGGGAAGGCTGAAGGAACAGGGCTTGTTTAGTTTGGAAAGGAGAAGACTAAGAGGGACTATGATAGCAGTTCTCAAGTACCTAAAAGGGTGTTATAGGGAGGAGAGAGAAAATTATTTTCCTTGATTTCTGATGATAGCAGAAGGAGCAATGGGCTTAAAATGCAGCAAAGGAGATTTAGGTTGGACATTAGGAAAAACTTCCTAACTGTCAGGGTGGTAGCACTGGAATAAATTGCCTATGGGGGTTGTGGAATCTCCATCTCTGGAGATATTTAAGAGCAGGTTAGACAGACACCTGTCAGGAATGATCTAGACAGTGCTTGGTCCTGCCGTGAGGTCTGGGGACTGGACTCTATGACCTCTTAAGGTTTCTGCCAGTTCTATGATTCTCTGTATACACTGATTGCCCCCTCCCACAGGTACCAATTATTTACACTGGGCTTGATAGAAAACAGGAGTGGTTTTATTAAGTACAAGCAGTAATAAGTGAGAACAGGCAGAGCAAAGTAGATTACAAACTCAAAAGAACAGAAAAGGCTTAGCTAACTCTAATCCTGAAACCTCCGTACACAAACATATTACAAACTCACTCTAAAACTGTCTCTTTTCCAGATAAGCCTTCCAAACAAGTGCTGTTCCTCCTGTGGGGTCTCTCAGGTGTGCCAGCCAAAGACAAAAAGATCCTAAGTTTCCCATTGTTTTAAAGATTCCGCCTTTTGCATGGGAAGCAACCTGACCAGTTAGATAGGTCAGGTGACTTCTTAGGCCCAACCACTGCTAAGACTTAAAAGACAAAAGAGTTGTTTACAGTGCATCAGACCTTGAGGGAAACACTCTGGATGGCTTGCCTTTGCACATTTAAAACCATAAAACATTCTGTACTCCATATATCTAACCTTACACACAGGGGCTGCGTCTAGACTGGCATGATTTTCCAGAAATGCTTTTAATGGAAAAGTTTTCCGTTAAAAGCATTTTTGGAAAAGCGCGTCTAGATTGGCACGGATGCTTTTCCGCAAAAGCACTTTTTGCGGAAAAGCATCCATGGCCAATCTAGACACGCTTTTGCGCAAAAAAGCCCCGATCGCCATTTTTGCAAGCAGGGTTTTTTTGCGGAAAACAAATCTGAGCTGTCTACACTGGTCCTTTTGCACAAAAGTTTTGTGCAAAAGGGACTTTTTCCTGAACGGGAGCAGAATAGTATTTCCACAAAAAGCACTGATTTCTTACAGTAGGAAGTAAGTGCTTTTGCGGAAATTCAAGCGGCCAGTGTAGACAGCTGGCAAGTTTTTCCAGAAAAGCAGCTGATTTTCCGGAAAAACTGGCCAGTCTAGACACAGCCAAGAATGATACATACACCAAAATAAGATATACAGACCCAGCAGATTATGACATGAAGATTGATAGGTTACATGAGATAATTTGCTCAAAGCACCTCTGGATTAGGCATATCTGTGTCCACAAATCCACTTTGTAAAGCATGGCGTGGGGAGGTCCATCACAATATCATTCATTCAAATGGCAGGATGTGCCCAGTTATTCCAGTTATACTGCATAAGCCACTTCCTGGGTGCACTTTAAACACCAGTAGTGGAGTAGTGGATTTTATGTCCTTTTAGTTGCTTATCATGTATTCCTTGACATTAACACCGATTAGCATGAATGGTGGAATTTTACACCCGTCGTGGTGTTATGGTTTAAGACTGAACATTCAATAATTTACTGGTTACATCATTTCATGCTAGAGAGGCCAAATGCTATCTGGAATGCTGAGAATTCATTTTAAAATCTCATAGACCTTATATTTCAGAGAATACATCATCCATGGGATGAACCACAGTGGTTGGAATTGATGGATTCCTTGCCCCTGTTTGTACTGCCTTATATGGAGTTAATTGGGGCTGTCCTTTTGCAGGGGTCTCCAACCTTTTTAACCACAAGATCACTTTTTCAATGTAAGTTCAATGTAAGTTCTGCTTCAAACCCAAATATGCCTGTCCCACTTCCTTCCTGCCCCTTCTTTGAGGGCCTGCCCCTGTTCCATCCTTTCTCTGAGGCCTCACCCTGCTCACTCCATCCCCCTTCATCCCTCATCCTCACTCATTTTCACCAGGCTGGGGTAGGGAGTTGTGCAGGCTCTGGTCTTGGGCCAAGGGGTTTGCAGTGTGAGTGGGGCTTTGGGTTTAGCCCAGGGTGGGGTTTGGGGTCCAGGAGGTGTTTCAGGGTGCAAGCTCTAGGAAGGAATTTGGGTGCAGGGGGACTCAAGTCTGGGGCAGGAGGTTGGGTGTAGGAGCAGGTTCAGGGCTGGGACAGGGGTTCGGGAAGCAGGCTCTGGCTGGGCACCATTTAACTGTGACAGCTTCCAGGTGGTGGAGCAGTGGGGTTAAGGCAGGTTTACTCCTGCCCTGGCCCTGCCCACTCCTGGAAGCAGCTGGTATGTACAGCAATGGCTCCATGGCGCCATGTGCTGCCCCTCATCTATAGGCACTGAGCCCACAGCTTCTAGTGGCCACAATTCCTCGTTACTGATCAATGGGAGCTGCAGGAGAGGTGTCTGCAGGCAAGGACAGCATGTGGAGACCCCCTGCTCTGCCTTTCTAAGGGGCTGCAGGGATATGCCAGCCACTTCCAGGAGCAGCAGTTACCACAGGGATAATGACTCCAGCCATGACGGGTCCAACAGGAGCAGAACTCACTACTCAAAGAATTAAATTTAAGTGTGAGAGAGAAATGAAAATGATGAAATGCACAGACCAGTCAGAAACCAAAAATAACCCACTTTGCAAGCAGTGACAGAAATAACAGCAGGAGAAGGAGCAACTGAAGTGCCAGCACTTGATAGCTTCCTGGTCAAACCAGTCAGAATCACCTGTCAGAGGCTCCAAGATCTACCAGTAGATCCCAATCTACTGGTTGGTGACCACGGCTATATGGTATATCTTTTACCACAAGGGGGCTGCATTTAGTGTATTACAGAAGTGTCCGCAGTTTTTCCTAGCCAGCATTCTAGACCTTTAATGATTTTATTATCTGGTCTGTGGGCAGGCTTGCAAAGGTATTGTTGCTTTCTGTAAACAGAGAAACAAAATGTTGACTTGTAGCAACAGTCACTGCAGGCAGTGGATACTGATATATGGCAAGAGTAAGTGTTTGTAAGGCCAGGTCACTGCTGCCGGGAAATAAAGACCAATCTTTAAGCATCGCTTCATGTCACATCTTTGTTGCATACCTTCATTTATCCGTTTATCGTACTTTCATTTAGCCCATGGATCAAAAGTAAGGATCATCATCTAAAGCAGGGATGGGGCAGGCCGACTTGCCTGGATCCAGCCCCCGAGACTGGGCATTGGGAAACCCACCCACCGCAGCCACCCACCCACAGGGCTGGAGCACCCAAAATCTAATAGCCTGGGCCCCCCTAGGCTCTTGTGTGCAAGGGAATGTGGGGTGTTTTGTCTTCTCAGTCAGGGGCCTCTCACCTTGCTCTCTCTTGTGTGTGACCCCCGGCTGCTTTCTCTGTGGTCAGCGGCCCCTGACCCAAAAAAGGTTCCTCACCCCGATCTAATACATATCAGTGCCTTTAACAACTCACTACATAGTGGAGACGACATGATACCCACTGTATCATTAGCACAGCAGCCAATCAACTCCACAATTATTCCATATTCTGGAGCCTCAATAGGAATTATTATTATTATTATTATTTTATTTAATAGACTCATTGAAAATAAATAATAATAATAATTATTTCTCTCTATTTCAAAGCAAACAATAATAAATATATATATTTTTAAAAAGTAAATAACAATAATTATTATTATATTATTTCTCTCTCTTTAGTAAAGTAAAATATAATACTAGCAATTCTTATTTTAATAAATCAATCAATACATCAATAATCCACCCAGCCTCAAATCCCGAGGACAAGTAAACTCTGATGGTGTATGTTAGGAGGCTGAATTGCCAGTTTTTACCCTAGCAGATTCCTTATAGCAGCTTCTCTTTCATCATGTGAGACTTCTCCATTTTTTAATAAGGCAAGGACTCCTCTTTATATGCTCCCAAATGTCATGTGTGTCAGGCTTGCAGTCAGGGCACATTGGGTCTGTTATTCATTATCATAATCATCCTCTCAGGGCAACTTTGGCAAGCTCCCAAGAAGACATCCATTGCTCTATTGCAGATTATCTTGCTCTACTTCCTGGTGGTGTCCATATGGCATGTGGGTTCTAAGCCAATGGGTAGTAATTCATAGCTCGAGCATCAATATTTGCATTGGCTTGTGTGATGGGGTCTATCAGACCTTCTCTGCCCTCTCCTGAGCACTCTAACACATCCCCACCCTGGTCTATGCTCCCCAGTGCTTCCTGGGGCTCTAAATTGAGGTAGCATGTCCACAATAATGGAGCCTTCCTTGGACTAATTTCCAGGTTTCCCTGCAGTGGGGACACACACTATTTCAACTTTGTAATTTCGGGAGTTATTATTTTGAATTTAGTTATTTCAAAATAATTTTCGGGCATAGTCATGTCCTGACAGTTCCATCCTTGGTTCCACTTGTCCTCTTGATCATTGTGCTCTTGGCTGATATCTCTCCCAAGCTTATTCTTTTCCTTGGTGAAAATCTGACTACTAGTAGCTAGATATCCCCATCCCCATCACAATTATGCAAGTACTGACTCACGACCACCTCGCTCCAAAGGAGCAAAGCCCCACAGCTGGTGGCAGCAGAGAGGCTGGCATTAACCTCTCTTGGTCCAGCAGATTTCCTCGTTCTGGACCCGTCAGGACCCATGTGTGCAGGACCAGGGAAGTACAACCTGTATTGTACTTCTTTGTAGGGCTGGTCCTAACCAATTGGTGGCCCCAGGCAACTGCCAGGCAAAATTTGTCAAGCAAAAAAAAAAAAGTCTGAAATGCAGTCATGGCCCCTTTAATTGCTGCATGTCCCGAGCGGGCTTCCACCCAGCTCACTTGCCCCTAAAACCAGCTTTGCTTCTCTATACACCAAAAAGAAAACATGCAATTTTTAATTTAGATTACTTTTATCTTCAGATTAAGGGGAAAGCAACAAAAATGAACAAATACCAGGTTTCAGTGAAACAGCTGACAGTGTGTTATCCAGCTTTACATTGTGCATCTGAACTGAAATTGAAATGGAAGCAGAAAAAGCATGTGGAAGAGAAAGCTATAAGAAAACTGAATGCCATCTTTCACCTACATAATTGTATACGCTCTGCAAGAAGCGAGCCAATCAGTAGTAGAAGTAGTGGTGATGGCGCTGTTACAAGTGGATCTAACAGCACTTCTCTAATAACAATGCTACTCAAAAGCAGTTGGAAATCTTTCAAGCCCAAGGAACCTTAAAACTGCTATAATCGAGACAAGATTTACCTTCAGGTTCTAGTAGTATTTTAAAAATTGTCACTGAGAATGAATATAATAATAAACATCATAGTTAACAATTTTTATAGGACCTAAACGAAACAATATATTGTGTTTTACTGCCTCAGAACCAGCAGAGGGAGTGAAATTTAACTAACAAACCATGTTTCCTAATGCTGAACCAAGGATAATGCTGGTATATAACCCAAAAAGACAACATATTAATTTCAAGTCTCATAAAAAATGAAGAAATAATCTCTTATACTAATAGCAAAAAAGCATTTTAATTCCATGCTTCTAAGTGAATATTAGCAACAATAACATGAAACAAAATTAAACCATAAAAAGTACTCAAGAGTGTCCTATTCATAGTCAGTGTTTAGAATTTGATGAGGCTTTTGATTTATTCTTACCATTAGAGACACAACAGTGAAAAAGTGAAAAATCTATTTGTTGTCTCTGGCTTGTTCAGGCTATTGTTCAGTTCATCCTTGTAATATTTTTTCTCTCTCTCTCTCTCACTCAATCACTCTCTTTAATAATTTTGGGATTTAAAACACTGTTTTGCTCAGCCACGCTGGGAAATTTTTAATGAATCCTCATGAATATACATGAAATGCTGTTACTGTTATCTGGTGAGGTAGTACCTTTCTTGTCTCAGGTCTCAGCATGATACAGCACTCAATCACTCTCTCTCTCTCTCTCTCTCAAAAAAAAAATTGTAAATCATCCTGTATTGTACCATGTGTGCTATGCATCCATTAGGCACTTTGGCATTTACTAGAGTGACACGTAGATGGTTGCAGGTTAGGTAGAAGAGCTCTGCTTCCTGGGTTCCATTTTAGGCATAATAAAACAGTGGTGGCACACTAGAAGAAGCAGAGATTAACTGCACTAATCAAATTTTTTAGAGATTCTGGACCAAACCAAAACTGAGGAATGAGAAAGTTTATCTTGGACTCTCTTAGACCCAAGCGCAACAAACAGGTGAGTACAGGGATCTAAGATGAAGTACCTTGTATGCTGGAAGGGGTGTGTGGATCATTTTACTATTCATACTTATTTAACATTTATATTTAGGTAGCATGTAAAAGCCAGCAGCATCAGGACCCCAGAGTGCTACCTGCTGTACAAACATATAGCTCTGATAAACAATCAACTTAAGCTCAGAGCATGGAGTTCATGCCTATGCACAGGACCCTTTAAAAGATCTATGGTCACTTAAAGCCATCCCAATCATAGAATCATAGAGTACGAGGAGTGGAAGGGACCTTGACCCTGATAGACATTTATCATTAAGTTAGATTAAGTTAGATTAAAAATATAAAATCATTAAGTTAGATTAAAAATATAAAATCTTATCATTAAGTTAGATTAAAAATATCATTAAGTTAGATTAAAAATATAAAATCGCCTAAACCTATGTAATGAACAATTCCAGCCTGATCATGAGCAATAAACTGCCCACAAGTGACCAACAGGCCAAGAATTATCCATTAAAGAAATCAGCCAAGAATTCTGACTAACAAATACATTTAAGAATTTGGCAACCAACTGGTGAAGAAAGCAACATGAGTTGAATAAATTATGAATAATTTGCCCAGCAGTATTAGGCGGGTTTACTTAGACACCCAGCTGAGGGGGGGTATCATTATTTAACCCACCATAAGCATGTTTCTAAATCATCTGCTTAAATTGTCACAATGACCTAGCATATCAGCTCAGTTAGACTGAATAAAATCCACCTTGACCCCAGTGTAGCAAATGGAGATACTCTTAGTTTATGTTGGAGGAAATGAGATCAGAATGTGACTCAGTGTTTGAAAAGGATTATAGACTGTTTTGTCTGCTTTGACACTTGACACTGTGTGCAGGAAAGATTTTCTCTTCCAATGAACACACTGCTCTAGGCCTTGTATCTCACTTCAGCAATCCAGGGGAGTAAACCTCCACAATTGCCCCCAAACTGCACTGATAAATAATATCAAGAGGAATGTGCAGCAGAATGGATATAATGTAAAAAAAAATCCACTAGGCTGAAAATAAAAACTAAACATCCCTCTGATTTCCACATGTAATCCCATGGTACTGCTGACCCAGAATTGTAATGCAAATATTGTAGTTCAATCAGGCTATTTTAAGATGGGGGTGGGAATGAAGCTTCTGCTCCCCCCAGAAGGAATGTACATCATTGCTGCTTCTTTAATTTCCCTTTGATTAAAAAAATCAGACCGTCTGAAGAATATCTGGTATCTTTCCTGTGTGCTGTGTGAGAGGAGAAATCTAAAGGAATGAAAAATAGGTGAACTTGTCAATTCAGGTTCAGTGAGAAAAGCTTAGAAGTTTTTGCTAAATGCATTTTATATGGTGTGTCTAAGAAATTCAGAGTTTTTTTCTTTTTTTAACCCTAAAGTTCTGTGATTCATCATAGGCAACCTAAGCAAGACACAAAAGAACATGGCAGGCTGGGTTAATTTAATTTCTGTATTTCTCCTCACATTATTTAGGACCTTAAATGAAATATGTAGCATATCCATCAATCTGTTACCTAATGAGATGCATCTTTTGCTCTCTTTTGACATCTGTGGAAGCTAAAATACATTGTGGATTTATATTCTGGTGGGTTTGTTTGATCAAATCCTCTTTCCATTGCAGCTGGGCAAAATAAGCGGAGAAATGTTTTATTGTTGAATTTCCCTGGCTTTTCAGGTTCATTGAATGGTTGTGAAATTGAAGCAATTCTTAGAAAATATCAAAACAGGTCAGTGAAATGTTGAACTTTAAGACACAAAGGAGGCAGTGGTAAATTTTCATATGGTCTTTTCCATTTTGGAGCTATGTTGGTTGGTTGACTGTGACTGGTCAAACGTCATATGCTATTGCTTCTAACTTCTCTGGCTCAGCTCCAGGAGGTTTAGAAGAAGCAACTTGACTCCATTTCACATTTTGTGCATTCTGTCAGAGACAGCCCCTTATTTATGAAACATATATGGCAGGAAGCAGAGTTCGATGGGGACACTGGTCCTTTCTGAACTCATGAAGGATAGAACCAAAGATGGTGGGGAGGGGCAGACCTTCCTTACAAGGACCTACCCTAAACATTCTCTAATTCTATTTTTTTTTCTCCTCTCAAATGTATAATATTGTGTACATATTTCTGCAGCTTTCTACATACTGGCCTGTCACTTCCAGTGTTCTATCCTGAAGCCAAAATGGACAAAGATAGCCAGCCACTGTGGTGTTTGGAAGTGAAAATTTGAAAAAGCGAAATGGCAGCCCAGAATCAGATTTCTGCCCAACCCCTGCTCCTCAAAAGCAGTTATTTAGAATTATGCAAAAAGTAAGAATTCTCAAGGTATTACAAACGATGTGAAATTAATAGCCTTATCTATCTGCTTGGATGGATAGATGGATGAAATTCGTCGCGAATTTTTGTGTGCTATAATGAAGAACACATTAGAGCTGGTTAGAGAGATGGAGAAATGTTGTTTTTAGATGCCCAAGAAATGCTGCTTATTCCAAACAAGTGGAAACAAAATCTTTTCTGCACCAAAATCTTTTCTTGGTCATTTTTTTAGGCTATTTATTTTGTTTGATCTTTGTTATTATTTTTTTAAAATCTCAATCCCATTTTTCCCTTTTGAACTGCATTAATTACTATAGAAACACCTCTGTGATTGGTATGGAAAGAGCCCAGACAAATCTACCAGTATGTATGAAGCCACTTTATGCAATGGCTTGAAATTTATACCATCATTTTAAAAATAAAGGTATTTCTGTGGGGGTTACCATGGTCATATATATTACTCTTTGTTCATTGTTGGAAATTATCCCCTTCTGCCATCTTGAAGGGGTGGTAAAACCCCTGCCTGAAACTTTATTCCCCAGTTACAACATTTTGAATGTGTCCAAGTTCTTCAGTAACATCAGTATTAACACAATGAATGTGTTTGTTATGGAAAATTACCTGTACATGTATGTATATACTCCACATTAAGTTAATTAGGTTTAGATCTACGATAAGTAATCAGTGAGGTTTTTAAAGATATTAGGCCATTACTCCCAGTTTATAACATTTTCATATTACAATGCTTTCCACAAGTATGAAAGCTGTAGCACTTTATGCTGTGATTCTGTCAGGTTTCCTAAGCGTGGTAGGTTAGGGTCCATAATTTAATGGGTGAACTCCACATGGTGTTGGTGATTTTAGTAGGGAGCTCTGTTTTTCTCCCTGAGTGGGCACTAACCTCCCGCCAGCATGAGGTCAAGTGCTGCTCCCTCACCTTTGCCGTGGAGAGTGTGGTTGCAGCTATTAATTGGTCCATCAGCTACCTCCCCTGCACCTGCCATTCCCCGACCCCCAGCACCAGCACCTACACCTGCTCCCCCCACCCCCGAGTCCCACCAGCACTTGCCCCTCCCCCCCTCACCTGGCTACTCCTATTAGCCCCACCAAGGTTGCCGAAGGCTGTGCTCATGAGGAAGGGGGACCTCTCAGGAAGCCGGGGCATCCTGACACACCTGAGGCAGATGTCAGCCCCAGCCCTGAACTCCTTCTCTTCCCTCCTCCCCCAACTTCCCCTTTCTTGTTCACTCTTCCCTCCTCCTAGGTTCTTTCACCAGTCCCTCCCCAGTTATATAGTCCCCAAATAAAAATGACCATGTTTATTGTTTCAAAATAAAAAGTCTGGTTTATTTTATCTGCAGGTGAGAGTGGGAAGAGAAGGAAGGGAGCGGTGGGAAGGAAAGGCACATGGGGCAATGCAGAGTCCCCTTGTGGGAAGACCTGGTGGAGAATCCCATGGCTGGCCTTGGTTGAAACTTTCTCTTAAGGCCTTCTGGATGAGTACAGCTCCCTGCTGGGCTTCCCGGATGGCAGCTGTGCATGGCCGCTCGAAAGCCCTGACCAACCACTCTGCCCCTCTCCCCCACCCTGGCAGGAAAGGAGATCTCCCCCTTGTTCTCGCACAGATTGTGGAGCACACAGCAGGCTGCCACCACCCCTGCGAGAATATTTTAAAGTTTAGGAAAACTAGAGAGCTGCACCCGCCCCCCCCCCCCCCAGCCATGCTTGCCAATCCCCCTCTCTCTGGGAGTAGGCAGTCCCAGGCCTTCTTCTGCTCTCACATCCCGGCTGCTGGGGAGGGTGGGGCCAAAGCCGCTGCAGCTACCGCTCTCCCTCCAGCTGCTAGGGACAGGAGAGCTGGGCTGGGCTGCAGCATAGCAGCCCCAGGTCTTCACCAAGGTCCTTGAGAGGGTTAGGCTGGAAGCAGGTGGGGCTTGGCTCCTGTGGATACAGAGTAACATGATGACATCACTCTGTCATCCCCCAGGAAAAATGTTTTATAGAGAGAGAGAGATGAGACTCAGAGAAAGGGTCACTTCCAAGACAATTGCAGAGCCAGGGATAGGATGCTAGGGAAGACCTACCCTCTGGTCCTCAGGCTCAATCTATTGGATCATGTGGCCTAAAGTTTAAGGCTGAAATGTATCTCAAAGCAGAGGCACGTAATATTGTGTTGGCCCTCTACAAAGGCCCTCCAACATTGCATCTTAAGTGAAAAAAATGTGATTAAATGCCACATTAAATGCTTGTGTGGGACATTCAGAATCTCCTGCTAAATTTGCTGTGCTTTGTGCTGACTCCCTTTAAATAGCCACTATCTCTGGCATGCCTCCTGTTGCCCTGTGATCTAAAAGGCAGCACGAGTTTACCCATGGTCAGCATAAATTGTCTCGGTCTACAAGGCAGGTAATGGCAAGTTCACATGGGTTAGCTGAACTACTGAGCATCCCTAGAACTGGACTAGGAAGCATAGGGCCAAATGCAGATCATAAGCTGAACTGATCCTCCACCACC
This sequence comes from Pelodiscus sinensis, assembly GCF_052426305.1. Lineage (NCBI taxonomy): Eukaryota > Metazoa > Chordata > Testudines > Trionychidae > Pelodiscus > Pelodiscus sinensis. Next base: position 9,461,921 of record NC_143085.1, read on the forward strand.
AAGTGTGCTGCATTTATTCCCCATTGTTTACTTATAGTCATTCCATGATACAGGTTGAACCTCTCTGGTCATGCAACATCTTTGTGGTCTGGGAAGATTTTAGTGAGCTGGATGTTCACTCCTCATGGGTGTGTGGCCAAGTTTCCTGGAGTCCCTCACATTTTGTTTACAGCCACCCACCCTGGTTTTCAGTGTTCTGTGCTCTTATTTAGCTCTAATTTACTCCAAAAGTCTTCTCAGAGCCCAGTAAGTAGTGGAAGTGTTGGTAATGCTGCTCGACAGTACTTCTCAGGTTCAGCACAAGTCAGGTCCCAAGGGTGTCAGAATGGAGAGGTTCAGCCTGTAATTTACCTGCTATTTTAAAAGTATGGTTATTCATACTGCATCATGCAAGCTGATTTTAAAAAGGATCAGGCAGTGATATAGATCACAAAAATAACAACTGTTTTTATGATGATACAATTTTTAAAACAAGTTTTGGAAGGGATATATACCCTCTCACTTCTAATCATTAACCAGGAGCTAAGAAGAAACTTGGCCAGTGAATGGATTATTTCACAGCCTTTTGCAGCATTTAATAATAGTGGTCACTATTGGAAACAAAATACTTCACTAGACATACCCATTGATCTGAACCCATGTGGCATTAACAATGACCCATGTTATTAAATTCCACAACAGCATGGCAAATGCATATTTGAACATCTTCCTAGGGAGGGGTGTTGTTTCAAGAGGGCAATGTTCCTCACTCTGCTGTAGCAACATGTTTGTTTCTATGGCATGAGTTGTTGGATTCCTCTAACTTGGAAACCAGAGACAGAGGGAAAAAACTAAAATGTTTCCATACAAATCTCTGGATACAAAGCCTGGTAACCTCTTTAAAGCGCTATCATGTTTCAACCAAGTAACAGGGGAGATTTGGAAGCTTGCTTGAAGCAGACCCAGGAGGAACTTGCATTGTTCACATTATTACTGGCATTCTCCACTTCCCGGACATCAGCCAACAGGAAATTCCTGGGATAAAGCTTTCCACTCAGGCTTTTTATTATTTTTATTTTTAGAAAAAAAAAAGAGAGTGAAATTAAGCCCAAGAGAACAAAAAACTCCACCTTAACCCCAAACACAAATACCAAATATTTTATACCCATTGTGTCCCTTTCTGGTTTTATTTTTTTCTCTCTGAAGGATTTATGACCTCACACACCTTGTTTCTGTGACATCACATGGTGTTGCCATAGGCACTGTTTTATTGTCAAAAACAAAGAGATTCTGCAGTATTCTTTGGAAACATAGGACACTAAGTACAGAGCAAAAAGGGACTTTTTTCCCAAAAATAATAAATCTGTTTTGTTAGACTCACAGACAAATTCAGCCCTGCTAGAGCACACATAGCCCTAGTGAAGTCAGAGTTGCACCTATTTATCTCAAGGCTGAATTTGTCCCTGTATCCCAAACCCCTGGAGTTTTCCTTTCCAATTCCAGACTCCTTTGCTTCTCCCCCACAAATAGTTGATATGTTCCAAAACTTCTATATTGTTATTAAGTGGCAATTTCCTCATAATAGCTGTGGAGCAGGGAGGGAAGCTTTCTGGGCAAAAGTAAGCATGCTTTGCTGTGAGTTGTAAATGCCAAATTCTCAAATACAACAAAGCACATCATCAGAAGGTACACATAGAATAAACCATTGAGCATTAATATATTTCTCATACAATTCCCCTAATTGCAGAGGATATAGGAGTTTTGGTAGCTCACATCACTAAGGGCATGTCTGCTGCTTTTCCAACAAAACCTAAGTAACGTCCACTCTGCAATCACATTCTTTCGAAAGAAAATCGAAAGAACAGAGGGGTTTTTCCAGCATTAATAATCCTCTTTCTATGAGGAAGAAGCCTTTTTGCGAAAGAGCTCTTTCGGAAAAAGGTGTGTGGGGACAGGGAAGAGGGAGTTCTGTTGAAAGAAGAGGAAAGAGGAAAAAGCACAGGTGCCTCGGTGGCCACTCCAGCCATAGTAATCACAGATGAATTGCGAGATAGCATCCATTCAGTGTGGATGCTCTCTTTTGAAAAAGCAGATGGTTTTTTCGATGCGCTTTAGCAGTATGGACACTCTCTTTTGGAAGAAGTTTTTTCAGAAGATCTCTTCTCGAAAAGCTTCTTCTGAAAAAAGCCTGCAGTCTAGACATAGTCTATATAGAGACGTATGTGGTGGCTAATGGAATAACATTGATACCCTCTGAAGGAAGGCCTTCCCCTCCTTATCTGGAATAATGGTGGTTCTACCATAAGGTACTGGGAGAGGAGTATAAAATGGTGTGACTGAGCAGCATGAAAATATGGGAGGATATTTGCCCTATAAGCCACTGGCTAGCTCAAGATACAGCCCAGAGGAAAAGAGGAGGCAAACTCCCTAAAAATTATAAGTTAATATGCACAGTTCAGAGTTATATAATTACACACTATTGACAGGTATGGATAAGCATCAAATGCAGATCCATATACCTACACCATACATATTTAATTTTGTCATAAACTAAAAGCGGGCGCACAGGTTTCCTAGACAAGAGTCAACACAGATCTCTAAAAAAAAGTAGTAAAGAGAAAAAAAATTAAATTCCTTTTCACATATGTGTACTGCTTCAGTTCAGGTTCTGCAGCAGCTGAATTCAGTGCCACAACTCTGTTATGGAATTCCAAAAGACAGGTGATCTCCCCGTCTTATATTTTCTAGGTCAAAAGCAACATAGACGAGGGGATTGTTAGGTGACATGCCATATGGCTAACTACAGGCAATCCCCGACTTACGCGGATCCGACTTATGTCGGATCCGCAGTTACGAACGGGGCTGCCCCAGAGTACACGGACTGTGGGACCTCGCGGTCCTGCCGCCCGTGTACTCTGGGGCTTTCTCTGCATCTCCCTGGTCTGCAGACCAGGAAGACGCAGAGCAAAGCCGTGGAGGGGCTCGGGCAGCAGGGCAGCCCAGGTGTGCCTGGGCTGCTCCACTGCCGGCTTCCCCGAGGCTTTGTAAAACCGCGGGGGGGGGGGGTGCTCGGGCAGCGGGGCACCCCAGCCGCGCCTGGGCTGCTCCGCCGCCGGCTTCCCCGTGGCTTTGCAAAGCTGCGGGGGGGCTCGGGCAGCGAGGCAGCCCAGGTGCGCCTGGACTGCTCTGCTGCCGGCTTCCCCGAGGCTTTGCAAAGCCGAGGGGGGGGCTCGGGCAGCGGGACACCCCAGGCGCGCCTGGGCTGCTCCACTGCCGGCTTCCCCGAGGCTTTGCAAAGCCGCGGGGGAAGCCGGCAGCGGGATAGCCCAGATGCCCCGCGGCTGTCCCGCTGCCGGCATCCTCAGAGGCTTTGCTCCCCGTCTCCCTGGTCTGCTGGTCTCCAGCAGACCAGGGAGATGGGGAGCAAAGCCGTGGAGGACCCAGACGGCGGGACCGCGGTGCATCTCGGTCCGCCGCCCGTGTCTTCCTGGTCTGCTGGGGAGGGGGGGGCGCAGCTAGTATGCCCCCCCCCCAGCAGACTAGGCTTTTCTCCGGACACCTGTGGCAGAGCAGCTGCGGTGTTGCCAGTTGGTCCCGCAGCGCCGCTCTGGGCGCTACTGGTCCAGCCCAGCAGCACCCCAGCTGCTCTGGTCCTGATTCAGCCGCTGCTGGTCAGTTTCAGCAGCGGCTGAATCAGGACGCCTGGTGCAGAGCAGATGGGGTGCTGCTGGGTTGGTCCAGTAGTGCCGAGGAGCGGCGCTACTGGAGCAACCCAGCAGCACCCCAGCTGCTCTGATCACGCGTCCTGATTTAGCCGCTGCTGAAACTGACCAGCGCTGACTACAGGAAGCCCGAGGCAGAGTTGCTCTGCCCCGGGATTCCTGGAATCAGCTGCTGATCAGTTTCAGCAGCAGCTGACTTGGGGACGCTTGGGGGTCTTAAGTTGATTCTGTATGTAAGTTAGAACTGGCGGTCAGTTTCAGCAGTGGCTGAATCTGGATGCCAGTTCCGACTTACATACAGATTCAACTTAAGAACAAACCTACAGTCCCTATCTTGTACGTAACCCGGGGACTGCCTGTACAGAATTTGTTTTAAATTCTTCTTTGTATTTGAGTGTGTATCACCTTCTGGATGAGTTTTGCTAATCTTTTACTTTGTAGCATACTAATCTGGTGAGGTGGAGGCAAATGATAACTTTAATTAATATCTGTTTATATTTTTTATCTGTAGGAGAGGATCCAAGACAAAACCAAGAACGCAGAATCCCAACATGGGAAGGAGAAGAAAAGTACTAAATTCACCTACTGCCAGATATAGTGCATTTTAACATTGGTATGGACTTGCTCACTCTTGTCAAATCACACTGTGCTTACTAATGTTGCATTTTAATACATCGGCAGTGCTCTGTTTCTCTTTCTATTGTTTAGCAACTCTCTTCATTTCTCTTCTTCTCACCCCTCTGCTCATTCTTAGTTCTTTTTTGCCTCTCTTGATCCATCTAATTTTTGTCTCCCCTTCCACACTGCAACCCCGCACCCCACCACCCACCCAGACTCAAAATCTCAATCCTATCTAATTTGCATTTTACAAAACAGGACACATGGGTTAGACAGGAGCCTGCCTGGAGGAGTTTACAATCCAAATGTCAGTATTGGCCATAAATAGGCTGATGAGCAAGACAGAGGTCAGCTCATTGTTAATCAGCACTAGGAGGATACATGAAACAAATTTTGTGTTTGTTTGTTTGTTTGTTTGTTTGTTTGTTTGTTTGTTTGTTTGTTTGTTTTTTAAGGACAGATTTGCAGGAGAAATTCCAGGAGGGATGTTTGCCCCCGAGGAAAAGGGATGCTGTTTGAAGGGTTAATGGCTGGGCTTAAAAAAGGCATGGAGTCAAAATGAGAAGTAAGTGATGATACGGAGAGCAAGTTGCGCAGGTCATTAGGGTGCAGGTGAAGTTACCTTCAGGATGGAGACCTGCAAAGGTGAGGATGAGAAGCTCGAAAAAGGCTTGGTCAGAGAAAGATGAGGTTCAGATCCCAGCTCTCTCTCCTCTTCATGTCTGCATGACACAAGAAAGTGAACTGTTAATTCTTCTGCCCCCCCGTCTCTGCCCCACACCACTGCTAGTTGAGAGCGACAAAGATGGATGGCAGAATTGGGGAGTGAACTGAGAGTGGTTGATGGGAATGGATGGGAACAGCACGGAAGAAATCTTTGCTGAGGGCAGATCTTTGGGCTGTGAACCAGGGACATGGCTGGCTGGAAAGGAGCTGTCCTGAAAGGCTTCCATTGAATTGTCAGCTGGGGATGGCTGACATGGCCAGACGCACAGACAACACCCTTGCCCTTCCATGGGTTAAGAGCTGCTCTGGGGAGACTATCAAATGAATATAAAATCTCTGGGGAGATGGCTCTTTCCAAAGCCCTGAAGCGAGAGATGTGCTGCATGTCATTTCTGTCTAGTTTTGCACTGTAAGCTTTTAGGGACAGATGTCTTGCTGGTACCTTTTCGTTTTTACTGGCTTGTAGAATTCTCTGTGCTCTCCTGGTGAAAGACAAACAATGGGTCAATCCTTAAGAAACCCTTAATTAGACCTCCTTTTCTTCACTCAGGTAGCCCTTCCCCTCCCTTTAACCTCAAAGCATAGTGTGCTATACTGTGCAGTTAGCTCAGATAACCAGTATCCAAGTCTGAGCACCCAGGTTAGACCAGCCAACACATGAGCATGTCCACAGCAAAACGCTACCCACATTGCAGTGTCCTCACTGTTTCTGCACTCTCCCGGTGTGTCTAGACCCCCTTCTCTCCCCCCCCCCCCCCCCCGCACACTGCCATCTCAAGCTTCATTGCACCACAACACCCTTCCGAGAATAAAAATTACTACACAACCCCAGCAGCAGTGTTCCCTGGAAGATGAGTGCTTGGGCACCCATGCAGGAGCAAGTCAAATGCCCTGCCCACCTCCAGTGGTACCCATCTGCACGCGTCTTGGTATAAAAAACAACATTTATTATGGAAAAACATTAGAGGGAATGCTGCCCGGGAAGGGGGAACCAAAGCCTGAGCCTACGCAAGCCCCCTCTGCCCTGGAGAACCTGAACCCCATCACCCATGGCTGATACTCTTGAGCTTGGGCTTCAGCCCTGGGTCCCACCAAGTCTAAGCCAGCCTTAGTGACGCCATTAAAATAGTCGTCACCCACGTTGGGGTCACCACCACAGTTAGTGAAACATTGGTCTAGATATATATCCCGTGGTTCTCTGTATAGAGATACTCTGAGATTCATTCCCAGTCAGTTGTGTCAGCACTTGTCGGTCGTTCATGGGGAGCTGCGAGAAGGGCACTTAAGTGAGTTTGCCTGCATTGTCATCGTGAAATGACTGGGTCCCAACCGCAGTTGATGTAGCACTGAGGCACTAGCTGATACCCAGCTGGGTAAACTGAGTTGGGCTTAGACCTCATCCAAACCTGGGTCAGAGTCCCATGTGGGTGGCAGAGGAGTTTGGGCTATAATAGTTCAGAGTCAAGGTTTATTGTGCAGACTGGACGTAACCCCAGGGAGTTTTGCCTAAGCAAGGATTTCAGGATGTAATCCCATGGTAATAGACCATGTAACAGGTCTACAGATTGCTAAGGAAGCAGGGACAGACAGAGACAACATTAGTCTCCTTCAGAACCTGATCTTTTGCCCCCCACAAGGATAACATGACAGGACTGAGTACTGGGTCATTTTCTCAAAATTTCTTTTTCTTTAGAAGAATCCACCTTTAAAGCCCTTTAGAAAAATCCACCTTTAAAGCCCTTTAAAGTGTTGAGGGAATTCTGCAACACTGCTGCATGTGTGCAGAATTCATGTGCCCCACATATTTCTTTGCTTCCTTGCAGAAAAATGGCTTTTTTTACAGGGAAACAAAGGGATGCCACGAGAACAGTCAGGCACCCATCTCCAGCCATGTAGGTGCATCATTTCTGGTGCCTGGAGCAACTAGCTAAGAGGAAATCACTGCTGGCGGGGGGGGGGGGGGGAGGACATCCAAGCCTGTAGGTCTTACACTCTGCTGGGCTCAGCCGCTAATCCTGGCTGGGCTAGAAGAGGGCAGTGCTTCTTTTTCCCCTGTTAATAGCAGCTGGGGTTGAGTAGAACATCCCCCAGAAATCTCTGCAGTTTCAGGAAGCTCTGCACCTTCTCTCTTGCTCCCTGACCCCATCAATCCTCAGCAGCAAGATCGGCTATAGGGAGCTCTCCCCCCATTCATCCAACCCCCCAGCATCAGGCTCCTCCCAGTGGGCCTCACCCTCTCCCACTCCCAGAAACCCACACACTGAGCCCCTCACACTTGGAGTCCCACTCTATCCGGACCTCCCACCAAGCCCCAATCTCTGCACCCAGCCCCCTTGCTGTACCCTACCCTCTGCATTGGGACTCCCACTCCTGCACCCAAACTGCTCCCACTAAGCCCCCTCACACTTGAACTCCCACCCCGATGAGTCCCACCTGGTTACACCTGGATCACACTGACTACACACAGTGCTCTGCTCCCAGCCACAGTTTCTGGCTCCTCTGTAGGGACCTCAGTGAGAAAGGAAGTCAACCTTTCCTCTATTCTTTTGTGCGTTACACAAGGTCAAACACAATGTGGCCGATGACATTTTGGGTCCTGCAGATCTTATGTGTAGACAAGTTATAAAACAAATCCTTTTTTTTCCCATTTAGGAAGGGGATAGTTTTTGAACTTTATTCTTACCACAAACCCTAAAAATAAAGGAAGTCAAGGACATCATGTCTTTTGGGGTCCCTGATTCATGATTTTTGGACACTCTGGATTGGCAAATACTGGGATAAAGAAGACAGAAGCCAATCAGAGTTACTCATATCCTTTAAAAGGCTGGGAGGTGATTCATGGCTATTTGCAGCAAAGGGCACTTCGATCCTGCCAGATGATTAAGCATGGAACTAGAATTCTTAGAATCCTACAGTATCCAGCTCTAGGCCAGCGGTCACCAGCCAGTCGATTGGGATCTTCTGGTAGATCTTGGAGCCTCTGACAGGTGATCCTGACCAGTTTGGTCAGAGGCTATCAAGTGCCAGCGCTTCAGCTGCCCCTCTCCACACTGCTGCGCATCTCCTGCCCTCTGCCTTGGAGCTGTCTTCTCAGGAGCCTCCTGCTTGCCGGGCAGGGGAGGGAGAGGAAGGTGCCAATGTCAGCATGTCCCCCCCCCCCACTCTGTACCCCATCTCCACAGAGCAGAGAGGGGGCACAGAAGGAGTTTGGGATGGAGTTTGGGATGGAGTTTGTTGGCTGTTTTGGGGAGTGGTACAGGGCCAGGGCAGGGGTGAGCCTGCCTTAGCCTCACTGTACCACCACCTCCCCCAGGAGCCACCTGAGGTCAGCAGGGCCCATTCAGAGCCCACATCCCGAAACTTACCTCAGTCATGAACCCCCTCTTGCAGCCCAAGCCCTTGCTCCAGCCCTGAGCACCCCGGCATCCAAGCAACTTCCCATAGGCTGCACCTAGAACCTCCTCCAGCACCCCAACTGCCTGTCCCAAGCTCAGCTCAGAGCCCCTCTCATACTCCAGATCCCTTAATCCAAGACCAGAGTCTGTCTGCACTCCAACCCTCAGCCCCAGCCTGGTGAAAGTGAAGGAGGATGGGGGAAGGAGGATGGAGTGAGTAGGGACAGGGGGGCTCAGGGAATGGGCATAAAGAAGGCAGGGTAAGGGCATTTGGGTGTGAGGTAGATCTGGGATTGCACTTAAATTCAGAAAGTGATCTCTTGCTTAAAAAGGTTGGAGACCCCTGGTCTAGGAGCACACAGTATCCCCGTAGACTCTTCTCTCTGCCTTTCTCCTCTTCACACAGTCACAAAAGAGCTGCCAAAATAAACCTGGTGATTGCTAATATATTTTAATGACATGACTGGTTACTTTTAAGATATACATAATAACACCCGAGCCAAAAAACTTTAGAAAGATTGTGTGTGAAGCATCAATATCGTAACAAGCACAACACAATAAAGGTTAGATATAGAACACTGTGATAAAAACCTGCCACGTAACAATAGCACCAGGAAGCAATAGTTCAGACAGAATCACCATAAAATACCATGGAGCCAGTGACAATAAAAGAATCATCTTGAAAATGCTGTCAGTGCTAATCTTCAGTAAGGATTTCTTATTTTGATTTTCATACCAAATGATGTATTGCAGAAAATCCCCTTTCCTTAACTAGAAAGATTTTTTGCTTGTCACTTCTCCATGAGAATCAATTGCACTCCATCTCTCTTTTTTACTAAGGGATTCCTAACATTTTACTTTTGTACCCACAGACACAGTAGTTCTCCTTACAACAACCAAAAATCCTACACAATCTGTGGGAGGCATATTAATGATTTTAAAAAACCCCAAGGCCATGTTTGTGTTGTTCATGAAGAAAGAAGCAGCCACAGGGGTGTTTGAAACACCCCCGGCTGTTTTCTAATTCTGAAAGGAAAGTTTTTAAACCTTTCTCCTTGTGAACTGGTAACATAAATGGTGTTATGCATCCATAGGCTGAGGAGTGCTTCCCCACCTGTTGCTTTTCTGCTTGTGCTATTACACATCATCTGGAAACCATAAATCCATTCCCTACATTGATATTGTTAATTTTTTTCTCCTTTTTTTTTCTTTTGGAATATTAAAAGTTCTCTAAGCTTAACCCACACAGCCTTGCCTCTTAAAGCACAGGGAAAATCCATTTGCAATTTAATGCATTTAGGCCCCACGTCTCCATTTATAACCCGCTATGTACAATTTCTCTGACTTTTGGACATGAAGGGTACGTCTACACTAGCTCATTAGTTCAGGCTAGGTAGGGTAATTAGGGCAAGCGGAGTTGCAAACGAAGCCCGGGATTTAAATATCCCAGGCTTCATTTGCATGTTCCCGGGCGCCGCCATTTTTAAATCCCCCTTTGTCCGAACTCCGTGCCTGTGGCTACACGCGGCACGGAGTAGGTAGTTTGAATTAAAGATCCTAATTCGAACTACCATTACTCCGTGGGCACGGAGTTCGGACTGAGGGGGATTTAAAAATGGTGGCACCCGAGAACATGCAAATGAAGCCCGGGATATTTAAATCCCGGGCTTCGTTTGCAACTCCGCTTGCCCTCATTACCCTACGTAGCTCAAACTAACGAGCTAGTGTAGACATACCTGAAGTTTTTAGCTGCCTATCAATGGATTTCCTTCAGACATTTATATTGTGCTATGAGAAGGCATGACTTTTTTGAGCTATTGTGGACATGTTGTAAAAGGAGAAAGAGCAGAGTCCCCTGAATCAGCAAAAGCATGTCTGAAGGCAAGAGAAGGTGACGCAGGAGCTTCTGACAAGATGGATCACTGGGATGATGTGGTACTTTGGGGGTGGGAATTATCTTTGTTTCTCAACTTCACATTTAATTCTGACATTTAAAATGAATAGAACTCCAAAGTCTCCTCTGAGTGGGATTCTGGTTGAGACAGCAGTCAGGAGTTTATTATAATACCCAAAATTTCAGAGAGGTAGCTGTGTTAGTCTTTAATAGAAAGAACTTTAAAACAATGAATAGTCCTGCATCACCTTAGAGACTGACAAAAAATGTAAATGGTATCATGAGCTTTTGTGGGCACAACCCGCTTCTTCAGATGACTGGAGTTTCAGTTCCAAATTAATAGCAGAGATAGAGAGGGGATGGGGAGGGAAAGGAAAGGAGAAAAAATGGGAAAAAATAGTTTTTTAGAGTTTCCATGCTAAATGAAGCTTATAGAGAGGGTTCTAAGTACTCTTAAGGATCTGATGTTTGGCTTTTTATGTAATTAGGATGTGGACTGTAGCAGGTAACCCAGTTAAACCTCTATTGTAGGTATCAAGCTTTATATCAAACCTCACTCTGTGGAGGGAAATGAAATGAGAAAACAATTACTAGAAAGTAGAGGAGTGGGAGTGGCCTTATCACTTTCATGCTGGCCTCTCATAGTGGGCGCTGACAGATTTACCACCAATCTGACATGTAGAGAATTCTCAGTTCCCAGTGCCAAAGGCTCCAAGTATCATACACACCCTTCTGTTTGGGCACCAGACCAGCTCGGCAACAAATCATTTCAGAGGATCCATTCTTTGCATTTTCAGGCCTCTGTTCATCCATCCTGCAGACTTCATGCTTTCTCTATAGAGCAGCCAGCTATTGCCCTAGACTGACAGTCAGTTTTAAACAAGGAGCCCATTTGACTCTATATCTAGAACCCGTACCAGAGTCCCCTCTTCCAACTAGGTGTGCTCACATTATTTCAAAATAACAAGGCAAGTGTCCACATAGCAAGCGCATTATTTTGAAATGATTTCAGAATAACAGGCATCTTATTTTGAAATAATAAACCCTCATTTCATGAGGAATAATGTCTATTTTGAAATTACCATTTCAAAATAGGGTGAGTGTGGATGGTGCAGCTGTGCTTATTTCGAGATAATTGGCCGCCAGGGCTTCTCATGGCTGCCCTGGTGGCTGTTCCGTCCACACCACTCAGAACTCTATAGTTTCCCTTCCCCTGCAGCCTTTCAAGCGGCAGGAAGAAGGGAAAGGGCTTGTGGCACAGCACAAACCCAGCTTGCACTGTGCCGCACAGCAGGACCCTGCACTGTCTGCAGGGCCGGACTAAGGGATGGCGAGCCGGGCAGCTGCCTGGGGCACCAACCGATGGGGGGCAACTGATGGCGGCTGTAAGGGGCGCGCGACACCCCTTATAGCTGCCATCAGGTGCCGCGCGCCTGGCTCCCAGTGGGCTATAGTGGCCGCCCAGGGTGGGGGCCGCGTTAACCCCTGCAGTGCCCTTCCCCCCGTGGCCATGGGGCTCTGCACAGCCAAGTGCAGCCTGCCCGGGCGGTCCCGGGCTGCACACCAGTGGCAGTGACCAGGCAGCACATGCGCTTTGCAACCGGAGGTGGACCCGCACATCCCGGGGGTAGGCTCACGCGTGCACCGTGTGCCCAGAGGCAGACCTGTGCACCCTGGGGGCAGGCCGATGCATGCATTGTGCGCCTGGGGCAGCGCTGTCCGCCCAAGGCATAAGGCACCAAAATGGCTTGGGCCGGCCCTGACTGTCTGTATCACTGCAGTGGCAAACCCCAGTGCTCCTTCCACACAAGGTATGGCTGCAAGCAAACCTGCAGTCTCCTTGGATGCCCCTGTTCAGGGGCAGAAGAGGGCCCCATCCTGGACTGGTGCGGAGATCCTGGATCTCATAGAGGCCTGGGTTGAGGGGTCAAAGCAAGAACACGGATGTGTTAGGCTGGATGGCTGCAAGGCTGTCCCAGAAGGGGCACACTCGCACGCAGGACCAGGTGAAAATAAAGGAACTGCGTCAGGCCTACACCAGGGGCAGAGAACAAAGTTCCCGCTCTGGAGCAGCACCCCAGGCCTGCCGCTTCTACTCCACTGTGGATGGCATCCTGCAAGGAATGATCAGTGTCCCCTTCCTTCCTCCCCCACCATGGTGGACTCTGGCTTGGCCACACCCATCTGCAGCTGTGGCTGTGGACAAGGACAAGAAAGAGAAGAAGGAGGTGGAGGAGGAAGATCAGCAGGCCAGCCTGGACATGATGCCCATCAGCCGGAAGGTGGTCATCACCCTGGAGCCGGTCACCTCCTCCCAGGGTTCGGACAATGCCAAGGAAGGCACATCGGATGAGTTCTCAACCTTTCCCTATCTACACCCGGGGGCAGGCAGTGGGTTGCATGCTACTCATCCTGGGGATCACACAGCAGCCTGTGCACGTGGGAGCACAAGGAGCACCAGCCTGGAGCAGACAGCCCCATGATGCTCTCACACAGGAGTCCCTCGCTCTTTCTCACAAGGTTTCTGGACAGGCCTGCCTTTCTCTGGCCTCCGTGGTGGGACCCCTTCCACCAAAAGCTGCCACTAAGGAGGCAGGGGTCATGGAAACACACAGCACTGCCACACATGCCACAGGGTCACACCCACACTCTCAGGCAGCATCCACTCCCAGTCAAGCACAGTGAGGCAGAGGATATGGACCCCGTGCTTGGGGGAGGAAGTGGAGGGGACCCCAGTAGCACTCTCCCCAGAAAGGGGTGTTGGCCACTCACACACACCTCCTTCAACACCATCCTCCTCTCCTTCAGCGACCAAGGATAGAAGTTCTCCCTCTGCAGGATGATGCCAGTGCCAGACCCAGCATGTGCAGGACACAGAGGAAAGCCAAATTGCCCCATCTTCCCCTCCTACCCACAGGCTCTTGGCCTGGCCAGTGCTTTCCCATGCCTGCTTGTCCTTGGGCTGTGGTTGTAGTAATACTCCTTTGGGATGTCTGTGCCCTGCAAGAAAGTGCCTGCTTGAAGCACATCACAATCGTCAGAACTGAGACCTTCGGTGCCAGCTCAGAGATGAGGTCTGGGCTTCATGCACAGTGTCTCCTGGGATAACTGCCCTTCTCACGTTTCTTCACAGCTGGGCCAGCTGCAAGTGTGGCACATCCAATACCTCCCGCGCCTTTGTCCTGACCCCGCAAGAGCTGCAGGCGACCCCAGGACCACCTGGCCAGGGAACACCTGGCGTGCCTCCATTCCTGGAACAGGAACTTTGAGGACCACCAGGAGCACTGGGCTGACTAGGCCACACCATCTGAGAGCAGCTCTCCCAGCAGCACGGGGCAATGTGCACGGCATATACCAATGCCATCAAGTGCCTGGTCACCGCCATCGAACGATCCAGCAGCCCCCACCACCACCCCCAGCACCTCTTCCTCCAAAGTCTCTCCAACACCCACTTCTCCCCCATGTTCCACCAGCACCCAAGAGTGGCCCTAGACTAGCTGCCAGCAACTGGCGCCCTAGGCGAACCATGCAATCGGCACCCCCAACTCCAAACCCCTCAACGATATTGCACCACCATTTGGTGCCCCATTTCACTCCATTTATCTTGATACCCGAGGTGACGCCTAGTTCACCTATGTGGACGGGCTGCCCCTGCCCACATGCCCGCACCTGTGCCTCTGCCATCCTGGCTTCTCCTCCTAATCACCCCCTGTGGCCACTGAGGGCTGTGCACATGAGGCAGTGGGACCTCTCAGGCAGACAAGATGTCCTGACACCACCGAGGCAGGCGCCCATCCCAGCCCCATCCCTGAGCTCCTCCTTCTCTCTCCTTTCCCATCCTCCTACTTCCTCCCCACTCCCAGGTTCTTTCACCAGCCCCTCCCAGAGTTTATTGTTTCAAACAAAGTCTTTTTTATTTGGTCTGCAGGAGAAGGGAGGGGAGAAGGTGGGAAGGGCAGGCAGGGGAACGAAGGGGTGGGGGAGGAAAGGCACACAGGGGCAATGCAGAGGCGCCTTGTGGGGAGGCCCAAAGGAGAGTCTCACAGCTGGCCTTGGCTGAAACTCTCCCTTAGGGCCTCCCTGATGACTACAGTCTCCTGATGGGCTTGCTGGGTGGCAGTGGTATGTGGCTGCTCAAAAGCCCTGGCAAGCCACTCAGCCTCTCCCCCCGACCCTGGCAGGAAAGTCTCCCCCTTGTTCTCACACTGGTTGTGGAGAACACAGCAGGCCACCACCACCATCTAGTCACCGAGATCCAGGTGGGTGAGGAGACATTGGAATCTCACTTTGAGGCAGTCAAAGGAGCCCTCCACCACAATGCGGCACCTACTGAGCCTGGCATTGAACCATTCATTGGAAGGATCCTGGGGTCCTGTGTAAGGCTTCATAAGCCAGGGGAACTAGGGGTAGGCAGCATCACCCAGGATGCAAGTGGGCATGTCCACCTCCCCAGCCCTGATGGTGCAGTCAGGGAAAAAAGTGCCAGCGTGCATCTTCTGGAAGAGGATGGAGTTCCTAAAGACATGGGTATCATGCACCTTCCCCGACATTAATGTCGGTGAACCAACCCTGGTGGTCCATGAGGGCCTGCAGCACCCTGGAAAAGTACCCCTTCCTATGGATGTAATCAGAGACCTGATGGTCGGAGGCTGGGATGGGGATGGGGATGCTGCCAGCAGTCCACCTGCAGCTGGGGAATCTCATGGCGGCAAAGTCAGTGACTCTGGGGTCCATGCTGACCAGTGTGATGACCCTGCACAGCAGGATGGCATTGCTGGCCCTCACCACCTGTAGAATAATAGAAACCACGTGCAGAAGTTCTGGAGCCACTGCTGGTCATCCCACTGTTCCATGACGATCCAGTCCCACCCATCAGTACGGGTGCCCTGGTGCCAGAAGTGGCCATGCACGGTGTGATTTGGAGGGTGGGAGGGACTGTGGTGCAGGAGGACCGTCCAGGCCTGGGTGAGGTGGTCCCCCATACCAGGCTGGTCATGCTCCTGCAGCACCATGTGGGCAGCCTGCATGAACTGCGTCAGGAGTTGCAGCAACAGGTCTAAGAGCTGGTGAGTGCTTTGTAGCAGGTCCAGCTCCGTGATGGAAGAGCTTTGGCATCCTCAAGGGCAACCAGAGCACACAGTGCAGTATTTGCTTACCCTTCAGGAGGTAGGCGATGGAGAAGAACCTGAGACACAGCTGTAGTGAAGGGAGCCCCTTGAATCACAAGCCTCAGAGAGCCTCAGGCAGAATCTACAAGAAGTGACTGCTGTCCTGATGCCCTGCCCGGAGTGCTTCTGGGGTGCCTTAAATGCAGTTCAGGCTCCAATGAGTGTGGACGTGCTATTTCTATATAGATCTGTGCTATTTCAATGGGCATTTGTAGTGTGGACGTGTTATTTCAAAATAGTTTTTCAGGAGTTATTATTTCGAAATAACCTGGTAATATAGACATAGCCCAACACATGTGCAAACGTGCACCACCATTAGAAACAGAGCTGTGGGCACTCTGCTAATCAGCTGGGCAGCATTTGAACCTCTCCTGAGTGGCTGCACAAGCACACAGCTTACAGCGAACACAGCTTGCCACCCAGAAATGGAAACAGAGTAAACAAATACACCAGCTATCCTGTGGGCCATAGAGACTGTGCATGTTTTATTCCTCTAGCCCTGCCAGAGCTTAATGCCAAGGTTTCAATCTGAGAAATCAACAGGTAATTTGAGATGAAACTATGTACAACATCTAGTGCTTGGAGCTAAAACCAAACCAAACCAAAGAAATGTTATTCCTGACCACCAATAAAATCTGTAGTCAAGTTTTGCCCCTTCCTGAAACCCTTTCTGGAAAGAAATCTCTAGTTTAACAGATGAGATGACTGGCCCCTGGGTTAAATGGACTCTAAGAAACATTTGAATTCCAACTTTTTTGTGACAGCAGGTATCAGCACTCTGGAGTCTGGGGCTGGAAATAATTTCCATGAGCCGTGTTAATATCCATCATAGGCAGATCTCAGAAGTGCTCTAAGAAAGGCTCATAGCATCCATGTGACACAGGTATTAATTGTCTCCAATTTACAAATGGGGAAACTGAGTAACAGGGAGATTTGATTTCCCTGTAATCACACAGGAGATGTGATCAGTGGCATGTCTATCGGGCTGTTTTGACCACTAGACCATACTCCTTTCTGGTCACACAAGATGTCAACAGCATCTCTCTCTTGTCTCTGAAACTACTGGTAAAAGTGCCCACACAGCAATCACCAATGAACGAAGCAAAATGCAGGACAATGTAGCACTTTAAAGACTAACAAGATGGTTTATTAGATGATGAGCTTGTTAGAGATGATGAAGGGAGGAGAGGAAAACAGCAGTTAATCCTAGAATGAAAAAGTGAACTTTGTTCATACTTGACTAAGCACCAGCCTTGCAAACAGAGAGTTTAAAGCACACAAAACCTATAATTATAAATGCTCCTGTTTGAAAGAAAGCTCACTTTGAAAGTCTTATTGAAAACATTACTACTTTTCTCTAATTATTCACAGATTGATCCACATCCAAAATAGTGAGTCAGGATTTCCAAGTTACATTCCAAGCACTGCTACTGACTCACTAAGAAACCTCAGACAAGTCACATTACGCCCATATTTTTGAGAATCGTATACAAATGCAGGGCATCTCAGCTTTCAGATGACCAGTCTGAGAAACCCAGGGCTTAATTTTCAGAGATCTTTGCAGCACTCACTACCAATGTTCCTTCTAATAATGTCCAACTATGTGTGGAATAGATTTTTTAACATGCACCGAGGTATGTGTAAATGTGCACCACCAGCAGAATCAAAATATGTCAGTGGGTACTGTGCTAATCTGCTGGGCAGCGTCTGAATCTCTCCTGAGTGGCTGTACAAATGCACAGCTCCCAGGGAATAGTGCTCACAATGCCAGCTGAAGTTAATCAAAGCTGCAAGTGCTTAGCATCTCTGAATAGCCATCTCAAGATGAGACAATGTGAGCACCAGAAAACTAAAACACTGAAAACTAATGGATGCTTTTTAAAAGTGCAGGCTTTCCACTTTCTGATGGACATCTATAAAAGGGGGTTAATAAGCCTCTAGAGCTGCTTGAATTGCAAACTAGTTCCCAACTGATTTAACCTTTTTTTTTTTCTTCTGTTTGTCACTCACTCAGGAACTGATCCTGGTTAATGCACAGATGTCCTTCCACTGGCTTGTGTCAACACAATTCACCCTATGGGTGGTTTTGTAAACTGTTCCCTTTTGTTCTTGTTTTTTGTCTTTTTGGCGGGGTTTTTTGTGTGTTATTTATCTAGTTTCCTAATTTATGTAGTATTGTTTCTGCTTCTTGATTGGATGGTGGCAACTTTTAAACAGAACGATTAAGTCAATTTGGGTACAATTTATTTGCTCACGCTCACATTCACAAAGACTGAACATTATCCATGTAAATCAGCTCCAATCTGTCCCCCTGAGTATTCAAAACTCATGAACCAAGCTCCCCCAAAGCAGGAGATTTTTCAAACGAGAACAAAACTCTCCTTTTTGTTGCCTTTCCATTTGTGAGTCTTCACTCTTTACATTTTCCAGCTTTTCATCACAGCCACAGGGCAACAAAATGTACTTTTTTAAGCTGAAAGCGGAGTTAAGTTTTGGCATTGAAGTTGAGATTTTAAGAAGAATGTTCTGGTGAAACTCATGGTGAATATTCATAAATAATAGGGCACTGAACAATAGTGAAGAGAGCTTGCTGCTCTTTTCACAGAAAAATTCACAGATCACCTTGTTCAACCTACTTCCCAGTTCATGAATATTTATCAAGTGCTTTTAAAACTTCAGCTAAAAGGCAATATATTGTTACACGCAGTAACGTTCAAAGATTCCAGGGCAAATGAGCTATGTTAATAATTGGGGGCCAACAGACTTGCTGGGGCCCAGCTCCATGCTCCTGCTTCATGCTTCTGGAAGGTAACTAGCCCTGAGGGAGTCATGCGGGGCTCCGGCAGCAATTTAAAGGGCCCAGTGCTCCAGCCACCACTTGTGCTGCAGTAGCAGTGGGGCCCCAGGGCAGTTGCCCTCTTTGCTCCACCATGGGCAGGCCTGTTTATAATAATAATCAAACAAAAAATTGTGGTTGCCGCTTATCTCTGATTTCATGGGACTCTTGCTCCTTTTTTGAAAGCCGCTTCATGTCCCTGTCCCCCCTCGGAAGCCTAGATGTGTTTGCCTGGATGAGTGCCGTGGCTCTCTAAGGATCTTAAATGTACTTGTCGTTGTTTATGGGGGCTGTTTACTGGGTATCTTTTCCATATAATGATGGAAAGGGCTTAGTCTGGTCTTGGATTTAACAGGCCTGCACAGGTTTCTGAAGGGTGTACATGAAATAACAGAGCATTCTGAGGCCTTTTGAGTGGCGCTTCTGTTGCCCAATTTCCATCCAGTTAGCATTACTTTGGTAGGTGCGTGCGCATCATGCAGCTGCCAGAAGAGTGGCCAAAGCCGCTGTTCATCAAAGACCCAAGCCTGGCTGCATAAAACATAAAACCTTCCAGGTTTGACTGCCGCTGTCACTGCCAAGACTGAGGAGAAGCAAGGAGAAGAAGGCAGTAGCCAAGGGTATGTCTACACTACAACGTTAATTCGAACTAACGGATCCAGACTAAAAAACTAGTTCGAATTAGCGTTTTGCTAATTCGAACTAGCATGTCCACATTAAGTGGACCCTGAACCGGGCTTAAGGATGGCCGGAAGCAGTGCCAGCAGGGCATCAGAGGAGGACTTAGAGCGTGGAGCTGCTGTCTCAGGCTAGCCGAGGGCTGTGCTTAAAGGGTCCCGACCCCCACCCCGGACAGACAGTTCTCAGGGGTGCCCCGCTTGCAAAGCAGTCCTGGCTTGGAGTGCCCTGAGTGCCCACACTGGGCACATCACACCACTCGGCCATCAGCCCGGCTGCACTTGCCGCAGGCTGCCATCTGGGGAGAGGGGCAATTGGGGGGCTGCAGGAGAGCTTCCACCCCCAGAAGCCCGCAGAGCCAGCCCAGTCCTCCTCATCGGGGGCTCGTACTCCATTCTTCCCTCACCTCCTTCCACTTACCCTTCCCTAGCCCCTCTTCTTGATGTACAAAATAAAGATAATGTGTCTTCCAAAATGGAATCTGATTTTTATTGAACAAAACTGGGGGAGACTGGGAAAAGGAGGTGGGAGAGGGGAAGAGAGAGGCTGGGAGAGGGGAGGGCAACTAAAATGATCAGGAGTTGGGAACAGGTCCCATATGAAGAGAGGCTAAAGAGACTGAGACTTTTCAGCTTAGAAAAGAGGAGACGGAGGGGGGACAGGATAGAGGTCTCTAAAAGCATGAGTGGTGTGGAGAGGGTGCATACAGAAAAGTTCTTCATTAGTTCCCATAAAGAAGGACTAGAGGACACCAAAGGAAAGGAATGGGTAGCAGGCTTCAAACTAGTAACAGAAAGTTGTTCTTCACAAAGCAAATAGTTAACCTGTGGAACACCTTGCTGCAGGAGGCTGTGAAGGCTAGAACTAGAACAGAGTTTAAAGGGAAGTGAGATCAAGTCATGGAGGCTGGGTCCATGGAGTGGTATTAGCCAGGGGATAGGAGTGGTGTCCCTGCCCAAGGTTTGTGGAAAGCTGAAGAGGGATGGCACGAGACAAATGGCTTCGTCACTGTCTTCGGTCCATCCCCTCCAGGGTCCCTAGGGTTGGCCGCTGTCAGCAGACAGGCTACTGGGCTAGATGGACCTTTGGTCTGACCCAGGATGGCCATTGTAAGCTCAGGGCTCAGGGTTAGGGGTCTCCTTGGACCCCCTTGATTCTCTTGCACACCTGCTCCTGGGTGGCCAGGCTGGCAGCTCTCCTGCCCTAGACGGCCACTTTCCTGTGCCTAGTGCGGAGATCGTGGACGAGGTCCACGATGTCTGCACTAGCCCAGGTGGGTGCCCGCCTCTTGCGGTCCAGGGCAAGCTCCCGGGAGCCGCCAGCCTGGTCCCGGGAACAGGGGGAGGGCTGGGGGGCATCGGGTGGGTGGCTCGATCCGTGCCAGGTGCAGGGTCTGCTGGCTGGGTGCTGGCAGGCTTGCACCTGGCACGGGCACCGTAGCCAGCCCGTGCCCTTTTAAGGGGTCCGGGGCCGGGAGGGGGGCAGAAGAGTTTCCCTGGTGTTGGCCAGAGTGGCCACCAGGGAAACCTGGGGAGGGCTAGCCTCCCACTAGTTCGAATTAAGGGGCTACACACCCCTTAATTCGAACTAGCTAGTTCGAACTAGGCTTAATCCTCATAAAATGAGGTTTTCCTAGTTCGAACTAAGCGCTCCGCTAGTTCGAATTAAATTCAAACTAACAGAGCGCTAGTGTAGCGCCTAAGGAAGTTAGTTCAAACTAACGTCTGTTAGTTCGAACTAACTTTGTAGTGTAGACATACCCTAAGAGCGGAGAGCATTGGCCCAAGTTACAGGGCAAAGAGTTAGCTGCAAATGTTCTTTATCCCATGACATCCCCTGGAGGGAAGCAAATGGAATAAACATGGCAGAAAGCTGGTGGCCAGAGGTTGTTTGAGCCGGCCCTGGTCCAAGGGATGAACAAACTGCATTGTCACCCCTTTAGGCCCCTTTGCTAGATGAAGCATTGGTTCTCCATGCAATGGGTGTGAACCAAACTTTTCTTTTTAGAATCAGGGAAAGAAGGGAGAAATGTGAATGTCACCAGCAGTGGAACAGGAAGTAGCCACCTCAGGCAGGGGGGTGTGAGCTAAAGAGGGAGGGGAAATGACTGAATAAAATGGTGCCCTTTCATCCACTCTACCTTGAGTGAGTCTCCAATTCCTTCAAGCTATCTCAGGGTATCTCTGTACAAGGCCACAACTTTTAAGAGTTTATTTGCTGGCAGAGACTGTTCCCAACTCCCCAGACCTTCCTCCCATTCTTGAACCCTGTAGTCAACATGCAGCACTGAGAAGGAGAGATTGTTTCTTTATTTCACCTTTATTTCATACTAGCAGATTTACCCGGTATTGCTCGGGTGTGTAAGGGCACATCCAAGTCCCATGAACATGTGGCGAAGGGGACAAGGAAATCCCCATGGTTAGGTTGAAGTGGTGTGAGGGGATGTGGAGGGGGAAATCACTAGGCCCCATAGGAGCCTTACAGCGGGGGTTGGGTGGGCGTGGTAAATCTCCATGTGCCCGTGTGCAGTGGTGGGGAGGGAGGGAGGGAGTGTGCAGGTCCCCGTGGGGGGGGGGGGTGAGAGAATCCCCCAGCCCCTTATCAGGGTGTCAGGGTAATGCCCAGGCCCTGTAGCTGTGGCAAGGGGGGAATGGAAGGGAAACCTTACCTGTAGAAGGTGGCCTTGCTGGCAACATGCAGAGCCCGCTCCCCAGACCGTCAGTCTTGTGCTGGTGTGGCTGTTCCCACTGCTCACTCTGCAGTACCTGGCCCCGCTCGCTGCCCCCAGTGCAGAGTAGGAATGTAACAGAGCAGTCGATCAACCGATTAACTGATAAGCAAAAGCTTATCGGTTAATGCTACAGACAACATGCATTTCCCACCTCCCCCCTTGCCAGTACATTTTTTTGCAGGCTGGCTCAGTTCTGGCTCATGCCGGGTCCAGAACCTACCCCAATGCAACTTTGCATTTAAAGCGTATTAGGAGCCAGATGGGCAGGCAGCCTGGCTCAGTTCCAGCTTGCGCCGTGTCCAGGAGCTCAGACCCTCCTTAGACAGGGGCTGCTGCTACCCCACACTGCTGCCTCTTTAACAGAGGCAGCAGCACTGGGCTACAAGGGGAGCTGGTTTTTAAACTGGCTCCTCTCATGGACCAGCTCCTGCCTGGCAGCCTGCACTGCTACCTCTGATACAGGGGCTACTGGCCTCACCCCCTAGGACTACAGAATAGTTGACTAACCAATAAAAATTCATGAGATTACTCAACTATTCAATTAACCGATATTTAACATCCCTAGTCGAGAGTGTGAGGATGACTTCCCTCCTTTCTCTGCCCCCTCCCTTTCCATGTTATGGAAGACAGCCCCATTCCCACTACTTCCCATGTTCCCAGCACAACCAAACCCTGACCTTGCTTTAAGTTAGAATAAGAGGACTCTGCATGCCAATTTTGGTGGCCCCAGCTCTTACTGTTTAAGAGAAATTCTTGCACAAGCAAACAAACAGACATTTCTAATATATCTATATTACAGCACTCAGCTCTTGCACTTTCCTTGATAAATACACCTACTCCACTGGCTGCTTTCTATTTGTGTTCAACGAGTGCACAATAGACATTACGGGACACAGCTGTGGTGCCTCTGTCCTCTGATCATTATACTATAATTTTTAACTCTCTATTGAGTCTCAACACATAAGCACTCACTATTTGGGTATGTTTAATCCACATTCAGTAACATCTGTACAAGTTCCATTCAAGGCATCCTCCTTTCGAAGATCACCCTAAAATACCTCTGAGTATCACACTGAAAATAAATCTGTTCCAGCTTTTCTGGAAAATCACTTCCATTCATCAATGGATTTCATTGGTCCATTACTGTTTTCTGCAAAATGAAGGCATCCACTTAGTGGGCTTTGTGATCACACGGGTCCATATAAATAGTGTGATTTGTATTTGTCTGAAACCTCTATAAATCTATTAATGAATAACGAATCTAATTGTGAGGTGCCCAGGGCCCTTTGGTAACCATATCAAGCTAATAGCCAACTACTGACATTTGCCAGTGAGGTGCAAGGTACTTTGGAGGCAGAACTATGATGTAACTCTGCGCCTGCAGATTACAGTCATGCCTCTGTCCTCACCTGCTGTGTCTTTTCCCTTTTTCTCTCTCTTCTGTTTGGGCTATAGCAAAATTCAGTCCTTAATTCATCATATAAGTAGGTGTCTTAAATGGAGAGGAAAATGAGAGGATGACAATGGCCAGAATTTATCTTAGCTGGATTTGAAATCCACTATAGGATTTACCTGTGAGAAAAATGATTGCTCCAGATCATACGGGGTGCTGAGTTCACTTTGGGCATTTCTACACCAGGAAATTATTTCAAAATAATAACTCCTGAAATAACAATTTTGAAATAGCACTATGCCTCTTCACAAGCAGGAGATATTATTTCAAAAGAACAAGCTGGTTATTTTGAAATAACAGTCTGGGTAGTGTGGATCCTCGCCTTGCTATTTTGAAATAACTCCCTAGTGTAGATATACCCTCTGTGAAGTGCTGAGTATACGCCACTCCCAGCTGAGGTTAAGTGCTAGCCTCAGACAACCTGGGGATTATTTTCCTCTGTTTATCCACTGTCACAAAGAAAAAGAAAAGCTTGAAATGGACGCTTTTCCAGATTTATTCTAAAATTCACCTATTAATTCGCGCGAGCGCGTGTATGTGTGTGTGTGTGTGTGTGAGAGAGAGAGAGAGAGAGAGAGAGAGAGAGAGAGAGTGTGTAGCTTTTGTACCCTGTGCTATGGAAGTTGCTCTGGCAACTACACATGGCTTATTGAATGCCAAGGTAAATAATGGCAAAAAACATGCATACATTATTATTCCCATAATTTCCTGCTGCCCCGAGGCTGTAATAACTTACACACCCTATTTTCCAAATGTTTTTAATTTAATTATCATGAGCAGAATTAGCTCATATCTTAGGATCCTCCCTCTTTGCAGTTAGCCATAGTTATTTTTTAGACCCCACACAAATGAGAAGAGCAGCCGAGGGAAAAGACTATATCAGGTTTACTTTGCGTTCATGAAACAGAATGACTAGAGCTAGCTCCAAACTCCCCGCATAATTCTGCTTTTTCATACGTGAACAGCAAATTCCCTGCTATTCCAGCACAGGATCTCCATTCAGTTCTGCAGATGTACGTAACAGCTGACTTGCTGAACATGAAACATTCCAGAATTACATTTCCATATCACTCTCGCTATTTTATCTTAAACTGCAAAATACTCGTTATTCCAGTCCTGTGCTCCAGCAATAGATCTGTTAGTTCATCTTGATCCTGAATAGCAATCTGTCATCTATATCTGTTACTAAGTTTTTCTTGATCAAAAAATGGCTTAAGGAAAGAATCTTGCCAGATGTCCTCGATTATCCAACAAGACATTGACATACACACCTGCTGACCTCCAACATCTTCTGTGTGCATCTTTCCCATGAATTTGTCCTCTTAGTTTTCTTCAGTATGTCTGAGTTTTGAGATAGCAGTAAAAGTGACTTCCAAACCTTTATAAGCATAATAGAACCCACATCTATAGATCAGACCTTTTGGGGGAGAGTAAACAGTATAAAGCAAAAACATAATTAATAAAAATACAACAGAAAATTAGTTCAATTGACACTTAGGTTAAAATGTCTTTTGAGAAAAACTTTCCTAATCTGGGTTACACATTTCACTTTAAGGCTCCAGTCCTGCCATGAGAAGCACTAGTAGAGATTGAAGAGCACTCACAGTTATAGTTAGGAACACCGAATTTGGCATGCTGCTTCCTCTTACCCTAAGTTAAATCAAGGGCAGGGTTGGGTCAGGAAAACAGAAAGTCCCAGGAATGCGTCTGTTTTCCATAACATGGAGGGGGAGGTGCACAGAGAGAAGGGGCACTATGTGAGAGTGGCCACTGGGGGCAGCGAGCCCACAGGAGAGAACTATTCTGCAGAGAGACCATGAGAGGCATCTGCACCACCAAGGGAGTGGCCAGCAGAGCTGGAGAGCCTCCGTCTTGCCTGCCACCAGATTGAGTAAGTCGTCCTCCTGCCACTGGCCCCCCGACCACAACAAGGATGCCCCCCCAAGAGAGGCTGTGCAGGATGCGGGGGGAGGAGGAGGGTGCTGTAGTCTGGGAGCAGCCCCTGGAGCCCTGTTCCCGGGCAGAGAGCCTGCAGGCCAAAAGGCGGGGCGCTGCTGCAGGCCTAGGGCACCTCCCCACCCAGACAACCTGAAGGCTATGGGGAAGGGGGGCACTGCAGGCCAGGGGCAGACCCTGGAGCCTCCACTCCCAGACAGCCTGCAAGCTGCAAGGGGGTTGCTGGAAATCAAGGCCAGACCCCAGAGCCTGGCCCCCAACCTTCGGGCCACAGGGGGCCACTGCAGGCCAGGGGTAGGCCCCAAAGCTCTGCTCCCCCACATGACAGGCCATGGGGGAAGGGAACTGGAAGCCAGGGCCAGCCCCCAGAGCCTGGCTGCCCACCCATGGATAGGCTGCAGGCCACAAGCAGGAGACCCAGCTGCCTGGGAGGTGTTGTGGTCCATGGAATGCAGCCCCCCCCTCTTCCCTCCCCCCCCCCCCGCTCTCCCCCGGGAGATGCTTCCACCAAAGCAAAACCACCCTCACTGCCACAGGCAGAACTGGTAAGCTCTCCCACCCTAGCCTCTCAACCCTCTGCCCTGAGCCCCCTGCCCTGCATCCTGCACCCCTACCCTCTACCCCCCACCTACCTCCCCCTGTCCTGAGTCCCCCTCACATCAAACCCCGTGCCTTCAGCCTCCCACTTCCCATCCTCACTCCAGCATCCTCCACACCCTGCCGTGAGCCCTCCAGTCCTCCCAGCCCCCTTCCCTCACTCCTCCACTCCCACTCCCTTTTTATGCAAGCAAATGACAGAGAAACTGCAAAGACTGTCTACGTACAAGCTCTGCCTGTTGTCTGAATCACTTTCATCCTTGGATTAATACTAACTTCACTTTTCCCTTCATTTTTGAAAAAATGCAGTCATTTAACTGAGGCATGCGCATTTTCCTTTTATTTTCCGCACTCTGTTACTTGGCTTCCAGACCCGAGGCTGGAAGGTGTGTGGAGGCCAGGACAGAGAGCTGGATGTGGGGGAGGCTGAGGGCAGGAGTCAGGGTCAGGAATGGGGGGGCCATGGCAGGGGACTGGAAGATTTGGGGGACACAGGCCAGGAGGGTGCAGGATTCAGGGCAGAGGGCTCAGGCATGAGAGATTTGCGGGGACTGACTGGGGCTGCCTGCAGTGGCAAGGACAGCGCTGCAGCTGCCACCCCTCCTCCCCCAGCGCCTCCTCGGAGTGGGGTGTCACCAGGGCTGTGATGCCTGTCCCTGGCTGCCGGCTCCTTTGGGGAAGGTGGGGCCGCATGACCTGCCCTGGCCCCAGTAGACCTTCATTGGTGAGGGAGGCAGGGTGGCCCTTGTGAGCTGGCCCCAGCTTCGGCAAGCCCTGGGAGGACAGTGGTCCCAGAAGCTCTTCGGGGAGTTGTGGGTGGGGGATGCAGGTGCTGGGGGGGGAGGGGCTTCTCCCAGGAGGCTTCCCCCATCCAGCCCTGGGCCCGAGGGACAGAGTAGAAGAGAGTGGCAGAAGCGGGAGGGGAAGTTACCTGTGACCAGTGGCTGACAATATGGAGAGCGCTGGCCCCAGCTGGCCACTTTCTTCCTGAAGCTGCTGCCCCAACCCTCCCGTGGTCACTCTGCAGTATAACTGTCCCCTGCACTCTCTGCCCCCCCGTGGTCATTGTCAAGTATAGCTGTCCACGCTTTCAGACCCCTCCCTTTCCATGTGATGGAAAATGATCAGATTCCAGGCACATTCCATTTTCCTGGCTCAACCAAACCCTGGCCTTGTTCTAAGTTAGGATCAGAGGAGTGGTCCTAGCTCTTACTGTTTAGGAGGAGTGCTTGAACAAACGGAGTTCCAGACCAATGGACAGACTCACAGACACATGCACAAACTCTCTAAAATACCTATATAGACACAGATATGCTACATTCATCAGTACTAATTACCACTATTTATGTACTTGTGTTACTGTCATGCTCTCGAGCCTAGTCCCACCACAGGACCCATTGTGCAATGCTGTTTGTTCCCTTTTTTTATTCACACAGCTCAGACAGGGAACAGCTAGCTCAGTTCCCAGCCATTTTCACTTTCTGATTCCCATGCACTAACAGAGTGCTGTGGTAACTGGATTGCAACCGTTCTGTGGAAATGCCTGAGAGGCAATTCCGGCAAGAATGAGTGAATTGAGCAAGCTGTTTGTAGTAACCTACGTTCTAGGATGTAGTGGGAAGAATACTGTGATTTTGCTCACTTCATGCTATTCTCCTTTCTTCCTTCAATTCACCTCTCCTTATCTTCCAGACACTTGAACTAGCCAGTTTTCCTGTCTCCTTCCCTCCCAACTAGGGATGTGATTGAGTAACCGATTAATCAATTACCTGCTAAGCATTGACCTGAATGGGTGATGCTTACGGGGTTATACCATGGTCGGAGGACTGCTTCAGCCCTAGAGGAATGCTGGCTCCCAGCCAGCACAGTCTGGGAGCTGGCAGCCTCATGAGGGGACAGAAGCCGCAGTGGGGAGGTGGAGGTGGGGAAGAGCCAGCCAGCTGAGCATTGGCAGCCGTGTGCAGGGCTGAAAGCGGCATTTAACCAGTTAACTAATTAAATGGGATTTTACATCCCCACTCCCAACCTAACTAGTTCTTTCCCCCGCCAACCGAGTGGTAGTGGCGACAGTTGTGGGGATGGAGTAGTGAGAAGAGAGTTTACCATGGTCTGAATGGTCCAGAGAAGTAACTGCAGAGGAAAACCTGCAACTCAGCGGGATTCATGAAATTCCAGGAAAGGACAGTGGACACAGGAGAGGAGGAACCGTGTGAAGGGATGCACTCAAACCGTGCCACTGCAAAGGGAATATTTTACATTTTAAAAAAATTCCCAGTTCTGTTAATATTAGGTTTTATAAATTATTCTTCTCCCCCATGCATTTTCATTCTAAATTCGTTGAGTGTCCCTTTTAAAAGAACCTGCTCACATCAGTATTTAATTTAGGCTTACGACAGTTTCCTCTGTGCTAAATAAAACATCAATTAATTATTAATAACACACCTTTTGTGGCTGAGCCATCTCTTTGCTAGCTGTTAAACCCCAAGACGAGTTTTGCTTTTTAATAATTAATTTTTATTCATTTCATGAACATACAGTAAGTGCCTTGTGGGAAAATAGAGGAAGGACAGTCTTGTGGCAGGGGCTAGTAGAATGGATTTTGTTCCTGCTTCTGCCACAGATTTCCTGGATGCTAAAGACCTAGTCTTTTGGCAAATCACCTAACCTCTGCCTCAGTTTCTGCCTCTAGAAAATGGGGGTAATACTACCTGTCTATTAGAATTAATACTGCTCAATTTCATAACCTTGATTTATTGGGCTAGATAGATATTACCCTTTGGTGAGTCCATAGAACTAACTTTGAAATTAAAATAGTTTCTAAAATCAATAATAAGTCTATCAATGGGTAAAGTACACTGTGTAGGTCCTAATTAAAAACCTAAATATTATACTTATCTTTTCCCATTGGTAACTATAAACTCCAAATATGTTTATATGAACTTATCCCCAGTAGCTTGCACCTGGGAAAACTGAATCTTTCAGCCAGTTTATTTGCTAAGGATTAACAGATATTTTGAAACTTCAGGAAACTTCAGTAAAGAGGAAATTTAATCTTTGAACAAATCCTTTTGCACCAGGTTCTCAGTAAACAGGCACTCCCTCAAGTCCTTTTCTCCAGTTATTCAGCTGGTCTGTACAGAGTGGAATTGGTGTGGTATATTCTACCTGACAAACTGACTTTAAATTCTATAGCTGTGCTTTTTAAATCTCTGCCTTGGTGCTAAAAACACAGCACAGACCAGTGAAGAGAAGAACTAGAGTTAGGTGGTGCCAGCAGTTGTATACTGCTACTGTGTAGAAGTTACACTGGTAAAGCAAGAATATGAATGAGACGCATAGTGGGACCGGATAGGTGATGGTACTTTTCCCTTCTAATAAACTGAGGTCATTGCACTGCTGAAAATGTCATCTTCTCTAATGAGATACAAAATACATCAATCTAGACCACTCGTTATTATATTACAGGCAGTCCCCGGGTTACGTACAAGATAGGGACTGTAGGTTTGTTCTTAAGTTGAATCTGTATGTAAGTCGGAACTGGCGTCCAGATTCAGCCGCTGCTGAAACTGACCGCCAGTTCTGACTTACATACAGATTCAACTTAAGAACCCCAAGCTTCCCCAGGTCAGCTGCTGCTGAAACTGATGAGCGCTGATTCCAGGAAGCCTGGGCAGAGCAACTCTGCCTCGGGCTTCCTGTAGTCAGCGCTGGTCAGTTTCAGCAGCGGCTGACTTGGGGACGCCTGGGGCAGAGCAGCCGGGGTGCTGCTGGGTTGCTCCAGTAGCACCGCTCCTCGGCGCTACTGGACCAACCCAGCAGCACCCCAGCTGCTCTGCCCCAGGCGTCCTGATTCAGCCACTGCTGAAACTGACCAGCGGTGGCTGAATCAGGACCTGGGGCAGAGCAGCTGGGGTGCTGCCGGGTTGGTCCAGTAGTGCCCAGAGCGGGTGCTGCAGGACCAATCCGCAGCACCCCAGCTGCTCTGCTCCAGGGTCCAAAACAAAAGCCTGGTCTGCTGGGGGGGGCACACTATCCGGGCCCCCCCCCCCCAGCAGACCAGGGACACGGGGAGCAGAGCAGCCCCCCCCCCCGCGGCTGCGGCTTCAGTCCCGGTGCCTGTGGTTTGCTGGGGACCAACCCAGCAGACCACAGGCACCGGGTCTCAAGCGGCAGCGGCGGCGGTTCCCCGCGCTTCTGAGGCTTTGCTCTGGCAAAGCCTCAGAAGCGCGGGAACCCGCCCGGTGCCCCTGGTCTGCTGGAGACGGTCTCCAGCAGACCAGGGGCACCGGAGCAGCTTACGAAGGGGGCTTTCTCGCCCCGGAGCTCGCAGGTAGCAATCCGCTACCTCGACCTCCGGGGCGAGAAAGCCCCGTTCGTAAGTGCAGATCCGACGTAAGTCGGATCCGCGTAAGTCGGGGACTGCCTGTAGTAATTTTGGCAGGAAATGGGTTATTAGTTAGCCTCGTGTGGCCAGATTTCAGTCTGCACTAACTACTTATATTCTCCATACCTAAATTCCCCCTGTAATTTCAATTGGACTTGATATTCTGTATGCCTTACCCTAAACTGTTGTTTAACAGTGCACAGTGATTTTACCTGGCTATTACTCTCCATCACAGATAAGCTTGCACTTAAGTAGCAAGTACATGGATTTCTCTGTGATATGTATGGATATATACACAGTGCTTTTTTTGTGAGGGTACTGCCCGGTACACAGTACTGGCACCTCCAGTCAGAACTCAACAACTTTTCCCCTGGAGTACAGGCACCTTTTTCCCCGGAGTATTGGCAACTTTTTTTTTTAACCAAAAAAGCACTGTATATACACATAAAAACAGGGGAAAGGCTTGAGGAAAGAGGGAAGAGACGGGGAGAAAGAACAGGCAGGGGAAGAAGAGGTTGGTGAGCCAAGGAAGGACAAAAAGCAAGAATCAAGCAACTGGGGTGTCTTAGCAAAGCAGAGATTGGGAGGTGATAGAAGACAGGATTTCATAAAACTAAAATATGTTGAACACAAAACATAAATGATGGGTTCAAAGACTAAGGCTCTGATTTTTAAAGGTGCCTAAGAGATATGGGTGCTTATTTTCCATTAATTTTAGTGTGTCCATCAAAAGCTCTTACGTCCGACCAGTGTCCCAATAGTTAAAAAAGGTTTGGCAGCCTCCAAACTCTCCTACCTTTTTCCATCCATTCACCCTACCCCCTCCTACCGTTCCCAAATAATCCTGCAAAGATAGAAATGACATGAAGTTATCCAAGCTGCAGTAGATTGAAGCCAGGCAATTGAGAGTCTTTCACTGAGTATGCTTTTTTGCCAGCCCTCTGACATCTGCTCCAGAGGCCTGTTAAATCAAGTGCCTCATTCCAGTGCATTCTGACACAGGACCGGGATCAATCTGAGGCTGTGTCTACACTGCACCCCTTTTCCGGAAAAGGGATGCAGATTAGACACATCATTATTGCAAATGAAGCGGGGATTTAAATATCCCCCGCTTCATTTGTATAAACATGGCTGCCGCTTTTTCTGGCTTGGGGCTTTGCCGGAAAAAAGTGCCAGTCTAGACGGGATCTTTCGGAAAATAAAGCCTTTTCCGAAAGATCCTTTATTCCTGATTTTAAGAGGAATAAAGGATCTTTTGGAAAAGGCTTTATTTTCCAAAAGATCCCCGTCTATACTGGTGCTTTTTTCCGGCAAAGCTCCGAGCTGGAAAAAAGCGGCAGCCATGTTTATACAAATGAAGTGGGGGATATTTAAATCCCCGCTTCATTTGCAATAACGATGTGTCTAATCTGCATCCCTTTTCCGGAAAAGGGGTGCAGTGTAGACACAGCCTGAGAATATAGTTACACAGCAATGCTATTTCGGGATACTGGAATATCCTGAAACAGCTATCCTGTGTCTTCAAGGAAAGCCCATTATTTCGGGCTTGCTATTCTGACATCCCTGTAAACCTCATTCTACGAGGAGTAAGGGACGTTTCAGAATAGTGTTTTATTTTGAAATTTGGCTCTGTGCAGACAGTGCCAAATGACTAAATAAACTATTTCAAAATAGCATCGAAATAAGATACGTAATTTGCGTAGCTCAAATTGCATCTCTTATTTTGAGTTATAGTGCAGTGGAGACGCATCCTGAGGCAGCCAATTCCCAAATCATCTGAGACTAATTGCTTGAAAAGACAAGAACAGAAATGGACACCTTAAATTTCTTGAGGAAATATTCTACATACTACGTAACTAGGTGTAGAAAGGAGGAAGTACTTCACAGAGAAGACAATAAATTACCAGGGAAGGCACTGAGGCAGACAAAGCAAATATGTTCAAGAGACACCTAATTTAGATTTGTTCCTGGAGGGAGGAAGGAAAGAGGAATTAAGGACAGACAAAGACAAACAGAAATTCCAAGTGAAATGCCCATTTTCTGTTTATTATTTTATACAGTATTTTCTTACATTTTTAGTTAAAAAGCACTAGAGCTTTAATCAATTAATCATGTTTATTACAGTACTGCTACAGACCAAGATCATGCCCCTATTAAACAAACAGAATGGTAGACAACAGTCCTACCCAGAAAAACTTACCGTCTAACAAGGCACACAAAGGGTGAAAGAAAGGGCTATAACTTACAAGCAGTGAAATAGATGTTAATGTGGCAAAATCCTTTCAGTGTCATGATTTTGGGGGGGGGGGGGAAGAGGATGGTGAAGAGAGGATTATTTAAATGGAAAGGTAAGAAAAGGTAGACAGGTGAGACACTTAACTGTTTATCAGTTTACTTATTTCTGGTGGCACATGCAAGTGTGTGCTGTACTTTCCGAACAGAGGTGATGGGATTGTGTTTGTCTTAAAGAGTCACCATCTAAAGCTGAGCAAGCAGGCACACAGGTGTAGGGGGAAGGAATACCATGCACAAAATAGTCATCAAAGGAGTGATTGGCCACATCCTGGTAATTTAAAATTAATAAACTACATACATCACTAGACACTAGGATTTCTGCATGTAGAATATGGCCCTAGAAGAGTCAGGCCTTTAAGAGAGATCTATTCAGTTCTTTGCCATATCTTTCCAGTTACAGAATTATAGGGGCTAATATGGGGAAAGTATTGGGAGTCGAGGTACTGCAGGATAGTTTGGGGTGTGAGTTACTTTTTCTACTTTTTTTTTAACAGAATATGCCAGCAGGGCCGGCCCGAGCCCTTTTTGCGCCCTGGGCCCGGACGCGTGGTGCTGCCCCCGGGGAGCACAGCGCATGCGCGCGCTGGCCACAGCCACTGGCGTGCAGCCTGGGCCCCACCCTCAGGGCACTCGGCACATGCGCGAGCCAGTCACAGCCACTGGTGGGCAGCCAGGAGCCCGCCCCCAGGGCGCACGGCGCATGTGCTGCCCTGCCCAGCCCGGCGCAGCTCGGCCAGCGCTGCTGGCGTGCACACTGGGCCATGCAGGGCCCCGCAGCGATGGGGGGAAAGGCGCGGCTGGCCGGCACTGCGGGAGCCGGGCATGCGGCTCCTGATGGCAGCTGTAAGGGACACCGCACGCCCCTTACAGCTGCCATCAGGTGCCCCTCATCGGTTGGCGCCCTGGGCAGCTGCCCGGCTCACCCATGCCTCTGTCTGGCCCTGTATGCCAAACCACATTTTGGAAGCCAATTCTGTAATAATTAATATGCATCGTCTCACTGCCATCTCTGCCCTTAGGTGCTGGATTCTCCCAATGCCAGTGTTGTTCTCTTGGCTATATTAGACTCTCCTTATGCCAGCTTCTCATGCCAGCTTTGTATTTGGTTTTCCTAGAGCCAGCCCTGCCAATCAGATACTGCATCTGTCTTAAGCCAGCTGAGCTCAGAGTGTTCTAGGGCTTCCCATGTATCATGCAATGCTGAGTGACAGAACCACTTTGCTCGCCTGCTTAACATAGTGGCCCAGGATGACCTATACTTCCTTTTGATGAAGCAAGTCTTGTATTTGCCTGATTTCCCTTCCCACTCCAAAGCTAAAGCTCCTTCCTGCCCCTATTTATTCACAAGACCTCCATTACAGTGCTGGCTATCATTTGAATGGCCAGCCCAGACAAGTCTTTATTTCAATTTTGTGTCTGCATATTGTAATGTTTTACTATTTGCAAAACCACAAGTCTTGTTTGCATTGTTCAGAAGCCACTTGTGAATACGGATTCTGGAAGCCGGTGGATATCTCCGAGCAGTGAAGTTGTGCTCTAATATCTGCTTAGCACTAAGCATGATTACTTTCCAGAGGACCGGGGGATGGGAATGGAGGGGAAGCACAGGAATTGGTTTAAAAATGCAGTGCATGATTGGAATGAAAGTGTGGGGTAACACTGCTCCGTGAACTCACAGGTGCAGCCTGTCTAGAATTTATATTGTGGGGGTGGGGAATATTTCCTTCCTATGTTCAGCCCAATTTAATTAGCTTTTATGCCGCTTGAGAGGAGAACAAGGACTGTAAGAAGGGGGAGAGGGGAAAATGGCTCTCCATCTGCTATGTCTTTCAGCTTCCAAGCTTGCCTGCATGCAGGGGGTCTCCTCAAGATGCAGAAGTAGCTGTGAGCTGTTAAAGCAGTGAAAGGAGTAAGTTGTAAGGAATCACTGGCTAAAATCCAGCAGCATAACTCTTGCCAATTTCATCCATTTCTTCCAGGGGAACAGCCTGCTCTTCCAACTCTTTTCTTTTAAAATATGATTTTATCCCATGGTTTAATCACTTGATGATTACCTGTTTTGCTGAAGCACCTGGCATGGGCCACTGTTGGAAGACAAGATATTGGGCTAGATGGACCTTTGGTCTGGCCATTGTGACCATTCTTATGTTCTTTTGGAAGCTGAATATGTGGATAAGCTCAAACATCCTAAAGCATTTGAAGAAGTGAGATGTATCCCACAAAAGCTTATGCTTTAAATGTATTTTGTTATTCTTTAAAGTGCCATCGAACTCCTTGTTGTTTTATTCCTACATCTTGGCATTCTTCTTTTGATTGACCTAACTGTAATGTCTGCTTGTATCAGAAAGATATCATTTCCAGGTATCTGGTCCACAGAAGGAAGGGCAATCCCGGAGTATAAGAAATTCTTCACTGGGAGTCTGTCCTGTGAACTTTGCAGTCACTAACCACAGTGAAAGGAGGATGTCTCAAAAAATGCTCTGGACTGGTTACAGCAGTGATCTGGAAGGTGGTGCTCCAGCAATTTGGAAATCATTGTTAAGAGTCAGAAACACTTCCCCGAAATGAGATGTTAGGGTGGACCGCCTCCTCCTTCCCCACTGATTTTCCCTGGTGGATTCTATTAAATAATGTGCGAAGGAATAAAAGAAGTGAGGTCAGGCCAGACCACATGGCACAGAGGGTCAGACAGAGTTAAGCAGCTCAGGTCACTTGTCTCTGTCTTCCCTGGATCCTCAAGGCTTCAGATCATCCCTTAGAAATTGTGCTATTTAATCAGCTGTTAGCAATTTGAGCATTACATCAAAGAGAGTAAAATCAAAAACCTTTCCTAAAGGGGAAAGGAGGAAAATGATGATAAAGCAAGGAAGAGGAGGAATGAAGAAAAGCCATTATATTAAAAAAATAGATACCTTAATCCTAAATTTTATTTCCATTTGAAATAAAACTCTCAGTGATCAGTTAGAACAAGAAAAGAAGCCCCAGCTCTGTAACTGGAAACAAGTGAATTTTCTGCCCTTCAAGGAAAAAAAAAGCATTTTGTCCAGAGAGAGCTGCGTGTCAGACACAGGGGAGAACACAAGCTCCAGATGGTGCTGTGCCATGGTTGGCTTGTCACTTCAGAAACAGCTGCACATCTAAGCTCAGAAAACAAGAATAAAATAACTGTGATGGGCTGATAAAATAGCTCTGATTCAGTGACCTCACAATGTTTTCCAATTTACTTAAAAAAAAAAGGACACTGTCAAGTACTTTCATCACCATTCTGCACACAGGTCACTCGAGACACAGAGAGGTTAAATAACTTGCCTAAGGACAAACAGCAGATCAATAGCAGAGCTGGGAGCAGATCCCAAGAATCCTGGATTCCAAGTCCTCCTGCTCTTATTACTAGACCATAAATAAATAAAACTAGATTAGTGGATTTTTTGAATAGTGAAGATCTCAGGAAAGTCAAGAAGTGGGGAAAGAAACTAATATCAGGAGCTCTGACCCAGTATCTTTGGGATAGGTTGCTCTTTCCCATGAAAAAGCCCATGAGATTAGTTCAAAGGGAACTAACATGAAGTTCCCCTCTGGCTTTTCTCTAGATCTTTAAGTGTATGTCTACACTGCAGAGTTTTTTTTTTTCCAGAAAAAAGGTCATTTTTCCGAAAAAACTTCAGTTACATCCACACTGCAATTGTGTTCTTTCAAAAAAAAAATCCAAAGAACAAAGGGTTTTTTCCAGCATTGGTAATCCTCTTTCTACAAGGCAGAAGCCTTTTTCTGAAAGATCTCTTTTGGAAAAAGGTGTGGGTGGACGGGGAAGAGGGAGTTCTTCCAAAAGAAGAGAAAAGAGGAAAAAGCAGAGGTATCCTGGTGGCCACTCTGTCCATAGTAATCACAGCTTAAATGCGGGAAAGCATCCATTCAGTGTGGACGCTATCTTTCGAAAAAGCAGATGGCTTTTTCGATGCACTTGTTAGTATGGATGCTCTCTTTCGGAAGAAGTTTTTTCAGAAGATCTCTTCTGGGAAAGCTTCTCCTGAAAGAAGCCTGCAGTCTAGATGCAGCCTCAGTCAGGGTGCTAGACCAGGGGTGTCCAAACTTTTTTCAAAGAGGGCCAGATTTGATGAAGTGAACATGCGTGAGGGCCGACCATTTTGCCTGACATTCTTTGAACCATTAAAATTAAATGCAAATTAACTATTTTATGCAAAGTTTATTGCAAACGGCATACTTTTCATTTCGTCACATGGATGACAAATCTAAACAGGTGTTAAATCACTCTGCCTTTCATGTCTGAAGGCCAGATGAAAAAAAAATCCAGGAAGCTGAAATATATGTCAGGAACATTGTAAAGTACATTACATATTATTGGTAATAAAGGTTGTCTGTCAACTTTTAAGTTAAAAAAATATGAACAGGAACATAACACCAAGTATACATGTTGTGTCCAAATATATTTATAACTGATTTAGACCAACTGACACTAACTGAGATTTTACAATGTATTCATCACAATACATATGGATTTGTTGGGGGCCATAAAAGATAGATATTGCCAAATTACCTGTGGGGCCGTATTAAACCGGAACACGGGCCGCAATTGGCCCGCGGGCCGGACTTTGGACATGCCTGTGCTAGACAGTATGCTGATGCAACACTGCCCCAGCTACTTGGCTCTTGAACCCCATCTTCCCCATAAAGTAGGATTCTGGGGTACTGTGGAAAGGGATTCTACAGAAAAGGAGAAACCATCTGAAGCTGTGTTACCTTCTTAGCAGATTTTCTGCTGGTATCTGGTACCGGCCAATGACTGATGCATGTAGCATGCCTACCCTCTTTCATTCATGCCTTGCCCCTCCTTCGATACAGCTTCCCAGCCTTTCAAAGGACATGTGGGGGTTGACAGACAGTACAAGGAAAGGGGTCCCCTCCACACTTGAAGATCTAAATATGTAATAGTGTGAACTGTCCTTTAATATTTAATAACTCCTGAGGAGCAAGGAATATCCTGGTACTGAAAGAGACCTGGAAGGGTTAATTGCAATGAATGAAAGAGAAAGTGCAATGAATGAAAGAGAAACTCAGAGGGATGTTTCATGAGGCAGTTTCTAGAACTAGATTTTTTTTTTGTCTAGTCTTCTGAGCTTTGACTTTTTAAAAATTAATGATTATCTAACTCTAGTTATTTGGACATGTTTTTGCTGTTGCTCATTACACCTTCATCATTTGGGCCAGTGCACCCTTCTCTTCTGTAGTATTAAAGCATTTTCTTCTCCCCCTCACCCGTTTGATATTTTCCCTTTTCTTGGAGCAGTGTCCTTTGACCAGTGCCATTTCTTAGACAAAACACCAGCCTTACTGAGTTGCTCCAAAAGTTCCATAAAGTTCCAGAACACCTGTATTCATACAAACTCATAATCATTTTCCATTTGTTTCAATGCACACTTTATTCCTAATCTTGTACCCTAACTAGTACAGAAGAATGCCTACAAACACAGAGAAATACAGTTATCAAAGCACTCAGCTGACACATAATTAATGTAAATTAACTGCAAATGCCATACAAATGCAGCATTACTATAACATTACAGAGAAAAAGCTCAATAAATACTCTGAGGAATAGCTCTGTGTCAGCTCAAAAGTTTGTCTTTCTCAGGGTCCAATTATAAATATTATTTCACCCATCTTGTCTCTCCAATAAGCCATAGAGACATTTAATTAAAAGCAGCTATCTAATTCCTGGTTATTGAGGAAGAAGTTAGGGATGAATGAAGAACCCTGGAATAGCGGAGAAACTACTACTATTCGAAAAATGTAGGCAAAAGTGTTCAGCATCTTTCATCCTCCTCCATAAAAGAGAGGTGTCTTAGAGCTGTGGAGAAATTTGGTGGGCTAAGCTCAGTGAGTCTTTCCCCTCTTTCATCCCAACAGTGCACAAATGTTAAAAGCATCACTAGGATTATTAGACCTCCTGCAAGTATGACAAAGCACCACATTGTCCTTGGTACCATTCTTCTCTGGATCAATATCAGTGTGGACTCTCTACCTATCATTCCATGGTGCAGCAGTCTCTGTTTATCCTCAGTCCAATCTACTTTCTTTACTCTAATGTATATGAAGCAGAGCTATAAAATTTGCTAGGATAGACATGGCCATTGTGAAGTAGCTTCTTTAATATCCTTATTTTATAGAAGGGGAAAAAGAGGTACAAGGAAGGTATGGAAGTTGCAGGGGACAAATGCATATGTTAGTGTGGTCAGGTGTCTTTCCAGCAGAAAAGAGTGAGTAAAACAGTGTTTCTCAGCCAGTTGTACACCTACCTCCAAAGGTATGCAGCGTTCTTCCGGGGTATATCAACTCATATAACTATTTCCCAAGTTTTAGAATAGGCTACATAAAAAGCACTCACAAAGTCAGTACAATCTAAAATTTCACAGACAATGGCTTGTTTATACTTTACACTAAAATGTAAATGCAATATTTTAATTCAAGTTATTTGTTATAACTATAGGGTAAAAATGATAAAATATGCATTTTTCAGTAAAAGTATGCTGTAACATTTTTGTATGTCTATGTCTGATTTTATAAACAAGTAGTTTCTAAGTGAGTTACAACTTGGGGGTACACAAACCAAATTAGACTTCTGAAAGGCATACAGTAATCTGGAAAGAGCTAAGGAAGGATATGGAAATAAGGTAGCAGAGGAATCAGTATGCCGGCAGAGGGACTGTGAGTCACAGGAGTTGTGGAGGAGATGGAGAAAGGGAAGAGAGAGTGCCAAGGGAGATAAGTTGTATCTATAAAATAAGAACCTGAACTGTGACAATAAGAGTCTGGACCCAGTGAAGGGAGTCACATTAGGATTTTTCAGCCTGCTCTGCACACTCAGTATTTAGGTTTTTTTTATTTGCTTGCAAATTATTAAAGCCAATGACTGATAAGAGAGCAGGACCTCCTGCTACAGAAAGTCAGATTTATCTCCGGTTTTACAGCACTGTCATACAGTAATAATGTAGATAAGATGATGGGTGGAAGCTGATTGGACAATAATTAAATCTATGCTGAGATGTATAAGAAAAACTCCAACTATATTGATATCAAACAGAAAAAATGTGCAATAATTAAAAGAGACAAGGATAAGGGACACACAGGTTATGGCTGTAGGGATGCACTCACAGTAGGAAGGTGGAGTGGGTTATTGAGTGGCCTAGGGAATACAGCACTTTCTTGAGGAGCTCAGCATGGTAGGTTAGAATCCCTACATGGACAGATGGCACTGCTCATCTACACTGGGGGCTGCTTTTTTTCTGTCTTGCCTAGAGGTATTATATATATAGTAGCCCAGTGTCTGAGAGTCTGTAACACCAAAATGCTGGCTGTTCTCTCTGGGGGGGCTGTTGCCTGAAATGCTGGCTGTTCCCTTTGGGTGGCCTGTGCTGCATGGGGAGTGTGGGGCCCAAACGGCCGCTTTCACTGCTTGCTGTCCCGCAGCGGCCTGGCTGAGCCGTTATTTCAAATTAACTTTAATAGTGTCTACACAGGCAAACCGCTATTTCGAAATAAATAAATAAATAAGTGGAGCGCTTTTTTCGAATTTGGTAAACCTCATTCCATGAGGAACAACGCCAAATTCGAAATAGCTAATTCGAAATAAGAGCTGTATAGACGCTTATTTCGAAATAGGGGACCTCCAGCCCTTCCCAGTTTCCCCTGGTGCCAATCTGGGCCAAACCAGTAAAACTCCTCTCCTCTCCCCCAGCACTGGAGCCCTTAAAGAGGTAGAGTCTGGCTACACTGTATGTGCCAGATCCAGGTCTGCCAGCAGTCGCTGCCCCTGACCCAGTGCCCACAGAATGAGCCGGGCAGCCAGTGCCAGCCAGCTGTCCACTACGCAGTCCCCCAGCTCCCAGAAGCCAGCCAGGGGCTGCAGACGGTGGGCACCCTCCTGGACTAGCGTGGAGATCACGGACCTCATGGAGGTTTGGGGGCCTCCAATGTCCATGATCTCTGCACTAGATGGAGGAATGCAGCCGTGGATGGCCGCATAGAGGCCACCATGGCCACCAAAGGCCACATGCGCACCTGGTCTCGGGGAAGCTGCCCCTACCGGCGACAGCCAGATATTCCGACCATGGCCTCTGTGCAAGCACATCGGCTCTACTGGTGCAGGGCACAGTCATCCTCACCACGCAGGGGCACTGGGCTTCACCCACTGTGTCCCCAGGGAGAACTGACCATTTGTCTTGTTTCTCCACAGCCACACCAGCTGTGTGTGCAGGGCACACCACCCAGCCCAGGACATGCTTCTGCACCCGAGGGCTCCGCAGATCCACCCGAACAGTGCAGAGGTACCAACAGCAGCACCTGGGGGCACTATGAGCCCTGCACCGCACCCTCCAGAACTGGGTGCGAGAAGACCTGCAGCTCCAGTGGGAGCAACTTGCCCAGGGTCGTGCCATCTGCCAACACCTGCAGGCCCTGGTGCAGAGCATGCTGCCTCCTGCCGCTCCAGCGCCTGCTGCC
Organism: Pelodiscus sinensis; assembly: GCF_052426305.1. NCBI lineage: Eukaryota > Metazoa > Chordata > Testudines > Trionychidae > Pelodiscus > Pelodiscus sinensis. Next base: position 9,502,867 of record NC_143085.1, read on the forward strand.
TCCCCAGCTACCGCTCCTCCTCCCACTGCTTCTCCTCCTCCCGCTTCTCCCTCCACACCCTCCTCAACCTCCACACCTCCTCCCCATCCCCCTCGGGATGCCGAGGCCCCCATATCCGCTGCGCTGGGAGACAGTTGGTCCAGCGAGACCCTCACCACTGAGCTTACCCTCCCCCTTCTTCTCCGTGCTTTCCCCTTCCAGCTCCTTCCTCCCAGGTTTCCCCGTCCCCTCTCCCACCCTCTCTCTTCCCCTCTCCCACCTCCTTTCCCCAGTCTCTCCAGAGTTTCATCCCCCGCTCCAGTTTAGTTAAATAAAGACAGTTCGTGTTTGTGAAAAATCGTGCATTTTATTTGACATCATCAAGGTAGACAAGCAAGCAGGGAAACCTGAGAACTGGCTGTCTGGGGGAGAGGGAGCGGAGCCTTTAAGCAGAGACTTTAGTTAGCCTCAGGCAGCAGCCACATAAGGTAAGTCCTGTCCTGATGCCCTGCCAGAACTGGTTCCCACCGGCCTTAAATGCGATTCACAGTCCACTCAGTGTGGACGCCCTATTTTGAAATGCTTTTTGTGTGTAGACGCGATATTTCAAAATAAGCTATTTTGAATGAACTATTTTGAAATAAGATATTTTGAAATAATGCTGTAGCGTAGACATAACGTTAGATCTTAGAGCGATTTAATCCATGGCATGGCTACAACGCATGGCACTACTGTGTGGATGTTCTTGTCTGACAACTCTGAATCCATAGCCTTATGAGACTGCAGTGATTCGGGGGGCTTTAGGGAAGGGGTAAAATGGAAGCTGTCCGTGTGGAGGGGAGGGAGTAGTCATTATTTATGAATGGTATATGATAGAGGGTGCACCACTGCAGAAATGGGCTTTACCTCTGTAAGGATGAGGATTATAGGGTATGTCTACACTACCACCCTAGTTCGAACTAGGGTGGTTAATGTAGGCAACCAGAGTTGCAAATGAAGCCCGGGATTTGAATTTCCCGGGCTTCATTTGCATATTGCCGGGCGCCACCATTTTTAAATGTCCGCTAGTTCGGACTCTGTGCCCTGCGACTACACGCAGCACGAACTAGGTAGTTCGGATTAGGCTTCCTATTCCGAACTACCGTTACTCCTCGTTCCGCTTAGGAAGCCTAATCCGAACTACCTAGTTCGTGCCGCGTGTAGCCGCGGGGCACGGAGTCTGAACTAGCGGACATTTAAAAATGGCGGCGCCCGGCAAGATGCAAAGGAAGCCCAGGAAATTCAAATCCCGGGCTTCCATTGCAACTCCGGTTGCCTACATTACCACCCTAGTTCGAACTAGGGTGGTAGTGTAGACATACCCATACAGAGTATACCCTACAGCAGGGATGGGCAATAATTTTTTACTGGGGGCCACTTCAGAAATTTTTAAAGTGGCCCCAGGCTGCCTGGGAAGGGGTGGGGCCTCAGGTGGAAGGGGCGGGACCAGGACACTTCTGTGCTTCCCCATTCACAGATCCTGATTGGCCTGGGAATGAGGGAGTGTGCAAAGTCTTTGCCTCCCCTCCCCGCGAGAGAACCACCAGCTGTTCGGAACAGCTGATGGTTCCTTCTAGGTACCCATGCCCCTGGCCATGAGAAGAGTCTTCTCACACTCCCCCCTGCTGCCCCAGGTCAATCAGGGCCAAGGGAGGGGGAGCACATGAAGCATCTTGCTCCCTGCCCCCGCCCTGCAATGTTTGAATCAACCACCAGCTGAGCAGCAGCTGCTGGTTGACTTTAAGCGCAATACCACCCTTGCGTACTGGGAGAAGACTTCACATGCTCCCCGCTCCCAGCTCTGATTGGCCTGGGGGCAGAGGGAGCATGTGAAGTCTCCACCCACACTGCCCCCCGTCCTGCAAGGAGCATGCAGTGCTTAGAAGCACCACACACCTAGCAGAGTGGGAGGAGACTTTGCATCAGGGCTTGGGGGTGGGGGGAGGACACAAAGTCTCCTCCCGCCCTGCCAGGAGCACATGTTACAAAAAGGAGGTGGACGCATTGGAGAAAATCCAGTGGAGGGCAACAGTAGGGGGCTGAAGTACCTGATCTACAAGAGAAGCTGAGGGATTTGGGCTTGTTTGCTCTACAGAAGAGAAGAGTGAGGGGGGATTTGATAGCAGCCTTTAACTACCTTCAGGAGGGTTCCAAAGAGAATGGAGAGAGGCTGTTTACAGTACTGGTGGATGGCAGAACAAGGAGCAATGGTCTCAAGTTGCAATGGGGGAGATCTAGGTTTGATATTAGGAAAAACTATTTCCCTAGGAGGTTGGGGAAACACTGGAATAGGTTACTGAGGGAGGTGGTAGAATTTTCATCCCTAGAGGTTTTTAAGTCCCGACTTGACAAAGCCCTGGCTGGGTTGATTTAGTTGGGACTGGTCCTGCTTTGGGCAGGGGGTTTGACTCGATGACCTCCTGAGGTCTCTTCCAGCTCTAGGATTCTATGATTCTTCAGGAAGGTATGGGTACACCAATCTACAAAACCCGCTGGTCACTTAAATGAGCAGTGAGGAAGATTCCCCTTTGTGGCCTCATGCGCTCATCCAGTGGATGATCAAGGCCATAACAAGTCCATTAGTCCTAAGGAATGAGAGCGATGCAAAGGCTGTATCAGAAATATAGAAAGAACCTTTGTTCCAGGGCTTAGGGAACCTTCTAGCACTGAAGATTTTTAGAAAGCTGTTCAGCTGAAATGAACAGACATATAACTGTATAGAGGTGATATGCTCCATTCCATTATATGCAAGCAACTGTGATACTTCAACATATCCTACCACATTAAAATTACAACATCAACTAGTGCTGGCAGGACAGTTTTTGACAATACCACTCTGCGGCAGCAAAAAGTACTAGAAAGTAGGTCATGGAATTAATCCTGCTGGTTCCAGTAATTAGCGTGTACAAAGGGGTCGAAAGTTCAGACTGAGCAGGGGAATGAAGTCAGAAAGACTCTTCTTCCTGAGTACTAGGCACAATGTGTTCTCTCTGAGCTGCTACTGAAGAGAGGGTTTCTCTTAATTGGGACATTGCCATCATCTGGGCTCAATAAAAATGTAAAGTTCACAGAGTTTTCTTTCCCGGAACCTTGTGTTGTCCTCCTTTGCAAAGAATAAAGGTCTTGGGAGCTGGAGCAGAGAAAACAACCTTTGTTAACTCTCAATTTTCAAAACATGGGTATCCCCTTGTATTAGCTCCAGAAATAAGAAATAGCCTCAGATTCTTAGACAGGTCAGAGATGATTTGCCAATACTCAGTCCAAAAGAGCCCATTGAGACAGAGAGGTAAAGGGCAGGAAGAGGCGGTATTGGTTGGACATTTAGGCTAGGGTTCGAAGCCTAATACAGAAAGAGACTCAAATTCTGTACCAAAAAGATGGAATTTTCACACACACAAAAATGTATTCTTGTGGAATTTCTACTCTTGCATGTCAAAGTCTTGCAAGATCAGTTGTCATCATGAGATTTTGGTTGCATCTGACCCAGAACACAATGCCCTTCCAGTTCTGTATTGATCCAGAACCTAAACAACATAGGCAAATTTGGATCTAATTTTGAATCAAAATTAGAACATACAATCAAAACCCCTTGAATTTCATAACAATCCTTATGAGGTTTCTAAAAGGGTTGTAAGCAACTACACAAGTAGTTGACTACCTGATAAGTTTAGGCTTATTGAGTCACTACTTGACTATTTGCTTCCCCCATAGCTTTCTGCCTCTGTATCAGAGGCAGCAAGGGGAGAAACAGGAGCCGGTGCTGGAGGGAGCCGGCTTAAAAGTCAGTTCCTCACAGAGCACCATCTCTGGGGTGCGGGGGAAACGGGGAAGGAAGGGGAGGCAGAGTCACAGCAGTCCCAGAGCCAGTGCAAGTTGGGATTTCCTAGACTCAGCTCGTGCCAATGCCGGAAGCTACCCCTGCTGTGGCTCTGCATTTTAAATGTAGAACCGCAGCAGTCCTGGAGCTGGCCTCAGGAGCTAACCATGGGGTGACTCTGCAGTTTAAATATAGTAAGAGCCAGGCTGCCTGCAAACTTGGCTCCTACTACATTTAAACTGCAGAGTAACAGCAGGGGAACCAAGCACCCCACCATCGACTAATCGAGTGGTCAATGGAAATTCCATCAACTACTTGATTAGCTAATTAACTGCTACTTAGCATCCCTAGTTTCTAAAGATGTATCAGCACTTTAAATGAAGATGTAATTGTATCACAGGTGAGCATAACCATGAAGGCTTTAATCTAGCTAGTACAGGTAGCAATAATAGTCTAGATTCAGTGGCATGTGCTCCATCATGGCCTAGTAACCAGAATAGATACCCAGGATTCTCAAAGGCCTCATAGTCTGGTCACTAGCTCATGCCACCACTTCTACCTTGGTATTGTTACCAGGGCCAGCCTTAGGCCCATTTGACCGATTCAGTCGAATCGGGCCCCGCGCCTAAGGGGGCCCCGCTCCCCTGAACCCAGAAGTGCCAGCCGGCGTGTTACAGAGCCGGGGCCCTGGCCTGCTCCACCAATGGAGCTGGGTCTCTCCCCCGGCTCTGCCTGGAGTGGGCCCAGGGCCCCAGCCTTCCCCTGCCGGCCCCCCGCGCATCCTCCCACCCCACCCCCAGAGCGTCCCTACCGACCATGCATGGCTCAGCGCGGCATTGCACGTGGGCAGGACGCCCGGGCGTGACGTGACGTCATGGCCCGGGATTTTAAAAGTCCTTGCTGACGCTGGCTCCGGGTTCGGCCTCCGCAGCGTGGAAGAGGAAGGCAGTCGTCAAAAGGTAGGGAACGGGCTTGTTGTGCAGCAGCGGGGTGGGCGGCGTGGGGCAGGGCGGGGGGAAGGGGCGGAGGAGGGGCTTGTGCTTGGGCGGGGGCAGAAGTGGGGGGAAGGGGCTTGGGCAGAGGCAGAGCGGTGGAGGGGGACGGATGGAAGGAGAAGGGGCTTGGGCAGGGGGAGGGGAAGGCATTAAGAGGGGTGCAGGAGAGACAAATGCCGGGGGGCGGGGCAAGTGCAGACAATGAGGGAAAGGGCAGGAGGGGAGGTGTCAGTAGGAGGGGGGACAGGATGATGCTGAAAGAGGAGAGGAGAGGGGAAGGGCATTGGGAGCTAGAGGGGGAAGTGCTGTGAGAAGGCTTGAAAGAAGGGGTGGGTATGAGAAAGGTGGGGATGGAGCAAGTGATATGTGAGGGCACAGAGGGGCAGGAAGGAAATGGGGCACAGAGTGGTGAGGGGGTGGGCATCAGGAAAAAAGAGGGCAAAAAGGGCAGGGGCAGTAAGGGAAGGGGGAGGAACGAGGAGGGTGCAGGTCTAAGGGAAGGTGCAGGTCCCAGGGGATTTTGGGGTGAAACAGAAGGGTAGACACTTGCAGGGGTGGGACCAGCACCAGAGGAGAGAGGCAGGGCAAGTGTGTAGAGGGAGAGGGGATGAGAAGGGGTAGCTCACATGATCAGAGTGGGGATACTGGGGGAGTGGGCACAGGAAGGAGAGAAGGACTGGTGGAGAGGGGCAGGTTGCAGGAGGGCTGAGGGCAGTGAGAAGGGCAGGAGTCAGGACAGCAGGGGAGGGTGAGGAGCTGGGGGCAGCAGGCACCAGGGGAGATGATGGAGCAAGGAGAGGAGACATGGCAGCAGAGAGAAAAGGTAAAGGTTTACAAATATTTATTAATAACTTGGTATGTTGCCCACGGCCAGTTTATTTGTGCCCCATGGTGCAGTTTGGGTTTATGTGGGGATCAACACGTGGCTGGTGAGTGGAAGCCAAAACAAAAAAGAAGTCAGTGTAATGATCTTCTGTTGATCTGCGTTTTAGTAGTTAAATTCTTGGACTGTCATTGCTCATGAAAAGTGCTGTCATGGGTAGAAATCAGGTAAATGTTGCATTTTATTAATATCAGCAGAACTGACTTAAATGGGGCCTGTGTGTTGTGTAGTCTTGCCTGAATCTTTGTATTCATGCCTGTCAGTGTGAGAGAAGCTATTTGTATATATTTGGTTGCACTTAAGTTGAGGCCCTCAGCATGTTCTGTATCAGTGTGGCCCCTGGGCTTCCAAAGTTGAGATGCCCTAGCTCATCCCTGACAGGTGTCTGTCTAACCTGGTCTTAAATATCTCCAGTGATGGAGATTCCGCAATCTCACTAGGCAATTTATTCCAGTGTTTCACCACCCTGACAGGTAGGAAGTTTTTCCTAATGTCCAACCTAAACCTCCCTTGCTGCAATTTAAGCCCATTGCTTGTCATCCTAATCTCAGAGGCCAATTTTTCTTCCTCCTCCTTATGATACTCTTTAGATACTTGAAAGCTGCTCTCATGTCCCTTTTCAGTCTTCTCTTCTCCAAGGTAAACAAGGCCAATTCCTTCAGCCTTGCCTCATATCTCATGTTCTCTAGACCTTTCATCATTTGTGTTGATCATCTCTGGACTTTCTCCAGTTTCTCCACATTTCCTGAAATGTGGCACCCAGAACTGAACATGATACTTCAGCTGGGGCCTAATGTAGATGGCTCATTCCCTGCTTAGGGGATGTGAGACTGGGCGGGTTAATTTCCAATCCTCCTGTTTATTCTTTTCCTAAGCCAGGAGGGCACAGTAGTTCTGATGGGGGCTGGAGAGGGGATAGAAGCCAGATCCAAGACCAATGAGCCCTGGGAAGTAGGCCCATTGAAAGGAGACTGGACCTGTGGATGCCTTGGGGGTCAGCAGCAAGGGCCTGCTTTGGGAAGCCCCCTCTTTGGAGGTGAATGTGGCAGCACTGAGACACCAACCAGAAGCAGGCGCCACAGACACTAACTGCAGATTCATGGGATGGCTCTCACAGATCTTGCACATAGATAAGATGATAGATCTGCAGGAGGGGAGGCAGTGGCGTAGTGAGGGGGCCGGAGGGGTCAGTTGCCCCTGGGAGAAAAATAATATAAAATGGATGAAAATTATGGGTGCTTTGTGTATATGCTGACGTGAGTGGAAAGATTTCATATTGTCATGTATGATTCCTGGTAACCCATCTCAAATATGAAAAACTGATACCTGTTCATATCAGGAGCTGTCGAATTCAGTTCACCATTTGCAGTATCTCATTAGGATGTTTAGTGGAGAAGATATTGGGTTTTTTTTTATTTATACTGTGGGCAAAGCATGGGATCACAAGAATTCCTTCATTGTTTTACCATGAGTCTCAAAACATTTGGTGTTTTTCTAAAGGCCTAGAGTCAGTTGATTATGTAGGAGTCTCAACTTTAATTTAAAAAAAGTTCTCTCTATTTCTGGGCCTTACAGCTAAGGAGGAAAGCTTTAAAACATGAACCCTAAATACTCAAACAAAAGGCCAATAAAAATCCAACATGTTTTATTTTTAAAATATCTTATGATTTGTAGACCATTCTCATAACTTTGTGTAGGCGTTCCTTGTGATTTTTGGGTTGGCAATACTGCTCTTTGATTGGTGAATTTAGAGAGGTCTCTCCCTTTAGTTTCCCTTTCCACCCTCCTTTTTTGTCACAGGTCATCAGAGAATCATAGAGACAATGGAGAGTAGGGTGAGTCCATGACTATGGTTAATGACTGGTCAGGGTGACTAATTATTATCAGCCAGTGAATGAGCTATCTACTGCCATCTGTTAATCAACTGTAGGAAAAGGCTTCACGAGCAAACCTTATTTATATAGACAACCTACTTTGCTACAGAGATCAGTAGACACACTTGCTGTGTCAAAGTGATCAATTCTGGCTCTTTTGGGTTGAAATTCACTTAAAACTTGGAGCTGGGAGAATGAAATGTTGTTATCCATATTGTATGATTAAAAGACCTGAACTTAATATGACCTGGCTTATGATCTACCATAACTTGAACACTAAGCAGAGGATAGTGAGTCACACCCAAATGAAAGTCACAGAAGATGGAAACAGGTTTTATTTCTGGTGGTGGAGAGTCTATTTGGGAGTCCTCAATTATATCTGACACTTTACATCCAGTGTTTAAAGGCAGAACTGACTAGAATCGATTGAGAGTCCTTGTCTTGTCTCAGTGATCACTTGAACAAAAATCATTGATAAAATCTTGTCTAGACTGACCTTGGACTCAACATGCAGGCAGTGTGTTGAAGGGCAGTGTAAAGGAGGTAATAATGTATTTTATAAATACATTAGAAGCAAGAGGAAGACCAAGGACAGGGTAGGCCCACTGCTCAGTGAGGAGGGAGAAGCAGTAACAGGAAACTTGGAAATGGCAGAGATGCTCAATGACTTCTTTGTTTCGGTCTTCACCGAGAAGTCTGGAGGTGTGCCTAACGTAGTGAATACAAGCAGAGAGAGGGTAAGTTTAGAAGACAGGATACACAAAGAACAAGTTAAAAATCACTTAGGAAAGTTAGATGTCAGCAAGTCACCAGGTCCTGATGAAATGCATCCCAGGATACTCAAGGAGCTGATAGAGGAGCTATCTGAGCCTTTAGCTATGATCTTTGAAAAATCATGGCAGACAGGGGAGATTTCAGAAGACTGGAAAAGGGCAAATATTGTGCCCATCTATAAAAAGAGGAATAAGAACAACCCAGGAAACTACAGACCAGTCAGTTTAACATCTATCCCAGGGAAGATAATGGAGCAGGTAATTAAGGAAATCATATGAAAACACTTGGAAGGTAATAAAGTGATAGGGAATAGCCAGCATGGGTTTGTGAAGAACAAGTAATGTCAAACTAATCTGATAGCTTTCTTTGATAGGATAACGATCCTTGTGGATAAGGGAGAAGCGGTGGATGTCATATACCTAGACTTTAGTAAGGCATTTGGTAACTCCATATGGGCAATTTTCTAAGTGATGCGTCCACACTACTAAGCCTGTTACATCACCCTTAGGAAGCCACTGAAGTCAATTTCTATACTTCTGTTTTTCACCAGGAGTAACAAAATTTGAAGTTATGCTAGTGTAAATGCATCATTGTGGGAAAGTCAATACTATTGGCCTCTAGGGGGCCTCCTGCAGCTTCCTGCTCTGACCACTCAGGCCAGAACTTCTGCCTCTACTGCTCTCCTGGTGAGCTCAAAAAGCCCCAAGTATAGTAGAATGGCCTTCTCCCATGGCCAGCATTGTGAGTGAGCAGCACACCATGGTACACAAGGAGATGAGCTCTCCAGCAATCCTTCGAGCACTGCAACAACTGCGAGTCCTTCTGCTCCCACAGGCTCCAGTTCCCAGGGGTGCAGTCAGCCTGGTGTCGGAGGGGCAGGAGGAGGAGGAGGAGACTAGGCAGCCGGAGAGCCTGGAGTTTGTCATGATGCTGGAGCCAGTCCCTCCTTCCCCGGATGTCTCCCAAGCCACTGATGACCCAGGGGAAGGCACTTCTGTTGAGTTCACAAACTTTGTCTAACTTCAGGCAATGGGGTGTGAGGTGTGGCACGCTCTCTCTCTACCTACACAGCGTATGGTGTGCAGAACATCTTGTTCATGTGCCTGAAGATAGAGCCTTGTCTGCACAGCTCCATGAAGCTCTCACACACAAATTCTTTTATCCTTCTCACAAGGTTTTTGGGGAGGCCAACATTATTCTGCCCTCTGTGGTAGAACACCTTCCCATTCCAAGCCACCACTAAGTGGTCTGGCGTGAGCAAACCACAAAGAAGAGCAGCATAAGGCCCGGGTTAATGGCCACATTCAGTTGGCATGCACTCCTGGTCACTCACTGTAATTCAGAGAGGACTGATATCTTATATAGCAACCTGGAGGGAGGAGGAGGGGAACCTATTAGCTCTCTTTGTGAGGCTGCATGTGTTGCACACAAACCTATGGGCAGGAAAGAAAGTAGTGTCCCCATGAGGCCACATGTGTTGGACACAGCATGTGCCGGACACAACAGGAAGCCAATCTGCCCTTCTCCCCCCCTCACCTACAGGCTGCTGCCCCAGCTGGGAAAGTAACAGCATCTCCAGGACCCTCTTCAGCCATCCCCTTCTGCCTGCAGGCTTCTGGTCTGGCAGGCCCCTTACCATGCCTGCCTGCTTCTGGACTGGGTGTGTACTGATGCTCCCCTGAGACATCTGGACACCTGCTGTAAAGTGCCTGCTTTAAAGCAAACATTTGGCCTTGCATAGAACACACCTCCATTGTCTTTACAGGGACCTTCAGTGCATGCTAAGAGATTAGAGTTAGGCTTCACACAGTGTAACTCCTGTAATGCCTGCCCTTTCTAACCTTTCTTTACGGCTGGGACAGCAGCTATCTTGGAGTGTCCTCCACTTCCTACTGCATCTGCCCACTTAGCTCTGATGCCCAGGTACAAGCACACGAGGGAGGAAATATTCCAGAGCAGATGGATGCATGCACACCCTGGTGGCAGAGATCCAGGCAGAGCAGCAGGACCTGATCACTGAGCAGCAGGAGAGAGGGGCTTCCAGGGAGTAGCTTGCGCGGCAGCATGAGACAAAGTTCCACCCTGACCTCTGTGATGGAGCATATGGTGACCTGCCTCGAACTGTCCACCTGCCAGAACCCCACCCACACCGATGACACAAGCACCAAAATTTCCACCCCCAGGGTTCCCAACCCAGGACATGCCGGGGAGGGCGGGGGCGGGAAGGGGACCTTAAGGTGAGCTGTAGCCTCCAGGCCTTCAGGAGGCAGTGCCACTCTCCTTCCTGAGCCCTTTATACCCCTTCTGTTCCCAGTTCTGTCCTTTCCCTGTTGTTTTCCCTTAATAAACACTCATGTTCATTGACCAACAGATTTATTGGTTGGCCTCCAGGGATGGGATGGGGTGGGTTAATACAAGGAAAATACAAGGAATTCAGGAGCAACTTGTGGAGAGCAAAGGGGAGGAGTCTCAAAAGAGGACTTGCATAAAACTGTCCTTCAAGGTGTCTCTGATTCACACTGCCCCTTGCTGTGCTCTCCTGATGGTGCTGGAATCTGGCTACTCAAACTCTTGGACTAGGGGGCAGCCTACTTCAGCCCCTCACCCTGCCAGGAAAGTTTCCCCTTTGTTCTCGTACAGGCTGTGGAGCACACAACAGGCCAATACCACAAAGGGAATGTTGCATTCACTGAGGTCCAGACAGGTCAGGAAACTCCTAAACTTCCCCTTTAAACATCCAAATGCACATTCCACCATCATTCTGCACCTGCTCGGCCTATTACTGAAATCCTACTTGCTGGGGCCCAGGCTGCCCCTATAAGGCTTCATGAGCCATGGGAGCAAGGGGTAGGTTGGGTCACCCAGAATCACAGTGGACATGTCCACCTCTCCGACTCTGATGTGTCAGTCCTGGAAAAAAGTTCTGCTATGCACCTTCCGGAAGAGGCAGGAGTTCCGAAATATGCGCATGTCATACACCTTTCCTGACCATCCCATGTTGGTGTCAGTGAAGCAGTCCTTGTAATCCATGAGTGCCTGCAGCACCCTGGAGAAGTGCCCCTTCCATCTGATATACTCTAAGGCACGGTGCCTGGGGACTAAGATAGGGATATGTGTACATTCTATGGCGCCACTGCAGTTAGGAAAGCCCATGGTGGCAAAGCCCTCTATTGTGTTACCCACATTCCCCAGAATCACACCCTTCTGTAGCCGGATGTTGTTGATGGCCTTGGCCACGGCCACTTGTCTGAGAGCAGCCACAACCGAAGCTTTCCCCAACCTGAACTGATTCCCCATTGACTGATAGTTCTCTGGCATGGCAAGCAGTCATGGGGCAATTGCCACACAGTTCTCCACTGTCAGAACAGATCTGAGGCAGGTATCCTGGTGCCTCAGGGCAGGAGAAAGACATTTGCAGAATTCCAAGGATATGGCCTTCCACCTGCAGAAGTTCTACAGCCACTATTGATCATCCCATCTCTTCATTGTGACGTGGTCCCACCAGTCTGAGCGCATCTCACGGCAACAGAATCTATGTTCCACTGTGTCCAGATGATTGATTAGTGGCTATGCTTGCATGAGTGCCAGATCTTGCCAGAGCTGGGCCTCATGCCACACCGAGCTTTGTCCTCCTTCTCTTCCTGGAGGAGCAACATGCATATGTTCTTGAAGTACAATGCCATGAGGCGCACCATGACACCCATGTGCATGATGATTCTTTCCAGCACACCAGGCTCAATGCTTGCAATGCTGCGGTGTCCATGTGGGCAACCAACGCACAAACAGGCATGAGCACACTGCATCCATTTTATTTTGCATGAGAGGAGAGGGACTATAGGAGTGCCTTATGGGACATAGCTGACAAAACCAACCGCAGCAGAGTTTTGGACCCAGAGGCCACTGGAAGCATAGCCTAGACTAAAAAGCTACCCACAGTGCCTCACTCTCAGTCAACGGCAGGATCCCTAATGGGGAAGCACTACCTCAGACAACATTTGATTCTTTCCCGCAGTGAGGACACGGACCTTCGATTTCTCAAAATCGGATGCCTAGAAATCAACTATAGCAGATTCAAACTTATCTTGTAGTGTAGAATCATAGAATCCTAGAGCTGGAAGAGACCTCAGGAGGTCATTGAGTCCAGCTCCCTGCCCAAACCAGGATCAACCCCAGCTACATCATCCCAGCCAGGGCTTTGTCAAGCCAGGACTTTAAAACCTCTAGGGATGGTGTAAAGGTTCTATCGGGGCGCCCACTGGCACCCCGTACTCTCCACCTGAGTCTTGTGCTCCCCTCACCCAGAGATTCACCGTCTGGCGTCCCCAGTCAACTATCTTCTTGGCCCAGGGGGCCCCTTTAACACCAGGGGTCTCCGGGCTTCCCGTAGCAGGGAGAGGGGGGTCTGGGCCCGCCCCCTCTCACAGACCCCAGCCCAGGGCCCTAAGGACTCGGTACGCTTACGGCGTCTGGTCCGGCTGGCGGGGCGTCTGCCGTAACGCGCCAGCCCTCAGGCTCCCTTCACCTGCTCTGGTCTGCTTCCTCTCCCTGTTGCGCTGTCTCGCCGATGCGGGGGCTTACCTCCACAATTTGGGTCCATCGCTCTCTCGGGCAGTCATGTCCAGCCTTTTAAATCCCCGCGCCGCTTGTGGACGGGGGGTGGGGGCTCCGCCCCCTGTACGCGGCTCTACTTCTGGCGGGGCGGCGCACCTGCCATCTGGTGCCGCCCCCCGCGTGACGTCAGGCATGGTCTTGGCGGGTGCAGGCACGTTGCCGCCTCCGCGGCACGGGAGCACCCGGCACATTGCCGCTCGCCCCACGCTGGGGCCGCCCCATTTGTCCCCGGCGCCTCTGGCTCCTGCCCACACGCCGCCGCTCGTGGGTGCGGCTGGTGCCGGGGTCTTCCGCTCCGACCCCTGGGTCACTGCGAAGGCAACTTCCAGGGGGATCAGAGTGTGGGGCGCTTCTGCCCCGTAACAGATGGATTCCACCATCTTCCTAGGCAACCCATTCCAGTATTTCACCACGCTCCTAGGGAAACAGCTTTTCCTAACAGCCAATCTAGACCTCCCCCACTGCAATGTGTAGATGTGCCCAAGGGGATTAATCTTTCTAAAACTGCTGTGAGGGTGGGTATTACATCAGCATTTAAAACGCTGCATAGGACATTTTTTGCATGTGTGTATGCAAGCGACATAAAATTAGATCTTGGTCATTCACAAATACCTTTACATGTAAAATTATGGTAATCAATTTAAAGAGTATTTAGGAAAGAATTTGGTCTCTATTTGTTAAAAATAAGCTTGAAGAATGTTACAGACATACAACAGGAACCCACTGAAAACATGAACTGGTTTTAAATGAGAAGGAAAGGATTTTCCTCTACATATTCATTGCATTCCTTGAGGTATCTCATGTCTTATAACATCATTATCATCCCTGGCCCAAATGAAAGATTAATTTAAAGTCCTATGTAAGTATTTAAATTTTAATTCATCTACTTTAAGTCTTTTTTCCCCTTACTAAGTCTTTGAAAGAAAGACGAATATTAAAGAGTTTAATGGGCCACTTTCTAGTCATATCATGTTCTTTCTTACAGGTTTGGTCATTGCTGCTTTCTTAATCTTCTGAGCTTATTTTTCTAGGTCTTGAAGAGACTTCAACTTGTCTGTTCAGATCTTTTCATTTTACCTAATTCAAATATTCTAGCTAGTTTCAGAACAGAATAATGATGACTATGATTAGGATCAGAGCTTTAATAAGTGTTATGAAAAGCTCCTTTATTTCGGCGAGGGAGACATATCACCTCTGTAGTACATAGTGTCATGCTGACAAAGAGATACGTACTATAACCTGATAGAAAAATTACATGACTTAACTATATTGACATAGTAGGGAAGAGATACACACACTATTCAAAACAAATATCAGAAGCACTGATATTTTGTTTTTCTCTTTTCCAAGGTAGACAGTTGTGTCTGCGTGCATCAATATATCTCTGGTGCTTAAACCTGGTAATTCTCCTCTGGTTTTCTGACTGAGCCATAGGTTTATGCAGCACCTAAAACTCAAAATAAGATATGCAAATTGTGTAGCTTATTTCAAGTCTATTTCAATATAGACTATTTCGAAATTTGGCACTGTCTACACGGCGCCAACGTTTAAAATAATGCGCTATTGCGAGCCATCCATTAACCCTCGTGAAATGAGGTTTACAGGGATGGTGAAATAGCACGCCTGTTATTTACAAAAATATTTCAAAATAATGGGCACATTTCTAAGATGCAGGATAGCTCTTTTGGGATAACGAAATATCCCGAAATATTTCTGCTATGTAGATGTACCCTGATAGGCAGTTTGGCTCACATGTAGTAGCGACAGGCAAGATGAGAATAGTGAAGAGGCAGATGAAGCAGAAAGCGTACCTGGATTCCATGCTGCAGAACTGCACACAATACACACAAATACCATGAAAAAAACATTTGTGCACAGCAGCAGATGCATTGCAAGAGGTCACCAAATTTTTCTGAGTTGCTCCCACCCTTACACTGTGCACACACGCACATGCACACCCCAAGCAGGGCCAGGATATAAACAGATGCAAGGGGGCTAAGGATGGGGAGAACAGAGGTCAAGGCAGGGAGTGTGGCCAGTGCTGGGAGGGGAGACAGGTCTGGTGGCAGGGCCAGGGCCACGCTGCAGTTGAGGGCAGCACTGGGTGCAAGGCTTGAAGCTAGGGCCAGGAGCTAAGGTCGCAGCTGTGGGCTAGGAGGGAGCAGAGCTGGAAGAGGAGCAGGGCTAGATGGAGTTTCATCCCTGTCCCTCGGGGGTGCTGGCCTGGCCCCTCCCCACATTCCCTGAATGTTCCTCTGTGCCCCCCAAAGGGGGCCATACCCCACAGTTTGGGGACCTATGGAACAAGGGCCAAATTTTGTGGTGAGTTCTATCAGTTTAGGAACATAAGATCGACCAAAGGTCCATGTAGCCCAGTGGCTGATGCCAGGTGCCCCAGACGGAGTGAATAGAACAGGTGATCCTCCCGTGATCGATGATGATTAAATTTGTTCTAACTTCATACAGTGGTAGCTGAGATGAGAACCTGGCCTTAGGTACACATGTGCAGACAAAGAAGTGGGAGATGGAATGGCGACAGGCAATGTCTCTGAGCAGAGATGTAAAGCACAAGTCTTATGGTTCCAGGATCCTTGTTTGCTTGTTTTTGCTGGATACTTTGGTTTGCTGAAACAGATCCTGGAATGAGTCACTGTTTGGCTGCTCATCTGAAAAGCAATGGGAATTGCTCGAGGCTGGGGAAGGGCAAGGGCTTGCAGGAGGTTTTGGATGTGCAAGATTTCTCAGATACATGTACAATTTCAACTAGCAGGTGCCCATATCAGGTAGGCCCTTACTGAATCACAACAGAAATAGAACAGAATTATTTGGAACATGTGTTCCAAAATCCTGCATGATGCAGGAGAGGCTCTCATTTTCATTTCTTCGAGAGCTTTATTGAAGAAACAGGAGCAAGTGTAAAGCTTTTTCACAGAACTTCATTTTCTTTTTACATGTTGCCATATTACTTAAAATGAGTATGGTCCCTGCAAAAGCTAGCTCAGAAGAAATCCTACAGCCATTGCTGCTCAATAGCCATGCTGTTCTAAGCAGTACTGCTGGTGATTCCATTAGTGCAGCTTTAACTACCTTAAAGTTATTAGGCTTTGTCTACACTTCTAAAATTAAAGTGCAGGTGTAGCAGTGCTTTAAACTGAAAGTGTGGCCCTGGCAGAAGTACTAGAGAATTCTCCCAGCACTCTGTGTAAAACTCCTCCAACAAGGAGAATAGCTAACAGCACTGGGAGCCTGATTCCTAGCACTGGGTACCCTTTCTACTGGTGCTTTACAGCACTGTAACTAGCTGTACTCCGGGAAGAAGGGATGGGGTTTCACTCCCCGGAGCCAAAAAGCTGCAGCGCAGTAAAGGGGCAATGTAGACACAGCCTCAGTTAAACTAACGATAAGTTAGTGTTGCTAAAAAACACATTGAACCAAAGGAGCCAACTTCCAGTTTAGATAATATCAAGCTCCCATTGTACCTCTTTTGTAAGCCTAAGTACCAGTTTTTCAGCTCTAGTATAAGGAGTAGCAGCAAAAGTATCTATTCCTTATCTTCAGGTGTGATTTCAAAATGGCAGGAAATGGCATGTTAATTTAATAATCAAATGCTTGGATGAAGAGAAACATATAATACCTTCTTAGAGCTTGTTCTTGCTCACTGCCCCATCATCCAGCCTTCAAATCCTGGAGGATGCAATAAAGCTGGAGTCAGTATCCACAGCCTGCAATAGCAACTGCTATAAAGTTTAAGGCCCTAACTTGGCATTTTTCAAATTGTGGGTCCTGACCTTCCAGGGGGTTGCGAGCAACTTAGAGGAGGGTCTCGGAATCACAAAGTTTGAGAACCCCTGCCCTAACCCCTTGTGATCTTTAAAGATCATATGGCCCTTTTTCACAGTGTTGGGCAAAGATATTAGATCTGGAATTCAGGCCAAAATTTGAACATGGCTAGCTGTAATTTTAACACTTAGGGTGCGTCTACACATCAGGGCTTAACTCAATTTGCATAGCTTATTTTGAGTTATGTCAATTGTGTAACTTATTTCAAAATAGGTTATTTTGAAATTGGGCACATCTACACAGAACTTATTTCAAAATAGAGCACTCTTCCTCCAACTTCCTTTACTCCTTGTACAATAAGGCTACGTCTACACTGGCATGATTTTCCGGAAATGCTTTTAATGGAAAAGTTTTCCATTAAAAGCATTTTCGGAAAAGCGTGTCTAGATTGGCAGGACGCTTTTCCGGAAAAGCACTTTTTCCGGAAAAGTGTCCATGGCCAATCTAGACGCGCTTTTCCACAAAAAAGCCCCGATCGTCGTTTTCGCGATCGGGGCTTTTTTGGGGAAAACACTACTGTGCTGTCTACACTGGCCCTTTTCTGGAACAGTTTTCCGGAAAAAGACTTTTGCCCAAAGAGGAGCAGCATAGTTTTTCCAGAAAAGCACTGATGATTTTACATTAGATCGTCAGTGCTTTTCTGGAAATTCAAGCGGCCAGTGTAGACTGCTGGCAATTTTTTCCAGAAAAGCGGCTGATTTTCCGGAATAACTTGCCAGTGTAGACACAGCCTAAGGGTAACAGGAGTCAGAGTAAGAAGTCCTCCAGCTTAACAGTACTATGGCACTATTTCAAAATAACTACCTGCTTTGTAGACACAGCCTAAGTTATTTCGAAATAATGCTAGTGATTTTGAAATAATGTTGCTGTGTAGACATATCCTCGCATTTCTACACATTATTCTCCACTTCTGCTCTGAAATGTCTATGTAATATTACTGTGCTCCTATCCATTTCCTGCTTCCATTGACGTCAATGGGAAAGCTTCCACTGACGTCACTGGGACGAATACTTGGCCCTTGATGTTATTACCTTTAAGCCCAGATGTCAGCTGTGTTTCACTGAGGAGGAAGTAATTTTTGAATGTAGAATAAATAAATATGCAGACTAGTTGTCCTGTATAAAGGCAAAATATGTATTTCTCCCTATGTTATTAATGTAATCAACTCATATTTATGGAGATAGAGAAACATGCTCAAGAATGAAAGGTGAGAGACAAAGGATTTTTAAAAATATTTTACAAAAGGAGAGAAATGCAGATTCTGCTACTTTTACTTATCATTGATCTGAGTAACAAATGATTTACCATTTTCCTCACTTATTTAACTCAAAACAGTTGCGCTTTAAAAAAAAAGGAGATTTGGCATTCAGGGCAAAATTCTCCTCTTGGATCTTCAATGCAGATGTCATAGTAGCCAAGCAGGTTTCTATTGCGTTTCTGCCCTCAGTCCATGCGTTAAACTCCCATTGACATCAATAGGAGTTCCATGCATGGAAAGACTAGAAAACAAAACAGGCCACAAGGAGGAACAACTGTATTTTAACACTTTGTTGCTAGAATGTTTTCCCCCTGCCCATTGTGGATAGAGATTTCTCTGAGAATCATGTTACAATCATGTTGTAGACAATATATAGGGAAATCTATAGCATTATTTGTTTAGAGTAGTTTTAAGAAAAATAACCCTTTTCACATAGACTGAGGGAACAATGCAACATGTCTTGCGACAGTCAGTCAAGGAGACAAATTCTCATTATAGTCCAGCTAAATGGGTTATGTACATCGGTGCTTCACAGTTGTGGTAGAGATTAATCTTTTCTCAGTACAACTTCCAAGGTTGCATTGTCCCCCCTCCATAGGCAAGGAGGCTATTGTGGTTTGCTAGCTGATCCATGTAATCACCAGACCTCCAGTCCTCCCTCCATCATCCTGCCTGTCTTGTGTGTAAAAACCTCATGAAGATGTGATCTACAGAATGCAGATCCGTGAGCTAGCATTCCCTTCCCCATTGGAGAGTAATGCACCTTTCCAGTGCATTGATGGTGTATTCTGTGGCCCTAGAAAGGTGGTGGGAAACCCGCACCCCATTAGGGTTCTATGTGTGTCCCACAAGACATTTTGTTTTCCTACCAGTATTACTAAAGTGACATGCTTGTGAACTGAGGTGTCTGATCAGCACACCCCACAAATTCTAGGTATGCAAGCACAGTTAGCAAAACTACTCTATCCTGGGAAACCATCTTGGTTCTAACAGCCTTGAAGTCCACGGATATGAAGGAGGGCCACTCATGCAGCCCACTTACTACCTGAGTTGCCCATTTCTGCTCTGGAGAGTATAGAGCCAGGTTTTGCCCTTTAAATTGTTGCTAACTAGCAAAAATTGAACACAACAGACTATCACTAGCAAATATTAGGGGGAGGAGGGATAGCTCAGTAATTTGAGCATTGGCCTGCTAAACCCAGGGTTGTGAGTTCAATCCTTAAGGATGCCATTTAGTGCAAAAATTATCAGCGAAGGTACTTGGTTCTGCTCTGAAGGCAGAGGACTGGACTTGATGACCTTGCAAGGTCCCTTCCAGCTCTAGGAAATAGGTAATCTCTACTTAACAGCAGTGACTCACTTTACCCATAAGAACAGCCATACTGGGTCAGACCAACTGTCCATCTAGCCCAGTATCTTGTCTGCCAACAGTGGACAATACCAGATAGGAGAGATCACAATGGTAATTCTCACATGATCCTTCCTTTGTCACCCACCTCCAGAGAAACAGAGACTAGGGACACCATTCCTACCCATCCTGGCTAATAGCCATTGATGCACCTAACCTCCATGAATCTATCTAGATCTTTTTTGAATACTGTTAAAGTTCTAGCCTACACTGCATCCTTTGGCAAGGAGTTTCACAGGTTGACTGTGTACTGAGTGAAGAAAAACTTCCTTTTCTTTGTCTGTACAATGGGAATATTTACTTCATTCATGAGCATTTTTGTACAGTGACCTGTTTGCAATGACCTCTGAGTGCTATAATAAACAAGGATGTTTGAGGGGATTCATTCATTAATATTTGCACTTTGAGATCCTGGGTTAGGAGGTGCCATATAAGTACAAAGTATGAGCGATTCAAGACCCAAAATTTGATTTATCTTAATTAGATTCTATTCTCACCTAACATTTCAAGTATATTTTCTCTTTTTAATAAATGTTTCTGATATTGAGAAATTAAAAACAAAACAGACACCAATTACCATTTATATCAAGTGGTAGCTTTAGGCATAGACTAGATAGGCAGCCACATGGCAAAGGTCACTTTGGAAATTCTGAGGATAGTTACATCTCAGGGTGAATGTTGACTGGCTGTATGCAGCCTGCAGTAAACAATTGTAGTGTCCAGCTGCAGGCCTTGTAAGAAATCCTTCACACTTCTGAACATAGAGGCAGAAACATCTATGAACAGCCCTTAACAGCCCTGGTGAGTAGAAGAAAACACTCAAGTGTTTGAGAAACTGCTATGGGGGGCAGAGGAGGACTTATGGAAACCAGGGGGAAATGAAAGAGATGCTGAAGAGTAAGGACAAAAAAGAGAGGGGAGACTCAGAAGAAAAAAGAATATGAAGAACAGATTCATGTGGATGTGGGACTCAAGAGAAGAGCAAGGAAAAAAAGAATATCTAGGGCAGAGGAGCAGAGGAGAAAGAAAAAAAGATAGAAATAAGAAAAGAAAATAACTGAGTACAGGAAAAATAAATGAGATACGTTTCTATTGTGGTTTCTTCCTGTTAGCCCTGCTGAGCCATTTATAGCCAAGAGAAACCAAAGTGGACTTTTTCTTCTTTTGCTTCCCCAGCAGGATCATCAAGTGCCTGTCACAGAGACTACTATGCAAGCTCACTAAAGGCATCAATGAGGTCCTAACTTGGCCTGTATTACTGGTGATGATGCACTGGAATAGAAGATACAGCTTGACTCTCAGAATCAAGTTGTTTGCGGGAATCCTAGCTAGAGAAAAAGTATGGTTGTTTTTTTTTACTTGTAAACAAAGCATATTGGATCATGGAAAGATAATAAAATTAGAACACATCTTCTGAGTTTTAAAACCCTTTATCCTGCCCATATGAGAGTTTTAAAAACCCGTATCCTGCCTAATGTCTCAAAACTGCAAAGGTAATGAGTTAGTTACTGCAGTCCCATAGGTCCAACTCGTTTGACTTCAGTCCCAACATTCAGTTACTCAAATCCAAGCCCTTATTCAACATACTCAGTAATTAACTTGCTTTCATACGTGTTGATCACATGAAGTACAGAAAAGGAATTAAGATGATCTTTTCCTTCCTCCATCTAAGATCTTGGTATTGTAACTTCCTCCTAATTTGGACAAACTCAAAGAGCTGCTCAGATATGAAACCAACTTGCTAACCTGCTCCCCCATCCCCATTCTTAGGCTCCTGGAGGCAGGTGGACGTGCGTGCGTGCGCGTGTGCATGCTAGTATATGTGTGCTCTCACGCACTTTTATTCAAGAAAGTGGGAGAAGTCCTATCAATCCAATATTGTATACTAGAATGCAGCACTTGTCATTTGCACTGCTGTTTCACGGAAAGAACCTACCACACCGTGTGCCTATTCTTATAGTACAAAGCAAGTTAGACTATAATGATGTACTTAGATATCAGCCAAGTCAAATACTGAGAGGCAGCTTTAAAAAATGGTACACAGGATATAAATCTGAGAAATGGGTTTATATTAAGAAAAGGACAAGGTAAATTAAATACCAGGAATAACTATGATGTCTAGCAGCCTGTGTAATTACCATAGGAAGCGGCAGGAAGCTATCATTTGCTACTATTAAAACTATATTAAATCACATTGGAGAATATATTGTAGGGGGAAAAATGTGCTCTGGTCCCAGGGAGCTGGACTAAATGGGACCTAAGGGGCATACCGACAGCTCTTTTGGTTTAAAAAGGAAGGGACTACCAATATAGCCATTGGCTAAGGCACCAATATTCTGAACGGGGTCTAAGAAAAAAAGAGCTTTCCTTGTTGACAGTGTATCCAACATTTAGCTAAAAACCACTTCCCAGAACTGTCCACAGACAAGTTTATATGATTACTGATTCTGATGTCCAAACAAGCACTCCACACAGAGTTGGCCACTATTCCAGTACAATCTGCATACAGTATAACAAATTCCACTGAAAGCCCTTATGATCAGTGTTTCTACTGGAGCATGTTTTCTTATCCCTAACACATTACTATATTACTCAAGGAATCTTAAACCCAGCCAATAATCCTGGCAAGCATTACTTGGCCAGAGTGAAAGGATAGTGATACAATCCAAGTTAAAAGCGGCAGAGAAGGAGGAGAGATTAGCCAGCTGCTTTTAAAACCCATCAATGCAGACTGCATTTACAGAGATACATAGTAAAAACAAACTTTGGTTCCATTGTTTTCTTTCTGGATAAAGCCTGTGTTGTATTTAGGGCAAGCCGGTCATATTTTCTTCCATTTGTGTACTGTGATTGGCACATTGTTTAAAGACTATGAGGGATGATCTTGTGCTCCAGAGGAAGTTGGCAATAAAGTTTGCTCTATAAAAAGAAACATGTGGTTAGGATATAGTTTCCTATTCTGAGTCAAAGCAGAGAATAGAGTCAAAAATTCCAACCCAGAGGGTCAGGAAGGATTCCAGGACTACTTGAATCACAACTGAAACATGTAGCCATTCCCCATCCTCCAACTCCTTCACCCTCCCGGTCTCTATTCTATTGGTATTACTACTCTGAATTATTTAGTTCACTTCACCATATGGATGGCTCTTCCTACAAACATATGCCTTATTTCTCTCAGGTTAGATCCTCCTCCCCCTTCTCAGATAAGCGTTTCTTTCTCCTATTAGGATCAGAGTGCTTTTTAAATGCTTTGGGTACAAATCAAATGCTTTATCTGACTTGGATGTGCCTTTTCTTACCAGAGATATGGCAGCCTTTGGAATGTACCCTACATTTATTAAGATACTACTTTTGTAAAGACTCATACGTATTTACTGACAATGATTCATACACAAAATAAAAAGCAGTAATACAGTGATAATCTATTTATAGCATATTAGGATTATTCCCAGGCTTGTTTCTTCATTTAAACAACTTTGTAAAGAGCATTTCAACTCTTTTATTCAGAGCATTTTTTTTTCTTTAACTAATATATGAATATCCTATGAAGCAGAGGGCATTTGATTTTCATAGCTTTCAGCTCATTTGCAACAAAGGCAGCAAATGGGGCATCAATATCCAGGTTTATAAAATATTTGCTTATGGTCTAAATTCATTGTGTTTTACAGACAACATTTTATTACTAATTGATGACTTTCCTCTTCCCTTTTCCTTACACAAGGTATCAACCTGATACACATGGATGTTTGTCAGACTTCAAGATAGGCCCTAAAAAGAAAAAAACAGAACTCGGCTTATCATCACCTCCATCGCATTACCAACTATTTACAACCTATCCTGGAAAATGAGCCCTCACTCTCACAGGCCTTGGGAGACAGGCCAGTCCTCGAAGATAGACAATCCACTAACAGCAAGCAAATTCTTTCCAGCAACCATGAAGTACGCCTCCATCATACTCATCCAGGAACACATCCCTGCAATCAATTCCAGAGCCAACTCTGTCCACACATCTATACAAGTGACATCATCACAGGACCTAGCCACATAAAGCACCACATCCATAGCTCATATAACTGCATGTCCACTAATGTGATCTATGCCATCGAGTGCCAGCAATGCCCCTCTGCCATGTATGTTGACCAATGTGGACAGAGTCTTTGAGAAAGGATTAATGGGCACAAATCATATATTTGAAAAGGTAACATGCAGAAACCTGTTAGGGAACATTCTAATTTGTCTGGTCACTCATTAACGGATCTCAAAGTTTCCATATTATTACAAGCTAATTTCAAAAACCGGTTTGAAAGGGAAGCTGCGGAACTGATTTTAATGTATATGTTTGATACCTACAATAGAGGTTTAAACAAAGACCCTTAACTGGGACTGGGACTGGTCCTGCTTTGGGCAGAGGGCTGGACTTGATGGCCTACTGAGGACTCTTCCAGCCCTATGATTCTATGATTCTAACTGGATTACCCGCTACATTCCACATCCTAATGACATAAAAAGCCAAGTCCGGGTACTTAAAGAGTTCTTAGAAGCCTCTCTATCAGCTTCATTTAGCATGGAAATTCTAACTGACAATTCTTTTCCCATTTTTCCCCTTTACTTTCCCTCCCTATCCCCTCTCTTTCTCCGCTATTTACTTAGAACTAGGACCCCTTAAACTCTATTTATCTGAAGAAGTGGGCTGTGCCCACAAAAGATCATGATACCATCTACATTTTTTGTTAGTCTCTAAAGTGCTGCAGGACTGTTTGTTGTTTTAAGTTTTTTTCTGACTTGAGCATGGGATACTTCTCTCTCAATCTGCCACAACTCAAAATTAAGGTAACAAAAGTAGATTGAAGGAGATAGTATTAATTACATCAGCAGAAATAGCTGCATACATAAGTGGTGTCATACTTCTATCTTCTGATGTAAATAACTACAGAGGCAAGAATTCCAAATGAAACAAATTATTAAGTATAAAATGGGGGAATTCCCCAGGAGGAAGAGCAGCTGTGAGCAGTGTTGCATGAGGTAGAGATATGAAGGACGTAATCACCTGGATAAGTTTGCAGAATTTATGATATGCCATCATGTTAGTATTCACCATTCTAGACAGTGTAAATAAGCACACGGGAGGTAAATGTATTCATTCTCTTCACCACCATTCAAACACAAGAAGGAGCAGTAGAATTTTCAAATCAGAACATCTTCTAAAGGAAAAGAAGGGAGGAGGTAGAAGCTGTAACAAGTGCCATGCAAGAACAGCTGAGAAGGGGATAAACAGGGAACCAGACAAGGGAAGGGAAGCTAACAGGAAGTCAAGTGAAGTGTGTGAATAGAACAGATTGAGGGATGGGTTATCAGCTTCCTGACCCAGGAATAATACCTTATTTTCTTTGAAAATGCCTAGTGCATTGTAATAATGTGACGCATAATGAAGCTTACTCTGGGCCTCCAGACAGCCACAGATTGGGTCAACAGATAGCAAATGAACAGAGACCCTGAGCGCCAAGGCATGGAATTTGCAGCCGAACTGTAGTATCAGATACAATGTTTTTGATCCTTCTCGTTGCGCCTAGGCACTAAAGTTTTAATACAGAATGTTGCAGGTTGGCTGATAAATACCACAATAAGAAGGGATGGGCACTGAGTTCTTCTGAAAATCAGACCCTATGGCTGTGTCTACGCTGGCGTGATCTTGCGCAAAAGTGGCTGCTCTTGCGCAAAGACTTGTTGCCTGTCTACACTGGCCATGTGTTCTTGCGCAAGTAAACTGACGTTCTACTATATAAAATCAGGGCTTCTTGCACAAGAACTATGATGCTCCTGCTCAGGAATAAGCCCTCTTGAGCAATTGTTCTTGCTCAAGAGGCCAGTGTAGACAGGCAACATGAATTTCTTGTGAAAGAAAGCCCTGTGGTTAAAATGGCCATCAGAGCTTTCTTGCGCAAGAGAGCATCTACACTGGCATTAATGCTCTTGTGCAAAAGCACATCTCTTGGCAAAAGCACATTCCAGTGTAGACGCTTTCTTCTGGAAGAGTTTTTGCACAAGAACGCAGTTTACAGGGAACACTGGCCCTGATATTACTAGTAATAAGACAGTATTGCAGCTGTAATTGCCAGGGTAATAGAAGGCTATGATTTCCTTAACTCCTTGTATTGGGGGTGCTAATCTTTTGGTGATCCTACCAGTGTCCTGCAGCCATACACCTCTCTTCCCTTGGAGGCCCCCCAGGAACCAACCAGTATTATGAAGCTTTTAGGTTTGAATCCAGAGAAGAGAATGTTTTTCAAGTCCCAACCCAGTGTGCCTCCCTACACTGAGGTAATCAGCTGCAGCTGAGTCTAGCTGGGCTACATTTAGGAAAGAGGTCTGGTGTCTAGAATCCACGGTAAAGACAGCTTGGGACAGAAGTTAATTTTTCCTTGCTTTTATAGGATTTATTTTAGGAGTTCAAGAATGCAAAGGAATGTTATGGTTTGTGTTTTGACTGCACAAATCACTCTGTACTGAAACCCTGGAGGGGTTTTTCTGTCTAGCCTGAAACGTCTATCCAATTTGCATGCATTGTGACTCCTCCACACATCCAGTAAGAGATTCAGAGCTAAATGTGGCTTGGAATGACCAACACTGAAAAACCCCCAAAACCATTTGCATATTTCTAGAAGGTGGGAGAGGGATGTCTCTGAACTTGTGGGCCTATTTTTTTTATGTGCTTCTCTGATGAATGATCAGATGACGACATTCACTCCATAACTGATATTAGTACATACTCCTTACTGTCACTTTTCACATCTTGTGCTGATTTTGTTTGCTGTTCTCACTCATTCTTTGCCTCTTTGTTATTTGGTGGGCATAAATTGTCTTCATGTGTAGTTGCAAAGGGCACTTTCTCCCAAGAACCTGAAGGTATAATGTAGAGTACATGCCACAGCCAGGTTTTTTCATGGATATTTACTTTGTGATGTGCTCATATGCAATGTGCCATGGTGCCCAAAGTTGGCACTTACCTGGGCAACAGTAAACCACAGATCTTCATTCACTCTGCAGCAATTCCCATCCTCCTAGTTCCATTTCTAAATCACTTCACAATATGACAAGCTATATTGTGTGGTCTCATGTTGGACTCCGCCAATGAACGTAAATGGCATGAAGAGCTTGGGGAACAGATGGAATGAGACACACACAAAGAAATAAAGTATTTTCAAAGAGGAGGTTGGCAGGGACATTGGAATATTTCAAGCACTGGGCAGGGTTGGGAGGAGTGAGGCCAGGACAAGTGGTGTGGAGCTGCACTCTAGCAGTCCATTTCTTTCAGCAGCAATGACTGACCTGTTTCTTAAACTAAGCTAAACACAGCATCAAAAATCCCTTTTTTACCCACTTCTAGTATCTTATCAATGTAGTGTGAAACTTCTCTACTACTTCTTGTTGGAGAAATGTATCCATGATTAAGAGTGGAGTGGAATTGTCTCTTGTCGGTATGTGAATAGCCTCCTGCCTCTCTCTCCCCCGCCCCCCTTCCCTTTTCCCTTCCCTCCCGCCATGGCACTTGGCTTAGTGCTGCCTGCTCAGCCAGGCTACCACGAGGGAGGGGGGTGGGGTGGTGACATACACAGCCAAGGGGCGTGGCCGTGTACGTCAGCATTACAGACGCACAGACAATGGGCTACCATATATATGATTACTCAGTGAAGGAGATTGACACATGGTAAGAGAAATGGAAGGAAGAAGCTTATAACACTCTGATTATCTGGCTAATAAATGTAGTTGTGTGCATACCTGCAGATTCATTTTTATTTGTTTTAAACAGAAAAATACTGTTGGATATTAACTCATTTATTGTGTGTATTGCGCCTACTTGTGTGTATTCACCCTCCTGTTCAGGGTCCACTCTGTGTGGACATGCTAGTTCGAATTAGCAAAACGCTAATTTGAACTAGTTTTTAAGTCTAGCTGCGCTAATTCGAATTATCTTAGTTCGAATTAACTAATTCGAACTAAGTTAGTTCGAATTAGCGCTGTAGTGTAGACATACCCAGAGAGATATGAGAAGGCTGCTGGCTTGCCAGAAAAGAATAGGGGGACATTCCATGAGTAGGGGTGGCATGGAAAAAGCCCAGAGGAAGACTGAGTGAATGTAACAAATTGTAATGGAGTTGTAAGCATCCCTTAATTTTGAGTTGTGTATGAGCAGTCTAGGTCCAATACTTTTGGTTAGTCCTTGTCATATGGCCTTAATCTGCTCCTGGGACGTAGTTCTGTGAATTTATATAGGGTACGTCTAGACTACATGCCTCTGTCGCCAGAGGCATGTAGATTAGGCTACCAGACATAGGAAAATGAAGCGGCGATTTAAATAATCGCCGCTTCATTTAAATTTACATGGCTGCCGCGCTGAGCCGACAAACAGCTGATCAGCTGTTTGTCGGCTCAGCGCGGTAGTCTGGATGCGCGGGTGTCAACATCAAAGGTATTTGTCAACCACCCAGGTAAGCCTCCTGGGATGAGGTTTATGTGGGTGGTCGACAAATACCTTTGATGTCGACACCCGCGCGTCCAGACTATCGTGCTGAGCAGACAAACAGCTGATCAGCTTTTTGTCGGCTCAGCGCGGCAGCCATGTAAATTTAAATGAAGCAGCGATTATTTAAATCGCCACTTCATTTTCCTGTGTCAGGTAGCCTAATCTACATGCCTCTGGCGACAGAGGCATGTAGTCTAGACGTGACCTATGATGCCACTGCTGACTTCCTTAGAATGTACTTTGTAGGCAGTATATTTCATCTACTTCGTGCCACCAGTTGAGGTGGTCATGGCCATTCTACAGGGCTTTTATCCCCACTTAGACATACCATCAGTTCTAGGGGAAGGCAGCTCATAACACTGTTCTCTAAAAATTCCCTTGCTGATTTAGTCATGTTGCTAGCTCTAAAGGGTACAGCAGCATCTATTCACCCTCATCCAAAGAAAGAACCTGAAACAATTATGAGGATAGAGGAGCCAAATGAGGGCTCCCTTGAGAGCCATGAAGGGCTCAAATTAGCCTTCCTTAAGCTCATAAATATCTCAGTTATGAGACTCATTGTGCGTGACTAACACACTAGTCACTAATTGTAATGACTACTGCATCTTACAAGTCAAATATTAGCTTGCAATACCTGAATAAGTAGATTTGTAAGTGTAAGTAAAAATATAGATAAGATACAAAAAACTAACTGCTGTTATCTCCTAATTAACTATTAAAACACTTTACTTCACAGAAAAATGAACTTTTTTTAGCCAGGTTTGGAAATAATTGGCCCCCAATAGCTGGTCCTGAAAAAAGGCCACCGTGAGACGAAATTTAATTTTCGCATGATTCATTTAATCATCCTTCCCCTGATGACGTCAATAAAAAAGAGCACTTTGTGCCTGTTATACCTGCTGGGTCCATATGTCCACTGAGAAGATCTGGCAGAGGTCTCAGTGTTGAAGTAATTATTATAGTTAGGAGGCATTATGCTGTTAGCACAGGTAGAGAATTGTTTCATTTGGTATGAAAGGATGCTGACATGAAAGAAAATGTTTAATTGACAGTCACATGCACAGCATTTCAGACTGTTGGTAATGGGTTTCTTTTAAACAATTAAAGGGCCGCAGATTTTTCTTTTTTTAGTGAGATTTATTAAGGAATTCAGATAGTGTATGAGGGAGGAAATTGAGTAGAATTCTGAAACAAAATTCTGTTTAACTCATCCCAGCTCAGTCTTTTTATTGTACTATCTAGATTTAACATTCTTCGTTGAATGCAACCAAACCATTAACTAGTGACACATTTTCAGAAGTGTTGCAAACTACTTGTGCCAGGGTAAACAGATCCTGCACTGGAGTGGAAGTGGTTAAACCAACATTCTATCTATGGCAGCCCCACCTGACCGACACTGCTGGGCTTGGTCCAGCTACCACAGTATAAAAGGGAGTGTAGCCCAACTCGGTCTGGACTCACTGCTGAGGAGGAAGGATGTGCTGAACCAGCCTCTGCTGTGGAGCAGCCTGGAACATGGACAACGAAATCCAGAGACTCTGACATCCAGCCAGGCACTCAGCTCCTGGCAGATGCCCTAGGAGAGCACAGCTGATACTGGAGGAGCTCCCAGAGACACCCCATCAGCGAGCATGTCTCAGTAAGTGACCCAGGAAGGCTGTGTGAGTGTTACCTTCCTCCAGAGTGAGCCAATGCATTTTGGTGTGACTCACCATTCACCCAGAGGTAGGCCATTCTGCTACTGTTAGGGCACTGGGATACCCCTTTCTTTCTTCCCTCCTGTCCCAGGGTAATGGCAAATAGGCCACACTGCCCTGTGACTGAGGGCCAATACCTATTGACTCTATCCAGTAGGCCACACTGCCCTGCAACTGGGGGTTGAAACAAAACTGGAATATGTGTCCATGTCTGCTAAAATGATCTGCAGCTATCTGTGGCTGTAAAGTGGATATCAGCAAATCCGCATGGTTCTTGATCCAAAATTGTATCTGCATCTGTAACTTTGAAAATGAGGTATGGCTAGAAAGCCAATACCCACAGTTTGCAGGGCACAACTGAAGTTCATTAACTCGGGCCATTAGGTCACATTGCCCTGAGAATAAGGGCTAATAGATCTTGACTTAGCTGTATTGACTTTGACTTTGGCTGTTAAACCCAGTGAATGGGTTGCTGGGTGTGACCGGAGTGACACAACTGTGTGGCTACTGTATCATCACTCCCTCCTCAGAGGATAGGGGTGAACAGACCCTGCAACCCATGGGGAAGAATGCAGGTAACAGTCAGGACCTGATAGAAGGTCCCAAGTGGGGGAAGACTGCCTGAAGCCAGGGCCGGACTGAGGCATGGGCGAGCCGGGCAGCTGCCCAGGGGGCCAACCGATGGGGGGCACCTGATGGCAGCTTGAGGGGCATGCGGCATCCCTTACAGCTGCCATCAGGCACTGCGCACCCATCTCCCGCAGCGCCAGCCAGCAGCGCTAGCCGAGCTGGGCCAGCCCGCGCATGCACCGTGTGCCCCAGGGGTGGGCCCACACACCCTAGGGGTGCGGGCAGGCCTGCGCTAGCCCCCTACCTAACAGGTCCAGCCCAGGCTGCTTACTGGAATACGGATTGACTGAACATCTTTGAATACAGGAAGGCGAAAGCTGCGATTCTAGGTATTAGTCCTGAGACCTGCTTCCAACAGTTCTGCAAGGAGCAGAACCCACCTGGGGTCTAGCCCAGGCTGGTAGCCCAGTGCCTCCAGGACTGAGCCTGGCAGTGACTAGACCCTGAGAAACAGTTGTGAGCCCAGATGGCTAAGAGAGTAACCCTCAAGCAGCTCACTCAGATCCTCCTCAGCGCTGGGAGAGATTGGGCCCAACAGCACTGGCCAGCAACCCCCAGGGAAGCCACAAGTTAATGGAGGACTCAACTGCAGCTGGCCCCTTGGGACACAGTCTTCCAAACAGGGGATCCCCCAATGGAAAGAATGGTGTAGGTAGGAGTCCCCATGGTCATGAGTCAGGAAGAGGACCAGGTCCAAACTTCTACCACCAATGTGGGCCCTGAGGAGAGATGCCTGGGGGAGCTGCTGATGCCGCAGGAGAGAAAGGGGTCCCTCAGAGGGAGCCACACCCACAGAGCCAGATGCAACCGCTGGGGGAAGCTGAAACCAGTGTTTTGAGTGTGGACTAGAGAGGCAGTTGCCCCAAGATTGCAGCTTCTGCCAAATATGGCTGACTCAGCCCCAGGCCCAGGCCCAAAGGAAGGGCCCAGAGAAATTGGGGTCCTTGTAAGGGTGAATGGGATACCAGTGGAGGCCTTGGTAGATTCAGGGTGCAGCCAGACCCTCCTACGAGATGGGCTGATACCTAACCCTGAAATCACAGGACAAGAGATGCAATTACAGTGTATCTATGGAGACATATATCCCACTAGGGTGAAGCTGATTACCCCATATTATGCAGTCCTCCAGGTGGGGTTCACCCCTCCCCCCCAGATTAGCATATCCTTTGAGCCTGGGGCATGACTGGCCATGGTTTAAAGAGCTCCTAAGGGGCTATGGACACCAAAATCTGGCCGGTGACAAAGAAGCAACCCACAGCAAAGGCTACTCGGATGGACGAAGGACTCAGAAAAGAGATCTGACCCTCCCGAGGGCCCAGAGTAACCCCCTCCCCATGCAGAGACCTCCCTAAAGGATGCCTTGCTGGAACTGGGAACCAATGGGATCTTCCTCTGGGAACAAAGGGAAGACCCTACCAGTGTTCCCTCTAAGATTTTCCATTCATGAGCAGAGTGAGTTTTGTCTTGTGCACCAATATTGAGGTCATGTGTGCTTGTTCAGATGTGTGCCACCATGGCACCCAAGGTTTATTAACACACACACACACACACACACACACACACACACACACACGCACACACTGTTATGGAAAAAGAATACTAAAACAAGAGATAATTAACAAGATCCATGACTTTAATTGTTTAATATGAGGTTTAATATGAGGTTTTATATTTTTTAATATAAAAAATATTAATACTGCAACATTTTAAGTAGCCAACTTCCTTTGTTTATAGCCCTCTCCCAGACCTTCCCCCAGCTGTCCTAGATGATCTCTTGAGCCCCCTTCCAGTCCTAGGAAAACTACTGAAATCCAAACCCCCAAAAGGACATTGGAGAGTTTGCTAGAAATATCAAGAGCATGAGCTCCAGCAGAAAAGTTTAACTACAGCATCTCAGCTTTTATTAGGATGCTAAGGCATGACCACAGTGCATCAATGTGGGAATGCTGAAAGAGCGTAAGATGTATCTAAGGGTATGTCTACACTACCCCGCTAGTTCGAACTAGCGGGGTAATGTATGCATACCGCACTTGCTAATGAAGCCCGGGATTTAAATTTCCCGGGCTTCATTAGCATAAAGCCGACTCCGCCATTTTTAAAAGCCGGCTTGTTCGAACCCCGTGCCGCGCGGCTACACGCGGCATGGGCTAGATTGTTCGAACTACGTACATGGAACGAGGTGTACAGATAGATCAGAATGGCTACGTAGTTCGAACTATCTAGCCCGTGCCGCGTGTAGCCGCGCGGCACGGGGTTCGCACTAGCCGGCTTTTAAAAATGGCGGAGCCAGCTTTATGCTAATGAAGCCCGGGAAATTCAAATCCTGGGCTTCATTAGCAAGTACGGTATGCATACATTACCCCCCTAGTTCGAACTAGGGGGGTAGTGTAGACATACCCTAAGCCCTTTTTGGCCTTCTGTATTTTTCATCTTGCCAGGAGCAAGCTCTTGTAAGGCAACTTACAGCAATTAACAACTGGTATACAGACCAATATAAACAAGTTGTATGAAATTGTAGTTTGTCCTGACTTCACTTATGCTTCTCTTATAGCCTACTGTGAAACTAGGCAAATATCTAGATAAGTAGATCTTCCCCTTGGAAGACTTCTGCTTGCCCCCAGGGACATATGTATTACTGATAGAGAACTATTGGATTAACCTACAAGCTTAGTCATAGTCATTTTCTGTTTCATTGTATGGGAAAAAAGGTTTCAACATCAGAGCATCAAGAGGTCATGGATTTGTGATTCCTCTGCCACTTAAAGTAGTTTTAATTTTCAATTCAGGAAAAAAATCAAGGTGAGGTTTGGAAAAAGGAACTGAAAGAAGGCAAAATTCAATTTACATTTATTTTCTAGTTATAGGTACATCCTATCACTGTACACTTTCTAGCAATGGGCTTAAACTGCAGCAAGCGAGGTTTAGGTTGGACATTAGGAAAAAGTTCCTAACTGTCAGGGTAGTCAAACAATGGAATAAATTGCCCAGGGAGGTTGTGGAATCCTCATTCCTGGAGATATTTAAGAGCAGGTTAGATAGACATATCTCTGAGATGGTCTAGACAGTGCTTGGTCCTGCCATGAGAGCAGGGGACTGGACTCAATGACCTCTTGAGGTCCCTTCCAGTTCTAGTGTTCTATGATTCTATGAAAGCTGTTTAATGTATTTGGCGGGTCTAGCTCTTACTGTTTAGGAGGTTTTATTGAACAAATAGACAGGAGAAATAAACACTCTCAACTGTATAGTAGATTCATTCATACATTACATCATAGCTGCTTAAGATCAAGAGATCTGTGAACTAGAGATGCAAATGACTCTTACTAAGAATACTTCGCCTTTCCTGGCACACTCATTACCAAGTGGGGAAAAACTGAACAAGTAGGATTTTAGTTTAAATTTAAACAAATCTCTCTTAGATATCTTAACTTGGAGTACAAAGTGTGTTTTGGTGATTAATGAACTCTTTTGGATTCCTAGAGCAGAATTTGGTCATTGCGGTCACATCTGAATGCTTGCAGCATTGCATGATTCAGACACTTCTTTAAACCTCATGAGAAATGAACAGACCATCTCTACTAATCAATAGAGCCCTGCAAATCTACACATATTTGTTTTTTATCTGCAGACACCTGCATTCTCTGTTCTGGTTGTGGATATCCACAGAACATTTTTATGGATGCAGATACAAATGATGTATCCATGCATGGCTCTTCTAATCAACCTTTGAAAATCAGGTGTGATGGGGGAAAACAAAATAATAAGCAAGCACAAATTTTACTAATTTATTGTGTGAAGGGAAGAGTTTATTAAGCCGAGACTCAGTCTGTGCCCAGGTAAGTTAGGACCACTCTCTAAAAACTAGCCAGACAGCTGAAGGACATACCTAACTTATAAAAAACAGAACTGATTGCAGAGGCTCTTCTCTGTAATACACAGATCTAGCCTTCAGGGACCATAGCTCCCAAGATGCAGTGTTCTGTTCTGAACCAAGTAGGCATTTAAAGGTGAACCAGAAGTAAAAGACTATGTGCTTTGAAACAGAAAGTATATTAATGAGACTAGGTATTCTATAAACACTCCCATATAGCTCTGCTAAGCCATTAAAATCCTGTCCTGTTGTTGTACCTGATATTCCAATCCAGGGACTTTTTAAACAAAGATTATCAAATGAATTGCTAACTAGGAGTCGGGCACCTTAGGGTACATCTAAACTACATGGCTCCATCGACGGAGCCATGTAGATTTGTTTGTTCAGCGAAGGGAAATGAAGCCACGATTTAAATAATCGCGGCTTCATTTAAATTTAAATGGCTGACACGCTGAGCCGACAAACAGCTGATCAGCTGTTCGTCGGCTTAGCACGCTAGTCTGGACGCTGCCCTGCCAACATGAAAGCCCTTTATCGACCTCCCCGGTAAACCTCATCCTACGAGGCATAACAGGGAGGTCGATAAAGGGCTTTCAGGTCGGCGTGGGAGCGTCCAGACTAGCGCGCTGAGCCGACAAACAGCTGATTAGCTGTTTGTCGGCTCCGCGCGGCAGCCATTTAAATTTAAATGAAGCCGCGATTATTTAAATCGCGGCTTCATTTCCCTTTGCCAATCAGCCTAATCTACATGGCTTCATCGATGGAGCCATGTAGTTTAGACACACCCTTAGAGACTAACAAATGTATTGGGACATAAACTGCTGTGGGTTAAACCCACCCACTTCATCAGATGAATTGGAGTGGATGTTACAGAAGTGAGAATATATGTAAGGAAGAAGTTATGTGTGTTAATCAGGAGCAGCCCTAAACGAGCTGCCGGCAACTGGCGCCCTAGGCAAAACACGCGATCAGCGCCCCCGCCTCCAAAGCCCTCACCGGCCGTTTATCTTGGCGTCCTATGTGACCACCTAGGTCACCTGTATTGACGGGCCACCACTGGTGTTAAGGAATCCAATCAATGAGTTGATAACACTTGGGTGCTGGCTTTGTGATATGGATTTAGATGAGGCTAAAAGACCTATATCTCCATATGTACAATGTGATAAATGCTTTATCCTACTGAAGACCATTTAGTTGATCATTTCACTCATTGTACATTGAAAGGCACCACATAGATGCCTTTCTGGGACACTGAACCAAGTCCAAGAAAAAGCAACATTTACAGAACTAGTGCTAAGAAAAACTGGAGGATGATCAGATATCCCACAGTAAGCCTAGCAGGCAGAAAGATGGGTCAATTTTTTTTTAATGAATATTTCAAGTCATTCCTGGGTTTTTTTGAAAAATTGAATCCTAAGCAGTTGAAATACTTTATCCTCATCAGGCTAATATTTTAAATTGTCAGTAGCAGAAAGTGGTAATAAAATAGGATTTCCTGCCTAATCCCCTTTTCAAGTTATAGTTTATGAAGGCTTGAAGTCAAATGAAAGGAAGTTGTTTCATTTATTGGAACTGGAAAATGGGGGGAGGGGGACGAGTGCCAAAACAGGGAGTTGATGAAATCTTTTCTTCTTCATTCTGTATGTCTTGAATTCTTTTTTTCCCCGTCTCACAATCCCAGCAAAAGCTCGTGGCATAAGTTTATCAACACTTGATTAATCATTGCATGCTTTATAAACAAAGAAAATGTACTTCAAAGCTATCCGAGTCAATTATTTTAATAGTTGGCTTTCACATAAAGTACAGCATTACAATTATCGATATTGTTTTCTGTACAAATGTATATGTATTTCTGATACAACTTTTAGCTGTGAAATAATGTGGCCTTTTATTCTGCATATTCATTATAATGGAGCTGTAAGTGAATCTTAGCTTTGTAGCTGACAGGAAGCCCAGTACTTTATGTATCAGGAACCCTGAGAATCAATATATGTTCCAGAGCAGTGGTCCCCAATGCGGTGCCCGCGGGTGCTATAGCACCCGCCGGGGCATTTATGTGCTCCCGCCTAGTGATCAGGGCCGGCCCGAGCCATTCTTGGGCCCCGAGAGTGCAGCGCATACACGGACCTCGCCCCCAGGTGCTCAGCAGCCACAAAAGGTTGGGGACCACTGTTCCAGAGCATAGGGTCCTAATGAGGTCAGAGCAGTAACAGAATGTAAAGCACAACATTTCCTATTGAATATTTCTATTATGAGTGGGTCTCAGGTAGGTCCGTTCCAACTGTTCTTATTTTAGGAAAGGACAGGATCAAACTGTGCAATTGTCAGATAGTACAGGAATTGTAACAGCTATCTATTCATCTGTCCATGCCTCTTTTGCCATACAATACTAAATGACCAGAAATTTGAAAGGTTTATGGTTTGCGTCTTCGGGGAAACACCTATGAGTAACTAGCCTATATAGATTATGGATGTGTTTTGTTTCCAGAAATGTGGATTTGAACCTTAATCTCTCTCTTTCTCTAAATGGTGAAATCCCAGACAAGGGAGTCTTTCTTCAAACTTGTTCCCCTTCAATTCATAAATTCTCAGTGACTGCTTGTTTTAATCTGACTTTAGCAGTCACAACCCCATTCTTCTTTGCAGCTACAATGCATGTTGTGTATTCTCTGCCTACGTGAGTTTGTCACAGGCTTGTTAACGTCTCAGAAATCTAGAAGTACAAAATATCAAAGTGCCACAGTAAAAAAGTGAACTTCATGAGGGAGAGAAAAAATCATAAGAGAAGGGGGAGAAATAGAAAATCATGTTTAACAGAGTCCATAAAGACTTAGATGTGAGCGACATAGATGTACAAGAAAATCTCAAATGTGCCCTGACAGCAAAATGGTATTAAATACCTACTTCCTCGTGCTGTTGTCAAGAATAAGTATTTTGTACATCATAAATTTTGTAAGTATTTCAGTGAGTACAGCTTTTAGTTCTTAAGACAAGCTTCAGCTTATGTGGATAAAACCTCTTTTTCAATTTTCTAGAGGATCTTGTTTTTATGAGGCTTTTTGACCAGTGTAACATTACCTGATAATGCACCATACTGTCTGAAAGCAATTAGCAGAACACAATCCAAATATCTCTTCACCAATTACAAGGATTTATTGGGGCCAAACTCTCATTGAACTGTTTTTCAGATATAACTGCATAATCAAGTCCTTAATGTGACGTCATTACACTAATTTAAGATCAAAATATCCCAAAGCTGAAAGCTACCAGTTCTTTCTCACAGAGTTTAATAGGAACACCATCATTTCATTTGGAGCTTTTGAGTCCCTTCGTAGCACCACATAATGCACCATGAAGAAGGTCTGTGGTATTCATTAGACATTCTTAATGCCATACCATGGAAAATAAATAATTAGAAATGAAGAAAACACAAGCAGTCCAGGAAAAAGAAACATGAGAGGGAGGAGGCAGACAGTAAAACAGGCAAAAAGAAAGAAGTATGCTACAACTTCTTCAGCACCAACCTTGATGTGTTCAAAATTATCTCAGCTTTGAAGGTAGCACCACAAAAGAATAGTAGTACTTCAATTCCCCCTGCAATAACCTTGCAAACTCACACTGTAGGGACTGAAGACCTACAAAAGGTAATTGTTCAAAAAGGTAATTGGACCCAACCACATCAGCTCAGCTGCATACTATTAGGCATAGGGGGAGGGATAGCTCAGTGGTTTGAGCAGTGGCCTGTTTAAACCCAGGATTGTGAGTTCAATCCTTGAAAAGGCCATTTAGGGATTTGGGGCAAAAATTCATCAGGAATGGTACTTGGTCCCCCTGTGAAGGCAGGGGACTAGGCTCAATGACCTTTTGGTCCCTTCCGGTTCTAGGAGATAGGCAATCTCCATTAATTTAGAATTTACAGCACATGCTTATTCAGACCTGCGTCACATAGAGCAGTAGTTCCCAAACTTTTCGGCATCTCAGCCCCTTTTTGATTTTTGAGGAACTCTCACGCCTCCCCCGACCATAGCAGCAAAATTTGTTGAGCAAAAAAAAAGGAACTGACTGGGGCCAAAAAACAAGAATAGCGGCAAAACTTAGGGGGAGAAGGTTGACGGGGTAGGGCCTGGGTCGCCTTGCATCCCCCCCTGGAATTTCTTCACACACCCCAGTTTGGGAACCCATGACATAGAAGGTTCAACTGCATCCCAGTGTTCTTCAGGTAAGAGACTAAGATGGCTCAGTGACTGGGAAATATCTTCAGAGCCCATATTTCCATCACCTAAGACTCTGATTACTCTCCAAGAAGTGATATAACCACTCTCCATATTTCAATCCGTACTGTGGATATCTCTCCTATTGTTCCAGTATCTGGTCCAGGATCAGATTCACAAATATCTGACACTTGTATCTATGATTAAACCTTTTCCTCTGAAACAGAATCTCCCTCTTCAAGCAAACACTCTTGCATAGCCTCTGTATTATGCGCATGATAAGATAGGGTAATTAGCAAGACTGGCCTATTCCACAAAGTATGCTCTGGCCATATTGGCCAACCCCTACACACCAATACCACCCAAGAAAACCTAATGCCCTATTTCTAGAACAACTTCCACCTGAATCTCTAGATCCAAGGTGTCCAAAAGTGAGATGCCCAGATCCAACAGCTAGGGAAGATTGCAAGACAAAAACTCTGAAGAGTGCCAGGAAGGAGAGCTCTCTTAATCATGGAATTAGAAAGGGGTTCATCTCCAGATGTTGATGTGCGTGTCGCTGTAGCACCATAAGAACATAAGAACTGCTGTACTGGGTCAGACCAAAAGTCCATCTAGCCCAGTAGCCTGTCTGCCAACAGTGGCCAGCACCAGGTGCCCCAGAGGGGGTGGACCAAAGACAATGATCAAGCCATTTGTCTCCTGCCATCCTTCTCCAGCCTCTGACAAACAGAGGCCAGGGACACCATTTCTATCCCCTGGCTAATAGCCTTTTACAGATCTAACCTCCATGAAATTATCTAGCTTCTCTTTAAACTCTATTATAGTCCTAGCCTTCACAACCTCCTCTGGCAAGG
Organism: Pelodiscus sinensis; assembly: GCF_052426305.1. NCBI lineage: Eukaryota > Metazoa > Chordata > Testudines > Trionychidae > Pelodiscus > Pelodiscus sinensis. Next base: position 9,542,129 of record NC_143085.1, read on the forward strand.
AGTTCTACAGGTTGACTATGCGCTGTGTGAAGAAGAACTTTCTTTTATTCGTTTTAAACCTGCTACCCATTAATTTCATTTAGTGTCCTCTAGATCTTCTATTTAGGGAACTAATAAATAACTCTTCTTTATCCGCCCTCTCTGCACCACTCATGATTTTATAGACCTCTATCATATCCCCCCTCAGTCTCCTATTTTCTAAACTAAAAAGTCCCAGTCGCTTTAACCTCTCTTCATATGGGACCTGTTCCCAACCCCTAATCATTTTAGTTGCCATTTTAGTTGCTCCACCTGCTGTCACTTCCCTTCCTCTGGCCTTGGCTGGGGGAATAGCAGCTTCCTGTAGATGCGCTTCCTGGAGGCTTTCCCTCTGCTTCCATTGGAGCAGTAGGGAAAGCCTCCACTGCCTGGGAGCAGAGTGTGGCGCAATAACAAGTAAGTGACCTCAGTCCCTCATGCCCACAACCTGCACCCCCAGTCCCTTCATGCACCCAGCCTGCTACTGCACCCTCCTGCACCCTCATCCCTCACCAGACACCGTTCCCCCAAGCGTGCTTTTGCTGCCTCCCCCTTGGTTAGATGCCTGTCTCCAGCCTGCTCATATACCCTCCCCCCTGGCCAGACACCTACCCCCAGCCTGCTCCTGTACCCTCCCTCCTGGCCAGACTCTGCACCCTCCCTTGCTCCTGCCTTTCCTGGCCAGACACCTACTGGTGCACCCTCCCCACAGGCCAGATACCTCCCCCTATCCTGCTCCTATACCTCCCCCCTGGACAGACACTCTGCCCCCAGCCTTCTCCTGTGTTTTCCCTGTGATCAGACACCCTACTACCAGCCTGCTCCTGCATCCTACCTCCCACTCAGACCTCGCACCCTCTTGTACCCCACCTGCCACCCAGATCCTGCACCACATCCCAATCGCACTCACTGGCAGCCCTGTCCTCCACGGTGAACCCTTCATTTTTGGCCCCAGCCCAGGGCTTGGGAAACCCACAAAATCCACTAACTCTGGAACCCTAGAAGACTAGAAGAGTTGATCTAGCCTGAGTCCCTGAGCCTCAGTTCTCCCCCCCCCCCCCGTCCTCCCCGCCTCATCATGGGGCTGAAGCACCAGGGGAGTGAGGTGTTTCAGTTGGGAGCCACATCAGTCAGGTGTGGGAGGTTTTGGAGGGGTTTTTTTGCTTCTCACTTGTGTGGTCCCTGACTGATTTTTCTGTGGGTCAGTGGCCCCTAAACCAAAAACAATTCCCCACCCATGCCATAAATAATGACAATGTTGAAACCTTTTGTGTTGGACATAATATTTTACTTTATTTAAAATGAAGCCTGGCCAACAATACCCCAATCAGGGCCCAGCCCCCATCTGACTTTAGCATCCTGGTCCTCAGGACCGGCTTTAGGCCAATTCGACCAGTTCCCCTGAATCGGGCCCTGCACCTAAAAGGGCTCCGTGCTGGTTGCTCCCCTCCCACAGCTCTGTGGCATGCCAGGTGTGCCTGCGGGAGGGGACATTGGACCCGGAGGAGGAGTGCGGCGGCTTCCTTGGATTTAAAGGGGCTGTGACTTTTTTTTGTGTGTGGTGGGGTTTTTTTTTTTTTTTGGTTGAACAAAAAATTCTGCCCTGTCGAAACTGTTCGAATTGGGCCCTGCACTTCCTAAAACTAGGCAAGGTAATCTGGCCCTGCTTTAGCAGTACTGATAGTTTCTGTCCATTTAATTTTTTTTCTATCAGAATCTGACAACCCTGGGCCTAGAAATGGTAAACAAAATGTTTTGTGGGCCACACATAAAATCGTGATGGGCTGCAGGTTGCCCACCACTGATTTAGCTGGACTGCATGGGCTCAGTGTCCAACATTGTTGGACAGTGTTTAAACAAGGTTTGGTATTCAGAGACCTCAGTCTGTTTAATATAATGGCAAAGAGACCATTAAAATTCTTTTATTAAAGATAAGGAAAAGAGGGGAAACAGTTAAAGCATTTGAAATGGAAGGTATTAAACAAAGCTTTCATGTTAACAACATCCTTTATTCCCTTTTCTTTCAGCTGGAGAGAGCTTTTATATGGCACTCCCTTGCCCCTTGTCTGTCGGTTTCTTAGATGGAATCAAAGATAGTAATAACTGTCCTTTTGGGAAAAAGAAAAGTTGATTAAGGTGGGCTGATGCTGTTTTTTTGCTAGAGGTGTTAACAATCCCATTTCATCCGAGATGATTGGGATTCAGCTGGTGTCAGGAGAGACGGTGATGTCATTTGTCCTACTCCCTGCACTGGTCTCATTAGGACATTTCTCAAGATCAGAATAATGAACACCCAAGGTCCCAGGCAGGGAGGGTAGCCATGATAGTGATTTTTCTCTCCAAAACTGCCTACTTGAAGGGCCCAAAAAGGGAATGGTGAGTGGAATAGCCCATCCCTTCATTATTTTGCCCACCAGTTAGTCCAAGTTTCCAACACACCAATTATCCGTAATTGATTTTGAGTTCCACACTTTTCTTATTTGCCAAGCCTGATCTAAACACAGTCCTTGAATTATGTCAGTAGGCTGTTTTGTTTAGACTAATTCAGTCTTTCTGTCTCCCTTTCCTATGTTGTTCCATCAACATTTGTTGTGGGTTGTTGTGACATGTTAATCTGTTTCAGCAAAAACAAGGAGTCTGGTGCAGAGGTGGAAAGTAACTAAATAGAAATAAAAGCTTCAGAGGGGCAGCCTACTTCGTCTGTAACTGGAAAAACTTAAAAAACAACGAATAGTCTAGTAGCACTTTAAGGACTAACAAAACATGTAGATGGTATCATGAGCTTTTGTGGGCACAACCCACTTCTTCAGATGACGGGAGTTTTGGAAGTCCAAATCCAAGAATAAATAAGGGAAAGAGGAAGGGGAGGGGGGAGAAAGGAAAAAAAATTGAAGGGGAGGAAGAAAAAAAAGACAATGAGTAGATAAAGCTTCAGAGAGATAGCCAGTGAGTCTGTAACAGGAAAAACTTAAAAAACAACAATTAGTCTAGTAGCATCTCAAAGACTAAATAGTTACAAGAGGCTGATAAGAGCTATTCATTTGCACTTGGAAAGGAAGATAACGAATACCAGATTCTACACAGAAATACCTCATGACTCTATTCAAGTACATTTTTTTGGTATTTGTACTTTATTCAGGTAATTTATTTTTGTGATATTTTGACTTTTACTCAAGCAGGGTTTTTTTTTTAGAAAATATTGTACTTTTTACACCACTACAATTTCTGAAAGTGCTAACTTACTCACTACTTTTATCATCCCACTGATTGCAAGCCAACATTCTGATTTGCTAAAGCATAGCCACATGTGCATGGGTGCCATTTAAGGGTGTCTAAGTATCAAGTTTAAACCCCTGGATGTCCTGGTCTGCTTAAAGCTGCATGCTCTGGCTTCAAAGGCAGCTCTTAAATGCAATAGAGTTTGAGGGCTTGCAGCTTTGCCTTTGGGACAGGGAATTTATTATAAAAAAAGGGAGGCAGGTGATTAAGAATAACAAAAGCTTCCATCCCAGACACATTTCTCAATCTATTGTATACAGTTAAGCCCTAAAATACAACTGGATTTGCTTCGATCCCACAGACAGAGACAAACACCTGGTCCTACAGGATCTTTATAAAACTGAAATACCCACCTGGAGAAACTTCATTCAACAAAAGACTGGTCATTCAAATAATTAAGGGATCCTTAGATCATCATGAAAACATTGCCAGATACTTAAAAACTAGGGAGGGAGGGACAGCGTAGCAATGAGTGTTGCTGCTAAGATTTGCATTTGGATCTGTACTGTTAAATTTTTAAATGTTCTTGAAAAGGGGGTAAATAGTGAGATGGCAAAATTTGCAGATACTACAAAATTACTCAAAATAGTTAAGTCCAAAGCTGACTCCAAAGAGTTACAAAGGCATCTCACAAAACTAGGTAATTGGGTAACACAATAGCAGACGGAATTCAGTGTTGACAAGTGCAAAGTACTGCACTTGGAAAAGTATAATCCCAACTATGCACACAAAAATGTGGTTACTGTAACCCATACACCTAGTGTGGTTCACTGTCCCATGCAGAGGCACCTAGACCTCGGCAACAGATAAAATCAAGAGACCACTACAACCAGGTCTGAGAACCAGCTGGCTTTTAGCTTAAAGGGATAGGTTCCTAAACTGAACTGCAGAGGTCCCAGGTTCTCAAATCTGGCTGGTGGTGGTTACATTACCACTCAAGAAAGAGATCTTGGAATTATTGTGGATAGTTCCCTGAAAACATCTATTCAATGTGCAGTGCAGTCTAAAAACTAAAAAGCTACAGGATATTGGGAATCGTTAAGAAAGCAATAGATAAGACAGAAAATATCATATTGCCTCTATATAAAATCATGGTATGTCCACATCTTGAATACTGAATGCAGATCTGGTCATCCCATCTAAAAAAAGAGGTATTGGATAGGGAAAAGGTACAGAAAGGCCACAGAAATGAATAGCGGTAAGGAACGGCATCCATATGAGGACAGATTAACAAAACTGGGACTTCTCAGCTCGGAAAAGAAATAACTAAAGGATGGGGGGATATGTTAGAGAGCTAGAAAATCACAAATTATATGGAGCCCCCACCTTCAACCTCATCCCTATCCCACTCTCTGGTAGGCCCTTCCTGCACACTGAAACTTCATTTTGGTTTCACCCCAGAGCTCACAAAATCTTCTAATCCTGGGGAGAGGGGCTCACAAAATCTTCTAATCCTGGGACCCAAAAAGAGTTAATCTGGCCTGTGGGAAGCCCTGAAGCTTGGTACTCCCTGCCTCCTTTCCCCTCTCTCCCACACTGTGGGGCTGGAATGCCAGGGAAGAGAGGAATCTTGGTTGGGGGCCATATCTGTGAGGGTTGGTGGGTTTTTTTGGTGGGGGAGAGGAGGTTGCCGCTCACTTGTGTGGCTCCCAATTGATTTTTTCATTGTTCAGTTGAATTTCACAAAATTGCAGATGTCCTGGACATGGATAACGGCCTTGAGTACCAACTATCAAAACACCATCCTTGTGCCTGCCACTTGTTGAACCTAGTTTCATCTATAGATGTGGCACAGGCTGAATCAAATGACACCTACAAAAAGCTGGCCAGGTCTACTTTTGCCAAATGCCAAGCACTGTGGAATAAATCTGAACATTCAGCTATTGGAGCAGAAATGATGGAAGCAGAATGCAAGCTACAGTTCATTTGGCCAAGCCAGACAAGATGGAACTCTGTGTTCATAGCTGTGGTCAGATAATTCTGTGGATACTGAATGAACAAGGAGAGGGGACCATCAGAAATGTGTTTCCAGCATTCAAAATTAACATGTAAGTAGTGGTTCTGTGCTTTCTACTTTTCTTTTTGTAAAAAAACAAAACCCTGATCATTCTGTATTTAACTTAATTAACCATGTCTATTAAGTATTCTACAGGCTGAATCCAGCAGAGCTGGCCTTCTTGGCAGACTATGCTGTAGTCATGGGCCCAGTGGCGAAGGCACTAAATATTCTCCAAGCAGAGACCAGCACACAAATGGGATGGCTACTTCCTACACCATACCCGCTGGATTCACATCTGCAAAGGCTCAAGATGTCCTCCAAGTTCTGAAGATGCCCTTCAGTGTGGCGTGAAGAAGCGTTTTGCTGAAATGTTTACGAACCCAGAGTTGACCACAGATCCCATCTTGCTGGGTCCAAAGTTTAAGACTGCTTGGATCAAGCATGATGCTGTGATTAGAAAAGATAAGAGAACGTGTTAAACTTTTTTAGAAAGTTTTCAGTTTGACCGGTTGTTTTTAGGTCAGAATGTTTTTTACCTACTAGCTAATATTTATATGTTAAAAATAAAACATGTATGTTTCATTCATTTGTCACTTGTTTAGTTCTGCACTGAAATGTTGAAGGGGCCCACGGGTCCCGTGCTGCACCTGATGCCATAGTACTCAGGGCAACAAGGTGACTTCCCTACTGCTCCTGGGCTGGGACAGTCTCCAGCTACGCAGCCCTGCCCGGAACAGCTGAGCTGCTACTGTGCAGCTCTGCTAAGGAAGTGGGCAGGCCTCACATTTTTGGTGTGCACCCACACAGGCACACACCTTAGAGGGAATACTGGGTGGCACCCTTCTTTTAACCCTTCTCATTGACTTCCCCTACTCCACTGCACAATGAGTTCCTTGTCATTGTCTTTAAGACCATACTTATTTATCTGGCCTTTTCCCTTAACCACAAAATTAATGTTAATGATACTTATTCTTCTGCTTCTCTCTGGATAGTTTTCATGCCTCTTTCAGTGCCACTCTTTATGCATAGAAAGCCACTCTTGGCGTGGTATCCTAGGTCATTACCCAGCAGGGCCGGACCACAACATTTTGGCACCTGACATTTGGGCCAAAACTTTGAAAGGTCTCAATTCTCTGGGTCCTAGCGGCACCCCTCCACAGTCTGGCACCTAAGGTGGCTGCCTCAGTTCACCTCATGGTAAGTCCAGCCCTGTTACCCACTTCTCATTCATATTCCTTTAATGCCTCTTCTAAAGCAATACCTGTAAAAATCCACCAAAATATTATTTTACAGGTTATTTGTTGGAGTAGTTTTATTTAAACAGTTTTTCAGTGGTTGATCTGCACTGTACACATGCTTTTTCTGAGTAAAGACCTGAACCTGAAAATAGTTACACTTGTAAGTTACACTTACACTTATGACTTTACACTTGTGAATTTACAAGTAAAGTTACTCATGTGCATAGGCATTTGCAGATCAGCATATTACTGCATAATCTTACTAGTGTGTCACCTGTCTATCTTCCTCCACCCTTACATCAACAGTGTGCTTCATCTTCACCCCGAAAAGAGAGAAGAGCCAGATACCCCGGGAAATCCACCAGGGACTTAACATGTGTAGAAATAAGCGAAGAGGAAGGTAGTTAGATACTATGGTGGTAAAAGTCCCTCAGAAGCTGTCAGATGGAAAATTAGATTGCATGTGTTACTAAAAATGCACAATGTTCTTGCCTCGAGGTACAAAGCACATGTGTGTGCTGCAAAATTATCTGCATCACTTAAATTTTACAGTGTCAGCATGGGATTATTTAACAGAACTGTGTATTTATCTTTCAGTAGTTATTTTGTTGCAAGGTTGGAAGACAGAGCAAGGAAAGGAAAGGAAGGGAGGAAAGAAGGAGTATGTGTCACGGTCCATTGACTTAGGGTACATTGATATTGCAGACTATACCAGTATTCTGGTTCCTATGCATGCAAATACATGCTTGCTAAGCCTGCTTTAGAATGTCATGTTGCAAAGCCTCATGTATCCCATACCTATATATGTCCAATGGGTGCAGATGAGACCAACTGTATCAGTTCCAAAGTAGTTACTATTGCCATCTGGAAGACTAGACTAGTATAGGTCCATGGCTAACAAGTTCAAGGTTGGGAAGTCCTCAGCCTCACTGTCAGTACTATGGTGATGTGATATGTGAGGCTCTTAATCCTGCAGTTTACCCATGCACAGTGGGCATAGCTAATGTGCCTGAAATAATATCTAGGTTTCAGAGAATCATCTTCTCAAGCTCCGTAAGAAACATTGCAGTTCCAGGGCAGAGAAAGTGCTACAGAGACACCTTGGTAAAGTACAATATTGAGGCTGACACCTGGGAGACGCTGGTGGAGAATCAGGTCACCTGGAAGGCCACCATGAAGCACGGTGCCCTAACACTTTGAGATCAAGCATTGTCTCCATAAAGAAGATCAGAGAACCCAATGTCATGAGCATGCCAGGACCCACATTGGCGCCACTGGGGTTGGTGCCAGTGGAGATAGAGATCTCATGTGCAGCCACAGCCAGAGTGTTCCTCGCCAGAATTGGCTTAATTTCTCATCTTCACATTAATGAATTATAGGTGACTGTTACAGTGTGAGTCTCCCCTCAGGTTCACAGCCCTGTCACAATCGGGGTTCCCCGCCAATGGGCGCTCACCCTTTCCCCGAACCCGGTGCTCTCCCCTTCCAGATTCCTTCATCTCACAGTCTCACAGTGATCCCCGTAAGTCTGCCTCAATCCAATAGGACGCACTTGGCTCAGTGTTCTGTGTAGAAGGAGAGGGACTCAGGCCTGCCCCTGCTCTGGGTCCCAACCCAGGACCCTAAAGGCAGCGAAGTGGATTCGCTGTCTGGTTGGTGGGGAGTTTCACCGTAACTCACCAACCCTCGGGGAGGTTGCTCCTTCTCCTGTGCCCGTCCTGGGCCACTTCCTCCTTCTGTTGGCAGTCATTGGTGCCTGAGCCACCCGGGGTCCTCCAGGGTTCTCTCCCCAGGCTCCCCCCCTCCAGCGGGGCTGGGACGCCATTTACATGGCCGCCGAATGTGGCCACACTCATCCCCACCACCCTCCTCCATGGCCTGTCCCTGGCACTTACTGATGACGTCAGCCGACGTCATCCCCTGGCCAGCTTCTGCCCTGCCCCTGACGGCCCCGGAACAGGCTGGACAAGATCGCCGGGGCGCGGCACAGGGGGCCAGGTGCTCGGCCATCTCCGGGCTCAGCGCTTCCCTCCCCAGGCTCCCTCTGGCACACTCACGGCTGAGTGCCTCCTCTGGAGGCCATGAAGTGCAGGGCACCAGGAACTCCATCCGTTCAGAGCCGGTGCCCCATCACAGTGACCAAGGGGAAATCTTACTCGATTCGAGGGATCCCAGAGAGATATGTTTATAGTGACGCTTATTTAACAAAGCATAGAGACTCTCATAATATCAATGGAAGAATTGGGAACAAATGGCTATATATAAAATAAAATCATAATATACTTTCTAGGTTTAAGACTTAATTAACAAGATACTCTCTTCTTAACTAAGTGTTGCTCACTGAAAATCCTTGATGTGCTTCACAGCTAGACTGAATTTTATTGGTTTGCCTCCTCACAGAAGGACTCCATGTATTTCCTTGCATCCCAGGGTAGGAACCCTCCTGCTATTGGTAGCATCTTTTAGATTTTGCAATCTCATTTTGTCTGTGACTCAGAATGTAAATTGGCATTATGAGACATGCAATATACTAAGGATCACAAAGAAAGAGTGGTGTCTCTTACTATCTGCCTGAAAAGATCATTTTTTAGATATTTTGCCTTCTGATCTTGTGCCATAACTTCAAGACATTAAGATCACACTTTTAATATAGATATATAATTCCTTAAATATTATGTATTAATACATTTCATGATGGTGACAAGTGGGCCACTGGCTCTGATTAGAGACCTCATATGCCACTCTTCAGTTAACTGTTATGTAGATTCCCAAGCCAAGGGATCCTTGTAAAACCTTCTAAGGTGTCCTCTGCCAGTTGGCATGAAGGGGGTTCCTGGTGCACATCAATCCAAAATGTTTTACCCCTTACCACCAGCTGGACCTGGGTTCCACTTGCCCATGAGCATATACTTTACAGGTTTTATGTGTGGATAATAGGGGAGTTTGAGCAGAAACATGTGTCATAACACATGGCAAACCTGCAATGCAGAGGTACCGTTATTGGAAGCAGAATAAGCCCATATATCTGTCAAGAAAGGAAACAGCATCTCCCCTCCTAGAAATTTAATTCATTATCTGGGTATTTGCGATAGTAAATACAGAAAAGGATATACTTTATGAAATACAACATTGGTATATTTTTATAAATCTTTAATTTGAACAAAATATTTTTGTTTTAGTTTAAATATTTCTCTGAAGTTGGTGTAATCCAAACAGTTTGCCAGTCCACAAGAAGCAGAAAATGAAGCAGCCTAACTGGAAATACATATGAAACAGCTCAGTTTAGTTTTATGGTCCAAGACGAGTAAAGAAAAAAAAAAACAGCTGAAAAAACAGAAACAAAATTAGTAATTCAGTTCTGTTTTTTTTCTATCAGATACCAGGGACAAAAAGTGAGCAAGTAACATTTATTTGAGATGGAAGGTAATCTTCATTCATATTGTAAAACATTTGGGAGAAATGTCTTTGAAGATTCACTTTCTGCCCTTGAAAATATTCATAAGTCACATGAGACCTCCAAATTGTCCTTCAGCAAAACCAAACAAGTTCAGTTTTTACTGATGCTCCTAAAGGTTCAAAAAGTGGCAGCAAGAAGAAGGGAAAAGGTCCTCTAAAATCAAAGAAGCAAGAGGAGAAACCAAAGCTTTTCTTTTGAAGATTACGCTTGAAATATAAATTAGGTATCATCCCTTCATATCAGTCTGAACTTATCTGTAACCAATCAACAAAATTTGAATCAGATTTTTTTTCTTTATTTTACTTGTTTACCTGTTTTTGTCATCCTTGAAGTAATTTGGATTTGGCTGTGCCTTTGTGAAATCAGATGTCAAGAACATGTCTAATTTATATGAATTCTCTACATTGTACAAAGGCATATATTGAGATACAGAATCATAGTCTGTGGCATACCCATCATCTCTTCCTTAAAAGATACTGTGTTTCAGTTAGGTCTTGGACATGCTCTTATATGAAATGCTGGCCTCTGACTGACATTGTTCATTTGTCTGGGAATGACAATTTGCAAGGGGAAAATGTTCATTTCAGTATTGCCTTCTCAGCCTGTCTTCACTAAAAATGAGTTGTATCTGACACTTTGTGTCAAAGACAGCCTCCATTAGCACATACTCAATCCAGTTTGAATAGTTTAGGTGCTGATATAAAAAAGGTTCAAAATAAATTGAAGCAGTAGAAAGGGGCCATGTCTAATATTTGGTGCCAAACACAGCTATATTCCCAGCGAAGACATTGTTCAAAGGCCTAGGCTCTCGTTTTCAGAAAATCTGATATATTGCAAATGTTGGAGAACTGATCATCTTTAAAGCCAAACAAAGACCAATAAAAGCTACTGGGAATTTTCTTCAGAAAATGTTTACATTTTAGCTCTGCTTTAGCTTTTATCCTCCTAATGACCTTTATTTCTAACATGCTTAGTTTGAAGAATAAGCAACACGTACCAATGGAAAAAAGGGTTGTGATATGCTCAGACATCCGTCTGGCAGCAGAAACTTAATCATTACTATAAGCTTTGGACTGGACTGAAGCAGTCTTGTCCATGATGCCATAAATGTGTTTGGAATAGAGTGTTTAAATTTGTCTCCAAGGGAAGTAACTGTCTTCTTCCCAGAGTATTTATCAGTTCTGTGTAGGGATGTTAAATTTAGAACAATTGGCTAATCAAATAGTTGATTAGTTGAAAAGGGCACCTCTGCCCCCCAAGGCTGTTGCTACACTTCAAAGGCAAAAGCATTGTGGCAAGCCCAGGCCAGCTGGGAGACCTCAAGCTCCACATGGCACAGCTGCTTTGAAATACCGCATGTAGCCCAAGCCAGCTGGGGACTCCCCAAATGGCCCTGGGGCCGTGCATGGTGTTTCAAAGCAGCAGTGCCTCGTGGAGCCCAGGATCTCTATCTTTCTGATAGAGGCAGCGAGCAGGGGGAGCGACTAGTGTGTGGATTATCCCAGTGTTTCTCAATCTGTGGTATGCATAAACTCAGGGGTACATGAGAGAAGTTGACTACTCATTCACATCCCTAGCTCTGTGTGGTGAAGACTGGTGTGACACAGGATTCTGGGAACTTTATTCCACTTCTGAGTTTCAGTCTCATAATATGTCAGCCTAAGGAAGTAAAATGTTCATAGATTTTGCCCTTATGAGAAAAAAAATACATGTGATTAAAGTAGGAAGTCTGATGCTTCTTGATTATTGTTTAAAGCAAGAGAAGAAAACAGGGAATCAAGCTGCTTGGGACAAATTGAGTTTGGAAACATGTTCCACCACATAACATTTAGGATGGTTATGCATGTGCAAATGTCAATAAATTTGCTTTTGATATCGGGTACATCTAGACAATAGGCTTCTGTCGGCAGAAGTTTTGTCGACAGATACTGTCGACAAAACTTCTGTCGACAAAGAGCGTCTAGACTACATTGAGTTCTGTCGACAAAGCAAGCTGCTTTGTCGACATGGTAGTGTAGACGCAAAGGACAGTTTACATACAATAACACCTTCTGTCGACAGAAACTCTGTCGACAAAGAAGGCGTTATTCCTTGTAAAATGAGGTTTACCAGTGTTGACAAAACTGCTGAGTTCTGTCGACGTTATGTCGACAGAACTCAGCGGTAGTGTGGACGCAGGTATAGTTTTGTCGACAAAAGTCCACTTTTGTCGACAAAATCCTGTAGTCTAGACACACCCTATATGTATACCAATTTCAGTTTAAACAATGCTACTGTTAGAAAAACAGCAAAGGAACTTTCCTTTTGTTTGGTATTGAGAAGTGACTGATTAGATGCTAATGAATTCTCTTGTCAATGAGTCACACAATGTGTAAAAAAATTGATTTCCTTGTAAAACCAGAAATAAAGCACAACTAAGAATGTGCTTTGAATTATCTGATTATAATCAAAATATGAATCTGGTCACTGGCAAGTGGGCCACTATATGGGTTGCTATATTTTCCAATTTAAAACTAGTTTGGCAATGCAAAAAATTCCAACATTCCTTAATCAAATGATTTCCTAAAGAGTGTATACAATTTTAGTTTTGTTTCGTATTTATTTTGATCTACACAAGGAAGAATGAATGTCAAATTCTGGCTGTTTCCAAATTTCATACTGAGACCTAACCTATGCTTAAAAATTATGCTGACATAGCTATATTGGTCAGAGATATACAAAGTACAGCCTCATGAATGCTATATAGCTATGCCAGCCTAACACCAAATGTGGACACAGCTATGTAGACAGACAAATGCTTCTGTTGATGTAGCTATTATTGTCCAGGGAAGTGGTATTCCTACATGGATGAGCAAACCTCTTCCTTTGGTGTACACTTCATCTACATTCTAGGATTATGCTGCTATGTCCACTGTACCCTTCCATTAAAATATGGGTTCCCAAACTGGGGGGCATGAAGAAATTCTAGGGGGGGTGCGAGGCGACCCAGCCTCCCCTCCGCCCCATCAAGTTTTGCTGCCCTGGTCAGTTCCTTTTTTTTTTTTTTTTTTGCTCAAAAAGTTTTGCTGCTATTTTTGGGGGAAGGGAGTGTGAGGATTTTTCAAAAATCAAAAAGGGGGAGAGATGCCGAAAAGTTTGGGAACCACTGTATTAAAATAAGGTATAATTTAATCTTTAAAATAGGTGTAGTGAGACACTGCTAGTGGTATGGGACTATTTATTTTCATGTGTAGAAAAGAGGGTTTAGGCAGCAAAATGTAGAAGTAAACTACCATTTAACTTCTTGAAAACTGGTTTAATATAAACATTTGTCATGCGAAAAATCACAGGAAAATCAGGCATGATTAGCAATCTCTGCTTGAGAAGTGTAGAAGGGAAATTTTGAGAGGTGAGCATATGGTGCATTGGATGAGCAGTATGTAGAAGAACACCTGTCTATATTATATCTAATTCTACTCAAAATGATTATTTTGAGCATCAGACTGTCACTTGCATCCAATTTAATAATGGTTCTAAAGTAAAAAAATGTTCATAATTTTTTATTGAAAGTGCTGAACATACTCCTTATTCAGGCATGGTTAGAATAGCTAAAATGACCTTCAGCATAATGTTGGCAGTTTTAGTGGGTTGTCTAAGGGCATGTTGATACTCCTGGCAGTGTAGCAATTGATCCCCCAGGGGTCTATTTACTGAGTCTAGTAAAGACATGCTAAATGAACTGCTGATCTCTTTCTCCAGGATTCTGGTACTCCACCAGAATGAGAAGTGGAAGGAAAGTCAATGGGAGAGTTTCACCCATTGACTCCCCCCATTAAAGATCCTATGGCAACTCAACCTAAAGTACATCAACTCCAGCAAGGCTATGCTGTGATGGCACGTTGGGGTTTTCCCATCTCCTGCACCGCCGTAATGGCATGGACAGACTCCACCAGCCAGTAGAATAGAGGGAGTTTATTGCTTCTCCAGGATACAGCACAGCACAGATGTAATATGGTTACAGGGCAGGCCTAGGATGCCACAGCCCCCCTTGAAATGGGGGAGCCTGGGCCCCTAAATACCAGCCCGTTGCCTAGGCTGCTTCCTCCATGATACCAGCCAGAAACCTAACTCACTCACTTCCAGCCCTGCCCCCAGCCAGGGCTCTACTCTTCTTCTTTCCATTGTTCCTCTCCCGGGGAGATAACTGGTCAGACAGGTTCGAAGCCCCCTTGCATAATGACTCATCCCCTGCCCTGCTGGGCCATGCTGCAGACAGCAGCCAGTGGAGGTCACTCACAACCCACTGCCCAGCATAGAAACCAGCAAGGTACCCCCCACTACGTCACATATGCATGTGGCTGGAGTCGCATACTTTAGGTCAACATTGGCCCATCGCGTAGACCTGCCCAAGTTAAGGCACGTGCCGCTTAGAAAGAAGGGCAGCCAACAACTTTCCTAAGTTAGTTCTTGGGATGGGGTGGGAATACTTATCTTCCTGTATCTGGGGCCTTAGAGCTTCTGTATGCCATTCTGACAGGGCTGTTCCCCACTATAGCACTCCAAGGGCAGAAGATGGGAGCCCACAAGAGACCTTAAAAATACCTTGCCTCCATAGGAACTGCTTATAAAAACTCCACAGAGTCACAGATTCTTGGCCCTGAGAGATAGGCTGCCACCATCAAGTGAATTAAATAAAGCCCTGAAAACCACGAAGAAATACTTGAACTTCTTCCCAAGAGGTACCCAAAGATCTTTTGCCACAACAGTGTGAAAAAAAAGAAACAAAAAACACAGAAAACAAGCCATGTCTCTGACAGCTGACCTCTCAGTCTAGGTACGCACATGCAGACCTCCTGTTATCTTCCAGGACACAAGAATCAAATCATCACCTTAAAAAATGTGATTTTTATTAACAAAACAAAAAGGCATACTTGATAAAGCATACTTGGTTACTAGATGTTACAGAGCAACTGAGGAAAGAGCAGACTAAAACACAGAGGAAAAAATGGTATCTCTGGGCACTGCTTAGGTATAGTGAATGGGAGGCGGGAGGCACATGGATTTCACACAGAGAAGTTTAACCAAACAGCAAAATAAAGAAAAATAACTTGATCACAACTAAATACACATTTTCCCTCTACTCATGATCCATACTGATCCCTTCTTCAAGGCCCAGTCCATTTCTATGTCAAATATTTCTTGTAGGTATGGTAATTCTGTTTGATTATTTCATCTTGCTTCCTCCAGCTCCTAACTTAGAACTCCCGCACAAAGAGAGATGGCAAGGTATACATTTACAATTTAAATTTCAGCACAGTATTCCATTGGTTCCTCTGGCTTCCTGCCAACACCCTTAGCTCCCTGAGTTTAACCCATTTGGTCACTGGCTGCTGGCCAACACTCCTCTTATCCATCACACAGTCTGACCCTTTTATCTGGGGGAAGTCAAATGGAGCAGATGACAGTCTGTCCTTCCCCATCCCCTCACTTAGTGTAAATGTAGTAGTTCTGATTTTTAAATGCTCATAATTGAGTGAGGTAAAAACCCTATGGACAAACCTTGGATTTACATTTACCAATCACCAATATTTAAAAATGTAAACTGTCTAATAAATGCAATTAACAAAAGATGCAAGCTCTAATATTACTGTTGGTAGAGTTGGTCCTTTGTTGCTGGAGACCAGGAGTGTAAGTTCCAAACCCAGAGTTGCATATGTGGGTCTGTGATCTGTATGCAACTATGGATTTGTTGCAGACGTTCTCTTCTGAATAAACATTCTTGACATACACTGAATTCCTCTCTGTTAGTGTTATAAAATAGATCCTAATCATTACAACTGAAACTAATTAAAAAAGTAAATTGCTTAATAAAATGCGATGTAAGAAGTTTCCTCCTTTACGCTTTGACAAAAACAAGACTGAAAAAATCAGCTTTCCTACTGAAAACCAGATCATTTAAAATTGTTGCACAGTCAATACATACTTACGTTTTTAATGGGGGTTGCTAAGTGAACGTAAATTAATCACACATCTTAAATGCTAATACCACACCTGTGATATTCTTGTAGCCAATGAGAAATCCAATTAGTTAGTCCTATTCTGCCTGAGCAAATCAGTGTTTGTATCAAAGGGCCATTGTGAACTTGAGAAATGTTTATTAAAAAAAAAAAGAATTTAAGTTAAGATATTAAATGATCACCTGGCATTTCCCAGAGCTGACGGTTTTTATTTCAGTGAATGTAGACACCCAGAGAAGCTTGTATTTATAAAATAACTTTGAATTTATTTATATATGTTCAAGTGACATATTTATTTCTCTCCAATGTACAACAAAAATAAAAATTACGATTTTTTTCTGTCACATCACAGGTGAAAAGTGAGGAGCAATGTGACATTTTTGTGTGTAGGAGGGTGCTATGTAACCATTCATTCTTTTTTAAAAAATGCTACTGCTGTCTACTGCCCTCAGTATGCCATAGAACAGGAGTGGGCAATACATTTTGCAAGGGGGCCACTTAATGAATTTTCCAATGTAGTCAAGGGCTGGCTTAACCCCTCGCCCCCAGAAGGGGTGGGGCCTGGAGTAGAAGGGGCAGGGCTGCGGACTAGTCTCCCCTCAGAGTTGTCTGGAGCCACAGGCTTTGAAATAAAGACACAGAAAAGGGCTCCCAAATCCCAGCCTCATGGCTAATGGATTGCTGCAGCTATTTAAAGGTTCATAGCTCTGTCCCCTGCCAAGGTAGCGCCATGACTGGGAGCCATGAGCCTGGAAATTCGGTGGCATGGGCAGCAGGATAGAAATAGAAGGCAGCCAGATACAGTCCGGGGTAAATCACAGTGTTAGGAGGGCTGGATCTGGGCCCTGGGACACATCTTACCCAGCCCTACCATAGGCAATGAATTTGGATTGATTCAGCTCTTATAAGCCCTCCCTGTAAAAGAACGTAATAAGAAAATTGAACGTATCGGCAATAAGATGAAACGTGTATGGAGCATGGTTGATTTCTTAGAAAGTATTATCCCCGTTTTGTGGATGAAGCAAGTAAGTTTCAGGAAGGCTGTTTGCTGACTGTTCCCTTTGTTGCCCCTAAGAGTGTGTGATGGGGAAGGATTAAAATACAGCTGACTATAGCTCAGACCTGGGCAAAATACAGCGCATGGGCTGGATTTGACCTGCCAAACCACTGGATTTGGCTCACGGATGCTGCAGTGAGCCCCACACAGGCTCTCTGCTTGCCTTGCCCCACCTGCATGCTGCTCAGACACGTGGCTGCGGGGCAGTTTTACTTTAAAAACTGGGCTCAGAAGGGAGGGGAAGGCAGCTTTAGGAGCTGCTTGTGACCCCAGCACAATCCCATTGGCTGACTTTTGGCCAGAAACTGGTTTTAATAACAGGCAGCCACAAAGAACAAGGGGCTCATAGTTATTCACAGAGCACATGGCTGCAGCCTGTGTTGGGGTGGGGCAGGCAGGGAGGCTAATTCAGAAATGGTCTGCTGGCTAGTAAGTCTCGTAGCCAAAGCCTGCCTCTGGCACCCCAGTCCCTTCATTCCCCAACCTCTATCCCCAACTCTTGCCATCCTACTCCGCATAACTAAATCTTCTTCCCATCTCCCGCACCCATACCCCCTCCCAGATTAGGCACCCCAATCCCCTGCCCCAGATCACAGTCCCCTCCTGCCCTATCTCACAACCCAAATTCCTGCGCTTCCTCCTGTATCCCAATTCCCTGCCCTAGGTCACAATCCAACCCCCTGTACCCCAGTCCACTGCCCCAGGTCACAACAGCCTCCTTCATCCAAACTCCCTCCCTTACTACAAGCTCCCTTTTGCATTTCTCTCCAATGTACAACAAAAATAAAAATTACAATTTTTTTCTGTCACATCATAGGTGAAAAGTGAGGAGCAATGTGACATTTTTGTGTGTCGGAGGGTGCCATGTAACCATCCATCCCAGACCCCGCACCTCCTCCATTAATATCATGGAAGAATGCAGCCCTCAAACAGTTCCCAAATTCTTGGAGTGCCCTCCTCCCCGATCAAACATTATTGGCCACCCCTGCTGTAACTATTACTTCCAAAAACAGAGCAGTAACATAGGTGTATATCTTCTAGTACCATCATCATTAATACCCTATATAAGGGTAAGAGGCACAGCTAAAGGCATCCTACAAAAAGGATGTGGACACATTGGAGAGGGTCCAGCGGAGGACAACCAAAATGATTAGGGGTTGGAGCATATGACTTATGAGGAGAGGCTGAGGGAGTTGGGTCTGTTTAGTCTGCAGAAGTGAAGAGTGAGGGGGGATTTGATAGCAGCCTTCAACTTCCTGAAGGGAGGTTCCAAAGAGGATGGAGAAAGGCTGTTCCCAGTAGTGATAGATGGCAGAACAAGGAGCAATGGTCTCAAGTTGCAGTGGGAGAGGTCCAGGTTGGATGTTAGGAAAAACAGGAGGGTGGTGAAGCACTAGGATGGGTTACCTAGGGAAGTAGTGGAGTCTCCATCCCTAGAGGTGTTTAAGTCTCAGCTTGACAAAGCCTTGGCTGGGTTGATTTAGTTGGGATTGGTCCTGCCTAGAGCAGAGGGCTGGACTTGACCTTCTGAGGTCTTTATCAGCTCTATGGTTCTATGATTCTATGACCTGCACTCTTTGCACTCTGGGCCTTACTCTCATGCCCTACTTTGAAGCAAGGAATCACCTTAGCTCTCCCTGACTGTAGTCAGGACTAGTGTGGGGCACTAGCTGTGTGTCTAGACCAGTTTTTTTTTTTTAAACTGGCTTGTTTTCAAAAAAACTTCCCCTAAGTCTAGACCACTGCCATATGCTTTTGAAAGTAAAACAAAAGAGCGTCACTGTGGAAAACCTCATTTTATGAGGAGGAACGCCTTTTTTTTAAAGTGCTCTTTTGAAAAAAAAAGGCCTGTGGAATGAAAACTGTGCTTTTTCGAAAGAGAGCATCCAGACTGCCTGGGAGCGCTCTTTCGAAAGTAGTGCTTGTAGTCTAGACGCTCTCTGGGAAGAGGCTTGCAGTCTAGACTTAGTCCAGGTGCTGCGCCTGAGCTAGGTCGGGAGGCGCTAGGAGCTCGCCCGGGCAGCAGATTCCTTGCTCGAGTGCGCCCCCTGTGGAGCGTCTGGGAGGCAGCAGGAGCGTGTGTGTGTAGGGAGAGACAGAGGACAGACTTGGAGCGCTCGCTTCCCCCGCCGCTCGCAGCTGCCCACGTGGTACGGCGCTGGCCAATGGCGAGGCGCCCTGCGTCTGGCGGCCGCCATTGCTGTCAGAGTGGCGAGCGGCTGAGGCGAGCGCGCGAGGAGGAGTCGCTGCTGGCGCGCGGGGCCACGCGGAGGGCGGCGAGGACGGGCAGGGGCAGCGCGCGCTGTCCGGCCTGCGGCAGTTGCGGCGCGCGGACGAGGCGGCGGCCGCGGGAAAACACCACCCACCCGCCGCGAGGGGCGGGGACAGCGCCCCCCCTCAGCCGCCGGCGCCACTGCCCGCGCCACCCTGAGGCGAGCCCCGCGCCGGAGCGCGCTTGGGCTGCGGGTGCTGGACCCGCCCGCTCGGCTCGTTGCGGATTGTCGGGCAGGGGGGGCGGAGCGAGGCCCCCCCGCGCGGGGAGCGCCCCCTGCCGGTCCCCGGCCCTTCCTCGGGCTGGCGCGTGTGCGGGGCAGGGCTGCGGCGGCCGCCCCTGTGACGGGAGGCAGCCCCGGGCGCTTGTGCCGAGCCGCCGGCCCGTCTCCACAGACATGCCCCGCGCTGGCGGCCGGGCTCGCCGAGGATCATGACCGCGGCGGCGAACTGGGTGGCGAACGGGGCCAGCCTGGAGGACTGTCACTCCAACCTCTTCTCGCTGGTGAGTCCCCGCGGGCAGGCAGCGCGGAGGGGCCGAGCCCGGCGTGGGGCTCACGTAGGGGGCCCCGATGCTCTTTCGAGCAGCCGGGTTGCAACGTGGTTGGGTCGGTGCCGCTTGCCGGGGCTTTATAGTTGGGACCCGGGGGGGGGGGGCTGCTCCCCGCCTGGCCCCTCCTCCCGGCTCCGCTCCCTATGTATGTGGCTCTTTAACAGCGTTTGCGGCGAGCGCGCCTTCTCCGCGCCCAGCTGCATGGCTCTGAATAGGAGATGTCAAGGCAACGGATTGGGTATCCCGTTGCCTGCGCTGCCCACATGTGAGACCGTCCCCTGTGGTAAACAGTCTTCTCTCCCCGCCCCTGCCTGCTTTGACACTTCATGCCCTAGTGCTTTGTGCCTCTTAAACTGCGTGTGCCCCCCCTCCCCCTTTTCGTAATGACAAACGCTGTTTCAGCAGTAAACAGTTCATGCAATGTGATTATCTATAGGACGTGCTCTCCGGCTTCTTGTGTCTGAACGTCAGCTGTCGTTATGAGTTTACAGCCATGCCTCCCTTGCACCGATGGGGGTGAAAGGGATGAAAGACTTTTTTTGGCCTTGGAAGGGAAAGCATTAGCTGAAAATGCAACGTTGAGTTGCTTGATAGCATCTATGTTACCTTCCATCTCACTGGTGGTTGACAACTTTCACTTTGTGCTTAGATTGCATGGTTTAATCTTACAGCAGCTATGATATCAGTTGTTCATACTGAACAGTTGCAAAAACTGTATATTTTAAATCTTAATTTAAAATGAATACAAAGAACGATTACTTGTTATCCGGATTAGTGACATTTTATTTGAAAAGATCTTTTTGCTTTCTTGTATGCCACAGCTGCAAGGAACCATTAGTCAGGTAAAGGTGAGAACTCTTGGGTCCCCAGTAGCAACCCAAGCCAAAAGAGGTGGAGTATAGGATTGTTTATAGGGGAACGATAACTAGGAAGATAAAATGGGGAGCAATAGGGTAATACAAGAAGAGTGGGAGAGGAAATTAAAAAACCAAACCAGACCGAAACACCTCTTTCTTCCCTCCAACCACTCTTCCTCCGCAGCCAAAAAGAACAGATTACAGCTTTACTTTTTTCTAAAGGTGGAGAAGGAATGTGAAATTTAAAAAAAACCCTCATTTTAAAATGTTTAACTTGGAACCTTTAAGTTATGCATATTGCTAGCCTTTGTAATGATAGTTTTGTAATTAACTGTAAACCTCCGTCTTTCCCGGATGATGAACAACCTTTGATGCTTTCCTTTGGTTTGTAGTAGAGAGGTAGCTGTGTTAGTCTGATCTTGCTAAAACAAAAGGGAAAAAATATGTAGCACTTTAAAGACTAACAAGATGGTTTAATAGGTGATGAGCTTTCCTGGTCCAGACCCACTTCCTCAGATCCTGTTATTCTTCCCAGCTCATCTCTGGAGGTGGGGCTGGCAGAAGGCAGAGATGAGCTGGGAGGAATAATGTGATATGAGGAAGTGGGTCTGGCCCATGAAAGCTCATCACCTCTTAAACCATCTTGTTAGTCTTCAAAGTGCTACATAGTTTTTCCTTTTGTTCCTTTGGTTTGTTTGTTCCTGATATCAGGTACCTTGTCTTCATCTCCAAAGAATTATATTCTTGTTGGAGGTTTTCTTTTGCTATGTGTTTGTACATTGGGATCCTTGTAGGAGGCTTTTGGGTGTATGTTATAACAAATACCATCCCCTTTGGCTTTTTATTGACTTCTAACCACTTTCAGAGCTAAATGACACTATTTAATCTTGCATTTATGCTAATGTTTACAGTGCCTTTATATCACCAGTGTATACCGCAAATATAGTAGTGGTAACAGTGGTTTGTGTACACCAGTCTTGATTACTAAGAAAAACTCACCAGTAAATAAAAGAGAAGCAAATGTATCAGGAAAGATTGTCACCAGTAAAATAAAAACAAAACCTCAGTCAATCTTAGTTTTTAAAAAAAAGACCAATAAAAAAACCTGTTAACTTTATTCACCATGTTTTGGTTAGGAAATTAATATGTTTTGGTAAGTGTTAGGTGGTATAATTGTAGCCCCGTTGTCAAAGTCTGTCATAGATAATATAATTCTTGGTATAAGGTACCATGGATTACAAAGTTTAGATTTTCAAATTTTGTATTAAAGAATTTATACTAAGAAACTTTATAGAACAGCATATTTTTTTAATTATATGCATAATGCCAGTGAAGTAAAAAAAATACAATTATGGAGTTTGCTTTTAAAAGTGAGCTTGCATTCAAACTGATGTATAAATACCTTTATACTTGGTATACTACAGTATAAGGTGATACCACTTCAAATTTGGTCTCTTAAATCTATCTTATTGATTTCACGAATATTTTTTTCTGCAATAACAAATAACATTTAAACATCTGTTTGCAGATATGTTTTATTTAACACAAAATAGCTTGCAAAGCTAAACTTAGCCTAAAATTTGTAGGTGTGGGTAGTACATATTGTTTTTAAAGGGGTCACTTAACCAAGGTAGCCATTTTCATGCTTTTTGGACTTTAAACATGTTGTAATGGGATCAGAGGACAGCTATGTTATAATTATGATCCACTGTATGTTTTCTGTATTTTTCCTCCCACAACGGGGCTGAACACTGTTTGCCTGTTGTGTGTGTCCCTGTCCTCTAACTTGGTGGGATTTTTTTTGTAATATGCCTGTAAAAAACTTTTACACATGAGTTATTTCTGGGGATATATGTAAGCATGAAGTCAGATGTTGTAGGTATAGTCCTTAAATAGCATTTTGATAAGTGACAGTAATATTTTATAGAACATAGCATGCAGTATTAGTTCCCCAAATAGAAGAACTAGAGGACACTAAATGAAATTAATGGGGAGCAGGTTTAAAACTAATAAAAGCATAGCGTGTAGTCAACCTTTGGAACTCCTTGTCAGAGGAGGCTAGGACTATAATAGAGGTTAAAGAGAAGCTAGATAATTTCATGGAGGTTAGGTCCATAAAAGGCTATTAGCCAGGGGATAAAATGGTGTCTTTGGCCTCTGTTTGTCAGAGGCTGGAGAGGGATGGCAGGAGACCAATCGCTTGATCATTGTCTTCGGTCCACCCTCTCTGGGGCACCTGGTGCTGGCCACTGTTGGTAGACAGGATACTGGGCTAGATGGACCTTTGGTCTGACCCAGTACGGCTGTTCTTATGTTCTAATGTTTTTATCAGCAAACTCAAATATTAATAAATTTAAAAAACAACAAATGGTCTGGCAGCACTTTATAGACTAACAAAACATGTAGATGGTATCATGAGCTTTTCTTAAGATGTAAAACTCTGGTCATCTGAAGAAGTGGGCTGTGCCCACGAAAGCTCATGATACCATCTACATCCGTGGTCACCAACCCATTGATTGCGATCTACTGGTCGATCCTGTGGGCCCGATCAGTTGATCGCAAGGCTTTTGGGGGGCCCTTCCTCACTGCCTCCACCCCCAAGATGAATGCTGCGCTGATGCTACCTCCAGGAATGACAAAGGTAGCATGCCTTCCAGCGGGGTGGGGAGAGTTCTGCAGCCACGCGCCTGGTACTGGAAGTGTGCAGACTGCTCTTCCTTCCCTCTGAACAGCTGGTGTGGTACCTAAAGTGCTGGTCCGTCACGCGCTGGGGACTTTGTTCCCCTGCTGCCTTCCTGTGCGCGGGGAAGGGGTTGCGTGTCCGGGACTGCGCCGGCTCTGGCTGTTCAGGCAGTGCGTACTGCCATGGGGAGGGGAGGAGTAAGGCGCAAGCTTCCTGAGCGGTTGCGGTTGGCATGGGACTCCCCCCTCTCCCACAGACAGGCAGCAGGGGAATAAACTCTCCAGCATGCCAGCTCCAGCTGCTCGGGAAGCTTGCGCCTTATTCCTCCCCTACCCATGGCAGCACATGCTGCCTGAGCAGCCAGAGCTGGCGAAGTCCCGGACACACAACCCTTCCCCACGTGCAGGAAGGCAGCAGGGGAACAAAGTCCCCAGCGCGTGACGGACTGGCATTTTAGGTTGGGGCTGCCATGGTCTGGAACTTCCCCTCCCCTGTTCCCAGCCCACACAGGATGGCATCAGGCACATGACGAACCAGCGTTTCAGGTACCGTTCTACTGTTTAGGGCTTGAGGGAGCAGCCCACGCACTTTCTGGCCCTTGGCCTGCAGCTACAGGATTCTCAAGTACTGGTCCCTGTCCCGTCCCCCTGCCCAGACCCCAACAAGTACTGTGCCCCACCACCCACTGGCACCCTGCTCCAGCACCCATTGGCACCCTGCCCCAGCACTCACAAACACCCTGTTCCCTGTCCCAGCACCAATGGCACCCTACCCAGCACCCTGTCCCAGTAGCCTTCCCCAATACCATGTCGTCTGCTCCTCCCAGCACAGTTGGGCCACATTAGTGAGGCTTGTGGGGTTTTTAGAGGAGTTTTTATTTTGAATCTCACTTGTGTGGCCCCAACTGACTTTTCTGTGGGTCAGTTACCCCTGACTCAAAACAGGTTCCTTGCCCTTCTCATGAATAAAGACAAAGCAGAAACTTTTTGTGTTTGACATAGTATTTTATTTAAAAATGAAGCCTGGAGAACAAACCCCCAATTGGGGCCAAGCCCCCATCTGCCCACAGCATCATAACACTCCTGCACTCCCCCTTCCCCTAGACTCTAGATCTGAACCTATCATACACTGGAACCCCCTGCCCTGAGCCCCTCACATACCCCAATCCAAATTCCTGCACCATCATATCCACAAGCCTATGGCTTGCTTAGGACCTCAACCCTATATCTGACCCCAACACTGCCCGGCCTGAAGTCCCCTCCCTGACCCAGCATCCCCTTCTCCACCTCCTCCTGCATCCAGATTTCCTCTGAGAGCTTGCACCTCTCACCCCTTCTCACATCCAAATCTCTCATTTCCACCCCAGAGCCTACACATCCTGCCTCAATCCAGCGAGGGTAAGGCTAGACTACAGGAGTTTTTCAGGATTCCGGAGCTACCCCAGAAAAACTCTTCTGCATCCAGAGATGCGTTTATTCTTCTGCTTTTTTAAGTGGAAGAGTAAACGTGCTCTTTCAGTAACCCCTATGTTCCTCTTTCCACGAGGAATAAGGGGGCTTCCAAAAGAAGGGGTTTTTCTGACATTTGGTCCAGTCTAGACAGGCCAAATGCTGGAAAAACCTCTTCCTACAGAAGAATTGGGGAAAAAAAGCAGCACTGTAAGAGTTGTGGGTAGCAAGTAATGGAGAGGAGGAGAATAGAGAGGAAGGGGTGGGGCTTCAAAAGAAGGGGCAGGGCAGTAGATCTTGGTTTGATCTGTCATTTAAAAAGTTATCTTGAGTGTAAAAAGGTTGGAGACCATTGATCTACATGTTTTCTTAGTCTATAAAGTGCTACCAGACCATTTGTTGGTTTTAAGCTTATCCTGTACAGACTAACATGGCTAACCCCTGAAACTTCAAATATTAATGTGATGTTCAATTTTTTCAGTTGCTTTACTAATTATTAGAACTTTATTGATAAACACAGCATTAAAAGGTATTAAACAAAGAAAATATTAATTACAAATTTGTGGCTGCAGATTTGTGGCAGTGACATTTTACCATCAAACTGTAACATCTTCGTCAAAATTTATGAAGGATTCAAACTACAGTAGACCAGATCGTAATTTACAGCAACAGCTCCTATAGTTCATCTTCTGAATATTACAGAACAATATATACAGAGTTGCTGAGTTTTGGTTTGGTTCTTGTGAAGCATTGTACTTCTTGAGAAAAGGCTTGTGCATACAATATTGATTTGAGGCAATCCAGCTATTAGAAGAAATATTATTTACAATAGAAGAAATATTATTTAGCTGTACCATGCTCATTTTATCCCTATCTTTTATTAATTTTTTATTATTTTAAGCAGAAGTCTTCATGGAATAATTACAGTAGTGAAGTAGATACAGAAGCTTTACAATATTCAAGTCTCTAGCTTTTTAAAAAAAGTCAGATTTGCATGTGACTAGTTAACTTAGTGGTATTGATGTTGACATTAAATTAGTTTTTTGAATTTTTGTTTATAACTTGTAGATTATTATCATCAACATGAGTAGCCATGCTTTTTTTTGTATGTCAGATCTTTGTTCAATTGTGAATTTTTTTAATAGTTGGTGATTTTGCACAGTGAGCACAAGGATGGAATAAGGAGTATTCCTATTTTGGGATGCTGCAGAAAGAACATTTCATTGGACATTATTGATTATTAGGTCATTATCATATTTATATTGAATTACACTTGCTCTTAATCTTAAGTATGGAATGTCTATCCAGAGCTTGATTGTGATCTCAAAGATAAGTAGTTAATGTTGCATGGAACTTGTTGTCCATGATATAGTTGTTTGAAGGATTCAAGTATCGGGGTAGCCGTGTTAGTCTGTGTTATGCTCCAACACTTCAGTTAGTCTATAAGGTGCCACAGGACTCCTTGCCACTTTTGTTTGAAGGATTGTTATTTGTGTGTGTATGTGTGGCTCCTTATGGTGGGAGGGCCCCGTTCCCCTGGCGGCAGCTTGTGGGCATTGCTGGGCAGGTCGGTCCCCCTCCCCAGTGGCTCCTCGCAGGCACAACTGGGTTACCTGGTCCTCGGCTCTGAAGGGAGGTGAAGGTATTGGCTGGTGGTGCTCCTGCCCAGTGCTGTGGCAGAAGGATGGGCGGGAGGAGTTTGGGAACGGGGGGGGGGGGCACTTACCTGGGCTGGTGATTGGCAATAGAGAGCCCCAGCTGGCCACCCTCTTCCTGATGCAGCCACCTCCCTGTGGTCACTCTGCAGTATAATTGTCTCCACAGTTGCTGCCTCCTGTGATTATTGTGGAGCATAAAACTGTCCCTGCTGTCAGATCCCCTCCCTTTCCCTGTTATGGAAAACAATCTACTTATAAGTACATCCCATTTTCTTGGCAGAACCAAACTCTGACCCTGCTTTAAGTTAGGATAAGACAAAACTGCATACTGAATTTGGTGGTTCTACTTTTTATTGCCTAGGAGAAGTTCTTGAACAAAAGGACTCCTAGATGGACTGACACACAGATATTCTCTCTCTCTCTCTCTCTCTCTCTCTCTCTCTCTCTCTCTCTCTCTCTCTCTCTCTCTCTCTCTCTCTCTCTCTCTCTCTCTCTCTCTCTCTCTCTCTCTCTCTCTCTCTATATATATATATATATATATATATATACACACACACACACACACATATACACACACACACACAGACGCTTCTGCACACTATGTGTGTGCACATGAGTATATGTATATCATTGCTGAAACAAAGCGGAAATTCACAGTGCTCTAACACGGGCATTAGGGGTATGAATGATTAACTGGAAAGCATCACCATTATTGGATGATGCTTACTGGTTATGGTTAACCATTGGGCTGGAACAGCTCCCTGGGGCCTGCCACAGATTATTGGCGGCTCCAGCCCTGTGAGGCCCACGGTGGGCAGGGGATGCATCAGCCTACCTGCTACTCCTCCACGCATGCCCATTTCATTGGTTAATCGGCTAAACACAACATTTAACTGGTTAACTGAGTAACCAAGATTTTACATCCTTATTTAGCATTTATGTTGCCTATCAAGCAAAAACAAAAATCCCACCTTTCAGATTCCACCCTTTTTATGTGTTTTTCCTGTCCTATGTGAAAATCGTTTAACTTACTGAAACAGGTTTTTGTTTAGAAGCCTCTTGTTTTTAGCACATGGTGTTAGAGATTTTATTTATTTTATTAATAATAATGCCACATAACTTTCAATATCTGAATTTTGCACGGAAAGGTGTGTGTGTGTAATTTTATACGTGCAATAGTTTATCATTTTATTGTTAGAGCTGATTGAAAGAGAAAATATTATGCAATAGTATATAGCATACCAAAATGCTACAGGTGTAGGCTCAGTTCTTCAGCCTTTCCTCACATGCATAATCCTTACTAATGAAAACAGTGTTTTTTAAATTAATTGACAGTGCAAATTACTTATGTGGTAGAAAATTTTTTTAGGATCTAATCCATATTTGATTAAAATGTAATTACAGATGTTCTTTTAGCATAAAATATATTTGTGAACAAACAAAACCCCCCAAGGCATAGATCTTGTTTAATAGTGAAATGATGTAATAGTGGTTATTTTAGGTTTATAAAATTCACTTTTCTTAACTTCATGGCACAAGTTGCAAAATAATGTAATAATTTGAAAACAAAAAATAACTGTTTGCAGTATATAGCTTTCAGAGATTAATAAAAAGATTGTTCCCTCTCCCCCTTTTTTTCCTCTTCCTTTTTCCTGTTTGTGTATTGGAAAGGGTGGGTTTTTTTTACTGAGTCCTGAAGTCTAGCAAGATAAGACTTTATTGCTGTAGTATGAGAAGCAAGATTTGTAGATGAGGAAACGTCAGCTAACAGTAAAGAGTTTACCTAAGAGCTTCTGTTATTTCCTCGTGGGGGAGACACTAGAGTAACCAACTAAAGGGGTGCAGTGAGCCATTACTAGATGGTGCCAGTGGGAGATCAGTAGGATTTTAACAAATTCCTGGTCCATTTTGGTCAATTTCATGGCTGTAGGTTTTAAAAAGTCAGACATTTCATGATTTCAGCTATTTAAATTCATGAATTTGATAGGGCCCTAGAGATGAGTGATTATTCACCAGTGGTACTGGATCTACCATATGAAAACTATGTTCAGAAAAGCAGTGGAAGAGGGCAGTAGTAGATGTAGGACACTAGGTGACTGTGGAGCAGTTAAGAGGTGAACTAAATGAAGATCATCAACAGTTTGATTATTCCAAAAGTTAGATTATTCTAAAAGGATCAAGCTGTATAATTATAGAGGTAAAATACTTAAGTGTGATTTTATTTTTCTGTGCAGGCAGTTATTGGAGCTGCACAGGGATATTGTGTAATAATTAATAGACTCTTGATAGGAAGCAGGAGGTAGTCCACCAGAGTATTTTTCTATTGAAATGTGATCTGTCTTGTACAAAGTTGGTTCACATTGGCAATAATCCATTCTGACTGTGACAAAGGGAGAAGTTATTGTCTTGAAATTTGTGTCCGTGAGTAAACATTGCAAACAGCTTATGGGGATGCAGGTTTAAAAAAACACTTTCCTGAGATGATGCTTCTGAAAGACCAGATGGCAAAGAGCTGGTAAAGAGAAAATATAATTTGCTAACTTCTTGAACAAAAAGTGGATAACCTTCTCTGAGCATTAAGAAGAGGCAAGACTCACACTTGCTACATTTTAATAGATCTTTTCCCAACATATCAGCTTTATCTTTGCTCCAAATGGAGTTTCAGTCAGGTGGTTCTTTCCCAAGTTTTAATTCTATTGGGAATCATGACTTAATAATGGACAGGAGTGTTTTGCTTGAGAGAGCATAAATACAGGGCTAAATCTTATGAAAACAAAACATAAACCTGATTATGGTCACATTGCAAATCATGTTGTAGACTTTGTGCACATTCGGGAGACTAGATGAAACTTCATAGGACTTTGTAGGAAAGATATATTATTTTGGATATGAGTAGTTGCCCAAAAGCATTCTTTGAGTTATCCTTTGCGAGAGAGCAGAATAGTTGGAATGATATCACTCACTCCTGTCAGAATTCACAAGCAATCATTAAACAGTCATGGTCATTTGTGTCAGAGAATGCCAGCTAATTGGAAAAATATCAACAGCAAGCACCCTACTGTTACCATAATTGAAAGGAGATCAGCCAATGTGGGCAGTCTTGATTGACATTCTGACACTTAAAAACCAGATTTGTTAGGGATCAAGGAAATCTGAGATGTATAGATGGTAGCAGATTACTCAACTGATTTTTTTTTTTTTAGTAGTTTTCCCTCAAAAAGGGAAGATCAGAAATAGTAATAGCTGACGGACATATTCAGGAAGTTGTGTTGTTTTTTTTTTACATTGACTAAAGGTCAAATAACCACTCACCAAAAGTCATTTGATGTCATACCCACCCATCAGGAGATACTAATAGTTCAACCAGAAGAATACCCTACTTGTACTTGCTAATCGAAAGTATTGATTCAGATTCAGTGTTGCTTGCCATTACGCTGCTGTTATTTCCACAACATTAATGAAGTATATCTATCATTCAGTGATGGTATTGTTCATACATGTTATAGTTAGGGAAGTAAAAGGTTAACTGTTTAACCATTAGGGTATGGAGCAGCTCCCCAGCCAGCCCCAGTAGGGAGCTGCTCCAGTCCCACGGGACCCACCAAAGCAGCCTGTGTCCATTGTGGGCCCAGATGCTCCTCCCCGCCCCCGCTACCTGCAGGTTACATGCTGGCTTCTTGGGAGCAGGTCTGGGAGGGATTGCCAGCCCTGCTTCCAGGGAGCCAGCTGCGGATCTTGCAGTGAAGCCTTCTTGGGAGCGGGGCCAGCAGCAGCCCTGTTTGGTCCTGCGACCGCTTTCCTGTTACAGCGAAGCTCCTCCTCCCACTGCCGCAGAGGCGTCACACTTGGCTTTGCAGTACAAAGCTTATTTAAGCTTTAAGTAGAGCCCAGAGCATGTGTAACCACTATGATTTTTATATCCCTAATTATAATAGTATTTATTATTTGTCTAAAGTTTCATCTCGATTTAGTCAAGATTATTTTTTGAATGCATATATTATATCATAAACCTCTAATTTTCTAAGTTAATTTAGGACGTGCAGTATAAATAGTAAGGTTTAATGAGATAGAAATGGAAGTATTTTTATTATTTATTTTGTTAATTCTCTGCCAGTAGAAGATTGCTTCCAGTTTTAAGTAACTCTGATGATTGGCTTCCACCATTTGTATAGAGATAATTTGTCAGTAATGAAGCTCTGTTAAAGGTATGAGTTTTAAAAACTTGATGAATGACCAAAGGTAGAAATGTTTGTTTGGAGCGTCCATTATTGCTAGTTCCCCAATATAGAAGTTAAACTGCCTGTGGAGCCCCCCCCCCCACCTGGTACCCCATAGAGTATAAACCCCGATCCCTGGTGCCCCACAGAGCTAAAGCTCTTATCCCTCTTCTGTCTGGTAGATGATGCCCACAGCCCTGCTCCACCTTCCTCCCCTCCCACATATTTCCCTGTTACTTTCCCTCTGAAGTTACCAGCTGCTGACAGGGGAAGGGGGAAAATCATTTTAAAAAAGTGTCAGAGATAAACAAACAAAAGTATTTTGCTTCCAATATCTATTACATTTATCACATCAAAATAGTGTTGAGGCTTTGTGGCAGATACCTTCTGTGTGCGTGTGTGTGTGTGTGCGCATGCATGTACACACACACACACACACACACAGGATCAGTGAGCACCAGAGGCCTAAAAGGCCCATAATACTAATGGTGACAGCTAGTATCATGTTTTGGTTGTAATTTCAATTACATCATCTTACATTAGCATGAATCCTGTGTCACAGAATGATGATAGCTGAAAATAAGTGATGATACCTGAAAATAAGTTATCTGACACCTTCTGGTAAGTTTGATTTTTTTTTTTCAATGCAAGGATTTGAGTTTAGCTTTCTGTTAATTAAACCTGACATTATTTAAGTTTCACATAAATCTAAACAGGCAATTTTTCCATAGGATTGCCTCAGGATTTATGACAATATTTTAGTTTTTTGAATTGTTTTGGTATTACTGTATTGATTTTACAATTTGAAGGAAATACCATATCTTCAGTCAAAAATATTTCATTGTTATTTATATGATGAACTTTTTATATAGCTATAGACTCATGAATGACTTAATTTGATTCTTTCAAAATTAATAATCAAGAAAGTATCTGTGGGCTGTTCTTTTGAATATGTGGCATCAGGGCACTAATGTAACAAACTTCAGCTGATTAAGTATATGGTTTTAAAAATATACTTCGGCTGCTTGAATTAATTGTAGAAGATGCTCCTTAATGTTTATAATTAAACTAAAATGTTTTTAAATTTAAATTTTTCATGTATTGCTAGAATTGGATTTTAAGAAGTTTTTGGCATGAATAGTATTCATGATTTAATTTAAAAAAGCCTATGATGCTTGCATCTTATTCTAGTATTGTTTTGGCTTATTCTCTGGTTCAGGGTTGGGCATTAATTTTTGATTAGGGGCCACTTCAGAAATTTTTGAAGTGGCCCTAGCCATCTCAGAAGGGGTGTTGCCTCAGTCGGAAGGGGTGGAGCCAGGACATGTCTATACTTCCCTGCCCACAGTATCTGATTGGTCTGTGGGTGTGGAAGCACAAAAAATCTTTGCTTTGCCCGCCCCCTGAGAACCGTCATCTGTTCTGAACAGCTGGTGGTTCCTTCTAGGTGCCCCTGCTCCTGGTGGCAGGAAACTTCACGTGCTCCCTCCCCACCTGCAAGCCCTGATTGTCCTGGGGATGGGGTGAGCATGAAGTCTCTTGCTCCCTGTCCTCCGGCGTGTGGCACTTAGTCAACTGCCAGGATCGACTCTAAAAGCTGCATGCTCTCCCATCCCTAGGCCCTGATTGGTCTGGGGGCGGGGGAGCAGCAGGACCTCTGTGTGCTGGATCAACCTGTTTGGTGGGCTGGATTCGACACGAAGAATCCCTTTTGCCGCCCCTGCTTTAGCTCCATCTCTTAGACTGTTATTTCTCAAAATGAGCCATTGTACTGAGTAGAATTACAATAATACACATGCCTTGGGGGTATTGCAGGGCTGCTTAGGTAAGTGCCTCACAGCCAGAGCCTGCCTCTGGCACGCCTGTCCCCCCCCCCCCATACACCCTAACTCCTTCTCCCAGGTAACCATCCAAACCCCCTGCACCAGGTCACAACTCCCTGACAATCTCTGTATTCCCTCCTACACCCTCCCCCATGCCAGAATTCACTCCTGCACCCATACTTCCTCTCTGACCACACCAATCCCCTGTTCCAGGTCACAACCTCCTCCTTCACCCAAACTCCCTCTCAGACCTCACACTGTCCCCTGTGTGCCCTTCTGTACCTAACCTTATCCTAGACCCCACATCCCATTCATAGAAAAGTGTGGCCCTTGACCATTTTCCAAAATCTTGTAGTGGCCTCCCCCCCCACCAAAAATTATTGCCCATCTCTGCCTAGGGATGTTAAATATCAGTTAATTGAACAGTCGATTAACTTTATGAATTCTTATTGGTTACTTGACTGTTCCGTACAGTGAGTGCACTACAGCCCCACTCCCAAGGAGCGCCCTGCCACTCTGTGCTGCTGCCTCTATAATAGAGGCAACAGCATGGGGTGCCAGGCAGGAGCTGGCCCACAAGGGGAGTCAATTTAAAAACCAGCTCCCCTTGTGGACTGGCTGCCTGTTGCCCCAGGCTTCTGCCTCTGATACAGAGGCAGCAGTCCCTCTCTGGAGTGGAGTCTGAGCTCCTGGAACTGGCATGAGCTGGAACTGAGCCAGGCTGCCTGCTTGCCTAGTTCCTAATATCTTTAGAGCACAGCCGTAGCAAGGGTAGGTCCTAGGAAGCTAGGATTGAATCAGGCTGCTGGCCAGCCTGCTAAAAATTTTGGCGTGGGGGGGAGGGGAGAAGGGTAATTGTGTGTAGTTTATAGCTTATAAATTGGTTAATCAGCTACACTATTACATCCCTACCCCGCGATAAGGAATAACTCATAGACTTTGCAGCCTAAAAGGACCATCATAATCATTTCTAGTCTAACGTTCAGCACATTGCAGGCCACAGAACTGTTAGACCCATAACTTCTGGCTAAGTTACTGAAGTCCCCAAATCATGATTTAAAGCTGGGCTACTCAACTTTGGAACCCCGGGGGGCCACAATGGTACTCTCATCACATGCTGAGGCTGCAACTTAAGTGTGATTGCATATACAGTAAACTTTTGATAATCCGGCACCTTTAGGACCCAAGGGGTGCCGGATTATCAGATATGCTGGACTATCGGAAGGGGGGGCTATGAGGGGTCTAGGGTGGTGTGGGGGGGGATGCCACCCCAGATCCCTCATAGCCCCCCCTTCCAATAGTCCAGCTCTGCCCCAGGCATCCCCGATTCAGCCGCTGCTGGTCAGTTTCAGCAGCAGCTGAATCGGGATGCCTGCGGCAGAGCAGCTGGGGTGCTGCCGGGTTGGTCCGGTAGCGCCGCCCCTTGGCGCTGTGGGACCAACCTGGCAGCACCTCAGTTGCTCTTGGGGACGCCTGGGGCAGAGCAGCTGGGGTGCTGCCGGGTTGGTCCCACAGCGCCAACGTGCGGCGCTACCGGACCAACCTGACAGCACCCCAGCTGCTCTGCCCCGAGCTTCCCAGAGTCAGCCGCTGGTCAGTTTCAGCGGCGGCTGAATCTGAGACAGCTGGGGTGCTGCCGGGTTGGTCCCGCAGCACTGAGGGGCAGTGCTACAGGACCTACCGGCAGCACTCCAGCAGCTCTGCCCCCTACTTCCCCGATTCAGCCGCTGGTCAGTTTCAGCAGCGGCTGAATTGGGGAAGCCGGGGGCACAGCAGCTTCAGTGGTCCGGCTGCCATCAGATGCCGGACCAATGGAGTTTTACTGTACATGCAAATAGCTTATTTCACACTGACGGGAATGAATACAAAGATTAAGGCAAGACTACACAACACACAGATCCCATTTAAGTCAGTTCTGCTGATATACAATATTTACCCAATTTTCACCCCTATGACAGAACTTTTAATGAGCAATGACAGTCCCGGAATTTAACTACTAAAATGCATATAAACGGAAAACCATTATATTTACTACTTTTTTGTTTTGACTCTCTCTCGAGGGCCACAAATACCCATGGGCCACGTGTTGAGTAGCCCTGATTTAAAGACTTCAAGTTACAGCCTTTAAAAGCCAATTAGGTGGGTGGGTATGGGTTTTTTTTGTTTTTTTTCTTGCCTCCACTATTCCTCTTGCAAGACTGTCCCAGAGCTTCGCTTTTCTGATTGTTGGAAACCTTCCTCTAATTTCAGGTCTAATCTTGTTGAAAGCCTGTTTATATCTATGTATTCTTCTGTAAGCTCAGGCTCTTAACTCTTCTCGCTCTCTGGTATTTATCTCTTTGTTGAGTCCCCAGCATATAGCAAAAAATCCTGTTAGTCCTTAATAATTCAGAGTACAAGGTTACATATTTAAATTTAATTTTACTACAGTTTTCAAGTTTGTTAGATCTTCTTGTGTGATATTCTAGATTACTTCTGTATGGGCAATAACGCCTAACTTTGCGTTATCTGCATCTTTCTTAGCACCCTTCCATTTTTTTTGTCGTTAATAAAAATGTTACATGTAGTTGGTCCCAAAACTGATCCCTGAAGAACTCCCCTGTAACCTGACTCCAGTCTGACAGTTTACCTTTCATCATCACCTGTTGCAGTCTTCCTTATCCTCCTTCCAGTTCTGATAGCAATCCCCATCTTCTCCAATTTAACTAATATTTTCCCACTTGGAACTGTATCAAATTTTTTACTGATATCCACTGCATTTTCTTTATCTAAAAAAATAAGTATCCTTCTCAAAGAATATGATTAGGTTGGCCTGAAATGGTCTACTTTTTATAAAACCATCTTACATTTTATCACAATTACTGTATACTGAGGTAAACAGTAAACTTTCTACTTTCTTTTTCAAAATTTGTTATAAGACCATACATACAATTGAAGTCAAAGTGACAGTCCCTTCTTTTAAGAAAGGGAAATAAAAGTGATCCAGGAACCTATAGGCCTATGTTAGCAGTATTCCAGAGTATGTCTACACTACCCTGCTAGTTCGAACTAGTGGGGTAATGTAGGCATACCGCAATTGCAAATGAAGCCCGGGATTTGAATTTCCCGGGCTTCATTTGCATAAGCGGGGCGCCGCCATTTTTAAATCCCCGCTGGTTCGAACCCTGTGCCGCGCGGCTACACGCGGCACGAACTAGGTAGTTTGAACTAGGCTTCCTAGTTCGAACTACCGTTACTCCTCGTGGAATGAGGAGTAACGGTAGTTCGAACTAGGAAGCCTAGTTCGAACTACCTAGTTCGTGCTGCGTGTAGCCGCGCGGCACGGGGTTCGAACCAGCGGGGATTTAAAAATGGCGGCGCCCCGCTTATGCAAATGAAGCCCGGGAAATTCAAATCCCGGGCTTCATTTGCAATTGCGGTATGCCTACATTACCCTCCTATTTCGAAATAGGAGGGTAGTGTAGACATACCCCCAGTCACAGGGTACAACCCTGAATTTGCAGATTTATTTAAAAATCCTTGCTATTGGCCTTGCAATTTCATGTGTCCAGTTCCTATAGTATTCTTGGATGAAGATTATCCAAGCCTTTTGATTTAGTCCAATTAAGCAGTTTGAGTCTGACTTACACCTCACATATGAAACTTCTACTTCATATCCTCATTTTTGTTAAGCACACTATCACTATCTCTTAACTATTTGAGTACCTTTATTAAAAATTAAACCAAAGTATTTGCAGTAGTTAGGTCATGCCTACCGTATAGATGGTTTAGCGGTTCCAGTTTTTCTTTTTCTTTGTATGGCTTCTGGATTAATACTCTAAGTAAGGATGTGAACAACTAACCAACTAGTCGCTCTCCCCTCCCCCCGCTCCCTCTATCAGAAACAGGGATGTGAATGACTAGTTGACTATCCAGTAAGCAAATGCTTATCCGATAATCGACTAGTCCAGGGGTGTCCAAACTTTTTTCAAAGAGGGCCAGATTTGATGAAGTGAACATGCGTGAGGGCCGACCATTTTGCCTGACATTCTTTGAACCATTAAAATTAAATGCAAATTAACTATTTTATGCAAAGTTTATTGCAAACGGCATACTTTTCATTTCGTCACATGGATGACAAATCTAAACAGGTGTTAAATCACTCTGCCTTTCATATCTGAAGGCCAGATGAAAAAAAAAATCCAAGAAGCTGAAATATATGTCAGGAACATTGTAAAGTACATTACATATTATTGGTAATAAAGGTTGTCTGTCAACTTTTAAGTTCAAAAAATATGAACAGGAACATAACACCAAGTATACATGTTGTGTCCAAATATATTTATAACTGATTTAGACCAACTGACATTAACTGAGATTTTACAATGTATTCATCTCAATACATATGGATTCGTTGGGGGCCATAAAAGATAGATATTGCCAAATTACCTGGGGGGCCGTATTAAACCGGAACACGGGCCGCAATTGGCCCGCGGGCCGGACTTTGGACATGCCTGGACTAGTCGCTCCCTCCCTTCCCCTGCTGCCTCTGTCACACAGAGACAGCAAGGAAGGCGGGGAAGAAGGCGACTTGAAAGTGGCAGTGCTGCTTGAAGCCTGGGGCTAGAGCCCAGGCTTTGTGTGGTGCTGCCGCTTTGAAAAGCTGCATGCCAGCTGGGGTGTCCTGAGGTTGCACGTGCCATTTCAAAGCGGCAATGCTGTGTGGCACTCAGGGTCAGCTCGAGTCCCCTGATGGCCCCATGTTTCCACAGTGCTTTTGCCTTTGAAGTGTTTTAACAGCCCTGGGATTGTTGCTACGCTTTAAAGGCGAAGGAGCTCTTATCGACTAATTGAGCAGTTAATGCAAATTACATTGACTATTCTATTAGCCCATTAATCTAAATTTAACATCCCTAACCCCAGTCTGCGTAGCCTCCCTCATATATTCCTTTTCCTAGAACATACAACTCTCTTTTTTGCCCTGACATGCCTTAGCAGTCTTCTCTTTGGGTCTTAGTACTTTTGCACCCATAGGTCAGTGTGGAAAATTAAAGGGTGGGCTGCATAAGTGGCCCTCCTTTGTCTTAGTGGGCTGCAAGATTGAAATCAGTTATGTACACTAACCTTGACACCAAGAATAATATTAAAACATTTCTACTTAGTTTGAAATATTAAGCATGCCATGTACTAATTTATTTAATCATTCATATATTAATAGAAAGGTCATCAACTTCAAATAATGGAAAAAAGAAATGTTTACACTTACTTTACAATATCAAATCCCTGCTCAGTCTCTTCTCTGCCTCCTCTCCCAAGTGTGTCCGGTCCCTGCTTCTCCCCCTCCCTTCTAGCACTTCTGGAGCACCATAAATTGGCTGATTATTGATGTTCAAGCTCTGAGAAGAAGGATGAGAGTGGGGATGGAGTGCAAATCAGCCAATTCACAATGCTCTGGAAGTACTGAGAGGAAAGTGGGGGAGTAGGCAAGTGTGGGGCTCCCAGTGTGTGAGATATGGGGGAAGGTGGCAGGGTGCAGGACTTGGGGCAGGGCCTTGGGAGTTTGGAGGAGTGCAGGAGGCTGGGGGGGTAGATGGAATGTGAGAGTGAGGGTTGGGGTGCGGAGAGGCTCAGGTTGGGGGTGTGTCTCACCCAGCATGGGCTTTTTTCTCTTCCCCCAACGCCAGTCTCCCCCCATGGCTACCAAGGACATTTTCTCTTTCCCCAGCTGCCCACCATCCCCAGCTGCCAGGGGCATGCAGCCAAGGGCTGTGAGGAGGGAAAGCGTTTGGGGGAGAAGAGCTACTTACCCAGTGAGTTGGCAAGCATAATGGCGGGCCCCCAGGCCAGCTGGCTACTCCCATGATAGTATGGTTGCCCAGTGCAGGATTGCTGTCCCCTGCAGGCTTGCTACCCTAGTAGTCATTCTCCTATTGCATCCCTTTAAACAGCAGCTCCTCCAGTTGCATGTATGAAAACAGTTTTTTTTTCTCCCCAGGGCTTCCGGTTCTCCTGGCACAATCAAACTCTGTCCTCCTTTTAAGTTAGGAGAAGATGAAGCTCATACCAAATTTGGTGGCCCTAGCTTTTACCATTTAGGAAAAGTTCTTGAACAAACGGATTCACAGACACATGGATGCTCTCTATTATATATAGATTTGTTATTCCTTCGTGCTTGCCTGATTTTTAGAATCTTACAGGAGTTATTGGGAAGATCTGCAAACACTTAAGATATTGAACTATTTGTAGTGCAGGAGAAGGCTCATAAATTCTTTGAAATTGTACATGCTCTCCTTCTAGGCAATTGATGGTGCTTAATGAGGATGTCTTAGAGCCTGTAAGAGAGATTTAACAATCTTGTCTTTGTTCCTTTTATGGCCAAGTGAACAAAGAAGTACTAATATTCTCAAAAGCTGCTGATTCCTTGGTAGTTTCAATAGCACAGGAGAAGTCCAAGTAAGCAGGACTATCAAAAACTACTCCCTAGGACAGTGGTTCCCAACCTATGGTTGTGGACCCTCGGGGGGTTCACAGTGATACTGCAAAGGGTCTGTGGAACGTTTAAGAATAGGTGGGCCTAATCCTTCCTTTTTCCTTTTTTTTCTTCCTTAGGGTGGGGCGTGACATTTTAATAGTTTGAAAAGGGGTCCATATGCTCAAAAAGTTTGAGAACCACTGCTCTAGGATAAAGATCCTGGGACACTACTTGTTGAAGAAAAGGGAGTTACTCACCTCGTGCAGTAACGAGTATTCTTCAAGATGTGTGTCACCATACCTCCCCTCTGCTCGGAGTCGAAATTACTCGGGCGGAGACGAGGAACTGAAAGGGAGGTGGTTGAGCCGCGCTCCTCAGGAGGCGGGAAAGGGCTCGAGATGCCTCCTGGGCACGCGTGGCTCAACAGGGGAAACCGCTGAACAAAGCTCCGATCTGTGGCTCAGGGCGACCCTTCACCTAAAGTGGAGCACCCACAGGGACACACATCTGGAAGAACACTCGTTACTGCACGAGGTGAGTAACTCCTTTTTTTTCAGTTGGCCATGTGAGGGCCATGTCATTATTGAAATTTCAGTGTGCTCTCCTTGATTCTTTGTTGTTGTTTTTTAAAAGCAGTTTTGATGTACTTGTTTTGGCTATACAGTTCTTTAAGGATTTGTTTAGACAGTGAGCTTCAGATAACTAACAGAAACCTTGATGTGAGCTTTAAACATAGCTGTTTCATTTTACGTGCACACTTTTTTTTCATTCTGTACAGTGTCTCCTCCTTGTGGTAGGAAATATCAATCCTGGGATAAACATGGACTTAATGATGGACTGGGAATATATTAGTTCTTATTCTAGTAAGCCACATAATGTAAGGAAGGCTGAAGTAAAAATATGTATTTTTTTTTTAATCAAGGCATTTACAATTAAAGTACTTATGTATAGCAACATGCAGATCTTTGACGGTCTTACTAGGAAACTTGTGCCACAGCAGGGCAGTCCCATTTTATGTGGTTTCAGGAATAATTTTACTTATGTGTTTATAGCTACTATAAAATGCAACAAAATACATTCCATTGTTAAACGACTTCACAAATTGTATAGCTTTGCATTCACTGTTAAATATTTAATTTTTGAAAAATGAGTTCGTGTTTGTTTCCAAAAGCACATGCATGTTTTTCCAAGCATATTTCGACATTTTTCTTACTGGTTTCCTTGAAGAGTCTGAACAGATAATGCTATGAACCCAATTAAACAAAAATTCACTTACTGTATTAAATTACTTGAGTGGATGCTTGAAAATGATGCTTTGCTGATCTGTGAAGATAAAGCAGTGAAAACTGAGCACTGCGAATAAAAGATATTGCTAACCTTGTGTCTGCAGGGTCTTTTAATGTTTAAGTGAAGGTGTAAATTCCCATGACACCTTACTTTAACTAAAAGTTTACATTTTTGGACTATGAACTAAGGGCCACCTTTTGAAAACCTTTACTCATGTGAGTAATCCTTCGATGTAGAAGTAATCTCAATGACTTCAATATGACTTAACTGTGTTACGGCTCCTGAATTGAAATGCTGCGTACTTTACTGTTTTCGTATCTTTTATGTTCAGATTTGAAGCGAGAATCCAAATATAGAGGGTACATCATTATGCTCCTCACATACACAAAAGTAATTAGTACTAGGACTCAGAAACTAGTGAATAGACGAGTTTGTCACTTGTGCAACTTCATTTTGGCTCCTTGTGTGCATGTATTATGATAATTTGTAATTAAAGGGTTGTATGCTATTTTTTACTACTGGACTGTTAGCTCATTCAGTGCACAGAATAGACTAAAATTAGGGAAAGAAGCAGCTATTTAATATTTCTTTATTCTCCTTCAGTGTGTGGCTTTATACGTTATTCCATCCCTCTTTTTGATACAGAATTTTTACATGGGCTTCTCTCTTGGTGATTAACACTATCATAGCTGAGTATTTTGAATGCTTGTTAATTTATTTTCACAAGTTCCCTTTGAGATAATGTATTATCACCACCCTTTTACAAATGGAGGACTGAGTTATGGAGAGAAATACAATCACACTTTTGAAAAGTTTCCACTAATTTTGTGTTCTTCAGTGATTGTGCTTCAAATTTGAACACTTTGTAGGAACATATATGAAGCAAGCAGAAGGATTTATTAACACACAGTGCTGGCCAAGTGTCACGTCGCTTGTTAGCCTCAGTGAACACTGCCAAACAATAGGTTACAACTAATTATATAGGATGCTCAATGGGCAAATCAAATGATTGGGAGGGGGGGAATCCCAGACTCCCTGGATAGATGCTAATTGTGAGGCAAAATAAGAGCAATAATATGAAGTTACATAGTGTTTTCCGCCCATAGCTTACATAATACCTTACATCTAGTAAAACAAGTATTTAAACAAAGCAGACATCAATTATCAATTATGTGTTAAGTGGCGATATGTCTGTCAGCTTCAAGAAGGTGTGTCTGCACGGCCATATTGGGTCAGGTCAAAGGTCCATCTAGCCCAGTATCCTGTTTGCTAAAAGTGTCTAATGCCACATGCCCGAGACGGAGTGAACATAACGGGGAATCTTAAAGCAATCCCTCTCCTGTCACCCATTCCCAGCCTCTTACATAGTAGGATACTATTCCTACTCATCATGGCTAATAGCCAGGAATGAACCTAACCTCTATTAATTTATCTAGTTGTTTCTTGAACCATTTTAAAGTCCTGGTGCTCACTCTGGCAAGGAGTTCCAGGGGCCGACCCTGCTCTGTGTGAAGAAAAACTTCCTTTTGTTTGTTTTAAACCTGCTATCTATTAATTTCATTTGGTAACCCCTTGTTCTTACATTATGGGAACAATTAAATAACTTTTCCAGATTCACTTTTTCCAGTCATGATTTTATAGAGCTCTATCATATCCCCCCTTTGTTGCCTCTTTTCTAAGCTGAAAAGTCCCAGTCTTTTTAATCTCTCTTCATATGGGATCTGTTCCATACCCCTAATGATTTTTGTTGTCCTTTTCTGAAACTTTTCCAATGCTAATATATCTTTTTTGAGCTGAGATGACCACATCTGTGTACAGTATTCAAGATGTGGGCGTGCCATCGTTTTATATAGAGGCAATAAGATACTCTGTCTTATTTGCTAACCCTTTTTAAATGATTCCTAACGTTCTGTTTGCTTTTTTTGACTGCCGCTGTACATTGAATGGATGTTTTCAGAGAACTGTCCACAATGACTCTAAGATCTCTCTCCTGAGTAGTTATAGCTAAGCTAGTCCCAATCATATAGTATGTACAGTTGGCATTTTTTTCCAATGTGCATTACTTTACATTTATTAACATTAAACTTCATTTGCCATTTTATTGCCCAATCACTCAGTTTGGTGAGATTTTTTTGAAGCTCTTTACAGTCTGCTTTGGTCTTAACTATCTTTAGCGGTTTAGTATCATCTGCAAATTTTGCTATCTCACTGTTTGCCTCTTTCTCCAAATCGTTTATAAATAGGTTGAATATGATTGATTCTGTTACAGATCTTGGGGGATACTACTAGTTACCTGTCTCCATTCTTGTCCACATGTTTGTTGACCTCCTTAAAGACCTCTAGTAGATTAGTAAGGCATGATTTCCCTTTACAGAAACCATGTTTACTTTTCCCCCAACAAATTATGTTCATCTATGTCTCTGATTTTATTTTTCCTATAGTTTCAACTAATTTGTCCGGAGCTGGTGTTAGACTTAGCAGTCTGTAATTGCCACAATCACCTTTAGAGTCCCTTTAAAAAAAAATATTGGCATCACATTAGCTACAGAATTAGCTACAGAAGCTGATTTTAAAGATAGGTTATGAACCACAGTTAATAGTTATGCAGTTTTACATTTGAGTTCTTTCAGAACTCTTGGGTGAATGCTATCTGGTCCCGGTGACTTGTTACTGTTAAATGTATTAATTTGTTCCAAAACCTCCTCTGATGACACCTCAACCTGAGACATTAGGACAACTAACAAAGGATGAATATAGGCAAGCAACACGGGAATGCAGGGGCAAGATTAGAAAGGCAAAGGCACAAAATGAGATCAAACTAGCTACAGGCATAAAGGGAAACAAGAAGACCTTTTATAAATACATTAAAAGCAAGAGGAAGACCAAGGACAGGGTAGGCCCACTGCTTAG
This sequence comes from Pelodiscus sinensis, assembly GCF_052426305.1. Lineage (NCBI taxonomy): Eukaryota > Metazoa > Chordata > Testudines > Trionychidae > Pelodiscus > Pelodiscus sinensis. The sequence continues at coordinate 9,585,331 of NC_143085.1, forward strand.
CGAGGAGGGAGAAGCAGTAACAGGGAACTTGGAAATGGCGGAGATGCTCAATGACTTCTTTGTTTCGGTCTTCACCGAGAAGTCTGGAGGTGTGCCTAACGTAGTGAATACAAGCAGAGAGAGGGTAAGTTTAGAAGATAGGATACACAAAGAACAAGTTAAAAATCACTTAGGAAAGTTAGATGTCAGCAAGTCACCAGGTCCTGATGAAATGCATCCCAGGATACTCAAGGAGCTGATAGAGGAGGTATCTGAGCCTTTAGCTATGATCTTTGAAAAATCATGGCAGACAGGGGAGATTCCAGAAGACTGGAAAAGGGCAAATATTGTGCCCATCTATAAAAAGGGGAATAAGAACAACCCAGGAAATTATAGACCGGTCAGTTTAACGTCTGTCCCAGGGAAGATAATGGAGCAGGTAATTAAGGAAATAGTATGCAAACACTTGGAAAGTAATAAAGTGATAGGGAATAGCCAGCATGGGTTTGTGAAGAACAAGTCATGCCAAACTAATCTGCCACGATAAGGTGGGTGCATAATTGGCTGGATAACCGTAGTCAGAGAGTTGTTGTTAACGGTTCTAAATCCTGCTGGAAAGGGATAACAAGTGGAGTTCCTCAAGGGTCTGTTTTGGGACCCGTACTATTCAATGTCTTCATCAATGATGTAGATATTGGGATAGAGAGTACTCTTATTAAGTTTGCAGATGATACCAAACTGGGTGGGGTTGCGACTTCTTTGGAGGATAGAGACATAATTCAAAATGACCGTAGCAAGTTAGAGAAATGGTCAGAGGTAAACAGGATGAGGTTTAATAAAGAGAAATGCAAAGTGCTCCACTTAGGAAGGAACAATCAGTTCCATACATACAAGATGGGAAGCGACTGTCTAGAAAGGAGCATGGCGGAAAGGGATCTAGGGGTCATAGTGGACCACAAGTTGAATATGAGTCAACAGTGTGATGCTGTTGCAAAAAAAGCAAATATGATTCTAGGTTGTATCAACAGGTGTGTTGTAAGCAAAACTCGTGAAGTCATTCTGCCGCTCTATTCTGCACTAGTTAGGCCTCAGCTGGAGTACTGTGTCCAGTTCTGGGCGCCACATTTCAAGAAAGATGTGGAGAAATTGGAAAGGGTACAGAGAAGAGCGACAAGAATGATTAAAGGTTTAGAGAACATGACCTATGAAGCCAGGCTTCATGAACTGGGCTTGTTTAGTTTGGAAAAAAGAAGATTAAGGGGGGACATGATAGCGGTTTTCAAGTATCTAAAAGGGTGTCACAAGGAGGAAGGCGAAAATTTGTTCCTCTTGGTTTCTGAGGACAGGACAAGGAGTAATGGGCTTAAAGTGCAGCAGGGGAAGTTTAGATTGGACATTAGGAAAAAATTCCTAACTGTCAGGGTGGTCAAATATTGGAATAAATTGCCAAAGGAGGTGGTGGAATCTCCCTGTCTGGAGATATTTAAGAACAGGTTAGATAGACATCTGTCAGGGATGGTGTAGACGGAGCTTGATCCTGCCTTGAGGGCGGGGGGCTGGACTCGATGACCTCTCGAGGTCCCTTCCAGTCCTATTATTCTATGATTCTATGATTCTATGATTTCCTCAGATTTGTCATTTAAAAGAAATGGCTCAGGTTTGGGAATCTCCCCAACATGCTTAGCTATAAAGACTGAAGCAAATAATTCATTTAGTTTCTCTGCAATGACTTTATCATCTTTGAGTGCTCCTTAAGCATCTCCATCATCCAGGGACCCCACTGTTTGTTTAGTAAGCTTCCTGCTTTTGATGTACTTAAAGCCATAGTTCCTAAATAATTCTGTGGAGCTAAATTAGCTCTGATCAATAATCAGCGGCTTTTCATTGTCTTCATTTGGTGCCAGCATAACCTTATAGAAAAGAAATGAGTAGGTAAGTCACATTCTTCTTCAAGTGGTTGCTCATGCCCATTCAAATTAGGTGTGCACACCGCGTCTTCCAGAGCGTTTTCCCTAGCGGTACCCATATCGCCGGCAAGGCGCTCCCTGGAGTGGCGCCGCCATGGTGGGGCATAAGTACCTCTGCCGGCGCTTCCCCACCTCAGTTCCTTCTTACCACCTGTGACGGTCGTTGGAGCGTGTCTCTGTGTTAGAGCAGTTAATGGTTCCCGTTTCTCTTAGTATTATAGATAGTTCTAAATAATTCAATGAGTTAGTTAGTGTCTCTTTGTTTTTCTTCTCCCCCTTCGGGGGTGAGGAATGCCAGGGCCGCAAGGCTTTAAGGCGTGCGCTGTCTGCGCAAAGTTTATGCCCAAAGGAGACCCTCACGACAGTTGTCTGAAGTGTCTAGGTGAGGGCCATCTTACAAACGCCTGTAAGATCTGCAAGTCGTTTAAGCCATGTACTAAGAGGGAGAGAGACTCTCGTCTAAAACTTCTCCTCATGGAGGCGGCTTTACAGCCAGCACCGGCTGGACACTGTAGTGCGCAATGCACCGGCTTCCACATGCGATGCTTCATCTCGAGACCAGGCCTCGGTGTCGAGGCTTGGCACCGTTCTCACTTTCCGGCACCGAAGAGGTCAAGAACATCCCGTGGTAGGTCTCTGAGCCGGAAGTCCAAGTCGGGCCTACACCACAGTGCTGAGTCTCCAGAACGCACGTCCTCATCCACCACGGTGCGGCTTAAGCGAGCGGGCCGTCCATCTAGTCCAGGGCAACTACCCTCGCACCACCCCTCCACCCCGGACACTTTTGAGGTGGCGTGAGGGTAGTTATTAGCCTCACTACTTCCCCTCCATCGTCGGTTGAGGCGGAGAGGTCGAGGTTGCCTACGCCGGAGGCCGTGTTGGCACCGGCTTCGCCTCAGCACTGGCATGACCGGACGGCACCGGTCTCTTATGCAGCAGGACCATCCCCTGTGGGCCAGTACCGCTTGCCTCCACATCGGTGCCAGCCTTGACACAGGCTGCCAGGCTTCACTCAGCCTGTGCTGGGCTCGACCTCCCTTGGTGCTGGGACCTCTTCCAGACCCTGTCTTGGCTGCTCTGGTGCTGTATCACTCAGGCCTTCCGGCACTGTCTATGGCACCATCATCGGTACCAGTGCTGAGCAGCTTTCCTGGGGTGCCGTTCCAGTTGTCGGCACCGGGCCCTTCAGTATCAGCCTCTTCAGCACCGATGCAAGTTTCGGCACCATTACAGGCACCGGCATCGACCCTGTGCGCCATGCCGGTGCTGCCATCGCAGTGACGTTGGCCTCTTCGGTGTTCATTTCGCAACTGATACCGACTTCAGCAGCGTAGCCATGCTCCGTGTCGGCACCACAACCGGCACCGGGACCTGTCCTCCTGGTGCTGCAACCGGTTCCACTCCAGGCACCGGGATCTGTCCTCCCAGCACTGACTCTACTCCCGGCACTGGGACCTGTTTTCCCAGTGCCAGAACTGGCTCCACTCCCGGCACCGGGACCTGTCCTCCTAGTGCCACAGAAGGCACTGTAACCGGCACTGGGACTGGTCTTCCTGGTGCCAGCACGCCCTCATTGCATACATGCAGGCAAACCCGAGTCTGTGGCCAGGTTTGTCCCCCCTTTTGGTGGCAGGACATTTGTCATGCATGCCTCCCTGGCCTGAGTCTGACTACTCGTCGGATTCTGATGTGGCATCATTCAGGTCGGAGTCCTCGGGAGCTTCCTCGACTCATAGATCCCGTTCCCGGCATTGGCGTGATCGTTTGCGTGTGCCGCAGACTTGGCCGCTTCAACTGCAATGGCCCTTCTGGACGCCGTGGGTTTACCACCAGTGGCAGGGGCCTGTGCCCTCCTCTGTGGAGTCCAGTGTCTCGGGGCACCGAGCGCAACCATTGGCGTCGCTGTCACGACCCCGTCTTTCATCCCAGAGGTCGGTTGCTACAAATGCCACTGCTGAGCCACAGGCCTCCGTGCCAGAGCTGCTTCCAGCCCAGCCGGCTCTTCAACCGGGCCCTACGCTGGATCCGGTACCTATCCAGGAGTCGTCGTCATCATCGTCTCCTGATGAAGCCTGGGCGGATCCTGCATCGGCGTTGTGTACTATGGATGCTCGAGCGCATCAGGATCTGCTTAGGCGTCTGGCCTCCAATCTGGGTGTCCCAGTGGAGCCAGTAGTGGAGGACACAGACCCCATGATTGACATCCTCTTGGACAATGCTCCCGCCCGCTTGTCTTTGCCACTTAATAAAACCGTGGCCAAGATTACTATTGCCTTCTGGCAGACTCCGGTGACCCTGACCCCTACCTTAAAGGGAGTTGAGAGGCTCTATTACATTCCCCAGTCGGGGCACGAACACCTGTACTCCCAACCTGTTCCGGGGTTCTTGGTCATTCAGGCTGTGGCTCAAAAGGAGAGACTTCCCCAGCTGGGGCCGTCCCCGAAAGCTAGGGAGCCCAAATGCTTTGACCTGATGGACCGTAAGGTGTATGCCACTGGTGGGGTGCAACTCCGCATTGCTAACCAGCAAGCGATGCTGAGTCGTTATGCTTATAATACTTGGCAGGCTGTGGATAAGTTTAAGGATAAGCTCCCTGCCGAGGCCAGTCAGGAGTTTGTGGCCATGACTTCGGAGGGCAGAATCATTGCCTGCACAGCCCTTCAGGCTTCGCTGGATACTGTTGACTCTGCAGCCCGCACCATGACATCGGGTGTGGTTATGCGCCGTGGTGCCTGGCTGCAAGTGTCTGGAATACCTCCGGACATCCAAACCATGATCCAGGACCTGCCGTTTGACGGAAAATGCCTTGTTTTTGGAGCACACGGACTCCAGGCTCCATATGCTTAAGGACACGAGGTCTACTCTCCAGTCCTTGGGGAGTCACACGTCGGCTCCTCTGTGTCGTCAGCTGCCCTACAGACAGCAGGGGAGAACGCAGTCCCAGGTCCCCCATGGGGATTACTGGAGATGCCATCCTCGTGCTCCTAGTGGAGATGCAGGGGCAGCTGCGGGCCCGTCGTCAGCAAGGGGTTGTCAACGCCGCCCGAGAGGGAATAAGCCCCGTGGGGTTGGTCAAGGCCCCTCTCAGCAGCCCAAGCACCAGTTTTGATGGGCTGCTAGAGAGTCGCGCATCAGCCTGGCGACCACCCTGGCCCCCCGTTTGAGGCCACGTCATCTTAGTTTGCCCACGCCTGGATAGAAATCATGACCGATGCCTGGGTTCTAAAAATAGTCAGAAGTGGCTATAGTATTCCCTTCCCGGTATTGTCCCCTTCCAACCCGCCTGCCCTGTCCCTTTTTTAAGGGACACCTTTCACGAAGGCACCCTTTGCCAGGAGGTGCTGGCACTCCTCGAAAAGGGAGCTGTGGAGAGGGTCCCTTCACATCTGGAGGGCAATGGGTTTTATTCCAGGTATTTCATTGTCCCGAAACCCAAGGGCCGGGTTCATCCCATCTTAGATCTCAGGGACCTCAACAAGGCGATCGTGAAATCCAAGTTCAGAATGGTAACCCTGGCTTCTCTCATCCCGGTTTTACAGTTAGGAGACTGGTACGCAACTCTCTCTCTAGAGAAGTTTCTCCATTTTATTGTTTCCCGATGCCACTTCCAATTTTCAGTGCTCCCTTTCAACAGCACCCAGAGTCTTTACAAAATGCATGGCAGTCGTAGCGGCGTTCCTCTGTGAAAAAAGGGTACATATTTTTCCGTACCCTAGATGACTGGCTGATTCGTGGTTGTTCCTACAAACAAGTGGAGGCCCATGTTTCCCTCACAAGGGCCCTCTTCGTAAGGCTGGGACTAATGCTAAACGAGGAGAAGTCATCGTTGACTCCCTCTCAGCACCTCGAATTCTTAGGTGCCCTCCTGGACGACAGGGAGGTGCGAGCACTCCTCCCCAGAATCAGATTTCTGTCCATAGTGGAGCTGGTCTTTGAGTTAACTCGGTTCCCTATCACGACTGCTCGGGTCTGCTCGAGAGTGCTAGGACACATGGAGGCATGTACGTATGTGGTACGCCATGCTCAAATGAGGCTCAGGCCTCAGCAGGCCTGGTTAGCAAGGGCATTCAGCCAGTCCAGGGGTCTCTGGGACACGGTTCTCACAGTGCCTCCGGAGGTGATAGCCTCCTTACAAAGGTGGACCCAGGAGGTGGTGGTGTGCAGCGGGTTTCCGTTCACTGAACCTTCGCCCTCACTTACACTGGTGACAGATGCTTCCGACCTGGGTTGGAGAGCACACTTGGGGTGTCACAGGACCCAAGGTTTATGGTCCCCTGCAGAGCAGGCTCTGCACATAAATGTTCGGGAGCTCAGGATAGTCAGGAGAGTCTGATAGACCTTCCTGTCAAAGCTCTCTCTCCGCTCTGTCCTTGTCTGCCTGGACAACATGGCGGCTGTGTTTTACCTCAACAGGCAGGGGGGAGCCCGGTTGCCTCCTCTCTGCCGTGAGGCTCTGTGCTTCTGGGATCTGTGCATAGAGTATGACATAGTTTTGCAGGCAGAGTACCTGCCGGGGCCGATGCTCTGAGCAGGTGCTTCGGAGCCCACGAATGGTCTCTCAAGGATTCGGCCCTTCGTCAGATCTTCCATAGGTGGGGTTGTTCCCTACTAGACCTGTTTGCCTCGGCATGCAACACCAAGTGCCGCAGTTACTGCTCCCTGTTGGGGCTGGAGGAACACTCCAGGGGGGATGCCATGACGGTGCCGTGGCCGGCGGGTATCCTCTATGCTTTCCCTCCGTTTCCCCTAATTCCCAGGGTTCTGACCAGGGTCAAGACCTTGAAGTCCACGGTCATCCTGATAGCTCCTCGGTGGCCCAGGCAATTCTGGTTCCTATCCTTGTGGACATGCTCAGCAAGGAGCCTATAACGCTCCTGCTGGTTCTGGATGTCCTGACCCAACCTTGGGATGGGGGGAATATGGTTCACCCGAATCTCAGCTCTTTCCACCTGACGGCCTGGTTTATCCGTGGCTGACCCAACCAGAAAGGGAAAGTTCCCAGGAGGTAGAGATGGTGCTCCTAAGTAGTAGGAAACCGTCTACCAGGTGGTTGTACGCAACCAAGTGGTGGCGGTTCTCGTCTTGGGTGTTCAGAAGGGCAGTGCACCCATCCTGTGCACCTGTCCCGTCCATTCTGGACTACCTCTTTGAACATAGGTCTGTTGGCCTCTCTACCTCCTCTATCAAAGTCTATGTGGCATCTCTCTCTGCCTTCCATGTTGATTCGGCAGGAGTTTCTCTGTTTTCTGACCCTGTAATCAAAAGGTTCCTTAAAAGTTTGGATAAGTTGTATCCCTTGGTTAGACCCCCCTCTTCCTGCTTGGGACCTTAACCTCGTGTTGTCTAGACTTGTGTCACCCCCGTTTGAGTTGCTAGCCACGTGTTCTTTGAAGCACCTCTCTATGAAGGTTGCGTTCATTGTGGCCATTATGTTGGCTCGCAGGGTCTCCGAACTGAGGGCATTAACTTTAAACCCGCCCTACCTAGTGTTTTCTGACAATGTGAGGCTCCGCCCTCACCCTGCTTTTCTCCCCAAGGTGGTGTCACCGTTCCACTTGTCCCAAGAAATTTACCTTCCGGTTTTCTTTCCAAAGCCCCACGCCTCCCCTAAGGAGCAAGTGCTCCATTCCCTGGATGGTAGATGTGTGCTGGCCTTTTATATTGATAGGACTAAATCCTTTCTCAAATCCACACATTTGTTTATTGCTGTCGCTGACAGAGTGAAAGGGCTCCCCATATCGACCCAGAGGTTGTCCAATTGGGTTGCAGGGTGTAGCAGGGAGTGTTATGCCTTGGCCGGGAAGGTCCTGCCCCGGCGTACAGCACATTCTACCAGGGCGCAGGCGTCCTCTGTAGCTTTTAGGGCGCAGGTTACAATCACTGAAATCTGCACGGCAGCCACGTGGTCGTCACTCCATGCCTTTACAGCGTACTACACGCTGGCACAGCAGGCCAGGGAGGACGCAGAGTTGGAATCTGTGGTCCTCAACTCTGTATTGTAAATATGTATGTTTTATATGTACCGCTTCTCACTTTTCTACAGTTTTTCTGTGTTCGCTTAGTTGAATAAATATGTTTGGAGTGTTCAACTTTTGTGGACTTCTCTTTGAGTGCTCCAACCCCTCCGCCTTGAAGTGGGGTTGGCTTGGAAGTCACCTAATTCGAATGGACATGAGGAACCACTCGAAGAAGAAAAGAATGGTTACTTACCTGTAACTGTTGTTGTTCGAGATGTTGCTCATGTCCATTCATTTCCCCCCACCTCCCTTTCGTTGGAGTGTCCGGCAAGAAGGACCTGAGGTGGGGGAGTGTCGGCAGGGGTACTTATGCCCCTCCATGGCGGCCCCACTCCAGGTTGCGCCCTGCCGGTGCTATGGGTACCGCTAGGTAAAACGCTTCGGAAGACACAGTGCACGTGGTGCTCCCACCTAATTCGAATGGACATTAGCAACACATCTCGAAGAATAACAGTTACGGCAAGTAACTGTTCTTTTTCTTTTCAGTGCAGCAAAAAGCATCCACACTGATGAACAGAGCCTTACAAATCCAGGGATATCTGCTTTATATCTGTGACTTCTAGATTCGTCCTGTACTCTCTGTTGATGAGGCCTCATCTGGAGTGTTGTAGCCAGTTCTGGGAGCCACATTACAGGAAAGGTGTGGACAAATTTGAGAAGGTCCAGAGACGAGCACCAAAAATAATTAAAGATCAGAAAACTTGACCTAGATTGGAAGACTGAAAGCACAGAGTAGAGTAAGGATGTTAGAATGTAGTCGATTACACCTTTAATTGATTACCCAGGGTTTATCTGTTAATACTAATGACTACATTCAATCCCCCTCCCCCACTGCGTTTGTATCAGTACAGGGAACAAGGGGGATAAGCAGGAGCCGTACATATTGGAAATGGCTTTTAAGTCAGCCCCCTGCGAGCACTGGCTCCTGCCACTCCCCCTCCCTCCATGTGAAATGTGTCACTGCTAAAATTTCCAGCAGGTACACGTTTACATGAGAGTTAACATTCCTAGAGTAGAAAAATTACTACTTGTGTTTTGCTTACAACATCCTGCTAATACATCGCAAAATGTCTGCTTTTTTTGCATCAGCATCACACTGATGACTTATGTTTAGCTTGTGGTCCACCATGACTTCTAGATCCTTTTCTGCAGTACTCCTTCCTAGACAGTCATTTCTCATTTTATATAAATGCTTTCCCCAGCTGGGCATTCACCTGCTGCTCATTTTATTTAAATAATTAACTGGGATTTTACACCCCTGGTTTACACTTTGAGAAAGTGTGTCCAGTAATGTTGTAAAGTATGTGATTCATTTTGGCTATAGCAACAGGGTATTTTGGAGAATTTATGGAAAAGCAATTGAAATATTGCATATCAAGAGCTACACTGATTTAAACATGATTTAAATGTAATTTCCGAAGAGGAAAAATTATATAAAAATAAACTAAAGGCAAAACTTTTAAAATCTCTGTTTTTCATCTCTTGTTTAATTATGGAAACGTCTATAGTATAGAATTTATGGTTACTAAAAATTTAGTTTGCGTATTACTTTATATAAAATTACAGTATTTATTAACTTGACCTGATCTTCACCAAGCACTACTAGTTCTTTGAGTTCTCCATTGATGGGTTTTCCATTTCAAATCTTCATCTTCAACTTTGCCAACCTTTCCCCATTACCTTGCTTTGCCAGTTAATTCTTCGGTGACTTCAGACCATCAGTGTCAGTGAGCTCTTTTTTGCTCTTCATCTCAACTCTTTATCCTCTGGTTTTTTTCCTGCATTGAGTAAGGCCTTGTCTGTGCTTAAAAGGTTTGCCAGTGTAGTTGTACTGGAAAACCTATGTGGTGTAGATCAGTTATAAATGCTTTTAAATTAGGAGGGTTTGGCAGCATACGTATAGTTGCAAAAAAATCATACCTCCTTTAATCTAATATATAAGGGAGAATGTTTGTATGTTTGTGCTCTAATAACTTTGACACTATAAGACCTACTGCAAACAAACATTCCATGGCATAATTTTTATTCCAGGAGAAGGTTTTAAGGTATTGTGGGAGGGAAGAGATGAGAGACCGACACCTCTCCCCAGGGCTGCACAAAGCTTGGCAGTGTGGGGGAGAAGTGGCTTCCCTGCCATTGCTGGAAGCATATGGAAGCCCTTTTTCAACACGGCGATTGGCTCGTCACCCAGCGGCAGACCAGTGGGTGGGTGGGTTGCTGCTGGGGCTCGCTCTAGGTGGAGGGGGCTGCTGTTACCACTCAGCTGCCACTTCGAAAAAATGTCTAGAAGGAGGTGCATAGGGGAGTTGGATGTGAGAGCGGGGGGTGGGGGAGAGGGAATGAATGGTGGGGCTGGACCATTGGGAGTGAGTGGGGGAGGGCAGGATTGTGGGGGGGTGGGGCTGGACCGTTGGGGGCGAGTGGGGGAGGGAAGGATTGTAGGGGGGTTGGACAATCCTGCAGGTAGTGAGTGAGAAATGAAGCCTGTGGTGGTGGTGAGAGGGAGGTCTTCTTTGAGGAGCACTAGATGTTGCTAGAAATTAATCGAAGGCGGGGGGGCGGGGGATCCCTCAAATCTGGGCACTGGTCCAGGGGGTGGTGCCGGAGGAGGGACTATAGAGGTGCCAGCAGGCTCAGATAGTTGACTCATAGTTTCATCAAAAAAGATGGGAGAAGAGTTTGAGGTGTCGCCTTGAAATCTCTCTGGGTATGTCTACACTTCCACCCTAGTTCGAACTAGGGTGGTAATGTAGGCAACCGGAGTTGCAAATGAAGCCCGCCATTTTTAAATGTCCGCTAGTTCGGACTCCGTGCCCGCAGCTACACGAGGCACGAACTAGGTAGTTCGGATTAGGCTTCCTATTCCAAACTACTGGTACACCTCATTCCAGGAGTAACGGTAGTTCGGAATAGGAAGCCTAATCCGAACTACCTAGTTCGTGCCGCGTGTAGCCGCAGGCACGGAGTCCGAACTAGCGGACATTTAAAAATGGCGGCGCCCGGCAATATGCAAATGAAGCCCGGGAAATTCATATTCCGGGCTTCATTTGCAACTCCGGTTGCCTACATTAACCACCCTAGTTCGAACTTGGGTGGTAGTGTAGACATACCCTCTGATTCAGTAGGGCATCCCTATACTCAGCTCTTAGGGTACGTCTAGACTACATGCCTCTGTCGCCAGAGGCATGTAGATTAGGCTACCTGACATAGGAAAATGAAGTGGCGATTTAAATAATTGCCGCTTCATTTAAATTTACATGGCTGCCGCACTGAGCTGACAAGCAGCTGATCAGCTATTTGTCGGCTCAGCGCGGCAGCCATGTAAATTTAAATGAAGCGGCTATTATTTAAATCGCTGTTTCATTTTCCTATGTCGGTAGCCTAATCTACATGCCTCTGGCGACAGAGGCATGTAGTCTAGACGTACCCTTGGATGAGAATTTGCAGACCCAGCATGCCTATCCCCTACTTCCCTACCAAAAAAACCATTAGTTTCTACAAGGATAATTAGCAAAAATACCATCTGATAGGAAGCAAAACATTGTACTATTGAAGAGGGGCCTCCATATGCTTCCAGCAGTGGTGGGGAAACAAGCCATGGTGATTTGGGGGCTCTCCCTTGCACTGCGCTTTTAATGGCTCCAAGACTCAAGACGTGGGAAGAAAACAGAGACATAGTTTCTATTGTGACTTTTGTATCTAAGTTTGCCAACTCAAATAGCTCTGAGTCTCAACATTGCAATGCCTCTTTTTTGAGTCAGAGATTTTGCTTTATGCAGCAGTAGAAAAGCATGGGAGTCTACCATCATGGCCAGATATCAGGCACTGGCAGCTGCGGTGTGGCTGGAGGCTGTCAGAACCAGCTTCTGCTTTTCTAAATTTTGTTCTTCCAGTTTCCTGGGCAACGCCAGCTAAGTCCAGCTAGTACATAACTATTTTGGCAAAACTTTTAGCAAACACATTAGTTGTCAATTCCCTCCATTCTCATATTTCCACCATTTCTTGCTGCTTTCTCTCATTACAGGGTCTGTCTTGTCAGCAGCAAGTTTACTCCCAACATCTACTTTTTTCTGTTATTGTTACAGTGTTGCAGATCATCTTTGGTGGAAGTTCTGAGGCCATTCTGACTTGCATCCTTGTAAATTCACTTTTTTGTTGTTGTTTTCAGTCACCTGCTGAAGTAGATACCTCTACTTCTCTACAATCATTAAGTCCTTCATTTTTCCCAATCACTTTTTTTTTTCAAGCACAGTCCTCCATGCTTCTTTTTTGTCTTCGCAGATTTTGCAGATTACTTCATAGAAAAACAGTCATATCTGGTATGGTGTGTCTGTTCCCCGCTCCACACTTTTTCTATTCTCTTCCAAAGCTATACTTGACAGTGAGATTTTCTATCTAGTCTCTTTTCTTGTGCCAGTGACACACCTTCCCCCAGTCTCTTAGGCTATGTCTACACTACATGCTTCTTGTGCAAAGTTCTTGCGCAAGAACGTGACCACACTGCCATGTGCTTTTGCACAAGAGATGTGCTTTTGTGCAAGAGTGTCCATGGCACTGTGGACGCTTTCTTGCACAAGAAACCCCTTTTGCCCATCCACACTGCCTTCTTGCGCAACAGGTTTTGCTCAAGAGGGCTTATTCCTTGAAGGGAGAGGAATAACTCTTGCTCAAGAAGCCCTTTGTTGTTTTGATGCTTTACTGTAAATTTACTTGCACAAGAATGTGCGTGCACTGTGACACTCCACACGTTTTTGCGCAAGAACAGCTGTTCTTGTGCAAGAAGCCTGCAGTGTAGATGTGGCCTTAATGTCTCTAAGTTCCTCTCTCACTTTCTCTCCTTGCATTTCCTCTTTTGTAAAGCGGAAAAATACTTTTCCTCTCAGTACAAGTATGCTTTCCCTGTCTTAAAAAAATCATTTACCTTGACTTACCTAACCCTTAAGCTGTTGTCCAGACTCTCTTAATCTTCAAGTGCTTTGAAAGTGCTGGCTACAATTGTTTTCCTCCCCTTTCATCTTTGAGCCTCCCCAAACGTAGCTTTCACCCTCAGTTTCCAACTGAAACCGCTCTTAGCAAAATCTAAAGATTCCTTTTTGGCCGAATCTCCATGCTGAACTCTATCCTTATTCTCCTCAACCTCTCTGTGACTTTTGATAGTCAGCCACTCCCTGCTTCTTGAAATTATTCCTCTACCGGCTTTTGTGGCTTTGTCTTATCTCAATTACTCTTTCTATGCATTTATTGGGTTGTAATTCTTTTCTTTTCTTGGTTTCTTTAGGCATCTCCCAAGACTGTATCTTTGATCTCCCATCTTTTGTTTCTCTTTAGGCTCTATATCTGTGACTTTTTTTTATATGGATCTGACTTTGATTTTCATCTTGTGGCAATGACTCATAAATTTGGCTCTCTACTGTTTTACTAATATCTCCCTCCCTCTAATCCGGCATCACAGACTATCTTAAATCTTTTTGTTTGCTATGCAATCATTTTCTTACATTCAGTGTGGCCAAAATGGGCTTTGGTTCTCTTGTTTCTGTGCTTTCTCTGTCATTTAGATCAGCACTGTTCTCTAAAATCCACATAGATCTCACTTCTTCCCATATGATATTTCTGAAACCTGATCTCCTTTCTTTGTCAGCATAGCTAAATCACTTGTTCATGCTCTTCTTGTTTCATGTATTGACTACTGCCAGCAGCTCCTTTCTGTGCTTGACTGCTGAAACTTTACTCTTCTCAATTTGATTAAAAATACTTAGGTTACAGTCATCACTCTTACCACATCAGCATCTTATTTAGATTTGTGTTACTTTTCCTTTCCCCACTACATCACGGTTATTACTCCAATCCACTATTTCCATCTTAATTATGTATACCCTTTCTCCTAAAGCACCCCCACGGGCTGCATAGGAAAAGATACCCTGAAACATATTTTTAGCTATCACTGTTCTTATCCCTTATTAAGACTCATCTTTGCCACGAGGCCTACAAAATCCTGCGCAGTTGGGTAGATGAGCTGTGACTGTGCCTTTTCCATTTCTTGTTAACTTGCTCTTACTAATTCCTTTAACTGCCACTTATTGCTTTAGTTATACCTCTAATTAAAAGTTTAAAACCTATAACCAGCAAACCCAATACAGTAGACTTCTGATAATCCGGAAGCTGTGGGACCTAGGTGGTCCCGGATCGGATATGCTGGACTATCAGGAGGTACTATAAACTGGTTACACACACACACACACACACACACACACACACACACACACACACACACACACACACACACACACACTTACTGTATATAAAGTGTTTTTAACCCTTTTTATTGTACATACTGTATACAGTAATGTTTCAGTTTTTGTAACTTTTTTTTACCCTTTTCACTTGGTTCAGCCGATGCTGCTGATGCCTTGTGACTCGTTTTTTTGCTGAAGCGCACTCACTCGGCTCTAGCCATTTTGATGCTGGACTGTCGGGAGTGCTGTACAATTGGATACTGGACTATTGGAGTTTTACTGTAGTTGACAAAACTGCACCAGTTCTTCACGGTATTCCTTTTCATTGCATATTTAATCCTTATTTCATACCTTTCCTCTGTTTTTGACTTTTAGCACATGTCTTGCTGCATGCTAAATTGATGTTTCTGCAATTGATGCAGCAGTGTCAATTTAGTGGGTCTGGTGAAGACACAGTAAGTCAGTGGGTGAGAACTTCTCCTTCTCATTGAGCAGTAGATTGATGTTGGGCAAGAGATGCTCTCCCATCAACAGAGTGGAATGTAGACACAGTGTTAAGTCAATGTAAACTCTGTTGACTGAAGTTAAATAAGTTGCATAACTTACATCGACTTACCATGAAGTGTGGACAGGGCCTTAGATTGTGAACTGTTCAGGGCAGAGATTGTGTCCATTTATACAACACTTAACATAAGGGGAGCCATAACAGAAAGTTTAATAAATTATTTGGGAAATGCAGTAACCCAGCTGGATGTGTTGTCAACTTGGTTGTTGTGAAACAATGAATCTAGGGTTAAACTAGGTTTTTTATTATGTTTTCCTCCTAAATATGTTTTCTTTATTTACTCTAAAAGCTTGTTTGCGTCTTCTTTTGTTAGAGGAAGCGGGGTGTGGGGGGTGCCTGGGAAAGTATTTATTCATATTAGCAATAATTTTATCATTGTCAATTGAGAAATGAAACACAGGAATTGAAATCCAAAAACAGAAAAAAAAATAAGACCATGAGTATAAATTATTTTTGAAGCAAACTGAAGTAATAATTTTTTTTCCCTTCCATCAGGCTGAACTCACAGGCATCAAATGGCGTAGGTACAATTTTGAAGGTCATGGGGATTGTGGCCCTATCATCTCAGCCCCAGCCCAGGATGATCCAATTCTGCTAAGCTTCATCCGCTGCCTGCAGGCTAATTTGCTGTGTGTGTGGCGTCGTGATGTCAAACCGGATTGTAAGGAGTTATGGATATTCTGGTGGGGAGATGAACCAAATCTAGTAGATGTGATACATCGCGAACTACATAGTAAGTTGTTTTTATTCCTTCTAAGTTTCTGATTCTGAGCTGGAAGGTTTTAAAGTAATTTCTGCATTTGACTTATTTCTAGTTCTTGTATATTGAATTCTGAAAAGGCATGCATATTCAACATTGCAGGTATTTCTGCAAATGAACCACAAGAGACTAATTGAAATGGACTTGTGGTAGGGCTTGTTAATGGTTATGTTTTAGTGAAAACTCAATGTGCTTGTAAAGTTAGAGTAGGTACAAATTTAAATAATTTAAAATCATGCATAAGGTAATAGAAATTAGCTGATAGAACAAAGTCCACGAGATTTCATTTAAAGAAGCAGGGTTCTTCATGGCTGCAGAGTCTGCCATATGGTTATCATTACATGTTTAGAACCTAAATGGATAAAAAAGGCAACAAGTAAGCATGACAGACAAAAGGAAGGCAGTGGGAAAAGAAGCTTAATGAAGATCCCACAGTTATTTTATTTTGCTTTGGACACCTTGATGATTCTTGGTGGCTCCCAAAGTTGTGTGTTTGTTTTTTTAAGAGAATAAAATTAGCTATTCCTGCCTGATATACATACATGGATCAGAAAAATCCCAATTCTAGATTGCATAACTAGCAACTAGAAAAAATCATTTATCCTTTTAATTTGTCAAAGCTTTATCTTATATTTTTTAAATACATTTTTTATATTCATGCACGACAGCCAAATATGCTTTCCCAGCTTCTTATCTTGAAAGACTGCAAAGTTGGTTTCTAAAAAATATAGTTGAAATTTTTATAGTTGACTATTCCTATTAATTTCAATGAAATTCATAATGAGGAGTCCTGTGGTACCTTAAAGAGTAATAGATTTATTATTATTTTTGTGGGTAAAACCCACTTCATTAGATGAATTGGAAAGGAAGTTACAGAAGCAGTATAGATAAGGAAGAAGTTGCCTGTGTTAATTAGGGATGCTAGCTGAGTAGCCATTAACTGGTTAACAGATAAGCAATTGCTTATTGGTTAATGTACCCAGTTAACCACAACAACCCTCTACCTCCATGTGCCCTGCAGTTAAAACAGGGACCGGTGGGCTAGCTCAGTCCCAGCCTGCCGGTTTGAGTTTTAAAGGAATTGCTCACAGGGGAGCAGCCTGCTACCTGTGCTGCTGCTCCAGCATCCCACAGAGCAGCTTCTGGTAAGCTGGGGACTAACATGGACAGAGGCTGCTTCACTGGGTAGCAAGAGGCCTGCCCTTGCGGGGGAAGTACTGAATAACTGTGTAAATGTTACACAATTATTGAAATAAACGATTTCTAAACATGCCCAGTGTTAATGAAACTAATCAAGTCAAGTTGGAAAAGGTCATTCACAGCATTTGGTGTGGAGATGTGAATATCCAAAGAGGGGAAATTGCCTTTATAATGGAATGTATATGATTAAATTCTCCAGTTAGCTTTGAAAATCTCACATTTTCAGGGTGCTCAGTTCTCTAACTCTGTAAACCTTACTTGCATGATTTCCAGGTCATTTTGGAATCAGAAACATACAGTGAGAACCGAGCTCTTGCCATAAGCTTCTCTGACAATAGTTTTTGGCATTAAACAACTGTAAGGCTGTAAACCTTGCAAGCTAGTCCATATGTACACCTTGTTATATTTGTCTGATATGTGTAGTTGTTCCCCCCCTTATAATTTTTGGGGTGTGGCGTATTGATGTACTTTTATTTTGTTTTGGAACTTACTAACATTGATATATTCTTGTCCTTACAGAATTCATGTTTTTATGAATATCAGATTGTTTACTTGGCAATGTAACCTGTGAAATCTCAGAACTGAGATGCTGTCTGTGTGTCTCTAGGCCTGTTTTATGCAGGTAGCAGTGCAGTCATGCATAATTAAAGAGATGGCTCAGAAGTGCTGCATCAAGCAATTCCACTATTATTAATTTTTTAGGAGACACCTGTTCTGAGTAAAGGCATGGGTAACATTCCTACTTATCCAAAGCTAAGCTTCAATAATATATCCTTTTCTGATTATGAAATGTAGTTTATTTAATATTGCAAATGCAGTGTAGTTCTTCAGTGAGTTAAGTGATCTTTTTATTAAAAGGAAATTGCAGCTTTCATTTTTCCATTTTTATTGTAAAATGGAATAGCTGGTTTACACATCATGTTACAGGTAACAACATTATAGTAGTTATTGCTTTCAGAGATAATACCTTGAGGCATGTAATTTTCTGATGAGTTTGTTTAATACGGTTTGGAATATCATATAGCAAATAAAAATACTATCACTTTGTTGTGGTTTTAAATTTGACTCCCAATCAAGGGGGAACTCTTTGTTGTCTGGCATTTTATGAAGCAACCAAGAATAACCTTAAGCATGATTTAGTCTGAAAATTCTGTACAGTGCCACCATTCTATCAATGCCAACAGCAGCAATGTTCTATTGACCAAAATTATATAAGTTTAGTCAATTTCACATTGCCAGGTTTCCTGAGAGAGGGCAGTTTAGTTCAAAATTTCTTAGCAGAAAAACTTTGTGCAAAGTCTGAATTCTTCTAACAGGAAACTAATTAAAGAAAGAAAATATTTACTTTCAGGGCTGAATTAACATTTTGTGAGCCCAGTGCCAAATGTATTTGTGCACCCACGTATAGTGGGCCTGGTGTGACAGTGCTATAGTGTATTCGGAACTGAGTCTTGGAAGTATTTCATTTTGATCACACATCTCTCCAAGATTGCATAGTCTTTTTTTTATACTGCTACCTCAGCCCCCAGTTTCTCATTGAGTTGTACATCCATATGGATTTATCACTGTATCTGTAAGCAGAAATTTCATCGTGATCAGGAGACATGTCCCACAGAGTTATCTCTATCGTTATCGAGATATTCTGTAGTCATGTCTCTATGACCATCCTATCTTACCAATCACTGTATGCGATTCTGGTCTCAGCTCAAAAAAGTTTCACAGCCGACAAATGACTGATCAGTTCTGTCATCCCTTCCCCAGCATCTAGTAAAATAGAAAATTTTTCAGTGTGATGGAGGGATGTCTGAATCCATATTGTAAGACTGTCCCACGTAATGAGGAAAAGTTTAGGTTGCTCAACTTCTATTCTTCTTTTATTTTGTTCTATTCTTTTTGTTTTTGTAGGGAAAAAACAGTGCAATATTACTGTCTTCTTTTTTTAAAAAAAGAAAACTTAAACAAAAAACAAAAAAATCCAAACCTGGTAATGGCAGTTGAAAATAGCAACTCTAGTCCAAGTTACTACTGGGAAGTTGGCAACATTTGTTGCTCAATTTTATCCTACTTTTTCTACAACAGATTACAGTGGATCAATATTGGATTTTAGAAAAAAATCATGTAATAGTAGCCCAAATTAAATCAGAGTACTCCTGTTCAATCTAGAAGGTGTTAGATTCCCTTTCTGAGTATTAGATAAATGTGGAAAGGAAAAGCCCATTTCTGCTTCCAGGGCTGTGAGAATAGAGTCAAATCCCTTCTGGTGGGGTCCACATACCTTCTTTGTTATGCTTGAGATAGAGGTGCATTATCCACAAAATTATTTTTTTTTGGATCAGTGAAAAATGGTCATTAGCACCCCATATAAAGTCTGGGGAAGGCTTCTGAGGATGAGGTCTGGGCCAAATCCCTGTGAATACATGTTCCCCATTCATAAGCATCAACCTCTTCTAGCAGTCAGCTAAAAGCGTCCCTCACTCTCTCCTCCTCTCTTTCCTGTTGCTAGTAGCCAAGAGAGTTCTGGGAAATGTAGTCCATTCCCTGCTCCAGGGCCAGCTCTCTTGTCAGGGAGCTGGCCATACAGATCCCAGGGAGTGTTCCCTCTAACATTTTTGATCCTTGGACTGGTTGAAATTTCTTATGTGCACCACCAATATTGAGGTTGTATGTGGATGATCAGTGTGTCCTAGTACAAACAAAAAACCTAGGTATAAATATATATTTTAAAGTCCATAGGTATGGAAGACAGTTATATTAATAAAAAGAGTTAATTAATGAGGAGCAGTGCTTAAGATGTTTATTTAATATGAAATCAAAAAAGGAAAACTAACACTTCTCTTGGAGTACATGTATTGTCATCCTTTCTAACAAATCAAGCTAATAAACATACCAAAATTGAGCATACTGAAAATAGCTATATAAATAAATCAAAGACATGGCCATTAAGTAAAAGGCTAAGAAATATGCACAGCTTTAAGATGCTAAACAAATTTGTGAGTCCAGTAGAAATAGTCAAGATCTCCTTGAAAATATTAATACAGTATTTACTGACACAAGAAAGGGGAGTGAAAGGCATTCACACAGGCTTATACACTTTCTCTGGGGAATGTTTAGGATCCATTCTGTGCAAATGAAACAAATCTGTAAAACAGATAGAAGTTCTGGTTTGAAACTTTCACCTTGTGTGTCACTAACTCAAAGAGTGGAAGCCCCCAGAACACTTGTCCATAATCCAACTCCATTTGAAAGACTAAACAAATTAAACAGGTTCCATGGTAAATTTCTTTCAGTTTTAACAATTTACCATGTATTAACTAGTGACACAAGAGTTAAAAAAAATCAGAAAGATCAGATTTTGCAGATATCTACAAAACTAACAAAAATCTGTTAAAAGAATTCTTTCCTTTCTCACCGTAAGCCATTAACACCTATATAAACTTTGTTTGAAATGTAATCATGCCAATATCATGAGGTAGGCCTTTTGTTCCAGTATTCAGAAAGTATCAAACCTAAAAGCTTTTAACCCTCCTGAAATTTTGGCACCACTCCATACAGTCTGTCCTAGCGCAGGAGTGAGTCCTGTGTGTGCAGCCGAACTAGGGCTTCTCTGCTGAGACAGACAGTTTGGCTCTTGCTGCCTGCAGTCCAGATGGGAGCAAGTTAAAACACCCCAAACAAACTCCCCTCTGTCTCCACCTCAACGCACAGATGCCAGCACCATCCACCATTCCCCCCACCTACCCCATGTAGTTTACTTCTTCTGTCCCAGACCAGGAACCTAGAGGAGAATGTTGGGTTTCCTCACAGGAAACTGAAGGCAAACCCAGCTTCTGTAATCAGCTGTAATCAAACCTCTCATTTCCCATATTTACTGCATGCTCCAAACTCCCCTCCCCTCTAGTCCCAGCCACATACTTACTCCTTCCCTCTTCCTTATGTTCTCGTCCCTACTAGCATGCTCATTGTCTAGTGCAAGGAGCTCCTGCTGTTGAGTAAATTCTCCTTCGCAGCCAGGAAGCGCTCTGTGCAGAAGCCCTAAACCTCTGGGCAAGACTCAGTTAGGAACTGCATTGCCACGCTGCTGCACAGCTTACAGGGAACATAGCTCCCAGGGTACCTTAGGCTCCCTATGATCAAACAGAAACAAAATACAGGACTATGTAGCACTTTAAAGACTAACAAGATGGTTTATTAGTCTTTAAAGTGCTACATAGTCCTGTATTTTGTTTCAGCTACACCAGACTAACACGGCTACATTTCTATCACTATGATCAAACAGGGCCCTTCTGAACTTGGGTCTGGTGCCAGGGATCAATTGGCTCAATGGTAAATCTGCCACTATTTTATCAATTTAAGGCTATATAATTAAAAATAAAGAACTAGTAACATCTAGATTAAAACGATGTAAATAAATTAGCAATTTAAATAAAATAGGATTCTTTTCCCTCCTCCCTTCAGAATTAGGGTTTTTATCCATCCTCATTTGACATAGAGAAGTTACTTTTATAGAATACCAGCAGATTCACCTGGTGTTGCTCCAGTTCATAATTCAGAAATTCTATCAAGTGTATTTTGTTTCTTCATCCCTGTAAACTCTTATCGTTTGCTATGTTTTAACAAAAAAAGGCTAGAGTCAATTTGTTTTCCAGTAACATTATCTCCTAGTTTTCAAATCTTAAGCATTGATTTAGTACTCTGTTTTGGCACAGCTACTCAAGATTTGTCTGTTTTATCTCTTTTCTGTAAGGTTTATTGAGAAGCAGTCCTATTCTAAGTTCATCCTATTTTTGTGGCTAATCTTGGTTCAGTCTTTCAGCATATGCTCAATTACGTCAGTTTTGAGGACTGTATTTGCTTTGGTGATTCTGTCTTGTTTCTGTTTGGTTTTATGAGAAGCAATCCCATTTCCTTTAGCTGGCATAGTCAAATCCTTATGTTGCTATAAGTTATGATAAGAAGAAACTGTATACTGTGTGTGGTGGTCCAAACTCTTACAGTTTAAAGAGGAGTTTAAGAGTTTTTCTTGATCAAAAAATCAAACTCTTTAAAATATATAGTAGATTCGTATAGTTAGTGCCAAAGTCATGTTTTCAATTATAATGATAATAGAAAACGTACATAGGAATTCTCTTTAAAACATTTTTTAAAATAGTGATGACATAATTAATATATTATTGTAGGAGGGAATCAGGTTTTGTTGTAAAATTTCTCTTGACTTTATGAGTTTTTTTTCTTGTAAGTGAAAGAACAAAGACACTTAGTTTTGGAAAACTGCTGGATGAACATGCAGATAGTTAAATGCTGCCCTCAAAGCAATTATAAAGTAATTGCTTTTAAACATTAAACAATCTTTAAATTGGTAAAGGAGTAGCAGTAGTAACTTTTTTACATATACATTTGTTTGGGATTTTTTGCACGCACCCCAACCCACCTCTATACACAACTTTTTTTTTAAACACTAATCAGACTATAGAGACATATTTGTGGAGAGGAAAGGGAGGAAGGGAACATTTTTTTCCTATCCCGGTCTTTAAAACAAAACAAATTACCAGACATTTTGGATGGGCAGGAAAAAAATGTTTTTTGCAAGTATGAAAATTTTCAAAATCTTTTTTGTCATTGCCTATCTTCAGAAAGAAAGAGGGTCTGAAAGTTACAAATTCCATTTTATATGTTTGTCTTTTAACACTCCAAATCCACTGTTAATTGAAAAAAAAAAAATTCTGAAAGAAGACCTGATTTGATTCTGGCAGCATAGTGTGTGTCAGCCTCTGTGTATTACAGAAAGCATGTAAGAAGTGCATTAAGAATTCACTTATTTGCGATCTGTTTCACAGTTTGTTTGCATATCATAAATCCATATTACATCCTCCTCACCTTTGGAAGTATGTTCGTAAATGAGCATGTTAATAAGTCCATAATAAAGCAAAACTTACATAATGATTGGTGAAAGGGTTAATTTGTAATGTCTTGTGGGTTTATTTGTGGGTTTCTAAGTGTGCAGCCTACTGCTGTGGGCATCTTAAATCTTGTTCCCCACTGTTTGTGGTACAGCACATACCTGAACCATGGGAGTATACATGGTTTATGGTGCACATAATTACATAGAATAGAAATAATGCTGGTGGATAGATCCTTCACTTTTAAAAGTAGATATTTGGTATTGCCATTGAAAGGTAAATTGAGGGTAGGCTTCTGCTCTTGTGCATTTTATTGTGAGTAGATGGCAGGGATGTAATAGTGTAGCCAGTTAAGCGATTAATTGATAAGGGGCTGCTTATCGGTTAACACTATTGGCTACATGCAGATCTTCCTGTGGCTCTTCATTTAAAGTATTTTGGGAGCCAGTATGCTAACTGAGTCCCAGTTTCTGCTGGATCCCATCAGCTACCTCTGCTGTGGCTCTGCATTTAAATCCTTTAAATCTCAAAGTGTTTCTCAAAGTGGTCCATGGCCTCGCGGCTTCCATTGGCTTCAGTTTGCTGTTTGCCTCTAAGGGGAGCCATGGGAAGCACTTTCTGCAGCTCCTTTTGTCTGCATATTGCAAACTGGAGCCAATGGGAGCCGCGAGATTCAGGGGCTGCTTAGCGAGTAAGTAAACACATTGCTTTAAATCTTTTAAATGTAGAGCCGCAGCGGGGGTAGCTGCTGGTACCCTATGTGAGTCAGTACTGAACCAGCATACCTGCCCACTGGCTCTCAAGCTCCTTTAAGTACAGAGCCACTTATTAGTTTATTGTGCAACCAACAAAATTTGTGTTGGGTACACGACTACCAAATTACACACTACCTGACATACCAAGTAGATGGCACGTACACTAATATTACTGTGAGTAATAACATGTTGCACACATCATGGTTGAAGCTGTCTGATGTGAAGTGTGTATAGGGAAAGGGTCAGAGTCGGTGTTCCCTCTAAAGTTTGTGCCTGCATGGGTGTGCACCATGAATTTGAGGCCTGCCCACCTGCTCTGCAGAGCCATGCAGTTGCAATCCAAGGCAGGGGGCGATGTGGTGGGGTGCTGCCCAGCCCAAGGAGCAGTAGGGTAGCCACCACGCAACCTTGGCCCTAGCTTCAGCCCTGGTGGCGGCTCTTCTGGTTTTCCCCAGATGGGGCCACAGCCGGAACCGTATCACAAGTGGCAGCTGCTCCTTTGGTGGCCCTGGTGGGATATACATAACTCTGAGACAAAGTAAGGGACATTTCAGAGGTAAGCCTTTTGTTGTTGTTTCTCTGGTTGCTGATAGTTTACATGCAGAGTAGTGGATCCTGATGTATAGAAAAACTACATAGTAATGACACTTGCTGAACTAGTTGCGTCCTCATCAATCCTGTCTCTTGGCAGCTGATTCTTTCATATGTGAAATTCTGTTTGAGCTAGCATTTCCCCAACATTTATCCACTGTTGTGCTGCCAGTGGTATAACTCCAGCAGTAGTGGACATGCTAGCACAATATTGTTTTCTAAGGCTGATGCTCAGAATAGGTCAAAATGACATGATGATTCTGAACATTAGCTGCTGCTGATCTATATTAGCAGCCCCACCAGTGCTAGCTTTGTTGTAACTGGCTGGTTTTGTTTTTGAAATTTGCTAAATAATTGTTTTAGTGCTATACAAGAAGGAATGAAATCTAGTTCTGGAAGCTTTTCAATTTCAAAAGTAGATGTCAGTATCAACTAAATAATAATTACTATTCAATATAAAATTCTAAGGAATAGCTGAAAATAATTGTGGTAATTTAGAGGGTTTCAATTGTGAGGGTAGAAGTTGAAAGGTTCTTTGTTGTACAGAAGTACATGGATCTCACCATTGTCAAGCCATTAGCTATTAAAAAATCTGTCTCATTGCTGATTACTGATAATGAGAACATTTAAGAGATTTGTTTTCTTAATTTTCCAGAACACATTGTTTTAACAGCTTTGAGATCATTAAACTTTTACTTCTTTGAGATAACTAAATGAGAATTCAATTTTTTAAACTTGCAAAATAGTACTGTCACGTTTGGATTCTGCAGTCCATTAATTGGAGTGTAATGAGTGCTAGTTGAAATTTGGATTAGACAAAATAAACTTTTTTGTAAGAAGGTATATTAAATAAGGCTATTGTGCTCTTATTTGGGATTAAGAAATTGCTTCATGGGAAAGTGCCAGTTCCTTTTACACACATGAGATTAACCATGAACTTTCTATGTCTCTGCAAGATGTCTTCATTTTGTTTTGTTTTCTGTTTTAAACAAGTCTCTCCCGCCCCAACATAAATGCTTAGAACTAGTTTTACATTACATGCAGCCAGTTGTGTAATTTATTCCAGTGAATCGGTCTAATTTCTAAATGGGAGAATTTTGTTTCTGGATTTCACATAGGGACTTGGGTATTCTTTTTTCATACCAACAAAAATATAGAGCTTTATAGTTGTCCTCTAAGGGAACATATATAGTCCCACATCATCAACATCTTGTAGTTAATGATGCATCAGTCTGAACTGATTGAAGAAACCACTGAATACATTAATGTTTCCCCCCTTGTAATTTGTAGTATGTGGTACTTAAGATTGCTTTAATTTCTGTTGTTGGTCAAGGCTGAAGTGTAGGATACATTGCTTTTTTTTTTATTAAAGTTTTGCAGTTTTAAACTACTCATATTTGAAGTTTTTTTTTGAAACCAGTACAAAAGGGAAAATTCAGAAGAAAAACTATTATTAATCAAAAGTTTCAGAGGAGTAGCTGTGTTAGGCTGTAACTGAAAAAACTTAAAAAACAGCGAGTAATCCTGCAGCACCTTAGAGACTAACAAAAAATTTAGATATGAGCTTTCATGGGCACAGCCAACTTTTTTAGATGAATGGAATGAATGAATGAATGAATGGTGAACCCCTTGCTTCATTCATCTGAAGAAGTGGGCTGTGGCCATGAAAGCTCATGATACCACCTACGTTTTTTGTTAGTCTCTAAGGTGCTGCAGGATTTATTTGCTGTTTAAGTTTTTTATTAGTAATCAAAAGTACCTGTTAGAGGCTACAAAATAATCTCTTATGTTTCAGAAGTTTTATTAATTTCAAAAGAACTACAGTGACTGCTGTTTTTCTGCTACTGTTTTGAGGGTGTGAGTTGGTATATGTTGTAAAATAGTAGCTTCCATTGTGCAATGGTTATTTGATTCTTATGAATAGCTATTTCAAACAGATTAGATTTAAAAGGTGGTTATGTTTAGGAAGGAAAGTAAAATAATACAGGATTCTGAATTTGATAAGCAATATATATAAACTATTGCAAAAATATGGCAAGATCATTATAACTTGGAAATATTTTAAGATAAAAGCTAGAAAGTTGTACAACTACTACATTAGAACTGTTAAACAAAATGTGCTTAGAATAAACTAGAGCTGAGACCGAGTGAAGTCTAACTTTTTTGAATGTAAATAATAATCGATGTTTACTATAAGCAACTCACTGAACCAAGTAATTAGTTTTTTCCATGAAAAATTAGATGTTATACTGAGTCTACAGCAGAGCAGTCTGTAAAAGATTTATATGCTAGTTATAGTTAAATTAAACAATCATTAAAAGATTATATTTTTAAAAGTGGTGCTTGAGGGAAAATGAAGAAATCTAATCAGAATTTATGTACAAATTTAATAATATTATCTACAGTAGTAGATGATTTTTGCTTCAGGGAATCTTTTTTCCAGTGAAATGAAGTCAGTTAACTGTGTAAAGTAAATGTAAGTTAGCTTTAAGTGAAATCTGCATTAATAGAATTCATTACTAACATCTGTATTTTCATGTACTGAGTCATGCCGTGAACAAAGACACAGGTTGACTTCTAAGTTAATCTTTAAAATTAAAAGAACTGTTACCTTTGTATACCTATACATTCATACAATTCTAATATGTAAATGAAAACTTGTATGTCATAGATGATACTGTTTAACAGTTGTGAAATGGAGAAGCAAGACTGATTTGATGTTCTCATACTTTCTCTTTAAAAGAAATTTTTTCTAGGGCTTTCAAATAATTAAAAAATTTAATTGCAATTAATCTTGTGATTAATCGCTTGTACCTCCCCTTTGAAACACCATGGCAGCTTTTCAATGGGGTAGCTCTGCATGGAGCCCGGGATCAGTTGGAGTCCCCAGCTACCCCTGGGCTTCATGCTGCGCTGCCTCTTGAAATCGCTGTGGCGGTATTTCCAAGGGGCAGCACATTAGGAGCTTTGGCACTTCAAAGGGGCTTTGCAACAGCGGAGCCACGCATCAGCTGGAGGCCCCAGCTGATCCCTGGCTCCTAATGTGCTGTCCCCTTGAAGTGCTTCTGCGGTGATTCAAAGGGACAGCCATGGAGCCTGGGGTCAGCTGTGGAGTTGTCAGCTGACCCCGGGCTCTCCATGGCATTAATCCAGAACCCAGCTGAACCCAGGATCAGCTGCGGATCAGCTCCCCAGGCTCCATAGCTTTGAAATTCACAGGAGTCCCTGCTGAGTCTCTTGTACATTTCAAAGGAGGAATGTGGAAGTGCCTATCGACTAGTTGATGGAGATTCCATCGACTAGTCAACTAGTCAATTAACTGCATTTTAACATCCTTATTCCTAAGGCCCAGGATCCAAGCGCCCCTAGAGTGGCATGCATATTCTATGCTATATAGGGTGCTCCCCAGCCCTTCCTCAGTTTTTTTCTTTCCACCAGTGATGGTGCTAAGAATAGTGTGTTCTAGTCTTAATTGTAGCTTAGTCTTCTTTTTCTATTGTGTTATAGATGGATATCTCTATTAGTTAACTACTTGTAAATAGTTCATTTAGCATTTTGATTCTTAGAGATTTTTCCTGGAAATGGGGCATGCTCCAGTTTCCTGGCTTCAAAGTGTGCACCATTTGCCGCAGGCCTATGCTAGTCAGGGATCTGCATGCTTCGCTGTCTGGGTGAAGGCCAGATATTGGAAAAGTGCCGCATCTATAGATTCTTTCATCCTAGGATTATCCAGGATAGAGGAATTCAGCTGAGGGCCTTACTGCTGGAGTCCGGGCTAGCTCCTCAGGGCCAGCATTCAGATTTGGCACCAAGCTCCAGAAGATCAGTGCGCACTGGTACATATAGTGAGTGTACACACCTGTGATGAATGGACATGTGCAATATATCTTGAAGAACACCAGTTACAGATAGGTAACTGTCTTTTCTCAGTCCAAAATGTCATTGAAACTTTGAGTTAATGATTTGAGTACATATTAACACCTTTATAAGAAAAAAGGGTAGGTAGACCTTATTACCACGTTGTCCTTTTTAAACCAATTAAAAGATGTACAGCTAACCAAGTTGGAACTGAAAGTACAGGAAATTATACTAAAATCATACATTCTGTTAGCCCCGGACAAAGAGGGACAGTTCCCATTCTACAGAAAGATACTTATAATTTCCCCTTTAAATGTTTGTTCAGTGTCTCAATTTTAAACATAATTTTATTGTCGCACAAAATCTGGGTGAAAGGTTTGTCAGTCCTTAAAGTCTTTCTCCTAAAATTAGTTTTGGTGCTCAGTTTTTATATTCCAGCCTATCTGCCTCACACTACTTACTATAACTGATAATTAGAGAGGAAGAAATTCATTTGATTTGTGATGTTGTTGAGTTTAGTGTGTTTGGCATTTTGTGTGGTTGATTTCATGGTTTCCTTTGTATAGTCATTGAGTGTTCTCTGTTTTTGTGGGTGTTTGACATATCAATGAGGGAGAGAGAAACATAGAAACAAACCTGGAATAAAGATTTGTAAATCCAACAAAACTGACAAAGTCACTCAGGGTTTCTTTAATTTATTTTAGAGTCAGATGGGAGTGTGAAAGACTGGATTTCCAGTTGATGTAATCCTTTGATTTTACAGCTTACAAAAAAAAAAAAATATATATAATCCCTTGTCAGACAATGGAAAGTATGAAAAGCCAAGGTTTACATACCCTCAGACAATCTTAAAACTAGCCATGTATTCCTGCCTTCTTATGTACTCTTAAGGTAAGACAGATCTGTGTCTGACAAATGGTGCAGTATAGTAGCTGGTTTACGTATTACCTCTGGATATGTTCCTAGTTAATCCCAAACCTAGCAACAGCCACTTATATTAAATCCTAGTTATCTCACTGCACTTAAGTGTTTTCTCAAAGGCTATGCATGTTTTAAGCCTTTCAGCAACCTTTCAGAAGTGGTGTGCTGATATTGAACTTTTTCACTTCTATTTTTACGGGTCTGTGCGCCAATGATACTTTAAAAGTCAATAATAGTCCTACTTACATTTTGGCAGCTTCATTAATTAAGATGCGGATCTTACTGTTTAGTGTGATGGTTGGCCTTGCTTTCCCTTGCTGAGTTCTCTGATCTCAGGCTTGTAGTTTAATACTTTAAGTAGCACACAAGCCTCTGTCTCCAGCGCCGCTCCATTGGTGATTATGGCAGAAGAATGGCAGCCTGATCCTCCTCCACTGCAGCAGCAGCCACCGCCACAGCAGCTCTTCAGCAGTCTCATGCCACACAGCAGCCTCAGGTCAAGCCTAGGGATGTAAAATTTTGATTATTTGGCTAATTGAATAGTCACATTGACTTTTTAATTAGTTGATAGGGCGCTTCCACCTTTGAAATGTAGCAACAGCATCAGGGCTGATGTGACACTTCAAAGGCAAAAGCACTATGGGGAGCACAGGGCCAGCGGGGGGGCTCAAGCAGTCCTCTGCTGGCCCCATGCTCCTCATGGCATTTTAAAGAGGCAGCGTTGCATGGAGCCTAGGGTCAGCTGGGGAATCCCCAGCTGAGCCTGAGTTCCAGGTGGCACTGCTTCTTTGAAACGCTTTGGGGAGCCCGGCATTAGGCTCCACGCAGCGTTTCAAAGTGGCAGCACCACATGGAGCCCGGGGTCAGCGGGGGAATCCCCAACTGAGCCTGGGATCCAGGCTGTGCTGCCGCTTTGAAATGCCACGTGCAGCCCGGGGCCAGCTGGAGACCCCAGATTGCACGTAGCATTTCAAAATGACAGCACCACATGGAGCCCAGGGTTTGGCTCCAGGCGCCACGCAGTGCTGCCTCTTTGTAGTTCCTTTCCCTTCCCCTTCCCTCCATTGCCTCTTTCTGATAGAGGAAGCAAGGGTGGGGGGAATTGCCTGTCAACTATCCAATAAGCATTTACCTATCGCTAGTGCTTTTTTTGTGATGGTACTGCCCGGTATGCTGTACCGACACCTCCAGATGCAATACCAGCACCTCCAGTCAGAGCTCAACAACTTTTCCCCTGGTGTACCGGACCTTTTTTTTTTAACCCCCCCCCCAAAAAAAGCACTGCCTATTGGATAGTCGACGGGTTGTTCACATCCCTAGACCAGCTGCCCTGCAGTCTGCTGCAGGAGCAGATACTGTGTGGCCATAGCCCAGCTTTGACGTTGTTAAGGGCTCAAAAGCAAACAATTCCGCTGTGTAGGAAAGATAGAAAATATGGCAAAAGACCAGGTTGGCTTAACAAGGAGATCTTGCATGATCTCAAAATAAAAAAGGAGTCATATAAAAAATGGAAACTAGGACAAATAACAAAGGATGAATATAGGCAAGCAACACGGGAATGCAGGGACAAGATTAGAAAGGCAAAGGCACAAAATGAGATCAAACTAGCTACAGGCATAAAGGGAAACAAGAAGACCTTTTATAAATACATTAAACGCAAGAGAAAGACCAAGGACAGGGTAGGCCCACTGCTCAGTGAGGAGGGAGAAGCAGTAACAAGAAACTTGGAAATGGCAGAGATGCTCAATGACTTCTTTGTTTCGGTCTTCCCCGAGAAGTCTTGAGGTGTGCTGAATGTATTGAATACAAGCAGAGAGAGGGTAAACTTAGAAGATAGGATACTCAAAGAACAAGTTAAAAATCACTTAGGAAAGTTAGATGTCAGCAAGTCACCAGATCCTGATGAAATGCATCCCAGGATACTCAAGGAGCTGATAGAGGAGGTATCTGAGCCTTTAGCTATGATTTTTGAAAAATCATGGCAGACGGGAGATTCCAGAAGACTGGAAAAAGGCAAATATTGTGCCCATCTATAAAAAGGGGAATAAGAACAACCCAGGAAACTACAGACCGATCAGTTTAACATCTATCCCAGGGAAGATAATGGAGCTGGTAATTAAGGAAATCATATGCAAACACTTGGAAGGTAATAAAGTGATAGGGAATAGCCAGCATGGGTTTGTGAAGAACAAGTCATGCCAAACTAATCTGATAGCTTTCTTTGATAGGATAACGAGTCTTGTGGATAAGGGAGAAGTGGTGGATGTCATATACCTAGACTTTAGTAAGGCATTTGATACAGTCTTGCATGATATTTTTATTGATAAACTAGGCAAATATAACTTAGATAGGGCCACGATAAGGTGGGTGCATAATTGACTGGATAACCGTAGTCAGAGAGTTGTTGTTAACGGTTCTAAATTCTGCTGGAAAGGGATAACAAGTGGAGTTCTGCAAGGATCTGTTTTGGGACCCGTACTGTTCAATATCTTCATCAATGATGTAGATATTGGGATAGAGAGTACGCTTATTAAGTTTGCAGATGATACCAAACTGGGTGGGGGTGCAACTTCTTTGGAGGATAGGGACATAATTCAAAATGACCTTAGCAAGTTAGAGAAATGGTCAGAGGTAAACAGGATGGGGTTTAATAAAGAGAAATGCAAAGTGCTCCACTTAGGAAGGAACAATCAGTTCCATACATACAAGATGGGAAGCGACTATCTAGGAAGGAGCATGGCGGAAAGGGATCTAGGGGTCATAGTGGACCACAAGTTGAATGAGTCAACAGTGTGATGCTGTTGCAAAAAAAGCAAATATGATTCTAGGTTGTATCAACACGTGTGTTGTAAGCAAAACTCGTGAAGTCATTCTGCCGCTCTACTCTGCACTAGTTAGGCCTCAGCTGGAGTACTGTGTCCAGTTCTGGGCGCCACATTTCAAGAAAGATGTGGAGAAATTGGAAAGGGTACAGAGAAGAGCGACAAGAATGATTAAAGGTTTAGAGAACATGACCTATGAAGCCAGGCTTCATGAACTGGGCTTGTTTAGTTTGGAAAAAAGAAGATTAAGGGGGGACATGATAGCGGTTTTCAAATATCTAAAAGGGTGTCACAAGGAGGAAGGAGAAAATTTGTTCCTCTTGGTTACTGAGGACAGGACAAGGAGTAATGGGCTTAAAGTGCAGCAGGGGAGGTTTAGATTGGACATTAGGAAAAAATTCCTAACTCTCAGAGTGGTCAAATATTGGAATAAATTGCCAAGGGAGGTGGTGGAATCTCCCTCTCTGGAGATATTTAAGAACAGGTTAGATAGACATCTGTCAGGGATGGTGTAGACGGAGCTTGGTCCTGCCTTGAGGGCGGGGGGCTGGACTCGATGACCTCTCGAGGTCCCTTCCAGTCCTATTATTCTATGATTCTATGATTCCAGGGTGACTTCCTAGATGTTCTGAATGGAGGCCCTCCTACCACCGTTGAGTTGAAACTGTTCTCTAAAACCATATTTTCCTAACATTCTAAATAAAGTCGGTACACCACTGAATGGAACATCTTTCCTGCATCCATAGGTAGAATGCAGGGTATCTGTAATTCTACCTTTGGAATGTTGTACTGCATCTAGGAATTTTCTTATTTGTATTTGTCTGGTCTGGCGTATGTAACACTTTGATCAATCCCTCAGACTGCATCTGGCCACTTTCCATTTATGTCCTGCTGTCTGTTCCACCAAATTTCTAGGCAGTCGCTCAGGCAGCAGGATCTTATTTAAATGGGTCACAACTCAGAGTCACGGGAACATCTACATTGCTGTTCTTGGGCTAGTCTATATGTGCATTAGAAAGATCTTGGAGTCATCGTGGATAGTTTTATGAAGACGTCCATGCAGTGTGCAGCGGCAGTCAAAAAAGCAAACAGGATGTTAGGAATTATTAAAAGGATAGCGAATAAGATGGAGAATATCTTATTGCCCTTATATAAATCCATGGTACGCCCACATCTTGAATACTGCATACAGATGTGATCTCCTCATCTTGAAAAAGAAATACTGGCATTAGAAAAGGTTCCAAGAAGGGCAACTAAAATGATTAGGGGTTTGGGATGGGTCCCATATGAGGAGAAATTAAAGAGACTAGGGCTTTTCAGCTTGGAAAAGAGGAGACTAAGGGGGATATGATAGAGGTCTATAAAATCATGAGTAGTGTGGAGAAAGTGAATAAGGAAAAGTTATTTACTTGTTCCCATAATATTAGAACCAGAGGCCACCAAATGAAACTAATGGGCAGCAAATTTAAAACAAATAAAAGGAAGTTCTTCTTTACATCGCACATGGTCAATCTGTAGAGCTCCTTGCCTGAAGAGGTTGTGAAGGCTAGGACTATAACTGGGTTTAAAAGAGAACTAGATGCATTCATGGAGGTTAAGTCTGTTAATGGCTATTAGCCAGTATGGGTAAGGAATGGTGTCCCTAGCTTCTGTTTGTCAGAGGGTGGAGATGGATGGCAGGCAAGAGATGGCTTGATCAGTACCTGATCACTCTCTCTGGGACACCTGGCATTGGCCACTGTCTGCAGACAGGGTACTGGGCTTGGAAAGACCTTTGGTCTTACCCAGTATGGCCGTTCTTATGTTCTTATGTAAATTAGTTTGTCATTTTGTGCAAAATGTGGATCCTTTATAGCACAGGGACCTTTTGAAAGCTGGTATTTTATCATAAGATAAATCTTTTTTTAATAACTTCCTTCCAAAATAGTTCGTAGACATGACAATCATATGGATGGAACCTGCTCATAATCTTGTTCCAACACAGTCTTGGAATTTGGAATAAAGGAGATGCTATGAATTAGAAGAAACTGTATTTATAGTAGGGAGGATTTTTGTAGTTTGCTCAGAAGTATCAATGGAACCGTCATGGTAAAGCAATTAATGGTGGTGAAGTTAAATTAAATAGGTCTATAGCGGTTTTTTGAAGAGTGAAGGGGGCATTATGAAATTAGTATTTCTGGTATCTGACTTGAAACCTAATTGTATTAAATGATAGCGATTTTACTTGTTTGTTTTGATAAAGTAAACAGAGTTTTTTGGAGTAAGCATTTTGATATTTTAGTTGCTGAGGGCCCTGAATACGTATTTGCACACTTGTTAAAGGCAAGTCATATTACTGCTTTACTAAGTAAAGGGTTTGAATTAGTCTCCAGGTTGGTGTTCTCTGGCCAGGCACCTTCAGGAGCTGCCTGCCACCGAACCAGGGAGCTTACAAGACCAAGAGAGGTTTATGCTGGCCCCACTGCTTCCAGTCATTGGGCTATGCTCCTGGCCCCAGCTTGCTGCTCTCCATGCCTCCCTGCTGCCAACCTTGCTCCTGACCTATGGCATCCCTGATGCTGTGTTTGGGACTTCCTGCCACTGGGTTCCCTGCTGCCAGTGTCCTCCCCAGGATGCTGGCCCTGGCCAGTCTCTGCTCTGGGTTACAAAGCTCCCTGCCACCAGCCCTTCTGAGATCCCTTTCTGGCTTCCCTGCTGGCTCCATGCTTATATGCCAGGCTCCCTGCCACTGGGCTTGAAGCTCCTGTCTGCCTGGCTCTGGTCTGGCAACATCCATGGTCCTGTTGGGCCAGTGTTTCCTTCTGAAGTTCCCTGTGGATGCTGGACAAGGGATGTTGCTAGATCAGAGAGTCCTGGATTAGAGAGGTTTTGATTGGCAGGGCTCCCCAAACTGCGGTGAGCCCCACTCGCCAGCCACGCTGTCCGGCGATCTGCATATGCGCAGATCGCCCGAACCCGGCTCTTCTGGGTTACAGTCTATTCGCCACAGGCGAAAAGATTGTATAATTTGTCGAGCCCTGTTGATTGGATTATTTATTTTGATTAGTATCCAGTCAGGGATGTTAAAATGCAATTATTTGGCTAATCGTATAGTTGATACAATATGTATCGATTTATAGGATTAGTCAGTTACTGCCTCTGCAGAGTGACAGCGGGAGTAGCTCCAGAGGAGCCAACTTGAGCCAGGACTGATCCATAGCCATCTGCACTACGGCTATGCATTAAAAATGTAGTAAGAGTCACTGGACTGTTAATTACAGTTAAAATGCAGAGGCACCGCAATCAGTGTAAGCTGGGACTGCTTGGACCTAGCTCATGCTGAGTCCAGCAGCCCCTGTTCACAGTGGACATGGCTGGCTGTGGGCAGGGGCTGCTTAGGCAGCAGCCCCTGTCCATGGCCAGTTGTGGCTACTGCGAACAGAGGCTGGTGCCTGAGCAGCTCTTGCACGTGTTCAGCCCTGGCCACCATGAAGAGGGATTGCTTGGCAACAGCCCCTGTCCCGGGGGGGGGGGGGAACAGCTCCCCTCTGCAGCAGCGTTTCCCTATTTCCCCCTCCGCTGCCTCTGAGAAAGGAAGCAGGGGGGCAGATATCACCCCAGAGATTGTGCTGGGGGAACCGTCTTTTAAGCTGGCTCCCTCAGGAACCGGCTCCTGTTCCCCCCCTTCTTGCTGCCTTTCATAGAGGCAGCGGGGATGGGAGGAAGGGGGCCCCATAGAGCATAGGGTGATCAGGGTCTGTTTGGCTCTTGTACATTTCAAAAGCAGAAACACCCACAATGGGGAACAGGTGCGAGCGGGGACTGAAACAGTTCTCATTCACACTGTTTCCCGCAGTACCTCTGCCCCCCCAGAGAGGCAGGTGGTGGGGGGGAAACCAGCTTTACTGGTTCCCCCCAGCACCAGCTCCTGCTCTTTCCCCTCCCCTGCTGCCAATAGAGGCAGCATTGGTGGGGAAGCAGCTATTTGAGTTGACTATCCAATAAGCATTTGCTGATCAGATAGTCGACTGGTCGCTTACATCCCTATATCCAGCAAAGATAGGGGAGTATTAGTCATGAGATTTCATTTTGTGTTTGTTAAAGCTGGTAGACTGGGAAAAGCAGATAGTCAAGTTTTGAGGGGCACTGAAGCATACACTTTTTCTTCCCTATTTCTGGAAGTGGTAGTATTTGGATCCTTTTTGGAGACAAGTTGGGGTGGGAGGAGAACAATCTTCCTAAAATCCAGTCAGTCATGTTCTTTGAGGAGAACATTGAGTTGTCTGTCTCTTTCCAGTAGCTTGAGGAAGCAGAACAAACATGAGCCTATTCTTAGATAAAAATATTGCCCTTTACATTCAATTCTAGATGCTGATATTTTAAGCACAAAGTAATACAATTGTGCTAAAAATTTCACTTTTTTCTCAAGTAATACTGTGTACTTGCAGAGCTTTTAATATGTAAAAATTAAATCATTTTCCTAAGATTGGTAAGAAATATTCTCTTGAAGACTGTAGAGGGCAAACCAAAGGGCACACAATTAGGTTTAGTATTTTTTTCTTCAGTTTGAAATTAACTACAGAGAGTTGCTAGAGTATTGTGGTGAGAGAATACCCTGGAGACTACAGTCATCATACAATAGAGTTGTTTTGATTTTTATAATTAAAGCAATTAATTATAAATGGAAGATATTGCAAATATATTTTTATTGAGAGAGCACTTCAGTCATTTGTATGGGGGTAATTTTCAAAATAGAGGAGAACATTGTACACAAACGTATCAGGAGCCTCTCCATGAAATCTTGTTATGATAACTTAATTACTCCTTTTGTTTTGAACATTAACTCTTAGACGTTGAAAGCCTTTTTAATTTTGTGACTTGTATGAACAAAGTATTAGTATTTAAGCGACAAATCAACTTTACACAGGGAGGGTGGAGAATTCACCTTCATATGCAAATTTGACACTGTTTCCCTCAGGCTTAACAAAGACAATAACTGGATGGCCCATTATGAAATCCAGTCTTTACATTTAACTTGTCATTGATAGAGACAGCAGCATGAGAGGATGCAGGTGGCACTGGGAAACTGGTGCTGGAGGGGGATCCAGCTTTTAAGCTGGCTCCCCCCAGCTCTTGCCACATCCCCTCCCCCTGCTTCTTTAGGAGGCAGCAAGTTGATTCATGAGGAGCCCTGTGTGTATTAGCTCCAGCCTGCTGCCCTCACCTTCCGCTATGCTGCCATTCTCTAAGAGGCATCAGTGTGGGAGTCAAAGGGGGGCAGATGGATCTGGGGCACTTGCAGAGCTGGCTTTTATGCCAGTTCCTCATGGGTACCGGTACCTGCTCCCGCTCCCCCAATCCCTTTTGCTTCCTCTCTTACAGAGGCAGCAAGGGGGAGGGAAGTGTGTGTAGTCGATAAGGTTAAGTGATAAGCGTAGATTTATTGGTTAATCGGGTAGTTGTCTACACGGTGACATACCTAGTAAATAGTAGCCCTTTTGTCATTTTGTTTTTTTTGTGTGCTGTTTCCTCTCTTTCATTAAAGTCCTTTTGAAGGCTTCTGATACTGGCTATTTATATCAATGCTGACTTCCTTCTTTAAGCTTCTTGTTTGTTTTCAATACAGGCAGTCCCTGGGTTACGTACAAGATAGGGACTGTAGGTTTGTTCTTAAGCTGAATTTGTATGTAAGTCGGAACTGGTACATATTGTAGGGGAAACTCTTGCCAAACATTTCTCCAGAGCTCAGTTTTATTCTCCCACACCTCACTTCCCTCAGTCCTTTATTCTCAAGCTGAGGTGTCTGCTGAGAAAAGCCGCTCCGCGTCTCCCTGGTCTGCTGGGGGGGGGGGGGCGGGGGGCGCTAGCTTCGCGTCTCCCTGGTCTGCTGGGGGGAAGCAGCTAGTGCGGGGTTGTCTCACCCCGTTTGTAAGTAGGGATCTGATGTAAGTCGGATCCATGTAATCCGGGGACTGCCTGTATACTCCCTTATTCTGTCAGACCTTAGTGCTGCAGACCTTAGTGAGTACAGACCTTAGTGCTGCAGAACTTCTGTTGCAATGCATCCTTTCCACTCCTATCTTCATTTTTTCAGGAAATCTAAGCACTAATTTTCATGTTGCTGTTCAGGCATAGGTTTGTGTTTTCACCTCATATTTACCCTTTTACTATATCTTTATTTGTGGAGGATTGATTGTTTAAATTTGGTGCTGCACTGATCAGATGTAAAGAGATAGGTGGGCAACATCTCCTTGTGAGCCAGTAATAGTGTGATATTAATGTTTGATTTTTTTTTTTCATGACCTCCACTGTGTGTATGCCCTGCAGAACTGATTTTATCTCAGAGCTGCACAACACAGTTGTGAGAATCTTAGAATCTTAGGTTGGGAAGAAACCTCAGGAAGTCATTGAGTCCAACCCCCTGCTGGAAGCAGGACCGATCTCAACTAAATCATCCCAACCAGAGTGTTGTCAAGCTGCTACCCCATACTGCAGGCTCTGTATCAGTGCCTACAGTGCATGGTGGAACCCAGTACCCTGGGAGTGGGACCAGGAGCCAGATTAAAAGCAAGCTCCTGGTGCCTGCCAGCACCTGGGGACTACCTCCTGTGCTGCTATCTCTGGTATTGGAAACAGACAGCAGCATGGAGCAGCAGGTGGCAGGCAGGAGCCAGTGTGTTCAGACAGCTGAATAGTAATAGGCATGTAGCCGTGTTAGTCTGGTCTAGCTGAAACAAAAAAACAGGACTACGTAGCACTTTAAAGACTAACAAGATGATTTATTAGGTGATGAGCTTTCATGGGAGGCAGACCCACTTCCTCAGATCAAATTGTGGTTGTGCCAATTTTCTTCCACAATTTGATCTGAAGAAGTGGGTCTGACCCATGAAAGCTCATCACCTAATAAACCATCTTGTTAGTCTTTAAAGTGCTACATAGTCCTGTTTTTTGTTTCAGACTGCTGTGGAGCTTAAAGTCAGCTCCCAGGGATCCAGGTGCTGCCTTTAGCTGTGAGCTTTTCAGTATGAAGCTTATACTTCAGATCTTGAAGTGCAGCAGGCTCCTTGAGGAGCTAGTTGCACTGTGGGCTCTGCTGTATAAGCTTTTTTTGGAGTAAAATGTCTGTTTTCTTTGTAGTATACATTAGACACTCAAATAATGTAGAGAAAAGTTCAACCTATTCAACTAAATAGTCATTTTCTTTGTCAAATCTCTCCTTAAATATTATTTAAGAAGTTGAGCACTGCAAAGGGCTCATTTTTATACTATTTTTGCCCCATTCCAGAGTATGTACTCCCACTCACTCCAGTCCAGCTCTCAAAAGTACATTTTACCCACTCCTGTTGTTATGACAGTGGGACAGGCAGCTTTCTAGTCACATCACAGGGCTCTATTGTGAAACTCTCCTGTTACTTTCTTCTCTTGTGAGGTCTCCAAGTCTTTCTGCCTTTAAACTATCATGTCATATATTGTATTTCTCTGTGTTGTGTTGTACAGGCAGTCCCTGACTTACGCGGATCTGACTTATGTCAGATCCGCAGTTACGAACGGGACTTTTCTCACCCCGGAGGACACGGACTGCGGGACCTCGCGGTCCCGCCGCCTGTGTACTCCGGGGCGAGAAAAGCTGCTCCGCGTCTCCCTGGTCTGCAGACCAGGAAGACGCGGAGCAAAGCCGTGGAGGGGCTCGGGCAGCGGAGCAGCCCAGGCGTGCCTGGGCTGCCCCCCTGCTGGCTTCCCCGGAGGCTTTGCAAAGGCTTTGCAGACCAGGAAGACGCGGAGCAAAGCCGCGGAGGGGCTCGGGCAGCCCAAGCGCCCCTGGGCTGCCCGAGCCCCTCCGCGGCTTTGCAAAGCCTCGGGGGAAGCCGGCAGGGGGGCAGCCCAGATGCGCCGCGGCTGTCCCTCTGCGGGATCCTCTGCGGCTTTGCTCCCCCTCTCCCTGGTCTGCTGGTCTCCAGCAGACCAGGGAGACGGGGAGCAAAGCCACGGAGGACCCGGGCGGCGGGACCATGGTACGTCTCGGTCTGCCGCCCGCGTCTTCTGGGTCTGCTGGGGGGGGGAGGCGCAGCAAGTACGCCCCCCCGCCCAGCAGACTAGGCTTTTCTCCAGATGCCTGTGGCAGAGCAGCTGCGGTGCTGCCGGTTGGTCCCGCAGCGCCGCTCTGGGCGCTACTGGACCAACCCAGCAGCACCCCAGCTGCTCTGCCCCAGGCGTCCCCAAATCAGCCGCTGCTGAAACTGACCAGCGGCTGACTACAGGAAGCCCGAGGCAGAGTTGCTCTGCCCTGGGCTTCCTGGAATCAGCTGCTGATCAGTTTCAGTAGCAGCTGACTTGGGGACGCTTGGGGTTCTTAAGTTGATTCTGTATGTAAGACGGAACTGGCGGTCAGTTTCAGCAGCGGCTGAATCTGGACGCCAGTTCCGACTTACATACAGATTCAACTTAAGAACAAACCTACAGTCCCTATCTTGTACGTAACCCGGGACTGCCTGTACTTTTTTCCAGGCAAAGGATCTTTTTATGTAATTTGTAACTAATATTTTGATATAATATGCTATGAACATAGTA
This sequence comes from Pelodiscus sinensis, assembly GCF_052426305.1. NCBI lineage: Eukaryota > Metazoa > Chordata > Testudines > Trionychidae > Pelodiscus > Pelodiscus sinensis. Next base: position 9,625,443 of record NC_143085.1, read on the forward strand.
CAATAACATTACACTGGGTGGTAGTATGCTAGTGGAAAGTCTGCCTCAGTAGTGTGAAAAAGGATTAATATGCATTCTAAAAAATTTATAAGATGGAAAGTTTAAACAAATATCCTTAGCCAACTCGAAGTCTAAAACTATGTGTTGTTGCTGACTTCACCTTAAGGCACACTAACCTTTATTATATCCATTTTAGATGACTATTTTATTAATTTTTCTTATGATATCTAAAGCTCTCAACTGAGATTTGGCCCTCATTGGAATAAACTCTGTACAAACACTGACAAGAATTTATAATTTGAATAGGCAAGATCTAGGAGAGGAAGGAAACTGAGGCATAAGAGAAAAGAAAGTGGCTTGTCCAATGTCACACAGCAGGTCAGTTGCAGAAGTGGGAATAAAAAGCAATATTTTTATGTTTAGTTTCTAAGAAGATGAATTGACCGAGGACAACATTTTTGGAGGAAAAAAAAATGTAGGTTTTGTCCAAAAATCTGAATATAATTTAATTATTGCTCATGTTCTCTAATTTTGGAGGGATTCAAAAAAGGCTACACTGAATATTTTAGTTAGCTTTTATTGGGGGCTGGGATTGGAGAGAGTGTGTGCGTGTGCGTGCGTGCGTGCGTGTGTGTGAGAGACTGATTGACTGGCAGCTGGGGAGAAAAATTCCTTGCCTGCATGATAATTAACTCTTCTCACTTTGAAAATGAAGAAGCTAGTACGCCATTCCCCCCCCCCCCCAGCAGACCAGGCTTTTCTCCGGACGCCTGTGGTAGGCCAGCTGGGGCGCTGCTGGTTGGTCTCGCAGCGCCACTCTGGGCGCTACTGGACCAACTTGGCAGCACCCCAGCTGCTCTGCCCCAGGCGTCCCGAAGTCAGCCGCTGCTGAAACTGACCAGCGCTGACTACAGGAAGCCCAAGGCAGAGTTGCTCTGCCCTGGGCTTCCTGGAATCAGCTGCTGATCAGTTTCAGCAGCAGCTGACTTGGGGACGCCTGGGGTTCTTAAGTTGAATCTATATGTAAGTCGGAACTGGCGTCCAGATTCAGCCTGTTGAAACTGATCAGAGGCTGATTCCAGGAAGTCCGGGGCAGAGCAACTCTGCCTCGGGTGTCCTGTAGTCAGCCGCTGGTCAGTTTCAGCAGCGGCTGAATCTGGATGCCAGTTCCGATTTACATACAGATTCAACTTAAGAACAAACATACAGTCCCTATCTTTTACGTAACCTGGGGACTGCCTGTACTTGATTGATTTCTTAGGATTTTTTTTAAAATCCTGTAATGGAAAGATCATCCAGAAAAGCATAATTTATTGTTGGAATGTAACAATAGCCAAATGGCAGGTATTACCAAAAACATCTGACATGGGAGATTTTTCCTTAAACAACTTTGTAAATGGATGCTATACTGTATTCTCAATATGCTTCTCAGAGACAAAGGATAAAGATTTCCATCGTAAATTTTGTTAAAGATATTGCTCACTATATCTGATTGAGTGTTTTGGGTTAAAATAGAAATAAAAAATAATGAATGTTGTCTAAACTGTCACCACTACATTCACACTTCTGGTACATGTGGTTTATCAGTTGGTTTTCCTTTAGAGTCAAAGGCTACATCTACACTGGCACCTTTTTCCGGAAATGCTTAAAACAGAATACTATTCCGTTTTCAGTTTTTCCGGAAAAGGAGCGTCTACATTGGCCTCAGAGTTATCGTTGTAACGAAGCGCTTTTCAGGAAAAGCGCGTCTACATTGGCGGAGCGCTTTTCCGGAAAAGCAGAAGCCCGGAGCCATTTTGAAGAGGGCAAAGGCCACCAGACCTTTCCGGGGGCGGGGCCAGAGCGCCGTTCAGACACGTGGTTAAAGGGGTCTCGCCGGGCAGCCGTTGGTTAAAGGGGTCTCGCTGGGTAGCTGTTGGTCTCCTGGTCTCGTGCCTTGGGGCCTCTGCCAGGGACTGACACCCTTCGCAGGGTCTGTGGGTGCCCTCTGACTTTTGGGGACACCACCCTTTGGCCCCCAACTGCTTTTGCCTGCATTTTTTTTCTGCCCTGCTCTGTCTGCTATGGAGCCACGGGTGGCCATGTGCCTGGTCGGGCCCCTGTTGGGGCTGTACAGGTGGCTGCGGCTCCTGCTGCAGGCCGGTGCCATGCTGTTCATGGACCAGGAGGCAGAGATCGCCTTGGACTCCCTCACCAGGGAGGCCCTGGCAACCGTGTGGTATCAGCACCCGATCATAGACCGGCCCACCTGGAGTTTGGACATCAGCACTGACTGGTGGGACTGGGTGGTCCTCAGACGATGGGACGACTACCAGTGGATCCGGAATTTCCGAATGAGAAAGCAGACCTTCCTGCAGCTGTGCACCTGGCTCACCCCCGCGCTGCAGAGAGCCACCACCCGGCTGCGGGCACCCATCCCTGTGAAGAAGAGGGTCGCCATCGCACTCTGGAAGCTGGCCACACTGGACAGCTACCGCTCCGTGGCCCAGCAGTTCGGGGTGGGAAGATCAACCGTCGGAGTGATCGTTGTGGAGGTACGTCCCAGGGGGAGTGTGATGGGGGGAGGGTGCTGCACTCCAGGTCCAGGGACAGCCAAGACTCCCGGCTGGGTCGCCCAGGGGTTTGGGCCACCCCTCCCTTGCACAGGCCCGGTGGGGGGGAGGCGGCGTGCGGCGAGGGGGGCCCTGAGGTGGGTGGGGGTGTGTGTGTGTGTGTGAGAGAGAGGACAGAGGGAATCAAGGGGGGGGCCCAAGGGAGCGCACACTCACCCCTGCCATATGTGATGTGTTCCCTTCTGTTTCTCTGCACCCTTCTGCAGGTCGTCCACGCCATCAACGACATCCTGCTCCCGCGAATCATCCGCCTGCGCGACGTGGATGATACCATGGCTGGCTTCTCTGCCCTCGGGTTCCCCAACTGCGGGGGAGCCCTGGACGCCACCCACATCCCCATCCGGGCCCCGGAGCATCGAGCGGCCCATTTCATGAACCGAAAGGGATACTGCTCCATCGTTCTGCAGGCCCTCGTGGACCTCCAGGCCTCTTCCTGGACAGTTACGGGGGCTAGTCCGGCCAGGCACACGACGTCTGCATCCTCCGGAACTCTGGACTGAATCGCAGGTTGGATGCGGGCACCTTCTTCCCCCGGCGGGACTTGACTGTTGGGGATGTGCCTATGCCCATCTGCGTCGTCGGGGACGCGGCCTACCCCCTGATGCCCTGGCTAATGCGGCCCTACACGGGGCAGCCGGACCAGAACCAGGCCCGGTTCAATGACCGCCTCAACCGGGCCCGAAATCCAGTGGAGCTCGCCTTTGGACGTTTAAAGGCCCACTTCCGTTGCTTGCTCACCCATCTCGAGATGGGTGAGCAGAATGCAACGGAGGTCCTGGCCGCGTGCTGCGTGCTCCACAACATTGTGGAGCGCAGTGGGGAGGCCTCCCTCCCTGCATGGGTGGCAGCCGAGGCACAGACCTGGGAACAGCCTGACACAGCTGCCGTCCGCCAGGCGCGCCAGGATGCGGTGCGCATCAGAGAGGCCCTGGTGGACATGTTTGCCCAAGCCCCGTAGTAGGGTCGCCTGGGTCTCCCCAGACTACTCCCTCCCATCCCCTGCTTTTCCGCACCCTCTCCCCTTAGCTCCCCCCCAATTGTAAAGCGTCGGGTCAAAGCATGTCGGCCGTCATCGAGTCTGTTCGTTGGGTGCGTCGGGCTTAGGGTTTTTCTTTTTAGCTTAGGCTAGGGTTTAGGCCACCATCGCCTGTCCCGAAGAACAGCCATGAGGATGCGGGGTTCGTGTGGAAGGCTGAAGTCAGCGTACCTGATTCCAGTCATCTTCCGTCGAGGGGTCTCCTGGCTGTTCCTCTCCAATAGACCTCTGTGTCACACATTCTTACTCTAATCTCCCTTTGCACCAGTTCTGCAGTATCATTCCATCCAAGTGCATGATACATGTAAAATTAGGAGTCTTAATACCATCCATAATTTGATATGTTATGTGTCATAGACTTGTATTTAAAAACATGATTTGTATGTTTGTCTCCTTCTATTGACCACCACAGGAATCAAGAGTTTGCAGCTGCTAATTCCTCTTTGCTTGGCTTTCATGGCACTAGAGAGAATCAGTATTGTTCAGATTTCTCAGTACCTTAAATTGACAATCAAAGTTCTACATCTGGATGTCTGAGTAAGACATCTCAAATATTAAATTCTCCATTAAACCATAGAATCCTAGAATGCTAGAACTGGAAGGGACCTTAAGGTTGATGCAAAAGGCTTGGTAGTATGGATGCATCGTTCAGAAAATCAACCTTATGCGACTAAATTTAATCTAAATTCCAGGTTTTTATAAAAATATTGTTTAACATTTGTATTGTGATGGTGCCTAAGATGCCTAGTAAAAGACCAGGACCCATTGTGCCAGGTCTGGACAGACTTTCATCAAAGATAAGACTGTGTAAATCACAATTTGTGTAAATTACTTTTTAATTATATTACATTAAGGGAATATAAGTAAAAGAGTACAAAGAGGGTTCATTAGTTGTAATTTTTTGAGAAATAAGAGGAATTAGGAGTATCCTGGAAGTTTATATAAAGGGGTTCATTCAAGGTAACCAAAACATTGCTCTTTGTGGATGTGGGAAGGAACTATGCACGTTGCAAACTTATTCTTGTCATTTGCTGAGATGGCTACACAGGGATTTGGTTTGGGGGATGTAAGGGGAATTGGAGCAAGAAAATAACTGTGCTCTCCAGCATCATCCACTATGTGCTTCCCACTCACCTCAATTTTGGCTTTCCACAAGTAATCTGAGGCTGTCAGTGCAATTCAGAGCTCTATTATTCCTTCTGAGTGCCTCCAGTGGCTACTACTGAAGAGTTGCAGGAGGATCCAGCCAGTAGCAATACAGCTTCTGCTGTGCTGCCAGGATAAATAGGAAGTGCAGCAGTTTTCATGCTGTAGCTATCCGTGTGGATGAATCCTGACTGCAAATCTGGAAGAGTGTTGTTCCTTGTTGATTTGTGAATTTGGAATACAGTGCACTCTGTGAATTCTGGAGTCCCCAAACTTCTTTCCTTAATGGTATGCTGTTCAGGGTACTCCAGGAAGAAAACATCTAAGTAAGTATTTAATGGACAGCCTACCCTAAATTCTGACTTACTGAGGGATGGACACCACTCATTGATATATTTGCTTTCTCCTACCAGCTCCCTGTAAAACTCTCCATGAGTGTTGTACCGAATACTTAATTGCTAATATCCAAATAGGTGTATAAGTTTTACAAAACTAAATAGTAGTTATTGCTGATTATATTCTATATGTATCATGAGGAGTCCTGTGGAACCTTAAAGACTAACAAATTTATGTGGGCATAAGCTTTCGTGAGCAAAGACCCACTTTGTCAGATTCATCTGACAAAGTGGGTCTTTGCTCATGAAAGCTTATGACTCCTCATTGCTTTTGCAGATACAGACTTATATGGCTATCCTTTTGATACAAGTAAAACTTTTATTTGAGGATAATCCAAGCATATCACCTACATGCACAGAACTGCTTTTTTTCAACCTGTGCTGTTTTTAAACATTAGCTTCAATAAAATTTGCAAGCCCTTATTGGATCTAATCAACTCAAGTTCAAATGCAATTAAAAGTGTGAGTCTGAAGAATTTTTGTGTTCACACATTATTAGTCAACTTATATGGTTGATTTAAAGTGATCACTAAAATATTTGGCTAAGTTCTTATTTTAAAAATAGATGCATTATAAACATATAGAATTTATCATCCTTTAATGAGTATCCTAAGTTTCCGAGGTAGCTGTATTAGTCTGTATCTGCAAAAATAATGAGGAGTCCTGTGGCATATTGAGGACTAAAAGATTTATTTGGGCTTTAGCTTTCACTGGTGAAACCCACTTTGTCAGGTGCATTGAGTATCGTAAAAGCCCTATGGAATTTGAGTAAGTGGTGGCCTCAACTACAGAAAAGGAAAAGTCCCAACTGTAATCTCCTCATGGTAACTCTAATTGAGTGGCAAATATGATTTAGGGACAGAATACGGTATAAACAATCAGCTGTAAAATGTGCCAACCTCTGGCATTTAGCAAAGGGTAACTTTTCCCCGAGAGCTGGAAATTGCTCTCCAAGTCAGATGGATCACGCTTTGAAGCTTTGGACAGCAGCTGATCTGGGAAAACATGAATTCTGAAAACAGCTGTAGGATCAGCTAAAATCTGACTGCAACCTGACAAAATAGGAAATATGAGATTGAGGAAGCAATTGTACTGGTGGTTATGTAGGGGAGGAGAAAGTAAGAATTCTGCCAAAAAGTCAAGGAAGTTTTTCATGCATTGAAAACAAAAGTGAAAAAAGTGGAGGAAAAATGGAAAGAGTTTAAAGCATGGTTCCTTAAGGCAGTGGAGGCAGTGTGGCAGAACAAATGATAAGATGGGATACTTTCAAAGAACAAGCTGGCTGTGGAATTTTAATGTTCAAGAGAAGCTAAAAATAGACTTATACAGAAATTTTAAGGAAGTAGGTTATGATAATCAGACAATCAAAAATGCATACAAACTGGAAAAATGTGAAGGAAAGAAATTGTTTTTTGGGTTGGCAAAAAGGAGGTACAATGAAACACAAGATATGGTAAAATCTTTGTGTGTGTGAAGGGTGGGAACTGTATAATCATAAAAAAATTGTACAGATATGAAAAAATGATTTCTTAAAGCTATTCAATGAGCAGAGACTTGTATAACTGCCAACAATTATAAGGAAGTGTCAAAAGGTATTGATTTCTGTAGGTGGAAGAATCACTGAATAACCTGAAGAATGACCAAGCAGCATGTTTAGATAATTGTTGATTTGATTAGGACAGGTGGAGGTACTGCAGTAAAGTGGCTTCAGTAGATTACTATAAATTTGTTGAGATCAGGTTAGGATACCATGTGACTGGAGAAGAGAATTGATTATGCCTTTTTGAAAGAATAGTGATGCAAATTAGGGATGTAGTAGTGTAGTTGATTAGCCGATTAACTGATAAGCAAAAGCTTGTACATTAATGCTGTAAACTACATTAATTTCTTCTCCCTGCCAGTAAATCTTTTAGCAGGCTGGCCAGCAGCCTGGCTCGGTCCTGGCTTGTCAGAGGTCCGGAACCTACCCATGCTGCGACTCTGCATTTAAAGTGTACTAGGAGCTGGGTAGGCAGCCCGTCTCAGTGCTGGCTCATGCAGAGTCCAGGACCTACCCCCATTTCAGCTGTGCTCTTTAAGTGTATTAAGAGCCAGGCGGGCAGGCTCAGTTCTGACTTGTGCTGGGTCTGGGAGTTCAGACCCCCGCTAGACAAGAACTGCTGCTACCCCACACTGCTGCCTCTTTCTCAGAAAGAGCAGCACAGGGTGACTGGCAGCCAGTCCATGAGGGGAACTGGTTTTTAAACTGGCTCCCATCGCGGACCAGCTCCCACCTGGCATTCTGTGCTGCTGCCTCTGATGCCAAACCTGCCCTAGGGGACTATAGAATAGTCCAGTGGTGCGCAACCTTATTGCAACCATGAACCGCATATTTTATTGTACTCATGTTGCGACCCCCAAGATAGTTTGAGCAGCGTGATGTGGTGCTTTGATCCAGGAAGCTGGGGGCTGGGCGCAGCTGTTGGCGGCCCTGCAGCGTGGCACTTAGATCCGGGCAGCCGGGGCTTATGCCCGCCGCTATGGCGACCCCGCAGGAAGCCATCTGTGACCCACAGATTGCACATCACTGGAATAGTCAACTAACTGATAACATTTCATGAGGTTACTTGACTATTCAATTAACCGATATTTAACATCCCTAATGCAAATGACCAAAACATCAGCTTGGAGCATCACTCTGCCACCCTCTCAAATGTCTTTGAGTGATTTTTTGTTAAAGTTGAAGTGCAAGGCAGAAGAAAGTGTAGTTAAGGAGCATCATGGCTTTAAGAAGAGAGGAAGTAGTAAAGATGCAGTATTTGCAATGAGACACTTGTTTGAAAGAATTTTAAATCCAAGATGTGATGATGTGTGGAAGATGAGTGACCATTTATAATAGTATTGATACCAACATTACAAAATTACAATGAATCTTACAAGATAGTCCATGTTAAGATATCAGTGAAAATGTTAACCTTTGCTAAGGAAGGTAGGCTTTGTATCATTAGATACAAATATATCACACATTTATATAGCAAACTTGTGCTGTGTTTTTAGGTGACACCAAGGGTTGCCAACTTTCCATCCTATAAATAAGCTCCTGACTTCACAAAAAGTCAAAAGTCAAGCTAATTCCATTTCAGAATAAGGTGATCTCTAGAAGAACCCCAACACTGTGCAGACCAAGCCATGTAGACTGGGTTCTGGGGCTGTGGTGGGCAGCCCTGACCTGTCTTCCCTTTGCTCCACTTTGCCTCTTCTTGATGGTGGCCAGTCAAAAAAAATAAAAGAAGTAACAAGCCACAAGCTAAACAAGTATACATTTCCAGCAAAAAACTGGCCAGGGCACAGCTCAGTGCTGTTACTCCTTGTGGAATGAGGTGTAACAGTTAATCCGAACTAAGGACTTAATTCGGATTAACTTTAAAATGCCACGTGTAGCTGCGGGCAGTTCGTTCGAACTAAGGGGGATTTAAAAATGGCGTCTGGATGGGAACATGCAAATAAAGCCTGGGATATTTAAATCCCAGGCTTCATTTGCAACTCCGGTTTCCTGATTTGCCTACCTAGCTTGAATTTAACAAGCTAGTGTAGACATACCCTTATAGTCCTACCCTTCACAGCCTCCTCTGGCAAGGAGTTCCACAGGTTAACTACGCGCTGTGTGAAGAAGAACTTTCTTTTATTAGTTTTAAACCTGCTACCCGTTAATTTCATTTGGTGTCCTCTAGTTCTTCTATTATAGGAACTAATAAATAACTTTTCCTTATTCACCCTCTCCACACCACTCATGATTTTATATACCTCTATCATATCCCCCCTCAGTCTCCTCTTTTCTAAACTGAAAAGTCCCAGTCACTTTAGTCTGCCTTCATATGGGACCCGTTCTAAACCCCTAATCATGTTAGTTGCCTTTTTCTGATGGGATGCAATAAAAAAGAATGTGATTGCTTTTTTGGGGGGGAGGGGGTGTTGTTTTGTTTTCTTGATTGCCGCTATGTGGGATCAGAAGTACAGTTTATGATTGATTAGTGAATCTAAGTACAGTGTTAACCACTAGTTTTTGGAGAATCTGCTTTCCTTTTTGCAGCCTACCCTGATCTTGGCATTTTCAATATGGGCTACCCTCAGCACCTTGGATAATCGAGGGCATAACTGTTATGTAGTATTTAATTGATCTTAAGAATTCATATCACTTAGTTCCACAACTGCGGATGTTTGGCATATTGAGATGGTTTGGAAGGGGAATTCAAGGATGGTACTTGGTCCTGCTGTGAGGGCAGGGGACTGGACTCGATGACCTTGCAAGGTCCCTTCCAGTTATATTATATTATATTATATTATATTATATTATATTATATTATATTATATTATATTATATTATATTATATTATATTATATTATATTATATTATATTATATTATATTATATTATATTATATTATATTATATTATATTATATTATATTATATTATATTAGGAATTGATTGAGGTCAAGAGCTAAGGTAGTAAAAATACATGGGATTTCAGAGAGTTTTGATAGTAGAAGAGTAGCAAATGAATAACAAACTAAAAGGAAAAGTGAATATTGCATGTGTTTGTATTAGCCGTTTTTTGTGATTTGGAAACAGTGAGTCTTATGGAGATAGAAGAAAAAGATACTACTAGTAGAAAATAATATACTGAAGAGATTTGTCCAGAAAGTGAAAGGTAGCCCATGGAGGGAATTCAAGGAGATGAACTTGGGACCCTCAGTGATAGACAGGCTAGCAAGTACAGATTTGAGATGGGCTGGACATACCATAAGAATGGGAGCAAAGAAAGCATGGGAGGAAGAGAACATTAAGAAAAGGTGTGGCAGAACAAAGATACCATGAAAAGAAAAAACTCTTGGAACTTTAGGATTTGAAGAACTTTTGCCATGGACTGGAAGAAATGGTGAAGAATTGTGGGCACCTCCTATCCTGTGTGAAAGAGAAAAAAGAGAAGTGAAATGGAGTATAATGAACGTTATATTTCATTAAATTTCAGGATGTTGCAGCATCAGTTTAGACTAGCAAAATAATTAGCAGAGAAGGCAGTAGGCTAAATTTATCTTGGTATCTGTTTTTTCACTCAGATAAGTTACTTGATTTGCACAAGGATGAATTTAGCTCATGATTTTAAACATGACTGAAAATGGGACTGTTTTAAATTAAGGGCAATAGTATGATTTTGATCACCACACCTGTTCAGGGGCTTATCTTGCAGAAAATAAGCACTTGTTAATTTTAGCAGGAATTACTTGCTACAGAAGACAGAAAGACACAAGTATGCTGTTTAGGAAGGGCCTGGGGGAGCTATCAGGATGCTTCTTGTCCTTTCTGTTACTCTTACTAGTAGGGAGCAAGACGGACGTACACAGCTTGTGTCACTTAGCCTACGTCTACACTGCCATTTTTTTGGCAGAAGATATGCAAATCTTACTCTCATTTGCATATATTCTGCCGACCCTTTTTGTGGAAGAGGTTTTGCTGCTTAAAAGCCCTGGGTAGATGGGGCCATTTGTTGGAAAAACACCCTTTTCTCAAGATCCCTTATTCCTCAAAAAATGAGGTTTACAGGATCTTGTGCAAAAGGTTTTTTTTCTCACAAATGGCCCCACCAACACAGGACTTTTTAGCATCAAAACCTCTTACACAACAAGGAGTGGCAGAAGATATGCAAATGAGAGTGCGATTACATATCCTCTGCCAAAACCCCCCCGGCAGTGTAGACAGAGCCTTAGTCCACTGCCCCCTTCCCTCGCCAGTGAGGACTGAGAGAAATGCACACAAGGGCTACATCTAAACTACATCCCTCTGACGGCAGAGGGAAATTAGACATATCGAAAGTGCAAATGAATCCGGTATTATATATCCTGTGCTTCATTTGCATAATGGCGGCTGCCACTTTGATAGAGGAAGTAGAGAGGCCACCAGACCCAAGTTCAAAGAGGTAGTCCAGAATGGATGGGATAGGTGCACAGGATGGGTGCACTCCCCTTCTGGACGACCAAGACGAGAAGCGCCGCCACTTAGCTGCATACGAACCCCTGGTAGGCGGTTTCCTACTACTTAGGAGCACCATCTCTACCTCCTGGGAACATTCCCTTTCCGGTTTGGTTAGCCAAAGATAAACCAGGCTGTCAGATGGAGAGAGCTGAGATTCGGGTGAACCATGCCCCCCCCCCCAGTCTCAGGGTTGGGTCAGGAGATCCCAAACCGGTGGGAGCGTTACAGGCTCCTCGCTGACCATATCCATGAGGATGGGGAACCAGCACTGCCTGGGCCACTGAGGGGCTATCAGGATGACCATGGACCTGAAGGTCTTGACCCTGGTCAGAACCCTGGGAATTAGGGGAAACGGAGGAAAAGCATAGAGGATTCCCGTCGGCCATGGGACGGTCATGGCATCCCCCCTGGAGTGTTTTCCCAGCCCCAACAGGAAGCAGTAGCTTCGGCACTTGATGTTGTATGCTGAGGCGAACAGGTCTAGTGGGGGACAACCCCACCTGCGGAATATCTGACAAAGTGCCGAATCCTTGAGAGACCATTCGTGGGCTCTAAAGGACCTGCTCAGAGCATCGGCTAGCAAGTTTTTGCTCCCTGGCCGGTACTCTGCCTCAAAACTATGTCGTGCTCTATGCACAGGTCCCAGAGGCACAGAGCCTCGCGGCAGAGAGGAGGTGACCTGGCTCCCCCCTCCCTGTTGAGATAAAAGACAGCTGCTGTGTTGTCCAGGCAGACAAGGACAGAGCTGCGAGAGAGCTTCGACCGGAAGGTCTTGCAGGCTCTCCTGACTGCCCTGAACTCCTGGACGTTTATGTGCAGAGCTCGCTCTGCAGGGGCCATAGACCTTGGGTCCTGTGGCACCCCAGGTGTGCTCCCCAACCCAGGTCAGAAGCATCTGTGACCAGTGTAAACGAGGGGGGAGGTACGGTAAAGGGAACCCCTCTGCACACTACCGCCTCTTGGGTCCACCATTGTAAGGAGGCTATCACCTCCGGAGGCACTGTGAGAATCGTGTCCCAGAGACCCGTGCACTGGTTTAATACCCTTGCCAACCAGGTCTGCACAGGCCTGAGCCTCCATGTGACTCAGCAACCTCGAGCAGACTTCAGCGGTTGTGATAGGGAACCGAGATAACTCGGAGACCAGCTCCACTATGGATAGGAACCTGGTTCTGAGGAGGAGTGCTCTCGCCACTCTGTCGTCCAGGAGGGCACCTATGAATTCGAGGTGCTGAGAGCGAGTCAACAATGACTTTTCCTTGTTTAGCATCAGTCCCAGCCTTACGAAGATGGCCTTTGTGAGGGAAACATGGGCCTCCACTTGTTCGTAGGAATGACCATGAATTAGCCAGTCGTCTAGGTACGGAAAAACGTGTAACCCTTTTTTGCGGAGGAACCCCGCTACGACTACCATGCATTTTGCAATGACCGTGCTGTTGAAAGACGGAGCATGCCTTCGTGAGAGGTGTCCCTGAAAGAGGACAGGGTGGGTGGGTTTGAAGGGGGCGAGCCCAGGAAGTGGATGGTATAGCCACTCCTGACTATCCTTAGGACCCAGGCATCGGTTGTGATTCCTGCACAGGCTTGGGCAAACCGGGATAACCTGGCCTCAAACGGGGCCAGGGTGGGAGGCTGGTGCGCAACTCTGTAGCAGCCTGTCAAAATTGGTGCTTGGACTGCTGGGAGGGACCTTCACCTACCCCACAGGGGTTGTCCCCTCTCGGGCAGCATCGATGACCCCTTGCGGACGAGGGGCCTGCAGCCGGCCCCACACCCCCACTGGGAACATAAGGACAGCGTCTCTAGTAATCCTCACGGGGGACCTGGGACTGCGTTCTTCCCTGCTGTCTGTAGGGCAGCTGACGAAGCTGAGGGGCCGTCGTGTGTATCCCCAAGGACTGGAGAGTAGACCTCTTGTCCTTAAGCGTATGGAGGTGCTCTGCCCCGGGCTTCCTGGAGTCAGCAGCTGAATTGGGATGCCTGACACAGAGCAGCTGGGGGGCTGCCGGGTTGGTCCCCGCAGCACCGCACCTCGGGGCTGCGGGACCAACCCATCAGCACCCCAGGTGCTCTGTCCCAGGTGTACCCAAGTCAGCTGCTGCTGAAACTGATCAGGGGCTGATTCCAGGAAGCCGGGGCAGAGCAGCTCTGCCTCATGCTTTCTGGAGTCAGCCGCTGGTCAGTTTCAGCAGCGGCTGAATCGGGGACAGCTGGGGTGCTGCCGGGTTGGTCCCGCAGCCCCGAGGGGCAGCGCTACGGGACCTACCCGGCAGCACTCCAGCTGCTTTGCCCCTGGCTTTCCCAATTCAGCGGTTGGTCAGTTTTAGCAGCGGCTTAATCGGGGAAGCTGGGGGCAGAGCAGCTCCAATGGTCCGGCTGCCCGGAGCACTTCCAGGTTCCTGATGGTGCCGGACCATTAGGAGTGCTGGACCATCAGATGCCGGATCATCGGAGTTTTACTGTACTCTGAAAAAGCTCTACGAAAGAGAAAAGCAACTGTCAGATTATTCAAAAGTTATGTTTCTAGATTACATAAAGAAAATTTAGAACTAAGATATTACTTTGCAAAACAAATGCAATTTTTTAGAAAGATATGTAATATATATAAAGGATTTACTTAATCTGCTTACAACCCAATCTTTCTCATTTGCTCTATCTCTTTTAATCAGATTTGCATATAATCTGTGATGTCTTTCCATAGTATACACTGCATCATTGTAACAAAACTACATTGTGATAGGGAATGTTTTTGTTTTTGTTGTTTTGGTTTTGGTTTTTTGAAACTAAAGGAAAAAATAACAATTAAGCAAACTAATAATATTTCTTAGCCCACTTTGTAGGTGACCTTTAAAGAAAAATCTATGTAATAACTCTTTTAAAGGTGATAGAGGCATTTGTAGCAATGTGCATGCTGTTTTATTACCATCATGGAGGTATCTTAGTCTCCTTTTTTGATTGATTGGAGGTTTGAAAATATGTGTAATTTATAAAAATATGCGGCTAACATAAAAGCCTTAAAAAATAGAAATAGAGATAATTCCTCCCAGGGAAAAATTAACAGCACTGTGTGAAGAATCATTGACTGAATTCCATCTTATATCCAGTTAGAGGGAAATATGGCTGAGATGATTTAGCAGATCAGTTCACAAAGAGTCAGATAATAAATAAGGATCTTAAAATAAAATGCAGAGATCCAACCAAATTCCAGGAACTATGCATTGGTCTGTTTTCCTTTCCACTCTAAATAAAGATCAAATTAGCATTTTTCTAAGGCATCTAAAATTGCCCACTCTATTAGAACAATCCATGAAATCAACAAATAAAAGATGACTGCAGAATCGTTTGAAAATTCTCAAATTTGTATCCTGTATTACTCTACCATACTGTCCAAATCAGCTGAGATAAAAATCAGTTCAGTAATATCCATTTGAAACATCACAGGTTCCTGTATTGTATGTTTTATTATTTCACTGTTTACTTGCTTTAATTATTGAGTTCTGACAGCCAACATACATGAAATGCACATGTTATCAAAAGGAGAGAAAAACTGAAATGAATAAAAAATATTACACTCATACCATACTCTGGTCTTAGTCCTGTAGGCGGATTGCTGCGCTTGTGAAAGCAGCATTGTGCAAGTATAGCAGTCTGCTCATATGCAATGTGTTGCAGGGAAGGGACCTTAAGAGGTCATCGAGTCCAGTCCTCTGCTCTCACAGTAGGTCCGAGCAATGCCTAGACCATCCCTGATAGATGTCTGTCTAACCTACTCTTAAATATCTCCAGTGATGGAAATTCCTCAACCTCCCTAGACAATTTATTCCAGTGTTTAACCACCCTGACAGTTAGGAAGTTTTTTCTACTGTCCAACCTAAACCTCCCTTGCTGCAATTTAAGCCCATTGCTTCTTGTCCTATCCTCAGAGGTCAAGGAGAACAATTTTTCTCCCTCCTCTTTGTAACACCCTTTTAGTTATTTCATAACTAAGCCTAACCTTTTTTTTTTTTAAAAAGCATCTAATTCTGTTAGTGTGTTTACAGTAAATTACTGTACGTTACTATACATTAGCCATGTATCTGAAGAAGTGAGTCTTTGCCCACGAAAGCTTATGCTCCAATACATCTGTTAGTCAATAAGGTACCACAGGACTCCTTGTCGCTTTTACTATACATTTGCAAAGGGTCTTCTCAACTTTTTACAAAATAACTATTTTAACCTCCTTTAAAAAATCGGTTAGCATATTTATGTTAATATAATCTAATTACAAAATTGCTATATGTTACAGTGGTACCAAGAACATGCCTTGCAGTGGATTTTTGCTTTGTTTGGTGGTTTATCTGCAGTTTTATCTGCTTTAGAATCTATCTTCTAGTACTGTGGTTTTCAATCTTTTTCTTTTGTGTATCTGTTTTAAAAAAAAAAAAAAGTCAAATGGAGACACAGACCTCCCTCATTGAAAACTAGTGTTTTATGGTAGTGACTTATTTCATGGACTCATTAGACATTGTTTGTGGAATTCCAGAGATCCATGGAGCAAAGTTGAAAATTATTCTTCTGGTAACTATGGGCATGGTGGGGTGCAATAATTTGTCACAAAACATTTGAGCTACATAGTAGAACTGGAAATAGAGAAAATTGATGTTTGATTTGTGGTAATATGGGAGGAGAAAGGTAAAATTACCCCGTGGTCTTTTTGATGCTAAATGCAATATGCCTTAGAAAAGGTGCAGCAAATTATTGCTACTCTCAGCAATAGTAACTTGCTGTCAACAGATGGTGTGCAGCTGTTGTGGTGAATTATATGTCAGTTGATTTGTAAGGCTTCATGGAAAAGGGGGGAAATGCTTAGTGCATCCTCACATACATCTTCTATTGTAATTGCACATACATGTAAGGCAGTGGATTGCAAAAATCAGCTTTTTGGGGCCTTTGGTACGTACAGAACAAGAATGTTGTCTTTGGTTTGCACAACATGATTTTCAAAAGGTACATATGGAATGTTTACAGTGTCTCTTCCTTAGCTCCTACTGCCTTTATGTTAAAGAGCATCTTAGTTTTTAATTCATCCTGCTTTGCTGAAGGGACATACTAATTTAGAATCTGCTACCCACTGCAGGCTAGTTTTTTTGTTTTTGTTTTTGTTTTTGTTTTGTATAAAAAGGGACAGCAGAAAGGTATTGGATCAAGAAAAAGGATTCCTGAAAATTTAAAAGATGGATAGGTACAGTTCATGCAACTGGTATTTTGATCTAACTCATTTAGTTGTCCATAGATTGTGTGTGGTTTGTAACATTTTGAAGGGCATTTAATAATGTTGCTTGTCCTCAAATGCTGTAATACTCTTCTCCCTTTTTCTCTTATTTTAAGGGGTTGATTTTAGAAAATCTATGAATATAAAGATGAGTCTTAATTCATACAACTCTTCACTCTAAATATTTGACATTAGGTATTTATACACTTGATATTAGGTATTTCATTGTGCTAGGTGCTATGCCCGTGGTCCCCAACGTGGTGCCCGCGGGCGCCATGGCGCCCGCCGGGGGATTTCTGGGCGCCCGCTGGAACATCTGGGTTGGCCCCGCCCCCGGCGCGCGGCACACGCATGGTGCCGGCTCCAGGCCCGGGACGCATGAGCGGCCCCTCCCCTGGGCGCGCGGCACATGCGCAGGGCCGGCCCGGGGCGCGTGGGCAGCCCCAGCCCCGGCCCCAGGGCACATGTGCGGTGCCGGCCCAGGGCGCGTGGCTCGTGGGTGGCCCCGGGCGCGCGGCCCATGCGCGGTGCCGGCCTGGGGTGCGTTGCCGGCCCCTGCCCCGGGTGTGCGGCACATGCGCAGTGCCGCCCCTGGGCGCGCGGCTCGTGGGTGGCTCTGCCCCCGGGCGCGCGGCTCGTGCGTGGCCCCGCCCCCGGGTGCCCGGCAGCCACGCAACGTTGGGGACCACTGTGCTATGCAAACGTTGAACTGTAAGGTAGTCCCTGTCCAAAAGAGTTTATAATCTAAATATGACTGAAGAGACCACAGATAGATGTAGAGTACAAGGAGACAATGAGGCAGAATTGGTCAGCATAATGGGCAGAGGTGTCAGTGAATTTTGATGGTTTGTCAAGGTTTTTCTAGATATCGTAAAGAGAGTTAATTTTGCATAGCTTTATAAGGAGTTCCACAAAAATGTGAGGGCCAGGATGGAAGACAAAACAGTGCTTACCTGGAAATCTTAACAGTGATGTAAGCTGCCACAGTGGGCTAAGGAGAGGCAGGCATCGACATCTTATTAGTGAATGAGCTGTTAGTTCAATTCCCATCCTATCTCTCAAGGGCCTTGAAAGTGAAGACTGCTAACTTATATTTGATACAATAGAAAAGGGGGAGCCAGTGCATATTGGCAAAGAGGGGATGACAAGGTTAAAGTAATTGCTAGGAAAATTATCTTTGGAGGCGCATTTTGAATGAGTATAAACTAGGGATGTAAAATATTGAGTAATTAACTAATTGCCTAGTCAATGCATTTTTCATTGGCTATTCAATTAGTTGATAGGGCACCTCTGCCTTTGTGGGCGAAAGAGATAGGGCACCTTTGCTTCAAAGGTGAAAGTGCCACACGGAGCCCAGGGTAAGCTGTGAACTTCCCTGCTGATCCAGGCTCCATGTGGTGCTGCCGCTTTGAAACGTCGTGGGGAGCCCGGCGCCACGCGTTTCAAAGTGGCAGTGTTGCGTGGAACCTGGGATCAGCGGGGGACTCCAGGCTCCATGCAGCACTGCTGCTTTGAAATGCTGCAGGGAGCTGAGCATCAGGCTCCACGTGGCGTTTCAAAGCAGCAGTGCCGCAAGGAGCCCAGGGTCAGCAGGGGAGTCCCCAGCTGATCCCAGGCTGCACATGGTGTTTCAAAGCAGTGCTGCTGCTTTGAAGTACCCCTTCTTCCTATCCCCCCTTGCTGCCTCTTTCTGATAGAGGCAGTGGGGGGAAGGAGAAGGGAGGGAGCAACTAGTCGACTATCCTGTCAAATAACCAATAAGCATTTGCTTATCGGATAGTCGATTGGTTGACTAGTCGTTCACATCCTTATTATAAACAGGACAATTATACTATAATTATATAGCATGTAATTATAGCTATATCAATGCATAGGAAAGGCTGGCTTTATCTTAGAGACATTACGTAGAAAGAATCTACAAGACTTCAATATCTTGGACGCGAGAAACTAGAGAGAAATCAGAGTCAAAGATGATGGATGATATGCTGAAGGTTACGGACCTGAGTGACAGGCAGAGTGTGGTGATTTTGTTCACAGTGATCAGGAAAGTAGCTAATGGGGGCCTTGTAAGGGATATTGGAGAGCTCTGTTTTTAGTATGTTGAGCTTGAGTTGAAGGCTAGATTTCCATGATGAAATGTCAGAGGGACAGGGACAATATTTGCATTTGGACAGAAAGTCTGGAGTAGAGAAGTAGATCTTAAGAGTCCTTTATATAGGGATGGTATATGTGTTTGTGGATGAGAATACCCAGAGATTCATGAAGAGCTGAGGAAGTATTGTTCAAGGTCAGCCATAAAAATGTTGGCATATTGTGGGGAGATGCGGATGCCCAAAGCAGTGCTGTTGTTTTGAAAGATATAAAATCTCCCCAAATTGGAAATGATTGTGAGTGAAGACAAAGTCACGTGGCTCAACCACTGCTTGTGCTGTGGTATCATTGGGGATAGTGTTCCTCACAGCTAATAATTTATCATCATGTGGAATGTTAGTGTAAAGAGCTTCTAAATCCATGGTGGCCAGGATGGTGTTTTCATGAAGATTACTGATGCTCTGTAACTTCCTCAGAAAGTCAGTGGTGTCTTGAAGGTAGATAGGAGTGCTGGTAGCATAGAGTCTGAAGAGAGAGTCCACATAACTGGATAATTCTGCTGTAAGGGTGCCAATGCCTGAGATGACCGAATGTCTGAGATTTCCAGGTCTTTGGATATTGGGTAGTAGATAAAATACTCCTTGTTGGGGATTTGCGAGAGGGAGTGTGTTTAGATAGATTTGGTCCTGAGTTGTAGTAGGGAGTTTCATGAGCAGATGGTGTCGTTTCCTTTGGTATTCCTGAGTGGGATCAGGAAAGAGGCCTGGTGTTGGAGTTGTCTGGCAGCCTCCTGTTAGGAATCTGTTCATGATAGGCGTTAGCATACCTGCTTGTTAAATAGTGGAAGATTAGAAGATAAGGGAGTGAATTCTCTATTATTCGGTGTTTTATTATCTTCCTGTTTTTTTTCTCTGAAAATATCCAAAAGATTGATTGGAAAGTTATCTCTGCCCAGATAAAGGTATCTGTTTCAAGTGTACATCATGTCCACAGTCTTGAATAAATTGACTGATCAAAGAGGAGTTCCAAAATCTCTAGCCAGAATATGCAGTTTGATACAGTAATAAATAATAGCAGTGTTAAATCATAATTAATTTAGAAATGAAAATAACAGTTAACCAGAACACTCCAGCCAATAATCATTCTAAGGGTACATCTAAACTACATGCCTCTGGTGACAGAGGCATGTAGATTAGGCTACCCGGCATAGGAAAACGAAGCGGCGATTTAAATAATCACCGCTTCATTTAAATTTCAGTGGCTGCCACGCTGAGCTGCTCAGCTGTTTGTCGGCTCAGCACAATAGTCTGGACGCTCTGCGGTCGACATCAAAGGCATTTGTTGACCTCCCAAGTAAACCTCATCCCAGGAGGCATACCAGAGAGGTTAACAAATGCCTTTGATGTCAACTGCAGACTACTGCGCTGAGCCGACAAACAGCTGATCGGCTCAGCGTGGCAGCCATGTAAATATTGTTTGTGATAACCCCATACAACCAGTATTTTACTAGAATGTTAGAGTGCACACAGTTGCTACAGCCCCCCCCCCCCAAAATATGATGATATTGGTGTACAGGTCCTTTACACTAGTCATTTATTCCTGTAGAGAAAGAGGAATAAGATGTACTTGTATAAGACACTTTTATACTGATATGATTGCATCCTTTGTATTCTTTTAACCCAAAACAAAAGAATTGGATATGGAAATTCTAATAATAAATTTCCTTTTTCTTCTGCCTCATCCCAATTGTCTTTTTGGTGTATGTAAGATTTTACCAGTGGTACTGTTCCTGCTGCAAATCTAGTTCAGTTGATTTGAGTGAGAAATGTTTGTCTAGGATGTGGCATAAGGAAACATAGTGGTCTGTAATAAAGTAATGTCAAGGATCTTGCTCTTATGCACTTTGATTTACATTTTCTTGTGCTTTCGTACTTGATTTTTCCTGTACACTAAGAAATTTATATGTGTAAATACAGTTTCTTTCTTTGAGACTTGGGTTCAATATTTTAGAAGATGTAATTCTACTCTGTATACATATAAACTCAATGGGGGTTTATAATCTGCACCTAACATTCAACACATAATGCTGCTTTTTATTCCCAAGGCTTTGAATAGCAACCATTGTCAGATACGGTTGTGTGCGCTCATTAATATGTGAACCAAGTCTTTTGACTAGGAATTTCTCTGAATTGCTCTTGGTCTGAAAGGTTTGTGTTGTGGCTTTTCTGTTGATTTTGGAGGGGAGCCAGAAAAGAGGTGACCCACATTCTACTATGATCCTACACAGAGCATTGGTTTCTTCTCTAGTGTGGCTAGTGGGCAGCTATGTTCATTCAGTACATGTCAGAAATTGGTCCAAGATATTTAGTACAAATAAAAGTAATCAACTTCAACAGATGCCCATGACTAGGAGGCAATACAGGAACAATCTACTATAAAGGTCTAAGAAGACCTTATGACAATATTTTTTTATTTTACATTCCAGTTTTATCAGATGGTTGGTTGATATAAACTTGTCTACTAGAATTCTGTACAGAAGAATGACAGTTACTTATTTTAGGTCTGCTGAATTTCTAGATCAGATTGAATAAGAGAGTTCTGCCTTACATTCTTTTTGGTTTTGTGTTTCTCTGGCTTTCAGATATCTTTAAAAGTGGACATCTATAGTGTGATGATTAAAAAACTTCTCAGAATAAACTCAGTTAAAATTTTATTTCACAAATATTTTAATAATTAATTATGTATTCACGCTCTTTTCCAGAAATTGATGTTTTGAAGCTCAGTGGATACAATCATTTCTTCTAAATAAATCTCATTGTCATTCTATAAAGCAGTGTTGAAAAGCCTTGTTTTGAAAAGGCAAACCCAATCCAGATCAGTTTTAGCCCAGATATTTCAAACATGATATGTGTTTGAGAGGAAAAAGTTCTGCAAATGCTTGCTAGAAAATATATTATCCTTCTATCAGTTGGTGCTGAGTTACATATGAACATGATTACATTGGGCTTTTGTGAAATCCAAACGTGCATAATTTAGTATAAATACACTCTTCGCATAACTGATGGTTTTTTTTTTATTTTAGAGGCTATGGATTTTTATTTAAAAACATTACTTATAGGGAGATGACAGAAAAAGTTTACCTATTTGCAGTTATCTACATGAGTATGGGTACTCACTTTGTTCTTTTTCTCTTCTTGAGTGTGTACTCCTGTCACGTTACCGAATTGGAGGGAAGCAGCCAGATCACTGCTGCACTCCTAGGTGGGGATGGTGGCCCCAGAACAGCCCCCCAACTGGTGACCTCTCCACACAGGCCACAAACCAGTCTCACAGAGCGCTTCAGCAGCCTGCCTGAAGCCTCACGAGAAAAACCCCTCCGACACCCCAGCAATAACCTTGCCCCAGATGGCCCCAGACCTCATACACAGGTGGGGGGTCCTAGCACCCAATCCCACCTACCCCGAACAAGTTCTGTCCGGTTCCAGGAAACCAGCCACAGATCTCTGGCTAATTTATCCTTTGGACCTTACCCACAAATCACGCTGGGCCAATCCTTTAGCATCTAACAACTAAAGGTTTATTAACACAAGAAAGAAAAGCATGAGAGTAAGGTTATTAAAGTACAGTACGTTACAGGCACCGAATCTCCCAGTTCTCGATGCAGGCTCTAGCAGAGATGTTGCAGCTGCTGGTTGAAAAGTTCTTATTGCACATCCTAAGATCAGGATGGGTCCACAGGTCTTTCGGGCCCTTCAATCCCTGCAATGTTGCCTCTGGGATGAAGTGCTGAGCTGAAGACAAAATGGCATCGACCACATGGCCTCTTTATACCTCTTTCCTGGCCTCTTCTTGTATGCAGCAGGTCACCTGGTCAGAAGCCAATCTCTGTGTTTCCTGCTGGCTGCTCTCAGGTGACAGCCCCCATTCTTTGGGTGTGTCTTTGGCCCATCAAGTGCCATTGTCCCACAGGGCTTGGCTAATCAGCCTGTCCATAGCAATGCTTAACCACATTCAGAGAAATATTCAGCTTCCACACAGATTACAGATTCCTATCTACACACACAGACATTATACACTCACATAAATAGCGTACATAAGATCAGCAAACAATAAGCTCCCATTCAATACCCCACATGGCTCCCTTTTATACCAATTTCTGGGGCCACCACCCCCACCTAGGGGTGCAGCCGCGATCTGGCTGCTTCCCTCCAATTCGGTAATGTGACAACTCCCTCTCCCCCTTGGTATCTTTTTTTAATATTAAAAGTGGAAAAAAACAGTATCTGGATTTAGACTGAAGATTTGAGGTTGTGTCCTAAGAGTTAAGTGTTAGCATTCTTTTCTTTGAGTATTATTAGGTTAATTAACTGAGTTTAAAAAAAAGGATTCATCTGAATTTTCATTTGTATCTCATATTTTAAAACTAATTGCAAAAATAAGTAACTTAAATGAACTTAAGACAATTTGATTATCTTGCATACTCTGCAGAGTAAGCATAGAGGAAATATTTTGTCCTCCTCAAAGCACATGCCATTTATAGTGGGCAATAGGAGGAAGCAGAATAAATTGTGTTCTACCTCAGCATGGGGGCAAGCTGTGGGGAGGTAAACATAAGAACATAAGAATGGCCGTACTCAGTCAGACCAAAGGTCCATCTAGCCCAGTAGTCTGTCTGTTGACAGTGGCTAGCACCAGGTACCCCAGAGGGGGTGGACCGAAGACAATGATCAAGCAATTTGTCTTGTGCTATCCATCTCTAGCCTCTGACAAACAGAGGCCAGGGACACCATTTCTATCCCCTGGCTAATAACCTTTTATGGACCTAACCTCCATGAAATTATCTAGCTTCTTTTGCTTTGTAACTTTTTTAACTACTTAGTACAATATAAAAATAGGGAGTGGGGAGAATAAGGAAATGAAGGAACTATACCATGAAAGAAAACAAACAAACACTAACACAGAGGAAATTGTTGTCTAAGGGAACTCACATTTTTATATTTTTCAGAGTTGAATATTTCATTGTGGTTTGACAAATTGCTCACTTGTGGGCAATGATTGCTCCAGTCATTGCTTTTGCCAATATATTCCTTAGTAAAAATCTCTTTCAAGTATAAAAGTGAAAATTACAAATCCCAGAAGAGCAAGAAAAATAGTACTCAGTGAGAGGAGTGAGGGGCTGAAAACGTAAGAAGCCACTCCATAGATCCTTTGCAGTAGGGTGTGGAAAGACGTTCTGGGAAAAGTGCTTACTTGTGTGTTACATGTTTGCAACGTGTGCATACACAGTGAGCTTGATTCACTTTGCCCTCCTGATGGTCTAGTTAATGGCTTTGTTCAAGCCCAGGAAACAGTGTCAAATTTCCAGATGAATATAAATTCCTCACTCTCTCTCAGTAATTGGCCGGTGAAATTCCTTTGTAGAAGAGAATGTGTAGACATCTATACAAATGACACATCACAGGACCTAACCCTATAAGCCACAACAGCAGGGGCTCATACAATTTCATGTGCTCTAATACCAGGGGAGGAGGGATAATTTTTTAGGGAGGAGGTGTAGTGAGGCAGAGTGGCTGCCCACTGACCTGGGGAAAGAGTCCCTCCGTGAGCCCTCTTGGACAAAGCCTTGCCCCACTTATTTGCCTGACCAGAAGTCAGGAGGCGTGGCTAGTACTATAAAAAGTAAGCCCAGTCACTCAGTGAGGACCCAACCACCAAAGGAACATGCCTGACCCCTCGCTGGGAGGCTGAGGACTGGCCTGGATCACCGTGCTTGCAGGAGGCTGAGGACGGGCCCAGATCACTGGGGCCCCCTGATGGATGGTGACTGGGAGGAAGGTCAACACTTGTCAGAGCTGTCGAGCCCCAGCACCCCAGAGGACCTGCTGGAAGTCCAGGTATGTGCAGAAAGGGAGAATGGAAGGTGGGCCTTTGTACCCCCTGCTACCCAATCTTTGGGCGGCAGTCTCTCCCCTCTGCCACTTCAGGCCAACAGCCTGTACTTGCCAGATCTCCACCAGAACAAGGAGACCCGATTGTTTACTTCACTGTGAACTTCTAACTGTATAAACTAACTGACTGTGTGTTTGCCACCCCACCCTGAACCAGGGCCTAGACCCCTACCTATATAAACTGGGACTGTTTGCATTGCTGCCCCACCTTGCACCAGGGCCCAGGTTTTTTACTGTCAGCTAACTGTCTCTTTGCTACCCCACCTGGGCCCACTCTAGCTAACTACATGTTTGCTGTCCCATCCTGACCCTTGGCCCTATGGAGTGTGGACTGTTGTGTCAGCTCGAGCCCCTAAATTAGAGATTGCTAGCCCTGAAGAGAGCAACTGTTGTATTTAGTCTCTGGTCTGATCACAGGCCTGAAACCCAGGACTACATGGACTCAATGGACTTAGGCAGAGTGGCTGCCCACTGACCCAGAGTGGGAGGATCCCCTCTGTGAGCCCTAATGGGTTATAGGGGGCCACTCCAAGATTTCGGTAAGTAGTCAAGGGCCAGTCTTCTCTGGAGGGGTTGCCGGGTCTGAGACAGCGAGTGGGGTGCAGAAGGGAGCTTGGGATAGAGGATTGCGGTGCAGGAGGGGCTCTGGGGTCTGAGAGGGAATTTGAGCGAAGGGGAGTAGGGATTTGGGCTGCAGGGTCCAGAAGGGTTTATTGGATGCAGGAGAGGATTCTGGCCTGGTGAAGGAGTGAAAGAGGAGGTGCAGGGTCTGGAAGGGAGTTATGACCTGGAGGAGTTAGGGAGAGGTGATATAGAGGTTTTGGGTGGTGACCTGGGTCAGTAGGGGCTGGTGAACTGGGGCAGGTAGTTGTGAGGAAGAAAAGAGGTGGGGTGCTGGAGGCAGGCTGTAGTTGGGAGGCATTTACCTAGGTGGCTCCCAGGTAGCAGCTCTGCAGTAAGCTGATACGGGCTCCATACTTCTCTGCTAGGTGAGCTGCTCTACCTGGCTCTGCTCCAGCATAGGGAGGAAGGAGGTTCGGTCTGCCCCTGCCTTCAGCAAAATTTCTCAGCTTTTATTGGCCAGAAGCTGGCCAATGAGAGCTGAGGGATTTTGCTGGGGACAAGGTCAGTGCACAAATTCTTCCATTTCTCACCAGCATGCAGAGCAATTAGCAGCCAGCTGTTTAAAACAGTGTGAACTGCTCTGTAGTAAGGGTGCCATTGAGGTGGTTGCAGGCTGGATCCAGTGGCTTTGACAGGCTGAATCCAGCCTCCTAGCCATCTCTTGCCTACCCCTGGGGAACATTTTAATCTGCCTAGGCACTCATTAATGGATTTAAAAGTAGTCATTCTTCTACAGGGGAATGTCACCAGCCAACTACAGAGAGAGAGTACGGCATTAACATTCATCTGCAAATATGACACTGTTTGTTTTCCTGGGGCTTGAACAAAGACCTTAACTGGATGTCACATTATAAAGCCAATCTCCCCTGCATTTAACACATCATTTTTACATCAAAAGTTAAGTATGGGACACTTCTGATCCACTTAATTAGCCTCAGTATCACTAGTTCTACAATTGACAGGTATCCTTCCCCTCACTTTTTTTTCTTATAAATTCTCACTCCAGCTCATCTGATGAAATGGGTTTTGCCCATAAAAGCTCATGAAACCATTTATTTTTGTTAATCTCTAAGGTGCCACAGAACTACTCGTTTTTAACATTACAAAGTAACATGGCTACCCCTCTGATACTTGAATATATGTTATGTTCACAGTAAAATTAATGACCAAGTATTTTATCTACTAGAGTTGGATAATTTTATATATGCAATTATTTATATACACAAAATTGTTGTCATACTATTTTAAAATGAATATATTGTGCAAATAAAACAGTTCACACTACTGTGGCTCTTTCGGGTAATGTTGATTGCTAATTTGGCTTCTGAACCATGGAGGTCTGAGTATTATTAGTCTAGGTAACAGCCCACAACTCCTGCTGAGGTGGGAAATGGAGTTGGTTGCTGATTTTTGCAGATAAGTCAGGGTTGGCTGTGATGTGAGCAGGGTCAGAGATCCATAGAGGATGGGAAATTCAGCAGTCTATGAAGAATTGACCATATGAAAGCTATTGTGTCTTGGCAAAAGCCCCTCAGGAGGTTTGCACTGTAAGAAAAATTTTCCCTACTTCCTCCATGGCACAGGATGTTTTACTTCACAGTCCCTGACTCTGGTGTATGTGTTGTGTTGTGTGTGTGTGTGTAATCAAAACAAATGAGCAATTGAAACATTTATTAAAGTATTGATAATTCTTTACATTTCCTTAATTCCTCACCCTCCCAACAGCTGTACAGACATTAACTAATTAATCACATGTGTGTGGACAGTCAAAATAAAAGCCTGACAGTGATACATGCCTGTGAAGCTGGGAGGTGGGAGAGATAAATTAAGTTGACTCTGAACTTGGGGTTAACTATATCTGATATAGATATATATGATTATATTCATTATTCATGGTTTGGTTAGTATATTTTCTCCCTGGATCAATTTGTAAATCTATCACAAATATGATTTTCATGATTTACCTAATGTTAAAATGGGGGGAGGGGGTTCAGTTTCACATTCTGACCCTTATTAGGTTTTTTTAATGGTCATATGGACCAGGTGTATGAAGCTTCTTGGGTTTTTTTTTGTAAGAACAGTTTGGACAGCATTTCCTTAAGGAAATATTAATATATATATATTTTTTAACAACAGCAAGTGCCTAGTCCTGCACTGTTGATGGAACTGATAGTATCAGTTTAAAGGGTCTTTAGTGTCTTCTTCCTCTAACTAACTTAATGTGAAATTTTGGAATTAAAATTACCTTAAGTAAATAAAGTCGGGAAACACTGGAATTTTGTGGCAGGAGGAAGATAAATGCTAATCTAAATTGGGCTGGTTGTGGTTTATTGCACTCTTTTAAACTGAAGACAAGTGAAATTACCCTGGCCACAAACTAGTATTTAATTTCACATTTGCCCATATTTCAAAGCCACCACGAAACTTGATACAAATCAGCTTTTTATATAGGAGCAAGGCAACAAATGGAATAGCAAGTTTATTGAAGGCCATAATTAAGGTGATTTGGCAGGAACATGTGGGTAACTGTGCATAATAATTACAGAGTGTTTTGAGTTCTAGTCAAGACTATTCATTTCACACTTAAAAGCACCCAAAACTCACTACATTTATTCAGAAATGAAGTGAAAAGGTAAATAAAATAAATTGCAATCATATTAGTGTGATGTTTGCTGTGACTCCAGGCTGTGATGATAACGACATGTTTTGATAAGCTTTGAAAATGAAGGACATGACTCTTTTTTTAAGATGCCAGGTGTGCTTTGTAATTTTTAAGATTTTAAAATAAAGCTTGAAAAACATACCTTGAAGCATGATGAAGATAGTTCAGATGATTGCTAGAAGTGTATATGTGCTGTAGTGTTTACTAAGAGTAATAACAGAGCCTATTTACCTGACACCATATGGCCAAAAGCATGCAGTCAGCTTTTTAAATGGGACAAAGAGATTAAGTCTTAATCAAACATGCACTAATCATCAGAGCCGTGGTAGTTCTTTGTATTATTTTACATGGCTTCTCTGAAATAAAGAAGAGGATGTGGCACATTTATAATGCTTTCCCTTTGAGAAGCTGCTAATGTGAAGTTAAAGATGTAATTAAATGGCCAAAGAAGCTGTTGTTATGGAATTAAATATGGGGATGCTGCCCACTTGGTCTATAAATGGTGCACAGACACAGCATCACCTCGGTTGATTGTTTCCACAAAGACACATACACGTTTCTATTCTCTATCACTGTGAAATCTTCCTAAAATGTTTCATGCTTTTTAATCTGAAACTTAGTAACATGCAATATAACATTTAAAATTAAAAATTAGCTTAAAAGAAATGCTTAAGAAAGAGATATTGTCAACGCAGACCTGATATTTAGTTGCTATTGCAGTAATTACAGTGTACATTTCCATTGTTTTCCTTTAAGTATGTGTGTATGTGTATTCCACTGTAGGTATGTCTCATGCACATGAATAAAGAGTTCATGATGGCATCCGGTACGTACCTGGTGCTTTCTCGTGTTTTCTCATGCTCCAATGCAAGGGCATAAAGGGCAAAGAGTCTATAAGCCTCCCTTAGTTCCTTCTGAGGCAGATCTTGGTGAGTGTCAATCCTGTACTCCTACTGAGTTTCAAACTCATCCTTTTCCAAATTATTTGCAGAAAATCTATTTTATCATCCATATTTTATTATACTTTTTGGGGATTTTTTCCCCCCACTACAGGGTAGCTCGCTACTTAAATGAAATTGGGCCTGATCTCTGATTCAGTCAAGGTTGGTGCTAGTTTGGTGCCATAATGGAGGCAGGGTTTCTTGGGTTATAAATGAGAGAGAACCTAAATACAAGTGAAGTCTTGGGAGAGAGAGAGAGAGAGAGAGGAGTTCAAAGTTGAGAGCCTAGAGTCCTGAAAGGAAGAGAGAGGAAGATAGTCAAAGGATGACCTTCCCTGTATCCCATGCCAAAAAAAATACAGGCAGAGAGATGCTTACAGGCTCTCTGAGCAAGGGAAGTGGAGCCATACCTGACAAGAAACGAGGGAGAAGGCTCTCAGTTCAGAAGGAGTAAGGTGAGGATGCTTCAGGAAGATGCTGCCTTCTTAGATTCCTCTCCTCCCATAAATGATTTCCTTGTCCAGTGTTCTCTCAATTAGCCGTGCTTTGCACCCTGAACCTACTGCTGAGAGTTAAAACTCTGTCTGACCTGCAACAGACTCATCCCCCTAATTGACTGGCACAGTCAATGCTTATTTGGTCTGGGGAAAGCCATGTTGTATCTAATAAATGTACTGCATGTGATTCTTCAAGAACTCTCAAATTGAGGGACATGTTCCTGAAACTGCATCTACTCAATACCACCTCAAATCTGGAGGAAGCTTTCTCCTCCAGAAAACATAAAGGGCATTGTCAGCAGTTGCTTCATCATGTAGACACCGCACCTTAGGTTTGAGTTCTGTTTCTTTCTGTTTCTTTGTTTGAAAGTTCAAGATATCTCATCCCAAAGAATATTGAAATAGATTACACAATGCATCCCTTTGTTTTACCAGCTAGCTGGTGAACTTTCAACCTGAACTTCAAGCTAAGCAACTTCCTTTACCTTCTTCAGGAATGTTCCAGTATCTGAAATCGGCAAGGCAGCAATATGGAGTAATTCATAGAACTTTGTTAAACATCCTGCCTTGAAATTAGTTGCTAAGTCCAGTTGGGAGAGCAATATTGCAATCATTGTTCAGTTAATGTGGCTGGCAGTCTTCACCACCATCATCTTCAGGGGGTACTGCTTGCCAGTCACCAACATAATTGAAGAAGAAAGAATGGCTTCTTAACCTGCAGTTACTTGGTTCTTCAAGATAATGTCAGTTTGGAGCCAATAGTCTGTCCTCCATTCTTGTTTTTTGGAGTTCTCAGCTACCAAGGACTTGAGATTGCAAGGGAACTGAGGGAGGGTTATGGTTGCTCTGTCCTTCGAAGAATCACAGTTACGCTAGAGTAACTAACTGTTTTTTTTTCTGCTGTACCTCCATAGGGTATTCTTGTTGTCTTGTAACAAGAGAGAATGAAAAACAGCTGCAGGCTGACATCTGTCATTTCAATGTAACATTCTAGGTTTATAGTTGGATATAAATATTTTAAAAGATAAAAGAGTCTACTGAGTGTTGTTCAGATGAGCCTTTCTGACCACTCCTCCCACTTGTAGGAGCATGGATTATATTAAAGCTTGACATCTTGTCAATATAGATATTGCTTCTCATTTGCAAATGCTTCTCTCATGGATGTACTCTCTTGAGGATTCCTGGTTCTTTGCACTTTGAGTCTGTTCTCAAGGGGAAAAATAATTTAGGATTGCTTTGTATATATTTTTTTGCCCTTGAACAATTATTTATTTTCATCCACATTTAACCCAAATGACATCTGCTTCCATGCACAGTTCCTAGCATAATTTGCAACTTTTTCTCTTCAACTTTCAAAGTATAACTTCCTACTGATAGGCCCAGCTCAGCAAAAAAGTAAGCATGTGAGTAATTCCATCCCTGTATAGCGTTAAGCACATGTTTAAAATCAAGTACCTGTTTTAGTGCTATGCAGCAGGGGCTCCCAAACCTTTTGACACAGGGACCAGTAAATCCATTCACGAGCTTTTGGAGGACTGGTAACATTCATTTGCATATTTGCATATTCATTAAGCAAATGATGAATATTCAAATACGTTGTTTCGGGTCCTCCCAAAGCCCCCAGTGCCAGCTTTAGCAAAGCTTTTGATACGGTCACCCACAATATTCTTGCTAGCAAGTTAGGGGAATATGGATTGGATAAATGGACTGTAAGATGGATAGAAAGCTGGCTAGACCAGGGTTTCCCAAACTTTTTACTTTAGTTGGAACCCATTTTTTTTTTCAGTACTGTTTTTTGCAGCCCAAAAATATAAGCACATATAAAAAAAAGAATTAAAAATGAATAAATTTTCAGTGTTTCACCTAGCTGCATCCTCTGCCAAGCCTGGGCCAGGGTTTGGGGGACCTGGTGCCACATGGGCATTCCAAGAGGCGGGAGCAGGAGCAGATTGGGGGTAGACTATCTGGCTACGAGGGAGGGTGCAAGGAGGGGTAGGGTTGCCAGGTGTCCAGTTTTGTACTGGACAGTCTGGTATTTGAGGGTTCTGTCATGGAAACAAATTGAGAAAATACCGGACATAAAAAATGTCCGATATTTTCTAATTAGGTAAGTTTTATTATTATTAGGTGTATCAGTCCGTGCCTGCGAACTGCCTAGCTGGTAGATGTGCTCATGCTGCGTGAGTGTGTCTACCAGCCAGGCAGTTCACAACTACTCGGGGGGAAGGGGGAAGGAATGGAATCCCCCAGGCTGGACTCACTTGTGTGGCCGGGTCTGCATGTGCCTGGGTCAGTCCTGCTTCCCGCCGGCTGATTCTCTCTCCCTTCCCTTCCCCCCCGCTTCTCCTCCTGATCTCCCCCTGCTAGTCCTGCTGTCCCCTTCTAGCCCTGCTTCCCACTGCCCGCCCGCCCCAATCTCTGCTGGACAGCCCCACTGCCCCAACCCTGCTTCCGCCAGCCACCCGCCCCCCATCTCCGCCGGACAGCACCGCTGCCCTCAACCTTGCTTCCCAGCAGCCAGTTCCCCCCACCACACACCTCCCAGCCCGCCCCCCCTCTTACACCCTGCTCCCCTCCCAACAGCCACGCTGAGGCCTGGTATTTTTTCCCATAGTTTGGGAAACGGTGCTATGCTGGATAGGTATGGCATTACTCTAGCAAAATGCTTTGATCATTTGTGCTGAAAATTTCATAATTGCCTCTACCATAGCACAGACAATATTTAGTTATAGTTGCTTTTAGGTTTCTAAAACACACTATGGTGTTTTTCTTAGCAGCCTTTGAAAATGGAGGTGAATAGGATTAAATTCAGAGTCCAGTAAAATAACATTTATAGTCTTTTTTCCCTAGTATGTTTTAATAATCATTTGTAATGTGAGGTAGAGATCATTATTAGCAGACATGGTGATATTGACGAGGGAAGTTAATGGTTAACCAGTAAGTATTACCCTTATTTATTTGTTATGGTTATGATTAACTGGTGGAAGTTGGACCAGCCCCTTGCCCACCAAGGGCAGGACACTGCTATAGGCCAGTGGGGCCCACAATGGAAAGGGGTGCTCAAGCCTGGCTGAAGCATTCATCCTGTGTCAGAGAGAATGTCTAGTTTGGCCAATATACATGGCAGAAGGACATTGCTGGCACTTGATGGCATAGATCATAATGGAAGATGTGCAGTTGTACGAGCCTCTGATGTGGTGGTTTATATGGTTAGGTTCTATGATGATGTAGCTTGTATAGATTTGTGGACAGAGTTGGCACTGGAATTTATTGCAGGGATGGGTTCCTGGGTGAGATTGATGGAGGTGTGTTTGCTGGAAATAATTTGTTTCAGGTTAGAAGGTTGTCTGTAGACAAGGATTGGCCTATCCCCAAGGCCTGTGAGTGTGAGGGGTCATTTCCCAGGATAGGTTGTAGATTGTTAATGATGCACGGGAGGATTTAAGTTGAGGGCTACAGGTGGTGACTAGAGGTGTTCTGTTGTTTTTTTTTTTTTTTTGGTTGGGCCTGTCTTGAAGAAGCTGATTCCTGGAGATTAATGGACACAAATCAGATATTCAAATGGTAACACACAGAAACCTGTTGGGGAACATTTTAACTTGTCTGGGCACTCACTTGGATCTGAAAGTGACTATCTTCTTACAAAGCAATTTCAGAAACCAGCTACAGATAGAAATTGTGGAACTTGCCTTCATATATAGATTAAATACATTTAACCAAGGATTGAACAAAGACATGAACTGGATGGGCTATATTATATTCAGTGTCTAAATGACATCAAAAGCTCTAACAGCTCATATGCTTAGTCTCATTTAGCATGTATGCTTTAATTGACAAGGTGTTTTTTTTCCTCCTCTCCCCCCATCTCCCCTCTTTTTCTGTTCTTTATTTGTACCTCTGGACCCCTTACTCCATTCATCTGAAGAAGTGGGTTGTGCCCTCGTAATCTCATGATACTATCCACATTTTTAGTTAGTCTCTAAGGTGCTGCAGGACCATTCGTTGTTTAAGATTTTTAAAATGTTTACTATACTATTTCTCACACTTTTTCTTCATAAAAAGGGTTAAGTACATAACATTGGCATTTCCTTAAGAGAGCATTTATTTATTCTGTGGCTTCCCAACCTGAAAGTGGTTGCAACGAATAAGATATCTCTTCAAATCGTATAAATCTTTCGCCTTTTACTAATACATACCCCAGTGTGTTACCAGAAATACTGCAACATTTCCCTCTACTTACCTGAGTAAATACTATGATATATCAAATAGCACAGGATTGTAATTGCAGGTAATATTGACTTTTTAATGGTAACTTCTGTGACATTAATACCCTCTGTTTATGGTATTATATACAGTTGTAGTAGCAATGATTATGATGTTGTACTCAAGGAGTGTGACTTCTGGAGCAGATGAAAAAATAAGAGTAAAGGATCTCAAATCGTATTTTTTGTTAGTACTTTTAAAATATTTTTAAAAGGGAATCAAAGAGAAATAAAGAGAATATGGACTGCAGACAACATTGTTTCTAAACGTAACATTCTTCCTAAGTTCACTGAAAATTTTCATGACTCCCTTGCAGCTTGTGACATTCCACTCAAGAAGCTCAGTACTACTACGTTAGATATCAAAATACAAACTTCTCTGTATTCCTAACCTTAGGGTTGATAAAATATATATAGCATTTTGATTATATAACTTTGAGTTCATTTACCTTTCCTTCCCCCACACTCTTCAATTGGGATGTAAATGGTTAACCTCACCCTTAAAAGGCAGCACACTGCAGGCAAGAGCTTTTCCCACTGGCGAGCTGGAGCAGCCCCTGTCTGTGGTGGGCTCAGCCTGGGTGTTGCAGTGTATGCAGGAGCGATCCTTTTCCATGGTGGGGAGGAGGCTGCTCCAGACACAATGTTTAACCTGTCAATCTATTAAATGGAATTTTACAACCCTAATTTTCAAAACTTGTGCGCAATTGATGACTATATTTTTAGCTTTTCTTCACCTTTTTTCCCCTCCTTTCATCTCAAAAATCCTTGTTTCAGTTATTTCTGAGTGTTGAGAGCTTTGGGAGATTTTCTTTGCCAGGTGCTGGGTACACTAAGGCATGCTTTCTCCCTTTTTGCCTCAGTGACTTTCAGTACGGAACCCCTTTGTTTTCAACAAGTAAGAGGAACGGTCATCTTTTTATTATATTTTGAATGAATTTGTTAATGACTCCTTGGCTTGCTTGTTAATGTAATTGTATACTTTTTAATAATAAAAATTGATATGGTAGGCAGAAATCTTATAAATATCTTCATATATAATCTTATAAAATTTTAAAGATCTGGTGGGTTTATTATGGGGCATGGCTCAATAATAGTACACTAGAAGATCTAGATTTTGCTGACAGTGTGCCTCTTCTAAGTGATAGATAAGCCAACATGCAAGTAAAAACTGAGGACATGTCTAAGTATGAATGCCAACTAACTAAATTTGAAATAATAATGTCTAAAATAACTGTTTTGAAATAAGCTTATTCCCCAAGGAAAGCAGGAATACAGATTTCAAAATAACCAGCCTGTTGTTTCGAAATAACAGGCTTGGAAGTGTGGACACACCATTTATTATTTCAAAATAAGGGGGGGTTACTTCAAAAGAACGCCTAGTGTAGACCAGGGCTTATTGTCCTACATTAAAAAAAGTATGGGGTTAATAATCACTAATTAGACAAATCTTTTAAGTACCCTTGCAATTCCCAATTCCAGCAGTGCTTTTGAAGTCCATGGAACAAGTGAAATGAGCCACTTTGCATACCTTGATAGTAACATGTAAGCCAGTGGGGATGTCTAGAAGGAAATAGTGTCACAGATTGGCAGTACAAAAGCTGTATTTACTACCTTAAGCAAGATTTGATCACCAAAAATCAATTTAAAGAGGAAATTATTTGTTTTCAAACCACATGTCATTGCTATCTTAACATGAATATTTGTATGTTTAAATTTTTTACAGTAAAATGTGAGAATAAAAATTGTGATAACCAGTACAGTATCTAGATACTGTAGAAAGGAACAGACAACTCGGTTTTCTATTTAGTTGCTAATGATACCAAGGATCCCCTCTCACAGTAAGTCAGTTTCTGAAACTTGTTGGAAAAGTGTATGAGTGTCCACTGAAGTTGGCTTTACTGTTAGTGAGAAAAGACTCCCGTCTTAGGCAAGCATAAAAGGACGAGACACTTCCCTGCTGGCAGAGTCTTATCTGAAGTTGATGCATGGTGACATGGGCTGCATGGTCAGCCAGAACAAGAGTTTCAGCTTAAGGCCATACTAAGATTGTAGGGATCACAGTGTCAGCTCTGATTTCAATTACATCTTTGCAAAGATTTCTGCAGATAGATCTTTCTGCTTGACAGCTAAGGTCTTTCATATGTATACATGTAGGATGCACACATTAATTAGTATTTATTTATCAGTTTGAAACATTAGCAGATTTGTGTAATTAAATAGGTTAATTTATTTCAAAAATGTGTTTTGTAACGTGTAACCAAAAAGACTTATTACAACAGAAAGCATTTTAAATAGGAATATTAATGTAGAACTAGTTTACCAGTCATCTAGTAAGCCTTCCACACACACCTTAGCGGGTGTAGCTTACCAGTTAAGGTTAATTGGTGAGGGCTGATGCAGCTCCCAGCCTGCTGCGGGCAGGGGACTGCTGCAGTTCCATGGGGACCTGTTGCAGACAGTTGCCTTGCAGACCAGGGGCTGTTCTGGCCGGGATGCCGGAGTAGCCCCTGCCCTGGAGGGTGCCTTGGCCACTGCGAGCCCTGGTGGCTCACAGCTGGGGCCTGCTCTTGCCCACTTGGTGCAGCTCCTCCCCTCCCCTCCCTTCCTGCCCTTTTCTCCTTTAATTGGTTAACCAATTAATTGGGATTTTAAATCCTTAATTTTAAAGATCTGATTATAGTCCCCCCCCAGTTTATTCCATAAGGTTACTCTTTCGTTTTGTCATGGACACTAAAGACCTAATCAGTTTGTGTTGTTTATAGTTAGTTTAATTTCTGCTTGCCATGCATTAGCACAGTGCTGTAGGTCTTTAAATTTATTTCCATTTATTTATCTGCAACACTAAATCTGTTCATTTTGGCACTGGACCTGCTTTACAAAATCCTTTTTTGAAGTCAAAACTGAAAATGAAATATGTAAAAATCTAACAGTCTGAGAACGCAAGGATTTTGTACTATGTTTTAGAATGAGACGGCTAGTGGTTTTGTATGAAATAACTAACTTTCAGAAAGAAAAATAAATTCAGTTTGTCCAGGTTGCATGCCAGTACCATTTAAGTGCCTTGAATTATAGAGTGAATGTTTATCCTTTGTACTGAAACAATGTATAACCAGACTTCTGCCAGTCATAACCTCTCTCTCCCCCCTTAGCTGTTTTGCTAGCTCTTCTTGCTCTCTTTGTTAGCTTGTGTTTTACAGTCTAAAAATACATAAAACAGAAACATACCTTCTGAATAACACCAGGTTTTTTTCAATGTATATACAGTTCACAAAAGCAAATTATCTGCACAGTGAGATAAGAAATTTTATGGGGGTAACATTTCTAAAGTGCACTAACTTGTTGCTCATTATTTAGACTGCCTAGACCTTGCTGGTGTACACTAAATATTTCCTAATGTACATTAATGTAGTGAAACAATACTGTGTTAAAATGTGCACAGCAGCAGGGTTTACATGGACTAGATAACACACATTTGCTTTAGAAATCACAACGTGGAAATGTATATTATCCCACTGTATAGACAATCCCTGAGTCAGTATTTAAGGCAGAAAGAAACCAAATCCAGTTTACAGAGAAAAAGAAAAGATCCATAAATATTTAGAGCTTCTAGACCTTTTTTGTTTGGATTATCATCAGTTTCTTTCATAGTCCCCAAACTCATAAGCATCTTTGAAAGAAAGAAACAAATAAATGTGCTTATCCACAGGGAAACTTTAAGCATCAGATTCAAATCCAGGCCCTCTTTTTGACATCTCGGTTCAACACATCTTTTAACACTGATGCAGAAGACGATGTACACAAAGAGTTATTGTAATCCTTATAAATGAGACTTGAGGTTATGTTCCAATTTTATTCTTTGTGACGAGTTTCAGATTTCTCAACTGCGGAGTAAGATGTTGTCTGATAGGCAGCTCTTTGCTGTGGCCATTGGGGAGGAGTGCCCCCCTAGTCTGCTATGGCAGCTCTGTGCTGAAGCTGATGGGGAGGGGTGCCCTGGCAGTGGCAGGTTTGGGACTTGAGGAGAGGCATGTCTTCCCACTGCAACCCCAAACCCCAGCTCAGGGCTTAATGGGAAGCATCCATTAGCACCCTTGTCAGGCTTTACGGAAGGAACAACAAAATCCCTTTATGTAATGATGACTGCAAACAGTAAGGAGGAAATGGATTGTGTGGTAGCGACTAAGCCAGATTATGCCATTTGTCCTAAGAGGTTTCGCTATAGAATGACTGCAGACGTAGGTGCTAATGGTTTCCCGTAAGTGCTCTGATCTCTCTCTCAAAGAAAAGGCCAGCTGCAAATGAGAGAATCAGTCATGGGTGTGGCCCTCAGAGGGAACAGAGAGACAGAATTTCTTGGGCATGGAAGCAAGGGCATGACTTATAAGAAGATGGGGGGCGGTGCCCCCTCCTCATTGTTGGAACACCTGGATTTCATACTTGAGGTCTGCTTAAAGCTGCATTGCATGCTCTGACTCCAGAGGCAGCTCTTAAATGCAACAGTGTGAGAGCTGCTTGCAGCTTTGCCTTTGGGGCGGGAAATTTGTTATAAAAAGAGAGAGGCAGGTGACTAAGAATAACATAAGGCTGGGCATTGAAGAAATTGAAGGATTATTAGATCATCATGAAAACATTGCTGGGAATTCCACTTAAAAATAGAGGAAAAAACTGTAGGAATGAGTGTTGTGCTGCTGGATTTGCATTTGGATTACTGTGTTAAATTTATAAATCAGGTGCGGGGAACTTTAGTCCCCAGAGGCCGGTTGTGGCCCCTGGCTTGCCTGGATCCTACCCCTGGGGCTCAGGGGCCCCTCCAGCATAGGGGAGGCCGCACTGGTGCTCCAGCCTCCCCCTGCTGCTGTACCGGGGACTAGAGCACACAAAATCTACTAGGTTGGTCGCCTCTAGGCTTTGGTGTGTGAGGGGAATGTGGGGAGCATCTTTTTCTTTCTCAGCTGGGGGCCATGACAATGAGGGGTTTTTTTAATCACTTGTGTGTGGTCCCTGACTGGTTTTTCTATGTGTCAATGGCCCCCGACTCTAAAAAGGTTCCTCAACACTGTTATAAATGTTTTTGAAAAAGGGGTGAATAGGGTGTAATGCAAAATTGACTGCAAAGAGTTACAAAGGGATTTCACAAAACTGTGACCGGTCAAAACAAAGGCAGTTGGAATTCAGTGTTGGTAAGTGCACATTGAAAAAATATAATCCTAACTATAGATAAATATAGTGGTTACCACCCAAGAAAGAGATATTGAAATGATTGTGGATAGTTTCCGGAAAACGTGTTAATGGTCAGGGATAGTCTAAAAACTAAAAAGCTAACAGAATATTGGGAACCATTAGAAAAGGAATAGCGAATAAGTCAAAATACCATGCTGCCTCTACATAAAGTCATTGTATGCCCACATCTTGAATTCTGTATGCAGATCTGGTCACCTCATCTAAAAAAGACATTTTGTATTTGGAAAAGGTACAGAAAGGACAACAGAAATGATTAGGGAGGAGTAAGGAACAGCTTCCATATGAGGCGAGATTAACAAGATTGGGACTTTCACTTTTCATCTTGGAAAATAAATAAATAAAAGGTAGGAGCATATGTTAGAAGTCTAGAAAATCATGAATGGTGTGGAAAATAGAATAAGGAAATGTTATTTATTCCTTCATGAATGTAACACAAGAAGCTGACCCAATTAAATTTACAGGCAGCAGATTTAAAACAAGCAAAAGAAATTATTTATTTCACAATCAACTTGCCAGGAGATGGTGGAAAGGCCCAAACTATAACAGGGTTTCAATAAGTTCTCTGTGTCTCATTATCAATATATAAATTTTTATAAATTAGACCTCTAGCAATCTAGAGGTCTAAAGGTTCAATGTCCTGTTAACCATGCATTCTTGAAGGGCCCTGAAACATAAGCTCTAATAAAACTTTGCTTAATTAGTATTTTGTATTGATAAATATTGGTGATAATAGAAGTATGAATGGAGCTAGAATTTATTTATTATAGCAAAATCCATGTATTAAAAATACTGTGTGAAGTTCTTGTCCCATGGAAGTAAACAGGAGTTGTATTGTTGATATTAGTCGGGTCCAGCATTTTATCAAGAAAATTACTTACAATGCTGAGTTTGTTTATTTGGTTTTATAGGTAATATAGTTTAACATACATTAATAAAAACACATTTCATACAGTATGACTCATAGATTCCTCCTTATTTGCCTCTTTGTTGGTCTTTTTGTTTATTACATGATAATTTCATTAGTTGTGCAGTCTCCATGGAGTCTGCTACGATAGGTAATACCTGAGTATCTGTTATAATAAGCAAAGAGAATCTTTCCTAAATCTCCCCTCCCTTCTTTTCACGTCAGCTAGTGGAAGAAAACCTTTAAAGATGCCTGTATGTTCAAGAGAAACAAAAGAATCCAGGTCTAGTTTTTTGCCACTCTCAAGTCAACTTCTTAATAATAATACTGAGAAAAGCAGATAACTTTGCAAAGGCAACAGAGTTGTTCTGCCTCCCTCCCTGGCTTCTACAGCTGTTTGTTTTTAAGGTGGGATTATTTTTATGTATTTGAAAGTTTTGACATTACTATACACTGTTACTAGTGGACAAAGCAAAATTCGT
The DNA here is from genome assembly GCF_052426305.1 of Pelodiscus sinensis. Classification (NCBI taxonomy): domain Eukaryota; kingdom Metazoa; phylum Chordata; order Testudines; family Trionychidae; genus Pelodiscus; species Pelodiscus sinensis. The sequence goes on from NC_143085.1 coordinate 9,665,547, forward strand.
GCTCCTGTTATCTCTTCAATAAGGATCAAAATAAAATATATCCATTAGATCAGTGGTGGGCAAAGTGCGTCCTGCGGGCCATGTCCAGCTCATAAGACCTTTTACTCTGGCCTTTGAGTGCTTGTGAAGGAGAAGAGACTGGGTGTTGTCCTGCTCTGTGTGGCTCCTGGAAGCATGGTTATCCAGGGGACTCTCCCTACTCTTTCTGCCCCAGTGTTGGCTCTGCAGCTTCTATTGGATGGGAACTGTGGCACGTAGGTGCTGTGGGAGTGGCATCTGTAGACAGGGCAGCATGCAGCACCACCTGGCCTTACTTCTTCATAGGATCCTAAGGGGGAAATGCCACTACTTCTGGGAGCTGCTTGAGGAAAGTGCTTCCAGTAGCTTGCATCTCTACTCCCCTGCCCCATTCCTGATCCTCCTCCTGCCTTTTGATCGCAGTCCAGAGCATCCTCCTGCAGCCCAAAACTCTCATCCTCAGAACCCGCATCTCTATCCAGAGCCTCACCCCTCATGCCAGCACTGTACCTTATCCCTGATCCCTTTCCCACCAGCTGAACCCTTCGATCCCAACCCAGAGCACCCTCCTACTTCCAAATCTTTCATTCTTAGTTCATCCTAACAGCGGCATACCCAGCTAGAGCCCACACTCCCACTTCCCAACCCCTTGCTTCAGTATGGAGCCCCTCCTGCACCCTGAATTCTCAATTTCTGGCCCCACCACAGAGCCCACTCTGAGACAGAGCCCTCACCCCTCCCACACCTCAGTCCCCAATTTTGTGATCATTCATGGCCTACCACAGTGGTCCCCAACCTTTTCGGGCTGCCGGGGGTGGGGCCGCTCATATACCGCGTGCCTGGGGGCAGGGACGCGAATGCATTGTGTGCCTGGGAGCGGCGCCCGGGGCTGGCACTACATATGTGCCGCGTGCCTAGAGCAGGGGCCACCCATGTGCCACGTGGCCAGGGGCGAGGCTGGCCCAGATTGTTTGGCGGGCGCACATAAATGCCCCGGCAGGCACCATGGCACCCGCAGGCACCACGTTTGGGACCACTGGTCTACCATATAATTTCCATATGGAGATGTGGCACTCAGGCAAACACTTTGCCCACTCCTGCATTGGATCTTTTACTTTGTGCAATGACTAACTTGTTTTAGGATTTTGTTCAGTTGAAGAACTTGTGATTGAGTGATTTCTAGCTTTTTATACCTTATTGCTGAGGTAGGGTAAATTCTGTATAGAACATGTTTGAAATTAGACACACAGCTCTTGTTAATGAGTTCAGTACCTAATTGTTGATTCTGGTGAACTCTTAGTCCACTGTATTTTGAGATTGTCTTGTTTTTGACATACATTTAATGAGTATATGTGATACAGATTCAACAGAATTTGTATCTTACTAAATTTCAGATTCCATCAGTAAGAGTATATCAAAAGGCAGAATAATGCAAGATTGAGTATTTTGTGGCCTGCTCTATCAGAGACAAATGAATGGCATTTTCATTCATTTTTAGATCTGTCTCAAAATGGGCAATAATTACAAAATGTTGTGCAGCCATAATCTCAGATATATTAAAAAATATATGAAAAGATGGGGTCTAAATTAAGTGTTTCTGCTGAAGAAATAAATCTTGGCGTCATTATGGATAGGTATCTCTGCTCCATGTGCAGCAGCAGCAGTCAAAAAAGCAAACAAAATGTTGGGAATCAGGAAAGCAGTAGATAAGACAAAATATTATATTGCCTCCATATAAATCAATGGCACACTTACATCTTGAATGCTGTGTGTAATTTGTTTGTCCCATCTAAAATATGTATTAAAATTGGAAAAGGTACAGAAAAGGGCAGCAAAAGTGAAGGGGGATATGGAACAGCCTCTTTATGAGGAGAGATTAATAACACTGGCACTTCTCAGCTTGGAAAAAAGATGACTAAGGGCAAATATAATAGAGGTCTGTAAAATCATACTAGGCTAGATGAACCATTGGTTTGACCCAGTTCAATTAACCTCAGTAGATGTTCTCTTTGGAAATAAGTATTTTATTACACTCCTCTCCTCTCCCTCCCTCCCCCTCCCCCCCCCCAGGTCTGGGAGCACCAGCAGGAAGCCTATATGGCCCTGTTCCTGGTCTGGAAAAAAGCACAGGTAATGTCAGCTCAGCACCCTTGCCTCCAGGCTTCCCCCTTATGGCTGCAGGCCCCTCCCTTTAGAGAAAAAGCCTTCAATGGTATGTAATTGTTGTCTATGTGAATTGTATCTTGAGAGAGGATAAATATTCAAAGATGGAAGGCACAGCATTGTAGCCAATTCTCACAGGTTTAAGAAACAGCCCTCTTTTGTAAGATAACCAGTTTTTATTTTGTTATTTCAGCTGTTTGTTTAAAAGAAAAAAATGCTACTTTTGAAATTTTTCAGTAGTTTAGGAGCAAAACTGTAAGTCCAAAATATACCGTTGTTTTTGGAAAACAATATGCTTCGGATGCAAGCTATTGGTTTGCGCTTGAGGAATAGAATAATGTATGTATCAGTTGAAAATAACCAGATCAGTTACCAATTCTTAACCAGATCGTTTTATCAATTCTTGCCTGAGATAGCAGTGTTTCAAAAGAGTAACAACCCCTCCCTTGCAAACAAGTGAGGGATGCAGAAGGCTAACTGGTTAACCAATAAGCATCACCCTTAATGGGTGATACTTACCAGTTGTGATTAAATGGTGGAGGCTGGAGCAGCTCCCCGCCTTGCTGTGAGCAGGAGGCTGCTCCAGCCCCATGGGGCAGCCAGGAACAAGAGCTGCTCCAGACCCACTTTAATCAGTTAAACAGTGAATTTAACTGGCTAACCAATTAAACAGGGTTTTGCATTTCTAAAACAAACCTTGATCTAGGATGTTGTCTGGGAAGTGAGATTTTTTGGTTTCAAATTTAAACCCTCTAGAGCTGATATAAAGCAGATCTTTACCAAAGGCAATCAATAAAGGGAAATTGTTGAAATAGAAGTCTGATGTAAAACAATTATTTGTCTACATTTCTGTTCTCAGTGAAAAATCACATTTTCTCAGGGAATAACATTTCTAATAAGCTAAAATAGCCAAGTTTCTCTTCAGAACTATAATTTTATAAATTTGAAAGCATATTCTTTTGCAGTTAAATGGATAAATGCAGGAAAGGCCAAATGAATGCTACAGAATGGGAAATGTAGGTTTCTTGAATCATAAATGACAAAAGGCAAGTGGTAGGAGAAGCAATTTAAGAAACCAAGTTTTTTTTATGGTCACAAAAGAAAACAAAAACTAACCCTCACTATTTAGTGTGATAAAAACAAAAATTAAATGACAAAAATGGGTTAAATTTTCATAAAAAGGTTCTGAGGTTCATGGATTTTTATGTAAATGCAACATCTACAATTTTAACTCGTCAATTAAGAAGTTGTGTTCAAGTATTTTACATAGTAAAAATGTTCCTTATTAATCAAAGGTGATTACAGTTTTTCCTGTCTACAACTGTGCTTGTACTGTAACGAGAATACATTAGTCTCTGCGCAATGTAAGAAATGAAAAGCACCAAGAAGTAGGTCTATTGTTATCACTCCAGGCATGTCTAATGAATTGTATTTCCATGTTCTTTCAGTCATGCCGCAGAATGCCCTTAGCCAGGGCTAAACCTCCTGTAAACTGCTATTTAAGATTATTGTAGCAAGCAGAGGGGGTGGCTGTGGGGAGTGGATGGGAAGGGGGGGGGGATGCTAATCAGATAGCTGCATTTCAACCAGTAGGGATTACTCACTATTGCTGTAATAGTAGTGAGATCCAACTGTTTGATTTGAGAGTAAAAGGTTTTTCAGAGGCGAATATGGACACATACTTTTTTCGAAGTATAATTCTTCCTAGTCTCTGATGGTGTCTGAATTTGCATTTAGAAGGCTGTGGTTCCATATTATGTAAGATCAGAAATTTGCCATTAAAAGCTTGTGTCTCTCAGATTTCATGAAAAAATGTGAAATTTAAAATTCCCTACACATGTACAGATCAAAGATGTAACAATGGGGATGTGATTGATTTCCCGGAGGTATGAACAATACAGGAGGCAGGAATGGGGAATTTGCTACAGCCAGTTGGTCTACTCTGAGGCTTAAAAGAAGCTATCCAGAAGCTCCAGCTCTCTCCTCCTGGCCTCCAAGGGGTTGAGCTGGGTCGAAGCCATGGCAAGGCCCATCTCTCTCCCCTGGCCTCTGGGGAGTTAGGCCAGGCCAAAGCTGGTACTCAGTGAGACCCAGCTTCACTTCCCTCCCACCCTCCCCCACGGCCACTGGGGGATTGGGAAAGGCTGACCAGCTTTCTTCCAGAGTTAGATGGGCTGGGTCGAAGCTGGGAATGACCAGATTTGGCTCTCTCCCCAGGCCAGACTGAAGCCACAACCTGGCCTGGCTCTCTCTCCCCTAGTCATTGGGAATTGGGCTGGGCCAAGGCCTTGCCACAGCCAGCCCCAGCTCTCCTTCCCCCCATTCCTTGGCTGCCGAAGAGGGCCGAGGCCTCGCCAGGCCCCACACTCTCCTCTCGACTGCTGGTGAGAGGAAAGGGGCACTCTGAAGGTGCACAGCCCCGCACTTTCCTGCTGGCTGTTGAGCATAGGGGAAGAGGGAGGCATAGAAAGGCACCTTAGCACTGGAAAAGAGTTGATGGGGAGGCAGGCAAGACATAGGAAATTCATCACGTCGCTCTGTTACCCCACAGGAAAATGTTTTTTTATGTACAGAGAAAGTATGTTTTTTTCCCTTCAAAATTTTTTACTTTCTTTTTTGTTTTCTTGGCTCATGCTTTCAATGTTCTACTTCATAGGTTGTAGCCAGCTTGTATCAGCTACTCAAAGAGGGCAGTGAAACTAAAAATCAGTAATTTAGGAAAGGTATGCTTAGCGTTGCCACGTGTCCGGTATTGACCTGGACAGTCTGGTATTTTCGGCCCTTATCCAGTAAAAAAAAATTCAGAAAATACCGGACAGTTAAAATGTTGGGTATTTTCTGTTTTTTTTTTCCGGAGCCGCGGGCGAAAATACCAGACTGTCTGGGTCAATATTGGACACCTGGCAACCCTACTATAGTCAGCATTCGGGCCCAGGCACCCCTTCCCCCGGCCACTTACCTGGTTCTGCAGGGGAGTTGTCTAGTCCAGAGCAGGGACGGGGGCAAGATGGCCACTGGTTGCCGACAGCCTGTTGAGAGGCAGAGCCCAGCCCCTCCTGTTCTTAAAGGGATGGGCCATGCTGTTTTTTAAATTTTAATTTTTTTTTTTGCTTAATAACTCTCTGGGTCCTTTTTTTTCTCAATAATTTTGGTCCTCCCCCTTTTTTCAACAAAATTCCCCCCCTTTTTTGGGGGGGAGGGTTGTTCGGTATTTTTGGTTAAACCATCAGGCAACCCTAGGTGTGCTGCACCCGAGTAGGGTTGTCAGGTGTCTGGTTTTGAATTGGAAAGTCCAGTATTTGAGCTTTCTGTTGGGGAAACAAATTGAGAAAATATAACTCTCTGGTATTTTCTAAATAAGATGCGATGTAATATCAAGTGTGACCAGTATTTTTGTTGAAACCATCTGGCAGCTCTGCCCTGAAAACTCAATAGTGAAAACAGTATGTTAATTAAAAAGAATTATTTTAAGAGGTGACATAGATTTTATTTTTTTCCCTATCTCCCTTGCTTTTTAATTGTGTGGTCTAGTCTACAATTAAGTACAGAATGACTGGCTATTCCTAGAGAGATTGCCACTGTCAGTAAGCATAACGTAACTTTTAAAATTGAAGTCTGTCTATATAAAGTCTGTCTGAGAGTCTGTTTATTTAAGAACTCTTTCTAAACAGTAAGAGCCAGGACCAACAAATTTCGTATGAAGCCTACTCATCTAATTTAAAGCAAGGTGAGGTTTTGTTATGCCAAGAAAACAGGAAGTGCTAGGAATGGAATTGTTTTCCAGAATATGGAAAGAGAGGGGACAGAGATAGGATTGCCAGGTGTCTGGTATTTTCACCTCCTGTCCAGTAAAAAAAATCAGAAAATACTGTCCACCTAAAATGTCCGGTATTTTCTGATTCCCCCCCCCCCCCAAGGTGCTTACCTTGTTCTTCAGGGGAACTATCTGGCCCAGAGCAGGGAGACAAGGTGGCAGACGGCCGCTGGCAGCTTGTTAGGGCCAAAAAGCCTCAAAAGTGTTTCTTAAAGGGGCCATGCTGTTCTTTAATTAAAAAAAATTTTTTTTGCTTAACAACTCTCAGGGTCCTTTTTTTTTCTCAACAACTTTGGTCTCCCTCTTTTTCTCAACAGAATTTTTTTCCTGTTTTTTTTTTGGGGGGGGGGGGTATTTGGTATTTTTGGTTAAACTATCTGGCAACCCTAGGCAGAAAGGAGGGACACAGTACAGTGACAACTGGGGGCAACTGCACCAGTAGGACACTGGCCAGCTTCAGACTGGGCTCTGCATATCGCTGTCCAAAGAAGTGGGCAAGTGGTTCCCCTGCCCTAAATAGTGCCGAGAGGGAGATGCCCCTCTGAGGGTAGTTTGGGAACCATGCCTACCCCCCCCGAAGGACAGACCTTCCCCCCAGAAAAGAGGCTGAAGCTGGGAACTGTGGCCTGACCATGGAGTTCTACTGCGTGTTCTGGGATGTCCTCAGCCTGGTCTCCCTTTATCATTCAGGCTCCCCTTGCTGCCTCAGAAATCTGAGGAATTGGTGTCCCATCTCACTCTTCATTACAGACGATAAAATCATTATCAAGGCCATCTCAGTGTGGCTCTGGTCTCTGCTAGTGGATGTGGTCCATTAAGACCAGCTCTATACTGTCTCAGGCTATACCATCTTAGATAATATTTATTTGGTTGGGATCTCATAGAGCTTGAATGTAAGGATGGTCTGTCGTTTGCCCTCCTGTCCTTGGATCCAGGAAAATGCATTCAACCACATGGAACATGGGTATCTACTGGGCATACTGTGGCCCTTTAGCTTTGGGTTCTATTTTGTAGAGTTTCTCTAGGTGCTGTACGCTTCTACAGAGTGCTTGGTGAGGCTCAATTGGTCCCTGATGGCACTAGTCAGCTTCAAATGGGGAGTGGATCAAGGCTGTCAGCTGTCAGGTCAGCTGTATACTCTGGCCATTGAGTCCTTACTTTGTCTCCTTCGCAAGAGGGAGATAATGTTGATGCTTTGTGAGTTGGAGATGTGGCTGGTCCTGTCATCATGTACCAAAAACGTGCTCGTCATGGTCCAGGACCTAGGCGACCTGTAGTGGGTGCAGGGCTGCCAAGCTGTTTACTTGGTGGCGTATGCTACTCAGGTCAGCTGGATCAAGAACTCTGGCCCTGTGGTCACGGCTGGATGGCAGTCGAGCTCTCTCCCACCCGAACTTCAGGCCATCAGGTAGAGTGTGGGTCCGCTGCTCTATCCTGGTGTTTTTCTCTCTGCCATGCATCTCTTCCCGCCAGAGAACTGGCAGGATTTGGAGTCCAGGGTGGCTGAGGATATTCCTGCAAGGATAACTGTATGGATCTAAGCCATGCAATCTTCAATGCAGAATTCAGGCATGAGTTGCTAATTTGCCCATAAAGCAAATATTTATTTAAAAAACCCTATAATTCTATTTTCAACAGCTTGGGAAAGGCATAAAATGTACTGCTTTTTAATTCTCTGTGTAAGATCAGATGTTAAAGTTAGGACAGTTTGAATAAATACTTTAAAAAATCAGATTTAAGTTGTATGGATTTAAATGGTAACTTTATTATTTAGTAGCCCAGTATGTTTTATTTTGAACCTGAAATACTAGCCTCTTTCAAGTTGTATATCTCAATAATTCTCTGAAGAAGCAATCCTGGTTTTTTAAAAAATATCCAAAAGGCCCCAGGGGAAAAAAATCAACAAGGTAAAATATCAAAGAAGCAAATATTTCAATAATTCTGTTTCTCAGCACAGATCTTGGAAAGACCGTATATGTTCTCTCTCAACAACCAACTGACATACTTTACTAAAACAAAAGAAATAAGTAGGTGATGGAGAAAGAAAGTTGCGTGTGTATGAATACTAAGGGTAGTGAGTGATACCTTTAAGAAATTCAGCCATCCTTGTTTTAGTAATTCAGGTCATACTGCCTTATGTAGTTTAGAAGTTGAATTCCTTTCAAAGAACACATATTTCCTCAGAGCTATGTTACATATTTCCTTTTAATGTATCATTGCAGCAACAGCTCAAATGAATGTCTAGACATCAAAAACAGTCTTTATTCCCACCTACTGCTTTTTCACCTCAGGCATCAAAACTAATGAAACCTATTATCCAGAACACTGAGTTCAGTAACCACATTGGCCACTGCAAATATGAAAAAACTCTCTGGGACAGGACTAGTTATTCAACCATTAAAATTACTGAAAATCAATTTCTTGCTGCACACTGCAGCAATACTGATAGATTAAAGCAGGGCACATGGGACAAGATGATTATTTCCAGGGAAAATTACTATATCAAACTGCTTAAGAGTGAGTTATTCTGCAACTAGGATTCATATATGCTATACTGTATGTTCCTTTTTACTCTTTAATATCCAGCCTCTTCTTTTATTACTTATGAGGAACATTATTTTAAAATACAGTTATATTTTTTTAGAAAAATCTGATACACTGACAAATTACTTCACAGAACAAAATTCAGAAATTCAGTTACTATAGTAGAACCTTCAGAGAGAGGAGCCGAGTTACTCTGTAACTGGAAAAACTGAAAAGACAATGAATAGTCTCGCAGCACCATAAGACTAATAAAACATGTAGATGGAATCATGAGCTTTTGTGGGTACAGCATCACTGTCATAGTCCTTGGGGGAAGAAAGGCCAATCCTTGCTTACAGACAACCCCCTAACCTCAAACAAATTCTTTCTAGTAATGAGGCAGACTACCTCCATCATTATCCTCCAGGAACCCATCCCCTCTGTCCACACATCTGCACGAGCAATTTCATCACTGAACCTAACCACATCAGCCACCACATCACAGGCACCTTTAACTGCACATCCACTAATGTGATCTATCCCATCAAATACCAGCAATGCCCCTCTGCTGTGTATATTGGCCAAACTGGACAGTCTCTACGGGGAAGAATTAATGGACACAAATCAGCTATTCAAAAAAGCAACACACAGAAACCTGTTGAAGAACACTTTACCCTGCCTTGGCACTCATTAATGAATCTCAAAGTCACCATGTTGTTTCAGGCCAATTCCACAAGCCAAATACAGAGGGAAGCATTGGAACTTAACTTCATTTACAGGTTTGGGACCCATCACAAAGATATGAATAAAGACATCACCTGGCTAGCACGATATATTCCACATCCTAATGACTTAACCAATCAAGCAATGGGTACTTAAGAACAATTTGCACCTTCTCTAGCCACTTCATGTAACATGAACACTCTAATTCACTATTTCCCCCTCCCTTGTCCCCCTTTCCCCTCCCCCCATCCACTACTACTTATTTTAGAACAGGACTTTTAATATTCCATTAATCTGAAGAAGTGGGTTGTACCCACGAAAGCTCATGATACCATCTACATGTTTTATTAGTCTTTACATTCTGCTAGATTTTTCATTGTTTTTTAAGTTTTTATAGTAGAACTTGAGAGATGTGAACACCTCAGGAATGGAAATTATTTGTAACTCTCTGAAATGTTTATAACTGAACAAAACGTTATGGTTGTTCTTTAAAAAGTTTACACTTGACCATTGACTAAATGTAGCTTTCAAATTCTATTTGCCTTGTGGGCGGGGGGGGGGGGGGTCATCTTCTGTGTATTTTTTTCAAATGACTGGTCAGTTTGTAACTCTGGTGTTCATAACTGAAGTACTACTGTAAAAATAAGCATTTAATTTTTCATTTTATGTTTTATGAAATGTGCCCATGGAAATAATTTCAAATATAAATGCATCATTTTGAAATATCAACTTTTTTAAAAAACTGACTTGAAAAAAGTGAAAAAGCAGTGTATTCCTACGTTGTTTCTAAAACACTATACCATATCCATTTAAAAATCAAATTAAATGCAGTGGTACTGATTAATCACTATTAGGCTGCCATTGATTACCCTTTAAAATCTGCATCTGAAGTCATTAGTGACTAAATGGACTTATTGCATATATCAGATTCAACACACATTGGCTACGTCTACACTGGCATCCTTTCCGGAAAAGGGATGCTAATGTAGCACGTTGGAATAGGCAAATCCGCGGGGGATTTAAATATCCCCCGCGGCATTTGCATTAACATGGCTGCCGCTTTTTTCCGGCTTGGGGATAAGCCAGAGAAAAGCGCCAGTCTAGACGTGATTCTCCGGAAAATAAAGCCTACTTTCAAGAGATCCTCCGGAAAAGGCTTTATTTTCCGTGATTCTGGAGAATCACGTCTAGATTGGCGCTTTTCTCCGGCTTATCCCCAAGCCGGAAAAAAGCGGCAGCCATGTTAATGCAAATGCCGTGGGGGATATTTGTTGTGCAATGACTTGAGAAAAAGACCATCCTTAAGTATTTGCACTTAACTGGCATACTTATTGTTAACACTGTGTAAAATACTTTTGTTCACTATCTCTGTGTACCAAAAGTAACACTGACAGTATTCAATCTGGAATACCCATGGCGGGGAAGGAGGATGCAGGCACAATCACACACACAAATAATTTTTCAATAATCAAAATACCCAATTTTACAGACTGTCAGATCAGAAGGGTATACAAAAGTTGTCCTATTTGATTTCAGGAGGTGGGCGAGCATAAAGGATACCTTCCCACCCCAATCTATGGGGAGGATACACAGATCCCAAAACACCAAATGATTAGGGGGGACAAGTTAAGAAAAAACAGAGGTGGGTGTGGAAGTCAAAGGGCTAAAACAAGGGAACTGGATGGGGACACAGCAAAGAACCCTGGACAGTGCCCACTGCCCCTTGAAGGCCTCGAGAGAGCCAGCGGATGCCGCCCAGCAGATCTCTGCCCGGATGCATGAATGAATACAGGAACAGCCCCTCCTTTAGCCAACCTCTGCTCTCTGGTCTTTTAAATGGCCGTCCTGGCCATAGACAAGAGGAGGTTAATGAGGAAGTCCCATGACTTTGTAGCGCCATGGATGAGGTGTGCATAAATTAACAGGTGAGGGGAGAAGTGCAGCCAGAACCTCAACAAGAGGTTCTGGAGAAGCCAAAAAAGGGGCTTCTCAAGAGAGATGTGTGACAGGGTCTACCTCACATCACAGAAGGGGCAAGTGTCAGGAAAAGGGGTGAACCATGCCAAGTACACACTCATGCTCACAACACCATGGATGATTCTTCAGCTAATGTCTCCAGCAGGGTGCAAAACCAAGGTGGAGTATCTAGGTGGGACACAAGGGTGGGGAAGTGAAGACATGTGAAACGCAGACATATACAGATTACTTTTTGGCGTGGGTAGGGAGGTTGTGGAGATATTTAAGAGCAGATTAGATAGACATCTATCAGGGATGGTCTACATGGTACTGGGTCCTGCCATAAGGGCAGGGCAGGACTCTACTCAATGACCTCTCAAGGTCCCTTCCAGTTCTAGGGTTCTATGGTTCTTTGACTCTAAAAGGCAACCAGCTGCAATGTATGCAGCCTGCTCAGGTGATGTGAGGGAGGTGCTTGGGAAGGCACGTGAGGCTGAGGGCTGAGGGCTGATGGAGAAATCCAGAGGGCTATGGGTGAAGGGTGGGTGGGGTGTGTCCTCTCGCAGGACATGGTGAAGATAAACCTGCTCAGCAGGCAGCAAAGTGTCCCTCACTTCCTGAAGTATGTGCCAGGGAGTACGAAGAGTGAAGAGCCCCATGTGCTGGGGGAGCGTTGGAGGACCCACCTAGTCTCCCTGGTCATAGTCCAGGAGCTCTCTAATTCTGGTGACTTCTGCAAGGACCAACCACTGGTGCAGCGAGGGGACTCCACCCCCTGCACACGAAGATGGGGATTGCATATCAGGGGCTCCGCGAGGAGGTTTACCCCCTGGTGGCTCCTAAGGACCTGGGTATCAAAATCAGCTTCCAGATCCAAAGGAGGGCCTGGTAGAAGGCCAGCAGCTTGGAGAGGTCTAATGGAAGACCTCTCAAATAAAGAAGCTGCAGGTTATATCACAGTCCTCAGAAAGCATGAGCCAATATACTCCATGCCAGACTACCTGCATCATATAGGAGCATCTTCAGGGCCTGGAGGTGGAAGACATGGACCCGCATGCGCAAAAACACCAGGGGAACATGAAGAACCCTGCAGATACCCAATGCAGTTCTGGCCAGAAGAACCATAGCATCAGCTGCTGGATATAGGCCAGGAAATCTGGGTTGGGTCCAGGGTGTTGAGTCGGTGCCAGAGCATCAACAGGACCAGCTGATTAAATACCAGAGCCTTATCACACAAGTAGAGGCACTGAAGCAGTCCCATCCACCTCCGCAAGGGTCACCCTGAAGGGTCACTGGCTGTATCTGCTGAGGAGGGACATGTCAGAGAACATTGCAGGTCAGAATTTAGGTGATTGGCAGGATTGTGTGTGTGCAGAGAGCACCTGTTTTCCTGCGGTATTTCTGGCAACAGCCATCATTGCCAGGCTTTGTTGAAAAGCAGATGGAGTTGTGAGTGCTTGTGTAGACAGAAATAGTATAAAGATTATTTTCATTTTTTTTCAGACATATAAAATATCTCATACAGAAGGCATCATGAACTCAACTTCAGAGTGAAGTTTGTTCTGTACTATATCTGAAATCTTAGGTAAAGTGTTATAGCAGGGGTGCCCAAACTTTTTTCAAAGAGGGCCAGATTTGATGAAGTGAACATGCGTGAGGGCCGACTATTTTGCCTGACATTCTTTGAACCATTAAAATTAAATGCAAATTAACTATTTTATGCAAAGTTTATTGCAAACGGCATACTTTTCATTTCGGCACATGGATGACAAATCTAAACAGGTGTTAAATCACTCTGCCTTTCATATCTGAAGGCCAGATGAAAAAAAATCCAGGAAGCTGAAATATATGTCAGGAACATTGTAAAGTACATTACATATTATTGGTAATAAAGGTTGTCTGTCAACTTTTAAGTTCAAAAATTATGAACAGGAACATAACACCAAGTATACATGTTGTGTCCAAATATATTTATAACTGATTTAGACCAACTGACATTAACTGAGATTTTTACAATGTATTCATCTCAATACATATGGATTCGTTGGGGGCCATAAAAGATAGATATTGCCAAATTACCTGTGGGGCTGTATTAAACCGGAACACGGGCCGCAATTGGCCCCCGGGCCGGACTTTGGACATGCCTGTGTTATAGCAAAGGATACTTTGTCGTTGAAGTTTGGCCAGGCTTTATGAACTTCATTTTGCCAAGGCAATGGACAGTGTTGGCATTCCTTTGTAAATTTGAGATGTCATCCCACTTATTTAGATTAAAACATTTGTTATGATTTTTATGGAATGAGTCAGAAATGAAATTGTGCTATAGGATTTGAACTCTCCATTTTTATATTGATAGTTGTGTTCATATGTTCACTTTCCTCCTATTGTTACTTCCACTGAAGATTAAAATTTGGAGTAGGATAAATAGGTATTAGAACAAAGATAATTACGGTGGCATTAAATGTAGTTGAGAAACAGAAAATGCAGCCTTGTCAGGGAATAGCTATAAACAGTGAAAGATTGCACTGATATAGTAAAATTGCAAAACAGAAGAATGGCTATATGTACAGTTTTTGTACAGTAATGTGACTGTGAGGAAGATAAGAATTTTATTAACAAATACATTGGTAGGTGAAAGCATTTGGTTGTGATATCGATACTCCTAAGGTAAATGACAAAACTTCTATTGACTTCAATAAGGAGTTACACTTTAAAGTATCAAAACTGGTTATAAGAGTTTCCCATCAGAAAATGTAATCCAGAATTATTGTTTTGGTAATTAGCCAAAGATGGTATTATGTCCATATTAATGATCTGTATGATGGGATAGATTGTAGGAATGTTAACTGGCATGTAATTGTGTAAATGTGTAACCACAGAACTTTTTATAGTTTACGCTTTTACATTCAAGGGGACAGGCAGGAGCCAGTACTTGTGGGGAGCCAGCTTTCAAATTGCTCTCCCCAAGCATTGGCTCCCTCCTGCGCCCCCCTGCGGTCTCTAATAAAGACCATGGGACAAGTGGCTCTGTGGGTGCCGATATGTGGGGAGCTGGCTTGAAAGCTGCTTCCTGTGTGTACCGGCTCCCTTCTGCCCCCATCCTCCTGCACTGTTATCTCTCTCTCAAAGGCAACAGCATGGAGGGGGTAGAGTGCAAGTGGCTCCCTCATGCTCCCCTGTGCTGCTGCCTCTGTGGGAGGTGAGAAAGCCCTGGCTAGGATGATTTATTTGGGATTGGTCCAGCTTTGAGCAGTAGGTTGGACTAGGTGACCTTCTGAGCTCTCTTCCGGTCTTAATCTTTTATTATTTTAAGGAATGCATATGAAAAGGTGTTTTAACTTGACCTGGCATTCATCATTAAATCATAGAGAAGAAACCTAATATCACTATATTCAATTTCTCTTCGGTATTATTTTCTCCCTAAATCTGCCACGATTAACAGCTAAAATTTTGAATTGCTGCTTTAATTTAAATGAGGATTCTAATATGTTGGTGATCTTGCCTTCCTGGAAAGAGCAAAGTCAAATATAGCTCTTATACAGCACTTTTTCATCAGTGGATCTGAAAGTGCTTTGCAATTGTCGAGAAAGAAAGCCTGTTTCGACAGATCCCTTATGCCTCCTGCAAGGCATAAGGGGCCATTTTTATGCAAATTGGGCAAGGGATATTTAAATCCCTGCCTCATTTGCAGTGTTGACCTGCCTAATCTGCATCCCTCTGCCGACAGAGGGATGCAGTCTAGAGATTCCCTCAGACGGAAAGGGAAAGAAAAAATCAAAGTATAGATACTTCCTTTTCAAAACCAAAACAACTATTCCTCTACATTTTTTCTTTAGAGGGGTCTTAATTGAAAACTGAGAAACTCCTGTTGAAGCAGATGTCATTTGACAATGCTGAATTCCCACAGTGCTAGAATCCAGAGATTTTTCCATTCAAAACTGATGCAATAGAGGCATGTGGCAAAGGGCATAACATTCCTGATGAGGGTGATCCCAAAATATTGTCCCTATAGGAAGATTGGGGATGCCATCACAGAGGACTTTAATAACTTCACCTAATAGCTCCATTGTCAACTGATGTGTGCTTAAACCACAATGTACAAAACCACAAGGACTTAAAAAGTAGCTTTCTGAGAAATATAAAGAATGCAACGTTTACATTGATAGTTAATCTGACAAAGATACCACTGTTGGTTAATATCCACAGATTTTATTAGGTTGTCAGCAAGAGCCAAGCCCAATACTTAGGTACCATTTTTGGCTGAAACCTTAGATACTACATAATAGAATAAAGTAATTGTTATAAAACATTCCAGAAGACTGTTCTTTGTGTAGAATATTAAATGGATAAAGCAAAGCAAATGATCACTACTCCAGTGAAACCTATGTCCTCATAAAAAGCTAAAAGCCCATTTTTTCCTTATTCATAAATAAAAGGTGCCAGAGGAAAGACTAATTTTATTCCAAAGCTAAAACCTTGGAGCAGAATACTAGGGGAAAGGGTGTCTCCATATTCAGGAATGGGATGAGCTTTTTTTTTTTGTTCAGCCCATCAGTTTGACTTTAGCCATTGAGGTCTAGGAGATAGGTATCCCACTTTTTAATAACATAGATCTCTTTGGTTTCAATCAAAATACAAAAGCAGGATATGACTCTGTATCTTCATATTTCTATGGATGTGTGTGTTTAAGTATGAATAACTCAAATATGTTTTATGAGAAATAGGGCATGTAACCTAACCTTAGAGAGCTTGTAATCCCCTGAATGTGTATATTCTATTTGTGTGCACATATCATTCTCGTATATGAAGTTAGATTTATGAAGTGTAATCCAATTTATATATCCAGATGTGCAAATGAAGGCCGTTAGCAGTACTCAGGGAACTTAATGCACTGGTGGTTAAGACAGTGTTCTACAAATAACCTTGTTTCTCTTTTTAGCTTGAATTCTGGTTGGTCCTACAAATTCATGTGACCACGGCTCCTGGTGCTGGAATCCATTTTGAATTTTATACTTGTCCTCAGGATTGGGGGAGAAATGAACAAAGACTTTCTGCCTTGGGGAAATTCTGTATAAGAAATAGGAATCAAACAATGGTTGTCTTGAGCTAACTTCACAGACTGCTCATTATCTTGAGAAATTACATGAAAAGATCTGGAAACATTAGGAACTCTGAGGATGGGGGTTGAGAGAATCTGCTAGGCCCACCTTACCTCTGGCCTGAGGTGAAGTTTACCTGAAATAAGAAGTAGGGAGAAAAATTATGACTTGTAACAACTTATCTTAGTTATTAGGCTTAGCTTGTGTGCTTTGTTTTATTTTACTTACTAATTTACTTTGATCTATCCGTTATCACTTGCAACCCTTTAAATCCTATACTTAATGAAATCTCTTTTGTTTATTATTAAACTAAGTATAAATAAATGTTATGTGGGGGACAGGGAACAACAGCTTGCATATCTTGCTTTAATTGCTAAAGGGGGCAAGAAACTTCTGAGCTCACTCTGCATAAACTTTATGCATAGTGATACAAATTTATTTGGCTTTTAGTCCTGTTGGGGCTGTGCACCAGGGTTCTCGTTGACATTCCTGAGCTAGAAAGTTACAGTGTAGTACAGTGGCAGTAAAGTCCTAAGTTTCCATAAGGAAGAGATAAAAATGATGACATGATGCCGTTACACCAATTATTATCTTCTTCTGGCACAAGAGCCTCTTCTGCAAAAATGGCAGCTCATTAGTTATGCAAATGAGGCTCGGTGATATTCCATGCTTAGCCTCATTTGCATACTTCTGATGCAAGAAGCTGCAAGTGTAGATATAGCCTTAATGTCCTATCTCAGAGCCCTTTGCAAATGTTAACCAAGTCTATTACGGAAATAATATTTATTGGCACAGATCTTGAAATGGAAGTCATGTAGCTCATATTGTGACCATAAAGCTCTTGCATTGTATTTTCTCCTGAAAAATTCACTATACTGTTTCATAAGAAGTGTTTAGGTACTGGTACCTAGGTGAGTAGTAAACCTTTCATAAACTTCAAGGTTTAAAAATGTTCTCTTGTTCTGGTTGGATCTTAGGCATGTCTTTGCTCTTAGAGAATACTGATGCATCCCCTTGATGTTCAGTGATTTTTAGGTGGCGATGTATAGAATCAGGAAAAAAAAACAGTGTTAGAATTTGAAACTTTGTCAATGTAAAAGTGTATGTAAATATAACTGAAGGTATTGGTCTTTTCTGTCCAACAATTCCATAGGAGTTTTATTAGAAACATTCTGAATATAGAGTAAGCCACATTAATTATTGCCTATATGATACATCCTACTGCTGTTTCAAGTGTACAGCCTGCATCATTTTAAAACAGTTTAGATGTTAATTTATTAATCATATGTAGCTTTAAAATCAGTTTGCATATCGAAGTGCTCTGCACAGCATATTCCTGTTAAATAGGGCTTAGAACAATGGAAAGCATTTGAAGCAACTTAGCCAATTCTTATTCTTTGGTGGGCAATTATTAGTCACTGGCAAACTTTCAGTTATTTTCCAACAGTGAAAATTAGATTTAACGCAAATATCAGTTATATATTAGAATCCATTGTATTTTTTATTACAAGGGTTAAACCATTTAGGCACAGATATACAGAGCTTCTGCACCTTAATGCTACAAAACATGCCTAGCTAAACTTCTATAACATACAGATGCATTGTTTAATCTCTATAATTTGTTTAATTTTTGGAAATAAAAACAGGATGTCTAGTAATTTCATTTCAAAAGAGAAGAACGTGGAAGAGCAAATCCATGTGACAGTGTACCAAGTCTCTTAAAGGTGAACTGAAAACCTTTTAAGCTGGTCAAGACCTAAAGGACAGTGGTTCCCAACCTTTTTTATAGCGCAGACTGGCAAACTCATTCAAAAACTTTTGGCGGACCGATGTAGAAACATTTGCATATTCCTTATGGAAGATAATTTTAAGCAGTCACATGTTATTTTATATTGCATCTGAATGCTTGCAACATGTGTTATTTTAACAGTTTTTTTTAATTATTATTCTCTACCCCTTCCCCCACAAGTATTTGCTTTCCACCTTAAAAAAAATCATACATAACACATCGCTAACTACCCAAAGTGTTTTTTAAAGCAGCCCAACAAGACTTGGGGCTGCTGCTAGACTGCAGGCTTTCCCAACCTGTGGGTTGGGACCCAAATATGGATCGCCATTACATTTCAAAAGTGTCGCTAAATGTCTCCCCAGGTGGCTCAGCCCTCCCTCCTCCCCCTGTTTTTGAATTGCCTTGGGTCACCAAGTCTTCCTGAATTGTCAAAATGGGTCCCCATCTGGAAAAGGTTGGGAACCGCTGCACTAAGGAGAAGGAAGGGGAAGGGGGAGGGGCTAGGGAATGGAGGGCTGCCCAGGTTGTTGGTTATTTTTAAGCAGCCCAACAAAACATGAGGCTGCCACTTGAGAAAGGGAAGGGGTGCTCTGCCCTCCTTCCCATCCTTACTCACCTCCCTTCCTCTTTATGTTCTCTTCACTACCAGCACGCTCCTGTGTGGACTTCGAGCAGGGAGCTTCTACTGCTGAGGGAGTGCCCTTCCCCAGCCAGGAAGCTCTTTGAGGGTAGGGCTCAACTAGCTGCTGCGCAGCCACGCTGCCACACAGCTTACAGAGAACCCCACCAAATCAATCATCAAGCCATAGGGTGTGGTCTGGCAGTGTGCTGCGGCCTGGCAGCCTGCCATTCACAGCCGGGCACCAGTCCGTGGACTGGTGTTTGAGAAGCACTGCTGTAGGAGATGCACAAAACTTGGAGCACTGGTTGATTACCTTGCTAGCATCCAAGGCAAAACAAAGATACTTATTTCTTGCTGTGCCTTATGTGTGAGGAGGGCATCAACTTTTTCTATCTACAGTGTGACAGTCTAGTTATGTTTTATCATTTGATGGCATAGTTATTAGTGCTGGTGCTAGATGGAAAGTGAAGTAAGTAAAGCAGTGGTGAATTGCAGAATAAGGCTAGATTAGATGAACATTTTTTTGTAATTTAAGTAAATTGATTGGTAATTAACATGTGTTTATTAACATAATTGTAAATGCTACATAGCCATGTGTTCCAGGAACACACACTCCATCTTAATGTGTTTGCAGGAAGTGGTACAGCAATGCCAAGGAGGAGAAATAAAGAATGAAAAAACTGTGCTACATTTCTGATTCATGCTGTGATATTAGATCTGTACTGTTTGTTTATAAATATCTTTTTGCAATTAATACATTTTCCCTAACCTCTTATTTTCTGTTGGTACTTACAAAGCTATAAAGATTGAACCTATGCTAAGTATACTATTATGTATTATAATGCAAATAGCTTCAAGAAATGAACTGCTCTTTAAAAGTTCTGATTCCTGCAGTAATATGTTTATTTTAATAGTCTAAACCAATGTTCCCTCTAATTTTTTCCATCCATGGGCAAAATAAATTTTGTTACATGCACCAATGCGTGTGCAGATGTGCTTACCAATAGAAAAACATGGTGCCAGCTGTGGGAGAGTCTGGGAGATCTACTAATTAGCTGGGTGGCATTTGAATCTCTCCTGGGCAGCAGCCCAAGTGCTCATCTTACAAGGAACACTGGTTTAAATCTTCCCCAAACTGCATAACATTCTGACATTTTGCATATTTTTACAGTGGTGGAGGAAGGACTGTGGGAGAATGGGCTTTCCTATGAGTGTAGGACATTGCTCTTCAAAGCAATCCACAACCTGCTGGAAAGGTAAGAGAAACTATCTCCCCTTCAAGTGTTTCATTCAGCTACATAAAATAATATTAACCATGTTAAGGCACCATTGAGAAAATACTGCAAAAATCCTTTTCTTAAAACATGTTTTTGGGCAAAACCCTTTGTTTGACAACTGAGCTAGGCACTAGAGAAATCTGCACAGAAATCCATTTTCAGTTTAGGACTAAGAATGACAACAGTGGATCTACTCTCTGAACACTACTTCAGTCTTTTTTTATTTGACACTACTGCCTGTGATACTTTGAGAGGGAGGAAAGGTGGGAATGGTTCATGAAATCATTTGTCTAGTCCCCTACTCTCCTATAAAGAAAGATGATGTATGAAGTAGATAAGCCGGTGTGACCTGTTTTAAAAACGAGTAGTCCTGCAGCGCCCTAGAGACAAACAAAACATGTAGATGGCATAATGAGTTTTCGTGGGCGCAACACACTGGGTTTTTGAAAATCTGCCCTTTTTTCACAGTGGAATCAGGTCAACTTTTATGCACCTGAGAACCTCCATACCTGGGAGTGGCAGGATTTGCCTATTACACTGGTCTACAATTTTTTAGAAGTCGTCTGCTTCAGAGATAAAATGTGCTATTTATTATGTATTTTGATGTGCTGAATTCAAATATGACAATTAAAACAACTGATTGGCTACTGTTTCCAAGATATTTAAGTTTTTACATTTTACGTCTATGTATATTGTGTAGATAGTAGAGTTTTAATCATAAATTGTAAACCTAGGTCTTTTCATGTGTTTATGGTTGCTTTACATCAGTGGTCCCCAATGTGGTGCCCGCGGGCACTATGGCATCCGCTGGGCCATTTATGTGTGCCCGCTGAACAATTTGGGCCGACCCTGCCCCAGGCGCATGGCACATATGCTGTGACAGCCCCAGGCGTGTGGCTCGTGGGTGGCCCCTGTCTTAGGGTCGCGGCACATTTTGGCCCTGGGCGCGCAGTGCATGTGCGGCCCCGTGGGCGCGCGGCCCGTGCATGGCCCCGCCCCTGGGCGCCCGAAAGGATTTACATGATAATATTTCACCTGTCCTGTTTATGTAACACTTTAAAAATCAGCAAAAGGGTTATATAAATAAAATTTATTATGAAACAAAAGGCAAAAAACTATTATGTACATAGTTTAGTCCTATTCAGTGTCTACTCAGCGCTTCTTGGCTTGTCTCTTGTATTCATTAAATGGAGCATCTCTTGTCACTGTCCAGCAATAGTCTGCAAGCATTGCCATTATGCAGCAAAACAGCTTTAAGACTCGTCTTCGATGAATCAATGAACAGTCTCCACTCATCTGGATCGTGAACAATGTTGAGGGCTGCCATCACACCATCGATATTGTTGCAGGCTACAAGATCACCTTCCATGAAGAAGAATGGGACAAGATCCTTTTGACGGTCACGGAACATGGAAACCCCAACATCACCTGCCAGGAGATTCCACTGCTGTAGTCTGAAGCCCAACAGCTCTTCCTTACTCTTGGGTAGTTCTAAATCCCTGACAAGGTCATTCACCTTGTGTTATGAGGTGTGGTTCAGAGGATGGGAGAAAATGTGGGTCCTGTGACATTGATGGTTCAGGACCAGAAGTTTCATCCTCTTCCTCATCTGACTCAAGTGAGAATGATTCTGGTGCATCAGGAACCGGCAGTCCTTCTCCATGGGGTACTGGGCATATAGCTGATGGAATGTTTGGATAATGCACAGTCCACTTTTTCTTCTTTGACACACCTTTCCCAACTGGCTTCTCTTCACTCCTGCCCGGCTGCCCTGCACTCAGCCCGGGAAGCTTGCTCCAGCACAGCTGGAGCTAGGCGCAGCCTCCCTGGGCTGAGCGCAGGGCAGGTGGGCTGGAGGGAAGAGAAGCGGCTGCCCGGCCAGCTGGCCATGGTGCTCAGCCAAGATGCACCACGCTCCATGTGGGCTGGCGCAGAGGATAAGCTGCCTGGCCAGCTGGCTGTGGCGTTAAGCCCGGAGGAGGCTGAACCACACTCCAGCTGATCGGGTGGCTTCCCCTCTGCGCCTGCCCACATGAAGCTTAGTGCACCCTGGCTGAGCGCCATGGCCAGCTGCTCCCTGCTCCCCTCTGCAGAAACCTGTCCTGGCACCCAGCCCCCACTGGCACCCTGTTCCCTGCCCCAGAACCCACTAGCACCCCTCCCCAGTACTGTGTCCCCTGCTCCCAAATGACTTTTCTATGGGTCAGTGACTCCTGACTGAAGGCAGGTTCCCTGCCATTCTCATAAATAAAGACAATGCAGAAACTTTTTGTGTTTAACATAGTATTTTATTTAAAAATGAAGCCTGGCCAACAAACCCCCCATTGGGGCCAAGCCCCCATCTGGCCACAACCACTCCTGGATTTCCCTTTCCCCAGACCCTAGAACTGAGCTTATCAAACACTGGAACCTCCTGCCCTGAGCCCCTCACACACCCCAACCCAAATTCCTGCACTCTCACATCCACAAGCCTGTGGCTTGCTTAGTATCCCAACACTGCCCAGCCTGGAGCCCCCTCCCCGAGCCAGTGTCCTCTTCTCCACCTCCTCCTGCATCCAGATTTCCTCCCAGAGTTTGTACCTCTCACCCCTTCCCATACCCAAATCCCTCATTCTCACCCCAGAGACTACACATCCTGTCTCAACACAGCAAGGGTTCAGCTAGACTGCAGGAGTTTTTCAGGATTCTGGAGATATCCCAGAAAAACTCTTCTGCATCCAGGGTTGCGTTTGTTCTTCCGCTTTTTTAGAGGAAGAGCAAACAGGCTCTTTCGGTCACCCCTATAGTCCTCTTTCCACCAGGAATAAGGAGGCTTCCAAAAGAAGGGTTTTTTTTCTGACATTTGGTCCAGTCTAGACAGGCCAAATGTTGGAAAAACCTCTTCCCATAGAAGAATAATAAAAAAAAAGCAGCAGTATAAGGATTGGGGATAGCAAGTGATGGAGAGGGGGAGAATAGAGATGGCGGGGCTTCAAAGAAGGGGCGGGGCTTCAAGGAAGCAGCAGGGCAGTAGATCTTGGCTTGGTCTGTCATTTAAAAAGTGATCTTGGGTGTAAAAAGATTGAAGACCACTGGTCTAAATCTTCAGCATTAAGAAAGCAAGATCTAAGGATATGTCTAAACTACAAGCACTACAGTAGCATAGCTGCTAGATGAGCAGTATCTGATGCTGTAGAAAACCTGACTCATCCAGAAGTGGTATCTAGGCCTTCTGTTGACATAGTGGTGTCTATACTGGGGCTTAAGTTGGCTTAATTTGTTTCTCAGGGGTATACATTTTTCACAGCCCTGATGATGAGCTAGGTTGACCTAAGTTTTAGGTGTAAATCAGGCCTAAGTATTTGTATTCTATATTGTAGGCACCAGGAGAGGGGGACACTGAACATGCTGTTCCTAGTGGTGTGTAAGGTATAAATACAGCTCTGATTCCAGCTATAAGCCAAGGGCAGCTGTTCCCAACACTGGAATAAGAGGGGAAACCCCACTGTAGAAACCCCCCCCCTCCGGCTTGGGAAGGGTGAAGAAATCTAAACTAAGGATCTAAAATTCCTGACCCAAGAGCAGTTGCACAATACATCTTGGGCACCACTGCTGGAACGAGAGTCCCTGCGGCCTGGGAGAATTTGTCAGAATCAGGAAATGGGTTACAGGATAGGGAGCACTTGATGGATTACCTGTTATGCTCATTTCCTCTGGGGCACCTGACATTGGCCACTGCCAGAAGACAGGATACTGTGCTAGATGGACCTGTGGTGTGACGCAGCATAGCTGTTCTTATGTACCCTTCCCCCAAGTCAAGTCCCTGCTCCACTTCTTCCCACCCTGCTCCTTTCTCCTCCCTCCTTCCCAATGCACCCCTTCCTTCAAGCCCTTTCCTCCCAATGGATACAGTCTCAGGGATTACTGAGGGGGCGTGGCGAGGGTCAGCAGCAAGAGTTAGCTCCCTCACCCCAGGGAAGCAGAGATGCAGCAGCTTCTTCACCATGCTTCCATGATATCTCAGACCAGCCCGGCCACTCTGCTTCTCTGGATACACTTCCCCTGGGCCACAGGGACATGTCATCAGTGGCATGGTGCTAGCAGCTAGAAGCCACTCTAGCCCCACCATAGTGCCAGTGGTAGTGGCAAAGAGTGCCATGGGTTTTTAAATCGCCTAGGGGCAGTAGGTGAGGCTAGGGGTGTGCAAGGGATCGGTGGGCATAGTTTCCAGACCTGCAGACATGGGAGAATACTCAGAGGCTCCTACTTCACCTGAGCAGTGTTAGAGGGGGGTGGGCACTGGCTTGTTAGGAGGGTTTGAGGATTGGCATTGTCCCTATGGTAAAGTGAGTGTGAGACCCCTTCTCTAAGCAGAGGTGAAGTTGTGGACTATAGACGGATGTCATTGAAGGGAGGAGAGTGAGGGTTGATGGGAAAGGGGGATTGTACTCATGGTAGATTCTAAATGGATGGGGTAATTGCTGGGAAGGTGAACTGAGAGCAATGGGAACGGTTATTGAACTGATAAGTCGGTGATGATGAGGTCTGGGGGACTGAACCTACAAGGAACCGAATAGAGAAGGGTTGGATGTGGCCTGGAGGACAAGTTTAATTGCTGGGCAGGAGATGGGCAGATGTGGGGATGAGACCTTTTGCAGCAGGGGCCAAAAATCTCCTTATCCAGTATATGGGAGAGTGAGCAACACAAATAATCACATGGATAAACCCTGGAGGTATGCAGGGGGAGTTAAAAAAAATCAGAAGACTGACACTAAAAATAAAAATTAATCTTTTTTTAGAATGTTGAGTTTTGGGCCAGTTTCATGATTTTAGAGCATAAGAACACCATTCTGGGTCAGACCACAGGTCCATCTAGCTCAGTATCTTGTCTTTCAACAGTGGCCAATGCCAGATGCCCAAGAAGGGAGTGAACAAAACATGGAATCATCAAGCAATCCCTTTCCGTCACCCATTCCTACCCATCCTGGCTAATAACTCATTGATGGACCTAACTTCCATGAATTTGTCTAGTTCTTTCTTGAATCCTGTTAAAGTCCTGGTCTTCATAACCTCTTCTGGCAAGGAGTTCCAAAAGCTGACCATGCGCTGTGTGAAGGAGAACTTCCTTTTGTTTGTTTTAAACCTGCTGCCTATTAATTTAATTTGGTGACCCCTAATTGTTATGTTATGGGAACAAGTAAATGACTTTTCCTTATTCACTTTTTCATTTTAGAGTGTCTGACTTATGATTTTTGATCTTTTGAAGATAACAGTACTGGAATCTTGACTTTTTAAATTTGAGAATGCCCCATTAATAAGTTACATGATAATATTATAGATATCATCTTATGTCTTGTCAACACTAGAGAAGTTTTATAAAAAATTCTATATCTGTTCAGTTGCACAGCTGTTAGCAATGTGGAGTTTAAGTGCAGGCAGGTCTCTGCACTCTCAGCTGTTTTCAACTGTATGTTAATTAGATTTACTGTAAGCAAGTTTAATTGATACGCTGCTGAAAATAGTTTCCAAAGCAAAAGAGCGGTCCACAGTTGGGCTTCTAATGGTACTAACACAAGTGTGGCTGAACTGTTGTTAGCAACAGCAGGAACTGTTTGTAAGAATTCTTTAGTGTAGAGAAAGATTTTTACTCTCTGCATTTTCCTCTTATTTTGTCTTCCCAAACCTCTTTTGTGTATATTCAAGATAAGGTGACTAATTTGTTTGTTCTGTTCCATTTATTAAAATTTATGCATTAAAAATTTAAGCAGCTTTTAATTGATGCATCTCTGTGTCAGTTTAACAGCTTGTTGGGGACAGATTTATTTTCTTTCTGTCTTTAAAATAATGGAATAGTTTACTCTCTAGGCTGTTTGTTTTTAATTGATCTTGAACCGTATCTCTGGACTTTCTTTTGTACTTTATCTCTTCCTTTTTCATTTACTGTTGCTTTTTCATTATGGTCTCCGAGTTGAGATGCAGCATATAAGTGTTGATTTTGTGGGCACTATGAAAACTCAGAGCTCACTTATTCCAGTTCCACTAAGCAAATTGATAGTGTTCATGAGCATATTTACTTGTGGAGACAGGGGGTTAAATAATGGTAAACATGGAATTGAGTACCTGAGAAAGTAACATGTCTGAAGCAAAACTAGATTACACAAACTAGCTTGTTTTAAGACCATAAGAACAGCATAGTGGGTCAGACCAAAGGTCCATCTAGCCCAGTATCCTGTCTTTCAATAGTGGCCAATTCCAGATGCCCCAGAGGGAGTGAACAGAACAGGGAATCAGCAAGCTATCCCTCTCCTGTCATCCATTTCCAGACCCTTATAAACAGAGAAAGGGACACCATTCCTACCCATCCTGGCCAATAAGTATTGATGGGCCTAACCTCCATGAATTTATCTAGTTCTTTCTTGAATCCTGCTAAATCTTCACAACCTCCTTTGGCAAGGAGTTCCACAGGCTGACTATGTGCTGTATGAAGAAAAACTTTCTTTTGTTTATTTTTAAATCTGCTACCTATTAATTTCATTTGGTAATCCCTACTTCTTATGTAATGAGAACAAGTAAATAATTTTTCCTTATTCACTTTCTCCATAACTGTCATGATTTTATACACTTCTGTCATATGCCTCCTTGGTCTCCTCTTTTCTAAGCTGAAAAGTCCCGTCTTTTTAACCTTTTTTCATATGGCACCCGCTCCAGACCCCTAATAATTTTTGTTGCCCTTTTCTGAACCTTTTCCAATACCAATATATCTTTTTTTGAGATGAGGCGCCCATATCTGTACACAGTATTCAAGATGTGGGCATACCCTGGATTTATATACAGGCAATAAGATATTCTCTGACTTATATTCTCTACCCCTTTTTTAATAATTCGTAACATTCTGTTTGCTTTTTTGCATTCCTTCTGCTGCACACTGAGTGGATGTTTTTAGAGAGCTATCCACAATGACTTCGAGATCTCTCTCTTGAGTGGTCATAGCTAAATTAATCGCCATCATTTTGTATGTTTAGTTGGGATCACTTTTTCCAATGTGCATTACTTTGCATTTATCAACATTTAAAATTCATTTTCCATTTTGTTGCCAAGTCACCTAGTTCTGTAAAATCCTTTTGAAGCTCTTCACATTCTGTTTTGTTCTTAATTATTTTGATCAGTTTAGTCTCATCTGCAAAATTTGCCACCTTACTCTTTACCAGTGTTCCCTCTAACATTTTCTATTCTTAGTCGGGTTGAATTGTCTTTTGAGCAGGTTGAAATTTATTTTATTCAACACCAATATTGAAGGAGTGTGTGGCTATGAACCACCAATAAAAACAAACAAAAAAATCTATATCTCTATCGATAAATAGTAGTCCATATGTGTGGAAGAAAATATATTAAAACAAGGGCTAACATACCCAGAAACATATTATCCACACATAGCTCATTCTTAAAATGCTATATAAATCTGTGTGTCAACCAGGAATAGTATTTGCTTATAGAGCATGCTCATACAATATTTACTGACACTGGATAGGAGAGTAAAAGTCATTCACTAACTCTTATACAGTTTCTCTGGGGACAGATAAAAGTTTTCCCAGTTTGAAATCTTCACCTTTTGTATATCACTAACTCAAAGACTAGAAACCCCAGAACAAATTAACACATGACGTCAGGGTTTGTTGACAGATGCATGTTTCAAAGAGCTTGCAAATCATCCTACAAAACAACTATTTTCATGCCTAACACCTGCCGCTTCTGACTCATAAGAGTCAGAACTCTACCACATGTGAAGATCTGGCCTTAATGCAATACAGTTCACCATGTATTAATTATTAAAATAGGGTTTTAAAAACATAATTAAAATCAGAGTTTTAGATCTCTAAAACACTCCAAAAAATCTGTTAAAAGAATCTTTTTTTCTTTCTTACCTTAAGCCATTAACACCCATGGAAACTTTGTTTGAAATATAATCCTGCAAATGTACTGGCAACCTTTCCATGCAGCCTGATGTCTCCCGTCTCCCCCAACCCAGACAGACAGAGAGGACTATAGCAAGTGAGTCAGGGGGACATTCCAAATAAACTCCACCTCACTGCACAGGTGCCAACATCCATCCACCCACCCTTTTCCCCATACCTACACTTATGCAATCTGCTCCCCTCTCCGCCCACCCCGCCCCCGCCCCCAGCCCAGCAGAGGGCTGGGATAAAATCCTGCTTCTCAACTTGCTGGCACCAGCAGTCTAGCTGGGAGTTGGGACAGGACATATAGGGTATGTCTAAACTACATCCCTCTGTTGAAAGAGGGATGTGAATTAGGCAAATCATAAGCACAAATGAAGCGGGGATTAAAATATCCCACGCTTCAGTTGCATAATCACATCTCAGCGGTCTTTCAAAAAAGGTTATTTTGAAAGTGAAAGCACGGTCTAGACGTGGTTCTTTAAAAAAACAAAAACCAACAACCCTTTTTTGAAAGATCCCGTACTCCTCAAAAAGTAAGTACAAACTCTCTACTCCTCCCTAAGACACACAGCAGAAACTCCTCCTTGCTTCCACCTCACCCCAATGTCATAGAATCATAGAATCCTAGGGCTGGAAGAGACCTCAGGAGGCCATTGAGTCTAGCCCCCTGCCCAAAACAGGACCAATCCCAACTAAATCAACCCAGCCAGGGCTTTGTCATGCCAGGACTTAAAAACCTCTAGGGAAGGAAATTTCACCACCTCCCTAGGTAACCCATTCCACTACTGCACCAGCACCCACCCACCCACCCCCTTTTCTCCCACATACCCCGTACAATCAGCTTTCACCTCTCCTCCAATTCTTCCCAGCTAATTACTCCCTCCTCCTCTGCCTCTCCCTAAACGCTCCTGCTCTACAGCATTCCCCCACCCAGCCACTTATTCATGCCTTTCCTCCTCCTTATCTACCCTCCTTACCTGCTCTTGGAGCCCCTCTATCTGAAGCAGGCTGCTCCATTTGAAACTGCTCAGGCAGCCCCTCCCCAGACAGTCAGCTGAGCTCCCTGCCTGCATGGGAACCTCTGACTGGGGCTCAACAAATAGCTGCATGATTGCACAGCTTGCAGGGAGCTTAGGTGGAGGCCAGTTCTAGACCTCAGTAGGCTAAATAGCTTTATCCAGAATTACAGGTCAAGATGATCACACTAGGAACTATAACAGCCGTGGCCAACCCACGGCTCTTGAAGCCGCCCCTGCACCCTTGAGAATGGCTCCCGCCTCCTGGCTCTCCTGTGCTCACTGGGGCAGGGGGAGCCGTCTGGTGCTTCCAATATGGTGGTGGCCGGTGGGAGCCTGCTGAGGCCAAAAAGCAGAAAAACATGCTGCTCGTGCTTCTTAAAGGGTCAGGCTTTTTTAAAAAAAATTCTCTACAACTTTGCCCTGGCTCTTCACGCTGGATCCACTAATATCTTGGCTCTTCGTCCAGAACGGGTTGGCCACCCCGGAAATATAATATCAGCAATGGAAGAGGGAAACTGGTTCTAATATTGAGTACTACCCTTCGGTCTCTCCATTGTACCCCACGTTTTCTCCAAGATGCTTTCAGATGTCTGCTTAATCAAGGATACTTCCTGACAACTGACTTTTACCACGTTCACTACAGTGCGAGACCTCTTCACATGTCTCAGACTATTAATAAACTTCCAAAAATCCACATTGGAGCCTACATAGTAAATTGAATTCATAAGAGCCTTATTAGACTCCATCAGAGCCAGGGTCATAGTACATCATCTTCATCTCAGAACCCTCTCTGATCTCATCAACTCCATCCTCCACAGCCTACTTACAATCGTGTACACATGTCTGCAAATGTTGGGCTACTTGGCAGCCATCACTTATTTGGTGCAATTCGCTACACGTGCAGTGCCTCCAAGGCTGGCTCATTGGCAACAGTGTGTACACTTGCCTAGCATAGCTTAAATAAATGAGTATCACTCCGTCCTCTAGGCCTCACCTCCTTCGCTAGTAGACACAGCCTCTCAACCTGCTAAACGGCGTCCCCTTTCAACAACACAGCCAATCTCGCATGATCATCACTGACACCTCCATTATCGGTTGGGCCATTCACTTGCATCATCACACAGTTCAGGGCAAATGGTGTCCCAGAGAGGCTTGACTTCATATCAACATTTTTGAGCTACAAGCAGTGCATAATGCTTGCTACCACTTTCTTCCAATGGTCTGCAACAAAACCATCTGCATTCTCACAGACAATACACCGTGCATGTTTTATATGAATCGGCAGAGTGGGGCTTGCTTACATTCACTGGGCATGGAGGTGATGAAGTTTTGTAACTGGGGCATAGTGAACTACATAACCCCTACAGCTATGTGCCTATTGGGCAACCAGAACATCATTGTGGATACTTTCAGCCATCAAGTCTCCAAACTGCATAAATGGGAGCTCAATCCAAAAATTCTTCACTGGATATTCTCCAGATGGGGATGGTCCCTTACAGATCTCTTTGCAAAGAGAACTAATCACAAATGGAACTTATGGGGGAGGTCTAGGTGGAAAATTAGGAAAAACTGTTTTGCTAGGATGGTGGTGAAGCAGTGAAATGGGTTCTCTAGGGAGGTGGTGGAATCTCCATCCCTAGAGCTTTTTAAGACCTGGCTTGACAAAGACATGGTTGGGATGATTTAGTTGGGGTTGGTACTACTTTGGGCAGGCAGTTGGACTTGATGACGTCCTGAGGTCTCTTCTGACCCTATGATTTTATGATATTTATGCTCCAGAGCAGGGTTTGAAAAGGAATCACTAGTGGACGCTTTCCTTTTCCCATGGACAACACCATTCCTTTACACCCATTCCGTTGGTTCCTAGAGCAATCCACAACATATGTGCAGATTGAGCAACAGTGTTTCTAATCACCCTGTCGTGGCCCAGACAGCCATGGTATCTCTACCTTCAATAACTACATGTGATTCCCATACACTCCCAATTTTTCCCAAACTTCTTTTCCAACACCGAGGCCAAATACTCCACCCCAACCAATAGGCTCTCCGACTCAAGATATGGCTTCTTCATGGTTCCAAGATAACTAACATATCTGTTTTGACAGAATAAGCCAAGTCCTATTAAACAGTCATTGCCCCTCAGCACAATATACTTACCAGAATAAGTGGCATCAATTTCAGGTCTGGTGTCACCAGAGACAGTCATAACCCACCAAGATCTCCTTATCTACTGTCTTCAATAACTTACTGAACCTAAAAAAAGTAGGCCCTTCCCTCAGTTCCTTAAAGGTTTCACTTGCCAGCTATTGCCATCTTTCACAATCTCTTTGCTGGTGCTTTCATGATCTTATTCATGATACTTCATCAAGTGTTTCCTCACCAGTCTTCACGTGTTACACCCTGAGCTATGAGCAGGGATCTAGCCTACCTTCTCAACACTCTGACAAGACCTCCATTTGAACCCTTGACCACTTGTTTCTTTTACATGTTGATGAAAGTGGCATGCTTGTTGGCCATCACAACTGCCAGATGTGTAGGGGAAATTTCAGCCTTGAAGGCAGATCCCCCTTACACATTTTTTCCCAGGAAAGGATTGCATTACAACCGCATGTTCCCATGTTTTTCCTAAGCCACATAATTCTGCCAGGGAGGATGCTCTCTACACCCTTGAAGTACGGTGTGCTGTTTTTTTTCTCTTAAACTTGACAGAACTAGATCCTTTCGCAACACTACAAAGATTTTTTTTTGTTTTTATAGCTGTCTGATTCAAGGGTTCAGGAATGTCTTCACAGTGCATCTTGTAATGGATATAATCATTCATCCAGACATGCTACACTCTCCACAACAAGTGTCCTCCACAAAGGATCACAGCTCCCTCAACTTGGGTGATGGCTTTCTCCATAATGTTCCTCTTGTGGACATTTGTAGAGTGGCTACTTGGTCATCCCACTACACGTTGACCCAACACTATGCATTTCAATATGGAACTATTCCAGCTCCACTGTCCTTGCTATTTTACAATCGCAACTCCAAAACATTTTACCTCGTGACTCCAAAGCAGTGCTGCCTGATGTATATACTGCTTTATAGTCACCTAGAGTGACAGGGACACCACTTGAAGGAGAAGACTATAAGGCAAATGCATCTCACTACTGATAGACAGCACCACAGTGATGTTCTGTATAAACAAATAGGAAGGGTGGTGTTCTTCTCCCCTATGTCTAGAAGCCCATGGGACTTTAGTATAGCTCACTGCATCCACTTATGGGCCTCATATCTGCCAGAGGTGCAGAAGAACCTAGTAAACCACATTAGCGACTCATTCGTCAACCATGAGTAGACCCTAAGAGCAGATGTTTTCCTCTCCATCTTCCAAAGGTGGACCTGTTTGCAACAAGCAGCCATTTGTTCTGCTGCTTCTGGAACCATTCATGGTTCTGTAGCAGATGTATTCCAGTTTTCATGGGCCACAAGGTCCTTCTCAGGACTTGGCAGGACAAGGAGGCACTCATCCTCATAGCGTCACCTTAGTGAACAAGAGCAGCAAACAGGAAGTTTCGTGAGGGAGTTCTCCAGCTGAAGGAGGAGCAATTACAGGATCTTGGGGTAACTGGCTGTTTGTAGTATATGTGTTTGTGTTTGAGGGGTACTTGCTGGTCACCTGAAAGATACTGTTTGCTGAGCTTGTTTGTGTCTGTTAGGAGATCCGTATGCTGAGCTATTTGTTTGAAGATAGTGTGCTGAGGCCAGCAGTTGGAAGCTGGAAGCTTCTTAATGAGGCTTTGAAACCTAACCCTTTTTCATTCATCAAACCTTAGCCCTACCCCCTAGTTATCAGGAAAGCTAAGGCCATATAAAGCGCACGAGTTAGTGACCAGGGAGCTTGGCTAACAGGGAGTTTTGTGAGTGAGTTTGGAGAGGGAGTGTGAATAGGGATAGATACACTTGGCATTCTTTAAAACTTCTTTTAAACTAAACTAAAACCTAAACTATCTGATTTAAATAAATGCCCTAACAAGATTTTAATTATCTGTAGGAGATAATGCAGGCAGAAGTCCAGCAGCAGACTGGGGATTATCCTATTTATTGCATCCAATATAGCACATGTGATTACCTTCCCTGTGAACAGGCGATGTATGTGCAAGGAGTTCCTGGTCCTCAGAGACCACATACAGACTTTGGAGGCCAGCGTGGCTGAATTGGAGGAGCTAAGGGTGGTAGAGAGTATGTAGATGTGGTTTTCCGGAACACTGTAGAACTGTCCCACCTCTGGTCAGATTGTTCCTGTGCTGTTGAGGACGGTTGAAAGACTCAGGGAAGGAGAATATTCAACTGAATCAGAGATAAATGATCCCAGAGTTGGGGCTCTCCTTCCAGATGGTGTGGTGTCTCCTCTTGCACTGAGAGTACCTCTCTTGGGGAGGGAAAAGATTAGGAAAAGTTTGGAGCCGGTACAGCAGGCAGCTGCTGCTGCTTCTCCACCGTGAGGAAGTGAGTGCCTGCCCCCCTTCCTCATCCAATCAGCTGAGCTTGCTGCCCGAATGTGGTACTCTGAACCTCTGCGTGGGGCTTAGAAAAGGGTCATGCAGCCGCGCAAGTTACAGGGAACCTTGGTGCTATGGTAGTAGAAGTCTCTCAGCCTGACCAAGGAAAGAAACCCGTGAAAAAGTACGCTTCTTTGGTGCCACGTACGGGCCCATCTCCACAACGGTACTTTGCATCTAAACCGGTACTGATGGCCTCAACAGTACCTCACCTTAGCACATATGATTCCCCAGCATCTTTGGCATCGGACGCACTACCCTGTAAGTACGGTGCACCTAGATCCTGATCTGAGGTCACAGGCTCAAACATGCTGCCTCATACCATACAATATCTCTTGCAGCACAGAGCAAACTTCATTGGTGCAGCAGGGCACCCCTATGGTACTGCAACATCCATCTGCACTGCTCTCCGGCACCACAAAGCCACCACATCAGCACTGATATAGCCATAGGTACTGGTGTTTACTATGGTGTAGTCATCTATGGCACTGTCTACCACAGCACTGAGATACCTACACCAGAGGGACTTATAGACTCATAGACTTGAAAGTCAGAAGGGACCATTATGATCATATAGTCTGACCCCCTGCACAGTGCAGGCCACAGAATCTCACCCATCCCTCCTAGAATAATCCTCTCACCTATATCTCAGATATTGAAGCCTTCAAATACTTTGAAGACCCCAAGATGCAGAGAATCCTCCAGCTGTGATCTGTACCCCATGCTACAGAGGAAGGCGAAAAACCTCCAGGGCCTCTGCCAATCTACCCTGGGGGAAAATTCCTTCCCGACCCCAAATATGGTGATCAGCTAAACCCTGAGCATGTGGGCAAGACTCATCATCCAGACACCCAGAAAGTTCTCTATAGTAACTCCTATCATCTCTCCATTGACCTATTTCCCACTGATAATGAATGGCCAATTAGTTACCAAGATCATGTTATCTCATCAAACCATCCCCTTCATAAACCCATCTAGTTTAATCTTGAAACCAGATAGATCTTTTGCCCCCACTACTTCCTTTGGAAGGCCGTTCCAGAACTTCACTCCTCTAATGGTTAGAAACCTTCGTCTAATCTCAAGTCTAAACTTCCTACTAGCCAGCTTATATCCATTTGTTCTTGTGTTCACACTGGTATTAAGCTTAAATAATTCCTCTCCCTCCCTGGTATTTATCCCTCTAATATATTTAAAGATTGCAATCATGTCCCCCTTCAGCCTTCTTTTGGTTAAGGTAAACAAGCCAAGCTCCTTTCATAAGACAGGTTTTCCATTCCTCGGATCATCCTAGTGGCCCTTCTTTGTACCTGTTCCAGTTTGAATTCATCCTTCTTAAACATGGGAGACCAGAACTGCACACAGTATTCCAAATGGGGTCTCACCAATGCCTTGAATAATGGCACTAACACCTCCGTATCCCTACTGGAAATACCTCTCCTAATACATCCCAAGACCGTATTAGCCTTTTTCACGGCCATGTTACAATGGCGGTTCATAGTCATCCTATAATCAACCAGGACTCTGAGGTCCTTCTCCTCCTCTGTTACTTCCAACTGATGTGTCCCCAGCTTATAACTAAAATTCTTGTTATTAATCCCTAAATGCATAACCTTACACTTCTCACGATTAAATTTCATCCTATTGCTATCACTCCAATTTACAAGATCATCCAGATCTTCCTGTATGATATCCCGATCCTTTTCTGAATTAGCAGTAGCTCCCAACTTTGTGTTATCCGCAAATTTTATCAGGGCACTTCCACTTTTGGTGCCAAGGTCAGCGATAAAAAGTTTAAATAAAATTGGCCCCAAAATGGATCCCTGAGGAACTCCGCTAGTAACCTTCCTCCAACCTGACAGTTCACCTTTCAGTATGACCCGCTGTAGTCTCCCCTTTAACCAGTTGCTTATCCACCTCTTAACTTTCATATTAATCCCTATCATTTCCAATTTAACCAATAATTCCCCATGTGGTACTGTATCAAATGCTTTACTAAAGTCGAGGTAGATTAGATCCGCTGCATTTCCTTTATCTAAAAAATCTGTTACTTTCTCAAAAAAGGAGATCAGGTTGGTTTGGCACGATCTACCTTTTGTAAAACCATGTTGTAATTTGTCCCAATTGCCATTAGCCTCAATGTCTCTAACTACTTTCTCCTTCAAAATTTTTTCCAAGATCTTACATACTACAGATGTCAAACTAACAGGCCTATAGTTACCCAGGTTGCTTTTTTTCCCTTTCTTAAAAATAGGAACTATATTAGCAATTCTCCAGTCAAATGGTACAACCCCTGAGTTTAGAGATTTATTAAAAAAATTTGCTAATGGACTTGTTAGTGTCATCTACCTTTAACACTATTTCTTGGTACCGATACCAAAAACTGTGCTTATAAGAAAATGTTTATTTGCATGGTTTCCAGTGGACCTGGTGCCTTAGGGTGCATCTACATGACGGAAACATATAAACCTGAATCAGCAAGTTTCAGAGCCTGCATCAACAAACTCGGGCTCACAAGATTTTCATTATAATGCAATAAAATACAGTGAAGGTGTTTCTACTTGGGCTCCGAGATCCGCCACTCTTGTTGTGTTTCAAACCATTTGCTTCTGGTCTGTCCCCTAAGCCCTCCCAACTGTCTAATTCAGAAGCCGCCCAACTGTGAGACAGGAAGAATGTTCAGGAGCAGAGAAAAACAGATAATTCAGGAAACTGCTCTCAGTTTAGTGAGCTTGGAAAATTCCTGAAGAAACCTGCCATCATGGAAAGAAGGGAGTGTACTGTTAAGAGAGACTCATTAATCTGGCCATATACATTGATCAAAACAATAATTACTCTCTTACTAGAATATTTACGCAGCATAACTAAATTATGGGGTTTTGGAAAATAAAATGTACATGCTTTGTTTAAATCATTACTCTGGGTTGGGATTGGTGATGAAGGGTTCAGTCTGCAGGTAGCCCCAGGGAGAGAGGACTACCCCAGGCTTCTCTCACTGCAGCAGCATGGGGCCAGGTGAGAAGTCCTCTCCATGACTTCTTCGGAAAATAAAATCAGGATTTTAAGAGGAATAAGGGATCTTCCGGAAAAGGCTTTATTTTCCGAAAGATCCCGTCTAGACTGGCGCTTTTTTCCGGTGAAGCCCCGAGCCGGAAAAAAGCGGTGGCCATGTTCATGCAAATGCTGCGGGGGATATTTAAATCCCCCGCAGCATTTGCAATTCCGACTTGTCTCATTAGCATCCCTTTTCCGGAAAAGGGTGCCAATGTAGACACAGCCTTAATGTTCACTTTGTGATATGCACATTGCAATCATGTGGGAAGACACGGTCCCTGCCCTGAAGAGTTTACAGTTTAATATGAAAAGCAATATAAATGTAAAAAGGACATGACAGAAGGATGCGATCATATAACCAGCTATTTCTGATTTTCTGAGTACTTACTCATTCACTGAGTAATTCTTATAAGCAATATGGTACATGGAGGGCTTGAATAAAAGTAAGAGTGGTTCTATTCAGGGAGGAAGTTCCATGCATAAAGGATAGTGTAAGTGTAAACACTATGTAGGAAAAGCAGTCAAATACAGAATCAAGTCTGGCATTACTGATAGCACAAAGGGGGTGGATTGTGATACCAAAGCAGGTAAATTGGAAGGGGCACAGCTGAGCTTTCAAGGAATGTAGTATCTTAAGAAATTATTAACATTTAATTTGTATTAAGTAATTGAGATTTTAATTGTTTTGTAGATGCCTGATGGATAAAAATTTCATGAGGATTGGAAAATGGTTTATCAGGCCTTACCAGAAGGATGAGAAGCCTGTTAACAAAAGGTAAGGAAGTGATTTATCACAAATAGTATGAGGTGTCTCAAATAATGTCGCTGTTATTGCTAAAGTTTTGATATTATGGTTGTTTTCTTTAAGTTGTAGTGTTTTTCACCTGCTCTGCCCCCATCTCCTTTATTGTGAAAATGAGCCTTTTTTCTTTCAAGTTGCTGCAGTAATGCATGGTGATACTTGTAGATTACGAGATCATGTTAATTTTGCTAATTTGCACTGGAAGATGATGTCTGTATATAATCTTTCAATTCTCCATAACAGGTTTTGAACTGTGTCTGTATTTTGTTGCCTGTTGTAAAGTAGATTTTAGATTGCCATGAACAGATATTGTTTCCCAAAATTTACCCTAATATCTAACTTTTAGAAGTGAAATATGGTATAGATTTTTAAAATGTATCTGCTTTGAAGAATTTTAGCTTTTATAATTACTTTAAAATTTAATTTCTATGTGATTTACATGCAAAAACTACTTGGCAAGGCTTTACAAGAATTGTATGTTTAATTTATAGCCATTTGTTGAATATGACATATTTGGTTTTGTTTGAGGTATTTTACCCTGTATAGTATTGCTTTGGAATCAGTGATCCTTTATGTTCTGATTATAGCATACTATTGCAAAGGACAGCGTTAACAAGGTAGTTTAAAACAATAGTATTTTGTACCATCTTGTAAGATTAGCCCAATAATTTAAGATATATCTGTCTACTTTTCTAAAATGAAAAAACGTTGTTTTTCTTGTAGCCTTTAAATGTTTTTCAGGACAGAGAGAAGCTACGATATTTTGATTATTATTTAGTAGGTTGATATATAAGCATCTTATCTCTGGAAAACCAGATTTAAAATTCTTATTTAGTGCACAAATGAAATGTATTTGACAGTCTCATTCTGTTTCCTGGGGAACATTGATCCACAACACCAAAGCATCTGGCACAGCTACTAGTCTCTGATCAAAACTAAATCAGAATTAGAATGGAAACCATTATAGGTCAGGATTGAGGTGTATTTGCAATTTGAATGGGATATCCAGGGGGGTGTTATGAAGCCTGTTAACCCTTACTTGCCTTTACACCAGTGCTAAGAACCTGCCTAAGAAGAGGAGTAGGAAGAGTTGCTCATTTGTGAGCATGAATGGGATGATTTACATGATTGAAATGTTAAAATCAATGGTTATAACCTGATTAGGAAGAATCGAGTGGAGAAAAAAGGAACCGAGAATGGTGCTCTATCAAAATTGGCATTTCCTGTGTCTGAGTCACTGAGAAATTGGAAAAAAATCTTGGTGACATATACTAGAAATCGTACGGTGCTAACACTAAAAACCTCACAGATTTTGCATTCAACATGGGGCATTCTATATTAGACCTTATTTTGACAAAAAAGAATAGGGCACAGAAGAAATGATAGCTTACAATCAAGTAATCATGAGTTGATCACATTTATAATGTACAAATAGAGTTAAGTCAGACTTGGTGCTTTATAAAGGCCAGATTTACAAAGCTGAAAACAATTATTAGCCAAATTAGGTGGGATAAAAATTTAATCAGAAAATGTGTATGATAATTGAGAATTGTTGAACAGTTCCTCAAAAGGCAACATCAAGGAAGAAGGCTGTGTTAGATAAAAACTGACATGATTTAACAAATTGAAGAAGGGGGAAGTTGATAATTTCTCATTTATATTCATCACTAGGAATTGTAAAAAAGTTGATAAGGGAAGCAACATGGTCAACAGTGTTAAGGATAATAAGATTTTTTTTTAAAGAATATTAACAGTATTGGTGCAGTAATAGATAAAAATGGTAGAATTATGAATAATACAGAAAAGGCACATACAGACCAAAGTTTCTGTTCTATACTTGGGGATAAAAACAGATGATGTACTCATGTCATAGAGTCATAGAATCATAGAACACTAGAAGTGGAAGAGACCTTGAGAGATCATCAAGTCCAGTCTCCTGCTCTCAGGGCAGGACCAAGCACGGTATAGATCAGTGGTCTTCAACCTTTTGGGGCTGCTGGGCACCCGGGGGCAGGGCTGCGCATGCGCTGCGAGCCCGGGGTCACACATGCACCGGGCTCCCGGGTGCAAGAATGGCTCGGGCCAGCCCTGGTCACTAGGCGGGCGCACTTAAATGTCCCAGCAGGCGCTATGGCACCCACGGGCACCACGTTGGGGAACACTGGTATAGATCATCCCTGATAGAGTCTATCCAACCTGTTCTGAAATATCTCCAGTCATGGAGATTCCACAACCTTCGTAGGCAATTTATTCCAGTGTTTAACCACCCTGACAGGAAGTTTTTCCTAATGTTCAATCTAAACGTCCCAGGCTGCAATTTAAACCCATTGCTTATTGTCCTATCATCAGAGGCCAAGGAGAACAATATTTCTCCCTCCTCCTTGTAACACCCTTTTAGATACTTGAAAATTGCTATCATGTCCTCTCTGTCTTCTCTTTTCCAAACTAAACAAACCCAGTTCTTTAAGTCTTTCCCTGATAGGCCATGTTTTCTAGGCCTTTAATAATTTTTTTTGTTCTTCTCTGGACCTTCTCCAATTTTTTTACTTTATACTTGAACTGCAGTACCCAGAACTGGACACAATATTACAACTGAGGCCTAATCAGTGCAGAGCAGGGCCAGACTGACGCATGGACGAACCGGGCACTTGCCTGGGGTGCCAACCGTTGTGGGGCGCCTGATGGCAGCTGTAAGGGGCGCGTGGCATCACTTTACAGCTGCCATCAGGTGCCGCGTGCCTGGCTCCCGCAGCGTTGGCTCCACGGCGCCGGACAGCAGCGCCCTTTCCCCCACAGCCGCGGGACTCTGTACGCCCCGGCGCGTGTGCCAGCAGCGCTGGATGGGTTGGGCAACGCATGCACCATGCGCCTTGGGGGCGGGCCCCGGGCTGCGTACCAGCGGCTGTGGCCGGCCCGCGTACGCACTGTGTGCCCGGGCCCAGGGTGCCAAAAGGGCTCGGGCCACCCTTGGTGAAGAGTAGAGCGAAAGAGTGACTTCTCATGTCTTGCTCACATCATTCCTGCTAATGCATCTCAGAATCATGTTTGCCCTTTTTGCAATAGTTTCACACTGTTGACTCCTATTTAGCTTGTGGTTAATTGTAACCCCTTTCTGCAGTAGTCCTTCCTAGACAGTTGCTTCTCATTCTGTATGTTTGAAACTGATTGTTCCTTCCTAAGTTGAGTTTGCATTTGTCCTTATTAAACTTCATCCTATTTACCTCAGACCATTTCTCCAGTTTGTCCAGATCATTTTGAATTATGACCCTATCCTCCAAAGTACTTACATCGCTTCCCAACTTGGTATCATCTGGAAACTTAATAATCATACTCACTGCCATTATCTAAAAAAATCATTGATGAAGATATCAGACAGAACCAGTCTCAAAACATATCACTGTGACAACACTTTCAATTCCCCTTGTATGTCAGGAGGGTGTAGAACAGCAGATACTAATGTTAAACATTTTAAAATCAGCAGGTCTGTATAACTTGCATCCAAGGAGCTGAAGAGCTCATTGGACCATTCATTTTGATTGGCAGTAAGTCTTGGAATACTGGAAAAGTGCGAGAAGTCTGGAAGAAGGAGAGCAAAGGGGACCGAGAGAATTACAAACTAGTCAATACATAGAAAGATACTGGAACAAATTGTTAAACAATCACTTTGTAAGTACCTAGAGGATAATAGAATTGTAAGGGTTAGTCAGCATAGATGTTTCAAAATCAAATCATGCCAAACCAGCCCACATTCCTTCTTTAGCAGGATTACTTGTCTAGTGGTTGATGGGGAAGCAGTAGTCATGACATCTTTTTTTTTTTTAGTTGCACGTGACGTTTTTATAAGCAAAGTAGGGGAATGTGGTCTAGATCTAATTACTATAAGGTGACCATATTAGTTTGAAAGATTATTGAAAAAGAAATTATCAATGACTGTGCCAATTTGGAGATTTGGTCTGAAATCAACAAGGAAAAATAAAATGCACAACTACAAAATGAGAAATAAATGTTGAGCAGTAGTACTGCTGAAAAAACATAGGGGTTATAGCAGGTTTACTAATTGAATGTGATTCAGTAATGTGATGCTGTTGCAAACAAGTCTAATATTCTGGGATGTATTAATGTCGCATGTGAGATACAGGTGGGAATTGTCTCATTCTTCTCTACATGTGTGAGACCTCCACTGGATTACCTGGTCCAATTCTGGGCACCTTGGAAAATCTGACTTGCGAGGAAAGGTTAAAAATATGCATGTTTAGTCTTGAGAAAGGAAGACTGTCTTTAGTTCTGTTAAGGGGTGTTATAAAAAAGAGGATTGTGATCAGTTATTTTCCATATTCACATAATGTATGACAAAAAGTAATGGATTTAATTTGCATCTAGAGAGATTAGGTTAGATATTATGAAAAAACCTTTCTGTCTCTAAGGGTTGATAAGTCATTGAGTAGGCTTCCAAAAAGTTGTGAAACCCCAGGTTGGGGAGTTTTTTGGGGGTTGGAGTCACACACAAGTGAGAGAAAAAAACCAAAACAACCCCAAGACAAAAAATAAACAAACAAATAAATAACTCTTCCAGGCCTGGCCCCAAACTGCGAAGCAGAGGGGAAAAAAACCAGACATACCTCAATCCTGTTATGCTCCAGCCCTATGGGGAGGAAAAAGGGTGAGGTTCAGGGCTTCTTCCCAGGCCAGATTATCTTCTATGGCCAAGGGCTAGTAGGTTTTGTGGGCTGTAGGGGTTCAGAGTGCCAGAGGGGCTGTTGGGGAATAGACTGCAGTAGAGGGTGGGGTCTGGGTGGAAGGTAGGGTGCAGGATCAGGGTGTGGACAGGAGGGACAGGTGATTGGGGCACCTACCTTGCACAGCACCCAGGCGACACAGGTGGTTCTGCACCACCTTGCTCCCACAGCCACATCCATTGGCTGCAGTTCCTTGCCGGTGGAAGCAATGGTATGAGGCCTGCAAGCAAGCACGGGGACAGAACTTCCTTGCGCTGCTTGCTGTTCCCCCAGCCAGGGGGGAGTGGGAACTGTAGTGCATAGAGTTGCTTCCTTCCCAGCTGCCCAACAGAGCCTGCGAGCTAGATACTGCCTGTGGCTTTCCTGGATCTGAACGGCAAGGGTCAGGTCTCCTTTCCACCTCCCACAGCTGGGAGCTGCCACGGGCGCTGCAGCCATGGGTTGAAGTCCCAGAGCCTCACAGTCCAGATTAAGACAAGCCACAGGTCGGAGCCAACCCATGAGCCTTAGGTTCGCCATCCTTTCTGTAAGTTTTTAAGAACTAGTAGAACAAACACTTGTCAGGGATGGTCAGAGTTTAAATTTAGGTTTGTACTGAAAGCCTGGACTTGGTGATTTCTCAAGGGCCTTTCCAACCCTATATTTTTATGATTCTATAAGAAAGTTTCTTGTGTGCCAAAATTTTAAAAGGATAAGTGGGATAACAAGAGTAATTATAGGCCAGTCAGTCTGACATCGATCCTGGGTAAGATAATGGAGGGCCTGATATGGAACTCAGTAAAGAATTAAAGGAGGGTAACATAGTGTCAGTCACCATGGGTTTCTGGAAATATATCCTGTCAAACTAACTTATCTTTTTTGATGAGATTATAAATTTGATTGGTTAAGGTAACAGTGTTGATTTTAGCAAGGCATTTGACTTAATACCACATGACATTTTGATTAAAAAACTAGAATGATAGTAAATTAGTATAGCACACATTAAATGGGTAAAAAGATGGCTAACTGGTCACAAATGTAAATGGGGAACCATTATTGAGTGGATGTATTTCCAGTATAGTACTGGAGAAGTTGGTTCTTGCCCCTGTGCTATTTACTGTTTTCTGAATTACCTTGAAGAAAATATAAAATCATTACTGATAAAGTCTTCAGATGACACAAAAATTGGGGGGAGTGTCAAATAATGAAGAGGATAGGTCCCTGATTCAGAACTATCTGGATAACTTGTTGAACTGTGTACAAGCAAACAATGTCTTGGAAAATGGCTTTATCTAATATATAAAGGAGAATGTTTGTATGTTTGTGCTCTAATAACTTGGACACTATAAGACCTACTGCAACCAAACTTTGCATGGGATAACCTTTCCTCCAGGAGAAGGTTTTAAGGTACTTTTGGACCCAATCGGGCCCGATCTCAGCCTTTAAAAATAAAAAATAACCTGCTGTGCTGCACTGCAGGGGTAGCCCTGCCCACCCTAGGTCACGTGCCCGCCGCTTGCGGCCCCAGCGCTGTCCGGGACTCGCCCCACCCCCATGTGCACAACGGCTCAGGCACCCACCCTGCCCCTCCGTGGCTATGGTTACCAGGTAGTCTAAAAAAAACCCCAGACACACTTGATCAGGGGTGGTGGGGGAGGAACTGGCCGGGAGGGGAGCAGATCTGGCTGGGAGGAAAGGGGGGGGGGAAGCAGAGCTGGGGAGGAGGTGCCGGGGGCAGCCGGGCTGACCGGGGGAGATCGGGGGAGGGGCGGCCGATGGGAAGCACAGCTAGCGGATGAGGAGGAGGGGGACTGGCCAAGGGAGATCGGGAGGAGAACCGGCCAGCAGGAAGCAGGGCTGGCGGCGGGGGAGGGGGAACCAATTGGCTGGCAGAGAGAAGGACTTAGCAACGCCAGGTAACTCCAGCTAGTCTAATATATAAAGGAGAGTGTTTGTATGTTTGTGCTGTAACAACTTGGATACTATAAGAGCTACTGCAACCAAACTTTGCATGGGATAACCTTTTATCCAGGAGAAGGTTTTAAGGTACTTTTGGACCCAATCAGTCCTGAGCTCAAGCTGTAAAAAT
Source organism: Pelodiscus sinensis (assembly GCF_052426305.1). NCBI lineage: Eukaryota > Metazoa > Chordata > Testudines > Trionychidae > Pelodiscus > Pelodiscus sinensis. The sequence goes on from NC_143085.1 coordinate 9,709,688, forward strand.
AGTAAATTAACCCAAAGTGCTGCGCTGCAGGGGCTGCCCCACCCACCCTAGGTCTCGTGCCCGCCCCCTGCGGCCACCAGCGCCATCTGGAGCTTGCCCCCTCCCTCCCGCGAGGTTACATAAGCGACCCTCTTTCCTCCCCTTTTCCCCCACTGGCACACAGTGCCCAGACCCCCACGTGCACAACGGCTCGGGCACCCACCCTGCCCCCCGCGGCACCTGCAGCCCCAGGTGCGAGCTGGGGCACCCCTCCCGTGTGTAATTTTCCCTCCACCCAGGGTCTCCTCCCTCTCCCCCTCCAGGGAGGACATGGACCTATATTTTAATCCCTATAGAAATCAGTGCAACTTTTCTACCGTTGAAAAAAAGATAATGGACTACAGTTTTTCTACATTTTGTTCCTCCGGTTTCCCGAGCAACACCAGGTAACTCCAGCTAGTGTAAATATATATTTATAAGACCAAATAATATAGGTCATAATCACACAATGGAGGGTTCTATCTTGGGACACGTTGATTCTGAAGAAGGATTTGGGAGTTGAGATGGATAATCAGTAAAACATGAGCTTCCTATATGAGCCAAATGTGGCCAAAAGCACTAATAAGATCCTTGTATGCATAAATAGGGGAATTTTCAAGTAGGAATGGAGAGGATATTTCAGTTCGAGGGTTGCCAGGTGTCCAGTTTTGAACCTGACAGTCCGGTGTTTGAGCTTTCTGTCCAGGAGACAAATTGAGAAAGTACCGGATGTATAAATGTCTGGTATTTTCTAATTAAGTAAGTTTTGTTATTATCAGGAGTATCAGTATGTAGTTGCGTACTGCCTGGCTGGTAGATACGCTCATACTGCGTAAGCGTGTCTACCAGCCAAGCAGTACGCAACTACACAGTAGAGAGGAGGGGGGCGGGGCCGGGGTGGGATGGAATCCCTGAGGCTGGACTCGCCCTTGCGCCCCGCCGGGACTGTGCATGTTATGGGCAGTACCCCAGGATCTGCGTGCGTGCGGGCCAGCCCCACTTCCCACCGGCCAGTTCCCCCCTCTGCTGTCCCCGGCCAAATCTGCTCCTTGTGACTCCCTCCCGGCCAGCCTTGCTCCCCACTGGCCAGTCCCTCTTCCCCGCTCCCCCCGACCCTCGTCCCAACCAGCCCCGCTCCTCACCGGCTGGTTCCCCTCCCCCACAATCTCCCAGCCAGCCCTGCTCCTCCTGACCCCCTCCCGGCCAGCCTCACTCCCTGCCGGCCGGTTCCCCCCAAGCCAGCCCTGCTCCCCCCAACTCCCTCCTGGGCCAGCCCCACTCCCCTCCTGTCCGGTCTCTCTCTCCCCCCCATTTACCCTGGTCAGACCTGCTCCTCCCGACCGCCTCCTGGCCAGCCCTGCTTCCCTCCCATCCGCCCCCTCCCCCTTTCCCTCCCCCAAAATCTGAGATCTAGTGTATCCGGTATTTTTTTAAACCATCTGGTAACCCTATTCAGTTCTGAATTTGACACTGGTACAATTCCTGCTGGAGTTCAATGTCTTGTTCTATTGTCCACTATTCAAGAACAATTTTGATAAATTAGGGTTTAGAAAAGAGATATGAGAATGATTAAAGGATTAGAGTACCAGCCATATAGGGATACCCTCATGGAGCTCAATCTTTTTAGTTTAACAAAGAGAAGGTTTAATGTTGATTTGATTACAATCTATAAGTACCTACATGGGAAATAAATATTTAATAATGTGCCCTGCAGTCTCTCAGAGGAGGGTGTAATGAAAACCAGTGGCTGGAAGTTGAGGCTAGAAAAATTCAGTCAGGGGCCAGTTTTAAACTGTGAGAGTAACTAACCATTGAAACAATTTACCAAGAGTTGTGATGGATATTCCATCACTGGCAATTTTAAAATCTCTGTTTGGGAGATCAGAAATTATTTTTAGAGGTGGGGTAGGGAATGTCAGAAATAGTGTGTGTGTATGTGTGTGTTGGGTGGGGAGGGGTGCAGTGGGGGATGGTATATTGATTGCTTGTTCATGCACAATCTCTTATTTTGGATACCTATCAGCTAGAGATGTGAATGGTTAACCAGTTAACATCACCCTTCCCCGGTAATGCTTACTGGTTATGGTTATCCCACGGGGGCTGGAGCAACACCCATCCGCTACAGATAGGAAGCTGTTTCAGCCTGGGGGGGACTAGCTGGAATGTGTGTGTGGGGTCTGATCCACTCCACCCACCCCAGTTTATATGGTTAACCAGTTAAACAATATGTTTAATTGGTTAACTGATTAAATGGGATTTTATAACCCAACTATCAGACACCATTCATTAGAACCAGTCTGAAATGATAGTGCAGAACCTTTTGATTCCTTAGGGCTGCCATTATTAGTAGTAGCAATATATAATTTAATGCATTAAGTATAACTGTATTAACAATTTATTATATATTTATAGTATATATTTAGTGAATATATGTATTCTAAATTCAAACAAGCTGTGTTTCAAAATCTGTATCCCAGGTTAGTGTAAACAATGCATGTTAATATTCACCTCCTTCATAAAAGGGAATCTAAAAGGGTTTAAATGTTTTTACCCCCCATTTATAAACCTTATTTAATAGTCGTAGTGGAGGGGAATTAACTACAATGTCTGTTTAAAGTGTGTTCCAAGTTTATACATTGGATTCTTAATTTGTGAAAGCACTGCCAATACTTCTTACATAAAATCTGTTTCATATTCTAATACCCCTTCCTCACCTCCCTTCCACTCCTCAAAATTATTTGCTAAAGCTCTTGTTCTCTCTTTTTGTGATTGGGCTTCCCTTTTTCACTGACTTTAGTTAATGGCTTTATAGGATGACATCATTATACAGGGCATCCCTGTTATAAGTGGCCCCGGTATACATCTATTCCACACTGAAGTCATCGATGCTTAGGAATAGATGTTTTGTAAGTTCTTCCATTCCCCACTCTTAAATTGCGCAAAAAAAAGTGCAAATGGAAGTCGCCACAGGAAAAAAATTCCACACTTTAAGTTGTTTTGCTCTAAATTCAAGTTTTTTGGAACATATTTTGTACTTACAGCGAGGATGGCCTGTAACCTCTAATGTTAACCAATGTCCCCTCCAGTCAACCCTATCCATATGAAGACTTTTTCCATTCATGTGTAAAATAAATGTTGTTATGTTCACTGAGCTCTATGCAAATGTACGCCACCAGGAAAAATACAAACCTATCTGTGAGCGTTCAGCTGGACAGCATTAGAACCTAGCCTGAGCAACCGCACAAGTGCACAGCTTCTAGGCAACACTGATGTTAACACTCTTATTCTGCTTTAGAAGTGGCCTTTTTTCAGTATAACGTAAGCCCTCTCCCAAAAGACATAAACAAAACAAAGTAAAAACAAACAATCCCACTATTTACTTTGGAATAAATGTATTGATATAGGGTGATACACCATTACACCTACATTGGTTTCAATGTGCACAGTTGGTTATATTGAATACATTTCAGTGTGTGTAGACCAAGGCCTTACTTCAGTTTGAATTCATACATTTTAGATTGTACTGTTTGAACCTCTCTAGTCCAGAACTCTCTGGTCTGAAATATCCATTGTCTAAAATTATTTGAGTTAGCCAGGTGTCCACTTTTCATGGGTTTGACCAAGTTTCCCGTGGTTTCTTTACAGCCATCTGCCCTAGCTCTATATTTTGTGCTGTTATTTAGCTCTAATTTACTCCTAAATGTTCTCTAGCAGCCCAGTAAGTAGTGGAAGTGTTGGTAATGCTGCTAGATAATATTGACCTCTCATGGTCTGGAAAATTCTCTCATTTAGAACTGCTCAGGTCCTGAGGGTGCTGGACTAGGAAGATTCAACCTATACTGAAAAAGCTATCATGTAGACTAGAGATGTAAGCGAGTAGCTGATGATTCATATTCTTCCTTCCCCTGTCCTGTTCGCTGAGAAACCTTGGTTGCAAGGAATCTCATCTGTCAGGCCCGTCCCCACACCTGCATCTATCATCAGGTTGCTAATAGCTTACTCTAAAGGTAAGAAGACAGACCAAGAGTGGTAAACTAAAGGGATTTTATTAACAGGAAAAGGGAGATAACAATATACGACAGGTAAGTGTTAATTATACAACTAATAGACATACAGATCTATAAGGTCCCCACTGTTACAAAGGAATATAGGAAACAGAATACACTGAACTGAACTGTGACACAAGATAGACTCAAAAGAACAGGATAGATAGAGAGCCACCAACATTGTACCATGTCTTGCAGCCTTCTTCCTTCGCCCTTGCGACACAGCTCCGGATGGTCAGGAGGGGTCAGAACCAGGAACAGCAGCAGCTGCAACAGTGGCAGTATCTAACCACCACAGGCAATGACAAGCCTTGATTTATCCTACCCTCCCCTGCGCCGTCATGGCTGCAAGTATGAGGATGATAATAAGGAACAGTGGATAGCCACTCACTCCTTGTATGCAAGTGAGTCTGTTCCACCCAGCTACCCTAGGCGTGAGACCGGCGTACCCACTCTTAAGAGACAGCAGCAACACTCTGCCACTCAAGTGGGCAGCCCCAGCCTACGCCAGAGGCAACCCTATAAAATCTGCAGTTATCGGGCAGATTTTGATGTAATCAGTGTAGCCCTTGGACATGTGATTTCAGTCACTGGGCAGATTATACCCATATGACTGCCAGGGTTTCCCACTACCAGGTGGAAAGCGTGGGAAAGGAAGAGACACCAAGATGGATTCCTAGTTGTTGTTTTATGATCTAAAATGGTGTCTGTGACCAAAATGACTGCTGCTAACTTACATTCCCTCTCCTTGCTACCTCTGTATCAGAGGACATGGGAAGCAGGAACCAATGCTGGGGAAGCCATTTTAAAAGCTGTAATTCAGCAATCTAGTTTTGCCCTAGCATCATGATATAAAGCTAATCATTATAGGAAATTCTAAATATTTTGCTAAGGGTGATGACCTGTTTCTAAGTAATACAGTGTGCAGAACGGTGTATTGTTGCTTGTACACTTCTTTCCCTATATTTAACTGAATTTCTTTTCTAAATTCTGGCAACTTGGTTGCTCTCCAGCAGTATTTTTTAGAAATTGTAGTGTTTTAATCACCGTTTAAAATGTGGTTTAAAAAAAAATCTTATTTTGTAATATGTTAAAAGTTTTGATGCTTTACAAAAGAGAGAGAAAGTTACAGTCTGTGTCCCAAAGAGTTTATAACTTCATTTGAACAAAACAAATCAGATATCTGACAGGTCAAAGAACTAAGAATTGGCCAAATATTTATCTATCAGATATTAATTAATCCATTGAGTTTTACTGTAGACAAAATTAAATATTTATATTCTTGGCACTTTTGTTAGCAAATAAATTATTGCTATGGAACTCTTGCCATGGCGTAGGTACTTGTCTTACTGTAGCTGCACACTGCACAGGTATAATCCATAAATGGTTCAGAACTTAAAATGTAATAGTAATAGATTGCAAAATTTAGTTATGATTGAACCTAATGATATTCTAAACAAAAGGTGTATCAACATGTGTATAACTGCTTCTATTGCTCAAGAGACATGGGCCACCAGCTGTTGATTTTTTAATTGCAGTGATGACATACCTGAAATTCTGTGTCTTAGTCGTCATTATCGTGATGACATACAATAGGCAGTGAACGGTTAACCAGTTACTCATTATGATGCTTACTGGTAACTCTGGTGATGCTTAGCATAGAATCATAGAACCATAGAGCTGGAAGTCCAGCCCCCTACTCTAGGCAGGAACAATCCCAACTAAATCAACCCGGCCAGGGCTTTGTCAAGCCGAGACTTAAACACCTCCAGGGATGGAGACTCCACTACTTCCCTAGGCAACCCATTCCAGTGCTTCACTACCCTCCTAGTGAAATAGTTTTTCCTGATATCCAACCTGGACCTCTCCCACCACAACTTGAGACCATTGCTCCTTGTTCCGCCATCTGTCACTACTGAGAACAGCCTCTCTCCATCCTCTTTGGAACCTCTCTTCAGGAAGTTGAAGGCTGCTATCAAATCCCCTCTCACTCTTCGCTTCTGCAGACTAAACAGACCCAACTCCCTCAGCCTCTCCTCATAAGTCATGCACTCCAGCCCCCTAATCATTTTGGTTGTCCTCCGCCGGACCCTCTCCAATGCGTCCACATCCTTTTTGTAGTGGGGGGCTTGTCCTTGTTGAAACTTATCAGATTTTTTGTGGACCAGTCCTCCAATTTGTCTAAGTCACTCTGGACCCTATCTCTGCCCTCAAGAGTATCTACCTCTCCCCCTAGCTTAGTGTCATCCGCAGACTTGCTGAGGGTGCAATCCATCCCCTCATCCAGGTCATTAATAAAGATATTGAACAAAACCGGTCCTAGAACCGAACGTTGGGGCACTCTGCTAGAAACCAACTGCCATCCTGACATCAAGACGTTGATCACTACCCGCTGGGCCTGGCCTTCTAGCCATCTTTCTATCCATCTTACCGTCCATTTATCCAATCCACATTCCCTTAACTTGCTGGCAAAAATATTGTGGGAGACCATATCAAAAGCCTTGCTAAAGTCAAGGTATACCACATCCACTGACTTTCCCACGTCCACAGAGCCAGTTACCTCATCATAGAAGCTAATCAGATTGGTCAGGCACGACTTGCCCTTTGTGAATCCACGCTGACTATTCCTAATCACTTTCCTCTCTTCCAAGAGCCTCAAAATGGATTCCTTAAGGATCCCTTCCATGATTTTTCCAGGAACCGAAGTAAGACTGACCGGCCTATAGTTCCCTGGATCGTCCTTCTTCCCTTTTTTGAAGCTGGGCACTACATTTGCCTTTTTCCAATCATCCGGGATTTCTCCCAATCACCACGACTTTTCAAAGATAATGGCCAAAGTCTCCCCAATGACATTTGCCAACTCCCTCAGTACCCTCGGATGCATTAAGTCCGGACCCATGAATTTGTGTACGTTTAGCTTTTCTAAATAGTTCCTAACCTGTTCTTTACCCACCAAGGGCTGTCCATCTTCATCCCATCTTGCGTCACTTAGCGCATTAGTCCAGGAACCCACCTTGTCCATGAATACAGAGGCAAAGAAAGCATTGAGTACTTCAGCTTTCCCCACATCATCTGTCACTAGGTTACCTCCTTCATCCAGTAGGGGCCGCACACCCTCTCTGATCACCTTCGTCTTGTTAACATGCCTGTAGAAACCTTTCTTGTTATCCTTCACATCCTTTGCCAGTAGCAATTCCATTTGCGCTTTCGCCTTCCTGATAACCCCCTGGCATTCTCAAGCTACACATTTAAACCTCTCCTTGGTCATTTGTCCAAGTTTCCACTTTTTGTAAGCTCCCTTTTTGTGCTTAAGTTTACCAAGGATTTCCCCTGTAAGCCAATCCGGTCTCCTACCATGTTTACCTCTCTTGCTACGCGTCAGGATGGTTTATTTCTGTGCCTTCAATAAGGCTTCTTTAAAATACTGCCAGCTGTCCTGGACTCCTTTCCCGTTCATGTTAGCATCCCAGGGGATTCTGCCTATCAGGTCTCTGAAGGAGTAAAAATCTGCTTTTTTGAAGTCCAAGGTGTGTATTTTACTACTCTCTTTTCTTCCTTAGGTCAGGATCCTGAAATCTACCATCTCATGATTACTGCTTCCCAGGTTGTCACCCACCTCTACTTCCCCTATTAGTTCCTCCCTGTTTGTGAGCAGAAGGTCACGCTGCGTACAGCCCCTGATTGGATCCTTCATCACTTGTGTCAAGAAGTTATCCCCACTATTCTCCAAAAACTTCCTGGCTTGCCTGTGTACTGCCGAATTGGTTTCCCAACAGATGTCAGGGTGATTAAAGTCCCCCACAAGAACCAGGGTCTGTGATCTGAAAGCTTCTCTCAGTTGTCCGAAGAAAGCCTCATCTACCTCATCCACCTGATTGGGTGGCCTGTAGCAGACACCAACCACAACATCACTGCTGTTGTTTGCTCCTTTAAACTTAACCCATAGACTTTCAATGGGTTTTTCTCCCTCTTTATACTGGAGTTGAGAGCAATCATAGTGCTCTCATATATAGTGCAACTCCTCCTCCTTTTCTCCCTTGCCTGTTTTTCCTGAATAGTCTATACCCTTCCATGACAGCGCTCCAGTCATGCGAGTCATCCCACCACGTCTCTGTTACCTCAATTAAATCATATTTCTTGGCCAGGGCCTCCAAGTCTTCCTGTTTGATGCTCAGGCTTCTCACATTAGTGTACAAACACCTCAGATAACCAGTTGATCGCCCTATCTTCTCCATTCGAATCAGGGGTCCTCCTTTCTTGCTTGTTCCTCTCTGCATTTCTTCCCGGTATCCAACTTTCCCACTTCCCTCAGTGTTTTGGTCACTGTCTCCCGACGAACCTAGTTTAAAGCCCCTCCTCACTAGGTTTGTAAGCCTGCCCACGAAAGATGCTCCTTCCTTTCTTTGTTAGGTGGATCCCATCTCTTCCTAACAATCTTTGTGCCCTGAACAGAGTCCCATTGTCAAAGAAACCAAAGCCCTCTCTACGACACCACCTGCGCAACCACGCATTTACGTCCTCAATTCGACGATCCCTGCCCAGTCCTTTCCCTTCAACAGAGAGAATGGATGAGAACACCACTTATGCTCCGAATTCTTGGATCCTTCTTCCCAGCGCTACATAATGCGCAGTAACCGACTCAAGGTCATTCTTGGCCATATTGTTAGTTCCCACGTGGAGAAGCAGGAAAAGGTAGCGATCCAAAGGTTTGATCAGTTTGGTAAGCCTCTCAGTCACATCCTGAATGCGAGCTCCCGGTAAGCAGCACAGCTCTCAAGATTCTAGGTCCGGACGGCAGATGGTTGGCTCAGTCCCTCTTAGGAGGGAGTCCCCGACCACCACCACCCATCGTTTTCTTTTGGGGGTGGTGGTCTTGGAACCCCCATCCTTAGGACTACGCATCCCATGCCTTCCAGTAAATGGTGGTCCCTTCCGGTTTTGCCAGAGCAAAGCCTCAGAGGCGCGGGGAACCGCCGCGGCTGCGGCTTCAATCCGGGTGCCTGTGGTCTGCTGGGGACCGTCCCCAGCAGACCACAGGCACCCAGATTGAAGCGGCAGCAGCGGCGGTTCCCCGCGCCTCTGAGGCTTTGCTCTGGCAAAGCCTCAGAGGCGCGGGACCCCCCCGCGGCTGCGGCTTCAGTCCGGGAGCCTGTGGTCTGCTGGGGACCGTCCCCAGCAGACCACAGGCACCCAGATTGAAGCCGCAGCAGCGGCGGTTCCCCGCGCCTCTGAGGCTTTGCTCTAGCAAAGCCTCAGAGGCGCGGGACCCCACCACGGCTGCGGCTTCAGTCCGTGAGCCTGTGGTCTGCTGGGGACCATCCCCAGCAGACCACAGGCTCCCGGACTGAAGCCGCAGCCGCGGCGGGGTCCCTCCCTCTGAGGCTTTGCCAGAGCAAAGCCTCAGAGGCTCTGCTCCCCGTGTCCCTGGTCTTCTGGGGAGGGGGGGAGGCGCAGCTAGTGTGCTCGCCCCCCCCCCCCCCAGCAGAGCAGGCTTTTGTTTTGGACTCTGGGGCAGAGCAGCTGGGGCGCTGCCGATTGGTCCTGCAGCGCCCGCTCTGGGCACTGCTGGACCAACCCGGCAGCACCCCAGCTCCTCTGCCCCAGGTCCTGATTCAGCCGCTGCTGGTCAGTTTCAGCAGCGGCTGAATCAGGACGCCTGGGGCAGAGCAGATGGGGTGCTGCTAGGCTGGTCCAGTAGCACCCAGGAGCGGCGCTACTGGAGCAACCCAGCAGCACCCCAGCTGCTCTGCCCCAGGCGTCCCCAAGTCAGCTTCTGCTGAAACTGACCAGCGCTGACTACAGGAAGCCCCAGGCAGAGTTGCTCTGCCCCGGGCTTCCTGGAATCAGCTGCTGATCAGTTTCAGCATCAGCTGACTTGGGGACGCCTGGGGTTCTTACGTTGATTCTGTATGTAAGTCAGAACTGGCGGTCAGTTTCAGCAGTGTCTGAATCTGGACGCCAGTTCCGACTTACATACAGATTCAACTTAAGAACAAACCTACAGTCCCTATCTTGTACGTAACCCGGGGACTGCCTGTATAGCATTGGGGGATTCCCATGCTGGCCTTTTTCCCCTTCTAGAAGTTACATGCTGCCAGTTCTCTTCCTGGTCACATACTGCCCTCTCTGGCTCTTCCTCCTGCCGTGCTTGAAGGATCAAATGCTGCCTTCTATCAAGGAAGTCTTCATTCTCTCTGATGGAGCGTGGGGTCGACACTTGGGCCGCCAGCCCTCTAATTTTTTCTTCCAAAATGGCAGCCAGCTTGCACTTAGTGCAGATGAAATCCGTTCTTTCTTCCGAGAGGAAGACAAACATGGCAGATGCTGTGCAGGTAACAACAGCAGACCTATCACCAACCATCGCTGCTGTCCTGGAGAAGAGATTTAAAAAGAAAGGCAAGAGGACCTCACCCCCTTCCCAACTCCCTCTCTAAACTCCCTGTTAGCAATCACCTGTTCGCAAGCTCCTTGGTCGCTTGCCCACTGCCTTATAAAGCCCTGGACTGCCTGAAAGTCTCCCCCCCCCCACCAAGGCTCAGCCAATCAGCAGTAACCAGATAACCTGGGGGTCCCTGGGCCAGTGGTTCCACCCACGGAATCCCACTTAATTTGTTTACTAGTTAAATATAATGTTTAACCAGTTAACTGATTAAATGGATTTCTACATCTCTAGCATACATTCCTCATTTTGTTGTAATCCTGTGAGATTTCATCAAGGGGAACTGAACTGGGGCAGTACTTGGATAAGCTTGGTTTGACTATTGGTTATATGTATTGCTTTGTGAACATCAAAATAGGGGATTCTAACAATTTCTTTCTACAGTTAAGTGCATGATTAATAATGAATGTAAAGCTACTTCTATGCAGAAATTCCAAACTTCATTATTACTTTTATTCAGTAACATCCTTTACCTTAATCCTTTTAACTATGCCCTTTCTAATAAAGATTTCCTCTTTTATTCTGTCTCATTTTAATCAGGATATGATTCTTCTATGGCGTGTCCTCACCATGTAGAAGCACTACCAAATTAGAAATAGTCTTTCCAAGTTGGGGGAGCGACAGGTGCAGTCTACAGTTTGAAATTAACATATCCGTGACACGTTTTTTTAAGGCTATTAAATGATTTATTAATATGATACGATTCACAAGATTAAAAAGAATCCTGATTAATCTCAGTTTTAATTAATAGAATATCATTTATTTAATTTTGTTGTTTCTCTTTGTTTTCAAATATATTGATTTTAGTTACAACATAGAATACAAAGTGTACAGTGCTCACTTTATTTTTGTTTACAAATGTACGGTAAAAAAGATGAAGAATAGTATTTTTCAATATACTTCATACAAGTTACTGTAGTGCAATTTACAAATGTAGATTTTTTTTATATAACTGCTTTTCAAAATTGTTCTTTTACAATTAACAGATTATAGTATAGTTCTTGTATGAGGTGAATTGAAAATATTATTTCTTTTGGTTATCTATTTTATAATGGAAATATTTTAATAAAATAATATAAAATGTGCATTATATACTTTGAATTTGTTGTAATTGAATTCAGTATATTTGGAAAATATAATTTAAGTTGGTATTCTATTAGTTCAACACTAGTGTTTATAACTACAATTAATCATGATTGACAGCCCTAATTTTCTCTAGTGAGACTATCTGAAAAAGGGGCAAAAGAGAGGGTACAGAAGAAGCCTCTAGGTTAAGTGTTTTGTGGTCTAATTCTGGGCAGTCATAGAAGTATTGTCTGAGGTCAGAAGATACTTACAATACTGCAGAGCAGTGATACTCAATTTTTTTAGCCCACCCCACTCAACGCAAACCTTTCTGTGGACCACCAGCCAACTATCCAAAATGGGTGCAGGAGGGGATGGTAGTGCAGAGTCTGGGTGGAAGGTTGGGTGAAGGGTCTGTGGGGGAAGGGAAAATGCACCACTCCCCTCTGCTCCCATTGGCTAGAATTGCAGCCGGAGGGAATGGTGGGGAAATCCTCCCAAGTGAGCAGTATTCTACACTGCTGTTCCCCCCTAGATGGAAGGAGAGGAAGCAGCAGTGCATGGAGCTTTTCCCCACCCCTCTGTGAGCCAGATCCAGCCTGTGAGACTCGGTTCCCCACCACATAGTGGAAGCTGGCTTTGCACAAGACCTCCATGGGGGGGCGGGGTGAGCCCCAAGCCCACAGTCCACTTGCAAGGTGGTTTGCAGACTCTACTTTGAGTCCCACTGCTGTAGAGAGATGTAGAAGGCCGGTCAGTGGATCAGAACTTCTATGTCTTCATATACAGTGGCCACCATTAAACAGTCAATGTTTATCAGATTATTGCCCCACAATGCTTGAGATGGCACACCTATTTTCTGTTTCAAATACAAATGATATTTTCACAGATTAAGTACACAGTTTGGCAACTGTGGGCAAATATTGACTTCTTAAAAGTGACTAATGTGAAATGTGTGACAGGAACTGCAAAAAAACTGTTGGCGTTTCCTTGAACAAAAGTGATCAGCCACTTACAATTTTAAGTTCATTCAATTTTGAAGGTTTGTAAATGTACAGATTTTCAGTATTATAGGAACATGTTTTCTTGGACATGATGTGGATTTTTATGTTTGTTGCAGGCCAATTATGGGTAAAAGGACTGGGGAGAGGGAAAATTAATGAGATTTTAAAATCAGTCATTAAATCAGAAGAAATGCATTCCTTGCCATTTCTGGATGGTCAAAACAAATGTGACATAAATATTGTGTAATACTGAGAGAGAATGAGGAAGTTTAAATTGTGGATTTTTTTTCTTCGCAAAATGATGGTATTGTATTTAAGTTTAGAAGGAGACAGTGTTCTCAGCCAGGTATTTTGTTAACTTTGAGGTTTGGGACTTGGAAAAGCTGTGACCCCTTGAGGCTTATTTTCAACAGATTTAACAGCCAATCCGAATGGCTCTACATTACCCAGCATAGGTGTGCTCTCTGCTTTTAGTTAGCAAAATAATGGGCTATAGGCGAAAGGCTTTTTTACTGCCCCTTACATAACTCCTTGAAAATTGATTACATTTTTCCATTGACTTTGATCTTCTAAATATTCAAGACTACTATCCAGTATAATGTTGTAGTTATAGTTTGAACCTATGCTCTACTCCCTGGCCTTAATAATGGTGTCTGAGGGAACCTCAGATTGAAGTCTCTGAACAATTGCAGGACTGCGTGTACCACGTAGTGGAATGAGTCTGTATCGGCAGATCTCTGAGCTGCATACAACAATCTTTGGAAGTTTGAGAGCTGGATCACATTGGAGCCAGGGGTTGGGGCTTCAGTCCCACTCTTTGCTGAAGCTCTGAGCCTGAGAGATGTGCCCCTCCGGGTTGAATCCCTGAGACCCTCCTCCCTAATGGACAGAAGCACCTATACAAGCACCACACTGCAAGACGCAGCTCCCCCGCTCCCCACCCCAATCTGGTAGGCAGAGGATGTGAGGGGGTAGAAGGGGCTTGCAAGCCACAATTTGGCCACAACTGGTCTATACAGTCTTAAATTCAAAAGCCTGTTCTCTTCCGACAAAATATAAAAGGAAAGAGAACTAGAATATGTAACAGTCTTTAATCAAGTTGTTTTATTGAGATCTTGAGTCTTTATATAATTCTAGGTGTGTTATAAAATTGTGCGACAAGGAAAAGCAAAGAAAAAATGAAAATCCAGTTGGTTATATAATGCCTAATATAAGTTAAGATTTGTGTTTTCTTATAAAATGTTTTGTTTTTCAATTACTGTCACTATGATTGATTTGGAATTTGAACACTGGCATGTAGTTAAGATACCAATTTTTCATGTAAACTTTCAAATAGTTTAGCCCCAAGATTTGGTCTTCTATGAAACTCATTTTGAACATGGTTTGCATAATATATATTATTTATAGAAGTATATTGATATTATTGACAGCAATAATCTACAATTACTTTGGAAATACAGAAAAATATCAGTATACCAAATAGACAAAGACAAAATTGAAAACAGAAAGAAATTATAATTTGCAGACATTGAAACACTTGTGACAGATAACTCACACTTATTTCATTTGACTAGTATATATAAAAATAATTTAAACTGGTAGTTTTATTTGAACACATGTTGCCTTAATTTTAAAAAGCCTGTGAACAGAATCCAGATTTATGATTGAAATTATCGGTGTTGTATGTCTTCTGCATGTGCTCACAGGTTTCTAAAAGTTTATATTTATTCAGGTCTCAGCAATTCTGCTATTGCAGTGCTTTTTTCTGTACCGTTTCTTTGCTTGAAAGGAAGGCCAACCTTTTGCCCTAGAGAATACAGTTTGTTCCCTGTACAGTTGGATCATGAATTGAACTGTTGTAGCAGAAGCAGCAGCAACACATTTTGTGATCTTAACATGTCACATTGAAAGAAGGAGGACTTTGAGATTGGTTGCACATAATGACAGGGAAGCCTGCAGGGAATGTTTTAAGCACTGCTGAGCAGATTCATTCCTCTGGAATATTAAATAATGTGGCTAGAAGAATGCAGTCAGCATTAACATTTTGATATAAGAAATGTAACAAAATATAAGTGACATCAGACTTTGACATCAGCAAAGGTAGATGTGGATATTGATATATTTACTATGATCAAAAAAAGTTGTCTTCGGATTTTTTGGAAGTACAGGCAGTCCCCGGGTTACGTACAAGATAGGGACTGTAGGTTTGTTCTTAAGTTGAATCTGTATGTAAGTCGGAACTGGCGTCCAGATTCAGACACTGCTGAAACTGACCGCCAGTTCTGACTTACATACAGAATCAACGTAAGAACCCCAGGCGTCCCCAAGTCAGCTGCTGCTGAAACTGATCAGCAGGTGATTCCAGGAAGCCCGGGGAAGAGCAACTCTGCTTGGGGCTTCCTGTAGTCAGCGCTGGTCAGTTTCAGCAGAAGCTGACTTGGGGACGCCTGGGGCAGAGCAGCTGGGATGCTGCCCGGTTGGTCCAGTAGTGCCCAGAGCGGGCGCTGCAGGACCAATCGGCAGCGCCCCAGCTGCTCTGCCCCAGAGTCCAAAACAAAAGCCTGGTCTGCTGGGGGGGGGGGGAGCACACTAGCTGCGGCCCCCCCCCCCAGCAGACCAGGGACACGGGGAGCAGAGCCGCAGCGGGGTGCCGCGCCTCTGAGGCTTTGCTCTGGCAAAGCCTCAGAGGCGAGGGACCCCGCCGCGACTGCGGCTTCAGTCTGGGTGCCTGTGGTCTGCTGGGGACGGTCCCCAGCAGACCACAGGCTCCCGGACTGAAGCCGCAGCCGCGGGGGGGTCCCGCGCCTCTGAGGCTTTGCCAGAGCAAAGCCTCAGAGGCGCGGGGAACCGCCGCTGCTGCCGCTTCAATCTGGGTGCCTGTGGTCTGCTGGGGATGGTCCCCAGCACACCACAGGCACCCAGATTGAAGCCGCAGCCGCAGCGGTTCCCCGCGCCTCTGAGGCTTTGCTCTGGCAAAGCCTCAGAAGCGCGGGAACCCGCCCGGTGCCCCTGGTCTGCTGGAGACGGTCTCCAGCAGACCAGGGGCACCGGAGCAGCTTACGAATGGGGCTTTCTCGCCCCGACTTCCGGGGCGAGAAAGCCCCGCTCGTAAGTACGGATCCGACGTAAGTCGGATCCACGTAAGTCGGGGACTGCCTGTACTCTTTATAGCCTAATAGATACTTTTCCCCAAAATCTTTAGCAGTTTCAGATCTAGCCAACCAATAATCTTTGATTGTTCTGTTCACATTAAGGTTCAGGAATCTCTATATAGAACTGCAGTTGTATTGGATAGGATTTTTGTGCAAAAATCATGCTGGAATATAGATGTAAATATGTAAATTGGTAATACGAGCATATACTTTTCAGATTAAAATATGATTAATCAAAAAGAAATGCTTTATGAAAAGTATATCTTTTATTGTTAGTAAATTAAAAGCTGTTGTTTCAAAAATATTAACATACGAAAGAGATCCTATCTGTACTTCCACATATTTAAAAAAACAAAAACCAAACAACCAAACCAACCCTTACCCCTGTCCCCCACCCCGAAGAACCATCCTATAGATTTATACCTGAAGTAGGGATGTTAAGTAGCAGTTAATTAGAATAATAGAATACTAGAACTGGAAGGGACCTTAAGAGATCGTTAAGTCCAGTTCCCTGCCCTCATGGCAGGACCAAGCACCATCTATTCTAGATCATCCCTGACAGATATCTGTCTAACCTGCTCTTAAGTATATCCAGGGACCACTGTGGCTCTGCCTCCCCTGCTGCCCCTGCATTGCAGAGCTGGGGGGAACCAACTTTTAAGCTGGTTCCCCCCAGCACCAGCTCTTGCTTACCCCCTCCCCGCAGCCTCTGATACAGTAAGGGGGGAAGTGAGTAGTTGAGTAGTGACTTGACTACCCAGTAAGCCTAAGCTTATCGAGTACAGCCGCTCCCCAAGTTGCGAATGATCGAGTTACGACTGTTTGCACTTACGACCAAAGCTCCCATGGAGCGGTCGTAAAGGCAGTCTCCGAGTTACGAACGCAGCCCGTGCTTACGAACAGCGCAGTCGCGTGTAATTCAGTGGGGTCCGAGTTACGAACGGATCGAGTTACGGCCAAGTGTTTGGTCCGTAACTCGTTCGTAACTCAGAGAGAGGCTGTAGTTAACTACTTGTGTAGTTGCTTGCATCCCTAACCTGGAGTCTTGTGGGAAAGTGTTCCATAATAATACCTATCTTTTATGTAACCCTTTCATTAGTACAGTTTCATCTCCCTATACTGCCATGTCAGCTTCTGAGTTAGTACAAATTATCTTTTTCCCCCCCCACCCCCCGTTGCTACCATGATACCTATTCTCTTTTTTCATATACATAGGTTAATATGATTTATTGAATGGCCTGCAACAACTGAGGCAAGTGAAATTTGCTTATGGGAGAGAGGGGAGACTGTTGACAGATATTGTCAGTGCTTGCCTTAGCATGATGCTTTCATCTGTAAATGAAACTATTTTCACATCATCATCTAATTATCATAATTACTTGGTCATATTGAGTATGTCTGTCACCTAATCGTTGATCTTCCTTTTTTTGGTTAAGACTGTTGAGAAGATTGTGGGAAGACCACTCTAATAGTACCAAGCTGCCTCAGGTCATGTAACAGAAAAAAGTTCACTTTTGTGCAAAATTTCAAAGTTTTAACACTTATTTTAATTTCATATCTAGAACTAGAGATTTAAAAAAACATACAGGGGAGGAGGGGAAGAGAGAGAGGTTGAGCAAGAGAGAGATCCACCTCAGAAAAGGTCCTAATCAGTAGGGTGGGGATTTTGAGTTTGATTTCTCCAACAGCGTGGGTGAATGCTCTGACTATTGGACAACAGAGTCAGTCTTTCTTTCTATTTCTCCCAATATTTGAGTGTTTGCATACAGTAAACAGCTCTAATAAAAGCATTGAAAGAAAAAGAGATGGTTAATGCACTCATCTGGATGTGAGAGGCCCCAGTTTCAAATCCCAGGTGATTGTCTCTGGTCCGTTGGCTATTTCTGGAGTAGGTCTCTCTCTCTCTCTCTCTCTCTCTCTCTTTTTTAATCAGAAATTCCACTTGTATCTAAGAAACCTTCTTGACAAAATGTTTGGCTTCAATAAATCAATGTTTTCTTCAGGATGAAAAAAATGTAGCTGAAATATGTATCTAGTCTAAAGTGTGCTTTGGAGACATTGTTCTCTGTCCTCTGCAGTCCTTTCTATTTTGTTGACCCTCTTGTTTATTTATATGTGGTCACTAGCAGAATAAAATGACATAGGGACGCAGTGTTTTCCGTAAGCTGTATATTTCCATTTTATCTGACCGTCAGTGCCGTTAAATTCCTTACTCAATAGTTGGTAATGATTTGGGGAAGGCCAGGTGCCAGCTGGCTAAAAATAATTCAGATAAAAACAGAAATAACTTATACTGGGGTTTGTGCTCATCCTTTTTCTTACTCAATTTAGTGATTGCGGGCATACTTTTGGATCTTTGCAGCAACAATGACCAGGACACTTCACTTCATCCCCCATCCCATTAACTAATGGACATGAGATTTTCAATGTGAACCTTGCTAATATAATGTATACATTTATAACTTTGATATTAGAGTATTGCAATACATTTTGCATAATGCTATTGTGATAGGATGCAGTCACAGAAGTCCTGTTGGGATCGTCCCCCAGTGTGCTGATCATGTCACTGACGCCCACCTTCTTGCTATCTGGGGCTCCCCACAACCCTATCCTGCTGGATCAGATCCTCTATCTCCCCCCAGATAAGGCACAGAGTTGGAGTAACCGTCCCCTTGAAGAAAAATGCAGACAATGCAAAGCTCTGGGAGGATGCAGTTTTAAGGGCTCAACACCTAGGAAACCAACCCCAAAAATGGATGAGAAACCCAAATAAATCTGTCTGTCTTTGTGTAAAAGTTTCACACGGGAAAAGCTTATTAGGTAAGCTGTCTTTATTAATGAATGAGAAATATGTACAGTGGTTGCTGTCCCCAGGTTATAATTATTTACACTGAGTCTAAGAGTAAACAAAAATGTTTTATTAAGTACAAGTAGTAGAATTTAAGTGGTTGTAAGTGACAATAGACAGGTCAAAGTAACTTACTAAATTAAAATGAATAGAAAATACATACCTAGTTCTAATTCACTAAGAAACTTAAGTTATTACATACAAATTCTTACCTTAAACATCTGTTCTTATTTCAGACATAAGCTTTCAGTCAGAGATATTCTTTTACCCTGACTGGGGTTGTCAGCCACCTTTAAAGTTTGTTTTCTTTTTAGGGTTTGCCAGTCACTTTCCAAGGCCAACCAAAGAAAAAAGGCTGACAGCTTCCCATTGCTTAAATAGACTCTTGCCCAGGGCGGGAACCTTTTTTTTTTTTTTTTTTAATATAAACATTCTACCTTTCCATGGAAAAAGTTCAAAATGGATTCCAATACCAGGTGATATGGTCACATCTTTTTCTGAGACTAATCATATTTAGAGTTACAGGACAAACAAGTTTACAAGTCACTGAGTTGATCACCAAGCCATTAGGCTTTCAGGACCCCAGGCTCTCATTGTACATTTAAATCTATAATCAGATTCACAGTTCATATTTCTAACTTCACATACATGAATGATACATGCACAAAAATAGTATATACAGACACAGCAGATGGGAACTTTAAAATTGATAGGTTATGTAAGGTATTTTGTTTAAAGCATCTTTGAGTTATGCATATTCATATTCACTAGCCAGTTTTTATAAGGGGTGGGGGGAATGTCACTACTACATCTTAAATTTGGTATTGTGAAGTGAAATTTCTTCCAGTGACTAAAGTATATTTATGTATCATGATGTGTGGCAGTTACCTTTACATTTCTGAAGGGAGTTTAAGCTATAGGTTTTGACCTGCAAAGCCCAAAATGGCTTTCGGATATGAATGTTTGAGAGACTGCATCTTTTCTCTGTGCCATGCTGTTGCATCTGAAGTTAGTGGAAGTATTCAAGTTTAATGGTTTAATAGAAAAGGAGCTGCTAGCAGATTGAGGTGCCTTGTTCTGACACGCTCTAAATCTGTCTATAGGGCACTATGTAAATCCCATCTCTTTTCCATGTTTTTCTAGAGGCATGGTGGAAGCTGAAAGTTGGGATGGATTTAGTTTGTTAGAACGGACTGTCATGCTCACACATTTCTATTTGAGGAAAGTGGCTATTTTTATTCTTTGTGGTTTTCATTTTTAATGTATGTCAGAAGTTGTAAAGTGTTTGGAGAAGAACTATTTTATATTTTCCTCAACTCTAATTAACATCATAGATCTTCTGATTTTTGGATTATTTTTAAACAGTCATTTAAAACCTTAGGACTGTTTTTCTGCATGTATAGACCATAAGCACACACACAATAAAAATATGTTCATATTTTAAAAATATGAACATTTTAATATATGGAATAATTTAAAACAAAAAAGATTTATCTCCAGAATATACATAGTCTATTTAAATAGCATCTGGTTTAGAAGAAGGCATTGTTGTAAATTTTGATAACTATCAAGGTGGATTTGATTTAAATCATATTGATATAAATAATTATTTAAATCCCTAGTCATGAGGACTCAATTTAATCATGTTTTTCTACATAAAAGTGCATTCTTGGTGTTTGTAACCTTAACACACATTCTTCACAATTAATAGAGAGATGAGATTTCATTGTGGGGAGGGATAATGGTTTGAGTGGTTTGAGCCTGCTAAACCCAGTGTTGTGAGTTCAATCTCTGAGGGGGCCATTTAGGGATATGGGGCAAATCTGTCAGGGATGGTGCTTGGTCCTGCTGTAAGGGTAGGGGACTGGACTTGATGACCTCTCAAGGTCCCTTCCAGTTCTTTGAGATAGGTATATCTCCGTATATATTTTTAGAAGGTGTACACTATACATTTTTAAACAGTGGTTTATTTTGAATTATTTTCAGATTAGTTTTATAGGTATATCAGAAAATGAATGATTGTTTGGTTATTTCATTTACCAAAGGTAATTGAGGTAGATTTTTATGAAATCACTGGGAGGTGAGCTATCTCCAATTCAACAGGTTAACAATTAATATTTGGAGGATTTTCTTGCCATGCTATATTAGGAGGAGAACATCATCAGATACAAATTAAAATTGTTTTGTTTAACTAGAAAGATAACTTTATGTATTTTGGATTTTTTTCTTCAACGGGAAACACACAATATTTTATTTAAAAACAAGCATATGTTTTTTCTCATTTTAATTAAACATTCAAGTTTTTTAAAATCAGGTTTGTTTTTGTTAAAATTGTTTTTAACTAAAATAGCTAAAAGAAATATTAAAAAACCAGTTAAATTAAACAATTAAATTGACTATGTCATTATGAGAATCTTAAAATACTGACATCTGCAGCTAAATCAGCCATGTCAGTATGAGAATCTTAAAATACTGGCTTCTGCAGCTAAATCAGTCTTCTCGCCTTTTCCTGTTCATAATCTGGAAAAGAAAAAATTCGGCTTTCCTGTTTTTTCAGGTCCTAAACTATTTCTCAGTTTGGAATGAAAATATGCTTTCTACACCACAGAATATAGGGATTGCTATGGAAGTATTTGACAATTTCAATAACATTAGGTCTTTGGTACAAGGTGCTTCAAGAGAGCACTTGTACCTGTATTTTACTAGCTGGAGACTCTCTTCTGTTCTTTTCTAAATTTCTTCTCAGATACATTTGGAGCATTGTCTGTGACCAATCTGTGTACTAGACATTGGAATTTTTTTTCGTGGTTTGTTATAACTTTTACTGCTTCTGCTTATAAGTATTTTGCTGTGTATGCATTTCCTGATGTATCAATTGTTTCTGTAAGAAAGACATTCCCTTCTTTAGTGATCACACCAGCATTTGCAATAGGATCTTCTTAGACATTGCTCTGCCCATCAAGACTCAGGTTAGCAAATTTACTCTCTAGACTTTTTGCACACTGCTCCATTTATCTTTCATACACTTTATCCAGCGGTTTGCCTGTGACATCCGCTCTGTTTGGTGGACTGTATCCTAGTCTTAATGTCTGAACCATGTTAATTAAGTGTGGGTTCTCAATTGTTCAGGAAGGAGAATTTGTTGCATAAACGAACTGGTCAGTTTTTTCAACAATTACCTCTTTTTGTAATCTTCTGGTTCTTATCACAAACTCATCTATGATTGTTTCTGGATGATGGAGATTTTTTCTCCCTTTTTACTACATGTTATGTGACGTGACGTGACTGAAATCCTATTATTGGCAGATAACTGAAACTATAGAAAATGATGGTGATCTTGAAGGTGGATAGTCCTCAGAATCCTGTGTGGTGAGGATGGATTCTCCTAAACAAAATAAGTCAATGCAGTTATTTAATTATTCTTACTATACTGCTCATTTGCACTCGCTGACATTCAGTACTACTTTAAAGGTGTAGTTGTAAAAGGAAGATCTGCTTATTTCAGCTGTTTATATTTTATGACCCTCCTGCATCAAAATAGTAATACTATAGAATTACCAGAGAGTAACAACTATATGCTGCATGTTCAGACATGTTCCTTTCACCATCTTCAATGCAGCTTCCTTCAGAGAAGGAACACTTCTTATGATGTTGTTTCATTTATTGTTTGCACTGTTTGCATTTTGCACCCATGCCTGTATTACCCAGAGTTAGAGGAACTTAATTAAAATATTTCCAAAATGGGTCTCTTTTATGGTTTGCTGCCATTATAAGTTTTCCTTTCTAGTGAGACAATGGTACGGTAGATCTCAAATCAATGGAGGCTACACTTAGAATGACCTCAAAACTTGTGGAATATACAGCTCAGTTTCACTTTTGTTTCTATTGTCTGTCTTTCCCTACTCACATTTATTTCCAGTCTTCTCCTTGTCCCTCTTCTTTTCCACCTGCAACAGCCTTCTGTTCATTGAACTTTTGGAATCTTTGCAATTTTAGAGAGAGGTAAGGGATTGATTTGTGTATACTAATTTGCAGAGTGACAATAGGGTTGAGGTTTGTTATTTCTTACCTCTATACAGTATTCATTTACAGGCAGTCCCCGAGTTACGCGGATCTGACTTATGTTGGATCCGCAGTTACGAACGGGGTTTGCTGCCTGTCTCCCTGGTCTGCTAAGACTGGGAGCAAAGCCTCTGAGGACGCCGGCAGCGGGACAGCCGCGGCGTGTCTGGGCTGTCCACTGCCCGCGTGCTCCCCAGCTTTGCTCCCCGTCTCCCAGGTCTGCTGGTCTCCAGCAGACCTGGGAGACGGGGAGCAAAGCCTCTGAGGACGCCGGCAGCGGGACAGACGCGGAGACCAGCAGACCAGGGAGACGGGAAGCAAAGCCGGGGAGCATGCGGGCAGCGGACAGCCCAGACGTGCCGCGGCTGTCCCGCTGCCGGCGTCCTCAGAGGCTTTGCTCCCCGTCTCCCTGGTCTGTTGGTCTCCAGCAGACCAGGGAGACGGGGAGCAATGCCGCGGAGGACCCGGGCGGCGGGACCGCGGTGCGTCTCGGTCCACTGCCCGTGTCTCCCTGGTCTGCTGGGGGGGGGGGCAGCTAGTACGCCCTCTCCCCTAGCAGACCAGGCTTTTCTCCGGAAGCCTGTGGTAGAGCAGCTGGGGCGCTGCCGGTTGGTCCCACAGCGCCGCTCTGGGCGCTACTGGACCGACCCGGCAGCACCCCAGCTGCTCTGCCCCAGGCGTCCTGATTCAGCCGCTGCTGGTCAGTTTCAGCAGCGGCTGAATCAGGACGCCTGGGGCAGAGCAGCTGGGGTGCTGCTGGGTTGGTCCAGTAGTGCCGAGGAGCGGCGCTACAGGAGCAACCCAGCAGCACCCCAGCTGCTCTGCCCCAGGCGTCCCCAAGTCAGCCGCTGCTGAAACTGACCAGCGCTGACTACAGGAAGCCCGAGGCAGAGTTGCTCTACCCCGGGTTTCCTGGAATCAGCCGCTGATCAGTTTCAGCAGCAGCTGACTTGGGGACGCCTGGGGTTCTTAAGTTGAATCGCTATGTAAGTCGGAACTGGCGTCCAGATTCAGCCTGTTGAAACCGACCAGAGGCTGATTCCAGGAACCCCGGGGCAGAGCAACTCTGCCTCGGGCTTCCTGTAGTCAGCCGCTGGTCAGTTTCAGCAGCGGCTGAATCTGGACGCCAGTTCCGAGTTACATACAGATTCAACTTAAGAACAAACCTACAGTTCCTATCTCGTACATAACCCGGGGACTGCCTGTTTTTAAAAACATTTTTGCTGTTAACTAGCATGTTACCTCTGGAGACATAAATCCATAGTTTGAGAACTGCAAAACCAAGCGACTCTGGTAGTATCTTCTAGACCAGGGCTGAGCAAGGTGTGGCCCTGGGGCTGGATCTGGCATTCCTCACACTTTGATCCAGCCCCCAGACTGTATCTGTCGTCTTTCTGTTTATATCCTGCTGCTTATGCCAAGAAATGTCCAAGCAGTGGCTTAGGCAGCATGATCCTATTTAAATGGCTCCTGGCTTATGGTCACGGCACTACTCTGGTGGACTAGAGCCACAAACCCTTTACACAGGTGGCTGCCAGGCATTGTGATAAAGGATGGGATGGAATTCGCGAGCTTTTTGTTGTGTTTTTAATTCAAAGCCTCCAGTCCCAATCAAAGTCTCCGGCTCCTCTCCTTTGCTCCAGGCTCTGCCCCTTCCGGGGTGGAGCCGGACTATGAACATGTTGCAAAATTCATTAAGTGACCTCCTGCAAAATTTTTGTCCACCCCAGTTCTAGACTGAGCTCAGAGTCCTTTTGTTATATAGAAAGATTAACCTAAATAATGTATACAGAAACCTCTGGAATGCCATAAGATTGCATCTTTAATCCATGAACTATTAGAACTCATTTACAAAACTTTTTTAAATACAATATGAATATAGAATACTATAAAATTAGAATTTATAATCCCTGTTCCATGATAAAATATATTTCAGCGATAGTGTACTCTAATTAAAACTGTCTTTAGCTCGAACGGTTTTTTATTAAAAAAAGCAATCAAAATCAATTAAAATAAAAAATCTTTTGAAACAATTTTTTAATTTTGATTTTTTCATCTACTCTTGTAGTTATTTTATGGATCTGTTGTGTAATCTGTTGTTTGATTTTTTTTTCTTTTACATTATTTTTCTTTATTTGCTTATTTCAACACAAATGCCCACGATTTAAATGCTTTATTGGTATAAACATGTCAAACATCTGAACTTAAATAATTATATATGAAAATTGGGTAAACTAGGGCTTGGTGACCTATTAGTGAAGTCCCAGTAATGTTTGTTCCTTTTCTCATTACAGACTTGTTATTAGCACAGTATTTATATGATAAGCTAGGTTCCCCTGAGGTGCTATTAATTAGATTTGTCAGAACTCCCAGTTGCCCATTTTGCCAAATATAGTGTTGTCACATACTGTGTCATTAATTAATTGACTTAAAGGTGTTTTGTAAGTGTTTAGAAGTCTTTATAGTTTTGAACACTTAGGCAAATGCCATTATTATTGTGTGGTAACTTTAACCAATTATAAGAATGCAACAACTAAAGTAATTTAAATATGAAAATAATAATAGATAGGTGTTACATAAGTTTATACTCAAGCAACATTTGTTAGTCCTGAGATCTACTTTCTGATTAGCAAGGCAGTTGTGTAAATCTCATTTTCTTCTCATAGTTTACTGATCTAAATGATTAATTGTCCTTCCTGGTTTGGCAGGGTAATTGGCAGAGGCTCTTCTCAGTAGTGACGGATGACAGAACAAGGAGCAATGGTCTCAAGTTGCAGTGGAAGAGCTCTGGGTTGGATACTAGGAAAAACTATTTCACTAGGAGGATGGTAAAGACTGGGATGGGTTCCTTATCTAGGAACGTGGTGGAATCTCCATTCCTGGAGGTTTTTAAGTCACGGCTTGACAAAGGCTTGGCTGGGATGAATTGGTTGTGATTGGTCCTGCTTTTAGGAGGGGGTTGGACTTGATGACCTCCTGACATCTCTTCCAACTCTATGATTATATTATTGCTAACACGTAATTTGAAAACACATAATTTGTAAAACACGAGTTAAAAGTAGTGTCAGTAGATCATTGAATAGTTTAACAAGTTTTCCTTCTTATAACAGGTATTTTGTCATCTGTTTTCTCCCGTGGAAAAAACCACACAAGTATCAGGAGAAATCAACTGACTATACAGAGGAAAAATAGAGTGAAATAGAATATACACAAAATTGCTTTCAAATATACCAAGTATAAACTGAAAAAACAGAGAAAATATATATTCATCTTAGAACAGAGGAGTCCTGATGCGTGTTCCACTCCAGGTGTGCTAGTGCTGCTTGTACATTTGACTAAGATTTCATATAGCAGAGCCTGTTTGGCCTGAACTTGCCTCCTACCTTGTGTATGTAGTACTGAGTGGTGAACCACTCTCAGTTCCTTTTCTACCTTAAAGTTCTGTAGCGAGAGAACTCAGAGCTGAGAGAAAGGAGGGCAGGTAGTAGAACAGACGTAGGGGCCCACATCTTGAAGAACTATAGTGACTGCGCAGGGTGAATAACCTCTTTCTCTTTACTCACATCTAGTTCAAGTAAATATAGACGTTACATGCAGCATTAAGTTTAAATAGCGAGAGAATTATGTGATTATTAGGTCGATGTCTCTATAAATGACATTAACTATTGTTAAGTGACTTTTAATGTTTGTGTTTTTTTAAAAATTATATACAATTAAGAATAAATAAAAACAAATACATTAGAGTTAATCTAGGTGTTAGCAAGCTAAATTAAGTTGTGGAGGGAGAAAACTAGTTGAGAAGGAAAATCTGTTATTAAATTCTAGAAACATATTTTACATGGAATAACATTTTTGAGAAAGTAGAGAGGAATATATGTTTAGATACTATACAATTTATACATTCTTGCAAAATGAGGGGACACAGTGGTATTAAATCTTAATATGCAATGTGTGGATTGCACCTTCTCAAAGGTCTCTGATAGATAAGAGTGATTGTCTTTTTAGACTTTGCTCCATATGGAAAGTGAAGAATTGAACCTCATTTAAAAAAAAAATCTGTCCTGCCTGAAAAACAATGTATTACTCTACCTGCGATCTTGAAAAAACTCCACCTACCTGTGACATATTAGTACTGGTAAGTCTATTTCAAGAAGAATGAAGAGTGCCATTCCTACAGGGCCACAGCAAGGGTTTTCAGTATGTAGATCAATGTGTAACACACTTTGTACCTTCTCTGTTCTGGGGTATTTATCTCTTGGGTCTGGTCTACACTAGGACTTTACACCGAATTTAGCCCTGGTCACTTATATAAAAGATTTGTCTGCACTACCTAGCATGTTGCATTGCCCTTGGGTCCGCTGAAGTCAAATCCTGTAGTCATGCTTTTCATGAGGAGTAACACTATTCCCAATTGTGTGTGGCCAAAGTTACGCTAGTGTAGATACTGTGTTGCCAGAAATCTAACCCCATTGGCCTTCAGTAGGTCTGCCGCAGATGTACTCTATGACTATTCTGGCTACAACTTGCATCTCGACTGCTCTCCCACTGAGCTCTAAAAGCCCTGGCAATTGTAGAATGGCCTGTCCCATCTGGCCAGCTTTGTCAGCCCTTGGTGAGTGAGCAGCACACTGCGGGACACTTTGGAGATGAGTTCCAACATTCCCTTGGATTCTGCAACAATGGCAAGTTCTGCTCCCACAGCCTCCACTTCTCAGGGGTGCAGAAGAACTCCAGCCTGGAGTGCACAAGAGATCCTCAACCTCATTAAGGTGTGGGGGGAATGAAGCCATCCTTATTGACTTCAGAATCAAGAAAAGGGATGCTGACATTTACAACTGGATTGCTGCCAACCGTGTGGCAAAAGGCCATTCCAGGACACTCAAGAAGTACAGGATGAAAATCAAGGAACTGCAGCAGTCATTTCAGAAGGCTAAGGAGCAGCATGCATGCTTTGGGAGACACCTCAAACCTGCTGCTTTTACGACAAGCTGGATGCCATTCTGGGGGCGGGGAGGTGGCCAGCTCTTCCACC
Organism: Pelodiscus sinensis; assembly: GCF_052426305.1. Taxonomy (NCBI): domain Eukaryota; kingdom Metazoa; phylum Chordata; order Testudines; family Trionychidae; genus Pelodiscus; species Pelodiscus sinensis. The sequence goes on from NC_143085.1 coordinate 9,737,354, forward strand.
CTGGTCTTTGAGTCCACCCAAGACATGCAAGGCATCAACCGGCATGAGGGTGGACGGCCATGAGGAGGAGGAGAAGTAGGAGAAGAAGAAGTAGCAGGAAAAGACTAGCCAGATGACAGTGCCTGAGAGCCAGGAGGAGCTCTTGACATTGGAGCCAGTCCCCCCTTCCCACGACATCAACAACCCAGGAAGATGCTTCAGTTGAGTTCTCTAACTTTGTCTAACCACAAGCAGGGTCAGGTAATGGGCTGTGAAGGGCTGCGTTCTCTCTCTTTGCCTACTCACTAGGGGGAAGAGGGGCACAGATTAACTTGTTCAGGTGTCTGCAGATGGAGCGCCAGTCTTCAGTACTGAGCTCCATAAAGCTCTCACATAGGAACCCTTCCATCCTTCTCATAAGGTTCCTGGGGAGGCCAGCCTTATTCTGTTCTCCATGGTAGGACACCTTCTAATGCCAAGCCACTAATAAGTAGTCTGGTGTCATGGAACCACATATTCATGACCACATTCAGTCAGCATTTGCTCACATTAAGCGCAGTGATGCCGAGAAGAGTTATAACTTGCATGGGAACCTAGCAGGAGGAGGAGATGGGGAACCTATTAGTACTCTCTCCAGCAAGCAGCATTTGCCACTCACATACTTTTCCCTGCTCCTGCAGGCAGGGAAAGAAGCACTCTCTCTGGAAGGACACTTGTGCCATACGTGGTGTGTGCTGAACACAGCAGGAAGCCAACCTGCCCTTTCTGCCCTCTCCTGCCTGCAGGCTTCTGGCCTAGCCAGGAAAGTTGCACTGTCACAAGAAGCTATCAGAGGGGTAGCCGTGTTAGTCTGAATCTGCAGAAGCGATGAGGAGTCCTGTGGCACCTTATAGACTAACTGAAGTGTAGGAGCATAAGCTTTCGTGGGCAAAGACCCACTTCGTCAGATGCATCTGACGAAGTGGGTCTTTGCCCACGAAAGCTTATGCTCCTACACTTCAGTTAGTCTATAAGGTGCCACAAGAAGCTATGTGTGTCAGGCATAGTGGGAAGCAATCCCCCTCCTGCTTGCAGACTCATGGCCTGGCTGTCCCGTTACCATGATTGCCTGCCTCTAGACTTAGTATATTATGATACTCCCCTGAGATATCTGGGCACCTGCTGTTCCCCTTTACAAGCAAAAGTATGGACTGGCACAAACACACAGCTATTGTCTGAAGTGAGACCTTCGGGATACGTTAAGAGATCAGGGATAGGCTTCCCCAAAAGTTTCTCCTATGATGTTTGCCCTTGTAACTTTTCTTTACAGGTGGACCAGCTGCCACCTCCATATGCCCTACACTTCCCTCTGCATCTGCCCACCTGGGTCACATGTGTAGGTAGAAATGCACCAAGGACAACATGGCCAGGGAGCAAATGGATTGCTTGTGGTCCCTTGTGCAGGAGATGCAGACCGAACTGCAGGACTTGGTCACTGAGCAGGAGGCGAGGAAGGCTAAGTGGCAGGACCTAGTTGCCAAGTGGGAGGATAGGAAGGCCGAACATCATGAGAGGAAGGCTGCCAGGAAGCAGCTTACACGCCAGCACAAAACAATGTTCTCTACCCTGACATCTGTGATGGAGTGCATGGTGACCTTCCTGAAATGGGCCACTGGCCAGCAACTCAACCTGCTCTGTGGCTTCCACTGCTAGAGTTCCCAGGGGCTGCGGAGGCCCCAAGACATGGGGCGTGGGGAGAGGGGGTGAGGAAGAAGACTCTAGGGCAGCCAAAGCCTCCAGGCCATCTGGAAGCTGATGGTAGTTCCACTCTCATTCCTGAGCCCCCTTACCCCTTCTGGTTCTCAAGTCATTCTATTTCCTGTGTTTTTTCCTCAAATAAAAATTCCTGGTTTTTGAAAAATGGTCTTTTGATTGCTTGAATTACAGAGGTGAGTTGGAGTGGACAGGGAAGGGGGCTGAAAGGCAAACATGGGGAATGCAGGGGAACCTTGTGGAGAATCACTGGGGAGAGTCTCAGAACTGGCCTTGCATAAAACTGTCCTTCAAAGCATCTCTGATTAGCACTGCCATTTCTGTGCTCTCCTTATGACACTAGTGTTCAGCAGCTCAAACTCCCTCATCAAGCCCTCTGCCTCAGCTTCCCCCCCCCCAGCATTAGGGTTTTCCCCCTTGTTTTCTCATAGGTTGTGGAGCACAAAACAGCCTGCCACCACAAAGGGGATGTTGCGTTCACTTAGGTGTAAGTGGGTCAGGAGACTCTTGAACTTCCCCTTTAAATGTCCAAATGCAGAATCCATCACTATTCACACCTGTTAAGCCTGTTGTTAAACTCATAGACTTTAAGGTCAGAAGGGACCATTATGATCATCTAGTCTGACCACCTGCACAGTGCAGGCCACAGAATCTCACCCACCCCCTCTTCCATCCCATGTTGATGTCCGTGAAGCATCCCTTGTAATCTACAAGCGCTTGCAGTACCATGGAGAAGTGCCCCTTATGGTTGATGCACTCTGAGGCATGCTGGTGAGGGGCCTGGATGCGGATGAGTTTTCTGTGTATGGCATCCTAGCACATAGGGAAGCCCTTTGCGACAAAGCCCTCCACAGTGGTGTCCATGTTCCCCAGAGTCATGACCCTCCGTAACAGGATGTAGTTGGTGGCCTTGGCTACTTGAATGAGCACAGCCCCGATTGTGGATTTCCCCACCCCAAACTGGTTCCTGACTGAGCAGTAGCTGTCTAGCATGGCAAGCTTCTATTGGGCAATGGCCATGCTCTTCTGCACAATGAGAGTAGGTCGCCTCAAGACAGGGGACAAGCCATTTGCAGAGTCCCAAGAATGTGGCTTTGCACATACAGAAGTTCTGCAGCCACTCCCGATCATCCCTGTATGACTATGTTGTCCCAGCAGTCTGAATTCATCTCCCAACGCCAGAAGCAGCATTCCACTGTGTGGTGGCCACAGTAGCATAAGTGCAAAGACTTGTCTGAGCAGGGCCTCCAAGCTGTGCCAAAGTTCGTCCTTGTTCTCTTCACGAGGAAATAGTATAGGGATTTCCATAAAGGATCTGACGACAAAGGATACTGAGGCTGGCTGATTCCCGTCTAGACTACAGCGCTGTGCTGACAATCATCTGATTAGCACAGTGCGGCGGCCATTTTGATGTAAATTAATTCTGTGTGTGTTCTTCCTCCCCCACATATAAGGGTTTGTTTCTTTTTTGTCTACATCCCATTTTTCAAGTGTGGGAAGCTGCAGTAGACAGTCACTATTTCCATACTCCACATACTATCTTCTGTTTATATTCAGATTCACAGCACAGATGGAGTCACTCAAGGTGTCACTGAGAATACTGGACTGGGGACATGAGTAATATTTGTCAGTCTCCGCCAGCAGCTCTGCATTCTAACACTGTTTAAAAAAGGCAACAGCAATTACTGAAATTTGCTAAGTGGCAACCTGGGCATCCATGCACATTTTTTCCCACACATTACTTGCTGGTACATTCTCCTAGATCAGGGGTCGGCAACCTTTTCAAACCAAGGAGCCAAACTACATCCAAATTCAGAATAAGTCATCAACAAAGAGCCAGTATAAGAATTCCATTTGCATAACTGGAAATATACAAGTTAATATTATTGATAATTGACATAATGATTAATAATAGCATACATGAAACATTGTACTCACAGACTTTATTCAATGGGACTTCTGCTGCTGCATCTTTTGCACATTTCTTTGATGTATACATCATAACTGGTCAAATCCAACTTCATGCATGCATTCAGGCTGTGTTCTGTCAATCCTATAGCAGGGCTCTGGGGATGTGAAGGTGCAGGACTCTGTGTTGGAGCATATGGGGGGCTCAGGGCAGGGGGTTTGGGTGTATGATGGACTCAGAGCACAGGTTGGGATGTGTGGGGGTGCAGGCATGTTATGGCAGGGGGCTGGGAATGTATGGGGTTCAGGATTCTGGATTGTGGTTTTTGATGTGGCCCCAACTGAGACTACTAGAGTTGCCAGGTGTTCGGTTTTGAACCAGATAGTCCAGTATTTGAGCTTTCTGTTTGGGGAAACAAATTGAGAAAATATAAATGAGCAAATATAACTGTCCGGTATTTTCTAAATAAGATGTAATGTAGTTTGTGATGTCATGTCAAGTGTGTCCAGTATTTCTGTTGAAACCATCTGGCAACCCTAACTGAGACACCTCACTCCCCAAGCACTCCAGCCCCATGGAGGTTGAGGGGGAGGGACAGGGAGGACTGAGGTTCAAGGCCTCAGGTCCAATTAACTCTTCTGGGGTTCCAGGGTTAGTGGATTTTCTAGACCCCCCCCCTAAGCTCTGGGGTGGGGTATAAAATAAATGAGGGGTCCAGTGTACAGGACAGAATTGCGATAGGGAGGTGGCGTAGAATCTGGGTGAAAGGTAGGGTGCAGGAGCAAACTGAGAGTAGTGTGTATGTGCGCTCAGGAGCAGGAGGGAGGGGGGAGAGGTGTCTGGCCAGCAGGGAGGGGGCAGGAGTGGGCTGGGGGTAGGTATCTGGTAGGTTCAGACACGACTGGGAACTGGCCTGCTCAGTTGCACTTCTTGTAGCTCTCCAAGTAGGCCAGGATCCAGCCTTCTGGCATCAGGAAGTCCGGGAAGAAGATACTCAGGCTGATGTCAGACTCCAAAGACCCCAAGGGGCTCTCTGGCAGGTGTGAGTGTACGGCACCGGAGGGCAGTGCAAGGATGGGGCAGAACAGCGGGGACAAGGCCATGGCAGCAGTGGTTCCTTCACAGGCAAGATGGCAACTGGGTCTGCTTTTGTGCCCTGCGCTGCTCTCAGGCTCCCTCTCTTAGGCCTTCCCACTTTTCCATTGGCTGGATTCTCGCCAATGGAGCAGTGGGAAAAATCTCCAGGCGCTGCTTTGTTCCTCCAGCCAGGGGAGAGAAAGCGGGGAGCATGCACACGCAGAGCCATTTGTGGCTGCAGCTTCTTCCCTGATCATGTGGTGAGACTTGGGGCTTTCTCCACCCTCCCCTGTGTCTCCGCAGGAAGCCGGCACTGGCTTCAGTCTTGGGAGAGGAGTGAGGCTGGATCGCTAGTGTAGGCGCCCCATTGCAAGGGAGCTATGTCAGAGACTGAGCTTGAGCTGTGAGCCAAATTTGGCTCCTAATTTAGTCATAGGTTACCAATCCCTGTTCTAGATCATATTTTGCTGTTGACATGGTAGTAATAAACCATCCTGTTAGTCTTTAAAGTGCTACATAGTCCTGTATTTTGTTTCAAGGATAACTGTGTTAGTCTGTAACTTTAAAAAAACAACAACAACAAAAACGTAAAAAACAACAATGGTCCTATAACACCTAAGGGTGTGTCTAGACTACAGGGTTTTGTTGACAAAAGTGGACTTTTGTCGACAAAACTATACCTGCGTCTACACTGCCTTTGAGTTATGTCGACATAACATCAACAAAACTCAGCACTTTTGTCAACATATGTAAACCTCATTCTATGAGGAATAACGCCTTTTGTCGACAGAGTTCTGTCGATAGAAGGCATTATTGCATCTACACTGTCCTTTGCATCCACACTGTTATGTCGACAAAGTGGCTTGCTTTGTCGACAGAACTGGATGTAGTCTAGACGTTCTTTGTCGACAGAAGCTTTGTTGACAGTATCTGTCGACAAAACTTCTGTCGACAAAACCCTGTAGTCTAGACATACCCTAAGAGACTAACAAAAATATATGAATAGTATCATGAGCATTAGTAAGTATGTTGGTGTGTATTCTGATATTTTGGTAAGCATTTCCTTTTGTTTCCTGTCGTTTTTATATCAGACAGAAGCATGATACCAAAAGGAAATGAATAGGTTTCTTGGTTTTAAAGGTCAGCAAATGGGTTTCATATTGAATTAAAAACTAAATATATTTGCTCTATATAGGAAGAAAATGAACTTTTTGTAGCATGAATGACAGTACTAATAACTTACATTCACAGACTAAACAAAGATTATTTTTAAATAGAGTCAGGCTAGCATTCAGTAAATTGATTGTTTACTAAGACACACTATTGGCTTGTCTAAATAGAAATTTAAGCCAAATTAATGAAAGGTGTGAATTTAAAATGCATTAGTAAAAGTGCATTAAGCCCGTGTGCGGGCACTATCATTCAGAAATTAAGTGGCCTTAGTTTGCTTTATCTTAGTTCACTGTGAATTACACTTCCAGTGTATACAAACTCTATTTTTAAAGTTTACCTCTAAACTAACTGTACAGTTCTCTAAACAACAACCAGAACAAAACTAGATTTGCTTTGCTCAATCAATTGAAAATTGCATAGATAAAATTACACTCTTGCAGTAGAGTCATAGTAGAGGACAACTAATATAAAACATATAATCAAAAACAGAAAGCCAGTGTGTCCTCTACAACAGAGCAACACTTCAAACAAATAAATAAATACAAATGATTTGTAGGCAATGTATTTAAAATAGCTTCTAACGTAAGAGATTTAGCCAACAAAGTTTCTGGGTCTATCTGTTCTACAGAATTGCATTGAATTTTACACTACTGACAAAACTACAGTGTTTAAAACTGCTAAACATCCAGACTATTGCTCAGAAGAATCTAAAACATTCCACTAAACAAATACGCCTTGCATTTAGAATAAAAAGGCTACCAGTGTTCATTTTAAACAAGATATTGAGTTCACTTGTCCAATACATGTGTTTTTTGGTCTCTGTTACTTAGAATATTGGATAAGGACAGACTAGTTTATTTGCAACTCAACTGAATTTTGTCTCCACAGAAGGGAAGCAGCCTTTCAAACTGGAATAATTAAATGCATTTTTATAAACTTGAGCTAGTAATTTACTTTTCAAATAAACTTTTTAATTCCATTATTACTACATTAAGGTAGAATGACAAATCACCAAGCGTAGATTATATGATATGATCAATACAAAGGCCAAAGGTTTATAAATGCTTGGTAGCGATCCTGAAGTTTCTGGTCTCTGTGGTTGTATCGAAGGGCTTGGCTATAGATGATGGATCGTATGGTGTGTTCTGGATGGGAGCTGGAAGCATGTAGGTAACTGTATGAGTTAGTGGGTTTTCTGTAGAGGGTGGTGTCTAATTTTCCATTGTTGATTTGTACTGTGGTGTCTAGGAAATGGTTCTCTCGTGTAGAATGGTCCAGGCTGAGGTTGATGGTGGGGTGTAGGTTGTTGAAATCTCTGTGGAATGTCTCCAGTGTTTCTTGGCCATGCGTCCAGATCATAAAGATGTCATCGATGTAGCGTAAGTAGAGAAGGGGTAAAAAGGGACGGGAGTTGAGGAAACGTTGTTCTAGGTCAGCCATAAAGATATTAGCATACTGTGGGGCCATGCGTTTACCCATGGCTGTGCTGCTGATCTGGAGGTATAAGTTGTTCTCAAACTGGAAATAATTGTGGGTGAGAACAAAGTTACATAGGACATTGTCTCAACGACTTAATTACCTAAATCCTGCTTCAAAAGCCTTTTAAAACTGCACTTGAAAAAGAATCCTCTGAACTGTTATTTTTGCTAAAATTCGACACTTTACACCGGGGTCTTAACAGAGACCTATATGGAATGGACATGAGCAAGAGATCGTGAAGAACAACATTTACAAGAGGTAAGTAACCATTTTTTCATGATTCTCCCTGTTCAGTCTGACCACGGACCCTTGTGTGTTCACCAAATGTATGTCAGTAGTGGCCACTGAACTTCAAGAACAGGGAGTACAGATCTACCCTTAGCTGGACGATTGGTTCATCAAGGGTGACTCCTGTTTCAAGGTCTTCAGGAATGTTGCTCTTCTGCTCTGCTGGCATTGTCTCAGCCTGTTGGTAAACAGAAAAGTCACAATTTAGTGCAGCTCCAACTCATAGAGTTTATGGGAGTGGAGGCAGCCCTGGTGAAGGCCTTCCCCCCTCCAGACAGGTTTTGTGCCCTTTTGGGCACTGTCAATCAGCTGGGTATTTCTCCCACCACTATGGTCAGGATATGCCTCCAGCTGCTTAGTTACAGCTTCCACTTAAGTAGTGAAATACGATGGGCTTCATATATCCCCCATCCAGTAAAGGCTGGCATCAGTGTATAACACTCCAGACAGTCCATTGAGAGGGTAGTGATTGTTCTGGCCCTCAGCTCTCACTTTGTGGACAAGCCCCAATCTCCCTCAAACAGGCAAATAGTCCAAGCTGCAGTGGTATAGGCCATGATCCTAAAGTAATGTATTCCCTAGTAATCTCTGGCCCTAGTAAATCAGAAAATTCTTGTGCAAAGGACAGTAACAACAGAAATTTTTGAAAGATATTACTTAAACAGAGGTGCATAGTCTCCAGAAAGGAGCACTTTGGTGGAAGGACCAGCAAACCAGTCTGTATGCATACAGCAAGAATGCTAGCTGCAGCTGAAGCACCTCTCTAAATAGTTCACTTCATAAATAGCCACTTTAAGTTTTAGGAACTGGAGCCCTTGTGTTATTTCCAGGTATGTGATATATGAAATAATTTAAACAGTCTGTAGTGTAAAACGACTATTTATGCTCAGTACATTTATGCCTTTTTAAACTAATTTACACTTGGTAAGAGAAAAATGAAGATTTGATAGTGATAGCTGATAAGTCTGCTTTGAATTTTGGGTACTTAAATGTACTTCCAGTAAAAATGAAATGTTGGTAAGTTGGAGTGAAGATGCGGAGGCCAAATATAAAGATATAAAATGAAGTTTATGCAGCTTATTCCATGGCTGCCAGAATAAAGTAATTTATTATTTAGGTGATTATATCATGTGTGTATAGATAGACAAAGATGTCCTCTGATGAAAACTCTGAAAATGAGACTCTGTATCTGATATCTTTGCTTGGATTTGGCTACCTGTCTAGCTCCTATCCCCTCACACAGAATAGCAGTATAACTGGATTGTCAAATATGTTAATGAGAAAGTGTTGTTGACTTTTGTGCACCACAGAGTTGATGGGAGATGAGACATAATGTTAAGGATAATAGCTGGTGGCTGAGCCGGCTGGCTGAAATATACTTAGATTGACAGCTCCTGATAATTTCCATACACATTTGGAGTTCAATGCCAGTAGTAGAAAATAGTTTAAACCTATACAGTGACTGAATTGCATTAACTCATTTGAGTAGGTTACGTTTGAATACTTTTTACAGATATACTGTATAAAAGATTCCTGAGATGCAAGTTACTGCCCTGTAAATATTTTCTTTTGTGCTATAAGGCAATATAGTTGAAAAGAATTTTGGGAAGATTTATTGTTCTGTAAAATAGTGGGTCTTATTGTCTGTGTCTTTGCTCATTGTTTGTGTATAAGCTTAACACTAACTAACTTAACACCTGATCTTTTGTAGTGTGGGTGGATAGTTGATCTTTTGCTTAAAGCACTGCAAGTCTTATCTTTTTGACAGAATCCCTATATTACTGGCAGGCCCACTGACAGAGAGGAACAGAGAGAGAAGTTGCCCTCTTGCCTGGTGATTCAAATGGGCCCAATGTTCTGGCTGCTTCTGCTGCAGTAGCAGCAGCTGAAGCCCTGGACTCTTTAAATTGTGGCAATTGCCATAGGTGTAGGGAGGGAGGAAGGGGACAACAAGTGCCTGTGTAACCCATGCACTGAGTGTGGTTCACTGTCCCATGTGGTGGCACTTAAACCAACAGATAAGAACAAGAGACCTTTACAGCCTGGGCTGAGATCCAGCTGGCTTTATAGCCAAACTGTAGAAGCTACTACACTAAGTTCCAGAAGTCCTAGGTTCAAATTTGCCTGTTGGTGTTATACCTGCAGAGGCTGGGGGGTGATTATCAGTTAACCACTGACATCCTGAGATATAATACATGTAATTCAACTACATTAATTTCCTTCAGTTTATTTGTGAAGATTGTTAATAATAGTAATTTTTTGCTTACAAGTCTTCTAAACATTTTTTACATACCTGATGAAGTTCTAATCTCATGGTATAGAATTTAAAATTTGAAAACCAAATACTGCCCTTTCAATATGCATTCCATTTTCATTGGCTTTGTTTAGATAAGATAAATTTTGCAAAAAAAATTTCTACTAGTACCACCTGATTCAGCTGCACTGGTTGAAGACCGAGTATAACCAAGCTGGAACTGGCTGGTGGATTTGCATTTCTGTGTCTGTAAAGTCACCATTGAGTAATATTGTTGAATACTACACAATAGAATGCAGACACTCTTTTTGTAACAAATAGAATCCGGAACACATTTCAAAACAATATTTGGCATACTTTCTTGGTACTTATAAGCATTTAGCTTTGTGTCTTAATGCAGTGAAAGTATGCTGGTATATGATATAACTGCAGACTTTGTTTTGTTCATATGCACATGAAAGTGTGCTCTGTGTTGCTGAACATTTATGGTTCTTTTTTAGTTTGTCATGAATTTTATATTTCTACTTCAAAATTTTTGCCCATTTCATCTTTTATTACTGTCAGCAAGATGGTTAAAATGTCTCTTTAATCCTTGCAGGAGAAAGTGAGTCTGAATAACGTAGCATTATAGAGAAGAAGAATGTGTTTGAAAGCAGATGGGGAAGGGAAAGGAGGGAAACACCAGGAGACTGAATACAGGGGTTACTACCAGTATGTCCAACCAATTCTGAAGCAGTAGTCACTAGAGCTACTGCTATAGAGAACTAGTCACGCTCAACTAGGCAAATAGTCACATTGTTCAAGCCAGCTAGCCACACTCACCCAGCTAAATAGCCACATGTGGTTAGTGGCTAGTGTGTTGGACACCACGGGGTTACTGCATAACCTGTGTAGGAAGTGTGGGAGATAGAAGAGGCATATAGTTAATCCCTAGAGCCCTGTGCAGATACGAAGTTTATATCCACTGTGACATCTGTATTGATAAAAATGAGTCACCGATATCTGCGCTGACATTCGTGGATATAAAGCGGATATCTGCAAACTTGATATCTAGATACAATATTTGCATCTACATCTGTATCTATATAAGCAGAAATGAGTTGTGGATATCCACATCCACAGTGGTAGATACAGATACCCACAGATTAGCAGGGCTCTATTTATCTTGGAACTCTGACCCTATTACTAACTTCCTGTGTGACCTTGGGTAATCATTTAACAGCTGTTTTGTTTTCCCAGCTCTAAAATAGGAACAGTAATACTTCCCTTCCCTGTTCCCCACCATCCTCAAAGGAGAATTTTAAGGATTAAATTAGTTCATATCTTGAAGATACTCAACGTTACATAGAAAGTTAAATATTAGTTTTCAAATGGTAAATAAAATTGATTAGAAGAAGTGAAAATCTTCTAGACAATTTATTTTTGAAGGATTGAAACTTTTTAAAATTTTTGGTAAATATTGAAATCACATTTGAAATTACATATTTTCACAAATGTGTATACCTCTCATTTTTAAGTGCCACTATACGTCATAAGTCAAAACTCTGTGATCATTTTTAAATAGGTCTTATTGGTAAAAAGACTTAATTGTTATTAAATTTGCAAGATACTGAATATTACTATCCTCTTTTTATGTAAATGACTTAATGTTGAAGCAGATCAAGTAGAATTCTTGTGTACTGCATCATCGCACACTAAGCAGATTAAAGAAATTAATTTCCGGAAAAAAAGGTAAATTAAAAAGTAAACTGCTAAGCAAGAATAAGGATGTGTGTCTAACTACACATACTCAAAAGCTAGAAAATCAGAAAGTCAAACAATCTAGCTACACAGGATAAAGGCATTACAAAAATAGCTACTAGGGGAACACTATTCTGTCAGTAGTAAGCAGGTTTCCTGTGCTTCCTAATAAGCTATTCCAAAGAAGCCTTGTTCATTTTTTCACCATGTCTAAACCCCTTGCCCCTTTAAAAAATAGTTTTCATCTTGACTGGAAATCTAAGAAAAAATATTGAAAAGTACCCAAGGCACAGATTGTGAAAAGATATCCAGCATCTTAAAATGCAGACAGACACCTAGTAGGGTTTCTATACACACATATAGATACCCTTTGATTTGAATTGGAGTTAGGAACATTTTTTGCAATCCTTCAGGATATCTAAATACTTCTGAAAATCTGGTTGCAAGTGACATAAGATTCTAGGCCCCATTTTCAAAAGACACTTAGGCATCTAGGGCCAGATTTTTAAAGTAGACAGACATTTAATTCCCATTTAAATCAATGGGAGCTAGGGACTTACCGTATTTTCCGGCGTATAGGGCGACTGGGTGTATAAGACGACCCCCTATCTTTTTAATTAAAAGATAGGGTTTCATCTTATACCCCAGCGCCCCTCCGCCTCCTTTGCTCCCGGTGTCCCTGGTCTGCTGGAGATGGTCCCCAGCAGACCAGAGGCACCGGGAGCAAAGCCGCCAGGAGCGCCTGGGCTGCCCCCCCCCACCCCCGCCGGAGCCCCTCCGCGGCTTTGAAAGCCTCGGGGGAAGCCGGCGGGGGGGCATCCCAGGCGCGCATGGGCTGCCCCCCCGCCGGAGCCCCTCCGCGGCTTTGAAAGCCTCGGGGGAAGCCGGCGGGGGGGCATCCCAGGCGCGCATGGGCTGCCCCCCCGCCGGAGCCCCTCCGCGGCTTTGAAAGCCTCGGGGGAAGCCGGCGGGGGGGCAGCCCATGCGCGCCTGGGATGCCCCCCCGCCGGCTTCCCCCGAGGCTTTCAAAGCCGTGGAGGGGCTCCGGCGGGGGGGCAGCCCATGCGCGCCTGGGATGCCCCGCCGCCGGCTTCCCCCGAGGCTTTCAAAGCCGTGGAGGGGCTCCGGCGGCGGGGCATCCGGTGTACAAGACGACCCCCGATTTTTGGGGGATGTTTTTTAACATCAGAGGTCGTCTTGTACGCCGGAATATACGGTAAGTGCCCTTAAAAATGTGTCTTTTACTAGCCAAAGTCCAGTTGGATTTAGGGGCCTAATTGCTTTATGTATTGTTGAAAATGTTACCTCTGTTCTCTAATTCTCTTCTCTGCGTTAAATCATTTCTCTCTCCCTCTCTGAGGGTATGTCTGCACTACCACCCTAGTTCGAACTAGGGTGGTAATGTAGGCAACCAGAGTTGCAAATGAAGCCCAGGATTTGAATTTCCCAGGCCTCATTTGCATCTCGCCGGGCGCCGCCATTTTTAAATGTCCGCTAGTGCGGACTCCGTGCCGCGCGGCTACATGCGGCACGGACTAGGTAGTTCGGACTAGGCTTCCTATTCCGAACTACCGTTACTCCTCGTGAAACTCTTCCTGAGATAGGAAGATACAGAAAGAGAAACACATACACATACTCTTTTTCTCTCTCACTAAATTCATATATAATTGTGTGTGTGAACAGTTTCTATTCACATGCTAGAGGCTGCAGCTGATGAGCAAAAATAGCTAAATTGATACACTGCTCTTCTGTGCTGCATTAGCAGTGAAATAGCACTGGACCAGCTGTCACTGTTTTGCACAGTTCTGTTTTATCTGTGGAATGCTGATGGTAATTGTGCTCATTACTTAGTGGCTTCACCAACTAAAAAACAGTGTGTTAGACTGCTTGGTAGTATAATGTACCGTATATACTCGAGTATAAGCCGAGTTTTTCAGCACATTTTTTGTGCTGAAAAATGCCCCCCTCGGCTTATACTCGAGTCAGCGTCTCGAGAACTGAGGCGGGCGGGCTCAGCGCGTCTCTGCCGCCGGCCGGGTCTAGCCGCGTGAGCCCGGAGCTCCAGCCCCGGTAACCGAGGCGCTCGGGGTGGGGGGCGCTGCTGGGAGCGGGCTGGGCTCCGTGTGTCAGGGGCCGTCGCTGCGCGGGGCGCTCGGAGCCTCTGCCGGCCGCTTGGGTTGCGGGTGCGCCCGCAGGTGCTGCTCGGAGCCAGCGGCCTCGCCCCAGGGCCGCCGGCAGGGAGGCTCGGGGAGCAGCCGAGAGGGGCTCTGGCCTGGGAAATGTCCGGGCAGGGGCTGAGCTGGTTGGGCCGAGTGTCCGAGCGTCTGTTCCCGTGTGTGACTGGTGCTGGCGCTGGGCGCTTTCTTGCAGGCGGCCCTTCAGGGGCTCATTGAATTGGCGGGAGGACTTTGAGCGGGAGTTACGGTATTTTTGATACCATATTGTTTTTGTTGACCCCCTTTTCCACTTACAGAGCTAGGTTATTGTTTTTCTTTGAAATAAATATTCATGTAATTTTATTGGTATCTATCTTCATTTTTTACATTTACCAGTAGCTGCCTCATTTCCTACCCTAGGCTTATACTCGAGTCAATATTTTTTCCCAGGTCTTTGTGGTAAAATTAGGTGCCTCGGCTTATATTCGGGTCGGCTTATACTCGAGTATATACGGGTACTTCATTTCCTAGAAAAGTAGACTGGGGGAGAACTTATCTTTTCCTGACCATGCAAATGTAGCCCCATTGGGGCAGGCTTTTACCTCAGGGGTCAGTAGGAACATAATGGTGGTTTGTTTAGATCCTTGCTAATGCCTTGTAAAGCATAGCATTGGTCAGAAATAGTATTAAAGTGCTGCAGGGTTTACAAAATTTGATAGGGAAATTATATATAAACCTATTTTTTTTTATTTAAGAGTCATATCAAGCACTTGTAATTCACACTGAGCTTCGGATAAGGGGCCAGACAGAAAGAAAGGAATTATGAGCAATAAGAAGAATGCAATGTCTGCAAACTTTCTTTCATAGTTCCTAAAGCCATAAAAATAAACAAGTGTAACAGGTGTTTATTGCTATTATTATTGTTTTTATTACACTGGGTAATGTATAATTAAGAAACTACATATAACTTTATTTTACTGTTAAAATATTTCTTTGTAACACATAGAGGGCATAGAATTAGAAAGCAAATAAAATTTGAATAACAGACTTTACCTATCTATGTACAAACACATATGCATGTATCTTACTTTACTTACATGAATAAGTCCGGTGACTGCGGGGGGGACCATTCATGAAAATACAGTCATGTACATAGATAAGTATTAGTAGGATTATTATATTCAACTAGAAGATGTACCTAGCATTAACTTAATTAATTTTGTTTTTGTTTTTTAAAATAAAATGTAAATCTACATGCTTCTTTTGAATCATTGTTCTGTGGTGGACTGGGGACATTGAGGAACATTGCATAGTTACATTACCATTGTTTGTAAATCCACCAACAGTAATCATATTATAGACAGGTGAATGACAGGCTGGGCAAAGGAACAACAGATGATAAAACCTCACACACAGTGGTTATATTTGACTTCCAAAGTTGTTCCCATGAGCTAAACTGTAAGGGTATGTCTACACTAGCCTCCTAGTTCGAACTAGGGAGGCTATTGTAGGCATTCAAAGTTGCAAATGAAGTTGCAAATGATTTAAATATCCCGGACTTCATTTGCATCTTCCCGGGCACTGCCATTTTTAAATGTCCCTTAGTCCGAACTCCGTGCCCACGGCTACACGCTGCACGGAGTAGGTAGTTTGAATTAGGATCTCTAATTCAAACTACGGTTACTCCTCGTGGAAGACCCATGCCAGTGCTTCACCACCCTCCTAGGGAAAAATCCAAACTAATATCCTAATATCCAGTCTAGACCTCCCACAGCAACTTGAGACCATTGCTCCTTGTTCTGCCATCAGTCACCACTGAGAACAGCCTCTCTCCATCCTCTTTGGAACCTCCCTTCAGGTAGTTAAAGGCTGCTATCAAATCTCCCCTCACTCTTCTGTAGACTAAACAAACCCAAATCCCTCAACCTCTCCTCGTAAGTCATATTCTCCAGCCCGCTAATTATTTTTGTTGCCCTCTTCCTGGACTCTTTCCATCATTAAAACATAATCAGCAAAAGCTTAAATGGCCCACTTCAGAATGTTAGTTTGGTAGCGCGAGTTTAATTATGAAATGCAAACACAGCAGGCGTTGGCAATAATTATTGACTGGGACCACTTCAGAAATTTTTGGAGTGGCCCCTGGCCACCCTGGAAGGATCTCAGGTGGAAGGGGCGAGTGCAGGACATTTCTGTGCTTCCCCACCCTCAGACGTCGGAGAGCGTGTGAAGTCTTTGCCACCCACAAAGAGAACCGCCAGGTTCCCTCTAGGCACCATGCCCGTGGTGGTGGGAGGAGATTTTGCATGCTCCCTGCTCCTGTTCCCAGGCCAATCAGGGCCTAGGAGTGGGGGGAGAACAGAAAGACTGGCCCCACCCTGCAAGGGAGTGCTGTGCTTAGAGTCATCTGCCAGCTGAGCGGCAGCTGGCGGTTGACTCATAAGTTCTGTGTGCCTAGTAGGGCAGAAGGAGACTTTTCATGATTCCTCCACCCTCAGGCCGTGATTGGCCTGGAGGTGGGGAGAGCACGAAGTCTCTCGCTCCCTGCCCTCCAGTGCACAGTGATTAGAGTTAACTGCCAGGGTTGATTCCTAGTGCCGCGTGCTATCCTGTCTGTAGGCCCTGATTGGCCTGGGAGCGGGGGAGTGGCAGGACCTCCGCAGGCTAGATCAACCTGCTTGGCAGGCCATATCTGGCCTGTGGCGGCCATTTTGCCTACCCTTGATGTAGAACAAAGGTCCCCAGTAGTGTTCCCTCTATGCTGTGCACTCATGCAACCACATAGGAGAGATTCAGATGCTGCCCAGCTGATGAGCAGAGCACCCACGGCTAGGTTTTGTTTTACTGGTGGCACACAGTCACATGTGCCTTGGTGCACATAAAAATGTATTCTGCCCACTGATAGAAAAAATCCGCTCATAGACAGAAAAAATTAGAGGGAACCTTGGTCCCAATGTGTGGAATGCCCCCTTAAGGGGGCATAAATGAACATCTGGGGAATGTGCCCTGGCCATCTCCACAAGGGTAGGGAGCACCACCTAACATCCCCCTGCTCTGGTCCATTCCTATTCCCATCCATATTACTCACTCCCAGTCCTATGCCTGACCTTCGTTTCCAGCTTTGGCATGGCTTTGCTGATGGCCCCTCACCAGCGCATAGGTTTTTTTTCTGGACACAACTCCATTCCTGGCCTGGCACCAAGGCTGGGTGCGAGGCTAGGATTGGAGCTTCATCTAGCCATGAGCCTGGCTGCTGGCCCCTGTGTCTCGGTACTCAGCCTTGGTCCTTGGCTGCAGTCCCATTCCCAGTCCTAGATCAACTTCTAGTCATAGACCTCTCCCCAGCTTCTGCTCTCTCATTCCTGTTTGCTCTCCCTTTCATTAAGATCTGGTCCTGCTTGCCCTAGGGGAGTTAGTTGGCAGAGTGTGTGGAGAGTGTGATCTAGGAATGTAAAAACCCACAAAATCGTTAACAGCTTAAGTTATTTGTTTAATTGGTTAACTATCAGCCACAGGTGGGAGGGGGGAAGCCTGTTGTGGGTCCACCATCCCCAGCTAACCAGACAAGCTCCCGGCCATGGGAGAGCTCCAGCCAGTCTGGCCTGCTGCAGCTGTAGGACTGCTCCAGCTGGGTCATTTAACAACTGGGTCAGTTAACAGTGCAGGGCTACTCAACACACGGCCCATGGGCCACATGCGGCCCCCAGCCCGTTTGTTTGCCGCCCACAGTGTAGTTTGGGTTTATGCAGAGCTCAACATGCAGTTCGTGGGTGGGATCATTTGAACATAGCTCCACTGGGAACATGCTGCACAACAGTGAAGCGTCTCCCAGGCGGGGTGAGCATTGAAAGACACAAGCGGACAGGCTGGCTGGAACAGACAGATACAGAGTGTTAGCATTTCTAGCCCCCAGGGAAGAGGTGCCAGGGCATTATGTGAAATAAGCTATTTGCATATATATTTGCATGTATATGCAACCACACAAGTTGCAGCCCTCGGCATGTGCTTTGAGTATCATTATGGCCCCTGGGGCTTCCAAAGTTGAGTAGCCCTGAGTTAGTGGGTAAGCTGGCCAATAAGCGGCTGTGGATGGAATCCAGCAAGTCGAGCGCGCTGCGGGACTGCTCTGTCCAAGCCCACTAAAGCCACAGGACTGCTCCAGCCTGGGCCTGCCACAGTTGTGAGCAGGGGACGTAACCGGTTACCAGGTAAGCAAATCAATACGCCTACTGCTTACTGGATAACAAGTTAACCTCTTGAATCCCTCATTCCATCCTCAAAAGTTTGGGGATCACTGCTATTGAAGATAGCATTTGCTCTTTAATATGGTGTATTTCATATGACTTCTCAAAAGGCTTTGTAAGGGTGGATAAATATTACACATGTTTCACAAACAGGGAATGTGAAGTTAAGTGTTTTGGCAAAGGCCAATTAAAGCTGCAGGGATGAGATGAGAATATAAAATGAGACTATGCCTCAGGAGTCCCAATTCTGACGATTAGATCATCTTATCATCCAATATATCATTAATGTCACCGTCTTTGTTTTTCACCGTAGCTGTGAAGTCCTCTTCGTCTGCAGAAATAAATATATGTGACCTTTACATTGTTTATATCCCCATAAGTAATATATTTTATGTGTGCAGGCAGGGGACTGGACTTAATGACCTCTTAAAGTCCCTTCCAGATCTAGTATTCTATGATTAATTACATTTTAGGTATAACAGTTTTAAATTTATTTTCTCGGGATTTTAGACTTTTTATTCACTTCTAGTTTTTGAGCAAACATATGTTGTTAGTCTGGCACCTTTGGAGAAAATCTCTAAAAGATTATGAGTAGCAGTCTGAATTTTAGTGATATATTGATTTTTATTGTAAAGTAATTTTGTTTCTTTTCAGGGATAGAACTTTTGAGTTCTGTGAAACTTTATGTTGATTGAAAGTCCACTGTACGTTCATAATCATTGCATTCTTGAAGCAGAAGGTATTTGCAATGAAGAAACATTCATGCAGATAGTGCTAATTTGGCTTTTTTTCAGTGAGCAGCATCAAACAGTAACAGTGTTTGTCACAGTTCCAGCTATATCTTGACTGATGTGTCTTTTGTGGCTGTGTTTCAGTTCAGTCCCAAGAACTTGCATGCTTTACAAACTAGAAATGGCATGAGTATTAAACTGTCTAATGCTATGGTCATGGCAAATGCAGTTTATTTAGAAATAGTGATAAATGCTAGTACCTTGGAAAAAATCTCAGGGTTTGAGTAATTAATGTGGGACTAAAAGTTCCGGCAGGACCATAGATATTCCAGGACCTGAGTCCAGGTGCACTGCGGGGGCGGGGGGGGGGGGGGGGGGGAAGTGGTCAGGGGCCTAGCCCAATGCAGGAAGGGCAGGAGTCAGCCTGCAGATCAGTTGTACTGGGGGGGGGGTGAGCCAGGTAGGCTGGCACCTGGCTCAGCGGAGCTGCGGATGGGCTGGGGAGGGAGGGTGGAAGAAAGAGGTGTGTGCTATCCAGTTGGACTATTCAAAACAACTGGGGGGCTGGAAGAGGGTTTGAGGAGGTGGGGGGGGGGGCAGGAAGCTTGACCCAGCTGGTTTGCCAGAGAACCCATGAAGCCTGATGGGGCCTCAAGGCAGGGGCTGGGGCCAACAGCAGGGGGTCCAGAGATGACTTCCTCTGGTCTGATAAAATCTCTCATCTGGGACCATTCAGATCCTGAGGGTGCAGGACCAGGGAGGTTCAACCTTTACAAAGGTCAAGCAGCCAATGGTTGAAGCTATTTGAATATGCAGATACTATGGTATGCTAACCAGCCTTTGGGTTAGTATTTAGTTGACATTGCCTGATTTTCTGAAGTGAGTAAATACACCTATAGGAACTACTGTGAATGCAGGCAGTATGATGGAGAGACATCTTTGCTTTAATCCAGATTTGAGTTTAGGTAGCTAACAGTGCAAGTGTCTTGGAAAACAAAAGCAAAGTCAAACTAAAATCTGGCACACAGAACTGTGGGTAAGCAATAAATAGCCCTGTGTACTAATAGCTAGAAGTCCTGTGGCACCTTATAGACTAACAGATTTATTGGAGCATAAGCTTTCGTGGGCAAAGACCCTCTTTGTTTCGGTTTGCCCACAAAAGCTTATGCTCCAATAAATCTGTTAGTCTATAAGGTGCCACAGGACTTCTCATTGTTCTAGCGGATTCAGACTAACGCGGCTACCCCCTCTGATACTAATAGCTGTGGACTGAAGAAATCTGAATTAATGCTACAATTTTTGCGTGATGTGAAAAAAGAGCAAATGAAAATATTTTTGTGAGCGTACCAAAGAAGAATCTTTGCCAGGTCTGATTTTTATGTATGTTGATGAAGCAGACAGAATACAATGGGGAAATAGGAAACCACACTTGAAGTGACAGTTATTTTATTCAGTCACCTATTATATTTAATGGTTTACCATTCTGTATAGCATCTCTGTCTAAACTGCACCTTATGGGGTTTTAGTCTGTTCTCAATATTTATATCTATTATATCTATTATATTTCAGTTATATCTATTTAATTTTAACAATAATATCTGTGTCTCACATACAAAAATAATCCTTAATTATGTGCAGACGTTCAAGATACATCTCATAGGATCCCTCTTTAGCAAAATACATCATTATCTAATAAGTATGTGAGGACTTTTTTTGTTATATAGTAATAGGACACTGGTGGCTTTTATACTGGCAATTCTTTTTAAACCTCCCCCTTGTACTCTGTAGGTCCAGCTCCATTAACAACTCCTGTTTTTCATCAATTTATCCTATAACTTTTCACAGTGTAGCTCTAGATAACATAATGGTAAAAATAACAGAGTCCTCTTTACACAAATCAATTGCTATCAGTTGTGGAGTAGGTTTCCTGGAAATTGCTAGTAGATAGTAAAGACCATAGATAGGAACTTTCAATCATTCTAACTGAATAAAATGAAATTGTTAACATAGGCTTCAATGAGTAACTCTTTTAAAACCGCAGCCTTCATTTTGAAAAATGGCTAGAAATTTTGGGTGTCACAATTTAATGACTAATTTGAGGTTCCTAAAAAGGAGATTGAATTCTGGTTAACCATGTACTTTCCAAAAATCTGGTCCATTATTTTTGAAATTGGAGACCCTAAAATTGTGACACCTCCCAAATTCAGTAGTCTCTTTTGAAAATGTACAAGTTATCATTTGTGATGTCATCCTGCACAAGTGGCTCATAAGAGTGATATATGCATGCATTATAGCAGCGGTCTCCCACCTTTAAAGCACATGATCACTTTTAAAAAATTTAAGTGCAATGTAAGATCTGCCTCAAACCCAAGTACCCTTGCCCCTCCTCTTTCGTGTCCTTTCTCTGAGGACCTTCTGCTGCTCACTCCATCTCCCCCCCCCCCCCTTTCACCAGGCAGGGACAGAGGGTTGGGACACAGGCTTTGGTCTTGGGCTAAGGGATTTGGAGTATGAGAAGGGCTCTGAGCTGATCCTGGAGCAGAGAGTTGGGGGGAAGGAGGAGGTTCAGAGTACAGCCTCTATAAGAGAGTTTGGGTCCACGGGGCTCAGGGCTAGGACAGGAGGTTCATGACTGGGGCTGGGGTTCAGAGCTGGTTCCAGCTGGGCATTGCTTACCTCTGGTGGTTCCTGGATGGTAGTGCAGTGGGGCTAAGGCAGGTTCACTCTTGCCCTGGCCCTGCACTGCTTTCAACAGCAGCCAGCAAACTCCCTCCATGCCGAGCCCTGTGCCCCCATCCATTCTGTGGAGATAGAATACAGAGTAGCAGAGGGGGCACACTGACATCAGCCCCCCCTCCTCTCCCTTCAATACTCTGCACAGCAAGCGGGAGGCACACCCAAGGGGATGGGTGGGGCAACTGCTCCAAGGCAAAGGGCAGGAGGGGTGCAGCAGTGGGGAGAGGGGCAGCTGAAGTGCTATGCTTGATAGCCTGTTAGCCATTCCAGTCAGGATCACCTGTCAGAGTCTCGCAAGATCTACCAGTAGATCCTGATCTACTGGTTGGTGAGCACTGCATTATAGCATTTTGGCAATCCGAATAGAAAGCTATCAGAATTTGCTATTGCTGGAACTTGGCAAGTCCTGTAGCCTCTTACAATTAGTTGCTCATCATAGTAGTCTCTCCTCAGAGTTGGTTGGTTGACTTAGGGATATTAAATTTAGTTTAATGAAATAATTGACTAGTTGATGGCATTTCCATCCATTAGTCAATTAATTGATAAGTGAGGTAGCCTCAGTGGGGGTTAACTTCTGGCCCAGGAAGCTAACTCCACTGCAGCTCTGCCTTTTAAATGTATTAAAAGCCAGCAGGTTCTAAATATATATAAAAGGTTGAAGCGCAGTGGTGGGGACCCAGGGTAAGCTGCGACAGCTAATTCCCATATCAGGCCGGGTCCTTCCTGCTACACACCAGCCTTTTAAATGTATTATCTCTTTAAAAGTCTGGTATGCAGTGAGTGGGACCCAGCTCAAGCTGGGAATCAGCTGTCCCAAGTCGCGCTGGTTCCCCTCACTGTGCCTCTGCTTTTTTTTAATGCTTGCCTCTAGCACCAGCTCTTGCTCTCCCTCCCCATACTGCCTCTGATAGTTAACTTATCAGATAGTCGACTAGTCACTTACATCCCTAATTTGACTGTACTTGTAAGGGGGAAGACTTTTTGTGCATTGCTCCACTCCCAGCACAATTCCATTTTTGGATAAACACAAGACATATGTTTTCTTTATTATTTTTTCATAAGTAATCTCTCTAACTTTTGAATTGTTTTTTCTGTTTGATGGTTCCCTGGGTGCTGCCTAGTATTATGGACTGCAGTTACCCCTTAACTCTCCAACCTTCTCTGTCTCTCAAATTGTTTGCTATTGACAAGCAGCAAACCCCTCCTGGCGCTGTGATCACACAGCACAGCCCAGCATGTGGGTCCCACACTTAGCTAGATCACATGAATTGTCCCAAAGCCACTTGTGAATCATTCAGAAAAAGGCAGCAGCCTAATTCCCCCTTAGTTCTCAGCTTTGTACCTCAGAAATATACTGCACTGCACTGCTCAGCATTGAGACATTGGTTACTTTTCTTGCTGTTGTCTCTTGGGATCTAATATCTGACTGATTCCCCAACTTATAGTAGGTTTTAGTGTCAAAATATGAGCCAGATCCAACCCACCAGATCTGCCTATGGATGCAACAGGGAGCCTCAGGCAGTTTCCCTGCTTGCTCCATCCCCTACAGGCTGTTCAGAAAAGTGGCCATGGGCCCCTGTTTGTCTTTCAACAGCTGTGAGCCCAGGGAAGGGGGGAAGAGGTTTTGTGCATTGCCCTACCTCCAGCACAATCCCATTGGCTGGAAGCTGATCAGTGGGAGCTCCCTGTTTGAGGAACAGGCAGCGCACAAAACCCCTCTTCTATCCCCCCAGACTTACAACTGTTCAGACCCACATGGCTCTTGCAGCAGCTACAGGGGTGGGGGAGGCAGGGAACCTGCCTGAGAAACCTGCAGGGCTTCTGGCTGAGAGTGTCCCAGGTACGTCTCCTGGTCAGAGCTGGCCTCTGGCACCTCAAGCCCTCTCTCTTCCCAATCCTCTGCCTCCCCAGTCCCGGACCCCTATGCCACATAACCCAAGCCACTTGCACCCCTATCCCTTCCCAGACCCTGCACCCCAATCCTTTTCCCACAATATAGTTCCCTTCTGCCCTAGGTCACAAGTTAAACCTCTGCACCCCCTCCTTCACCCCACTTCCCTGTCCCAGGTCACAACCCCTCCTCCCAAGGTCATAACTCAAACCCCTGCATCCCCATCTGCATCCAAGTTACCCGCCCCAGGTCACAACCGCCTTCTTCACCCAAACACCCTCTCAGACCCCCTTCTACTTCTCAGTCTTTTACCACAAATTCCCTTCTGAACCCAATTTCCATCGCAGACCCTACACCTCCTCCATTAAAATAATGACCAAGTACTTGGTGTGGCCCCCATCAAAAATTATTTTCCACCCCTGGATAAAGATACACATACTTAGATAGAGCAGTGGGTTTCAAGCAGCAATTCATAAGCTTTCCCATTGATACCTCACATGACATACTTCCCATGCATTATCACAATTAGGAATGTTATCGACCTGTTAATTGAATAGTCGACTAACTGCATGAATTCTTAGTGGTTAGTCAACTATTCTGTAGTCCCCAGGGTCAGGGCTGGCAGCCAGTGCAATCTAGCCCCACTCCTGGAGAGCCCCCTGCCATCCTATGCTGCTGCCTTTATCAGAGGCAGCAATGCAAGATGCCAGTCGGGAACTGGTATGCGAGACGAGCCAGTTTAAAAACCAGTTCCTCTCATGAACCGGCTGGCTGCTGCCTCTGATACAGAAGCAGCAGCGTGGGTTAGCAGCAGTCCTTGTTGGTGGGTGGTCCAAGCTCCCTGTAGACAGAGGCTTCTCGGGGAGGGGATGGGAGAGGCCGCCCTGAAGCAGCCTCTGTCTGTGGGGGCCTGAGCTGACTACAGACAGAGGCTGCTTAGGTAGTAACCCTATCCACAGGGTCCTGATGGAGGTGGCACCTCAGAGCACTTGCTGGGGGGAGCCAGTGGCTCATGCTTCCCCCACCACTGCCTCTGATACAAGGTGGGGGAAGTGAGTAGTCAACTAGATTAGCCAATGAGCCTAGGCTTATTGGTTTACCGACTTGTTGACTACTTGTTCACATACCTAATCACAAATATATATATAAATATATGGCAGTTCCAGGACAGTCCCCCAAGGTTCGAGTGCCACAGCTTGTCTGCTCTGAACTCTGGCCAGTCTCTGGTATTGCTATGCCTGTAAATAATTTCAGTTTTGGGGATATAGGGTAACCAGACAAAGAGGGAAATTTCTGTAATTTGTGATGTAATTCATCTGTACAATCCAAAATTGAATTGGCTATTTTTGTACTACCATGTTGCATTGCAAATGCATATCTAATTTGCAGTGGATTTTATTCCTACATTTTTTTTAACATTATTGTATTCCAGGTTGAATCTAACTTCCTTATACATTTGTCCTCTCTAAATTGCTTTGCCCCATCTGTGATACTCAGTTTAATATATTATTAGTCTTTTTTCTTCATAATTAATACAGATGCACTAGCATCACTCTCTGCTGCACTTCTCTAAGTATATCCCCAAAGCTCGATACATTAACATTTATTTTTATCTTTTAGTTTTTTATCCACCTTTTCAATGTATATGAGATTGGTTTGCATATAAGCAGTTAGTTTTTCAAGTAAGGTTTTAAGATGAACTGATACTATATTTGTGGGATTTGTAGTGGGCTTTAATGAAATGTTAAAGGATTTAGTCTTATTTTTATAATAATTTAAAGAAAAAGAAAATGTTTCATTTTTTGGAATCCCAGTTTGGTGTTCTATCATAGTAAAACACATTGGCTCTGAAACTTTTTTTTTAATCATCCAGCCCTCCAGTGGTATCACATGTAAGCACTCAAAATTGTATCTGCTAACTCTTTCTCTGTTCATTTATCTATAGTACAAAAACAGGTGCATAAATGTACTCTTTGATTGCATATATGCAGGCACATACATTTATTACTCACACCTGCACACAATTTTATTTTGCTTTATGTGATTATAGAAAATTTTAGTTGCATTCTAGTAAAATATAGTGTATATTTTTCACGGTTAAATGTTGATTCAGAGCATTATAAAGCACATTTTCATTAATAATCCAGTTATTGGAAAAAATTAATGGTGTCTAAGGTGAGATTTTTTTTCTTTTCCCCATGGAAAGAAAGATACAGAAATGACAATTACATATTAAAATCTATATGGATTAAAAAACACTCCATATAGAACCAAAAAAGTGCCATTATTCAGTACACTCTTACGTTCAGTCTCTTCCCATTATTAAGGTAACCAAATAAGTGTTACATAGAGGGCATGAATAAAATGTTTATGAAGCTAGGTTCTCAGCAGGAATACAGCAAAATCTTTTATAGCTTCTGACATCTGATCTGTTCCCTGTTCTTGAACATAATAAAATGTCCATATATATTAGCTTTTCAGGCATGTTACTAGCAAACAATTGATTTACTTTGAATCTGCATGCATCTTTTTTATGGCTAAAAATATTACCCAAAAGAATGTCTGCCAGAACATCCTATGAGATATATACTTACATCGTATTTGCCCTTCTCACTGGACCATATTTATTATTTGTAGACATCTAGCTCCCCCCCAAATCAGTGTGTTGTGCACTCTTGAGCCCTACATCAGTCAGTTTTGCACTGCCCATTCACTCTTGTCCTCCCCGCACCATCCCTACACACCTCTGCATTGTGAAGGTTCATTATTCTCCTTTCCTGGCTGGGGAAAGGAGCAGCTTTAAAAGTTCTTTTCTTTCCCTCATCCTGCAGGCTGGGGAGCAGATCCCCTTCTTTATCGGCCTACTGATGAAGAGATAGAGGAGGAGGAGGAGTAGCAGAGAAGAATCAACCCATTTCTTACAAGGGGGAGAAAGGAAGGGGAAAGAGGGAAGAGAGCCAACATGAGGAGCTACACTGTTTCCCCATCCTCTTCCTCATGTCTTGTAAAAATTGCATGATTTTTTTCCTCTTCTCCTATCCAAAAATGTCTTTCAGTTCTTGAGGTGGTGGAGGGTAAAGTTAGAAGGGGGAATGATGATTGCCAACTGTAGAAGAGTTTATTGGTCGTCCTTTTCAGGAGGTAGGGTAATGGGGAACACCAATCAATGAGAAGGACTTTTCCCCATACACTGATGGATTTTCCTAAAAAACCTATAGAAGGATCTCAAAACCTTTAATCTATAGGCAATATCCATGGTTAGCAAGTTTGCTAAAAGCAGAAATAATAATAGAAGTTGTTTTTATCTGAGCCATTCCAGCAAAACCTATCTGTGCCCTTTCATTCCATGACATGTGAAATTAAAACCTTCTGATTTTACTTTATATGAAATTGAAATCACTTACATTCCATTTAAATTCTCTATTTTTTAGGGTATACATGGATGTGTAAGTCTTTTTCTGGACCTCTGCACAATGGTGTATTTCACCCTTACTTACTGCACATGCAGACATATTATTGAACTTTCTAGGATAGGGATAAGGCCTCAGCTAGAGCCGTATGGTATGCTCTTGTGCTCTGTGAGGTTGAGTTTATATATAGTCCAGGCTCCAGAGCCATTGAGGAGCTGAGTAAATAAAACAAAAATAATTCTTAGGGGGAAGAGAACGGCCATTTTTCCAAAAAAACCTTCACTTACGTCCACACTGCAATCACGTTCTTTTGAAAAAAATTGAAAGAACAGACACTGACACTGGTAAACCTCTTTCTATGAGGAAGAGGCCTTTTTCTGAAAGAGCTTTTTCAGAAAAAGTCGTGCGTGGACAGGGAAGAGAGAGTTCTTTTGAAAGAAGAGGAAAAATGAAAAAGCACAGGCTACTCCATCCATAGTAATCACAGCTTAAATGCCAGATAGCATCCACACTGAATGGACACTGTCTTTCGAAAAAGCAGATCACATTTTTGATGTTCTTTGGCAGTGTGGACGCTTTCTTTCAAAAGAAGTTTTTCCAGAAGATCTCTTCCGGAAGAGCTTCTTCTGAAAGAAACCTGCAGTCTAGATGTAAAATCCCTCTCTGTTCTTTTGATTTTTTTTTTTTTTTTTTTTTTTTGGCAAGAACACGATTGAAGTGTGGACATAAGTGAAGTTTTTTCTGAAAAATCTCTGTAGTGTAGACATAGCCAGATAAGTAGAAGAGAAGAGGGAACAACCTCAATAAGAGTACGCAGACCCTACCTTTACACATAATACCCCACAAAGAGAAAATGAAAAAATGAGAAGTTAAGGGTCAGTTTTTTGTAAGTAAACTGCAGTGTTGTGTTCCCAAGGTGGACAGGTGGGGCTTCATTTTCAGAGGTACCAAATCCTGTGCAGATATAAAATGTTGTTTCTTCAGCCACATACATATCCTCAAAAAGTGAGCTGCAGATATCCACATCCATGGATGCTGATACCCATGGATATAAGTTGTGTATCTGGAAATTTGCAGAATTCTAGATACAAAATTTTGATCTGCATCTGCATCCATATCCTCAGAAATGAGCCAGGGATACCCTCGGATATCCATTGATTAGCAGAGCTCTAGTTAGAGAATAGCATTTAAAATGTTAACAGGGCGGGGGGGAGGGGACCTAGCCTGTGCCCACCGCACTATGCTAGAGGCAGGGGCTGCTCTGGCCTGGTCAGAGTGAAGCACCCACATATCAGTGCAGTGGGCCTGGCTGGGCTAGAGCAGCCCCCCCCCCCACAGTCTTGGCTAGGCTCTGGTAAGAGTGATGCTTGCTGAGTAACCCATTAACCAGTTACCCATTTACATACCTCACATTAAGGTTACTGGGAGGGATGCACATACATCTACAGAACATTTGTACCCTTTGCATTTGTCCTAAAAATAAGGGGTAAAAGCAGTTTTGTGTCAACAACAATCAGTACTTAGATCATTTGTATACATGACAATTTCTTACCAGCAAAAGATCTTGTTGCATATGAAGTGCTCTTTTCTGCTGCTCAATAAGAATGTTTTGAAAGCTTAGCCTCTTCCAAAAGAAGCAATAGGCACTCTGATTAAAGATGAAGGTGCTTTCATCTGTGTATATTCTGTTCTTCAATCTAGAGTTGAATGTAGCTGTAAATAGTAACACTGCATTTTTATAGGTTGTTAGATTTACAGTGTTCTCTTGTTAGTAAATGTTAACAAAACAAACACATTAGATTTATATGGACTAAAGAGTTGTGTTTAGTGCCACGGTAAAATAAGGCTATTTTCCTGTCTCTGACTGTGTAAGGCTACGTTTAGACTGCAAGCCTCTTTCAAAAAAGAGTATCTAGACTACAACCAGTACTTTCGAAAAATCAAGCTGTTTTTTCGAAAGAGAGCACCCAGGCAGTCAGGTTGTTCTTTTTCTAAAAAGCACAGTTTGCATTACATAATGCCTTTTTTCAAAAGAGCACTTTCGAAAAAAGGCATTCTTCCTCGTAAAACGAGGTTTTCCATGGTCGAAAAAACTGCCGCGTTCTTTCGATTTACTTTCTAAAGGGGAAGTTTTTTCGAAAAAAGGCCACTTTTTAAAAAACCAACCCTGTAGTCTAGACACACCCTGAGTGTTTTGATTGTGGCACACTTCATTTTCAGTCAGTAATTATGCATGGAGTGACATTGAGACATTAGCTGTTGCTATGGTAGCAAGCTTTAAGTAGCAAAAATGCATGCATGATGTCACTAGAACAGCATTGCCTCTCTTTCCCACTTGAGAACAAAGTGGATTTACAAATATATTTTTAAAGCAGCAGGACTCTTACCATGTCTCACCTCATTTGTTAATTTACTTGGTGTGGGATTCCCCTTCCTTCATTCTGATGTTGGTACTAAAGCTATCGGTTTGAGCTGTTTTTCAATATTGGTTTCAGTTATTCCCTTTTTAGGTGCCAAACTGAACTGTACTCTTAGATATATTTTGTTTTCAATATAATCGATACCACCTATTAGAAGATAATTTCTATTTTACTCAAAAGGGCCAAGCCAGCATTTTTTCATGATTGGCATTTTTAATACCTCATTGAGACCTTTAGATATACTTACTTGTGAAGGGCCAAGTTTTTTCACTAACAGTGATGGTTGCAGACTAGATTTCTTTCAGTTCTTGGAATTTAGCAAGTGAACATAGAGAATCATAGGCCTGGAAGAGATCTCAGGAGGTCATTGAGTCCAGTCCTCTGCCCACAGCAGGACCAATCCCAACTAAATCATCCCAGCCAGGGCTTTGTCAAGCCAAGACTTAAAAACCTCTAGGATGGAAATTCCACCACCTCCCTAGGTAACCCATTCCAGTGCTTCCCCACCTTCCTAGAGAAACAGTTTTTCATAATATCCAACCTAGACCTCTCCTACTGCAACTTGAGACCATTGCTCCTCGTTCTGTCTTCTGTCACTACTGAGAACAGCCTTTCTCCATCCTCTTTGGAACCCTCCTTCAGGAAGTTGAAGGCTGCTATCAAATCCCCCCTCACTCTTCCTTCTTCAGACTAAATTAGCCCAATTTCCTCAGCCCCTCCTCATAAGTCATGTGCTCCAGCTCTAATTATTTTGGTTGCCATCTGCTGGACCCTCTCCAATGCTTCTTCATCCTTTCTGTAGTGGGGAGCCCAGAACTGGAGGCAATACTCCAGATGTGGCCTCACCAGCGCCAAATAAAGGGCAATAATCACTTCTCTAGATCTGCAGGTAATTCTCCTCCTAATGTACCCTAATATATCATTAACCTTCTTGGCTTCAAGGGCACACTGTTGACTCATATCCAGTTTCATCCATTGTTATTCCAAGGTCCTTTTCTGTCAAACTGCTGATTAGTCAGTCGGTCCCCAGCCTGTAGCAGTGCTTGAGATTCTTTGTCCCAAGTGGATTACTCTATACTTGTCCTTGTTAAACCTGATCAGATTTCTTTTGGCCCAATACTCTAATTTGTCTAGATTGCTCTGGACCCTATCCCTGCCCTCCAATGTATCTGCCTTTCTCCCTGGCTTAGTGTCATCTGCAAACTTGCTGAGGGTGCAATCCATCCCCATATCAGATCATTAATAAAGATGTTTATCAAAACCAACCCTAGAACTGATTCTTGGGGCACCCCACTTCATACTGATTGCTAACCAGACATTGAGCTGTAGATCAGTACCCATTGAGTCCGACAATCTAACCAGCTTCCTATCCGCATTACAATCCAATTAGCCACTGTTCTTAACTTGCTGGTAAGGACACTGTGGGAGATCGTATCAAAAGCTTTGCTAAAGCCAAGGAATATCATGTCCCCCACCTTCCCCATATCCACAGAGCCAGTTACCTCATCACAGAAGGCAATCAGGTTGGCGAGGTATGACTTGCCCTTGGTGAATCCATGTTAACTGTTCCTGATCAATTTCGTCTCTTCCAAGTGCTTCAAAATGGATTCCTTGAGGATTCTCTCCATGATTTTTTTCCAGGGACTGAGGTGAAGCTGAGTGGTCTGTAGCTCCCTGGATTGTCCTTCTTCCCTTTTTTAAAGATGGGCACTACATTTGCTTCTTTCCAATCATCTGGGACCTTTCCCAATCTTCACAAGTTTTCAAAGATAATTTTTTAAAATCTGAAATAAAATAAAAATGCTGACTTTTTAAAGTTGTTAATAAGGAATCTTTTGATGACTCGTTCCATTCACACAAGAGTAAGTACAAGAAAGTCACAAAGATAACAGGAAGGAAACTCAGTAAAACCATCTTTTTAGAAAGCATATATTTTTGCCCACAAAGGATATTGTTCATTGTTCTTAGGATTGCTTTCTACATTTATAAACAATCTCACTGTACCACGAAGCAATTAAATATTCCACTTACAATAAAAATTGTTGCAGCCAGCAGTTAAATTAGGTGGGTGGTCAGTTTGGCTGCCGTATAAAGCCATAACGAGAAAGCAAGGAAACATTAAGGCCAACTAACAGTAAATAGCCCTCTATTCTTTGCTTCCCAAGCAGTTATACCATTACAACTACCATATCCTAAAGACCACACATTAGAACCTTAATGCGTATATCCTTTTGCAGACAGGCCTTTATTAGAATTCTCCCCTCTCTAGTAGGGTTGCCAGATGCTTTCAACAGAAATACTGGATACACTCGACATTACATCACAATGTACATTACATCTTATTTAGAAAATACCGGACATTTATATTTGCTCATTTATATTTTCTCAATTTGTTTCGGAAACAGAAAGCTCAAATACTGGACTGTTTGGTTCAAAACCGGACACCTGGCAACCCTACTCTCTACAATACCATGTGTAGATATTTGGGGCAGTAATTAGTTTTGATGGGAATTCTGCAGGAGCACACAACCTCAGAAAATGTCCTCCTTGCAGAATTTCTCCAGCGAGGCTCCATAGGGAAAGGGTGATAGTCATGGAAAGACATAATTCAGCACACCCACAACTTTTTAACCCCCCCCTCCCCACACACACACTTTTGCCATAAAATAACTGTCATTGTTTGTGGGCATAGAAGAAACCCTATCTGGGTTTTCTGAAAAAATGTGTTCTCTGGGTAAAAAGGAAAACCGTCTTGCGTGTAAGCAATACTAGAAGAAGAACTTAAATAATGTACTTTACAAGGCATCATTCTTCAAGACTCTCTATGCCCGTGGTCGCCAACCAGTAGATCATGAGCTACTGGTAGATCTCAGGGGCTCTAAGAGTAGCTCTTGAGCCCTCTCTGAACTGCGCACCTGTGCAGTACATTTACATTAGATTTCCTCATTTGAGGAGCAGCTACTCACTGAGCAACAACACAGGTGAATAGCTGCGAGGAATGGTGGGAGCTGGGAGGTCAGGAGGGCTGAAACACCCCAGCCAGCTGACTGTGGCTTTCACAGCTGGAGCTAGGTACATCCTCCCTGGGCTGAGTGCAGGACAGCTGGGCTGGAGGGAAGAGAAGCAGCTGGCCATTGCGCTCAGCCAGGGTGCACCACGCTCCACGTGGACTGGCGCAGAGGAGAAGCTGTCTGGCCTGCTGGCTGTGGCATTCAGCCCAGAGGAGGCTGAACCGCGCTCCAGCTGATTGGGCGGCTTCCCCTATGCGCCTGCCCACGTGGAGCTTGGTGGCACCCTGGCTGAGCACCATGGCCAGCTGGCCGGGCAGCCGCTTTTCTTCACTCCAGCCTGGCTGCCCTGCAGTCAGTCCGGAGGGAGCGCAGGTCGGAGGCTTCCCTCTGTGGCTGGTGTAGGGAACTCCCTGGCCCCAACCTTGTTCCCTCTCCTCTGCCCCAAACTTGTCCGCTGCCCTCCTGGCCCCCTGTTCCCTCTCCCTTTCCCCCCCGACCGCGCTGCAGAAACCTGCCCCCCCCCCAAAGAAACTTGTCCCCCGGCACCCAGCCCCCCCTGCAGAAACCAGTTCCTTCTGGCACCCTGTCTCCTACTACAGAAACCTGTCCCCCTGCTCCCCTCTGCAGAAACCTGTCGTCCCCCCGAGCACCCTGTCCCCTGCTGCAGAAATCTGTCCTGGCACCCTGTCCCCTCTTCCCTGTCCCCACTGGCACCCTGCTCCCTGCTCCAGAACCCACTAGCACTCCTCCCCAGTACTGTGTCCCCTGCTCCCAAATGACTTTTCTATGGGTCAGTGACACCTGACTCAAGGCAGGTTCCCTGCCATTCTCATAAAGACAATGCAGAAACTTTTTGTGTTTAACATAGTATTTTATTTAAAAATGAAGCCTGGCCAACAAACTCCCAATTGGGGCCAAGCCCCCATCTGGCCACAACCACTCCTGCACTCCCCCTTCCCCAGACCCTAGATCTGAGCCTATCTGAACCTCATGCCCTCAGCCCCTCACATACCCCAACCCAAATTCCTGCACCCTTACATCCACAAGCCTGTGGCCTTGCTTAGTATCCCAATACTGCCCAGCCTGGAGCCCCCTCCCTGAGCCAGTGTCCTCTTCTCCACCTCCTCCTGCATCCAGATTTCCTCCCAGAGCTTGCACCTCTCACCCCTTCCCACACCCAGATCCCTCATTCCCACCCCAGAGCCTACACATCCTGGCTACATCTACACTGGCCTCTTTTCCGAAAGGGGCATGGTAATTTTTGAGATCGTAATAGGGAAATCCGCGGGGGATTTAAATATCCCCCGCGGCATTTAAATAAAAATGTCTGCCGCTTTTTTCCGGCTTTTAGAAAAGCCGGAAAAGAGCGTCTACACTGGCCCCGATCCTCCGGAAAAGGGCGCTTCAGGAATAAGATCCTCCGGAAAAGGGCGCTTTTTCCGGAGGATCGGGGCCAGTGTAGACGCTCTTTTCCGGCTTTTCTAAAAGCCGGAAAAAAGCGGCAGACATTTTTATTTAAATGCCGCGGGGGATATTTAAATCCCCCACGGATTTCCCTATTACGTTCTCTGAAATTACCATGCCCCTTTCGGAAAAGGGGCCAGTGTAGACGAGCCCCCTGTCTCAACACAGCAAGGGTCCAGCTAGACTGCAGGAGTTTTTCAGGATCCCAGAAAACTCTTCTGCATGCAGGGTTGCGTTTGTTCTTCCGCTTTTTTAGTGGAAGAGCAAACAGGCTCTTTTGGTCACCCCTATATTCCTTTTTCCACCAGGAATAAGGTGGCTTCCAAAAGAAGGGTTTTTTTCTCCTGACATTTGGTCCAGTGTAGACAGGCCAAATGTTGGAAAAACCTCTTCCTACAGAATAATAATAATAAAAAAAATAAGCAGCAGTATAAGGATTGGGGATAGCAAGTGATGGAGAGGAGGAGAATAGAGAGGGCGGGGCTTCAAGGAAGGGGCGGGGCGGTAGATCTTGGCTTGGTCTGTCATTTAAAAAGTGATCTTGGGTGTAAAAAGGTTGGAGACCACTGCTCTATGCTATTTAGTATAAATATGATTTAATAAATAAATTCCCAAGTTCTTCTTCGAGCAGTGTCCCGTGGGTGCTCCACTGTAGGTGTTGGCTTGTCCCGGCGCCGCAGATCGGAGATCTTTTCTAGCCATAGTCTGCTGGATCACGCATGCGCGAAGTACGGCTCGTGGCTTTTCGCGCCGTTTGAGCGCCGCTGGTCTGGCTTCCGCCAGTTCCTCCTGACCGTCCTCGGCCGCAGACGGAATGTCTCTTTTGCGAACTGCTTCACTAGAGATATAGAGAGACGAAATATAGTCATTGTATATGGTTATTGTATGTAGTTTAAAGTTGCAGTTTTTACAGTTAGTTATCTAGTCGTTAGTCGTAAAAAAAAATTTTTTTTCTTCAATAGTTAGTTGTTCTTTCTAAATGCCGGGCTTTAAGAAGTGCGGCGAATGCCACAAGGCAATGCCTGCCTCTGATGGCCGCTCCCTATGCATCAGGTGCCTCGGGGAAGGCCACATACCTAAGAAATGTCCCCACTGTTCCAAACTGACAGCCAGAGCCAGGCAGGACAGGGACATGCGTCTAAAGGTCCTCTTGTTTGAAAAAGCCTTACAGCCTGAAGTCAAACAATCCAAGGGTCATGCGGAGCAAACTAAGAAATCTAAGAGAAAACCATCACCGACGCGATCCCTTCCACCCTCAAGATCGGGTGCAGACGATAAGCCAGGGACGTCAACGGCACCGCCCGCAAGTGTTGCGAGGCCGCCTAAAGACAGCCGGAGTAAGTCGGCCCCGAGCCCTTCTATATCGGGTTCAAACATCTCAGCCGTCCCCTCAGTCTCTAAACCGTTCAGAGGGACTTCTATGGCTTTGAGAACCGCTCCCGGCACGGAGCGCCCCCCCGACACCGACCCACTCCTGGGCACCGAGCCGCTCCCCAGCACCGAGCTGCTCCCCAGCACCGAGCCGCTCCCCGGCACCGAGACGCTCTCAGGCACGTAGTCGCTCTCCAGCACCGAGCCGCTCACCGGCACCGAGACGCTCTCTGGCACCGAGGCGCTCACCTGCTCCAGGACACTCACCGGCACCGAAGGGCGCGCCCAAATGACCGGCGGAGACTAGTCATCCTCCAGTGCACGACCCCACTTCGGCACCACCTCAGGCTAGACCTCTAACAAGATGGCGCTTGGGAACTCCCGAACATCCTTCCCATCCTACTCTGTCGGCACCGAATCGACCTCCGCCTCCCACCAAACAACAAGAGCCTCAACGGTCATCGGCACTGTGGCGCTCCCCGTCTTTGACCGTGCCGGCCCCAAGTCGTCCTCCGGCACTGAAAGGATCGTCTCACCACAGGCATCCATCAGAAGGACGTTCACTGGCACCGTGACGACCTTCTCCTCTGAGTCGATCTACGGAGCGGAGGTAATCACCGGTACCGAGACAATCAACAACAGCAACGGGAACCACCTTGGCACGGATTCCTCCAATGCCAGTGGAAATAATCCCGCACTCGGTCATTTCCATCCCGGCTTCCTCTGCACCGGAACATTTGCTAGCACCACTGGTCCATACACCCAGGAGATTATCTTCTTCATCACCAAGCCCTGAGTTCTCTCCCGAAGTACGCTCCCCATCTCCACCATACTCCGAGTACTCTCGTACTGGCCAAATCTCACCATGTTCCGGTCATTCTTACCACCATGATCCTCGCTCACCCAGTCGCAGCACATATTATAGAGAGAGGTCGCGATCACCAAGATCACCACAGCTTTCAACCCATTCAGGATACTCGATGAGATCCCGTCGTTCCACGTCCCCCTATTATCATCATAGGTCATCCTATCATCAACGCCGGTCTCCGCAAACCCACCTCGGGCAGAAACACCATTCTTCTTCTGCCCCCTCAAGACCACCAACTCCCTCCGGGTGTCCCTCTCGTATCGGACAACCTCTTCCCGTTCGGAACCCCGAACCTGATCAGTCACCCACACACCATTCCTCATCGTCCCCTGATGATGCAGTTTTTCAGGGAGACACCTCACCATCTGATGATCTGCGCCAGTTTCAGGAGTTATTCAAAAGGGTAGCGGAGAGTCAAAACGTACAGTTGGGCGATGTGGAGCAAAAACAACACCATCTCCTTCGCAATATCAAGCACACTCACCAACCAAAGATCTCGTTGCCACTGGATGCGGCCATTCTCGAAATTGCGGACGACATTTGGCAGTCCCCGGCATCCGCCCCGCCGACAAATAAGAAGGCGGATAAAAAGTATTTTGTCCCCGCCAAAGGGATGGAATTCCTTTTCACGCATCCACAACCTAACTCACTGGTTGTGGATGCAGTTCAGCAAAAGGCAAAGATGCCACAGCACAAGCCTACTGCCGCAGACAGGGATAGTAAGTGTCTCGATTTGTTCAGACGTAAAGTTTATTCCTCGACAACACTCATATTACGAATGGCCAATTATTCCGCACTGCTGGCGAATCACAACTTCGACAACTACGCCAAGCTTGTGCCATTGCTTCTACATATTCCAGAGACAAAACGAGACATTCTGAAAGCTGTTATAAAAGAGGGCTACGCAGCCTCCGGAACAGCCTTACATATTGCTCTGGATACAGCTGACGCGGCAGCGCGCACGACAGCTACATCAGTCGTTATGCGCAGAGCATCCTGGCTACAACAGTCCTCTGCTCCTAAAGACCTGTTCTCGAAGGTTGAGGACTTACCCTTCGACAGGCAGAACCTCTTCTCTGAGAAGACTGACCAACTTCTCCACTCGGGGAAGGATTCCAGAACCACTCTTAAAACACTCGGCATGTACACTCCTCCATACCGTAGAAAGTGATATATGCCCTACCAGAGGCAGAGGGCCCCCCTTCGGCAATCCCCTCAGTATAGGCCTCAGGACCAAGAAAGGGGTAGGCAGCGGCAACAGCACAGATGCCCGCCACCCAAAGCAACTTCCCAACAGGATACCAGGCAGCAAGTTTGACGAGTCCCTCGAGGGGTTGAGAACCATTCCTGTCAATACCACTCTGAGTGCTACGAAGGCGATATTTCATCACCGCCTGAGGCCGTACCTTCATCGATGGGCCTACATCACCACCGACAAATGGGTCCTTCAAACAATCCGTCTCGGTTACACCATTCTATTCACGTCGCTACCTCATCCATCCCCCCCGGCCCGTTCCTTTTCAGGGACCCATCTCACGAGATCTTGCTCAGGCAAGAAGTTGCCCGTCTACTCACCATCGGAGCAATAGAGCCTGTTCCGGACGAATTCAAGGGCAGGGGTTTTTACTCCCGGTACTTCGTAATTGAAAAGAAATCAGGGGGATGGAGACCGATACTAGATCTTTGCGACCTCAACCATTTCTTGCGAAAACAACGCTTTCGAATGGTTACCCTAACTACAATCATCCCAGCACTTCAGAATGGGGATTGGTTCACAACCCTCGATCTTCAGGATGCATACTTCCACATTGCGATCCATCCGGTGCACAGACGATTCCTACGCTTCCAAATTGGTATAGACCATTTCCAATACAAGGTCCTGCCATTTGGTCTCTCGTTGTCTCCATGGGTTTTCTCCAAGACCCTGGCTGTGGTGACCACATACCTATGTCGCCTGCACATAATGATCTTTCCATACCTCGATGATTGCCTAATAAGAGCCCAATCGTTACAGGAATCGCTCAGTGCCACTCAGACAACACGCATGCTCTTCCACGAACTGGGTCTCATTCTCAATGTTCCAAAGTCATCATTGGAACCACAGCAAACAATACAGTTCATAGGCGCTCGTCTAGACTCTACGACCGAACGCGCATCATTACCGATGGAAAGATTCCACACGATGCAGGACTTGATCAAGATCTTACTCGTCAGCCCAAAGGTTCCCATACTACGGTGCCTACAGCTTATGGGACACATGGCCTCCACAACATATGTGG
Organism: Pelodiscus sinensis; assembly: GCF_052426305.1. Lineage (NCBI taxonomy): Eukaryota > Metazoa > Chordata > Testudines > Trionychidae > Pelodiscus > Pelodiscus sinensis. Next base: position 9,775,583 of record NC_143085.1, read on the forward strand.
TGAAACACGCAAGGTTATGTTTGCGATGCATTCAACATTGGATGGCTCGAATCTGCCCCCCCAATGTACGCGATGCCCACATGACAATAACAGTTCTTCTTCGAGTGGCCCCGTGGGTGCTCCACTCTAGGTGTCGGGTCCGTCCCGGCGCCACTGATCGGAAGATTTCAGAGCCATACCGGGCCGGGCCGCGCATGCTCTCTGCGCTGCTGGTCGTTCGCGCCCTTTCCAACGATCGCGGCTCGGCCCCCCCGCCAGTTCCTCTCAACCGTCCTCGGTTGCTGACGGAAAAGGCGATCTCTCTGCGGTCGCTTGCCTTGTTCTCCTAAAAAAACAAACAAACAAAAAAAAAAACCACTAGTCTGTAAATAGTTTGACTTTTCCTGTAGTTTAGTTAGTTATTAGTCTTTGTTAGTTAGATAGGAAACAGAACATAGTTAGTCAGTTGCGCGCTGAAGCGCTTTTTACTGGTCAGTTTCACCGCCATGTCCGGATCACCCGGCTTTAAGCGGTGCGGACAATGTAAAGAGGCAATGCCTGCGTCTGATGGGCATAGTCTCTGTTTTCGTTGCTTGGGGGAGTCTCATATCCCAAGCAAGTGTGCCCACTGTTCTAAATTGACTCCGAGGGCAAGAAGAGACAGGGATCTCCGCCTCAAACTCCTGCTCTGTGACAAGGCTCTTCAGCCATCAAACCCTCTGCAGCAGGAGTCCTCACAAACCCCAAAAAGAAGGGCAATATCTCCTGCAGCAGCCGGAGCGAAAAAGAAAAAAGCCTCCCCTGCCCGATCCCTGCCAGCGGTCCCTCTCCCCCCGGTGAATCAGGGAGACCGGGGATCGGACAACAGCCGCTCCGCGGCTAAGTCAATTTCTCAGCCGCGATCTGCAAAACAGGGCAAGCATCGCACTGCGTCTGCCCCACCGCCAGTCTCCCCTCTCCATAGGGAGCACGAGCGGGATCCGACTCCTTTGGGGAGTAAGCGGCCTCGGCTAACAGCGCCGCCGAATAAGTCATCGTCCCCGGAACGGCGGGACATGCTGGGGTCAGCAACGGAGTCGGCTGCCCAAGCGGTCAACGAAGCGGTGCCGCTTGCCGTTCCGCGGGAACGCGCTCCTTCGGCACCAGACAGACGGCACCGGGAGAACCCGGCACCGCAGAGCGAGGACCCGGTTCCGTCAAGGCAACCGGCACCGGAACCTGTCAGCGGCCCCGCAACACACCCGGTGCCGCAGGAGTCATCTGCATCGGCACCGAGAGAGTCATCGCAATCAGCTAGACTGCAAACAGCCTCTCCCTCTTCTCATGAGTCACGCTCCCCATCTGTTAGGGAGGTTTATCGCAGCACAGCACGACACTCTGCAACTGCTAAAGGGCATTCATCAGTCCATGCACGGGCATCTGGGAAGTCGATCCCTAGGGATCATTCCTTGTCTCCCTCTCCTGTGCATTCAACATACCCTTCCCCACCTCAGTATTCGGGATCGGGGAGAGTACCTTACTACCCAAGACATAGGTCCTCACGGTCCCCGCAACGAAGATCTTCCCACTATTACAGAAACACATCTCGTTCTCCGAGTTACTCTCCTCCAAGGTCTCACCATACTAGACATGGTAGCAGATATGCATCCAGGAGACCATCCCCTGATTCTGTTTATCGTTACCACAGGGGTTATTACACGGGTAGGCAGGACAGATCACCGTCCCGCTCGTGTTCCTGTTGTTGCCGTCAATCATCTTACAGGCGCCATTCACAACCGGCCTCTGAGCATCGGCGCTCGCAGTCACCCAGACCACCTCCTAGTGCCACCTCAATTTCGGTCCTGTCGGAGCCTGAAGAGGGCCAGATATCGGACACAGATGATCGGCCTCCACAAGCTTCGTCGCAGGATGCCCAGTCTTCTTTCCCCGACGAAGCGGTTTTTGCTATGGATTCCTCACCACCAGATGACACCAGAGAGTTTCAGGACCTCTTTAAAAGGGTAGCACAATCACAGGAGGTTCAGTTAGCGGACGTGAACGTGAAGCAATACAAGTTACTGAAGAATTTACACCCTAGACAGCAATCTAAGGTGGCTTTACCGCTGGACGAGGCTATCCTGGAACCAGCCACAGAAATTTGGAAGACGCCGGCTTCCACTACTCCATCCTGCAAGCGAGCAGAAAAGAGATACTTCATATCTTCGAAGGGTGCTGAGTTCCTTTTCACTCACCCTCAGCCAAACTCGTTGGTTGTGGATGCAGCTCTTCAAAGAGCTAAGAACCCGCAAGTAAGAAACTCGGCAGCAGACAAGGACGCAAAGAGATTGGACATATTCGGCAGGAAAGTGTACTCCTCTTCAACTTTTCTCCTCCGGATTGCAAATTACTCAGCGTTGCTCTCCAATCATAGTTTTGACAACATTGCAAAATTGTCGGAAATTGCTCAGCGAATTTCCGAAACGGACAAAGTACTTCTCCGAGCTATACTGCAGGAAGGCTACGCATGTGCCAGAGCAGGCTTGCAAATCGCCATGGATGTGGCGGACACAGCGGCTCGATCAATCGCAACAGCAGTTTCCATGAGAAGAGCTTCATGGCTTGCGACCGCTGCTGTACCGAAAGAATTACAGTCTAAGGTCGAGGATCTTCCGTTCGACAGAATCAAGCTGTTTGCGGAGAAGACGGACGAGGTGCTCCACACGGGTAAAGATTCCCGGGCTACCTTACGTACCCTCGGGATGTATGTTCCACCTTTCCGTCGTAAACGCTATTTCCCATTCCAAAGACGTTACGATTACCAGTTCCGCAGACAACAAAACCGTCCATACGATCAGAACCGGTCCAAGCAAAGGACACAGCGCAGACGCCCTCAGCCACCCAGGGTGAATAACGCAGGAGCACCCAAGCAGCAAGTTTGACTTTCAGGTCAAGGGCACGCCGGTCGTTCCGGTAACAGTCAGAGGCACCACTCCCATTTTCAAACATCGGTTGCGACCCTACTACCATCAGTGGGTGGCCATATCATCGGACAGATGGGTGTTGGAAGTGATAAAATTCGGACTCACCATCCCATTTACATCCCTCCCTCCTCCTACCCCTCCCACCCCGTCCCTTTTCAGGGACCCTTCTCACGAGGCCCTCCTAAAACAGGAGGCCTATCGCCTGTTGGAAATCGGAGCAATAGAAAGGGTCCCAGACCAATTCAGGGGAAAAGGATTTTATTCAAGGTACTTCCTGACTCAAAAGAAAACAGGCGGTTGGAGACCCATACTCGATCTACGGGAGTTAAACCGTTATCTGCGAAAGCAGCGGTTCAAGATGGTGACTCTGACTACAATAATCCCTTCTCTAGACACCGACGACTGGTTCGTAGCCCTCGACCTCCAAGACGCCTACTTTCATGTGGCCATACACCCGGCGCACAGACGTTTCCTGCGATTTGTTATAAACAACGAGCACTTTCAATACTGTGTCCTCCCGTTCGGGCTGGCTTCAGCTCCAAGAGTCTTTTCAAAGACGCTTGCCGTTGTCGCCGCCCATCTTCGTCGTCTCGGAGTCATCATATTCCCTTACCTGGACGACTGTCTCATAAAGGGAAGGACGGCACAAGAGACAACTCAAATGCTTTCAAAAGTCATAGAGACTTTCAACTCACTCGGGTTGATAATAAACGAACAAAAGTCCACGCTAATTCCAACACAAAACATAAAGTTCATAGGAGCGGTTCTCGACTCCCGCACGGCGAGAGCATACCTGCCCACGGACAGATTCCAGGCAATAAAAGACCTGGTCAATCTTCTCCAAAAAACCACAACATTCTCAGCACATACTTGCCTGCGATTGCTCGGCCACATGGCGGCGGCCACCTTTGTAGTCCCGCATGCACGTCTCCATTTAAGGAACTTACAGCACTGGCTGTCAACGGTGTATGTCCCCATGAGACACGACATACGCAAGTTGGTTACTCCTCCATCCCACGTACACAGGTCCCTCCGATGGTGGACGAGCCCATTAAACATCCTCACGGGAGTACCGTTTCACCAACCTCAGCCATCGGTTCAATTAACATCGGACGCTTCACTCATCGGATGGGGTGCTCACATGAACGGGGAGCGCATCCAGGGGCAATGGTCTCACACCGAGAGGCGTCTTCATATCAACCAGCTAGAGTTGAGGGCGATCTTTTTGGCATGCAGACACTTCCTCCCCAGTCTGAGAGGCAAAACAGTCAGGGTGTTGACAGACAACGTAGCGGCGATGTACTATATAAACAGGCAGGGAGGGGCAAGATCACGTTCCCTATGCGCAGAAGCGGTACGATATTGGAACTGGTGCATACAGAACAACATAAGCATAACAGCGTCATACTTACCTGGCATAGCCAATGTCATTGCCGATTCCCTCAGCAGATGCTTTCCCACGGACCACGAGTGGGAGCTGAGGCTGGACGTACTCCAGGGAATCTTCTGCAGATGGGGAACACCCCTGGTAGACCTTTTTGCGACGTCTGTCAACAAAAAGTGCCGCCTCTTCTGCTCCAGGGCGGGGATCGGCAAAGGATCCCTCGGCGATGCGCTCCTGACCAATTGGAAAAAGTCGCTACTGTACGCTTTTCCACCAACAGTCCTCATTCCCAGAGTGATAGAGAAAATCAGGACGGAGAGGGCGACAGTAATTTTAATAGCACCAGCCTGGCCGAGGCAGGCATGGTACCCATTCCTACACAGGATGTCACTTCGACAGCCATGGCCTCTGCCCTTGTATCGAGACCTCCTCTCTCAAGATCGGGGGGCTCTTCTTCACCCCAAACTAGAAACATTGCACTTGACAGCGTGGCTCCTAACTGGCTTACGCTAGATGAAAACCTCTGTTCAAGCCAGGTCAGGTCCATATTGATACATAGCAGGAGGACATCTACGCGAAATACTTACCTGGCAAAATGGCGTAGATACTCTCTCTGGTGTCTCCAGAATAACGTTCAACCATTGACTGCTCCTCCACAACACATCCTCGAGTACATCCTTCATCTCCGAAATGCTAAGCTTTCTCTGGCATCCCTCAGAGTTCACCTAGCAGCCATCAGTGCCTTCCATCACCCGATACAGGGTTATTCGGTGTTCTCTCACCCGATGTTAAAACGATTTCTAAAAGGTCTAGCCAATATGAGCCCACCTCGAAGGCCGCCTCCTCCGTCGTGGAACCTCGACCTGGTACTCGATACAATTATGTATCCCCCATTCGAGCCTCTGGCATCTGTATCTTTACAGATGCTAACCATGAAGACCGTCTTCTTGCTCGCTATGACTTCAGCTCGTAGAGTTAGTGAGTTAGGGGCGATAATGGCAAACCCTCCCTTTACTTTTTTCTCGAAGGACTTGGTAACGTTACGTTTACACCCAGCGTTCATACCCAAAGTAGCTTCATCTTTTCATATCAATGAACCGATCGTCCTTCCTTCCTTTTACCCTAAGCCACACTCCTCAACGAGGGAAGCCCTGCTACATACACTGGACGTTAGGCGGGCTCTTTCATTTTACAGAGACAGAACCCGTCAGTGGAGACGAACAGATAGACTTCTAATATCGACAGCGAACCGATCTAAGGGTACTGCACTTTCCACTCAGCGCATTGCCAAGCTTATCACTCTGTGCATTACCACATGCCACTCCATTCGGGATAAACCCTTGTCTTCGCAGCCGCGAGCACACTCGACTAGAGCAGTGGCGACATCTACAGCCTTTGCCAGAGGAGTTCCTTTAGCCGACATCTGCAGGGCAGCCACTTGGGCTTCCAGCTCGACATTTATGAGGCATTATGCTATAGTTCAGAAATGGGGGGCGGACCATTCAGTAGTTTCCGCTGTCCTTTCAACAGTAGATCCTAAGTAACCCGGAGCGCTCTTAGTTCCGACTACTGCTTTATAGTCACCTAGAGTGGAGCACCCACGGGGCCACTCGAAGAAGAAGGGGAAGTTACTCACCTTGTGTAGTAACGATGGTTCTTCGAGATGTGCCCCGTGGGTGCTCCACGTCCCGCCCTCCTCCCCGCTCCGGGTTGTTTTCTGTCTTTCTCTTCCAGAGACCGAGCGGTGAGAGGAACTGGCGGGGGGGCCGAGCCGCGATCGTTGGAAAGGGCGCGAACGACCAGCAGCGCAGAGAGCATGCGCGGCCCGGCCCGGTATGGCTCTGAAATCTTCCGATCAGTGGCGCCGGGACGGACCCGACACCTAGAGTGGAGCACCCACGGGGCACATCTCGAAGAACCATCGTTACTACACAAGGTGAGTAACTTCCCCTTCCCACCCAAGTCAAGCAATCACTTGCTTGGTGGACAATCCCAGACAATCTGCTGTTGGGCGTACCCTTTCATCGCCCCCAACCGTCGGCGCAATTGACAACAGATGCGTCACTCATCGGATGGGGTGCTCATCTCGGCCCCGAACAGGTACAAGGCCTATGGTCACCAGACGAGTCGCTGATGCACATCAACTTCCTGGAGCTCAGGGCAGTGTACAAAGCATGTCAACACTTCCTTCCCATCATCCACGACCAGGTCATACGAGTCCTTATAGACAATATGACGACCGTTTATTACATAAACAAGCAAGGAGGCTCCAGGTCCCATTCCTTGTGCGCGGAAGCAGTATGTCTATGGAACATGTGCAATCGACACAACATCTTTCTAATCGCAGAATACCTCCTGGGCCAGCACAATGTAACGGCAGACGCCCTCAGCAGGCACTTTTCTCTCAATCACGAGTGGGAGCTACATTCTGCAGTGCTTTCGATAATATTTCAATGATAGGGTTTCCCGCTAGTGGACCTCTTTGCCACGTCTCACAATGCGAAATGTCTCAGGCGAAGGGGCTTAGGGCAGGGAGATCAGGGGGGACGGGGGACTCACTGCAAAGTTGTTTTCTTGGTGATTTAAAGTGAGTTATATCACCTTGATTTAAATCAGTCCACCCTGTTCTGAAGTTTTACTTTTCCTTATATTTGGATAAGGTCTCAGTGCTTTCCTAAATGTGACTAATTTTAATATCAGAGAGAAGCAGTTTTTGTTGTTTTCCCCACATTCTGATTAAATATGGGTAATATATGTGGGTAAATATAGTTGGCTTAAGCTCAAAGATTGTGCATATTTGTTTGTATGCAGCAAATGTGCTTTGCATGTGGTAATTAATGGACTCTGTCAGCTGTTGGAGTTCTTATCTTCAATTTGGTTTCAATTTTAGATTGCAGTCAGCTAAAATGGCTTAAGATTCCTACCTGCAAACAAACACACATAGTGTCACAGCAACCAGTGTCACAGGATTGACCTTAAACTTCAGCCATTTCATTTCTCTCTGTGAGTAAGAATTCAGTACACAGCTAATATTCATTGCACATTCTTACTTTCCTGTGGCGTTGTTTGAACTGGCAGAGATCCTGAGTCAGTAATGAATTTACAAGTGCCAGGACACAAACTGTGTATTACCATGGCTGAGCCTACTTAGGATCTGCTGAAGGTTTTTATACTTTTATAGAACTATAGGATTCAGTAATTGTTTTATTTAGTTTGGCTACGTCTACATTGTGCTTTCTTGCTCAAGAACATAGGTAGATGAGGCGCGGTGATGAATATCACCACGCATCATTTGCATACTTAATCAGCTACCATTTTTGCTCAAGGGGCTTTTGCGCAAGAAGGAGCAGTGTAGACTGCTTATTTTCAGGCACAACGGCTCTTGCGCAAGAGGGGGGTTTTGCTCAGGAAGGAGCAGTGTAGACTGCTCCTTCTTGCAAAAAAAATGGCGGCTCATTAAGTATGCAAATGAGGTGTGACCATATTCATCACCGTGCCTCATTTGCATATGTTCTTGTGGAATAAAGTGCAATGTAGACATAGCCTTTATTTTTGGAACAACAGAACTAGCTGTAGATTAAATATGACAGGGGAATTTAAGAGGGAGGGCAAGAGATCCCACCACTGAACAGGCTGCCAGCAGCGTATACTAGCTTTGATGTGAGTGAGTTTGCTTGTTCTTTGCATTTTGTTTCTGTTGCAGGTGATTTCAGTTACTGTGGCAGTTGGGATTGTGTGACTGGGAGTGTTTGATCTTTTGTTCCCTGGATTCCCTTTTATCGGCTTCGCTCAGATTTGGGATCAGCCTCTCCCTCTGTGGCTAAGGAGGGAATAGGCCTGACCTAAGTGAGCAGGCTTTAAAGGCCAGAGGCATAGCAACCAGGGGAATTAAGCAGACAGAGGACTGCAGACTGGGGCGTTTGAAAGGGAGTCCTAATATGGTCAGGAAGACCCGCAACATCGGTGCCAGCACTGCTCCTGTCTCCTCTGCTTGTACCTGTAGCCAGACAGACCACCTGACCATGGATGCCTCTCCCCAGATCCTGGTGTGGTTTTGCAGGGATTATGGCTTGCAATTCCCACTTACAGAAATCCAGGCTGGGGGGACCATCCAATGTGAAAGGTGCCTGCTGGTGGAATCTCTCAGGAAGCAGGTGGGAGAGCTGCAGGAGGAGGTGGCTAGGCTGAGGAGCATCTGAGTCCATGAGGAATTCCTGGAGAGTATTCATGTCGAGACTGCTGAGGCTGATGAAGCTATCCCATTACAAAAGACTGCTGACACACCACTGGTGGAGGAGGAGATGGCTCAGGGGGGACACTGGAAGCTGGTCGCTTCTGGCAGCAGGCAGTGCTCACCCCTGTTCCCAACCCTCCCACTGTGGTTCTGGAGAACCGTTATGCTATTCTGGATATGGGAGACAAGAAATCACCCCCTAAGGCAGAAGAGGAGAAGCCTAGTACCCCAAGGCTGGGGGGTCTGCAGCCACTACTGCGAGTTGGAAACGTAGGGTAGTGGTGGTTGGAGACTCTCTTCTGAGGGGGACGGAGGCACCCATCTGTGGCCCTTACATGTCATCTCAGGAGGTATGCTGCCTGCCAGGGGCCGTATCTGAGACCTTATAGAGGCATTGTCAAGGATTATCCGTCCCTCTGATTACTACCCCATGCTATTCATCCATGTGTGCACTAATGATACTGCAAGGTGTGACCTTGAGTAGGGCTCTGGGAGTACGGGTAAAGGAGTTTGGAGCACAGGTGATATTCTCTTCAGTCCTTCCTGTCAAAGGTAGAGGCCCAAGCAGAGACAGGTGCATTCGGGAGGTGAATGCCTGGTTGCGAAGATGGTGGTGGTAGAAGAGATTTGGCTTCCTAAACCACAAGATGCTGTTCCAAGAAGAACTACTAAGCAGGGATGAGGTTCACCTTTCAAGGACGGAAAATAGAGTATTTGGACACAAACTGGCTAATCTAGTGAGAAGGGCTTTAAACTAGGTTTAATGGGAGCAGATGACCAAAGCCCACAGGTAGGTGAAAAACATGGAGACCTGGGAGATGGCTCAGAAATGGGAGGGAGGATGGGTTAGAATAACAGAGATAAAGGAGACACAAGGCAGAACTGGGGGAGGGGGCAAAAATCAGATCAGTATCTTAGATGTCTATATACAAATGGAAGAATCATGGGAAATAAGCAGGAATAAGTTGAAGTGCTAATATATAAACACAGCTATGACACAGTTGGTATAACAGAGACTTGGTAGGATAATACACATGACTGGAATATTTGTATAGAAGGGTACAGCTTGCTCAGGAAGGGCAGGCAGGGAAAAAAGGGAGGAGGTATTGCCTTATATATTAAAAATGAATACACTTAGACTGAGGTTGAGATGGACATAGAAGACAGACTTGTTGAAAGTCTCTGGGTTGGGTTAAATGGGGTTTAAAAGGTCATGTCATGCTAGGGGTCTACTACAGACCACCTGCCCAAGCAGAAGAGGTGGATGAGGCTTTTTTAAAACAACTAACAGAATCATCCAAAGCACAGGATTTGGTGGTGATGGGGGACTCAAACTATCTAGAGTTATGTTGGGAAATTAACACAGCAGGGCACAGATTATCCAGTAAATTCTTGGACTGCTTTGGAGACCATTTTTTATTTCAGAAGGTTAAGAAAGCTACTAGTGGGGAGGGAAGCTGTTTTAGATTTGATTTTAACAAGTGGGGAGGAAGTGGTTGAACATTTGAAAGTGGAAGGCAGCTTGGGAGAAAGTGATCATAAAATCATAGAGTTCATTATTCTAAGGAATGGTAGACGGGAGGACAACAAAAATGGAGACAATGGATTTCAGGAAGTTTTAGTAAACTCAGAGAGCTGGTCGGTAAGGTCTCATGGGAGGAAAGATTAAGAGGAAAAACAACTGAAGACAGTTGGCATTTTTTCAAAAGGACACTTATTAAGGGCCCAAAATCAAACTATTCCACTATGTAGGAAAAATAGTATGTCAAGAGACCACCTTGGCTTAATCACAAGATTTTACATGATTTAAAAATAAAAAAGGAGTCATATAAAAAGTGGAAACTAGGTCAGATTACAAAGGATGAATATAAACAAATAACATAGAAATGTGGGGGCAAGAATAGAAAGACGAAAGTACAAAACCTGCTCAATCTAGCTAGAGACATAAAGGATAACAAGAAGACATTCTACAGATAGAAGGAAGAAGACGACCAAGACAGGGTTAGACCCATTGTCCTGTGAAGAGGGAGAAACAATAATAGGAAACTTGTAAATAGCAGAGGTGCTTAATAACTTCTTTGTTTTGGTGATCACCAAGAAGATTAATGGTTACAGGATGCCTAACATAGTGAATGCTGGTGCAAAGGGGGTTAGGTTTAGAAGTTAAAATGGGGGAGGGAGGGACAAGTTAAAAATCTCTTAGAGAAGATAGGTGTCTTCAAGTGATCAGATCCTGATGAATGAATCCTAGAATACCCAAGAAGATGATATAGTAAGTATCTGAGCCTTTCACTATCATCTTTGAAAAGTCATGGAAGTTGAGAGAGATTCCAGAAGACTAGAAAAGGGAAATAAGAACGTTTCAGGAAACTACAGACCATTCAGTTTAGTTTCTGCATCAGGGAAGATAACAGAATAAGAAATTAAGGAATCCATCTGCAAACATCTGGAAGATAATAATGTGATAGGTAACAGCCAGCATGGATTTGTTAAGAACAAATCATGCCAAATAAATGTTAGCTTTTTTGATAAGATAACAAGTGAGAAGCAGTGGATGTGGTATACCTAGACTTGAGTAAAGCATTTGATACCTTTTCACATGACCATATTATCAATAAATTAGGGAAATAGAACTTAGGTGGGGCTACTATAAGGTGGATGCATAATTGGGTGGATAACCATTCTCAGATAATAGTTGATAATGGTTGATAGTTATGCTGGAAGGGCATAACTAGTGGGGTTCTACAGAGGTCTGTTTTGGGACCGTTCTGATCAATATCTTCATCAACGATTTAGTTCACGGCATAGAGAGTACAGTTATAACGTTTGCAGATTATACCAAGCTGGGAGAGGTGCAAGTGCTTCACAGGATAGAGTCATAATTCAAAATGATCTGGACATACTAGAGAAATAGTCTGAGATAAACATAATGAAGTATAAGAAGGACAAATGCAAAGTACTCCACTTAGGAAGGAACAATCCATTTCACACAAACAGAATGAGAAGCAACTGCCTAAGAATAAGTACTTCAGAAAAGGATCTAGGGGTCATAGTGGACCAAAAATTAAATGAGTCAACAGTAGGGCTGTAAGAGAGAAGTCAATTAGTCAGCTACCCAATAGGTTTAAGTGTGTTGGGTAGTTGAGTCAGCTACTCGCATTCCCCCGCTGCCTCTATATCACAGGCACCAAGGGTAAGGAAGCAGGAGCTGGTGCTGGGGATAGCCAGCTTAAAATCCGGTTCCCCCCAACACTGTCTCTGCTCCCTCCCTCCCACACACACACTCTCTCTGTAAGCAGACCCTGTCCATAGAGATTCCAAAGGGGAGCTGGGATCCCCCATGGACAGGGGCTGCAACTGGCTGGGCAGGCAGCCCCCTCAGTTCTGGCTCACGCTGAGTTGAGGACCAAACCCTGCTGTAGCTCTGCAATTTAAAACCCTGTAGGAACTGGAGGGCAGGCTGCCCAGCTCCTACTGCCTTTTAAATTGTAGAGCTGCAGAGGGGTTTGGTCCTGGTGTAATCTGGGACTTCATAGGGCTGCCTTCCCTTATTAAGTAATTGAGTAGTCGATAAAAATTCTATTGACTACTCACTTATTAAAATAATCTAAATTTAACATCCCTTGTCAATAGTGTGACACTGTTGCAAAAAGGGCAAACAAGATTCTAGGATGTATTAACAGGCGTGTTGTGAGCAAGACACGAGAAATAGTTTTTCCACACTACTCTGCACTGATTAGACCTCAATTGGAGTACTGTGTCCAGTTCTGGGGACCATAAGTCAAGAAAGATGTGGAGAAACTGGAGAAGGTCAAGAGAAGAGCAACAAAAAATATTGAAGGTCTAGAAACCGTGACCCTATGAGGGAGGACTTGAAGAATTGGGCTTGTTTAGTGTAGAGAAAAGAAGACTGAGAGGGGACATGATAGCAGTTTTCAAGTATCTAAATGGGTGTTAAAAGGAGGAGTGAGAAAAATTGTTCTCCTTGGCCTTTGATGATAGGACAAGAAGCAATCGCAGCAAGGGAGGTTTAGGTTGGACATTAGGAAAAACTTCCTAACTGTCAGGGTGGTTAAATACTGAAATAAATAGCCTAGGGAGGTTGTGGACTCTCCACCTTAGGAGATATTTAAGAGCATATTAGGTAAACATCTACTAGGGATGATCTAGACAGTGCTTGATCCTACCATGAGGGCAGGACACCTGGAACGCATTTAGCTTAGTTCTACTTAATACTTTTAAACTGAAGACATGTACAACAAAGGGCTATGCTGTAGTTTACCGATTGAAAATAGAAAGTGATGTACATTTAGATTTTCAGAGTGGCCTTCCTCTGTTACTGCACTGACATATGGTAGCCATTGAGATACACATTTTCCTTTACTCATGAACTTTTTTGTGATTAAAAAGTGATTAAAGTGTTGCATAAAATTGTAATTATAATGTTGTATGGGTTTTTTTTGTTAAGGGCATGTAGTTTCTTAAGCCACTTTCATGTAGGAGGATTATGTCAAGTTTCTGTGTAACACTGTGATCATGATATCTTTGGAGAATCCTTTGACTATCTCTGGACTAGTTCTTCATAGAAATATTTAGAAAAGTTTATGTTCCTTTTGGTGCTGATTTCTATAATTAGAATTTTTATGGGCTTTGTGGATTATGACATCTGTAGTTGAGATTCAGAGCAGAGGATGCTGTGGAGTTGATGAAAAAATCAGGCAGCTTGAGCAGCACTAATTGGCCCACCCCCAGCTTTTATTCACAGAGCACATTGCTCTGCAGCCTGGGGGGCAGGGTAGGGCAGGATCCTGAGAAACGTACTGAGCTGCTGCACTGGAGTCTCACTGGTAAGTCTCTTGGCAAGAGCCTGCTTCTAACACCCCAGCCCCTCCCTTCCTTCCCCCCCACTCCTACTCCCTATCCTAAGTAAGCCAAACCCTCTGCCTCTCTCCTGAGTCTATAAACTCCTCCCAGATCCTGCACTCCAATCCCCTTTCCCAGACTACAACCCCCTCCTTCCCATGCCACAATCCAAACCCCTGCACTGTAATCCCCTGCCTTAGGTCACAATCCAAACTCCTGCCCTCCAATCCTGTACCTCAGGTCACAACTGCTTCCTTAACCCAAATGCAGTGGTCCCCAACAAAAAAAAAAGTTCCTCACTCCTGCCATAAATTAGCTGACATGATTTGAAACAACCTTTTTAATACTTTTTGAAGCAACCTTTTAATACTTAGGGACTGATTTTGTTTTCAGTCTTCAGCTCTTTTAGCCCAGCCAGGCTGCCTGTTGGCCAACCCCAGGACTGCTGCACACTGGGTGGCATGTGTCCTCAGCTGCCCTGCTTCTGCCAGGCTGCTGCGGTCCCGGCCCAGCTTCCCCTCCCAGCCGTGGGCGCTGCTGCCACTGCCTGTGCTGATGCGGCCCCAGCCAGACTTCCCCTCCTCTGCTGCCATGGTCCCAGCCTTACTGCTAGGCAACAGCAGCCCCAGTAGAGCTCCATCACCACGTAGGCTGCCCGAGCACCGCTGCTGTTCTGGCTGCTGCAGCCCTGCACCACTAGACTCACCACAGTCCCAGCTGCTGTTCCTCCTGTTCTAGGGCGCTCTCATCCAGAACATCCATAGTCATGCTGGACCATGGATGTTGCCGGACGAGGGATTCCCAGTTATGGGAGGTTCAGCCTGTATTTCTCGATCATCAAAGGTGACTCGATACGCAATCTTTCTATTGAAGAAGTCAGACAACAGCCACATTTCTTAAAGAAATCCAGTAATTGATACCTGAAAGATTCATAATTGAATTATTACAGTGCCTATTATGAGATGACATATAGTTTAAACTTTGTGGTAGTGAGCTGTTAAGAAAAGGTTAGTTTATACATAGGCTTAAGAATAAAATAGTAGGTTGGTGAGTTTCCATCAGTGTTTGTCAAGTTTATTCTTGACTTTTAGGTTGTTAATATTCAAAAGGATTTTTTTTAAAGCTGGTTTCTGGAGAGAAATTGTTCATGATGATTCCAAATTGATAATTCTAAAATGAATGTGTCCTTCTTTAGCAACTCAGCTGTAAAACAAAAGTATGTCCATATTCCATAAATAGTATAAATATAATTTTAAATGTATGCTCTGATTTGGCTACATTTCCATATGAGAGAGTTCTTCTATGGAAATACGTTTTTAAAAGAAGTTATGTTCAACGTTGTATCCAAAGGCATGAATTAGACAGGGGGAGAATTCAAAATGAGACTATTAGCAGTTATTCATATGTTCTTCCGTTTTTTGTGTTTTTATACTGCTTTGGGCATGCTGCAAGATGTATGTTTACAATGATATTCTAGTTTATTCTGTAATATTAATATGTGGTGTACAACGACTTGACTGTCATTAGTACATACTGGTATAAATAAGAATGAGTTCCTATCTTTGCATTAGGGTAATACTGATTTTTATTTGAAGAATCTAAGAATTTCATTGAGAAAAAAAAATTTTAATCAGAGATTAAATTTTGACTACACTTTTGATAAACTTCACTCTGGGTTTTTTCATGCTCAGGAATAACAACTCTGCTACTTATAACATGGAATAATTTTTCATACTGAAATACAGTAGAAATGTAGTAATAAGATTTTAAGTACATGTGCAGGATCCAGCATCCTAAAATGTTAATTTATATTCACAATGAATACAATTAACTAGCCTGATCTTTCATTTTTATTACAGTTCTGTATCAGCAGTATTCTGAAATGTGGTAATAAAAATAAAATGATGTACATTTGAAAATCCTTAATGCTTCCAGCCTCATATTGTAATATTTTGTATTCAGTGTTGTCATAGAGGTGTAAGTCTCAGGATATTGGGAAGACAAGGTGGCTGAGGTAATATCTTATTTTGGACCAACTTCTATTAGTGAGACAAGCTTTCAAGATCATACAGAGCTCCTCTTCAGATCCTCAATAATGTATTAGCTTATAAGCTTGTCTCTGTCACCAACAAAAGCTGGCTAATGTATTACCTCATTGTAATATTTTGAGATTCCAAAAATATAATGCTGCCTTTTTTCTGGGGAGAAAAAAGATTCTCAGATGTGATATCTATTGCTGAAATTTTATTTCATACATGGCACAAGATAATTAACCTAACCCTGGAGAACCAACCCTACTGTGGCGCTACAGTTTCCCCCTTATCGACTAATTGAGTAGTCAATGGAAATTCCATTGACTACTCGATTAGCCGATTAAAAGCAATTTAACATCCTTCCTGCAGATTGTGCGGCTGGCTCAATGTATGCAGGGGGCATCTAGAGGGCTCCTGGGGTAAGGGCATGGCAGGAGTGGCAGAGCCTTCACAAAAGTGGGGGGGAGGGCCTCAGGGGATGGCCCTAGCTGGCTCCCTCCCCTTCCACCTGAAGTCTTGTTCCTGACTAAGCAGGAGCATACCTCCATATGGAGTACCATGGAGCATAGTTAAGTTAGAAAGGAGGACCAGTCCATAGGCTTTCTGTTTTCTCTTCCTCTTTCCAACCCTTTAACTTCCTATGTGCCCCAGTAGTACCTGCAGCCAATGGCTCCCAGTGGAGGGAGAAGCAGAGTTTGTCTCTTAAATAGGGAGAAGGAGTATAAAATGTCAGGCACTGAAGTTGTTTGTTAGTTGAGAATCATGGCATTAGATTATCAGATATTTTCCATGGTAATTATCACTAAGACAGTGAAACACTGAGTGTCAGTTGGTAGTCCAAGAAGTTACATTTCAGATTGCAACGGTATTATTTTGACAGCTTACATGGTGTACACACACAAAGTTAAAAACGGATCTACATATTTTCATCATCTTAGTCTATAAATGTGGATTTTGCAAAAAAAAAAAATCTGGAAGATAAAAAATATTAGTGTGACTATTTAGGTGATCTCATGGCAAAACAATAAATAGATGAAGTTGCCATTTTAATTGTAAAGATGCTGACTGACTCTCAGTGTGCCAAGTGACTTGAACTGCTCGCCCAGTTAAAATGTAATAATAAGCAGTAGTTAGCACTCTCTTGCTCTCTTCCTCCTCCAATAAAATCAAGCAAATATTCTTAAACCTAAACTCAATAGATTATTAAAAGTATGAAGTGAGGAGGAATAAGATGAGAGGTATGTTCCTGCAGGAACAAGTACTACACACTGCAGAGCCACTTCACAAAACTTCAATCACCTGCTGCTCTTAGGCACAAAGTTGGAATCCTTTTTTCTCAACTCAGGCTTATCTGAAGAAGTGGATTATGCCCACAAAAGCTCATGATACAGGCAGTCCCCGAGTTAGGCGGATCTGACTTATGTGCTGGAGACCAGCAGACCGGGAGACAGAGAGCAAAGCCTTTAAGGATGCCGGCAGCGGGACAGCCGCGGCGCGTCTGGGCTGTCCCGCTGCCCGCGTGCTCCGCGGCTTTGTTCCCCATCTCCCTGGTTTGCTGGTCTCCAGCACATAAGTCAGATCCGCCTAACTCCGCCTAAGCGTGGAGCAAACCTTGTTTGTAACTGCGGATCTGACGTAAGTCGGATCAGCGTAACTCGGGGACTGCCTGTATCACGAGCTTTTGTGGGCATAATCCACTTCTTCAGATAAGCCTGAGTGGAGAAAAAAGGATTCCAACTTTCTGCCTAAGAGCAGCAGGTGATTGAAGTTTCTCCAGACCAGCAGACCAGGGAGACGGGGAACAAAGCCGCGGAGCACGCAGGCAGCGGGACAGCCCAGACGCGCCGCGGCTGTCCCGCTGCCGGTGTCCTCAGAGGCTTTGCTCCGCGTCTCCCTGGTCTGCTGGTCTCCAGCAGACCAGGGAGATGCAGAGCAAAACTGCGGAGGACCCGGGCAGCGGGACCGTGGTGTGTCTTGGTCCGCCGCCCGCGTCTCCCTGGTCTGCTGGGGGGGCGGGGAGCAGCTAGTACGCCCCCACCCCCCAGCAGACCAGGCTTTTCTCCGGATGCCTGTGGTGGAGCAGCTGGGGCGCTGCCGGTTGGTCCCGCAGCGCCGCTCTGGGCGCTACTGGACCAACCCGGCAGCACCCCAGCTGATCTGCCTCAGGCGTCCTGATTCAGCCGCTGCTGGTCAGTTTCAGCAGCGGCTGAATCAGGATGCCTGGGGCAGAGCAGCTGGGGTGCTGCTGGGTTGGTCCAGTAGCACTGAGGAGCAGCGCTACCGGAGCAACCCAGCAGCACCCCAGCTGCTCTGCCCCAGGCGTCTCCAAGTCAGCCGCTGCTGAAACTGACCAGCGCTGACTACAGGAAGCCCGAGGCAGAGTTGCTCTGCCCCGGGTTTCCTGGAATCAGCTGCTGATCAGTTTTAGCAGCAGTTGACTTGGGGACGCCTGGGGTTCTTAAGTTGAATCTGTATGTAAGTTGGAACTGGTGTCCAGATTCAGCCTGTTGAAACTGATCAGCGGCTGATTCCAGGAAGCCTGGGGCAGAGCAACTCTGCCTCGGGCTTCCTGTAGTCAGCTGCTGGTCAGTTTCAGCAGCGGCTGAATCTGGACGCCAGTTCCGACTTACATACAGATATCTTGTACGTAACCCGGGGACTGCCTGTACTATATATATTTTTGTTGTCTCTAAGGTGCCACAGGACTACTTGTTGACCTAAAATATGGATAGTGTCATGTTGCAAGATACTTTGATAAGGCTTAGCGAAGTTTTCTTTAGTGATAATTAGATCCATCTCAAATTGGGACTTATAAAACCAATAGGACCAGCTTAAATATGTATAGGCAGCCAGAATAGAGAATGCAAAGCAATATGTAATATAAGCTTCATAGGGTAGCTGAGTTAGTCTGTGCAGAATAAGCTTAAAAAACAACAAAAGATCTGGTAGCACATTATAGACAAAATATGTAGATGGTATCATGCGCTTTCGTGGGCACAGCCCACTTCCTCAGATGACCACTGCAACCATTTTTTTCATATAAAATGTATGCTTGGGAACATTGGTAGGCAATATGAAAGATCAAAGTTTGAGTCCCATGTGTGTGTTTATTCACACACACTTCTCAAGAATTCACATGGCTAGGAGAGCTTTATTGACAATATGAACACCTCTAATATTGAATGGCCTCATGTTCCTCCCTCTCTAGCTAATATCTGAGCTTTGATATTTTCATTCCTTCTGTTCCTTGTTTCTCACCCCCTTCTCTTTTTCCTTCCCTCCCTCTCTCCCTTCTCCCCTATTTATTTTGGGTCTGCACAACCTAAACTCATAACTCCAGTCATCTGAAAAAGTGGGCTGTGCCCATGAAAGCTCACGATACCATGCACATGTTTTGTTAGTCTAGAAAATGCTACCAGACCTTTTATTGTTTTTTAAGTTTAATATGTAATATGTTCACATTAAAGGTCAAGTGTTCCGGGGAAGCTTTCCTTCAACAAAGTCTAAAATTGTAGTTTTATACTGTAGATTCTTTAACTCAGAATTTACAGTATAAAATACTGCTCAGATATTAGCTAGAGAGGGAGGAATGTGAGGCCATTCAATATTAAAGGTGTTCATATTGTCAACAAAGCTTTTGATCTTTCTTACTGCCTACCGATGTTCCCAGACATACATTTTATATGAAAAAAATGGTAGGAGTGTGTTGGACATGGGGATCAGTAAGTGAGAGACTCTCCAGAGTGAGGAAAATTAGTTTTGGCAAGAGAATTGTTGGTGACAACTTAAAAGGTGTTGAGATAATAGGTTCATGACATTATCTAAACGCTTTCTGTATTGTGAAACTCTTATTTCAACACTTTCCCCACCATTGCAAAAACAAAAAGTTAGTTAATATTCATAATATGTTTTGTACATGTGTCTCAGACATGTAGGGTTGCCAGATGGTGTCAACAAAATAAGTCATCTGAAGAAGTGGGCTGTGCCCATGAAAGCTCATGATACCATCTATATGTTTTGATATTATAGTTAGCTTGGATGATATAGAAAAAGAGAAATAATAATATTGCTTTCTTGTTTGGGGAAATGCTTGATTTGTCCTTGTTGGGGGGTAATCATCTTCAGTAAGTGCCTTTTCCCTTCTATAGTGCGTTGTTTCCAGATTGGCAAGTATTTTTCTCCAATGTGCTTTCAGCGTCTCACCCAGACCAGAGAACTTCTCTCACCACTGCTTTCTCCTGTTTAATTCAAACACTGTGAATAGAAGAGAAAACACTGATCTCATACTCTTTACTTGCAAATGGATACAACAGGAGAAATATTTACAGAGGCAAAAATCTCAAGAGGTCCAGTACATTTTCCAGAGTACAGGCAGTCCCCGACTTACGCGGATCCGACTTATGTCGGATCCGCACTTACGAACGGGGCTTTCTCGCCCCGGAGGTTGAGGTAGCGGATTGCTACCTGCGAGCTCCGGGGCGAGAAAGCCCCGTTCGTAAGCTGCTCTGGTGCCCCTGGTCTGCTGGAGACCATCTCCAGCAGACCAGGGGCACCGGGCGGGTTCCCGCGCTTCTGAGGCTTTGCCAGAGCAAAGCCTCAGAAGCGCGGGAATCCGCCCGCTGCTGCCGCTTCAGTCCGGGTGCCTGTGGTCTGCTGGGGACGGTCCCCAGCAGACCACAGGCACCCGAACTGAAGCGGCAGCAGCGGGCGGGTTCCCGCGCTTCTGAGGCTTTGTCAGAGCAAAGCCTCAGAAGTGCGGGGAACCGCCGCTGCTGCCGCTCCAGTCCGGGTGCCTGTGGTCTGCTGGGGACCGTCCCCAGCAGACCACAGGCACCCGGACTGAAGCCGCAGCCGCGGGGGGGTCCCGCGCCTCTGAGACTTTGCCAGAGCAAAGCCTCAGATGCGCGGCACCCCGCTGCCGCTGCGGCTTTGCTCCCCGTGTTCCTGGTCTGCCGGGGGGGGGGGGGGACGCTGCTAGTGTGCCCCCCCCCAGCAGACCAGGCTTTTGTTTTGGACCCTGGAGCAGAGCAGCTGGGGCGCTGCCGATTGGTCCTGCAGCGCTGCTCTAGGCACTACTGGAGCAACCCAGCAGCACCCCAGCTGCTCTGCCCCAGGCGTCCCCAAGTCAGCTGCTGCTGAAACTGACCAGCGCTGACAACGGGAAGCCCGAGGCAGAGTTGCTCTGCCCCAGGCTTCCTGGAATCAGCGCTGATCAGTTTCAGCAGCAGCTGACTTGGGGAAGCTTGGGGTTCTTAAGTTGAATCTGTATGTAAGTCAGAACTGGCGGTCAGTTTCAGCAGCGGCTGAATCTGGACGCCAGTTCCGACTTACATACAGATTCAACTTAAGAACAAACCTACAGTCCCTATCTTGTACGTAACCCGGGGACTGCCTGTAACCTCAACTCTTTCTTTATTCTTCACTCCTTTGGAGTTTTTTTTTCATTTGCTGTAGATTTAAGTAGGGTATTACAGAATTCTTGGGAGAAAAAACCCAAACAGAACAAAAATAAACAACCATAACAATTAGCTTAGAAATGCCACCTTGTGCCGTTGCCAATACTTTGCAAAAAATTGAGTGCTTTCTAAGAAGCAATCTTCAAATGCATAAAAACACTTAAAATACAATCTCTTTGGTATGCCTTATAGAATATTGCTGTAAGAAGAAAATACTAAATTAGTATAAAAACGTAAGCATATCTTTAATACAGTGTTTCAGAAGTAATTGCACTGGTTTCTTGCTGATGTGAAGTATGATGGCTTTTAGGTCTAAGAACTAAATGATAGCACATTTAAACATTTATTTACTAAATGAGCAAAATGCAGGACTATGTAGCACTTTAAAGACTAACAAGATGGTTTATTAGATGATGAGCTTTCGTGGGCCAGATCAAAAATCTGAGGAAGTGGGTCTGGCCCACGAAAGCTCATCATCTAATAAACCATCTTGTTAGTCTTTAAAGTGCTACATAGTCCTGCATTTTGCTTCAGCTACACCAGACTAACAGGGCTACATTTCTATTACTAAATAAGGCTCTGATCCTGCAGACACCAACACATGCACTTATCTTTGTATGTAGTGCCATTAACATCAAAGTGTGTTATGCATGTTAAGGCTTCAACTACCCCAGACTAACACGGCTACATTTCTATCACTATTCTACATGCATGTTAAGCACATGCATAAGTGTTCACAGCAGGGGAGCCTCAGTCTTTTGTGATGAGCCATTAGGGAGATAGACTTGAGTTAAACATTTTTATTGATGCTTCTGTTTTCTGTCACATTACATAATTGTTTCTCATTACTTTTGATGTTGGGATTGATCCCCATTATTTGACAGATAGTTAAGAGAAATGAATAAAATATATTTTCCTGTTTGCAATGTTTGCAGTATTGAGAGCAGAGGCTTTCTTCTGGTACCACAAAATAAATTTAGCTGCTTTAAAGATGGCTCACATTTTACTAGTGTTATAAAATATGAAGATCTCTTAATTTTGGAGGTGATTACTGAAGTACAATTGTTGTTTTTAACACTTGTGTTTTTTAGAAATCCAGTTTGGGAATATCATGTATATTTTAACCAAAGCCTTGATATCTAGGAATCTCCTTCTAAAGTTAAGGGTTATAAAGTAGTTGGGTGTGATTGTGAACAAAACTTGGCTTTTGATTGCACACAGACTGACATTTGGCACATGCATTCAGCGTTTGCCTTTGGAATGTAATCCTTTGATAGCTTCTTTTATTTAGCATAATTCTGTGAAAATAGCCTCTTCTAAGTTTGAATGCAGGATAACACAGCTTTCATCAGGTATTTGAGGAGCTCTAGGAAACTGAGGCTATATCTGCAATAGGATTGCTTTGTTGGTATAGGTATGTCAATTATTATACAGATAAATTGCTCTTATTATTGACATAATTTATTCTTGCACAGTTGTGCTTTTACTAATATATATTATTTCAGACCAACTGAGAAATATTAGCAGAAGTGCAGTTTCACCTGAGTAACTGTGCTTACACTACAGGGTTTTTCTAACCCAGCTATGGCAGTCAGGGATCTTACCCCTTCACACCCTTGGCCAGCACCAAACTCTAAACATGTTTTCATAGACGTCATATTAAATACATATTCACTAAATAGATGTACAGATATTTCCTTCTTTTATTTTTCCTACTGTAATACACATTGCTAATTACTAGTTACTTTCTGATTAACGTTCTTAAATTAATAGGAGTACCTTGGTATTACACAAAGAGGCACTTTAAAAACTTAGACAGATTTGTTTCTTAATACCACACAGACTATTTAAGGTAATAGAGAGCATGGTGGGAAGCACCTGTGATGATGAAGCACAAATGGTTAAATTTGTGGGTGATTAAGCACCAAAATGAAGCTGAGGCATTTGAACAATTATAAAAGCCATTTATTGGAATCACATGCTCTGTGACATTTCTCATATATGCCAAGAATTAAAGAGGTATAGCATCTAAGAAAAGAACATAAACATTTTCATCACACTATGAAACTTTCAAATGTTTTTGGTGTTTCTTTTTTGGATTTTCCATTGATAATATATTTAAAAGCAAGATTCCAAATAATTTTTCAAAGGATGCACTTAAAATAATTTTTTGGGCCAACCTCAGCTTGACCCAACCCCCCATGGCTGTAGGGAGGGACCTGGATCAGCCTAGGTTCGCTCCCTCTCCTCCCCTTGGCGGCCAGAGTGGGGAGAGCCAAAGCAGGCCAGGACTACAAGCTCGGTGGCCTGTGGGAGATCTGGAGTTGCCTATCTCCAGAACGGGGGTGCGGTGCGGGGGGGGGGGGGGAATTGGTGAGCGTATCAAGCAGGGGGCACCACCCCCTAGTGCTACTGTACATATATTTTTGTTAGTCTCTAAGGGTATGTCTACACTACAAAGTTAATTCGAACTAGCAGACGTTAGTTCGAATTAACTTTGATAGGCGCTACACATACAAACCGCTAGTTCGAACTTAATTCGAACTAGCGGAGCGCTTAATTCGAACTAGGTAAACCTCATTCTATGAGGACTAACGCCTAGTTCGAATTAAGTAGTTTGAATTAAGGGCTGTGTAACCACTTAATTCGAACTAGTGGGAGGCTAGCCCTCCCCAGCTTGCCCTGGTGGCCACTCTGGGTGCCACCAGGGAAACTTGTCTGCCCCCCTCCCAGCCCTGGAGCCCTTAAAGGGGCACGGTCTGGCTATGGTTCCCGTGCCAGGTGCAAGCCTGCCAGCACCCAGCCAGTGGACCCTGCACCTGGCACGGCTTGAGCCAGCCACCCGCTGCCACCCAGCCCTCCGCCTCTTTCTGGGACCAGGCTGGCGGATCCCAGGAGCCTGCCCGGGGCCGCAAGAGGCGGGCGCCCACCTGGTCTAGTGCGGAGATCATGGACCTCATCGAGGTTTGGGGGGAAGCCTCCAACGTCCACGACCTCCGCACTAGACACAGGAAAGTGGCTGTCTAGGACAGGATAGCTGCCAGCCTGGCCACCCAGGAGCAGGTTTGCATGAAAATCAAGGTGGTCCAGTGGGACTCCCGACCCTGAACCCTGAGCTTAGAACATAAAGACATAAGAACCGCCGTACTGGGTCAGACCAAAGGTCCATCTAGCCCAGTAGCCTGTCTACCGACGGCGGCCCACACTAGGTACCCTGGAGGGGATGGACCGAAGACAATGACCAAGCCATTTGTCTCGTGCCATCCATCTCCAGTCCTTCCACAGAGGCCAGGAACACCATTTCTATCCCCTGGCTGATAGCACTCCATGGACCCAACCTCCATGAATTTATCTAACTCTCTTTAAACTCTGTTCTAGTTCTAGCCTTCACAGCCTCCTGCAGCAAGAAGTTCCACAGGTTAACTATTTGCTTTGAGAAGAACAACTTTCTGTTATTAGTTTGAAGCCTGCTACCTATTAATTTAATTTGGTGTCCACTAGTCCTTCTATTATGGGAACTAATGTAGAACTTTTCTTTATGCACCCTCTCCACACCACTCATGCTTTTATAGACCTCTATCATATCCCCCTTCAGTCTCCTCTTTTCTAAGCTGAAAAGTCCCAGTCTCTTTAGCCTCTCTTCATATAGGATCTGTTCCAAACCCCTGATCATTTTAGTTGCCCTCCCCTCTCCCACCCTCTCTCTTCCCCTCTTCCACCTCCTTTTCCTAGTCTCCCCGAGTTTTGTTCAATAAAGAGAGTTTCTATTTTTGAATACGTGTCCTTTATTTTGGAAGGGGGGCTAGGGAGAGGTAAGTGGAAGGAGGTGAGGGAGGAATGGGGTACGAGCCCCCGATGGGGAGGACTGGGGTGACTCTGCAGGCTCCTCGGGGTGTAAGCTCTCCTGCAGCCCCCCGATTGACACTCCCCCCCCCCGAATGGCAGCCTGCGGCAAGTGCAGCCGGGCTGATGGCCGAGTGCTGTGATGTGCCGAATGTGGGCATTCAGGGCACTCCAAGCCAGGACTGCTTTTCTGTCCCTCATCGAGTTAGACAAGCGAGCAGGGAACCCTGAGAACTATCTGTCCGGGGTGGGGGTTGGGTCCCTTTAAGCACAGCCCTCGGCTAGCCTGAGACAGCAGCTCCACGCTCTAAGTCCTAATCTGATGCCCTGCCGGCACTGCTTCCGGCCATCCTTAACCTCGGTTCAGGGTCCACTCAATGTGGACATGCTAGTTTGAATTAGCAAAATGCTAATTCAAACTAGTTTTTAGGTCTAGAGGCACTAGTTCGAATTAGCTTAGTTTGAATTAACTAGTTTGAATTAGTGCTGTAGTGTAGACATACCCTAAGGTGCCACAGACCTACTTATGGTTGCTGTTTTTTTAATTGTTGTTAAAATTACTAACAGGGCTACTCCTCTGCGTCTAGTGAAATACATCCCTCTAATGACATCATAAGACATAACTTTGCATTTTTACTACCTAGCATCTAGAAATTGTGTGTATTCAAACATGCATGTGTTTTTATGTGAAAGAAAGATTTTTGAATATAAAATAAGCCACTTGTAGTACACATATATATGGGGCTTTTGATGACATCCCCTAATATTCAGAAAACTTTGCACATCAAGTTGTTATCATAAATGCAATAGACTTACAGCTCACATTAGACCTAAATATACAGAAAATTTATCTTCTGTCACATATCGTAAATAGATTACGTATCACACACTGCATAATCTTGTGCATATTTCTGTGGGTTAAATATTTTCATCTGATAATGAGCATTTCTTCAAACACATCTTCATTTGGGCAGAAGTTGTATGCCCCTTATATTCCACAAGCATCTGGTACTTGTCTGCTTGTTCCATAGAATGCCATGCATTCACACTCACCCAAAAGGCTGCCACCTCTTTTTATCGTTTAATCTCTTTCCTCTGAGCAGCTATGCATACTATACACTCAGAATAAACATTTCAGGCTTGATTCTGTGCTAGCTCTGCGCCTTGTATACCCACACTACTGCAAGATGAATGTAAAAAGCAACAATTCAGTTTTGGTAAATCATTTACATTTGTGTTGCATTCTTTTTGCTCATGTGTAAAAGGCAACACAATGCTGTGAAGAATCAGAGTGACTAAGGAAGTATCTGGAAGACTTTTTCACATGTATGGTGCTTTCTGGTATTCTGAACAATGTCAGATAGACAAAAAAAAAATCCAAAAAAAGAAAACATTACAATTATGCTTGGGATGTGGCCTAGATTTCCAGGGGTTCATTATCTATAGCTGGGACAAGATATTCTTAAGAATGTGCTGAGGTTTTCTGAAAATCTGGCGCTGACAGAGGATACTGAGTTTAGTCCTATGTGTTTTCTGTGATACTTGTTTAGTTTTTTACAAGGGAATGTCTTATGTCAATAACTACAAGAACTGTATGGAAAATATGCTTTATGGAATCTTTGTAGTGTAGAGAGTGTGTAACTGGAACTGTTAGTCACCATTAAGAAAACTGGATGTGGATAAAGTGCTACTGCAGATTTAGTGTGTAAAATACAGATAAGAAAGTTTCTTGAAATCTTGTTCATTACAGATTAGCCCTAGACACCTGGTCTGCAGTTACGGTACTCTACAAAGACCTTTGCTTTTGGCAGTATCTAGAAATGCTGGTTGTAAATTATTATTAAAATGCATACATGAAAGTCTTATAATTGGCACATGAAAGCTGACTTTTTCAGAATATTAATTTCTGCCTGTTACCTATGTCTTGGAGATTTATTTTATTCTTGGTAACAGACTTGGTTTCTGCAGGTTGGTATTTAATAAATTATGTGAAAGATACTGGAGACAAGAACGTCAGTGTGTTGGGATATGTCTGCCTAAGAACACATCACTCAGTGCAGTGACACTATTCTCTTGAAAAACAAACATGAGCTTTAGTTACCAAAGTAAATATTTTTCCAAAACTGTCAGAAGCTTACCAAGAGTGTATGGAGTTCCCAAAACAAGATCTTTATTGGTTTTTTTTTTTTTTTTTAAACTCTGCTTAAAACAATGAGTCTTTTGCCAGAGGGAACATTCACTTTATGTAACTGTTTATTCACTTGCAAAGTATTGCTATACAGCCCCCTGGAGTAAGACTTAGGAATAGGAAAAAGGGGAAAAGGCTGATTCTATAAACATGATACATTTTACATTACCTGGACACATTTTATCAGCAATCTGCCTTTAGGAATTCACTGTTTCCAGTTGGCGCTGACTATTGGTTGAACCACTCTGGTCCAGGACTCTCTGATCAAGCAACTTCTGTGACCTGGCAGGACCATGGATGTTATGTTGCTGGAACAGAGATCCCCATCCAAAAGGTTGCCAGCAGCTGGGAATGCTAGCAGCCTAGGGCGCAAGAAGTCCAGCCAGAAAGCAGGTATTCAGAGCAGTGTTGGGGGCTGGGTATTGGCGACAGGGAGCCCTACCAACTGGAGCAGAGTTGGCTAGGGTCAGGGAGCTGCTGCAACCGTGGGCAGTGAGCTGCTAGGGACAGGGCTGACTGGAATAGAGCCCCACCAGCCTGGTGCCCCCGCAGCCCAGCCAGGAGCAGAGCAGAGCCCTGCCAGCCGGGGCATGGAGCTGTTGGCTGTCCATGTCTGTGAACCCCTAGCAGCCAGGGATGCGGAGCCACTGGCTGCCTGGGGACAGGGGAGCCACTGGCTACCTATGACAGTGGAGCTCACGCGGCTGAGGGCAGCTGGAGCAGGGCTGATGGCTCAGTATAGAGCCCTGCCAAGGGGGTGGATCAGTGCATTGTCCAGGCTGGCAGCCAGGAAGGTAGCCCCAAGAAAGCCCAAGGCCTGACCTCCCCAGTCCAGCAAACTCTCTTGTTCTGGACTGCTCAGTGCTGAGGGCGCTGGACCAGAGAAGTCCAACCTGTACAGATAACCAAAACATGATTAAGCAAGATGTTCAATTTTTCACTCTTGACTACATATGTCAGGCAGATTTACTTGGATCTGGTGCTGAAATGATCCTGGTTTCACTAATAAAACTTTTAACCATCTGGTAAGGTATAATATACCCTTAGTGGGCTTTTTATCTTAGACTGTTACCTGTCCAGGAACATGAAATGGAATCCTTCTTATGTTTTCTCTCTCTCTGTAGTTCATGTTCCATATACTATTTCTTTAACTTTTCTGAAGGTTCAGTTTGTGAATCTTGTGTAAGAATGAATGTGACTTGTTTATGCCTGACTTCTTTGCAAGAGGCTTGAAAGAGTGAATATGTGGTCCCAACTGGCTATTTTCCCTTCACTTCTGTGTAAGGCAAGCAGGACTTTCATAGCCAAAACCTGTGTAGAAAGCGTGTGGAATCACAAAGATTCTTGTGTAATATCCTAAAGACGGGAGTTCAAAATGATTTCTTCACAAACAGCTTTTCTATGCTTTAGAAAGTCTGCCTGCTGAACTCTTTGCAAAAGCTATTTCCACTCAAATCTTAGACTAGACTTTCCATCATTTTGCAATGAAAGAATTATACATATAAAAGGGCATCATCCTTTTTCCAGGGACTATTATTCTTAATTAAATAATTTGAGTTCTGCTCATGATTTTATTTGTTTGCATAGACTTTTGTTCGGTTTTGAGCTTTTTTCTTTTTCTCGAAGAGCAGAGTGCTGAATAGAAATATCCTTGAATCTATGACCCATTTCCTTTCTCCCTCACAGCTTGCTATGAAAATGTAGTGATTAGTTTAAATCTAGTGTACAAGTGGTGAAGCAGTAAAATTAGTATTTATTTTCTGTTGTGACGTCTAAGTCAAGTAAAACTTGTTAGTTCCCATTGCTGAATTATGCAAAGTACATCTAAACACAGGATGTTCAATGCTGAAGATGTTGAATAAAAGCTTTTCCACCTTCCATTTTGATGCTTTGTAAAATAACCTGTCCCCAGATTTTTCTAGAGTGAACTTTTATTTTTAATAGACTCAGTTGTAGCAGCTTAAAACAGAAGCATAGCTTTTATTTAAGGATAAACATTATACAATAAATATAGATTAACTTAGGGTATGTCTACACTACCCCCCTAGTTCGAACTAGGGGGGGGTAATGTAGTCATCCGGAGTTATAAATGAAGCCCGGGATTTGAATTTCCCAGGCCTCATTTGCATAAAGCCGGCCGGCGCATTTTTAAATGCCGGCTAGGTCGGACCCCGTGCTGCGCGGCTACACGCGGCACGGACTAGCTAGTTCGGATTAGGCTTCCTAATCCAAACTAGCTGTACACCTCGTTCCACGAAGCCTAATCCGAACTAGCTAGTCCATGCTGCGTGTAGCCGCGCGGCACGGGGTCCGATCTAGCCGGCATTTAAAAATGGCGTCAGCCGGCTTTATGCAAATGAAGCCTGGGAAATTCAAATCCCGGGCTTCATTTGCAACTCCGTATGACTACATTGCCCCCCCTAGTTCGAACTAGCGGGGTAGTGTAGACATACCCTTAGAGATATAGGAAAGTTAAAGAGCATCCTGTTCTCAACTATCCATTCTCAACTATTCAAAAATGGTTTACAGCACTGCTTCAGTTAGTTGGCTTAAACTGTGAAGTGAAATTGTTACAGTTGCCAGTATTATTTCCTTAGGTGAAGGTATTTATGTTGTGACTGGCTTAGTGCCAAAGCCAACAACTATTAAAGAATACCCCGCCATTGTAAATCTGTAATAATGTATCCGAACAATACTAACTGAGCTCTGTACATTTCCGGCTGACTGTATTGAAGGCAAAAAAATGGGAAATTGATATGGGCTTGGTTTTTTGTTGTTTTGCTGTAGTTTTTAGTTATTTGAGAACTGAGACATTACATTTGGTAACATTTAAGGAAATGATTAGATGTAATGTAATACAAAATTTTGCTTGGTGGATTAAGTGGGAACATTTTATTTTCATTATTATTTATTGAACATTTATCGTTGATAGTGAATTGCAGTGTCAAGGCAGCCTAGAGCACCAGTTTATGGAGATAATTGCCGTTTGAGCCATTGTCTATAACTTTTTTTCAAAAACCCAATATTTGCTAAGCATGTAAGGAATGGTTCTTCCTTCCCATTCCTGTTCTCAGCTGAAGTTTATTTCTTGTCCTAAAAGTTTTGATCCTGAAGATAGCATTTTGACTTCTTGAAGCCTTCCACTTGTGGACAACTGTTTGTGGTGAGCTTTCTTTAATTGAAATGGGTACAGAAGTAAATATCTGAGATTGATGTTAATACTGTTCCTTCATTAGCCAGAATTTGGTAATTGTGCTATGTACGGTACTCTTCAGTGGTCCTGAGCTCAGTTTACTTATGTGAAACAACAGAATTGGGTTTTCAACCCAATCTGAACCACCCCCCTACAACATTTGTCCTTTCTTCATCCACATTCATTGATATGCTAGTGAATGAGTTTTCTTACTTCTTTTTATCCAGCGAACATTTGTCTTGCGCATTCACATTCTTCCTTCATGGGGAAAGCAATGTGTGCACAAGTGTGGAGATTGTCCAACACCAGCCGATCTATCTGATCAATGAGGAGCATATTCGCATGGCCCTGTCCTCACCTGCACCATTCCAAGGTAAGTACACTGTTGACTGTGGCATCTCTGGAAGTATAAATACTTGCAGAACATGTGGTTTATGTGTCTATTTGATACCTATATGATATCAAAAGGCCCCAGTAATGGTGTCAGGAACCAGATCTAGAAATGAATAAGAAACAAAACTCAGTAATTTTTAAAATAGTATTAAAGGTTTTAGTAGGGATGTGAAAGTGTTCATGGTTAACCAGTAAAATCTGGGCTCATTGATTAACTTTCATGGTTACATGCAGGGCCTCCCCTTTCTGATACAGAGGCAGCAGCATGAGGAGCAGGAGAGGAGCCCTCTGAGACCCTGCCCTAAGTCACAGCCCAAACCCTGTGCCTCCTCTTGCACCCTAGTCCTCTTTTTTTGGTCACAACTCCCTCCTGGCTTAGGTCACAACCCAAAGTCCTGCATTCCCCCCTGCACTCCAGTTTTCTATCTGAGATCACAACTGCTTCCTTCACCCAAATGCCCTTCTAGACCCTACACCTCCTCCTATATTCCACTCAGTCCCTTATCCTAAGTCCCATTCTGAAACCAACCGCTATCCCATACCCCACACTGCCACCATTAATATCATGGAAGAGTGCAGCCTTTGACCATTTTCCAAATTCTTGGAGTAAGCCCCCACCAAAAATTATTCCCCGCCCTGGTAGAGCTTCAAAAGTTCCAATGGACTCTGATCTATGAATAATCTTCTTAAATGTTACTGCAATAGAAATAATGGGTAAAATACATTATTTTCTTTTTTGTCTGAGTGACAGTCCCTCGTTTTTATTTTTCCTTCAATGTGAGTTTGTGGTTCAACACATATGTCAAAATGCAGAATTTTTTTTGAAAGAAAGATGAAAATACCGAGCACAAAGAGAAGAATGACATTTAAAATATATAAAAAGATACATACCTGATATACTTTTGAAGTTACAGCGTTTCACAGCCTTTTTTGTTTGGTTTTGTTTTTAGGGTACTGTGTGGTGTTGTGTGCCATAATCATATTCTGTGCAATTTAGAGAAGAAAACATTTCACTTACATAAAGTATTACATACTGTATTACTGGATGTCATCAGAAGTATGTCTTATGTTAGTCCATTGATCCATAGCTATTTTTATGCCTCTTAATATTTATTCCCTTGTTTTACTAAATGAAGTTGTGGACATTATATTTTGAAAAATGAACAAAATGCAAAGAGCTGTCTAAAATCATAGTGCAAACACGACTGAATAAATCTAGGGGAAGTGGGATGTGGTTGCTCTGTGAATGAAATCCACATATTGTAGAGAGTGGGTTTTTTTTTATTATTTTTCAGTTCTGTTGAGTCCTTATGGTTTAAATGGCACATTGACGGGGCAAGCATACAAGATGTCAGACCCAGCAACCCGTAAATTGATTGAGGAATGGCAGTATTTCTACCCAATGGTGCTGAGGAAGAAGGAGGGGCTGAAAGAGGAAGAGGAATTGGGATATGATGACAATTTTCCTGTGGCAGTTGAAGTCATTGTTGGTGAGATATAGTATTTTGCGTAAAGAACATTTTGCACTACCTTATAATTTTTTAAAAGTCTAATTAATCAGAAACAACCTCTGTAATTTCCCTATCTGGTTTTGTGGTTCTCTTGACACTGAAGCATTTTGACTCGTTATCTTGCCTCAAGGTTCTGTACTCCCTGTATCCCTAATGCTATTATTACAATATTGAGCGCTTATTTTGACTCCCTATTAGTCATAAAAGGATGGATTAATAATTAGGATTTCAGTCTGTAAACTTCTTTAGATTTTTTTTTAATACTTTTCACGAGTAAGGTTTGTCTAGAACAGGGGCTCCCAAACTTTTTGACACAGGGACCAGTAAATCCATTCACAAGCTTTTGGAGGACTGGTAGCATTCATTTGCATATTCACATATTCATTAAGCAAATTATGAATATTCAAATAAGTTGTTTCTGGTCTTCCCAAAGTCGCCAGTGCCAACTTTAGCAAAGTTTTTGATACATTTACTCACAATATTCTTGCCAGCCAGTTAAGGAAATATGGATTGGATAAATGGACTGTAAGATGGATAGAAAGCTGGCTAGACCAGGGTTTTCCAAACTTTTTACTTTAGTTGGAACCTGTTTTTTTCCAATACTGTTTTTTGCAGCCCAAAAATATAAACACATATTAAAAAAATAATTAAAAATGAATACATTTTCAGTGTTTCACCTGGCTGCATCCTCTGCCCAGCCTGGGCCAGGGCTTCAGGGACCTGGTGCTGTACAGCCTCTCCAGGAGGTGGGAGCAGGAGTAGATTGGTGGTAGGGTATCTCGCTAAAAGGGAGGATGCAAGGTGGGGTAGGTTTGCCAGGTGTCCGGTTTTGTACTGGCCAGTCAGGGTTCTGTCCGGGAAACAAATAAAATGTCCGGTATTTTCTGATTAGGTAAGTTTTATTATAATTAGGTGTATCAGTCAGTAAGTGCGAACTGCCTGGCTTGTAGATGTGCTACCGCTGTTTAATACTACTCAAGGGAAGGTATGGGGGGGGAGAGGAGTGGAATTCCTGGGGCCAGACTCACTCGTGTGCCCGGGTCTGTTTGTGCCCAGGTCAGTCCCGCTTCCCGCCAGCTGATTCGCGCCTCCCCCCCAGCCGCTTCTCCTCTCAATCTCCCCCGTCCAGCCCTGCTTTCGGCGGCTGGTTCCCCCCTGCTCCCCACCGATCTCCTCTGGCCAGCCCCACTCTCCCTGACGACCCTCCCCCCCGACCAGCCCTGCTCTGTCCATCCCCTCCCAGCCAGCCATTTCTTCTCTGCTTCTCCTCCCAATCTCTCCTGGCCAGCCCCACTTCCGGCGGCTGGTTCCAGGGTCAGCCCCCACACCCTCCGGCCAGCCCTGCTTCCGCTGGCTGGTCCCCCCCCCCCCCGCCCATCTCTCCCTCCCAGCTGGCCGATTCTACCCCGCTTCTCCTCCCGATCTCCCCTGGCCAGCCTGCCGCTTCCTCCCCCCACCGGTGTTCAGCCCTGCTTCCACTGGCCACCCGCCCCTCCCCATCTCCACCGGACAGCCCCGCTGTCTCCAACCCTGCTTCCCGGCAGCCGGTTCCTTCCCCACACACACCTCCTCCCTGCCTGCCCCACTCCCCTCCCGGCAGCCACACTGAGGCCTGGTATTTTTTTCCCCGGGCCACAGCCCATAGTTTGGGAAAGCTGGTCTAGAACTTGTTGAAACCAAGACAAGGCCAGCCTTGAAAGTACATGGAGAATGGACTTATTTTCTTCCTTCTGTTCCTGTTCTATATAGGTGGTGTACGAATGGTGTATCCTTCAGCTTTTGTTCTCATCTCCCAGAATGACATCCCTGTGTCTCAAAGTGCCTCCAGTGCTGGAGGCCACATCATTATGTGTCAGCAGGGACTTGGAAGCATGAAAGATCCCAGTAATTGTGGGATGCCACTCACTCCACCCACTTCCCCAGAGCAGGCCATGATAGGTAAGCAATAAACCTAGCAAAGAGACTGAATCATCCAATTGAAAACTCATTTTAAACATTGTTTTTTTTTAATCAATTCAGTGAGAGGCAGTTTTTCTTAATCTCTTCTAAATGTAGTCTTTGTACTAACTAAAGTGTTACTTACTGAAGTGTACTCCAGCATAGTGGGCTTTCATTTTTCATGATTGGGGGATAAATGTGTGAACAGCAGCAGAAAAAAAGAGAGAGAATACGCTAATGAGTAGAACACCGGGAATTTCACAAGTTCACAGAACAGAAGAGTTACCAGTTTTGTGTGAGTTCATTCTACCCAGTTTATTGGAAATCTGTTCATTTATGAGACAGCATGAACATGTGAGAAGAAAGAAAGGATCAGGTCATGTCAGAATTCTTAATTGCATACTTTTTAAAGAGGATTGTAAGGATTTATTAGTTAATCACTGTAAATTATTACAAACATGAAAAACATCATATAATTCACATAACTATAATATTAAGCATTAATATTGGAAAAATTCCAGTATCTGAATGATAGTCACTGTTTTGACCAGTGTAGTTGGAATTAAAAATAAGGATCTCCAGACAAAAATGCTAAAAGTAAAACCAGGCTCTGCGGTTGAAGGATATAATGAATTCATATCCTCTGTGGATGACAAAATGAAGGGGTCACATAAAACTCAATGACTGAACAAAGGAAGCTCATCCCAAGCATCTAAGGCCCCAAAACAGTTTGAATCCCAGTGGGGTCCACATTTACATGACAGCTGACTCCAAGGATTCTACTTAAATTCAGTAGAGTTGAGTAATTTACGTCAGCTAAGGTACTGGCCTATTCTGTTGTTATGACACATGTTCTCTATACTTCTGTTTTCCTGTTTGCAGACAGTTGCATGTAAACTGTATCTTTATTTCCAAGAAGTTCATCTACCTATGCTTTTTGATCTCAGGCTGGTCATGATACTACGTGACTGTACACTTACTTGTCGCAAAGGTGATTATGATGTCTGTGTAGATCAGTTCTAGATTATGCTTTTTGCATCATTTGATTTCAGAGATTTGCTGGCCATTAAAATATATTAATAAATTCCCTGATTTCAAGAAGCACTGGCATGTTTTTTAATTCAAACTTCAGTGCTGAAATTGTGGTTTGGGTTCATAGAAAATTCTCTAAATAGAGTCATGCATGCATGATCATTATAGTATGCTTAGAATGAAATTTTGGACAATTTCATTTATTAGCTGCTTATTTTAGAACAGTTTGTTTATTGTGTCAGTTGGTTCTTAAAACCACATTTTCTATACTATCCCATCCAGTTACACAAATTGAATATTGACTTTAAACATTATGCGTGAAAGAACCTAAGTCAGTTGCAAGCTAAACATACTGTGCAGAGGGCATTGGACAATCATACGGAAATAGTATAAGTTATAATGCAAACTAGCAATTTAAATAATATAGAGTCATAGAAAGGGAGGGCTGGAAGGGACTTTGAATAATCATCAAGTTTAGCCCCTCCTGCTGAAGCAGGATCAAATACACATAGACTATGTCCCACTTCTTAAAAACACATAGGGCACATTTAGACTATGTTTTAATTTCGAAAGAGGATATGCAAATTCTGTGGGAATTTGCATATCTTCTTCCCATCGCATTTTCAAAAGAGGATCTTTCAAAAGTGAAAGTAGTCTGGACTCGTTTTTTTTTCCGGGGAAAACCCCCCTTTTTTTGAAAAACTGCGTAAACTTCCTTTTTTTAAGAAGAGCGGGTTTTTTCAACGCGTCCAGACTAGTTTCACTTTCAAAAGATCTTTCAAAAATGCGATTGGAAAAAGAGATGCAAATTCCCACCGAATTTGCATGTCCTTTTTCAAAATTACAACGTAGTCTAGATGTGCCCTACAGTGACAGAGATTCCATAACTTCCCATGGACACCTATGCCAGAACTTAACTAACCAGATACAGTACACTCCAATTGTCCGGCATCCAGTGGTCCAGCACTCCCGATAGTCCTGCACCAACTGGAACTCGGAAGTGCTCTGGCCAGCTGGACAATTGGAGCTGCTGTGGGCCCCATGGGTACTCGCGGCTGGGAAAGGGAAGGGAAGAAGAGGGGAAGGAGGTTATACCCCTGTGACGAGTCTGCCAGACCTGCACTGTGACCAGTTGGGGGGTGGGCGGGGAACGGTGCAGCGAGGGGCGAACACTCCGGCATTTTGCAGGAAGGTGGGGAAAGCCCTGCGCCACTGCCGAGAGTTTCCGGGAGGGGGGCGAGCTCCTCACCCCCCAGACTGCAGTAGTTATCGCTGAGCAGGGGGGTTAGGGGCGGCACTGCGGGATCAACCTGGCAGCACCCCAGCTGCTGTGCTCCACGTTGCTTCCCCAAGTCCATCGCTGCTGCTGCTGAAACTGACAAGTGGCAGACTTGGGGAAGCTGCAGAGCAGCTGGGGTGCTGCCGGGTTGGTCCCGCAGTGCTGCCCCTCACCCCCCTGCTCGGTGATAACTACTGCAGTCTGGGGGGTGGAGATCCTGCTCCCCTCCTGGAAACTCTCAGCGGCGGCACAGGGCTTCCCCCGCCTTCCTGCAAAATGGCAGAGGGTTCTCCCCTCTCTGCGCCATTTCCCGCCCACCCCCTGAACGCAGTGCGGGTCCCAGCAGACCCGTCACAGCCCCCCACCGGAGTACCTCCCGATACTCAGACATGTCCGATAATCTGGCACCACCTAGGTCCCAAAGGTGTTGGATTATCGGAAGTCTACTGTACTTAAAAAGTTTTTCCTAATGTCTAACATAAATCTTCATTGCTGCAGATTGTAATTACTTCAGTTATTTCAGTGGCCATGGAGAACGGTTGGTCAGATACTCTTTATAACAGCCTTTAACATATATGAATTATAGAATTATACTGTTGGGAGTGACCTCAGGAGGTCATCAAGTCCAATCCCCCCTCCTCCCAGGTAAAAGCAAAACCAATCCCAACTAAATTATCTCAGCCAGGGCTTTGTCAAGACGGGATTTAAACATCTCCAGCAATGACAAGTCTTCTTTGAGTGCTTGTTCACATAGATTCCAATCAGGTGTACACATGCCGCGTGCATGAGTGTTGGAAACTTTTCCTCAGCAACTCCCGTAGGGCCAGCTATGGAGACCTGTAGAGTGGTGTTGCGGTGTCAGTGTATATATACCACAGCCAACCCCCACACCCTTGTACAGTTCCTTCTTGCTGGCTACTCTGACAGAGGGTGAGTATCAGAATGGACGTGAACATCACATCTCAAAGAACACCAGTTACAAGAACAGATAATTCTTTTCTTCTTCGAGTGCTTGTGCATGTCCATTCCAATCAAGGAGATGGGGTTGGAGTCCGGAATTACAGATTGGAGCACTGCCCTACCAACAGCTGCATCCTCCATGAACAATTTATTGATTGCATAGTGGGCCATAAATGTATGAACAGAGGACTATGTGGTGGCAGATCTCCTGGAGGGGAACTTGCACCGCAAATGCAGTCAACGAGGCATGTGCTCTAGTCGAGTGGCCTGTGACCAAAGGAGGAGGGACCCCTGCTAGGTCATAACAGGTATGTATGCACCTTACTATCCATGATGATATGCAGAGACAGGGTCCCTCTTCATTCACGCTGTAATCACCACAAATAGCTGCGTGAACTTTCTAAATGGCTTGGTATCATCTATGTAAAAAGCCAGGGCCCTCCTTAAGAATTGTGTGTGTAGTAATCTCTGCCTATCGCTAGAGCGTGGTTTGGGATAAAAGACTGGGAGGAAGATCTCCTGGAATTAACAAAACTTTCTGATGCTAGTGCATGCGACACGTGTACACCTGATTGGAAAGGATGTGAACAACACATCTCAAAGAACACCAGTTAAAAGAACAGGTAACTACCTTTTCCACCACCTCACTAGCTAGCCCTTTCCAGTGTTTCACCACTCTCCTAGTAAAATAGTTTTTCATATATCCAAACTAGACCTCTCCCCCCATAACATGAAACCATTGCTCCTCATTCTGTCAAATCCCCCTGTAACTTGAGACCATTGCTTCTTGTTCTATCAAATGTCACTACTGAGAGCAGCCTCTATCCACCCTCTTTGAAACCCCCTGCAGGTAGTTGAAGGCTGCTCTCAAATCCCCCCTCACTCTTCTCTTCTTTTGACTAAATAAGCCCAAATCCCTCAGCCTCTTCTCATAGGTCACTTACTCTACCACCCAATCATTTTGGTTGCCCTTCTCTAGATTCTCTCCAATGCGTCCACATCCTTTCTGTAATGTGGGACCCAGAATTGGATGCAGTACTCCAGATGTGGCCTCATCAGTGCTGAATAAAGGGGAAATGATCACTTCCCTAGATCTGTTGGCAATGCTCTTCCTAATGCACAGGAAAATATGCTGTTAGTCTTCTTGGCTACAAGGGCACACTGTTGACTCATGTCCATCTTCACATCCACTGTAACCCCCCCCCTTCCTTTTTTGCCGAACTGCTGGTTAGCCAGTCAGTCCCCAGCCTGTAACGTTGCTTGGGATTCTTCCATCCCAAGTGCAGGGCTCTGCATTTCTCCTTGTTGAACCTCATCAGATTTCTTTTGGACCAATCCTCCAATTTGTCTAGGTCACTCTGGACCCTCTCCCTACCCTCCAACATATCTACCTCTAACCCTTGCTTAGTGTCATCTGTGACCTTGCTGAGGGTGTAGTTGATAAAGTTGTTGAACAAAATGAGCCCCAGAACCAATCCTTGGGGCACTCTGCATGTTACCGACTACCAACAAGACATCAAGCTGTTGATCCAATCTGTGCTTCTTTAACTTGCTGGCAAGAATACTGTGGGAGACCATATCAAAAGCTAGATATATAGCTTGACCAGATAAGTCAAGATATATCACATCAACCACCTTCCCCATACCTACAGAGCCAGTTACCTTTTTATAGAAGGCAATCCAGTTGGTCAGGCATGACTTGTCCTTGTTGAATCCATGTTGACTATACCTGACCACTTTCCTCTCTTCCAAGTGCTTCAGAATGGATTCCTTGAGGATCCCCTCCATGATTTTTCCAGGGAGTCGGGTGAGGCCGACGAGTCTGTAGTTCCCCAGATTCTCTTTCTTCCCTTTTTAAAAGATGGGCTCTACATTTGTCTTTTCCATTCATCTGGGACCTCCCCTGATCACCACAAGATAACAATCAATGGCTCTGCAATCACATCAGCCAACTCCCTCAGCACTCTAAAATGCATTTGATCTGGGCCCATGGATTTGTGTATGTCCAGTTTTTCTAAATAGTTGTTAACTTGTTCTTTCTCCACTGAGGGCTTCCCACCTTCTCCCCGTACTGACGCAAAAAAGTAACAAGTACTTCAGCTTTTCCTACATCATCTATCACTAGGTTACCTCCCTGCATTGAGTAAGGGTCTTACACCTTCCCTGACCACCTTCTTTTTGCTAACATGACTGTAGAAATCTCTCTTGCAACCTTTCACATCCCTTGCTAGCTGCAATTGCAGTTGTGATTTTGCCGTCCTGATGATAACCATGCATGCTTGAATGATATATGTATACTCCTCCCTAGTCATCTGTTCAAGTTTCCACTTCTTGTAAGTTTTCTGTTTGTGTTTAAGCTCACCAGAGACTTCATTGTGAAGCGAAGCTGGTCGCCTACCATATTTTCTTTACTGTTCATCGGGATGGTTTGTTCCTGCACCTTCAATAAGGCTTCTTTAAAATACACCCAAGCTCTCCTGGATTCCTTTCCCCCTCATCTTATTGGCATCCCAGAAGATGGAAGAATCCCAAGCACTTCTAAATAAATAGGCATGGAAGAACTTGATCTAAAAAAAATATGGAACTGGTGCATTACCCACAATATTACTAATACTGTATCATAGCTTCCAGGGCAACAGAACATGATGGGAAACACATTGAGCAGACAGTTTTCCCAAGAACACTAATGGGAAATGAACAATAGCATCACACAACACATATTCCACATGTGGGAGTCATCACACATCGATCTGTTTGCAACACACAAAACTGCAAATATCCAAGACTTTTCTCACAAACAGGATTAGGACTGCAAGCCCTAGGGAAATGCCTTTGTCATCCAATGGAATATGCCACTCCTCCACACGTTCCCAACGATACCATTATTATCCAGAGTGATATACAAGATATGGACCAGCAGAGCCACGATCATTTTGATAGCTCAGGCATGACACAAACCATGGAAACCATGTTGGTCTGGGTCATGTGTGAGCTACTTATATATACCTTAAAGGGTTTAAGTGTCAGCTTGACAGAGCCCTGGCTGGGATGATTTAGTTGGTATTGGTATTGGTCCGGCAGAGGGCTGAACTTGATGGCCTCCTGATGTCTCTTCCAACCCTATCATTCTATGATTCTATCACATCCAATTCTGCCCCCACCCTCAAGGATGTGGACGCATTGGAGAAAATCCAGTGAAGGGCAACAACAATTATTAGGGGGCTGGAGCACATGACATATAATGAGAGGCGAGGGATTTGCGCTTATTTCGTCTACAGAAGAGAAGAGTGAATGGGGATTAGATAGCAGCCTTTAACTTCCTGAAGGGAGTGGGGTTCCAAAGAAGGATAGAGAGAGGCTGTTCTCAGTAGTAACGGATGGCAGAATAAGGAGCAATGGTCTCAAGTTACAGTGGAGAAAGTCTATGTTGGATATTAGGAAAAACTATTTCCCTAGGAGGATGGGGAAGCACTGGAATGGGTTACCTAGGGAGATGGTAGAATCTCTATCCTTAGAGGTTTTTAAGTCCCAGCTTGACAGGGCCCTGGCTGGGATGAGTTAGTTGGGATTGGTCCTATTTTTAGTAGGAGGTTGGTCTCAATGATCTTTTGAGAGGTCTCTTCTAGCCTTGTGATTCTGTGATTCTAAGTCTTCAACCCTAAAATGGCATGGGGCCTAAATCTCAGATCCCTTACCAGAGCCCTTTTTGCAGCACTTGCTCCCTGTTCTCCATTCCCTTCATTGATAAATGCAGTAGTGTTCCAGGTCGTGAGCAACTCAGCACATAGAATGGGTGAACTTGGGGCCTTCTGGCCAATCCTCTGTATACCATATTCCTTAAAGACAAAGTGACTATTCATTTACACCCTATATTTATATGGAAGGTACCTTCACCATTACATTTCAGTCAACCTGTCCCTCTATCTGTGTTTTACCTAAGTCATATGGGTCTATGCAGGAATCTATCCTCCACACTCTAGATGCTAGAAGAGCCCCAGCTTTCTGTGTAGATAGAATGAAGCCTTTCTGTAAGTCACCTAGACTCTTTATTTCCACTTCTGAACAATTGAGGGGTACAGCTATATCAAAACAGAGACATTGAAATGGATTTTTAATTGCATCATTTATGTTACCGACACCAAACTACAGAAC
This sequence comes from Pelodiscus sinensis, assembly GCF_052426305.1. Classification (NCBI taxonomy): domain Eukaryota; kingdom Metazoa; phylum Chordata; order Testudines; family Trionychidae; genus Pelodiscus; species Pelodiscus sinensis. The sequence continues at coordinate 9,816,981 of NC_143085.1, forward strand.
CCCTGTCAGGGATCACAGCCCATTCAATGAGATCATTTTCTACCTTGACTGGCTTCTTACATTATGTTCCTATCAGAGAAATACACATGTTTGCAATCCACTATGATGTAATCAAATTTTACAATGTGTAGATTCAGAAGTAGAAACAGAAAATAGACTATGATATATGATAAGATATATGTATAATGAATTATTTGAAAGAAAGGATTTGTAAGATAGGAAATACATAACAGTGCCGTGTAATGGAGATGTTTAAGAATCTGTGACATTTGTAAATTTCTTTCCCATTAAGGACAGCACGTGGGAAATAATAAAGTAAAAAGGCATAAAGAATAAAAATAAATAAATAATACTAAAGTGAAATTTAAAAGTCTGTTAAATAGATTCTTATAACCCTTTAAGATCTTTTAAAATAGACTTTAAAGTATTTTTACCTGTTTCTGAATTCTAAATGACCTGTTCTCTTAATGCTTTAAAAGATTGAACAATTACTGTATCTTTTAAACATTTCTCTTTACTATTAAACATAAAGTATGTCCTAAGTTCTAAACATATTTTGCATAATAATTAAATTAATAAGTGAAATTAAAGGGCAGAAGCCTTAAAAGTCAAGTGAAATATTAATTTAAACTGAGTTGTCAAAGATTGTTACTGTCGGAGTAAACATGACTCTGCAAACTGTGTTAGTGATGCTTCAGCAGATAATGCAAGAAGCATCACATTATTTAAAAACATTTAAAGTATGTTACAAGTGCTAAGGTATGTAGAGAATAGGATTTTGAATTGATAGTAAGAAGTTTCATTGTGATTGTACTTTTGGTGAACAATATCACTCAGCTTGAGTTTTGGCATTTACACCATTATCTGTCAGGTATTTTCACCTCTTTACGCAGTAATTTTCAACTACAAATTTCAGCTTCAATGTTTGAAACAAACTACTTTTGACTGTATGTATATGTATTGTATATACATGCCGTATGTAAATATGTACCATATAGTGACAAATATGCAATGGGTTTCTAAAAAATGCACTGTAAAATTTTGGTGAATATCAAGTCACTTGCTCAAATGTAGAACTTGTGTGCTGATAACTTGGCCAGTTGTGCCTGGTAGTAGTTGTAACTGTTGTTTTTTGGGTGTTGTTGGTATTACCACAGAATACAACAGAAGCAGAGTGAGGTTTATGAAAATGTATTCTGACACCAGCAGTAAAGTGACTTTGCTAAATCTGAAGGGTTAATCTAGCTTAATTCTGTCAAGATGCATTCATCAGAAATATGTCAAGTTCAAAATCAACATTATGGTGTATTCCAAAACAAATAAAATTCATTATTACAACCACAGATTCAGTGGGCCAGGAAATTCTTTGGTTTTAGTCATTGCTGCTTTTCTGGTCAATTCCTTTAAGAGAAAAGAAATGAAAAACAATATCTGAACATATTAGAGAGACCTCTACAATAACCAGAAATCTTTTGGGAAAGTGGGTTAGAAAGCCTATTCACAGAGTAGCAACTCTAGCTTGTAAACCAGATTAAGAGAAGGAATTAGATTTTTTTCTTCTGATGTAGTGAAGTGATGACTATTTCCAGTGTTTCATTCCTAAGACTTTTGTGACAGACACAAAGACAAAGAGTTCTGTGCAGAGATTTAACTTTGTTAAAAGCTTGCTTGCTAACCTGAGCACAGACTATATTGTGTTAAATATCTAACAAACTAAATGAATTTGCAGCTCCCTCTGCTGTTCCAGTCTGTTATAAAGTTCACTATGTTAGGATCTCAGGCAATTCAAATAGCTCTCTCAATGAACAACAGAAATATGTGATCATATTGTGAGTAACAAGATTTTACTCCACTGGTTAAAAAAAAGAAGTACAAAATAAAAAGCAGAATGCTTAGGTAGTGGTGATTAAGGCTGTAATACCACTTTTACTTCTTTCTACACCAGCCATGCAGAATTAGAAAGGATCTTGAATATGACCTAATAACCTATTATTAGTGTATGATTAATTGTTTTGGTGAATGCTAAAGAATTTTGGTTAAAGTTTAAGATTTTCTATCAAAATTATATTTAACTTTAATATTGCACATAAAGCACAGGTAGAAAATGAGAGGGAAAATTCCACCCCCAAATGTGAGCAAGTATTATCACTCAGTAATTAATTCATGTCTTCACTTCTTGTGTTAAAACTTTCATTTTCTCATTGTAACAATGCATGACATGGTTCAATAAACAATCTGTTGTGTTTTAATACAGTAGATGCCTTTTCTTACAAAGCCATGTATCTTATGATGAGTTCTCCACAAAAAATTCTGTAAGTTAAACTTAATAGCCAGCAACATTGAAAAACGACATCATGCAGTTCCACTCTCTAGTGCCATCTCTGCTGTGCTGACACAAATTTTGCTTCTGGCTATAGTTTACTGATTTTTCGTAGTCAGTGACACTGTTAAACTGCTCTAAACTTTTATCATTCAGCACAAGCCATTGTAAACTCAACAGCCTATAAGTTGAAAAGCACTTTTAGGAAAATCTAATCTTATAGCTTCTGTTACTTTTGAACACAATACTGTTTGCTTTTTCTTTTTGTTTTGTTTGTTGTAGGTGAAAATGGAGGTACTCAGAACTCTATCAGCCATACAGTTTCACAGGAGGGGACATTCACTCTTCACAGTCCAAAGAAATCAGGGAAGATTTCTCCAAAATTCCACAATCGTATGGTCCACAGAGTCTGGAAGGAATGCATGCTCAACAGGTCACAGTCCAAGTGAGGGAGTAATTCTGCTCATATTCTTCAGTAATAATAATTGAGCTGTCATACTTTAAAACTTGCTAGCTTTGCCTTTAAATGCTACCTTAGTATTTCTATGATTTCCTATGCCTCCGTATTCAAAGGGAATAATGGAAGGTAATTTTATCTAAGACAATTACCAATTGTTTTAGCGTGAGAACAAGTAAAAGTAACAATAATGCTGCATTTTGATTTGTTTAGCTCATTTCATTTATGGCTGTCTGAGCTTTACATATGCAGCTAAATTCTGGTCTTGGTTACTCATGAGCTAACTCATTGGCAGCAGAAATACTAGTTCATATTAGAAATACAAAATAATAGTACTGAAAGGTAGATGACCTAACTAAGGACAAATAGCCTGCTAAGGTTTATATTTATAACATATTTATAGATGTAAACATTTGGAAGGATATATTTGTATTTAACAGAATATAAGTCAAAGTCCAAAGGGCAGAGTGGAGCATTGCTATTAGTACACTACCTTTTCATTTCTGAACATTTAAAATATCTTGCAATGGGATGATGTACAGATGTTCCAACACGTTTAACCTCTGCTATTCCCATGTATTTTCCTCATTGGCCCAGTTAGCAACATTTCCAAATGCAATTTTAATTGTTACCTGTATTGCCTGCCCTGTGACTTTTTGTTGTTGTTTCCTTATGCATAAGGAAATAATTACTATAATATTTATTTTTAATCCTGTTAGGAGGTCACAAATTACTACTTCAAATCTGGAGGAAGAAGTCCCAACCAACACTGTTTCTTGGGATTTCATGGACCCAGTCGAAAGAGTCAGTTGTTCTTGTTCCAGGTAGGTAGCAAAGAGAAGAGTTATTGTGTCAAGTTAAATGAAGCTTGTAAAGTTCATTCACAATATGAATTAAATGCAGAATCACTACACAATAAGCAGGCATGCTTATAAAAAATAGAGCAAGATCGTCAGGTGCTGGAAATCAGTCTAGTAACATCAATTTATGCCAGCTGAAGATCTCGTTTGTTATCTTCTAATGATATGCAGTGAAGTGACAGGAGTTTAATTAACTCTTGTCATCACTGTACAGTAGGGGTGTGATAGTGTAAACTAGTAAACAGTTACACACAGGACTCCCTCCACCCGCCTTCCCTTCCCTGCCTCTGCACTGCTGCCTCTGTATCAGTGCAAAGGGCAGGTGATTCCGCAGGAGCCAGTGCTTGCAGACAGCTTTCAGCCCCCCCATGTGCATTGACTGCTGCTGAGCTGTCTCTCCCCTCTTTTTCTCAAATTTACAGTATTTAGTCTTTTCTTCTAATGTTTAGCTTTGTTTTCCAGAATTACAAAAACGGCATTTAGCATATCCGTTTTAAAACTTGACTTAAATAATATATTTCAAATAAAGTATGATGTAAGAAAAGTTATGGAGCAAAATATATTTCAGGATGTTTAGAAGTGTGTAGTCTAGAACCAAACAAAAATCAGCCAGTCTAAAGTTTCAGAAGTTCCATGCAGAACATCACTACAGTAGTGTTTCCAATAGAATGGGCGAGGACGCACAGAGACTTGTAATATTATAACTTTTTGTAGAATTCAATAAGGTTTGCATAAAGCCTTCATTCCAAAGTGCATGTAAGAGGATTCCTGCCTATACCCACAATCTTTTTAAACTATTCTGTGTTAAATAAGACAGAGTAAGATCTAGCATTGGGAATCCTGTAATTTTCAAATGAAACATCACTGACCTCTCTATTTTGCAGCATTAAAAAATGTGGAGGAGAGAGGAAAGAGCATGTATGAATTTAGATATTTGTCTCGTCTTCAGATTTTCCCTCTTCCAAACTACTGCTTTAAACTGTGTTGTTGCCATCTTTGTGGAAAGTGTGCTGTTGTGTGTGAGATGGAACTTTCATACTCCACAACATTTTAAATTGGTTGGGTTCTCAAAAGCTTCATAAACTGTTTAAATTGATAGTGCTGCTTAAGACATCACTGAAGTGCTTAGCCCAGAAATTCAGAGAACCCGGAAGCATTATGCTAAGAAATTTTTGCACAGGTTTATATGGTTTTTATAAAAGAAAATGTGGAAACTTCAAATAGAATAATCTAGCAGATATATAGTAGCAGCATATTGAGTATGAGGAGTTCTGTGTTTAACACAAAACATGAATCATTTCATTACTGGTTAAAAGTTAACTTCACAGTAGAAAAGGGGAAAAGCTTCAGAAACAAAAAAGGAACAACTACTAATAAAAAGTAACAACTACATAAAAAGAGTACATTCAAAGGAGCAAAAATGTAGGAACATCCCTTTTGTAAGTGTAGACCTGAGTAAAGTTGATCTATCAGTAACGTGGCCTATTAGAGTTACAGAGGGGTAGTAGCTGTGTTAGTCTGCAACTTTAAAAACAGCGAGTAGTCCTGTGGCACCTCAGGGCATGTCTACACTACAATGTAATTTCGAAATCTGATATTTCGGTATAATAACTCCTGAAATAACTGTTTCAGAATATCAGAGGGGTAGCCGTGTTAGTCTGAATCTGCAAAAGTGACGAGGAGTCCTGTGGCACCTTATAGACTAACTGAAGTGTAGGAGCATAAGCTTTCATGGGCAAAGACCCACTTCTGATGCATCTGACGAAGTGGGTCTTTGCCCATGAAAGCTTATGCTCCTACACTTCAGTTAGTCTATAAGGTGCCACAGGACTCCTCGTCACTGTTTCAGAATAATGCATCCACACTACAAATGCCCATAAAATCGTGCAGATCTACATCGAAATAGCACGCCCACACTGATTGGAGCTTGAATAGCATTTAAGGCTCCCCTCTCCCCCAACCCAGAAGCACGCCGGGCAAGGCATCAGGACAGCAGTCACTTCCTGAAGCTGCTGCCTCAGGTTGTCTGAGGCTCATGCTTAAAGGGGCCTCTCTGTACAGTCGTGTCTCAGACTCTTCTCCATTGCCTACCTCCTTGAGAGACAGCAAACTCACACTGCGTGCTTTGGTTGTCTTTGTGGACACCACAGCACTTCCAACATGGAGCCAGGCCTGTTGCAAAGCACTCACTGGCTTTTAGACCTGCTGCTGCAACTTCTGATGTTTATGCAGGCTGACTTTGTGGCACTGCTTCAGGACAATGACCAGCCTGGATGGGGGAATCTCCTCACCCAGATCCAGGTGCTCCTCGTGTACTCCATTCTCTCCCCTGCCTCCCCCAAACCATGAAACACCGCTTCTGGCAACAGGAGACCAGTACCAACTGATGGGACTGGATCGTCATGGAGTGGTGGGACAACCAGCAGTGGCTCCAGAATTTCTGCATGCGGAAGGACACCTTCCTGGAGCTCTGTGAGTGGTTCGCCTTTGCCATCCACTGATGGGACACCCACATGTGACCCGCCATCTTCCTCAAGAAGTGAGTCACTATTGCCATTTGGAAGCCCGCCACGGCAGACCACTACTGCTCTGTGGGGAGCCAGTTCGGTGTGGGGAGATCAACTGTTGGGGCCATGCTCATGCAGTTTTGACTCTTTTGCTATTGTCCCAGGTGGATGGAGAAGCACTGGAATGGCGTTCCCACGGGGAGGTGGAATCTCCATCCCTGGACATTTTTCAGTCCCACTTTCACAAAAGCCCTGCTGGGGATGGGGTACTTGGGGTTGCTCCTGCTGTGGGAAGGGACTTCAGCTCGGGATCCTCCCAAGGGCTCTGGGAACCCTGGGTTCTCTGTTCTCCATCTACAGTTAGACAGGGCCATCCATGCCATCTTGCTGTACGGGGTTGTCATTCTGGGAGATGTGGAGCCCTTCATTGCTGGCTTTGGTGCCATGTGCTTCCCCTTCTGGATGGAGGGGAAGAGGGCATTGACAGCAACCACATCCCTATGCAGGACCCAACCATTGGGCCTGTGATTACATCAATCGGCAGGGGTACTGGTCAATATTCCTTCAGACCCTCATGGACTACAGGATCTGGTTCACCAACATTAATGTCGGGTGATCGGGAAAGGCTCTTGACACCTGCCTGTTCCAGAAGATGTACTTTTTTCCCCAACCGCACCATCAGGGTTAGGGACGTGGACATGCCCATTATCATCCTGGGTGACAAAGCCTACCTCTTGATCCCCTGGCTCATGAAGCTCTGCAACAAACACCCACCAAGGAATGCTTCAATGCCAGGCTCAGCAGGGCCCGCATTGTGGTGGAAGGTGCCTTCAGCTGCCTTAAAGGGAGATTCCAATGTCTCCTCACCCGCTTTGATCTTGGTGACTGGAACATCTCCCAGGTGGTGGCGGCCTGCTGTTTTCTCCATGACCTTTGCAAAAGTAAGGGGGAGACTTTCCTGCCAGGGTGGGGGGCAAAGGCCAAGCAGCTTGCAAGAGGTTTTGAGCAGCCATGCATCACTGCCATCCAGCAAGCCCACCACAGGGCTTTATGCGTCTGGAAGGCCCTGAGGGATAGTTTCAGTCAAGGCCAGCTGTGAGACTCCCTCAGGCCTCCACACAAGGGGCCTCTGCATTGTCCCTGTGTGCCTTTCCTTCCCCACCCCTTCGTTCCCCTGACCTCCCTTCACCACTCCTTCCTCCTCTGCAGACCAAATAAAAAAGACTTTTTGTTTGAAACAACAAACTCTCTGATTTTTATTTGGGAAATATAGAACTGTGGAGGGATTGGAGAAAGAACCCGGGATGGAGCTGGGAGTGGCGCCTGCCTCAGGTTTTCCCGCTTCCTCTTGTTTGTGGCCTTTGATTTCCCCGGGAGTGAGGGGCTAAGAGGAGAAGCCAGCGGAGCAGGAGCAGGAGCAGGTGCGGTGAAAATTGAAAAGGAGCAAGTGTGGGGATGACTTTGGGAAAGAACAGGTGCAGAGGGCGGTTGCTGGACCACTCTGTGGTGGCAACCATGCACTCAACGGCATTGATATAAGCTGCGCACATGCTCTTGTGCTACCAGGATGGCTGCTCCCGGATGGTGCGGTGCAGTACGGCATTCCTGACAGTCCTCCTCAAAGTTCCTCTTGAGAGAACGGAAGCACTCCAGGTGTTCTCTCACCAGGTCATCCAGTGGGTCTTGCGGGGTCAGGTTTTGGTTCGGACGACGGCAAAGTGCTTCTATCAAGGCCATCTGTGGCCTAGGCAGTGGGCAATGCCCTGTAGGGGCACGAACATCCCAGGACAGCCTTACTACTCCCATTCCCTGGAGACAAGTAAGCCGGGAAGTTGCTGGCCAGGCTAGGAGCCTGCGGGCAGCAGGGGGCAACAGGGCGGTTTGCCTTCCCTCTTTGCCATGCACATACTGGCTCTGGCAGTGGTGCTGTCAAATAGAGAAATTGTATCCCTGCCTACAGGAGAAGATGGGAGAGGGTGTTGGAGGAGGTGTGTGTGAGCGGTAGATGCCACTTGCCAGGAAGAGTAGTACTAGGATACCTGCCACTTCCTCCCCCTGGCATATTCCTCTGCAGGGGATCCGTGTCCTCTGCCTCGCCATGCTTGACCAGGAGTGGAAGCTACCCCAAGAGTGCCGGTATGAGCTTTTGTCATGTGCGGCTCTGCCGTGCTATTCCAGCCTCCTTTAGTGATGGTTTGTGGTAGCAAGGTGTCCCACCACGGGGTCAGGATTAAGACAGGCCTATGCAGGAACCCTGTCAGCAGGAGGACAAGGTTCCTGTGTGGCAGCTTCATGGGGCTGTCTGCTCCCAACTGGCACTCCACATACACCCGCATGTACAGGCTATTGTGTGATCCCAGGCCGAGTGAAGATTGCGCAGCCCTTCACCACCCACTGCCTGCCCCAACATGCAGATAGGGAAAGTAATGCAACTCACTTGATGAGCCTTTCCTGGCATTGTCTGAGGGCTGGGAGACATCCTGGGAGTGGGGTATCGGTTCCAGGGAGATGATGACTTCCTGGCTGGCAGGCATCGTGTCTTGACTGGTCTTCTATTCCCCCTCCACATCCTCCGTGTCCTTCTCATCCACAGCCCTGCCCTCCTGCAGGCTGACAATGGGTGTCTCCAGGCCGAGTTAACAACGGGGCAAGGAGGGAAGGGACCAACCTCCCTCCCAGAATATGATGCAGCTGCTCAAAATACAAGCATGACTGGTGTCCTGCCCCTGAGCAGGAACTTTGTTCCCTGGCCTCTGTGTAGGTCTGGTGCAGTTCTTTTATCTTCATACCTACCTGCTCCTAGGTGTGCATGTGGCCCTTGTGGGCTGGCCATAGATTTCAGCATTCCTGCGCCTTGTGCAGAGATCCTGGAGGTTAGCCTCCTCTCAAGAGCTCAGTGAGATCCATAATCTCTGCACCAGACCAGGGAGGGTCCCTCTTCGTCTTGAGCTTCAGAGCTGGCTACTGGCTCACTTGCAGCCCTGGGGGGCTCAGTGGGCGTGCTGGGAGCACTAATGGCTGCAGTGATGAGTGTTGCTCTGTGGCACGGGGCAGGCAGGGTTGGTATAGTGCCACAAGCCCTTTCCCTTCTGCCTGCACCTTTAAAGGCTGCAGGGGAAGGGAAACTATAGAGTTCTGAGGGGTGTGGACAGAGTGGCCACCAGGGCAGCTATGAGAATAAGCGCAGCTGCACTGTCCACACTCATCCTATTTTGAAATAGGCATTTGTCATGAAATGAGCGTTTATTATTTCAAAATAAGAAGCCCGTTATTTCAAAATAATAATGCTTGCTGTGTGGATGCTCATCTTGTTATTTTGAATAACACTGTAGTGTAGAAAATACCCTACGAGACCAACAAAAAAGAAGGGGGTTTTGCTCCGAAAGCTCATGACACTTTATATATTTTTGTTAGTCTTTAAGGGGCCACAGGACTACACGCTGTTTGAGTTATAGTTGGTTTCCTTTTTCTTTAGGATAGCCAACATTTTTAAATGTTACTACTCCACACTTGCTGATCTGTAAATGACAATTCTGGAATCTCTGCAGAATATTATTTACAATTCATTGCCTACTAGTATTCTTCTACTCATGGAGAATAATTGTGTCCTCTTATCTCAAGATTTTTTTGTGGAATGTAGTCTTAAATGTTTTAATTAATTATAATATCTATAGAGATATTTGCATTTTTGGATGAATTTCCTGAACTTTAGTTTGCATGAAAGCTATCAACTCATAGTACAGGTCCATGTGTAGTGTGGGCAAATACTCCAAAAGTTTGTGCACAGCTAATTCAGTGTATTTCCATCTTAATTTTCAATGTTCTTAATGTCCCCTGAACTTCCAAGGTGAGCTAGCCATTTGTACCTCATGTTTGTAATAGATTCATAATGAAATATGTACTAGGACCATTCAGTGATCACCAGCTCTTCAACACTTTATTTTAAATTTTATTTGACTCTGCTTTAACCAAAGTATCCAGTGGTAAAAAGCTATTGTATTACCCTGCTCTACTGCTATAAACCATGTAAGCTATATTATCAGAAAGGTTATCATGTAATCCTGAGAAAGCTATCATAAGGCCTTCATGGACTATGAGATAATGAAAACATCATTTAATGGTTGCAGCATCTGGAATATTGAATTTCTTTCTCATGCTTCCAATTTTAAAAGCTATTGGTCTACTGTAATATAATCTGTCTTAGAAGTTAAAGCCACTATCAATACAGAAAATCATATTTGTATTATTAGGGGATTTTGAGTATATAAAATATTCAGCAATTGATGAGTATGATACAATTACCTTAATTTTGCATGAGACATATGCCTCCTCCCTCTCCCAGTCTAATGGAAAAATGACACGAAAGCCACCTGCTATATATTGCATCTCTGAGCAAAGCTAAAACACAAACTATGGTATCATTTTCAACACATACTCAAGAATGTACAGGAAGAGTACAGATGGAATCTCTAAAATCCAGGACTCTCTGGTCTGGCAGCCATGGATATTGCTGTACTAGAAAGCCCTGGCTGGCCAGGTTCAAGAGTGTAGGCTGGGCTAGCAGTGGGGAGTGTAGCCTAAGGCTGGTGGGAAGGAGCACAGCCCCAGCTGGGGTTGGAGATAGTGCAGCCAGTGGCCAGGAGCACCGTCCCTGTTGGGGTTGGCGCGGTAGGGAGCACAACCACGGTCAGGCCTGGTGCAATTGTGGGGTGTGCAGCCTCAACCAGGTCTAAAGCGGTGGGGACGAGTGCAGCCCTGGCTGGGCCTGGCAGTGTGGGAGAGCACAACCCTGGCCAGGGCTGGAGGCAGTGGGTCTGGCAGCTAGCCCTGCAACCTGGGATAGTGCCGTGGGGAGCACAGCCCCAATTGGGGCTGGAGGCATCAGGGCTAGTCCCTGTCCAGGGCTGGCGTGGTAAGGGACAGACATAGTCCCAGCCGGGTTTGGTGCAGTGCGGGGCAGGAGGTAACGGGGCAGGTGGCAGGGAGCTAAGGATGTTAAATTGTGTTTAATCAGCTAATCGAGTAGTTGAAGGAATTTCCATTGACTACTCAATTGGTCAATAAGAGAGGAATTGACTATAGCTCTGCCTTCTAAATTTAGTAAGAGTTTCTAGGCTCTTAATACATTTAAAAGGCAGAGGCGCAGCCAAGGGGACCAAGCGCAAGCCAGGAATCAGCCGTCCTGTCTCACACCCAGTCCTGGACGCTGTGCTTTTGCTTTTGAAATGTACTAAGAGCTGCCAGGCTCTTAAAACATTTAAAAGGCAGAGGCACAGCCAGAGGGACTGGGTGCAAGCAGGGAATCACTCGTAAGTGATACATCTCAGCGAAGCGTCTGGGACCGGCCATGAGCTGGGACCTGATGGCTCTCAATACATTTCAAAAGCAGAGGAGCAGTATCTGGGACCAGGCATGAGCTGGAACACCTGATTCCTGACTCGCACTTGGTCCCCCCCGCTTCGCTCTGCCTCCCCTGCCTCCCGAATTCCCTCCAGCACCAACTCCCCTCCCCCTTGCTGCCTCTTATCGGGTAGTCAGCTAATGGGCTAGTCACTTATATCCCTATAGGGAGTGCAGCCCCAAACAGGAGCAGAGCCTACAGCTGGGTAGGGAGCCTTGACCTTCCCTAGTCCGGAAAACTCCATTATTTGGGACCACTCAGGTCCCGAAGGTTCCAGTCCAGGGAGATCTGACCTGCACTTCTTCAGTATTCCTGTGATAAAAAACAGCTCTTCATTAGTAGAAATAATATTTGGTATTTCTATATTATCTACCACCTGAGAATTTTAAACAAAGATTAGTAATTCTCCTCCGCTGTGTCTACACTGCACCCCTTTTCTGGAAAAGGGATGCAGATTAGACAAGTCGGAATTGCAAATGAAGCGGGGGATTTAAATATCCCCCGCTTCATTTGTATAAACATGGCTGCCGCTTTTTTCCGGCTCGGGGCTTTGCTGGAGAAAAGCGCCAATCTAGACGGGATCTTTCGGAAAATAAAGCCTTTTCCGAAAGATCCTGTATTCCTCTTAAAATCAGGAATAAGGGATCTTTCAGAAAAGGCTTTATTTTCCGAAAGATCCCGTCTAGACTGGCGCTTTTCTCCGGCAACGCCCCGAGCCAGAAAAAAGCAGCAGCCATGTTTATACAAATGAAGCGGGGGATATTTAAATCCCCTGCTTCATTTGCAATTCCGACTTGTCTAATCTGCATCCCTTTTCTGGAAAGCCCTAGAGTATTGTATTTGTGAGTTAGGTGTCGTTATTCCCATTTTGCAGACATGGAATTGAAGCACAGACAAGCTAAGCAACTTTTCTAAGATGGCTTTCAGTTTGCCAGAGGCAGGAATAGATTATGATTTCTTGGCTCTGCTTTTGCTCTGACCATCAGATCATGTAATCCAGGTGTTTCTAATTCCTGTTTCAGGCACAAGCTTTTCAAACAGCGCTGTGCTATAGGTCCCAGCCGTCCCCCAATGATATCACAGCCAGGATTCAGTGTGGGATCATCATCCTCTTCTTCCTTGCCACCACCTGCCTCTTCTAAGCACAAAACTACAGAAAGACAGGAAAAAGGAGAGAAACTGCAAAAAAGGCCTATGATGCCATTTCACCATCGGCCCTCTGTCACCGAAGAGCTACGCTTGGAACAGGACACATCGGGGCAGAAGCTGGGGTTGACAGGGATGGAACGCTCTTTAGAAGTCTCCTACTCCAGAAAATATGAGAAGCAGCTATCCATACCCTCTAGAAACCCAAACAAACAAATTAATTTGAATCCCATGGATTCACCTCATTCCCCCACCTCTCCTCTGCCTCCTACACTTAGCCCCCAACCAAGAGGTCAGGAAGCAGAAAATTTGGATCCATCAACAGTTGCTGTGAACCCAGCACTCTATAGTAATGGGTTAGATCTCCAGCCATTGCCCAGTCTAGATGATAGGACAGTTCTTGTTGGACAAAGGTTGTCTCTGATGGCAGAGGTCAGTGAGACAGCTTTTTATTATGGCATCATTCAAAACAGCGAGTCATCAGATAAGTGGCAGAGCTATGTTCTTCCATCAAGTGATGATCCAGAGTTCAAACCACCAGAGCTTCTATGTGAGAGATATGATACCAAGGTGGAGGTAAACTCAGACAACACTGCACTGAAAAGGTAAATACAATATTGAATGACCACTGTGTTTATCAAAATACATTCAGAAGGCCAAATTACAATCAGTTGCAGCCAGGCAGATCCATTAAGTATGAAAGCTTTTGGGATTGCATTGTTGTAAATAACAGCAGAAATTTAGTCCAGAGACTAAAAATGTGGCAAAGATGTTATATGGTAAGAAAATACGTATAAATAGGAATTGTCATTTAAAATGTCAGACTTATTTGTAATGTTTATTAAAGTTGCACAACAAATGTAAGAAACCAGTATGTAGTATCAATGACTCCTTCAGATGGAAGTAGTGTTAGAAATATAGATTGTAATATGGAATTTTAGTATGCTTTGTCTTTGTCATTTGTATTTATTGTGTTGGCCAATGTAAGAGACATAATAGATTTCAAAACCTTCCTTACTGCAACTGTTGCAGACTTAACATCATCTCTTACCTCTTGTGTTTAGCAAGGACTTTTATTGTCACTGTTCAAGCTTGCAACCTTAAAGGTGCATTATCAATGGGGTTAACCAAGAACAAGAAAGAAAACCCTTGTTTGAGACACTGGGATAATTGTGGCTTGTCTAGCTCTGTAAGTTATAAAACCTCACTGTTCCATATACTGTAGACTTTCTCAGTAAAGAATATGTGATGCATATATAGTTTTGTCTTCAACAAAAATAATTGCTTTAAACTGGAAAAGTATATTCTCACCTAGCTCACCTACTTCAGAGTCTAAATGGAATTTCCACAAATTTAAAATTTAAAAATCCACACATTTTGGCTGAAACCAGGAGTTTTCAAACTCTGGTTCACAGTTTTTTAAGGGCAAGGCACTGTCTGGCCACGAGATGCTTTGTTTACCTGTACTTCTGCAGGTATGGGCTATCACAGCTCCGATTGGCCGTAGAAATGGTGTCCCGATCTGCGCTGCATCCCCTGGCTTACACTGTGGATGGTCAGTGGCAGCCCATAATGATAATTCAAGCGTTCAGTTTATATAAAATATCATTAGAAAGAAGTTTTTAAGTTATTCCAAATTTAATATTAGTAATCATTACTGCAAATGATATGATGGACTGAATTGTTACGGGTGCTTCAGGGAATTTTGATGTATCTATTTTTTACCTACAAGATTCATTCTCTTTCATTCTCCCAACATTGAAGTTGACAGTACAATGAACAGCTGTTTAATATTAGCAGAAAAAAATGCATGCTTCAGTGGACAAAAAAAATGTACTTCAATCAGAGAAAAGAGTAGTACTAACTGTTCTTATGTGAGAAAATCTATAAATCTTCTATGCTGTTATTTTTGCCTTCTGTGGAGTATTTGTTTTTCATAATTGCTTTTTTCCCCTCCCCCAGGCTCTTAGCACAACCCAACAAGCGGTTTAAAATTTTGGAAGATAACAAATCAGTACAGACATTGAACTATCTTGACCCCTTGCCTCTAATACAGCAGTCTGGAGAAGGCTTGGGAGATGTTAGTGATCCTTACACTTTTGAAGATGGTGACATAAAATACAGCTTCACTGGCAATAAAAAATGCAAACTGGGGACCGAGAAAGAGCCTCTGAAAAAGAATAAGGTACCATATCAGACCAGGGACATGTTGTTGTTGCATTAATGATATTATAATTGCACCCTCTGTGCTGTACAAACATAAGAAGACACAATCCCTATTCCAAAGAGGTCACTAGCAGGATATATCTTTGAGCACAAATTGAGTTCATACCTGCCTATTCACAGAGAAAAATATAGTCTCATTATAGCATGTCCGAGTTAGTAGTGACTAGTTTAATCCCTGAGATCCCATTTAAACTATGAAAATGTTTCCTGCTTGCCTACTTTTATTTTGACATCAGTAGAACCCTGAGTCAAACTAAGGAATAAAAGCCTTCATTATGTTATATATCTGAATAGTTTGGACCTTCCTGGTCCGGCACCCTTGGGATCAGAGTGGTCCCAAACTAGAGTTTGCCACACCAGGGGAGGCCAAATCCCCACTGCTGGATGTCAGCCCTGCTGTGGGCTCTGCCCTGTCTGGGTCAGGGCTGCTGCCTCTCCCCATACCCTGTGGTTGCACCTTCCCAAACCCCTCCCCCCCAGCTGCTGACCCAGCTGGGGCTCAACTGCAGCTGATCTGGCTGGGGGCTTCCAAGCTGCCACCAGTCCTTCTGCAGCCAATACGGCCCAGGGTTTCCTAGGTGCCATCCTCCCCCTTCCCTCCTCCACCTCCTTGGTTGTCAGCTTCCCAGCTACCACTAACCCCTCTTCCACTGGCCCCACTGCAGCTGACTCGCCAGCTCTCCTGCTGCTGGACTCCTAGCAGGCCCCATTTATAGCTGCCAGGACTCTTTGACCAGCAACATCAGTGCCAGACCCGGATGTTGCCGGACAAGAGAGTCCCGGATTGTGGAGGTGTAACATGTAGTTCCAAAATATAGAGAAGAAGGAATTGGCTGCAATTTTTTTAGACTGTCTTGTGCAACAATTCATCTATTCAGCTTACTGCAGTTCACGTTTCTCTAGCCTGAATTTGTCTTTCTTGCTTTGGGTATGAATCATTCAGTCTTCCACTAAATGGCTTTGTAACATCAGTTTTTTGTTGATTTTGACATCTCCTCGCAGCTTTCCTTCCACATAAGAGATTCATTTGATCACCATTCTGGGCCATCTGGTTTTGCACCTTCAGGTCATTTCTCCTTCCCAGTGTACCTTTCCTCCTTCTAGCACAGTGGGCCGCAAATCCTTGTCTGACAGGCTGCTGCACATTGCCAGGCCATGTCCCCAGCATTTATTTAGTCACACCCCCAGGGAATTCTCAGGGAATTCTCTTCCACAGGAAGCAACGGAGTGAGTGGGGTGGCTGGGTGGTGCGTGTGCTGTGCCTGGAACCGGGACCACGCTGAGGCTTTCCTTCCTGGAGCAACCTCACCATGGCTCCAGTTCCAGCTCCAGTGATCACTACACATCCCAGCCGGTGGGGCCAAGTACCATGCATACAGCGGCTGCCCCAGCTGATGGGACCAAGTGCTGCACATGCAGCAGCTGCCCCAGCCCCAGAAGGAGCTGCATGGGTGAGGGGAAGCCCTGAGACAATGCAAAAGCCACATGGGAGGTGAGGGGCAGCAGGTGGCCTCAGTAATTGAACAGGGCACCATAAATTAAAAGAATGGCCCTTTGAGCCTCTCGAAACAAAACACAGCTATCCTGAACCCTAATCTTCCTCTCTGATTTCACTCATCACTCTATATTCATTGGAGATAATCTTGAGTTACAAAGACCTGGGAGGCTAATCATGCCCATCATTTCTGCTTCAGACATAGAAACTTTATACAGCTGTTTTATCCACATTTCTGTCATCTGTTGCAGTGACTTACAGCCACAATCTTGGTTGCAATGACATGTATTGTGTGCGTACAGCTGCAATTTAAAATAACGTGACCTTTTGCAATCACCATAGTGAGCATGCAAATATGCAAATAAATTAATTACCACAAGGAATATGTAAATATTTGTATCAGTCTGCTAACAGGTTTTGAATGAGTTTGCCTGTCCTCAGTATAAAAAAGGTTGGGAACCACTGCTCTGGTGCTATTTCGTTGTCTGGCAGTTCACTTTTATAATGTGGGTTTTTTTAGGTAATTCCTCCCCTGTAGAGTTTTATGTTCTCAACAAATTAGGCTGTCTGCTTATCTATTTTGGCTACTCAAATAAATATGTAGATTGGAATATCTTTGTAGATGAAGGAATGTCATTTAATGTTATTCTTTATATGTAAAATAAATGATGAATATCCACACTTTTTTTTTCTCCCTTTAAAGAGCTTTTTTTTGTGCTCATCAAGATGAAGACCTGATATAGTAAGGATAAGTAATATAAAAAATAAAAAAACAATTGGGGGCAAGCTTTTTTTTTTTTTTTTTTAAACTTCTCATGCACATCAGCCATGGCTTGTAGCATGCCTGCTGTTCCAGTTCTTGGACCCCCATATCAAATTATGCAAAATGGGTTTGTGATTTGACCATTGGCACTAGGATCATCAAAAACAAGTTCCTTTTGCCTCATAATTAAAGTCAAGAATTGTATGGAAGTTTTCAGAGGATTTACCCTAGTACATTTAATTGTAACCCTACCAATGGCATTTTAGTGTAGTTAAAAGTATATATTAGATACAGTGTACATTAAAAGTATATAAACAAGTCCAGTTATGGACAAAGACCTCAGAAGTCTTTGTACAGGATGTCTGTGAGAAACTAACCTGACACGGTCCTGCTTCTTCAGGAGCACAGGTTTAAATTTCAGAGAACTTCTCTCCGCCAAACTGAACAAAATAAGTTTTGCAAAAAGTAAAAACTAATAACATCATATTGACATTTTTGAAGTTTATTGTGAGGAGTAAGATTTTGAATTAATGTACGAAAAACAATTAAATGGTAATTTGTTAATCTGATTGGTTAACATCCCTAATCTGAGCATTCTAACTAGTTTGTATTAGATATGAGTAAGGTTTTTTGGGACGTTTGCTGCTGCTGGGCTGATTTTAAAATTGAAAGCAACAGTGGACTTGGAAGTCTCACATTTCATCCATTCTTTCTAATTTTTACTTTCGCCTGTGTATTCCACACTCTTTTTGCATTTAAATGATAACATTTTCTATGTGACTAAATTCTTTATGTGCAGTCAGAAGATGGATTAGGTACAAAGGAGATCCCCACAGCAAGTCATTCCACACCAGTGCCTGATGGGAAAGATGCCATGTCTATTTTCAGTTCTGCTCCAAAAGCTGGTGAGTTCAAACTTGTATGATCAGTGTGATAAAAAGAAAAGCATCTTTTTACTTGACAAAGCAAAATTATATTCTGAAAGTGTTCATATAACATGAAAACCTACTTAATTATCTATTATGAGACAAACAAAAGAATAAAAACCGACTAAAGAATTAATATAATTTCATATTTAGTATTTGTATCTGTTTATTTTACAATAACAGCAAGCATTTTGGCGTTTAGTAAAATTAATTAGCATCTAATTTTATTATTTTATAGTTGATCTCAATTTTTCATCTCAAATTTGAATTGAAACACTAGAAAGCTATTTCTAGAGTAAATTTTGAAATGTGAGAACTGGTTTGTAGTGATTTTTGCCCATTCTTGAAATGATGAGTGATAACAAAGAGAGTGGGCTTGTGTTTTATTTCTTAAGACTTTGTTTCCACTGTTTTCCATAGATACTCAGCAGGATTGTGCTGCAGGCCGACTTGGCTCTAGCAGCCTCACACAGGTGACAGATCTGGCTCCATCACTTCATGATTTAGATAATATCTTCGATAATTCTGATGAAGATGAACTTGGCGTAAGTCTGTGCAAATTGCACTGAATAGCTTTTTTACATGACTCCAGCAACTAAGGAGTGTTAGAAGCCAGGGAGGGAGCCATCATTACATAGGGGTGTGAGAGAGAAGACTGATAGACAGATCTACATTTAGTAACAGGTAGATGTGAGAGCAACTGGAAAAGCTGTTTAAAGATCTCCACTGGGAAGGGGAAACAAGGCATGAAATTCAGGGACATGTGGGAGGATCACACAGGTACAGCAAATTTTGTCAAAGTGAAAGAATCACAGATGAGGTCCATGTGTTGTTGGGGGAAAAGGCTGCTTGCAGTCATGGTATTCTGTTTTTCCATATACCATTTGGTCAAGCCAACCCACAGCAGTATTATCAGTGATGTCGAAGGTGTCAAGACTTCCAAGAAATTGAGTTGTTTTGTATTCCTCACCAATATGTGTCATGATTTGTGGCTGCTCACAGTGGCGTAATGGGCTGTCTCTATAATGCTCGGAAATTCTGCTGTAGCACAAATTTAGTATTTTGCTTGAGAAGATACTTTCTGCAATCTGTCACAATCTTTACAGAGACAGATTACAAAACAAAAAATGATCTCAAGTAAAATACTGTAGTTGGACTTAATTTTTTTTATCTAGTTTAGGAGACTCTTTAGTCTTGCATTAAAGGTTTGTATTTGTGAGTTTGAAGAGAGATATCTGGGTTTCCTTTTAGATACCAGCAGAGGATATTTCCATAGTTCCTTAAAACAAGATTTTCCCATTCTTTGTATACAAGTGGTTATAAGAAGAGTAAGTCCACCATGCACATTATATTCTTATAATAGGTGAAAGAAAAGGGAAAGTTGAGATTTCAAAAAAGGCAGAATTTAGAATGAGCACCCATTACTGCTTTAATCAAATCCGGTTATAATGAAACATAAGCTGACCCTGAAGTGACTAGAGGTAAATTAGGTAATTTGAAAGGCACATTCTCTCTTTTGTGCTATTTGAAAAGACATTCAGAATTATTTACCATCTCCTTTTCTCATGTCATCTTTTTACTTCACACATGAACAACATATTTGAGGATGCATATAAAAATTATTTCTCTTCCCTGGCTGTTGGCATGCCTTTTCTGGCAAGCTACATTGGCATTTCCAGAAGCATTGCTTATAGAGATGCAACTATGTGCTATGCAAAGATAAAATTGCAGAGCTTTTGAAGACTGCTGCTAACTTTTGAAATTAAAGCATCTGCTTCCTCAAATATTTAAAGCTTTGTTTCCAGCCTAGTTGGATATGAAAAGCTACAGAATGAGTCCTTTTTGTTTATTTTGGTTGGTCTCTGCTACGTTTCTACAGGAGTTTGCTACATGAGGTTAATTTTAATGAGTGCTGAATTGCATTTATTTTGCGCTTGTGTTATAGATTACATTGGTTCAACACCCTTTATATATCAGAATAGCTGATAAGCAAATCAGTTATAGAAAGTTATGCTGTTAAACACAAATCAGAGTTTATGCCATCTTCCTTAAAGTTAAGCTGTTGGGTGATGTAGATGTAACAATTTACCTGCCTTAATATTACCATATTTTGGGCAATGTTATATAGTTGTCACTGTTGAATGCATAGTGTTCTGTGCTATTCTGCAACAAAGGCAGCCACAAGTTAACTAGAGGACTGCCTTCCCAGTGCTTTGTTGATATTTTCCTTTATAGTAATCCAAATATGGATACAAATAGAATAGCTTTGCTAATTTCAAGTTGAGTGACAATTGTATATTTAGTATCCGTTAAAGGTACTTAGTGCTATCTACTAAAGTTGAAAGAAAGAGTTAAATAAAGTCAAATTGCAGAAAAAATAAGTAGGCAGTTGAAAAAGACAATAAAAAACCTTAATTAA